>NC_065571.1:3951200-5201200 GCF_937616625.2 Mercurialis annua
CAAGATAAATATTTAATATGAATGTCACCTTTTATAGATAATGTAAGAGAAAGTAAATCAATTTATATATTAAATTTAGGAAAATACTATTTAATCCGCCAATTTTAACCAACCTTATCATAGAAAATAAAATAAAATATAACAATTAAAAATTATATTATCAAATTAGATTAAAAGCTATCAATTAATTATAAAATCAATCTAATTTATTTAACATGTTTTAGAATAAAATTATTATTAATTTTTTCTTTCCAACGTTACCACTCAAATTATATAATGTAATTGTATTACCAACATCAAATAAAATAATACTAATAATTTCACCTTAGATTAACAAACCTACTAATACATTAAATTTGACCAACGTTATTATACCGAATAAAAACAACGGATGTAACAGTTTTAAAAAAAATGTTAGCAAATTAGATTATGAAACCAATTAAATTAGTTAATATATTAAAAATAATTCTTATAGATTTTTAAGGAAATGAATGTTAACAAAAATGTTATAGCAATTTTATAGAAAAATATATTATTAAATTAAATGAGCAAATCAGTTAATACATTAAATTCGTCAATATTACAAATTAAAAAGAAACATTATAGCAATTTATGAGAAAAAAAGATTATCAATAAGATAATTAAACCAATTAAATCTTTCCATACTAAATAATATGAGAATGATTGTGCGAATCCTAATTGTTAAATAATTAAAATATTTAATTAATTTATTGAAGATATCTCTATATGAAACTACTTAAAATAATAAAAGTTAATGATGATAATTGTCTATGATTACATTTATCAGTAGTTGCCTCTTGTTCTCTATTTTTAAATTTTACTTATATTTGTTGTCAAATGCAATTTAAACATAGTCGATACTGCATTTGTTAATTTAATAAAAAAACTATTTACTTTATAACTATAAAATTTAATATTAATTAGAGAGCATATTAAAGAGCTTTAAATTATTATTTGTCATCAAAATTTTAAATATTTATTTAATTATTAATATTATTTTTCCAATTTTTCCACTGAATTAACATAATAAATCATGTTAGAAAAATCTAATTAGATAAAATTGATAATATTACCGAATTACATAAGTAAACTAATCTATGTATTACATATTATACCAAAGAAAAAAATGATGTAATTCTCAAAAAATAATAATGATGTAACGGTTAAAAAATATATTAACTATTAAGATATAAAGTATCAATTAATTTTTATGTTTATTTAATTTATTTTAACATATCTTTCAATATGACTAAATATTAATTTTTCCTTTTCAATCTTACCAGTCGATTTATATAAAATAATAAATCAAATAAGATAATATGCACAATCTTATCAAATTGGATTAATAAACCAATTAGTACATTAAATTTGACCAATCATTTCATTCCAAATTAAAAGAAACCAATTTAATACATTAAATTTACCAATTTTACAATAATAAATAAAAAAGAAATGTTATACTATCTATTTTAAAGAAATAATGTTGATAAAATATTGAGAAATTTATAGGTAGACCAAGTCTACCACGTCATTAGTAGACTAAGTCAATCATATTATAACACATTGACAAAATTGTAATATCATCATAAAATCTGAACACATTTATTACATATTTTATCTACCTACTTTCTCGCGAATCTGATTTTGTTTTCCATTCCATTCCATGCTATCGTCATCGTCATTTTCATCAGCATCGACAAAAATAATGCCATCTTCAATTTCGTCGCCATCACCGTCCATTTCACCGTCATCATCGTAATCTTCTTCGTCAGCCAAATCATCTCCATCCTCGTCATCCTCATCATCCTCGTCATCATCGTCATCATCAAAACCAGCACGCAAAGATTGGAACTCAGGTGGAGGAGGACAATCCTCCGTGATTGCTTCATCCCTCTTAATCACAAGGTGTCGAATAACTCTCTCGTCTTTATCTAACATGCTCTTGAAATCATTGATCCATTTGGCCTCTATCTCAAAATTCATCAAAATGTAGTGGGCATGAGTGGCTTTCTGTATCTTGTATGCCAGCCTACGCATCCCCCAATCGTTCATTCTCCATATCCTTCCTTTCTTCTCCCTAACATAATCTGCACCAGTGTTTATTTGGTAAGGGCAAATGTGATGAACTTCAAACAAAATTTACAATGAACTAATATCTGTGAAAAATCTAAATATATCATGTTCTTAGAGCACTAATGTCGCTCACATGTACATCAGATGAGTCATATTTACAAACATTATGCAACTGGCGTGTTATCGTGACTTTAACAAGGAAAAAAGGCGTTCAATACAAATATTGATATGGAGGTTTCAGCAGACAGTACAGACACAATATATATAAGATCATAATACGATTGACATAGCATTTTGATTCTTTAAATAAAATAAAATAATACATAAAAATGTTGTAAGCAATGTAGGACAGAGAATGTGTAGCTGAATTTTCCATTTCGAGTACTTATGGGATCATATTACCAAGTTTGATGGTATTAACTCAAGTGCTGCACAGTAATTTGGCAGAGCAATTTCTATCAAGATACCACTGTTATGAAAACCTAATTAACTAGACCAAAGCAAAGCCAATGGGTCAGATTCAGATTCCTTTGTTATTATTATTATTTTGGTCCGTCGAGTGCCTCTTTGAGACTACATCAGTATAACTCGATATGATGGAGAAGCTCCACAGTAAATAGAGTGCTAGGTGATAGCAAGTGATTACAGCACTCATAAAATTAGGAAGTGATACAGCCCAATCTTGATAAAAACTCGATTCTACTACTAATTGATAATGAGAGCAGAACCAGGTCCGTAAAATATAGAAAAATAAATCAATCATTAGCAAGAAAATCTTATGAAATGGCACTATAATAAAATGCAGGCAGACTAAGAAGATAGAAGAACAATGTGTCACCTTGAATTTTCTCATTAACACTGCCAACCTCTTCTGCATGCTTCTCATGTATTAGATAAACTACTTCATAGTGACGCACTGCATAATCAATAGAGAGAGCAAACCACAAGATATTAGCACACCACACCTTCATCTACTAAAGCTAAATACAGCTTGTCAAAAACTATACTTTCGACAAATACGGAAATCGCAAAGGTTTAGCACATTTATACCACTACATAGCTAAGAAGTAAAAATGATGATACAGATAACAGAAACCTGTCTAGTAAAAAAGTTAACCCGTAATTTACAATACAAATTCAGCAGTATTTGACGCATATTCATCAGAAATCATCCGCATCCAACTTATAAGTTATTTACTCTCTTTTTTCCCCTTTTAACAAACCACAAATTCCAACAAAATAGAAGAAAAGAATATACTTACTAAGTTCAAGTTTCAATTGGCTCTCCATCTCAAGATTCAAAAATTCATAGAGCTTCTCTGTAAAATCATGAACATAGAGAAAAATTATTTCAGCCTCCATAAATCACAACAACAAGAACAATTCTCCATGATAAAATTAGCAAGAAACTTCCAAAATTCCATTACCTTCTTCATCATCAGCAAACTCTGGAAGAAGTTGACCATCTTCTAGCACCTTTTTCTAAAACCCCAAATAAAACCAATATCTCAGAATCAAACCAACAAATCAAACAATAAAATAAAAACACACACAAGACCAGTGAAGCTCAAATGGTATAAGCGCTATGTAGCAAATTGCTAGGCCCACAAAGCGCTCCTCCTCACCAATTATATAAAGAAAACACACACAAGATAAACTACAAAAAGAACAAAGAAAAGTAACAAATTTTAACCTAAAACATGCAACTTAAAGACTTCAAACCTCAAAAAACACAAACTTTTTAAAAATTTAGAAGTCTAAAAACACATTAAAACCCAAAAAACAAAACCCAACAATTAAATTAACCAATGAGTCTCAAATAGTATAAGCACTACGCAACATTCTGCTAAGTGGTGGATTCAATTTCTCACACAAGTGCTCTCCTCGCGAATGATAAATAAAAACCCAATAATTAAAAATAAAGATAGATTATTTTTCATAATAAAGATGACCTCTTTAAGCAAGACAGCTTCAGGAAATGGACCAGTGGCCTCATCTTCTTTGGAAACAAAGCTATGTTTATCTTCTTTCTTCTTTCTGGCTCCAACTATTATTGATTTTCTACTGTGAAATCCAAGTGGAAGCTTTGTACAAGTGAACGGAAGTGGACAAGTGTAGGCGTTTATAAAAGTTAAAGTGTTTGAGTTTTTGTTTAGACTGAAGCTAGTACCAATGTTACTGTGTTTTCGGTTTGGATTTGGATAAGTTGATGTTGTTTGTAATAGTGTCTCCATTGTACTATTTCTTTTAGCAGAGAAGTGGAGAAATGATTGGATTGGAGTATATACAGAGAGGGAAACAAGGGGTGACTTTGTGATTTTTGAAGAATTGGAGGGTTACTTTTGTACTTTAACCTTCTTTGCTGCTCCAGCAAAACAAATTGGAAGCTTGGTGCCTATTGTCTTTTTATGGTCATCTTTTGAATTACGGTTGATGTTTTATAGATTTATCAACTATACATATCTTTATAATTTCATTAAATTTTATAAAAGTTGATATATATACACTAATTATCATTTTTGAGAAATTAATAAAATTTAATAAAAAAACGACAACTGAAAGCCAAAGTTTTAAAATGTATAATCTATTTGTTGTGTGAATGACGAAGTCAAATCCGATTTTCGCATCATCAATTTTCACCAATTGCAATCGACATATCAATTTGTCAAAAAATAATAGTTCGTGTATATTTATAAAATCTTATAAAATATGATTAAATTGCAAAAACATGTATAATTTGTAAATTTGTACAATATTAATCCTTTTAATTATTAGTTAAAGGGTAAATTGCAATTCTTGTTATTTAATTGGAACAAATTTTATTTACAAGGGAAAAAAGTAAATAAATATAGTAAATTCTTAATTTATATGGAAGATGATGAAATGAGAACATCTCCAATGTAATGCTAAAATGGAGTGCTAATGCTGTAATTTAGCATTAAGTCTTAAAATGCAACTCCAATGCAGTGTGCTATAGTTTGTGCTAAATTTAGCATATGCTATATCACGTGCAGGGACGGATCTAGGTTAAGGCTCGGGTAGGCTAGAGCCCGGGCTGATGTCGGAAAATCGAAGGTAGACTAGGGCACAGTGGAACTGGAGCGGCAGTTTTCAGAGATTCAGCCATGGCTGGCTGTGCTGAGTTAACGAAGAAGAAGACCTGTTCTAGTTTAGGTTTAAGAAAACTTGAAATAAAGTGAAACTGAAGGGCTTCGGCCTTTCTATAGCCTAAAAAGGGCCTAAATAGGCTTTGGCCTTTCTATGCTCCGTTAAATGTAAAAATACTTCTATATGTTTTTTTCTCACATACATTTTTATATTCTTTATTTTGAAATTATCAAAATTCACTGTGAAAGCATGAAAATCTTTAATTTAAATTTGTCTCAATATTCTAACCTAACTTTCCAAATCCTTTGAACTTTTTTTAATTTTTCATTTTTTTTATAATCAAACCAAAACTTTCAATAAAAAATCTTAATTGTAAATTGATTGAATAATACATAGCTAAAATTGCAACGATATGTTAAAATTACACAATTATTTCAAAAATTAAAAGCTTTAAATAAAATTGAAACAATTCGTAAAGGTTTAAATTTAGCTTATAATTATGCCTAATTTTAATAATTCCCTAATATTTTCTTTTTAAATATCAAACCATTTTTTATTTTTATTTATACAAGTTGATTTAATTTATATGCCTATTTCAATGATTAAATTTCTAGACAATTTTAAATGATGTAATTGTGGAATAACATTTTATGCGTAAGTTGAAATGATATTAATTGACACTAATAAGACCAATTTGATCCTTAAAAAAAGACCGATTTGTGTAATAAAATGAAAATTGATTTTTTAAGCGATAGTAATAGTAGCTAAATATAATTATTTTGTGTGTTTATACATTTATTATTTACATGTATTTAGCCCGGGCTGGAAATAATTTCTGGATCCGCCACTGATTACGTGCTAAATTTAGCATAAAATATAACATATGCTAAACTACAACAACCAATAGCATTTCTTTATTAATTACAATTTACCACGGTTATTTTTTTTGCATTTATTATTTTAACATTTTTTTACCTTTTTACTTTCTTCATTTTAAATTTTGTGCTTCAATTTAATTTTACGGTCTCGATTTGATTTTTTAATAGTAGACCATATATCAATATAATAAAAAAATTTATGTAAAATATTTTTATATAGTTCATCGATATTTTTAATTATTTCTTTTGAAAAACTCATTATTATATCAAAAGAAATTACATTAATTTTTGTTTAAAAAATTATAAAATAATTAGAAACTAATAAAATTCAGAGATAATTATCTTAATAAATAATTATAACACTTATTTTTAACTTTGTGCATTGGAGAAAAAATTAGAATGCTATGTCATTTATAGTATTTTAGTATTTTTTTCATGCTAAATTTAGCATAAAAAATAGCACTCTATTAGAGATGCTCTGAGAGTAGTATTCCTAAGGTGTATCGCCTTTGAGTATCAATAGAGAATGATTTAAGACCAATTTAAAAAGAATGAAAAATCTTACTACTAACCACTAACTTAATTAGATTCTACCTCTATCAAAGGAAAAAAAGAAAAGAGAAATGAGAGTAGCTTAAGAAATGACTTGTTATTGTAAATTAATTTACTATTGAATGATGATATGATTCCTTTGTATAATCAAAATCAATATTTATAGTTAAAGATTTGGTTAACTATTTCCCTCCTTAATCAGTGCTAAGATCTTAACCTTTTCATTTGCCTTCTTCATGCCTCCATTCCATTTAAGAAAAAGATTACAAGGCCTTTCTTGAAGCTTATAATCCCTTTTTATAGGGTTGGAAAAATGCTTACAAAATTTATAGAAACTCAAGCATCAGCTTTTCACCATTGTTTCTTGCCCTTTTTCTTCTTCTTGCTACCACTGCTGCCGCCGCCGCCGCTGCTTTTCGGACCATTTCCGGCCCTAGCAGATGGGCTCTCAGCAGCAGAGGTTTTGCCATTGAAATTGTCAAATACACCAGCTTGCACTGCATTCTGTAGCCACTCAAAGAATTCTTCTTCCGTCATCGTCTCTTCCATATTAGACGGTGGCATCCGCCCGCTTCTTTGTCCTGAACTTGATCCTTTGTTGGTGTTGTGCTTAGATGTAATACTTGTATTGACATGAAAACTTGGTTTGTGAATGTTGGCTGGACATCTCATTCCCTGCACCAAAATTTAGCATATTGCATAACTCATTCCTTTATCAGTATGATGACATTAATAGTTAAGGCCTAGGACTGAGCATTTGGTTCCAACCGAACCTAACCGAAATTTTGCTTTGTCTAAAACCAAACTGAAATTTTAAGAAATTAAAAATTTTCAAATCAAGCTAGTCGGTTTGATTGATTTTTTGTTTGGTTCGGTTCTTCCAATTCGGTTTGCACTAAGATGTAACTAATTATTATTTTTACGTCCCAAACCGAACGGAAAACCCAATTTTTTTTATAATACCAAACCGAACTGAACCAAATTTGTCAGTTCGGTTCGGTTAATGCCTATATATAATTTTAAAGCAACCAACTCCAGTCATCAAACAGCACTTTATTCATCATCTCTAATTCTTACTCGCATTCCGTACAAAACATATTCTAACCAGACCATTGAACTGTCTACTAGACTTAGTTATGCTCTCAGAAGTCAAGTACCCTACCGTCTCTGTGAATCTTCAAATAAGTCTTAATTCAGGCAATGACAAAGAATTTACCTGGCAATTATACCATTCAGTAGCATTGTATATCTTGCTATCTGCACAAACGTATGCCGTAGGAATATCAACCTGCAGAAACACTGAGTCAAGCATGCAGAAAAGGAATTCAACATATCAAAAGAAATTCTATACTCCAATCAAAAAGTTAACCACGGTGATTTCTTGTGTTATTTCACAATCACTGAACTGGTAGTTGCATATAAAATTAAAAAGCCACAGATATTTACCTTCTGCAGTAGTCCGAAAAAGAATGGCTGGGAAGATTGCTCAACCCATCCATCTCCATCTTTTGCCTGATGAAAGTCTTTACAGTCCTGTGGGCGCAAAATGATAATAATCAGAACCTGTAGACTCTATTCTCTTAACAAGAAAATGGATCATGTTTTGAATAATGAGAACACATTTATACCGGAGTTTCAATGAGAAGAGATAAAGAAAATGGTGTATTCAGTTAATAATAAAAACCTGGCACCATCTTGCTCGAGATTTTGACTTCTTTGTAAGCAACCAAACATGAAAATTGTTGCACTTTTTGCAAGCTATTTGCCTTGATTCTACAAAAGGGTCTTCACCTTCAGCCTCTGAGGGAGCAAAGCCAGAGGCAAAGAAACCATGTCCTCCATTCTGCTAATATCAATTGCAAAATCCAATTTGCAAAATTTCAAACTCAGAACAAGAAATCGGTAAATCCTACATAAAATCCAAGTGAACTATACCAGAGCATACTATTTCAATATGCTCGTGAAGACTAAGTGAAAAAAAGGGACCATACAAATGATGATGTTGACAGTGATATTATATAGCTGCTTAGTTCAAAGTAGATATAATCAATAGACATTCAGTATATATGTATAGAATTTATTCCTAATTAGTCCTCTTAAAGGAATGACCTCAAAATTAACCTTGTTGGACTGGATATGACATTTGAATAGCAATTAGCAACCACTTATTTGGTTCATTAGATACATTGATTCGATTAAAAACAAATTAGCAGCCACAGAAACTATGGAAGGAATAACACCAATGACAGTCAAAAACAAGAATTTGTAGTTAATGACTACATGTACAAAACAAAAGTAGAAGAGAAAAGAAAAACATCCAAACCTTCTGAGAAGTGCTTTGAAACCTACGGAAATAATTCAGCAATTCTTCTCGCCTCAATTCATCGTCATATGTTTTTCGTTTTAACGAATCAAGCAAAACCTAAATAATGGAAGTATGAAACAACCTTACTAGTCAGAGAAAAATCATGCGCAATTATTTTTAAACTGGTGCAATAACCATAGAAAACTAACAAATTTACCTCATACGCATTTTGAAGTTTCTTGAAAGCTTCTGCAGCCTTCTCATTACCCATATTCTTATCGGGATGGACCAGCATTGCCTATTATACACATACAAGTCATTGAAAAATCCAAACAGATCAGCAAGTAATCCATGAATAACCAAAGAGATATATTTACTGCTAGGATACACATCTACTGATTTTTATCTAGAATTTCAACATGGGAGTTCAGGTGTATCAATCTTTAGCGAGTTACCGAAAAAAACTGAATATTACGTTGCTTACTGTGTCAAGCAAGCAGAATATCATGTACCTTTTTTCTGTACTCCTTTTTCAGTAAAGAAACATCCACGTTCTCAAACCGAGACAAGCCCAGCACTGAATAGTGATCACTGCAGTTCAATAGTCGAATAACCTCTTCTTCAGAAGTCAACTCAGAATCAGTACCACTTGTTGAAGGTACTCCAGGGCTACGATCTGCTGATAACCCTGGGCCTGTTTCAGTGAATGATGGACGAAAGGACTCGCCATTAGAGAAGCCTGGTTGATCCTCCATTTCAGCACCTTGCTCAGTGGGATCAGATCTTCCACGTTGGTTAACACTATTTTTGAGGAAGTATATCAGAATGTCACTAGAGAGAAAGGATAAATTCAAAGCCAGAAATAAGCCAAGCCATCCAACATAAGTCCATGCACAATAAACGGAATAAACGGTGGTGATTAATAGTGCAACTCGCTCATGGCTAAACAGGAATGCCAACCCTGAACAGAGAGAGAAAAATTAGCAAATCTTGACTGGTGATAGAAGTAAAAAAAAGGTTATACATGAATAAGAAAAAGCAGAAACATTTACCTCCAACGATCATAACTGATAGCGTAGTCCAGAAACTTCCATAAAGCCATAAGAAAATAATTCCAGAAAGGGCAACCACCAGAAGTCCAAGAGTGAGACCAATGAAAACTCCCACAAATGCAGCTACGGCCTGAGGGATTTAACATTTGGCAAATTATAAAAAAACATGCAAGTTCAGACAAACTTAAAGCAATGCAGAAAAGTAAAAATATGTGGCAAGTAGCTGAAGAAAGACAGAGATGCAATTATAGAAATATATTTTTCCATATAATAAACAACCAGAGATAATGCTATTATTAGGGCTTCACTTAATAGTTTGAACTTTTGGGAGGATTGATTATTTGACATGTTATCAGAGCCTATATAATCAAAAGATCTAATGTTCAATCCTTGGCAACCACATTTGATTAATTACAAGCACACAGTAAAATGGGTCTGTATTTATTCACGCTTCAAGTCTAATGAGCATTCTCGTGCGTGGGTGTTTTAAACATAATATTATAAGTCGTATGTTTTCCTTCTATTTCCTCCATCCCTTATTTTCCTTCCTTCCCCAAACATAGTTTTGATGCATGGAAATAATTTTAAATGACCAGATTAAGTAAGATTAAGTATAACCAGAGCTTACCAGGACTATAAGAAACTTAAAAATCCCAACCATAGCAAGTACTGATATAATGCTACACCATATGACTGAAAAGAAGGAGGTTGTTCCTAGTCGTATAAAGGAATCAACGCCTCTAAGAGTGAAGTCCAAGAAAAACATTGTCAAAAGCAGCATCATGTTCCCCAAAAAGATGAGCCATTTTGAAACAACTGGATATGCTTGCACAACCTTTAGTTTAGCATAATCACGAGCATTATACAGGTTGCTTGCTATTCTAAGAAACAACGGCCTGTGCTTCTCCTGCCACTCACCTGCTGCTTTCATTAAAGACAAAGCTAATGTCCTCAAGTTTTTAACTGCTGCATTAGCTGAAAACCGTAATCTTTCTACCATAGCTTGCGTATGTGGGCTATTAAGCAAGTAGTTTATTCCATTTCTTCCACGTCTTAAACTACTTTCCCAACCGGACATGGTTGCATTTTCTTGTCCTGCACCAGGTATTTCAACAAAAGGACCACTGCAATCTTCCGAACCATTCCTGGATGATACTGATTCCCCTAGATCCTGCATTTCGGCCATCCCTTGCTTCTCTTTCCTCTGAAGCTTTCCAGAATTTTGCTTTGTCTTGTTATCATCTCCAACTGGATAAGTTTTTCTTACATTATCTATAGAGGGACTACTCGGCTGATTACCTATTGGGATTTCCTCTCCAGGAAAAACTTTCACCTCACTTGATCTTCCTCGTCCTTTCATATCATGATCCCCCGAATCTGTCATCTTTTTCTTATGGTTTGATGCATGACGATCCACCCCATTCCTCTGTTGATTACCTTTACGAGCCATGACAGTTAATATACGCACCACCTACTCCAAAGTGAAGTTAATCCATTTTTTATTCTATCGATATACTCCTAGCAGCATTAAAGCCATGCGAAAGATTATCACCTGTCACCATAGAACGCAGCCAGTTGAGCCTCTAAAACCGTTTAGCAAGTACTTACCCAAGTAAAACTACAACAAGAAATCACAAAAACCTTTCAATTGAATGCTAGTAACAAAACCGGCAAGAAAAATTTATGCATTACCTACAGAATTTAATCGACTATCGCATAGGCATAGCTAGTCACTAATCTCTAGCTATAGGATGGTAATATAAATGAAATGTACTAATTAATTAAGCAATTAGGCAACACAACTAAAAAATAAATTAAAATTAGCCAAGTCAACTATGCAAAGAATTTACAAAAAATTCTACATAGAGCTCACAAATCATCCAGTAATTGAACTAATTAGTGATTAATGATTCCAATCAAAATTAAGAATTAAATAGAGCTCAACCAAGCTAATTGACAGAATCAAACAAATTAAAAACCTAATTCTAATATATGAGCAAGAACATTACACAAACGAAATTTCAACTAAAAAACAAACCCTTAAAAATAAAAAAGAATAAGAATAAATACCTTGTGCTAAACTGAGTGCGGCGAAGAAAAAATATTCGATATCTCTAAAAAATTATAGCATTAATGTTTAATTAACGATGCTAATTAAGTAATTAGGTTATAGTAATGTTGTTGTTGGAATTAAAATGGGAATTTGAATAATGGAAGAGATTTTTGTTGAAAAATTATAAATTAACATAAAAACTGTAAAACGCAGCTGTTGTGGTGTTTGCTGTGCAGCGTCAGCAATCATCCAAGATGGATGCTCTTTTCTTTGGGTGTGTTTGGTTTACTGTGTTATTCTACTATTCTTATGATTTGGGTTTATCTTTAACCTGGTCAAGGTTATCATTATGTTGGGTTTTTTTTCTGGAATAAACTTTATTTTGGAAAAAGTTCAAAAAGAATATTATTTGCATTTTGTCACTTTAGGATTGAAAGGTTTTTTTCTATTGAAAACAATATAATTATTAGGTTTTATAGTTAGCACTTAGTAGAGAACATGATATGAAATTTGATGTGGCTTTATTTTATTTTATTTATATTATTATCTTATCAAAGACTAAAATTTAATTAGATGAGGTAGAAATAGTACAAAAAAATATGGAAGTGGCTCCCCTCAAGTTCACAATCCCTCCATTTTTAGATGGATGACACATAAATAAATCTTAATTTAGTTTGATATTATTTTTATCATTTTACTTATGTGTCATCCATTTAAATAAATTTAAAAATAAATGGAGAGAATTATAGACTTGAGGGGAGCCATTCCCAAAAATATAACTCGTCAATAATAATGAGTGGGCATGATGGTATACTAAAATAGTTATCTAAAAAAACTTTTTTAGCCATAAAAAGAATAATCCAATTACAACTATAATTTAAAAACTGAAACATAAGTATTAAAAAATTGGAAAAGTAGATGAATATTATCATCTAGAACCATCCAGCATCTCTTTTATCACCAAAAAAAAAATAGTGTAACGCTCTGGCAATTCCCTTCAAAATTCAATGTTGATAGTTTGTGAAAAATAACATTTTCATCGATGTTTGAAGTTCTAGTGTTTCTACCACAATTGGCTCTACCATTCAAAAAAACGTTGAACTCCAACCAAAACAGTATTATCTGTAAAATTATAAACAATAATAACCAATATCCCAAAAAATGCGAGTGTTTATCCCACACAATAGATGTGCCACGCTATTTTTATAATAAGCTAATAGGCAAGCGATAGGGAATTTTATTTATTATTAAATATTTTCATATAACATAGCACAACTGTTGCATTGGATAATTATTTAAAAAAACGGACGTCCAAATCCGTTACACCATCGAAATTCACGTTAATCACTAAATTGGAGAATTTTAAGTAAGAATGCTACTCAATTAATTCTTATTAATTGTGTCATTACTGCATAGACTTTTTTTTATCACGTCAAGAGGTAGAATTGGATTGCACAATTGGCGGTGAGCCTTTGCCATTATAAACAAGGCTTAATGTCTTAAAAAACCCCGACCTTCCGTCCCCCCTTCAATCCAACTGTGACGTTGAAAATTTATTAATTTTACCCTAATTTGCATTTTTTTCATATCAATTGTACCCTAAAACATAAAAATGCCCTTTCTTTATTTAACAAAAGTTCAAAAAACTTCTTTAAAAATTATCAATTTAATATAAAAAGTTAATCTAATGCAAAAAGGGTCAATTTAAAGAATTTATTTGAACTTTTGTCAAATAAAAAAAGGTCAATTTTATGCTTCATGGTACAATTGAAATGAAAAAATGTAAAATAAGGTAAAATAGACTGATTTGCAACGTCATGATAGGATTGAGAAAGGGGTGAAAGATCGGAGTTTTTTAGGACATTTGACCTATACACAATCACGTAATATAAAGATATCATTGACCCTCGAAAATATAATGTTTTCCCTTTAAATGAGAAAAAAACTTCTCCCAACCAGCATTATAAAGTTTAGTTATACACCAGAAACTTAAATGTTTCAATTTTGTTTCCGTCAACCATTTAGTCGAAATACATTCCTTCTCAGTATGGTGGAAAGATAACCAATGCAGATATAAGTATACACATTCCTGCTTAGACAGACATTAATAACATTTGAGCTGCAAAAAAAAATGGATTTCCATGCTTCCTGCTAGCAGTGGCGGAACAAAAAAATAAAGAGAGGAAAGACGATAGAGAAAGAAAACAGCAGACGGGAACGATTAATGAGAAAAATAATGTCGGAAGAAGTAGAGAAACAATCGGAGACAATCGGTAACTGGCAGCTGGTGAGTGACACCCCCAGCTTGCCCCCTAGTTTCGCCCCAGCCTGGTAGACAAAATTCATAGCACAACTAAGCAAACTTAGGCTGCTAATTATTCAAGGCCAGCATTACTAATAAACTACTCATAAGTCATAACAATGGGAGATTCAAGCCAAAGCCATATAACAGCATTGCAATTGAACATGAAAATTATAAGAATCGTATTAACATACAATAATATAGCCCATATACACAGCAGCGTGAACAAGTAACAATAATAAATTCCTGTACAGAATATCAGAAACCTGGTCAAATGTAAGCCATAACTTAATTACAAGGCAGGATCGTGCTCCGAAACGCATGGGCAGAAAACCACAAAGGCAAAGCAGAGCTATCCTTCACAGAATACATCTCCTTCCATAACCTACTCCGCCGATGATACACCAAAACCTGCTTATGAGTTGCCAGAAAAACACATTCACCACTCTGACTTATCGGAAAGATACCAGGCATCATTCCCCTAATACATCTCAAGCTCACATTATCCACCACATCCCATTTCTCACTCTCATACTCCTTCATTGCCCATATTTTCATCCACGTCTCCGAAATCTGTATCACGGACAAACACCCGTCAGATTCCAACAAAAAAACCCTACACCCTGCGCCACAACTCACTTCATCCGGCAACAAAATCTTCCTCCAGACATCGCAATCCAAATCAAGCGCGAGTATATACGAACAACTAGAAGTCAACCAATGAAGCGCGCCATTAACAAACACGACCTGATTCCGATTCATATGCGTAAAATCCTCATCTTGAAAAGAAACAAATTTTCGCCACTTACCCGTATCTGAATCAAACACCAAACACATAAACGTCCCGTCCGACCTATGCCCAAACGTCCGATGATAACCGGCCAACACAACATTAAACTTCCGAATCGACGAATTACAACCTAAACCAACTAAAGTCGCCTCGGCATCCGGATAAAATCTACTCATGGGCCGCTCCCGACTTCTCGGAAGCATCCTAAATTGTCTAGTCATCGGATTACAGACATAATAAACATCCTTGTCAGCAATACTAGAGCAACACAAAAGGCCATTACATGAGGCTCTAACTCTAACTCTACCTTGTAAGAAATCTAAGGAGAATTCGGACACGCCCATTAAATTATCTATACATAATAAGCTACATTTTGACTCAGATGAATCTGAAATCTCGACCAATACCATTGGGTTTTTACAAGCCAGTTGGTTGTAAAGATTAATAAAATAATTATCTGATATTAATATGTACCAAAGTTTGCACACGGTTTTTGCTCTAAAGAGTGATTTAACAGGCAATCTTGCAAGAATTTGAAGAATAACTTCGTCTGGTAAAACCTCAGCTCTTGAATTCATGTTTAAATTACAAAAAACAGTAAAAAATAACAAAAAAATAAAGAATCAAACTCAACGACTCTAATGAATTAGCTTACCAGGGGGGATTTGGAGATGGGTAGATTAAGAAATTGGATTTGATTAATCTGTGTTTGTGGGTTGAGAGAAGTGTCAGTTTTGGGGTTAAAAAATAGAAAAGAAAGTGAAATGTGAAGATGGGGATTGATTGAAAAGTAAAAACTAGATTAGATTAGAGGATGAAGAGGGGTGACAAAGGAAGCGAACAGAAATGATGAAGCAATCAAATGAGAAACCAGTTGATGGAGATGATCTTGCGATGCTCGTTGAACAAGTTCTAACAAAACCAGAGACCATTTACAAACGATGGGCTTTTGGCCCAGAATGCAAGTTGTATATCATAAAAAGTAAGTATTTATTTATATTTCTGAAAATATATATATATATGAATATATATATATATATATAAAATATATAGTTATTTAACTTCCTACATTTTATATGTTTCTGAAAATTAAGTTAATTATATCTATATATGACGTTATATAATTTGATATTATCATCTAAAAAATTATTAGAACAGTAAAATTACACACCTTTTCATCTAGGAATTTAAATTGTTCTATTTTATTAAAAAAGAAATTAACTTTCTATTAATAAATTTAATCATTGAAAAATTATTATAGAGTCTGAAATACATATAAAGATCAAATATTCTATTTTATAAAATTTATCTTGTACACAATATAATTTGTTTTTTTTAATATCATAAATGGATATTTTTAAAATGTGTAAATTTTACTAAATAGATATTAAGAATATATACATAAATAAATAAATAAAGGACATATTATAAAAAAAATAAAAAAAAACTACCTAATTTTAGAGTAAGTTACTCTCAAATCCTCATATATGATATAATTTACACTTTCATCTCTTTACTTGAAAATCAAATGATACGATCATCCTCCATTAACGTTTCAACTTTCAATCCTTCAATTAGTCAACTAAGTCAACAAATTTTATTAAAAAATACTAAATAGTTTATATTTTTCATATATATAAATAAAATTATACTATTATGAAATTCAATAATTTAATGACTTAAATTTATTTTTTAAATGTTCATGAAATACTATTTTTTTTTAATTTTGAAAAGTAAAAGAAGAAAATAAAAAAAATTATGAAAACAAATGTAATAAAAGTAAAACAAATTAAGCTGAATTTATTAAGCCATTGAATTTCTTAAAAATTTAATATTTTCTTTGTACTTATGTCAAAAATAAGTTTAAAAATTTGGTTTATTTAAGTCTTTTACATTACTAACACCAAAATTAAACACGGACGACCTAAGAGTAATTAGCTTCTAATTTAATTACTATTTCTGAATTCTTGTGCAAGACATATAGTATACAGTGTTTTTTACAGGACAAAATATAATTTTATATTCATTTTTATAGTTATCCCTATGTATGATTGCCTTATAGACAATGTTCAAAATATTACTTGAAAAATATAATAAGAGATGAAAGGATAACTTTAACCCAAAAAATTTACTAAATATAAAAACAAAACATCTAAAATAGAACATTCAAAAAAAGAAAGAGTAATTTCTAACGGTAGGAGTATATTCTTTCAGGTTCCTTCAAAGAATGGAGTATTCTATATCATCTCCTGCTTTCCTTCCTCTGTCCTCTACCTCTATCTTACTCTATTATTATACACAAATCCATACCATTTCTTTTGAAGGAAAAAACAAAAACAAGAACAGTGTCAAATTAATATGTACCCTCCTGCCGTGTCATCCACGGCAACAAATCATCTGCCGGCTCCGATGTTTTATCGAAGCAGAGAGACATCTATCGTAACAAAAGACGTGAAGTCTCGAGCTGAAATTTATCACGGGGACGAAAGTTGTAGAGACAAGTTCATGTTTTTGTTAGAGCAAATAGGTTTGCCAAATGGTCTGCTAACAATAGAAGAGATAGAGGAATTTGGGTACGTTAAAGACACTGGCTTTGTTTGGCTCAGGCATAATAAGAAGAGACATTATCATAAATTTGAAAACATAGTTATATGTTATGATACGGAAGTTACTGCTTACTTTGAGCATAACAAGATCAAGAATCTGACTGGTGTTAAAGCCAAAGAGTTCTTGATTTGGATTCCTTTGAGCGAGATTTATATCAATCATGCTGCTTCAATTACGTTCAAGACTCCGCCAGGTTTGTCGAAATCTTTCCCGTTATCGCTCTTCAAGTATGAAGCTATTATACCCCAAGGGAAAAATGAAAATCAAGAAAGTTGATCAAGTGAAAGAAGGCAATTAAACGAAATGAAACTGTAAATTTTCAATTATTCATCAAAAGTTCCGTCTAGATATGGTTTTGTTGATTAATAACCTCAAATCCTTACAGATAAAGTAGTGATTCTGTATCATATTTATGAATTTATGATTTAAGTATAGATTAATGAATAATGATATGAATTATGCAATGATAAAATAAACTATTTTAGGAAAATTAGTTCGTCGGGTACATGTAACATGCAGAATAGAGAAGAAAATATGCTTAAGCATACTGCTTGTGTAAGAATATGCAATTTTCAGATGAGTGCATGTTCTGTCATCTATCTCGAACACCTCATGCACATACAGAGCAATTAGTTCTGGAAAATGATGCGGTCTGTTTGATAATACACTAAACTAACTGATAGCTGAAATTGCACAGGCTAAATGTAGGAAATAATATGCATGTAAATGTAATGAAACAAATAATAACAATACCAATTTCAATGCTAGCCTCTGAAGAGGGAAATTTACGGAACACGTGAGAAAATTTATCCAAGCAGCCATTGAACAGAAGAACTTGTAATATATTACTAACTTAACTTGAACATCAAAATAATGATATCAGAAAGTTGCATAGCGTGACTTTGAGCAGAAATAGAAGGATAATTGAACATCAAAATAATGATATCAGAACATTGCAAAAAGTTGCATAGTGTGTATTTGAGCGAAAACAGAAGGATAATGTATCTGACTTCACTTTTGTACGCAATAGATAAAAGTATATAAATCTACAATAAGCATCCTGTACCATTGTATTACCTTGTTCAGATTCTGGAGGGCAAAACTATGCATCCTACACAAAATAATCTTACAATTAGCATCCTGTACAATCATATCACCTTTAATTATATGCTGAAAGCAAAAGGCTCCATCCAGCAAATCTTTCAATTTTGGATTGAATCTACGCGTTTAGGAATCACACCCCCAATCCTGCACGCGAGAGAGGGACCAAATAGTTTGGGTTAGAAAACAAATTAAAAATAATGTTAGAGATGGAGGCACTTATTGTAATAGTAGTTAATTTACCAGTATTATAGCAGTGTTTTTACTTAACAGGGAGCTTACCGAAGTGTAAATTTTACAATTTAAACATCTTTAAATGCAATCAGCATGCACAATATGGCACTCTATAATCTTTGCTTCACCAAAAGATTTTCATGGGAATTCAGGAAATTGAGAATTCCTCGAAAAGACATCTAACTAAGTTTGGTTTCTGCCTACTATTCTAACAGGTTTTGAGCTAAAGTACAGGAGGTTAATCATAAACTATATGTTAAGAGTAAAGACTAGTAGCATTTTATTGAGTACGAAGGTCATACCATTTTAGCAATGACCCAATGTCCATCAGCCCACTCTTGATGAGGCCTCAGTTCAGAATGTGCAAACTCCAATTCTTCTGTTGTCTTGAAGTCGACCTTATACTTGGAGTTATTGTAAACTTTGACGACCCGACCAACCCACCAGGCATCATTAAACCAAGCATCAACCGTCTCAAAAAGTCTGTAAGGATGCACATGCTGTATATCAGGAGGCAAAGGCCGTATGTCTGAAGCATTTGCCTGTTCCTTAAGGAAATCATTTCCATCGTCTGTTAATATACTGTCATATTGCACCTCAAAATTTCCATTCTCGATCACATTGATAATGGTTGCAGCAAACCAAGCTCCCTGGAAACCGACTTCATCACTCTTTACTTCCACCTTTGTCCCCTTGCCAAACTGAGCGTCAAGAATTAGCTCATTAGCATCCAAGTCTTTCGACTTTTCCTGCATTTTTAAATTGATTCAGGAGCTTAATAATAATTTATACATATGAGATCTATAATTCATGAATAAATTTGATCTACACTGTTATTCATTTGCATTTGCATTTTAAAATCATGAAAGGATTTACCCTCGAGAGCTTCTCAAAACCAATGTTTTCTACACTAAAGCCGCCAAATCCATAAATAATGGTATTAATTACTTATCACTGGATGTTCACAAATTTTTCATTTCATTTAACAAGACATCAAAAGAAATCGCTAGTCAATAGCCACACGTATAAGCATGTTAATGTTATATACCTGAACCCATTTCCCTTCAATCCATTCCTGGTGATGCCTCAAAGCAGAATGATCATACTCCAAACTTTCATTTGTGAACTTGAAATAAACTATATATCTAGATCCGGGAAGCACACCAGAAACCTCACCCTCCCACCACATCTCATTGAACCAAACATCAACCTTTTCAAACTGTTTAAAACCAGCATCTGATGGAATCGGAGGAGGGAAGGGCCTAATATGCTTGGCATAGATTATTTCTCTCAAGGGAGCACTTTCATCGTCTGTTAACAAGTTCATATATTGCACCAGAAACTTATCATTTCCTATGGTGCCAACGATGGTAGCACCAAACCAAGCACCAGGATAGCCTTCTTCATCAGTTTTGACTTCTACTTTTGCCCCAATACTTAACACTGGCTCTGACTCGCTACATCTTATCAGCAACCTTGCCTTTTTTGGTTTTTCGTCCATCGCAGGTAACACCGTCTCCTATCAAGCCCTCACAAACCAAGTAGACAATAAAATAAGAAAAAACCACATATGATATTAGAATATACCAACTAGTACTAGACATGCTTTACAAATCACCAGTGAATCTCACATTGAAACTACACTCCACCATAACATACACGGAAACGAAAATAAGTACCTATCACATCTCACACAAGAACAAATGCTCATCTTAAAATTATTCAATAAAATACCACATAAAACACAAAATAAGCAAATCCAAAAAATTACCAAAGAGCTACAAGATCGTGGGTTCTATTCCTCCCACTCCTACAAGCGCTACCTCTTCCCAATTATATAAAAAAAAAACAGTAAATTCAAAAACGTAAAACTCTAAGGATACAGAAACACACATGTTCAAGAAGAAGAGGCACCCATGAAGACTCGAGCCAATCCCAATCACGATGAAGCCTTAAATTACAATGCTCAGCAACAATTCCTTCACTTTTCCCATCAAACCCAACAACATAATTTTCATTCTCAAGTACATCTTTCACAGTCCCTTTTTGCCACCCGTTATCACAAAAAACATCAACGCCGTCTCCATTTCTAAAGCAACCGTTAAGCAACAGCCTAGGTGGCATAGGTCTCACACTACCCACATCAACAAACTCAGTAATGGGCTTGTGGGCCTTGGTGGATTCTTTTAGGGTTTCGTACTGGATCAAGATCTGGGTGGTTTTGGAAGCGGTTTTGCTCTTGAACTTCGCCGGTGATCGGAGTACGGTGGCGGGATAGTAGGTGAGTGTGTTTGGGCCATTTTCTTGCTTCGTGACTTCAACTTTGTCGCCTTTTTTAAATTGGGTATGTGAATGAATTGTCATTTTAGGGGAAATTGTTGTATAGAAACCCTAATTTTAGTGTGATCAGTGAAAAATCAGTGATAGCTGTAACAGAGCTAGAGTGGAGTACACTGCTTACTGGCGGGAGTTTTGCAAGCAGGAGGGTATTCTGAGATAACTTAACACCCATGGTTTTGGAGTTAATTACTGGCACTGCCATTATTTTATTAAACGGAGGCGTTTTGTAATATGATTATTGATTTGCAGATAATAAATGTCGCATGCATATGCCATTTAGGTCGAAAAATAGAAATGTTTATACAAATATGGTACGATCGAATCTTCAACCATCACCAAAACGACAACCATGTGGTCAAACGCGTAAGAGATTTATAGGATGACTTAAGGCAGTTTTTCTTTTTGTTTTTTAATCGGAAATATAGTTAGCGGAGTTAGCGGAAATTAATTGTTAGCATCATTGTCAAAACTGTGTTAATTTTTAACACAGTCGAAACAACTAGTTGCGGAGGTCCGCAACAAACCCGTTACCTCAAGATGGAATGGAAGTAACCTAGCTATTAGGCCAGAGCTTCACATGCGACTTGAGGTGGTTAATCTAATATAAAATAAATTATAAAATCACTCTTAAAATTAAATATTTTTGCAAAACATACCTCAATAAAAAATAAATATAATTTTTTAAAACTTTAAAACAATTTTTTTATATTAATATCTAAATTTAAAATACTCAAAAAAATCAAATCTTTATTTTACTCTCGTGAACAAACATTTCTCTTTCTTTTAAATCTCTAATTTTATTTTCATTCAGATCTTTTTCAATAATTTTTTTCCTCTTAAATTTGTATTGGTTTTCTTCTCTCAAATCTCCACTATCTCATATTTTTTTATTTCAAGATGATTCTTTTCTGTTGGCAACGATGATTTTTTTAGCAACGTTGACAACTTCTTTTTGTGCAACGATTAGTTTGACTTATTATGTTTTTTATCGAATAAAAAGATCGTTTCACATTCTCAACTTGGCACAGAGTATTAAAAAGTCGATTTTAAAAAAACCGGATAAAAAAATCTCAATATTTTCCAAATCGGAGCAAAAACCCAAACCTTTGCCAAACCGGATCAAAAATCTCTTCTCCCAATCTCACCTCCGAAAGTGAAACACACTCTCTATTAATAAATAGAAAAAAGTTTATAATAATTCTTAATATTTATTTTATTTTTTATATTGGTAATTTATATTTTTTTCAATTTAAATTGGAAAAAAAATATAGTTAGGATATTTTAGTCATTTTTTTTTTGGATAAAAGGATTTTCGTGATCGTCAAATTGAAGTTTAGGGAGTTTCTTGAGCAAAAATAAAATCTAGAAATTTTAATGATCAGAGACTCTAAAATGAGAGATGGTGGGTGATTTTAAGCCATTTGTTTGTATCATACTTACTTTTTAATTTGGTAGTTTTGACTGGTCACTCTTGCAATTACCTATTCCTCTTGTACCAAACTGTAACAACCGACAAGCAGTCCCAACAAATCAAGACAACTTTTCCTCTTTGTTTCTTTTTCCCTTTAACAAATTTTGTTTGAACAAAAGGCTAATTCTGGCATTCGAAATTATATCTTAGGATCAAATAAGTCACTGTTAACCTTTTTAGTTAGTTAGATATCCAAATTTTTGTTTTAAATTAGATATCTCAAACTTGTGTCTCGGGATCAAGTAAGTACGCATTTAAAGTATATAAATTAGGATACTAAATTAAGAAAATTTGAAATCTAATTGACTAAAAAGTTAACAATAATCTATTTAATCTCAAAACATAAATTTGAAAATCTAATTAACTTGAAAAGGTTAAAAGTAACTTATTTGATTTCGAGATATAAGTTTGAGGATATGATTGACCCTTTACTCAATTTTGTTTTGTCATAACTTTTCTTCATACATCATAATTTAGTAGTTTCTTTAGAGTCATTTTTCACTAGTTCATTAAAGTTTTTTTTTTCCTACTCTCAAACGTGCATTTACTATAAACAATATAAGATCGAGTTTTGTTTAGAATTGCCCATTTTATAGCCATTTTTCTATATATCTTCACTGTCACTTTAATTTCTTGTTAAAAAAATTATGAATCTATGGTAAGTTCACTTCATCACAAATATATTTTGCACAGCGGATCATAAGGTCATTTAAATTTAGAGAACCTTCTTTTAATTTAATCAAATTAGAAGCATATACCTACTGTTTGCTCATACGTATTCTTTTTCTATCTAATAACAGGTTCAAATTGAGAATGCATGGAACTTTTAGATTACTGATATAAAATACTTAGATTACTGTATAGAGCTTCCGAGTTTCCGACGAACCAAGCTTATATCATATCGGTTTTCATAACTATTTTGACTCCATCTTTAAGACATCTTTTTGGATCATAAGAGTATTGTAGATTGAATATTTACATGTATGATTATTGCAAAATTTACTCTTTGTTCGATACAATAAAAATATTATCGACATAATATGGTTTGAATTATTACAAATAGCAGATAATGAATGTATGTGCATTCAAAGTTATGCATACCTTTAATGTACCAGAGACTATAGCTTAGGCAGATTCTATGCGATCAGACAGCAAATTCAAGAGGTTGAAGCAGAACTTCATCATCATTCCTTTTATGCTTTCTTTTCTTATTGATGGAAAGTGGTCGAAGAATGCATCTAGACAGGCGGCTGAACGGATCCTGCAGACCTTCCATCTCATAGTGTCCAAATCGCCAATCTCTTTCGACGAAAGGTCGTTGAACAGGTTCATCAAGGCCTCCTGTTAAGAGAAAACAATAATTATCTTAATTCTAAAGTAGCTACACTAGTTGGAGGAAAAGAACGAAAAATTGCATTCTGGTTTGGAAAAAAAAATGCAACATTCACCTGCATACATAAAACCATGTTTATCAGTTGCCCGATAAAATGGTCGCGTTTGTTTCTCTTTAGCAGCTCTTTGGAGATCATTCCATGCACGAGCTCGGTCCTCACAAGTGATCTTACCAGTACTTGCCACCTGAATTTGAAGCAGTAATTTATTACTGCTGATAAAAATAATAAGAGGACATGACGAATGCAAAATTGGAGATCAACGATGACCTTGGAAAATAGATGGTATGATGGGCGTGGAATACGTGCAAGACCATTTTCACGATCCACTGCCACAAGTCCAAACTTGGGACCATATCCATCAGCCCACTCCCAGTTGTCGGAAATAGTCCAGAACAAGTAACCAAGCACAGGAACACCCTGTAAAGTAACCCTAGAAGTTTCAAGCATCATAATATAGAGTTTCAACGACTAAAAAGCTAGTAAGACTCCCTACCATTGTCATTGCTGCGTAAATAGCAAGTAAATGTTCCACCAGATATGGTCGACGAATCAGATCTGTTGCATCAGAAACTCCATTCTCGGTAATTATGAAGGGCACCTTGAGATGTTTGTATCTTTCATTGTATTGAAGCAGCATTCTAAATAGGCCATCAGGATATACTCCACGGCCAGATTCGCTGTACTCGTCAGTCTCCACTAGCTTCAGCCCAGCTCCAGAGACCACTTCCTGACAAATGCAAGTATCAGCAGACTAACGTGTGCAGATTGCATCACATTGTTCTTAAATTAGAAAACCGACCTGTCCGTAGTAGTTTATGCCTATATAATCAAGCTTGTCGGAAATACTATCCAAGTACGAGAAAAGGGTAAGCGAATTAGCCACAGAAACAGCAGCAACATCAAAGATACCATATGGCCGCATAAATGATACATGGTGTGCAACTCCAACTAATGAATTTGTAGAGGTCCTGAAAAAATTAGACAAATAAAATGACGAAGAAAAGTAATCAAACATTGTGAACTGTACTGAAGGTATTGTTGAAGCACATTGAGATGAGCATGTTAATAGTCCATTAACAAACAACATGTTGTATGTATTCATATGAGCAATAGCATTCCATATATCTGTGTTAATTTCCTATTTCAACAGCAAGTACAAGGGGAAGAAGAAAACCCCTTTTCATGTATATATTCATATGCCTTTGTATGAGCAACAGCCATCCAATGCATCGCCTGATTGAGAACGCCAGTAGGTAATGCAGAAGTGGCAGCCTCCAACATATCCGGATGACCCCCAGGCCAAGCACCCGCACAATAAGTTAGCATACAAAAGACATGAGGCTCGTTAAATGTCACCCAGTAATCTACCAACTCTGATACACTGTCAACAACAAGCCTGCAATAAAGGAATATGTTCAAGCACTACAAAATCACATAACTGAAGAAACCTTAATAAACTTTGCAAATCATGACATGAATAACTTGTATGACAGTGCTCTTTGGTTTCTATTGCTAAGGAAAGATAAGAACCAAGGCTGTGATGGATATAATAGATATTTTTCTATCAAGAACAAACGTGACATAATAATTCATTTTTAGAAATAAGTATCAAGAAAGAAAATGAAAAGCATTTGATAGAAAACTTACCTAGTGAAGTCCATGAAATAATCAACAGTTTTCTCAACCTTCCACCCACCATATTCACCAGCCCATTGTGGCAATGAGTGATGAAATAATGTTAACATCACCTTCATTCCATAATAATGAACCCTAGTGATGATCCATTTATATCTCTCAAGAGCTGCAAAATTAACCTGCAATAGATTATCATGCAACTTGAGTGTGTACACACACCTCGGCAAAATAATTTCCAACAGGAAAAAGTAGAGCATTAGGCTTACAGATTGCTTAACCCCATTGATGGGCTCCTCTGGCATTATTCGCGTCCAATCTATTCCCATACGGAAGACACTAATTCCAGTATCTTTAGCCAGCTTCAACTCCGTGTCAGGATCAGACCAAAATCTTAGTCTCTCCTCCCTAAGTTAATTCAAGCAATTAATTAACTCAAGTGAACTACTGATGATGCATAATTAGTGGATGTGACAACATCGACAAACTGAAGCTTACGGGTGGGGAACATTGTGCCATGCAGCTACATTATGATGGCATTCTGCATCTGGAACCTCATCTTCCGTGTTCTTTTCAAACCCTCTAATCATGGCTTCCATAGCTACCTTAAGATTCTTTTTCTTCTTTTTAAGAACTTCTTCTTTCCCAGAAATAGAAGCTTTTTGCGACCCACCATCACCGGCAGCTGAAGCCATTAGTGCATCAGCTGGTTCCCTATCCTGAGATGACTCTGATTTGTCACAAGGATTTTCTTCTGCAAACTGAAGCCAAGCATCGTTAAGCCTGTCTTCGACATGGGCTGGCGCAGTGGCCAATCCGAAGAAAAATCCATCTGTTTCTTTTGCTGAAATACACAAAACAAGTGCACCTTTATCACAAAGTCAATAATTAACAGAAATCAAAGCAATCACAAAGTACTCTCAATCCAAATACCAGCAAACATTGATAAAAAAAAAAAAAACCAGCAGACCAGCAAAATGAATTATTTCATCAAAACAAAGCAATCATGTCTAAGTTATAAGACTCCAAATAGGACTTGTTTCCAATGAAAATATCAAAATCCATAATAATTCAATAAAAAATAATTAAAATCACGTCTTTAATATTCTTTCATAATTTTAATTCTGTCTTTTATTTTTAAATATTTCTACAGAAAAATGTTAAAATAATTGATTCCATACATTCAGCTGAATTGGATTTTTGCATTTCTGGATTTTACATTCAATTTTTTTTTAATCATTTGGCAAGTTTTGGCAGTAAGCTACAGTACCACAAACAACCAAATGATAACAATAAAAAACAATTTAGACAATAATATAATAATTAATTGGACCAACAGTGTGTATTTTACACTAGAACTAAGCATTTTTTTTGGTTAATAAAATTCTGAATATCTCGACCGACAAATATATTTATATAATGTAAGTGCAGTAATTTATATTCTAAAAAACTTTGAGTACAGAGTACGTTACTAGAGTGATGGCTCTACCGTCAACATTAAAAGACGCTAGAACCTCTGAATCCTCATCAATTGGTGATTTGAAACGCCGGAGATTCTTTCTCCGGAAGCGCTCGAATGAGTATGCATTGGCGGCAACAGTCACCGTTGCCAAAACTCCGGCGAGCTTCACAGCAGTGAACAAAACTGCCAAAAACGCCATTTTCTAACACCAGTAGAAAAAGAAGTTGTAGTAAGCAATTTTAATCGGTTAAATTAAAGGAGATGACGTGGAGAAATGGTTGGTGTCCACGTGTTGATAATGATAAGTGTTTTGACTGAGTGATGGCATTGGTGCGTGTCAGTACACGCAAAGATATTTGAGCGGGCACGGCTTGTTTGATTTGCGAGTGTGAAGACAAGCGCTCAGTGTGCGAGTGTGAACGAGGTTTTTCTTCATTGGGAAATGAAATGTTGGCATTTTAAGTGGTCCAGGAGGGACCAGTAGTGAAAGCTGGTCCAGCCCATCTATATGAGCCAGTTTTTATGGGCGGATATGGTTTATGTTATGGGCCAGTTAATGTCAACTGGCTCGCTCTCGTGGGTTTTATGAAAGCCCATTCATGTAAAAGGTGATGCCATGGCCACATGTAAAAGCGAGCAAAATGTCCGACAGCACCGGTAACTTTCGTCCGGTTTGATTCAGTGATAAGTTAGGATGTTTTCGTTTTGATTTTATTATTCGATTTGGTTTTAACTTTGAAAAATTAAAATTAACCGAGCTGAACAAACAAAATATAAAAAAATAATTTTGTATTTGTTTTAACCGAACCGACTGCTATTCTATATTTTTGTTGGTTTTCATTTCAATTTGGTTAGAATTTTAATATATTTTTTTACGGCTGGTTCGGTTTTGGTTGAAGTGTAAGTCGATCAGTTTCGGTTTTCAGCTTGTCGGTTCAAGTGAATTCAGTTTAATTTTAACCGAACCGACCAAATACTGACCTCTAGCTATATGGACCCAGTTTAGATAAAAAAGTAATATTGACGGCATCATAAACAATTATATTTACAATTTCTAACACCATATTTTTATGTAGTAAATTAAATACGGAAGACTAGTAATAGTAGTATATATTTAAAAAAAATAAAATGATGACGCTCAAAGTTTATGTATTCAATAATTTATTTATTACTCATAACATTATCTAAACAAAAATACCTTGTGGTATTATTAAATTTAAACAAGTTCAATAAATTTATTCAAAAAGCTCTTGTAGTTTAAATTTTTCTGTCTATCCATATTATCAACTCCCATGAGTATAAATGGATTAAAAATGAATCTCTTGTGTAAAAAAAAGGCAATCTTGTTTTTCAATTGCTACATTAAATGTGGGAAATGGTCCAAATTGAAAATTGATTAAAAATCTCTCTTGAGAATTGGAATTACCACTAGTGGATAAAGAGTACAACAAAAGCAAAAGGAAGAGTAAATAGTGAAGAAGAGTCTATTAGCTCAAACTTGCATACCAAAAACAAGGACTTGACATATAAGAAAGGCCAATTTGTCTAAGCTTTTTCATCATTTCATGTTGTTTGTAGGCAAATTGAATTTTGTGGCCCTAATTACAATGACATGTCATAGCCATGGTCAATTTGGCAGTGGACCTATATCCACAGTACATAACTCCATATATATGAAAAATTATGCTATAGTTCAGTAATTATAATAATATGTATGAAAATGACTTCAATTTCCTTGATGTCAACAAAATATAGTTTTAATAATAAAATATGAATCAAACAAATATTAGTCTTCTCTTGTCTTCTGGTTAAATGATTTTGAGAGTCTCTATACTTTACTTGTATTTCGTTTTGGTTATCGTGTTTTTATTCGTTTTATGTTAACTAAAGTATAATTTAATTTTAAAAAATGATTTTCGGTCACTCAAATAGAAATGGTTGAGTTGATTTTTGATTGATTATATGCGTATATAATACATAAGATATAACTTGGTATATAATCGAAAATCGATTTCCACATACACATAATTTGGTAAGAAATCATTTAAAACCCTATCGATGTCACTATAATTGAAGTTCAATAACCAAATTGATGCGAATTAAAGTACAATAATCAATCTAATAAAGTACAATCATCTCCAAGATCAACTGTTAGGTTGTGGGTTCGATTCCTCAAATGGTATAAGCGCTGGTAGCAAACTGTTAGGTCGTGAGTTCGATTTCTCCCACAAACGCTCCCTCCTCCCCAATTATTAAAAAAAAACTGGCCCTTCTCTTCTCCTTTAATAACTTAATTTTATTATTCATCTCCTTCTGTAATTCAATTATCAAGTGATTAAAAAATCAAGCATCTCAAATGTTGACCTTATTGAAAAAATAACAAATAAAAAAAGGAAAAGGAATAAAGAGTCATTCGATCTTTAAACTTGTGATCCGACTCGTATATAATAAGCCTAATGTCTTAAAAAGACCCCGGCCTTTTAGCCCCTTTTCAATCTTACTCTGACGTTAAAAACTTATCAATTTTACTATATTTTATATTTTTGTGTTTAAATTGTACCAGAAATATTAAATTAACATCTTTTTTATTTGGAAAAAATTTAAAAACATTCTCCATGTCTAGAATATATTAATTGTATGTTTTTAAAATTTATTTAAATTTATTAAGAATTTAGATTAGTGTTAATTTGATTATGGTTTTTAGTTAGTTTTTAAAAATAAAGGACTTATTTGTACTTTTTTGAATAAAAAATAATTTAATTTCATCTTTAGTCTTAGTTAATTGAATGATTCATCATTTAAGTAAAAAAAATAACAAAAATTAAAAAAATTAGAGTACAATTGAAAACGGAAAACTTAAAAATGGGTAAAGTTGACAACTTTTCAACGTTGGGGTAGAATTGAAAAAAAGTCCAATTCAAAAATATAATAATAAATTACTCGCAGATTGAATCAGGCTAACAAGCGTTTCGGATTTATGCATATTGATGATTCCAGCCGTTTGTCAGAGGTTTTGAGATTAATGAATACGGTTTGTATTGGTTCCTATTTTATTAGGGCTTTTCGAGCTAAATACCCATTCAAGTCTGCTCCAGTGCAGTCTTCAGCTCCAGTTCACACGACAGCTAGAGTTGCGATGCAGAAGCCTGTTACTATTCCGTCGCTCAGGGATACGAGATCATATGTGCAAGTGGCCACTATTAACCCTATCACTGTTACACCGTCTATGATGGTGCAGCAATCTTTTCAGAATTCCGTCATTGTACGTATTTTGCAAATTCACAGAATTTTACATGCATGCAGCTACCTGCAGAAGAAAGGAATTAGGTTTTCCTCTACTTCTTTCCTTGGAGGTCATTACTTCATGATCAATTTCTCATCAACTGAGGACAAACTTTTCTTTCAAAGACAAGATTGTTCTGATTTTTTTGATACTTATCGTTCGTGGAATTCCAATTTTGTAGCTAAGGAACGGTTTGTGTGGATTAAAATTATGGGTGTTCCTTTGGGGGCTTGGACTGAAGCGTTTTTTGAAGCAGTTGGAAACCGATTGGGAAAGTTTGTTACGGTTCACCCGTTTGTGAATTCAAAGGAACGATTGGATGCGGCATATATCTTGATATCAGCAGGTTTTGAGAAGATTAACTGTTCTATTCCTATAATTCTAGGAGATCAATCTGCTTCGGCCACTATTTTTGAAACGGATAGTCCGGTTTTAATGACTGATTACCAAGATCTCTCTGATAACTCTGATACTACAGCGAACAGTGATGACTCTTCATCAGCTCCAGACTCTTTTTCAACGGCAACCCCTACCTGTTCTCCTATTAATACTATAAACGTTGTTAAGAGGACAGATCTCCCTTCTCCTGGTAATGTTTCAAGAGAAGTCGTTCCAGAAACTTTGCCAGAAGATGCTATTGATCAGAATATTGAGTATCCAGCTCTGAACCATCCGGGAATCACTCAGCGTAGAAAGACACAGTTAACAGTTAGTGACGTTAATTCTCCAACGGCAGGAGCATCTTCGGCAGAGGTCTCATCCTCTTTTAATAATGATTGCATTATTAATAGGAATAAACTTATTTCAGCTCAGATTCAGTCGAAGGAGGTGGAAGATGATTTTACTGTTGAACTTGAGAAAACATGGAACATTGGCGTTAACACAGGTCTATTCTCTGAGGCTAAGAAAGACAAAATTACATCTCTTCTATTCGACAGATTCTTCAAGACAGCAGCTACTGCTTCTTGAAGCTTTGCTTCTTCCAGGTTAAAATTTTCATTTTATGTCATACACATTTAATTGTATTTCATGGAATTGTCGTGGTGGTTTGGCTTTTTCTAGAAAGCAACGTATTATTCGTTCTTTAATTAGCAAGAATTCTTTATCTCTTATTTGCCTCATTGAGACTAAGAAGGAGATGTTTGATGATTTTCTAGTGCGTAGGCTCTGGCCTAACATGGATTTTGGTTATTGTTTTGCCCCTTCCATTGGAGCTTCAGGAGGTATCATTTGTATTTGGGATAATCAGGTCCTCTCTATTCTCTCTTCTTTTATTGGGGATAGATGGATTGTTTTGGATTTTCTGTGGTGTTCTCGTCCTATTCGTCTTATATGTGTTTATGCTAGTAACTGTTCTACTGAGCGTGCTACCTTTTGGCCTATCATTCTGGATAAAATTGTGCAGGATAAGATGTGTGTTCTTATTGGGGATTTTAATGAGATCTTTTCTCCTTCTGATAGATTAAATTGCGTGAGCTTTTCTGCTTCCATGCAACTTTTTGCTGATTTTATTTCAGGGTCTAATCTTATTGATTTGCCGCTGCAAGGTCGTCTTTATACTTGGCAGAACTCCTCCTCGAGTTCCAAAATTGACAGGTGCTTCATTTCAACTGATGTTCTGATTGAGTGGCCGAATTGCTCCTTGTCAGCCTTGCCCAGGAATTTTTCTGATCATGTTCCGCTTCTGTTCAGATCAGAGATTAAATCAGATTGGGGTGCTAAACCTTTTAGGTCTATTAATGCTTGGTGGGAGCATAAGGACTTTGAGTCTTTTATCTCTTCTTCCTGGATATCTATCAATAGTTCGGTTACAGGTGATTTTGTGGCCAAGCTTCGTGCTCTCCGTTATTTGATCAAGGATTGGAATCTTAATGTTTTTGGGAACATGAATAGGAAATTGGATGTAATTCTTGAATCCATTCATTCCTTAGAATCTTCTGCTGATTTCTCTGACTTATCAGAGGTGGATAAAGAAACTTTGACTTCTTTACGCGCAGAGAGTTTTCAAGTTTCTAAGCAATTAGAATCTCTCTGGCATCAAAAGTCAAGAGTTAGCTGGAATCTTTCTGGAGATAGAAATACAAAATTTTTCCACTCTATTGCTTCGGTTCATTCTAGGAGTAATATGCTCTCTGAGATTACGGTTGATAATGCTACATTTTCTAATCCGATTGAAGTAAAGGAGAAGATCTTCGGATTCTATAAGCAATTATTCAGAAGGAATGCGGCAGTTCCTTTCTCCCTGGATGGCTTGACCGTGAGGTGTCTGGATGCCTCTGGTGCTGCGTCCTTGTCCGCTCCCTTCACCGAAGAGGAAATTCACAATACTCTGTTATGCTGTGATGAGAATAAAGCTCCAGGTCCTGATGGGTTTAATTTCTTCTTTTATAAGAAGGCTTGGCAAGTTCTCAAGACTGATATCCTTGAGATTTTTTATGAGCTTCACAGATCGGGGTCTTTCCCTCCAGGTATCAATACTGCTTTCCTTGTCCTTATTCCGAAAATTAAGGGTGCTTCTAATATTTCGGATTTCAGACCCATCAGCTTGATTAATGGTATCTTCAAATTGATTTCTAAGGTTCTAGCAAATAGGCTTTCTCCTTTGCTTCCTCAGCTTATCTCAGAGAATCAATTTGGTTTTATCAGAGGTAGGAATATTCATGACTGTCATATGCTAGCCTCAGAGATTATTCATATAGCGTCCAAGCGCAAGGATAAGCTTTTTGTTATTAAGCTGAATTTTCGTAAAGCTTTTGACAGTATATCGTGGGATTTTATTCTGAAGATGCTTACTAGAATGAATTTTGATTCCAAATGGCGGAATTGGATTTCCTCTTTCTTTGATTCTTCCCAGTTATCGGTTCTTGTCAATGGGAGCCCGTCAAAGAATTTTACTATGGGAAAAGGGGTCAGACAGGGTGATCCTTTATCTCCCATGTTGTTTGTGCTTGCTGTGGAGGGTTTAAAGGCTTTATTAAGTGAAGCCATTAGTCTTAATTTGCTGGATGGCGTTAATATTGATGGGTATGCTGACCCTATCTCTCTTCTTCAGTTTGCTGACGACACCTTGGTTTTTGTTCCTCACGACTTTGATATGCTCAGAAATTTGTTGCGGGTTCTTAGATGTTTTGAGCTTGTATCAGGCCTCTCAATTAACTATCAGAAGAGTTCTATTCTTGGTGTTAATGTTGATGATGCTTCCCTCTCTATTGCTTCAGGTATTCTCAATTGTTCAATTGAGAAATTTCCCATCACTTATTTGGGCCTGCCGCTTTCGCCAAAGCCAGTTAAAGCTTCTTTATGGAAGCCATTTGTTTCTACTTTTGCGGATCAGCTTTCCCTTTGGAAAGGAAATTTACTTTCGCCCGCCGGAAGATTGGTTCTGATCAAATCTGTTCTTCATAGTTTTCCAGTGTATTTCATGGGCTCCTTGGTAATGCCGCAGTCTATTATTGCTTCGCTTGATCGTTGTATGAAGCGTTTTCTTTGGTGTGGTAACCCGGACGGCAAAGGAATCTGCAAGCTTTCGTGGGATAAAGTTTGTCTTCCTTTTGATCAAGGGGGTCTCAATTTGATTCCTTTTAAAATCAAAAATCAAAGCTTACTTTGTAAATGGCTTTGGAAGCTTCGTATTGGAGGTAATTCTCTTTGGTACTTCGTGGTGATTAATAGTTGTGGTATTCGATCTTGGCATGATTTTGAGGATTGCAGTTTTAATTCTCTTTCGCACATTTGGAAAGGAATTTACAAACTCTGTGTTACTAATCAAACCATTTGGTCAATTTTTAATGCGGGAGTTTCGATTAAAATAGGAAATGGTTTGTCTATTGCCTTTTGGTTAGATTCTTGGACGGATAACACTTCTTTAGCTGCTCGATTTCCGGGTCTTTATGCCTTATCTAGATCAAAGTTAATTTCAGCTAATGAGCAGCTGGTTAGTGAACAGGCGCCGTCGCTGTCCAGTTTCAGCTGGAATCGCCGTCTGAGGCTCGGTGAACAACAGGAATTGGACGATTTATTGCTGGAAATTGGTCCTTTCCCTTTGCGTCTTAACAGCCCGGATCATTTCTATTGGAATAGGAAGCCAATTTTCAAAAGCAGGGATGTCTCCACCTCCATTCAGAAGTTCTGCAACGTCACTGCCATTAATAAATTCCTGCATTTGATTTGGAAATCTAAAATGCCCCCTCGGATCCAATTCTTTTCGTGGCTTCTAGTTCATGATAGAATTTTCTCAAATTCCTATTTGGTTTCTAGAGGTATTTTGAACCTGGACTTAATTGATTGCTTGGTGTGTAAGTTGGAGGAATCTAGTATGCACATTATTTGTCATTGTAGTTTGGCTTGGAGATTTTGGTGCTATATCTTAGCAAAGTGCGATATTTGTTGGGTGTCGCCTCCGTCGGTTGGTAACTTTTTTGAGGTTTGGTCTTCCTTCTCTTCTTCTTCTTTCAAGAACATTTGGAGGCTTATTTGGTTTTTTGGCATATGGGAGTTGTGAAAAGGTCGAAATAATAGGGTGTTTAATGGTATTGAAAGCTCTCATGAATCATTAGCTTATTTATGTATTACTAAGGCGGTTTTTTATTTTTCTTCTTTTCACCCTCATTTTCCATATAACGGAAATGACGTGTTTAGATGTTTGGATACTTTTGTAGTTCCTTTTGATTGATCTCTTTTGAGATTTTTGCCTCCCACTTCTTGTGGTTGTGCTCAATAAACCATCATTTATCCAAAAAAAAATTATTTAGCTTATAACTTTTCAAAATACTTTTTTTTTTTCAAAACATTTTCTCTCGGAATAAGAAACTATACTGATTCTTGCATTTTAAGAGGCATCAAATGTAATAATTGCAATGTTTTTGTTCAATACATATTTGTACTTTTTATTTAATATATTATGTCAATGTTTTTGTTCAATACATATTTGTACTTTTTATTTAATATATTATGTCAATGTTTTTGTTCAATACATATTTGTACTTTTTATTTAATATATTATGCCAATTTTAACATATTTTTATATCATATCTCCATGCTCATTTTTTAAGTTTTCTGAAAATATATCAATGGATGTGATTAGACTTATTTTAAAGAACTACATGCACTAAATTATTAAAATAGATCAAATTTAATTTATACGAGCCGGTTCTATAAGTTGAAGGACCGATATGATCATTTGTTTAAAAAAGAATGGCATGAACATCATATCAAGAAACTGTATAGGTGGACCACCGAAGGAAAAAAAATGAAATAATTCACAAAACACTATGCAAGAATCTTTACAGAAATTTTTGTTATCTTCTTCTCTTCTCTTCTCTCTCGAATAGGCCAATCCAGAAAACAAAAACAGCTACAAAATTTGGACAGACATGCAAATTCAAAAGAGACCATGCATGTACGGGCTCGATACATCTTTCAAATTTTTCATTTTTTTTTCCGATTTAGATATGCAAGTTTTACATCAAAACCACCTCATGTGAACTAAAGGGTGGCTCGTTGAACCTTTAAAAAATTTAAAAAAACATGATTGATGATGATATTTGTTGAAATAGTGCTCAAGTTTTGTAGTATTTCAGCTGTTCCTGTCTCGGCTTAGTTGTTCATTATTATTCTCAGTCATGCATCTTCTTATATCATGCATGTGTCACATCATTTGCCCTAATATTTGGCATTTTTTAGTTGAAGCTGAATCACTGCTACCAAGTTTGTAATATAATTCACAGTTCATGCAAAACCAATATTAAGTTGGACTATGATCATGGTTTGTGCATTTTTAGACAAATGACAAAAAAGAAAGTAGTGAAAGTTTTTGTAATTGTGGCGACTTTGAATCTGCTAGCTATTTGGTCACTCTGATCAGAGTACATAATTCAATAGAAAATTGGTTAAGAAATGCAATTTTTTTTTTAATTTTTTAGAATATTTATTATGTTTTATTTAGATAATTTAGGCATTTTATGTAGTATATGTAAATTAGGGTTTAAGCATTTTTTTTTTTTGATAATTGGGGAAGGGGGAGCGCTTGTGGGAGGAATTGAACCCACGACCTTAGCAGTTTTCTGCTGAGCGCTTATACCATTTAAGCTACAGCTCGTTAAAAAAGAGATTTAAAGAGTATTAAAATTTTAATATAAATTACTATCTTTCTGTCCGAAATTGATAAGCACTGTTTTAAATTTTTTTTATCTCCAATTATGGACAATCATTTATTACTTAAATGGTTAAATGACATGTATATTCTTATTAATTTTGGTAATTTACATTATAAAGATAACAAAAATCACTAAGATATAATTAAGGTTAATATTGGATTAATTTAAGATAAGTGTGATATGATTTTATAAAATTATTCATTTTATAGATTTACTAAATTCGTGTAATATTTATATTTGTCCTAAATTCTCTATCAATTTAAAACCGAGGGAGTAAATTTTAATATCTAGTTGAAGCAGTTAGTGATTATTTATAATTTAAATATAATTTTATCACCGTTCTTCCAATTTTCATAATTCTTTTAATCGTCAATAAACTTTAGTTCAAGTGTCATATAAGGGAGGCAACAGTCTTTTGGAGTATTAGAATCAAGTTTCTCCAAAAATGTTAAAATTTCCTCCCTTCGTTCGTGATAGATGATATATAAACAAATATTTCTTTTAATCAATGAAATTTTATATCTATGTTATTGCTAATCAATTGACTAATTAACATGTCAGTTAACAATCCTAATAAATTCGACACAATTTACTATTCTTTTATTTTTATAATTCCCGTTGCGTCAATTATGAAACTTATTTAATCAAGTCTTAAACTTGAATGTAAGTATATATTAAAATATGAGAATATTTCTTGTTTCGAATTATACAAAAGAATCTTGAAATTCAATTATACATCCTCTCAATATATCAATTGCTATATGCAATGTAAGTGTTGCTTCAATAAGAGTACTAAGCCCTAGAATCGTTTGAAACTACGGCATTTCCCTTCCAATTCCTAGTCAAAATATATTAAATGGGGACGTAAATTAGTGACACGAAAAAAGGTGGGGAGTGGCAAGGCCATATGGCATGGGCAAGGAATGGGGTATTGAGCTTAAAAGGGAAATGGAGACCCAGCAGGATATGGACAGGTTATGGAGCCAAATAGTTATAATAATATATGATTTCGTATCAACAATAAATTAAAATTTTATGATTATTTTCTTCCTTTTTATTTAGAAGTTTATTTTGAAACGATATTTTAAAAACTTTATTTTTATTTTTAACATATATATCTTTTTTTAGTCATCTTAAAAGAAATTATATGAAAATTTATGCCACTATTAGCTAGAACAAAACAGAAATAAAAATATAATAATAAATATTTTTGTAATTTTTATACATAATTAAATGAAACATGTACAATGGGATGGAAAAAGTATGTTTATCTTTTAATTAATATAATTTTTTTGATTAGAATTTGTTTATCTGGAAACATACATATTAAATAACTATACACATTTTAATTGTCATATTGGTATTTTAAAATTGTTATATTAATTTTTTGTTGATTAAAAAATAAAAATTTAATTATTAAAACATAACAAATAAAATAATTATAAGGGTTGTAAAAAAGCTTGTTTCACTAATCACAATTTTTTTTAACCCTATTTCATCAAGTATAAATAAATGGAGGTGCCTGAGCCTGCAGCTGCCCCTCAGCCGATTTACGCCTTTAATTTGCTAACATGTGTATTCATTTCAAAGAATATGAGCTTCATTATTGAAGTCCATTGAAGTTGAGTTCTACCTACAAAGTTTAACAAAATATCACATCAATCAAATCTAAAAATATTCTTCAATATATTCGTCAGATATCTAATAATATAAAATGAAAAAGTAAAAACAAATGGCAAAATTATATCTTTATATCCATACTTTATTACTTTTAACTAGTTTATCAAATTTTTAAAGTATAGTTTAAACATTATAATCCGTCAATTCTATAAGTTGAAACACATATATTAAACCCTCAATTTAAACCTATTTTAACACATAATTTTCATTATAAACCAAAATAACCCTTCCTAAACTAACATTAAAGATAAATTATAAAAAATAGTAAACATCTATCAAACTAAAATTTATAAAAAGTAATTTAAAAAATAGATATAATTTTTATGTATATATTGTCCTCATTTAAAAAATTGGCAAACCAAAATATCTAAATTATATTTGATAAAATTATTAAATTTGTGGATGTAAAAAATATTTTACCAAAAAATTCACAAAATACAAAAATTCTTTTCTAAAAGATAATCAATTAGGGTTGAGGATGTGAAAATTCCGAATCAACTAATTAAAGGAAGTCACTTTAAATTGGAATAACAAAGAAGATTGGGTCTTAAATTGAGATGTGTTAATAAATATTAAGGATGATTTATTTGTGTTAAATAACAATTATATTTTCTAGTTAAAGGTGAAATAATTACAAATTAATAAATGAAAATTAACTGGAATAATTATGAGTAAAATGCTAAGATTCTATAATTTACAATATAAAAATCTCAAGCCAATTAATTTATACATAAAAATTAATACTCACTCTAACCACAGATGAATTAATATTATAAAAGATATTTCATTCTCTATAATTATATTATGCCACTTGTATCCGATACTTTTTCTTGTCCTTTTGTAATACCAATGTTGCCGATTTTTATAAAATTATGAGTGAAATGCCAAGATTTGGAACTAGTTATTCAGAAGTACAAATTAAATAAGCGACTTTGAAAGAAGTGAGTCAAATAAAAATACATATGAGAAATTATTTTAGTATATAGTATGGAATTTATAAATAGAAAACGCAGGCCAAGGAATTGACCATATCTTAGGAGACTGTGATGCTTATGTCTCCTTAGCCCGCACGTCTTTGCAAGGTTCTATTTCCCACAAACATAAGAACCCTTAAACTATATATTATAAAAAATAAATTCAATTTACATCTTGAATTAAGCAAATAATAATTATATTAAATTAAATAATTAAAATAATAATCTAGGGTAAGCAAATATATAAGTATATGTTGAAATATTTTGTATGCGGTACTACTTTTTATTTTTTCTTAAGGTTGTGTTGTGTCATCTACAATTACCAAGATTCTCATTGCCCCATTTTCCCCTACTACTCCAGCTGGCACTTGTTAATTTATTTTACTCATTTTTGGCTAGCTTAATTTTGCTTCCTTTAGTCAAATTAATACGGCATCCAGTTTATTTAAGGTCAGAGTTTGCCTTCCGTATTACACGGCTCGAGTAGGGATCAGTTAGTCTGAATGTGAAAAGTTTAAAAGTGTCGTCTTATAGTTGAAATCCGTTCAAAAAATCTTATGATTCCTGTACAAAAGAAATAGTAGGCATCCAATTGTTAATTTCTCTCTTTACAATATTTAGCTTCATGGACTTTGTTTATATAAAATGGTACTCCCTTCACATTTTTAAGTTATATTAACAATAATTATTTCCTTTTAACTATAAATTTGGTAAAATTGCCAATGGAGTTACAGGTAATTTGAGACCATATTTATCATTTTATGCAAATCCTTAAATCTAGGATAAAGATACAAAAATATTCTTGATTTTTTTTATAAAAATACATTTAAATCCTTTTGCATAAAAAATATTCTTGAAGTTGAAACCATATTTCACTTCTTAATATATTTTTATGTTATAAATCCTTTTGCATTAAAAAAAACTAAGCCCCGACGTTAAATTCCATCACTAGCTAGTTGTTACCATATGTACATGAAAATAAATGACTCATTTACATATCCTAAAATTAAACATCAGTACCGCGGTCAACCTCGCCGATAACTACAACTATCGCAGTACTCAGCGCGTTAGCCACCAAAGACAGCCGAGCTCATAGCAACAGCTATTTTATTATTTAGTATAATACAATTGCAACAATTTATTTGTGCCCGCGACAACAATACTTACAATGACTTCATCGTCATCATCTTTCATTGCACCAACCAAGGCGCCTTCGACCTCATTAACAATCGCTCTGCTACCGACCATCTTTGCTTTTTCTTAAATCCATTTGTATTTGAATGATTTTCCAAAATCCATGTCATATTTTAATTATTCTAAAAGTTTTATTAAATAGTTAATCATTTTCATATAAACATATCTACCATCAATAAAAAAATTGTTCGTACATTCTACTTTATATTTGTAGAAGGTAATTTCTTAAAATTCTCAAATAAAATTTGTAAATACAAGCTAAGCACATTGTTATAACAAAAATAGCAATTAAATTACATCATGAATTTTGCATCAATTGGTTATTTTGGGAAAAATAATGGAGACAGACAGCATTGATAATAGGAAATGCCAATACTAACCAAAAATAAGTAACCTGCCCAATCGTGCAAACTCATAAAAACCACACGAGCGCACACACTGACTCATTCTACCCAACGGACCAAAAGATGCCACTTGGACAATCACAAGGCCATCAAATTTTCAGTCCACCGAGACCACCTCACTGTACGGACACGTCCAAAATACTTTAAAATCACAAAAAACCAAAATCTAGTACACAACAACATATCATCATTACAAAAAACCTAACTGTACTTTCGGCTTATTGACCGGCCCTAAATAACCAGCTTAACCGGCCGGAAACCCGCCGGCCGGCGGTTTCTTTATTTGCTGATGTCAACATCAGTGGGATTATTCTTTTTGGGCCTTGGTCTTGTCACTGTCAGGTCCATTAGAGCAGCCCATTTGGCCTTCTATAAACCTCCTTCCATTTTTACTTTCTTCATCTCATTTAAGTTACAACTATTTTTTTCTTATTTCTGCTCAAAAATCTCTGTTTCAGTATGCTGGGAAGTGAAATACTTTTCATGGTGAAAGTAAAACATAAGATTCTTCAAGGTATATTTAAATTTATCATATATGCATTGTAAATTAGCCTAATTATATATAACCAAAACATAAATTTCTGTATTTTAATTGTTTTTTCTTGATTTGAAATGCAGAAAATCTTGAAGTTAGGGTTATACAATCGTCCGCCGGCATCGAGTTTGGAGCCGACAGTCACTTGAGAACGGCAGTGGTTTGTTCATGTTAATCGGGCGCTATCCTATCTGAGCTTTTTTCGACTTCTATTTTTTTTTTTTTTGATTTTTAATCTTCTTGACCTTGTAAGACCTTTTCTTGACCTTGTAAGACCCCATTCTCCTTAGATTTTAAACTCTGTATTAATGCTTACGGATACAGAGTTTAAAGTCGAATTTTTCCTGTTTCCGCCCAACTCATCTTCTCCTTCCTTGTCTATCCCTCCTGAGCTATTCGATACTTATCTCTCTCGTCCTTTAAAACCGTCCCAATTAAACCTAATACAGTTTTTGCTGCTGTGTATATGGTTTTTTTTTTCACTGTTTTTTTTTTCCATGTAAGATTAAGCATGAGAAATTGGAAGGTATAAGTGAGAGAGAGTGGTTTGTTTTTTATTTTTAGAGTAAGAAAAAAGAAGAATTAGTGTTATATAAATGTGCAGAAATATGGAGTTGCAGTGTTGTTGTAATGGTGGGAAGTGAATAAAAAGAATAAATATTCTCTCAGATCTGATGTTTTCTGTGTAAGTGTAAGACTGATCTCCTCGTGACTGCTCTATGAAAATCTAATTTTATATTTTTCCACTGAATTTTTGGAATTTTTCGTCACTCTTAATTTGTCTCTCATCATCACTCCACAGACTTTTTGTTCATGAAAAAGCTGATTATTCAACAGTCAAGAATTGTCAAAACCAACAGAGATGTCAATGAAGTAGAATTAATAAGCTCAATTTTAGCAGTTGATATGCCCTAATGCTACCACTAATGATCTGGTTCATTTTTATTTACTGCGATTATTATTTAGGCTTAAGGTCTGAAAAACTACCGACCTTTCAAATTTTTTTCAATAGCACCCTCACCTTGTATTTTTTTCAATAGCACCCTATTTTGTATTTTTGACTTTCAATAGCACCCTAAAGTAAAAAAATTAGACGATTTGATTATTATAAGGATGAAAATTTTCAAAAAAATTAAATTTAAAGGTTAAATCATACTTTTTTCTACTTGAACACTTTTAAACAAATCTTTTAACTTAAAAAAAGTTCAAATAAGTCTTCGATAAATGAGTTTAATTTGATAATTTATGGTGCTATTGAAAGTCAAAAATACAAAATAGGATAAAATTGACTGTTTTACAAGGTCGGGGTGCTATTGAAAGCCAAAAATACGAAATAGGGTGCTATTGAAGAAATTACAAGGTGAGGGTGCAATTGAAAAAAAATTGAAAGGTCGGTAGTTTTTCAGACCTTAAGCCTATTATTTATTATATATATTGCACAGAAATGAGAAACGCGGAAATAAACAATATCGAAACTATATATTTTCATAAGAACATATATATATATATATATATATATATATATATATATATATATATATATATATATATATAAAAAGAATTTCAAAGTTCAATAAAACGTTAAAATGTAAGATTCAATGTAAGGAGTGAAAATATTTACCGTTACCAAACTATACACTTGCAACAAAATAATTAGTCACTTTTCATTTATAATAATTTAGTAATTTAAACGGGAGGTTATTCACTCGTTTCAGATCGATTTTTATTTACCTTTGCATATAAGCAAAAACCGCAAAGTTTTTTGATAAATTGTCACATAGTTCAATATAGTTCGATAACCGCAATTTTTTTTTAACCCAAAATAGTTCAGATTTGAACTTCCGTTATCAGATGCAGAAGTATAATGCCCTCTTACTCCAGAAATTTTAGATTGCTTGCAGTATCATTTACGTATCAACTTTCAACTTTCAAGCATTAAGTGATTTTTCTCTGCATAACCTAATCTAAATCATGCTGTTACAGAAAAAAAAAAAAAAAAATCTAAATCATCATCATGTGTATTAAATGATTACTGCTAACTCCCACAGTGACTGAATTAATTGATTTTGTGAATTTGATAAATAATCACATTCCCCTCATATCATATCACTAGAAATTTAACAGTCCTCTTTTGATTTGGGAAGGATTTGTACTTGGGACTTTAATTCAAAAAACAAATTATGCTAAAACATTTTTTATGTTCATTTGTGAAACTGTAATAGTATTTGAAATATATATTAACTAGAAATTTGAACCTTAGTCAAGATTCCAATACTATATTCTGGAGCACGTCAACATCTTATAGATCAGAAAAATCATTACTTATTAGGGTTCTAGTTTTTTTTTTTAAAAATTAAATCAAGAAAAATGATTTAGGGTTTCAGCTAAATCCATAAATTCTGCTATGAATTCCATGAAGGAAAAATGGTAGCCCTACCTGCAAATATTTTAAGTTAGATCACAGGTGTTCAAATGATGATGTTCATGAAACTAATTAATTACATGGTGAAATTAATGATCTTAATTGAAAAGGAGTCAAATTTAGAATCTAATAGATGCAGAGCGCCAATGGACATTTCAAAGAATGACCTATTTGCTCAATACTTTGTTAAATGCATAATTAATCAAAACAATATAATTACAAATGACAAAAAAATCTTAATTATTTGGTCTAAGATGCTTATGTACATATCATATGAAAAGAAAGTTTATTCCCTTATGCCCTACACTGTAAAATCTGCGTATCTATTAGAGATTATATTCTCTTGTTCATAATCAACTTTGTTTTTCCAAGGACTAATTTTTTGTTTTTTGGAAAGGCTATGGTAAAAGGATTAGTGGTGATCGTTCCGTTGATTAAACTGAATTAGCCGTTTTAACCACCTTATTTTGGTTAAGTTTAGTTAAAAAATTTAATATATTTGGTTAGTCTAGTTCAGTTACGGTTCAAAAAATTTAAAATTTGATCAATCGAATTAATTCACTATCTATTTTTTTAATTATTGTTCTTTATCATTTTAACCTGATTAGCCAGGTAATTAGGGTAATCTGATTTTGCATTTTTTAGATGTTAGTTAATTCAAATTAACTTTTATTAAGGTTTATAATTACATCAGTTCAATTAAAAAGATAAAATAATTCAATTAATTTTATTTTATTTAATTTGATCGGTTCTTACCGAACCGGCGTTTACTAGCCTCTAAACAAAATCTTCTGCACATTTTTTGTGCTAATCATTGTTATCTGGGTTAAATTTTCAGTCAAAATAATAACTTCTGAGTCAAAATAAAAAATTTAAAACGTCAATGAGAAGAAATTTGGTCCTAATAATTGTATCCACGAAATGATTTTAAGAAATTTGGAGTACCAAAAAAGTGGGTTAGAGAGAAAGGTGAGTTTTAAGTTCTAACACAAAATGATGGTGTCTACAAGTTGGCATTGAAAAGCTAAATGCCTTTATATTAAATTGTCCATAACTTACCCATTAAAAAAATTGAATTTAATCATATTTCTTTTTTTCCACTAATTTAATCATATTTCATTTTCATATAATATTTGTTGTGTTATGCTTTATATTAGCAGCATAGGACCCTCTTTATTTTTCAAACATTCTGCTATCTTTGGGTAACATCCTAACATGGGCCTCACTCATTAGGTTTTCATTTACTTTTTGCTCAAATCATTCCTTTTATGACTACTTCAAAAGGCATGACAAATAGTAAACAAAACCCATTAAGGAAAACATAAAGTTTATTTTATATAGTTATTATTTTCTCCGTTCTAATAAAATACTCACAGAAAAATTAAAACTATTTAATTTATTAATTTTACAAATTTGAATAAATATATTCAAAATATGTTGAGTCTGACGTGTATTATTTACATAGATTTATTTGACTAATAAAAGAGGATTTTTATAATTTTATTGGATTGGAATTTTAATATAATTTCTCCAACTTGCTAAAATAATACTATAATAAGCTGTCTAGTTTAATCTTTAAAATAATAATCTTTCAAAAAAAATGTTAAAAGGCATGCCAAATAGTAGTAAAATGATCGATATAAAAGAAAAATGGGAAAGGAAATGACGTCTGTCAATAAACTATCAATAATGCCTAGACAGTGAAACAAAATTTAATTTACAGCCATGTTATTTTTCATTTTCAGGAAAAGAAAAATGAGATAATCTTGAATTGGATATATGTACCTGAAAAGGGATTGAGCAATGTTTTCACCACTCAGATTGCAACAACCACACTTGAAATTTGAAAACACTCTATTATTGAAATTTGTAAGAGAAAAAAGCTGCAAAATACTACAATTTTATGCTATACTCGTTACGTATAATTTATTGTTTTTATTTGAAAAGTTTTTGTTTCAAAAATGTTTAACTTTTTAATTTTTATATTTGCCATATTTTAGTATATGTTTTTTTTTATATTTTTCAGTTTCTTTATTTATAAAAGAATTTCTTCCAGTCACAAGAAAAAAGCATAAAAATCGAAACTTGACAAATATAGAGATTAAAAAGATAACTTTTAACGGGTAGAAGATTTCTGAGCAAAAAAAATAAAAATAGAGGGGCTTCGAGGTGAATTTTACCTTAATTTTATTCATTAGACTGTTTTTAAATCAAAATAGTCTTCATTAAACATTGGCATCATACTACATAATTAATTACAAGAAATCTGATGGGTTCATGCCACAATTTAAGACAGGTGATAAAAATTATAAATGAAACTCTTGTATAATAAAAATTAGAGAAAATTACAAAAAAGGGCCGAAATTGGGCCCATATTTCGCGCGCTAGTTTTTGTATGAGATGAATTACAACTGTGGCTCTTTTATATCTTTTTTACCGTTTTGATTATAATTCTTTCATCACCACGTACTCTTTCTTATTCGTACACGTGTATATCTGTTTGACACATGTACCGCGCTTGATTCAGCCTGTCTGTTACCGTTTTTCTATTCTCTTTCACATGATCTCCTCTACTCTATTTCAGTTTATTTTCTTCTCCTAATTTCTAGCCATTATCGACTTATTGCTTCTGATTTTTCTCTGTATAAAACGGCGTCATTGTAGTTAACATGGAAAAAAAAGAATTACCTGCAACGATGAAACGAAAATTAGCAAAAAAAACGAGTGATAAGGGTGAAGGCAGTGCTGCTGTGGCTGTTCCTCAAAATGTAAAACTGAAGGGAAAAATGGTGGATGCAACTATTGGGAAAAGAAGGCGTGTGATTAGCGATTCAGTCGCTGATTGGAAGGAAGATCGTAAAGCGTTTCATATTGATGAACCAATTCATGTGATTAAGGTATTTTTTTAGATTCTGTTTGTGTTTGTTTTATCTGTATTTAAAGATTTTTAAATTTTATATTTATTTTTCTATGAATTTTATATGTTAGGGTTTTTAATTTTTATAAAATCAGTTTGTGATTGCTGTGTATATGTGTATCTTAAATGTATTTATATGTTATTGCACTTTGTTTATTACAACGTGTATTTATAATTTTGATTTTCTATTTCAGATATGTATTTATTATGTATATTATATGTATTTTTGACATTCAGAACGTTTTTAAGTTTTGTTATATGAGCTGATGTAACAAAACAGTCAAGGACTTGACGAAACTATCGAGCTGATTTTTGAAGACAATCTACCACATCAGCAATTTAAGTAAGTATTGTACTTTATTTTTTATTTTGTAACATTATATTTTTATATGAGCTGATGTATTTTTTTTTTCATGCAGTGATTGTGGAATTTTTGCATTCTGTTTTGCTGAATATGTTGTGCATGGAAAAGAGGACGAGCTGACAACAAACTTTGATGTGAAGAACCATCGAAGGCGTGTTTCTTTTGGTTTGTACAAATATGGGAGATGGAAGGTTGCTTTCAATGTGAAGAGTGAGTCAGAGAAATATGAAGATCAGCAGGATAAACAGAAGGCCAAACCAAAAAGATTCAAACAAAAAGCTGGAAAAAAGAAGTTTGAGGGGACAATGGCTGTTTAGTATTTTCATATGTTGGATAAACAATGGTTTTTTATTTGGTTTTTTGGTTTTAATGTTTGTTTGAACAATGTTTTTTTGTTGTTTGTATTAATGAATCAATGATTTTATTCCATTGTTCCTTTTTTTGTCTTCAGAATTATGTTCTGATAATGTCTGAAACAGGTATCAAAACTTTTTATGAAATTCAGTTTGTATGTATCAGACATATATCATTTATGTATCAGACATGTCTCACACATGTATCAGACATGTATCCAATCTTGAAAATTATGTATAATAATGTCTGAACAGTTGTATGTATCAGACATGTATCTTCCATCAATCATACATGTATCCAACAAATAGTAAAACATGAAAGAAGAAAAAACAAAACTTATAACTCAATCAAGAATTGTTCTTTGCATCTTAAAACTTTACACAGATTGTCAAGAATAAAGATAACAATAAAGTATATAAAATCAGAAAATGCATCAATTAAAAACCATCTTTTTCAGCAGACAAGTAAAGAAATAGAATCTAACACAAGTGACAGTCACATGTATCATTACTGTTCAAACATGTATCTATGAATATGAAAATTTTATGCAGGTTTTGGCATGTTTTGGCAGGTCTTCTTATTGTGCCCAGCATGTCCGCACTTTCCACATTTGCCTTTTCTTTCCACATGTGATGTGAATCTTCTATTTTTTGGCCTTCCGGTTCTTGTTCTATGTTGTGGTGGTAAGACAACTTGGTCCTTGACTTCTTCTGGTATAATCCATTCTTCCCTCTCTAATGGATATACTGTCTCACTATATGTTGCTAACATAGCTGCTTTTGTATAGTATTTTGAACAATATTCATAAGGTTCAATCTTGTCCTTGTTTAGAACCGCTACAGCATGCTTACAAGGAATTTCATCGGTTTCAAACTTTTTGCAAGTGCACGTCCTCTTTGTCATGTTGACTGTGTACTTTTTGCCATTCTCCATCACTGATATGATATTTTTTGTAGACGGTTTTACCTGAGTAAAAACCAAGGAATTTTTAAGATACAATTTCTATTCGACGAGGACATATACGATACATAATTTAATATGGCAGATAATAAAATAGTGATGTATAAAATAATACCAGATCAATATTAGACTTTTACATACTTTATTTGTTTTCATTGAATTATACCAGTGAAGTATACCTGTATTTTTTTTAGTATAGATACATGTTATATACATAGTAGATACATATATGATACACTATCTCACTGCAACAGTTACATAATTTATATAATTATGATACATTACAAATAGTGATATGCTTTATAAAAGAAGCTTAATATTAGATTTACATACCTGTAGTTTCAGTGAATGAATGTAATTTTGGAAAAGAGCATCTTCATGGTTTGTTGTAAGTGTTGTGACTGTATTCATAGCAATATTTCTGTTTTTGTATGAGTACTCTTGTTGGAGGTCATGTAGGTGCATAAGTAATGATGTGATTGGAAGTTCTCTTGCATGTAAAATTGCTGCATTTAATGACTCGGCTAAGTTAGAGGTCATAGTTTTGTACCTTTTGCTTTTACAATGTACCCTCGACCATCTAGCGTAGCCAATATCAGTAAGAAATGGTATAATTCGATCATCTAAACTATTCAACACTTTCATGTGATAGTTAAATTCCTTCTCAGTGTATGCTTTGGCTGCCCCAAAGAAAGGTTCTTTAATATTCTTTGCATTTTTCTTGAAATGTGTCTTCAGGTTATTAAGTAGATGAAATATGCATATTCCATGTGCAGCTTCAGGATATACCTTCTTAACAGCTGATTCTATGCTGAGATGTCTGTCTGATACAATGCATATATCTTCTCTTGTTCCAAATGCCTCCCTAATTTGATAGAAAAAATACTCCCACGAATCATCATTTTCTGAATCTACAACTGAAAATGCTAGAGGGAATAGCTTTCCAGATGCATCTTGAGCTGTTACAACAAGAAGCATGCCACCAAATGTTGCCTTCAAGAATGTTCCATCAACAACCATGATTGGTTTGCAATGCTGCCAACCTTCAATTGATGCCTTTAATGCTGTGAATACATACAAAAATGAGTCGTCGTCTCTCAATTCTATGTCAATGACTGATCCAGGATTTGTAGCTGCAAGCATATATAAAAAAGTGGGCAGCGCTTTGTAAGAATCACATGGCTTTCCTCTTAACATCTCAAATGCCTTTTCTTTTGATCTCCAAGCCATCATGTAGCTGATCTTGACTCCATGTATAGTCTCCATATCATTCTTAATATCTATTGGTGTGTATTTTGTTTTGACATTTAGATACTTCAGCTTGATGGATTCAGCAATGTGTGATGCAGATGCTTGGTTTTGATTGTTGAATCTGGTTTCTATTGGGCATGTGTGGTCCATGTTCTGTTTGCGAATGATGAACTGTTGTGTGTCTCCATTACTTGATGCTTTTAGATACCATTGACACGTATCGTCGATACATTTCACTAAAATCTGCTTTGGACACGATTTCACTATTTTTGACTGGTAGTGATGATTGATTGCATGAACCCGTAAGCATGCTTGAAGAGTTGCTTTGTCTTTGAAATATTGTCCAACTTTCAGTTCTTGATCTTTTTGTGGTTCTGATACCATTTCTTGATCTTTCAGCTCCCAATTTGAGTTATAGGTTGATTCTATCGTATCCAATGCAAGAAGTTTCGTATACTGCCCTATTTCACCAAATGTATCACAGATGTATCGTGAAGGTATCTCTCTTGTATCTGACTCATTGTTTGATTCTGAAATAGCTGCTGAAAAAGCTGCTGATATAGCTGTTGAAATACTTCTTGTAGATTCTGAAAGTGTCTGTGTCTGGATGGTATCATCACATACTAATATGCAGAGAGGATACAATGTGAAATCCAATTCCTTCTTCTTGATCTCTAAATAAAATTTGAAGCTTGAATTGTCTATGATTTTGATTGGTGGATACTGAATCTTCACTTGATATTTTATCTCAATTTTATGTTTCCCCTGATCAATTTGTAGCTCTTGAGCTATTATTTGCAGTAGATCCAAATATGATGAGTCTTGTGGTATGAGAACACCAATAACCTCAAAATCATCATATTTGATTGTGTCCACCCATTTGCCTTTGTGTTGTATCATTATAGGTACTGATTCCATCTATATATAAAATTGTAAAACTGGATTAATTAGTAAAAGCAGAGAATAATTAACTAATACAATATGAATGTATATATACATATATGATACAGTGTAAACATCTGATTAATTAGCTATATTTGTAAAACATAAACTCTATAAACAGCTGATATTGTAGGTAGCAAAATTGACCGATTAATACATTGCTAATTAGCTATGAACAGATAGGAAAATTAATAAATAACTAATACAAGATGAATGTATATATACATATATGATACAGTGTGATATGAATTTTTTTTGTAACCTGACCTTGTGGTTCTTCAACAATGGCGATTAATCTTTGGGAAAGAGACGATACTGTAAGGAAATTTCGTATTATTTGTGTATTAATTTGATATATTAGATCTTTGAAAATTCCATGTGTGTTTCTGTTAGGAAAGAATCCTTCTTTCTGGTAAAGAAATAAACATAGCCAGGTGTTGAATTTTAATTGGCTTTCATTATGAATTTTATTAGGAATAAAACGCTGATCCCGTGATATATGATTCCTTGTCAGAGTTTGTTACCCAAGACGCGTGTCCATTTTCTGTTGGTCACGTGGTGATGTAAACTTGCATCATGAATATGTAGGAAATGTAATTCTGCTCTATAAAAAACTAGCGCGTGAAATCTAGGGGTCTTTTTAGTATATTTTTGTGATATTCTCTTAAAATTAAATAGACTTTTTAAAAAAATAGAATTTACTAAATTAAACCGTACAAATTTGTAATGTAAACAACATTTTCCAGCATTACATGAGGGAATCAATTGGGCTATATCTAAAGGATGGACAGGTTGATTTTCGAAGGCGATATTCTCCGGCTATTCAATCGATTAATTCTCATTATATCTTGCAATTCGATTTGGGATATCTATCATAATATTTGACATCTGTTATCCAAACTTCAAAAATCTCGTGTTCTATACATACCTCACCGAGTCACCGTTATAATAAAGTAGCACATCAATTAGTTCAATCTGTCAAAGTTATTACATAATATTTCTTTTTAGTGTTCTATAGTTTTAATTTTCTTTTGGACTACTTATCATATATAACTATGGTTCATTTAATGTCTATCATTGTCGGGAAAAAGATGTCGTCATCTGTCAGTGGTAGATCAAGAATATTTTATAGAATGGAAAAATTTGTACTAAAAATTTATAAAATGAATAAAATTGATAAAAAAAAAAATTAAAATGGACAATGCTATAATTTTTAAGAAGGACAAGTTATACTATTAAATTATAAATTTATATTTTCTTAAAAAAATTTAAATAATAAAATAGACTATACCCACCATAAACTCTTTTTAGGTTCGCCCATGTCTTTTAATTTTGTGGGAATTACATCAACTATTTGAAGACCATCAAGTTCGATGACAAATTATACATACATTGTTATCTAAATTAAGTTTAACCTTTTTGAATAATTGAGTTTAGGCTCTTTTTTAGGCTTTTAAAAAGAAAAAATCAACTCAGTTTCATTGAGAAAATTGTGAAACAATTACAAACATATTTCGGGAAAGTTTGAGAACCAAATCCGGTGATCTAATAAGGATCGGGCAAATGCACAGTTTGTTTCGCAGATCGCCTTATAAAAACAAAAAATAAATTAGAGAATTTTTTCGTTGATGAATACAATTTTCTAACAACATATCTCCCACCATTTTGCTCGCGTTTTATAATATCAAAAATGACATCCAATAGAAGAAATGTGTGTTCGTTTACGAATAATAATCTAACCATATCTATAAATATAATTAAAAAAATACAAGGATGGTAAAACTCGAGAGATTATATTTAAAAGAAAATGCGTGAAATTTTTTGCTTAGAAATTTATTGCATTCCTCCTTGCTATATTAAAAATTTAACATAAACTTTTTGTTCCATCATCTTTTTATACAATTCCAATTTTATATTAAAATTTAGTTTTTTATATGGAAGTTTGAACTTTTACGAATGATTAAATTTTCATTGCTTGGCAAAAGAAAACCCAGCTCGAATCCGTATATTTAAAATAAACTAATTATAAATTGAAAATAAATGTAATCGCGTTTTATTTTAATTTTATAATCAAACTGAACAAAATCAAATTAAAATAGTAGTGAAGGCGGTGGCCAATGGTAATAATGATAAATTAAATTAAAACAGTAATTTTAAAATATTTACTTTTAAAAAAAAAAATTTAAAAATAGTTTTAGTCGACAAATTTTATAATCAGCAGATATTTTTGAAATTATTTTCTTTTTTGGTGTTTTCCTAAATTACTCCTTTTAAAAACATAAAGCCCAGTAAGGTTTGGTAGGGCCATCCCGGACCCCAATTATGGCCCATTAATATTTCTCCAAATTGTATCCGTGGGCTGAGTTAATGTTGTGCTCTCTTCTCTTCTACATATTTCTATATCTTCGGCCTATTTCTGCAGAACTGGGTCAGACTCTTTATAGACTAATCCAATATGGGTTCGATTTTTGCAATGTGCACAAAAAAATAAGTTGCATAAAAGTATAAAATACGTAAAATCTTATATCAAATCAATCAAATTAGTTGGTCGATTTGATTAAATTAAAAAAATTAGGCAAGTTAAACAAGAATTCCCGAAGAACTAACCAACCACTTTACATGAAGGCGGAATTGGCCGTCCGTCCTGCCTTTGACAGTAAGTTTCATAAGAGAAAAATGAGGTCTAGATGTTCCTCTCAAGTTCGCAACTCCATTCATGTCGAATTGATTGTTAGGGTTTTAAAAATGTCGTCAATTTGCTAAAGTATACGATTTATTTTTTGATAAAATTAGCGATGTTTTACTTTTGACATAGTCGAAAAGTTTCATTAATTGAAAAGGATGACTCAATTTCCGATCATTATGATTTTTTACTATAACTAGTACTCTTTTTTGTTTTGGGAAGATTAGCTAATTAAATAAGAAAAATATTAGCATTCTCTAACCCTCAAAATTCCAACTTGTTTTGTATACCCTAGTGCGTCACATATTTATATTTTTATTCTGCCGTTTTGTTTATATTTCATGTGGTATAGTCATAACTTTTCTTATTAAAAAAATAACTAACAATTTAACAAATTAATTTGCTCATATCTTTTTTACATGTTTATTAAATTATTTAAATTGATTCAACAAAGATAAATGATGGATTTAATAAAAATACAATAAGTTAATATTTAATTGACATTTTTTAATATTAGTTAGTAAATTATAATTAATTAATTATTGGTAGATTAATTTTTTTGTTACTTAATAGTTTAAAATTTAGAATAATTATTATTTTTATATCTTTATCTAAGTGAATTAAATTATTAATATTATACACATAAATTGATGAATTTAAATAGTCACATAGTTATTTTGCAATCTTGTTTTAGTTTTACGGTTTTAAAGTAAAAAAAAAAAAAGCAAATTACTCTAATACTCCCCACATATGTCACAGTTCACAGTTTGATGTATCTTTTTTGAAAATCAAATGATTTGATACCTCAGTTCTAATTTTGCGAGCACTTATAATCTTCGGTTAGGTAGCAAATCGTTAACGGAATTAAATGTGAGGTACCCAATCGTTTGAAATTGAGGTAGCAAATCGTTAATATAATTGAAAGTGAGGGACCAAATTGTTAACATAATTGAAAGTGAGATACTAACTCGTTTGAAAGTGGATACCATATTATATAACATAACTAACAGAAGCTGCTAATTGTCGATGAAATTAAAATTAAAGTGTCAAATCGTTTGATTTTTATATAAGAGGTAGCAAACTGTGAATTATGAAAAATTTGAGGGGTCTTAGAGTAATTTGCTAAAAAAAACAACGGAACGATAAAAGATTACCCCACCCGGCAGTTAATTTTGTTTGGTTCCGCGTTACAGTCTGGATTGGAATTTTATAGATTGATATTTTAAACAAAAATTGTAGATATACCACAACATTTTTAAATGGATATTTTAAATAATAATTATTTAAAGCCCCATGAGATCTGTTGGCTATGTAACGAAGTTTATTCCTCCTGGTCTTATAAAATACATATAAACTCATTTATGATGAAAATGTCACCATTTTGTATTGATTTTTAGTTATTTAAGTTATAATTAAATTGAGTAAGTTAGGGTGCCGTTTGGTGTGTTTGAATGTAGTAAATGAACAATTAAATCCACCAAACTGCATACATAAGGTGGCGTTGATTTTGGTAGAATTTAATTAGAAACTATATATTATAATGGGCGGTCGACATCAATTCGATATAGATTTTATTTTAACACATATGTCATGTTATATCATAAAGCATGTTGGCTGGCCTATTTATTTTATTTCCCAAAAGCCACTATTAGTTTCTTGCTGACCTTGCTCATTAATTCCCTTCAAAAAATAATTCCTCAATATCATATTATTATTTTAATCTCTTTATATTTATATGGATATATAGTGAAATATAATGATATCATATGATTGAAGCTAAAATATTAAATATTATAATGAACAAATTTATTGTTTTATGCCACTCGATCAAGTCGTTGGATAACAATACTAAATCTTCTAGGTCATTAGTTTTGATTTTAATTTTATGCATGGAAGAAATATAATTTATTTATGCTCTAATTATGAAAAATATTTAATTATTCCATTATTTTAATAGCTTGATTAAATTATTAGATACACATTAATAATTATTTACTCTATTACTACATCTTAAACTATATTAAATAGACCAATTCCTTTGTAGATTTATCTCATAAAATTTTAAATATAAAGTTTAGTAGTATGAGAGTATTTAAGTATTAAAAATGGACTGCACACAGATTATTACTTTGTTGACAGGTGATAGTTGGGGATTTTGGCATATAAGCAGTGGTACTTCGTGAGTGAATATGATTGCTGGCTCAATTAATTTTGATAAATTAATACTTAATTGCTCAATTTTCTGTTGGCATCAGCTAGATGTTGAAAAATTAGACATTCCGATTTTTCAGAATGAGATTTTTTTTTATGGATAGAATGAGAAAATAATTGAAATATTGATACGCATTTATTAAATATGATAACTCTATAAGTAAAAATTATTTGAATTAAAGTGGGTTAAGAATGCTTCGTTTGAATTTCTGTCAAAAATAATTTGTAATTCTGTAGGTGTTAACGTGTTAGCAAAAAAACCAAATGTAAAAGTCAACAAAATTAAAAGAACTTCGTTTGAGAATGTCACGTTATTTGTGTGTCCCATAGAAAGCAAAGTTCTTGAAAGAAAAAAAAACTCCAACCTCCGGTACATAATTTATCGGTTTTGATTATTTTACATAAATTAAAAAAAAATATATATTTTAATTATCCATCATGATTGATTTAATTAGTTTTAAGTGTGGACAACAACAAGCATGGAACAAAAGCCAAGTTTATATTTTGAATACAAGTATTGTTGGAAGCATTTAGAAGAATTGTTAACGTTTGAATTAAGTTGGGGCCTGGTGGTAGAATACCGAGGTTAGTTTTTGGAGGTTTACTCAGGTAGTCCCGCTCCATCCCAAAGGAGTGGTTGAGTTCGATGGGGTTTCCTCATTAACAGAAGAAATGTCTTCTTCTACAAGGAATGCTGATGCTGCTGCTATTGGTCCAAGCTGAGAGTCATGGATTGATGAGCTGGCATGAAGGTTGCTGAGCTGTATCCAGCTAAGAGTTGATGAGCTGTTCAAGATAGTTAACTGCTCTTAATGAATCTGTTCCTGTTTCTGTATCAGATTCATTATTAGTTTGTTAGTTCATTAGCTCACACCTTAAGTGTGTTTTTCCCTCCTTGTAACTGCCTTACCTGCTGTGGTATAAATAGGCTTATTTGTATTTCTTTTCTTCTTAATGAGAAATACAATTCATTTTCTTAATATGGTATCAGAGCTTATCTTCATGATTTGTTCAAGATTAAAGATCTTGGATCCCTCAAATACTTCCTAGGTTTGGAAGTAGCAAGATCAAAATCTGGAATCAATCTTTGTCAACGCAAATATGCTCTTGATCTTCTTAAAGATACAGGTTTTACAGACTCTAAGCCTGTTCCTACTCCTATGATCAATTCCAGAAAGCTTTCTAAGTCTGATGGTGTTCCTATCTCTGATATTCACCACTATAGACAGTTAGTAGGAAAACTGCTATACTTATGCACAACTAGGCCAGATATTCAGTTTGCAATTCAGCAGCTGTCTCAGTTTATGGATTGTCCTACTGACATTCATCTCAAAGCAGTCTACAGAGTTTTGAGGTACATTAAGTCATCTCCAGGCAGAGGTGTCTTCTTCTCTGCAACCTCTTCTCTGCAATTACAAGGTTTCACAGACTCAGATTGGGCAGCATGTATGGATACCAGAAAGTCAGTCTCTGGCTACTGTGTCTTTCTTGGTGAATCCTTGGTTTCTTGGAAATCTAAAAAGCAGACCACTGTGTCCAGGTCTTCTTCTGAAGCAGAGTATAGAGCATTGGCAACTTTGACTTGTGAACTTCAATGGCTTCTGTATTTACTTAAAGATCTTTCTCAGCCTCATTCTCAAGCAGCTCTCATTTTTTGTGACAGCCAATCTGCTCTTCAACTTGCCCATAATCCTGTATTTCATGAGCGCACCAAACACATTGAGATTGATTGCCATGTTGTTAGAGATAAACTGCAAAAGAACATAGTTCATCTTTTGCCTGTTGCTTCTTCTGGACAATTGGCTGATAGTTTCACTAAGGCATTGGCTCCTACTATGTTTTCTCAAGCTATTTCCAAGCTGGGCCTACAAGATTTGTATGCTCCAGCTTGTGGGGGTGTAACAGAAGAAATGTCTTCTTCTACAAGGAATGCTGATGCTGCTGCTATTGGTCCAAGCTGAGAGTCATGGATTGATGAGCTGGCATGAAGGTTGCTGAGCTGTATCCAGCTAAGAGTTGATGAGCTGTTCAAGATAGTTAACTGCTCTTAATGAATCTGTTCTTGTTTCTGTATCAGATTCATTATTAGTTTGTTAGTTCATTAGCTCACACCTTAAGTGTGTTTTCCCCTCCTTGTAACTGCCTTACCTGCTGTGGTATAAATAGGCTTATTTGTATTTCTTTTCTTCTTAATGAGAAATACAATTCATTTTCTTAATACTCATCGCCATAAAAAAAATCTTAATTTTTTTTTGTAATTTTGCTGAATCATTCATATTAAACTATTGTTCATATGTTTGATTAGTGCGTTTAGTCTCACTATTATTTGTTGATATGGATAAACTGAACAATTTTTTTAATCAAAAGCGGCATATATTATTGATGATCCATAGATTATTCGAGAATATTTAGGCCACAAAACTCCACTAAACCCATCTGAAAGAAAAAAGAAACTGTAAAAGCCGAAAATAAATTTTGGGATGTTACTCTAATGGTTAAATCAGTATAAAGTGGAGAAAGATACTAAAGAATGTAAAAACAGAGTATCGACCCCGAGTGTTACCTATTTTGTATATTTTAGAGCATGTTGACATGGCAGACTTTGTATTTTAGAGGTGTGATGACGTGTCTAATTTAGTTATATTTTGTATCAGGCGCATTATATGCGGAGACGTCGTTCGTATACGTAGGATATTAGATGTTCCCTTGTCAGACGTTCTATTATTAGAGGATATCTTGTTTGAAGATTATTGGGGATTTGCTATGTAGGAGCCGAGTTCAACAATGTTAAATTGGATCTTTCTTTAAGTTAAAAATTCAATACTGCGGATGTGAGAATTATCTCGGGTCTCTAATGAGACCCCGAAAAGCAGGTTTAGTTTGGGTGTTAGAGCGGAGATGGACTTATGTTGGTTTTCCGAATCGAATGTTGAGTTAGGCCAGTTTTTCATCTCGGGTGCTTTTGCTGAGGCTGGATTCGATCCGATCTTAGGCCTAGGCTTTGGACTCTTGCGTTGTTCCGCCTATTTTCTATTATGAATTATGAATTAAAGGAAGTAAATTAATTAATAATTATTGCAAATAATCTGTAAACTAATGTAACTTGCGTCATTCAATTGTATTATGAAATGTTTAATTTTCCCATAATGTTATGGTTGATGAAAAGTATAGTAATTGATGTTTGAGTGAAGGAATTGAAAATTGATTAGAGTTTGAGTGAGGTTTATAATGAAAGGGACTAGTTACAAAGAGAGAAAGTTGGAAGAAAAGAAGGAAGTTTCATTTTAATGGAAGTGATTAAGTGTGGGGCTGTGGATTTGCATGGATATGCAAAATCCTAACCACTTTTATGAATTAGGGTCAACAAACCTAATCTTACTTTACTAAAATTCCCACCTCCATTATTGATTACTCCATTAGCAGGGAGCATATATATATAAAAAAAAATACAGAGCAAATTACTTTAAAACCTCTCACGTTTACCGTAATTCACAGTTTGATATCTATTATTTGAAAATCAAACAATTCGATATTTCAATTTTGATTTTATAACCTATAAGAAACTTCTATTAAATATAGGTACTAAATCATTGACGAAATAAAATGTGAGATACCAAATTGTTTACATAATTAAAACTGAGTTACCAAATCGTTTATATAATTGAAACTGAGGTACCAAATCGTTTGAAAGTAAATTATAAATTATTAACGGAACTAACAGAAGGGGTTTATAGTTTTCAAAATCAAAACAAAGGTACCAAATCGTTTGATTATAAAACAAGAGGTACCAACTGTAAATTATGACAAACGTGAGGGGTCTTAAAGTAATTTGCTCAAAAATATGTTAATTGAACCTGGACCAAATATATCATGCAATATTATGACCAAAAATTTAAATAAGACGTGATATATATAATTATTTATAATTATTAATTAAAAGAAATTATAATAACTAATATATTTTATTTTAAAATAATGTAATTTTAATTAATTGATAAATGTAAATAATTACATAACATCTCCTATTTTAGATATATGATTCATACTGCTAAATTACAACAAAATATTGGAATTAGCTATTATTATAAAAATTAAATTACAATAATTCATAAGGATTTGAATTTTCTTTACCCTTTTATAATATATATATCAAATTTACTCAAAAACAAAATAAAATATTTTGAAAAGTTCAATTCTAAAATACTCCTACACTTATGATATTATTGTATGCGCCTAAAATATCTTCGCGTTATGTCTTATGGTTTGTACCTCTATTATTGGTGCTCTCTATCAAAGACTAGGCTAATTGCTCGAGGCTTGAATGTCTATTTTTTTGTAATTGTTGGTGACCACCATTATTGTTTCATTAATATAGGATAATAATGATACTTTATGCATTTAAACTCAATTGGTTTGAATGAGGAAAGATGCGCGTTTCTATGTGCACATACATTATGGTCATTTTCTTTTAAAAAATCGTGATAAATACGTCAAGTGTCACACGATAAATGGATGGTTCACAATCCTATATGGTGAACTTGATTCACACAAGAATTTCTCATTGATTATTCATATTGTTCAAGGCAAAAAAATCATTTATGCCTTCAAAGTTTGTCTACAGAATTAATTGAGCCTCTAATATCCAAAAAAGTTCAAATATGCCCCTAATTTTTTAAAAATAAACAGTCAGACCCCCGTTTAATTCATAAATGAGACGTTGGGAACTTGCTTGTCAAAATAGAGAGGCATGGTTGTTCACTTTTTAAGATATTAGGGGCATATTTGGACATTAAGAGTTTACTTAATTCTCAAGTTAAACATTAAGGACATATATGACAAATTCTCCATAACAAAACTAATTATAGACTACAAACTGTTGATATTTGAACCATATAAAAGCAATAAAACTAGTGCATACTTTACCATAAACAAATTATTATAATATTTTTATATTAAATTTGTTATTTGAATAATATTTGCAATAAATCATAATTATTTTATAAATAATATTTATTTTTGAAAGAAAAATTTATATCATTGGATAGATTGTAACTTTGGTATAAGAAAGCCATCCAACAATCTAACAAAGGAAATTGAGAAAATTTAAACTTCCTAAAAACTACTTCCAGTTCATCTATTATACACCAATTAAAAATAAAGTTGAAGGAGTGACTAAATAAAATGTTTTACTGAATAAGTAATAAAGGGGCAAAAGTGCTGACATTATTAAAGTTGAGGGAGTAAAAAGTAAGAAGTGGAAAAAGTAGAAGTGATTTGTGGATGGGGTAAAGAGTGAATAAGCTAAGCCGCGTAAGAGAGGAGAGAGAGTAATCCAATCCAGCTAAGCATGCTTAAAACTTAGTCAAAGTCAAACCTAATTTTCTTCCTCATTAAAATGGACACGTGGAGATCCACAGTAGTCTAGAAACACGAGTAACCCAATAAAGCCTGATGTCAACATATGCTTACTTGTGAGACAAGTATAAAAGATTTGAATAGTTACTAAACTTCTTTGATCAAAGAAAAAAAGTAGTGATATCATCCCCATATTGACATAATATATTTTTCATTTATTTATAAGTTAAATAGAGCCTGAGGTGATTCAATAATTTAGCCATACTCTTAATATTTTATATTAATTAATTAAATTTTTTTATAATTATATAAAACAACGCTCGTGAAAAGAATTAAACTCACAATCTAACAAAATGCTATATCACTTAAACTATAACTCATAAATTGATAATTTATTTTGTATGTGATTTAAAATACAGATCATCAAACAAATAAAACATTGATATTTTTAAAAAGGTTTATTTTTTTTATTTTGTTTAATTTTGAATGTAGAAAAGATATTGTTTTAGTACAAAATAGATAAAAAAAATTGATTGGTACAAGCCAGCCACACCGATTGGTTTAGTTCAAATTAATTTGATTAACTTTTATATTCTCGAACCAAATGCACCACCCTAAATTGTATTTTACCTAAAGTTAATTTAATTTGAAAATGAGTAAAAAAGAGTTATTTGCGACAAAAATATAAATTTTAGCGTGCTTTAAAAGTAAATATAAACTTTAAATATTAGTAATAGAAAACACATATTATTAATTTTTTAGTAAATAATGTTAATGTGTATATTGAAACATTATATATCACAGTGTCTATATCAATATCGAGGAATAAGTTGTTTGTTTCAAACTATATAAAAAAATTTCATCTCTGACTATGTTAAAGTTAAAAAAATTGCAAAACACATTAAATTTTTTAAACTTAACAAAATAAAAAGAAGTTTAAAAAAGTCAACCATTGTATTGTTAAAAGGAATTTGCTAGTTGTACTTCATCCCTCACCAAAGAAAGACACTTATTAAATTCCCATCCTCACTCCAAAACCCTCTCCCTTTCTCTCCTATATTAAGCCTTACAACCAACTCTCTCTTTTCAAACTCCCTTTAGTTTTCATTTTCTTTCTCTCTTTTCTCGCAAACCAAACACAACCAAAACACATACATATTTTCTAGCCATGGTGGTGCCGCCTCCGACTCCCTGTCAAAAACTGGCGGCCGCGGCGGAGCTGCCAGTAATAGACTTATCACGGAGTGATAAGTCGAAGGTATCGGAGGAGATAGTGAGAGCGTGCGAAGAGTGCGGATTCTTTAAGGTTATAAACCACGGTGTTCCTCGAGATGTTATAGCGAAAATGGAAGAGCAGAGCCTGGGTTTTTTTGGTAAACCGGTTGATGAAAAAAACCAGGCTGGACCTGCTAATCCGTTCGGTTACGGTTGTAAGAATATTGGGTTTAATGGTGATATGGGTGAAGTTGAATATCTTCTGTTTAATACTCATCCTCTCTCCATTGCCAATACTTCTAAATCTATCTCCAATGATCCTTTTCAATTCAGGTACGTAAATATGCATATATAAATTTTCATTTCTTTAATATTTCTTTGGCAAAATAAATAAATTTCTTTAAAATTTTCTTTGTTTTCCTTTTCTTGATTATATTTTGTAGAGTGCCTTTAACAGTCTTTGTTTACTTGCCCCTTGAGATTTTTAGTTCATAAAATGAGGCTAAAATTTAAATATTTATATTAGCAATTTACGGGAGATTTGGTCTAGACCGGGTTCATATTTTATTCATGAACACGATCAATCAAAAGTTGATAAATAAATATAAATATTAGATTACATAACATTTTGTAAGTTGAGTTCATTATAGAAAATTAATATTTTATGTAGATAATAAATTCTCAAAATCTATGTAGCATTGAGCTACCGGTTGGCATATTGATAATTTTAACATAAGTACTATGCCATTTAGCATTTCTAACATAAATTTTATTTACAACATAAAAAAAACTCAAAAGTAACGCTCTTTTGCCGTATCCGTATTTAATTTTTTTTCATATATTGTATCCGCGTTATATAGATATATACACAATGAATTCTTTTTCCTAATAGTTTTTCAATAGGTTTTATTTAGGGGGAAAATATAAGAGAAATAAATGGAAAAGATAAACACGTGACGTTTAAAACAATAAAAACCATTAAATTTTTAAGAAATGTAAAGAATTGAAAACACGAGGCTCCTAGAAGGTGGGATCACCTCTCTCCGACACTTCTCTGTCACTTAAATATTTGTGGTTCTTTATTTTTTGTTTAATCTCTATTTTACATAAATACTATACTTATCCTCTTCTCAACTTAGATTTTCTTTATGTAAAGTACTAAGCCATTGTACTCTGCACCTAATAATAATATATAACTATTACGTATCAAATTGACTACTCACTACACATATATCAACTATGTCCAATCAAATCAAAAGAATCCCGAATCCCAGTTCAATCAATTCCAATTTTTTTAATTTTCTTTTTACATTTTAACCTGAAAAAGTAGAGACTACTAATTGTCCGCAGGTGAGTCTATTGACTTGTAACTCAGACCACTTAATTATCAATTTCCTTCCCCAATTTTTTTATCAATTTGCCACCATTTTGATACAAAATGATTATCAAGGTTTACAACACATGCTGAATTAGGTATATAATGGAATAAATTGATATTTTTTTGCCAAATTTAGAAATAAATTACTCATAAAATTGAAATTCATACTAATTGACCAATACTTACAACCAATACTTATAAATTGAGAAGGCAATCTACCAGTTAAATCTAACTTAGAATGTTATTTTTATATGAGTAAAAGGTAGTTATGGTTTCCGAACTTGTGATTCGGAACAAGTTAATTTATTATCATTTATTTTAATCAATTAATGACATTATTATTTAAATTGATTAATTATAAAATTGTATCATTTCAGTTTTTGAACTTGTTAATATTTAAAACCATTTTTTTTTTAATGGATCAAAATAATAAGAGTGAGATTTTTAACATTGAATCACAGACCAAGTTGATCCTCATTTCATTAATACTAATGGAGGAGAAATATGAGAACATATAATTTTAAAATCTGAATAGTAGTAATAAATTTCTCTGTCACAGTATATTTTAAATTCAAGGTGTTAACTAATTATGGAAATACATATGTTACTAAGAATAAATAAGATAATTTACGTGATGGGTGAAAAATGGTACGTGACAGCTCTGCTGTGAGTGGATACATAGAAGCAGTTAGAGGGGTGGCATGTGAGATATTAGATCGGATGGCAGAGGGGCTGGGGGTCCCACACACCTCAGTGTTTAGTCAGCTAATCAGAGACGTTGACAGTGACTCAATCCTCAGGCTCAATCACTACCCTACTCTTCTCTCCTCCAACCATAACGACACGTCACCTTCTTGCAACGCCAATCGAGTTGGCTTCGGCGAGCATTCTGACCCTCAGATCTTGACGCTCTTGACATCCAACGACGTGGGTGGCCTTCAGATTTCCCTAAATGACGGTGTGTGGGTCCCTGTTTCACCTGACCCCACTGCCTTCTGTGTTAATGTTGGTGATGTCTTACAGGTCGGTTCCTTCTCTTTCTCAGTCTGTTACTGTTACTTTAATTCTTCTTCTGTAATGATAATAATGTTTTAATTGGGCTGATGGAAACTGATCAGCCCAACTGCTGAATCAGTCTCTGCCCACTACTGATTCAGCTTTGAACCGGGTCTGATTCGTTCGTTCTTCTTGATTGTCACTTCAATATTTGGTCCCACCCACATCAGTTTCTATCAAATAAAATTCGTAGTTTGTTGTGAATTGAATTGAATGAGGAGTCTGTTTCAGAATAAATGAAACTACAAAATGTATTTTTTATAAAAAATAATAATATTATTTCAACATTTTCGGTTCGGCATTTCTTTTTCCGTGCAACATATTCGTATGGACTAGAATTCTTTCCTTGAACGAAAATATCCCGACATTGCAAAAAAAAGTTCTCTTTATTTTCTATATTAATGAAAAAGAAAGTTGATTTTTTCGGATTCGTTGATTTTTCCGTGTAAATAAAGATAATGAAAGAAAGATAATAGAAGATCTATATTTGGTCATAGCTGTCATTCTTGAAAAACATTGTCAAGATAAAAAGAATGATTCCTTCTATGAAAATGATAATTGTGTTATGATTCTCAGTTTCTATCAGCAAAGCTATGAAAATGACATTTGATTATAGATAAGGCTCAATTTGAAAGCTGTCATTACAATTGCTAATTATCTTGTAATTTTTGCTGTATAGGCTATGACAAATGGGAGATTTGTGAGTGTTAGGCATAGAGCCGTGACCAATGCATACAAGTCAAGAATGTCAATGGCGTATTTCGCTGCACCACCTCTCGACGCCACCATCGCCGTACTTCCGGAGATGGTCACACCGGTTAAACCTTCCTTGTATAGGCCTTTCACCTGGGCTGACTATAAAAAAGCTGCTTACTCTCTCCGCCTCGGAGATAGCCGCCTTCAACTATTCAGCAGGAACGGGGAAGAGCGACGATCGTGAGTTGCTTGAGTCGTAGATGGTTGATGTGTTTTTGTACCCTTCAATGGGAATTTTGGTTACATCACATAGTTACCACTCACAGATGGAAAATTTAGTAGTAGTCTAGTAAATGGTTTCTACTAGTTCAGTTTAGAAATTAGTGTAAAATTCCGATCCCTCAATTACAGCCTTAATTATCTGCAATAGTTATAATAGATAAATCATGCTTAACTACACCGTTTTGCCATGTCCGTATTCAAATATCATGTTTTCCTCCATATCCATGTCCATGCTATATAGAAGAAAACTAAATGATTCATAGAGAAAAGCAATCAACGTGAATATAAGAATAACTTCGATCCAAGGAAATCAGAAAATGCTGAAACGAAAAATAGTAAAACAACATTTTAAGCCAAAATAGCTTATAATATAAATTTTTTCAAGTTTCACAAGTGTTTCGGAGAATTAAAATGAAACATTGAAATATAAAATTCAACAAGTCAACAAGTTTCCGTACAATATAGCGGCTCCCTAAAAACTGAGCCATCTAACTGAATTTTATTACTGTACATCAATGAAATGCTACAGATATGTACCTGTAGTAAAGTCTGCAGTTAGAAGTAGTTTCAATAATATGCCTAAATCTGGAAAGTAGTCACCTCCGAAGAGATTTAATCAATCAAGCATGATTCTGAGATCTTGCAGCTGATCGCGAACACTTCTTTCGGTTGGTTTTGCTAAGTGCGCAGACACAAGTCTCGAGGAGATCATAATCCTCGTCCCAAAACAACAGTGATGCCTTCTCTGGGTTCTTCAAAAGCATCTTTGATGTTAGGAAACCAGCAATTGTCCATGTCTGATGAAGCCGCGATTGTTTGCCTATAAACCTTCCACTTTTTGTGTCATAATATTCCGGCCAGTGGTCTGTTGATAACCTCTTCTCCGCCAAAGTAACTGCTTTTTGTGCTAATTCAGGTTTCCCCATCTTTAAACAAGCCAATGTGAACTGTATCGAGGATCAAACAGCATCTTAGCAATTACAGGTCTATAACTCAAATCACCAAGATTTGAATCCAATGTCCAAAGAGTAAAACAAACTAGGGGGATAACCAAGTCGAGTCAACTCACGCGTTACTCGGGTTTGACTCGAACAATATTTCAAATCAACTCGATATTAATCGGATTCGAACTCAAGTTCGAGTTACTCAAATCAACTTTTTTAAATCGAGTACAAGCATCAAGATACTGAGTTCAACAGGCTTGCAGCATACCTTTTACTTCTTATACTTATTCATATTTTTCATGATATTTTTATTTTTATACCAATTTTAAATATTTATACAGTTGATCGAGACGAGTCTTGCTCGATTCTTAAATTTCTATCAAACTTGAGATTGAGCTCCTAAAATTAGTACTAGAGTCGAGTCAAATTCGAACTTGAGATATTCCGACTCTCAATTACACTCCTAAATCCAACAAATGTAATATTTCTCAATTAGTTACCTGCCAGAGAAGAGTTGGCCAAGATCCTCCATTGTGGTATGACCATGGGCTGCAATAAATGAGAAATGATTAGCACATCAGATAACCATACTCCAAGAAATATGCTGGGCATATCAGATAACCATACTCCAAAAATATGCTGTGCTGAAAGCACATGAATCAAGAGAGCCTCACGTATTTTTCGGGTCACTTCCGGTAATTATGCGCCATTCCTCGGATTCCAAAGCCGGATAGGAAATTTTAAGTGGCATATTAGCCACAAGATCATCCCATTTTGCCTCAATCAAATTCAGGATACCCTCATTCTGTTTTTGGGTTCCCAAAGAGGAAATAATTGTCCAAAGATTCCCAAGCGTGAAAAACCTAAAATCCATATGTGCAGGTTGTAGATTGCCGATGAGATAGCCACCTTCTTCAGGAATCCAATCCACTAACCATGAAGGAATCTGATCTGGATATATATTAAACTTGTTGACAGCATCTGTTGAGTATTCCTCCGTCTTGTAGCGATAAATCTCATTAATCTTTTTCATATCCACCCAATAATACTCTCTCATATGAAACGAGAGCGCACTGAGTCGGCTATTGACAGCAGCTACCAAGTTCTTGGTTCCATCGTTGACAATGAGCATCTCACGCGCACAGCGCAGTGATGAATAGAACAAGGCCTATTAAGTTTATTAGTAGTTCAGCTTCAGTAAAAGAAAGACAGTCAAATCTAAAAAGGAGTTGACTTTTATTTTACTTACTTGGATTTCAAGAGGGTGTCCATGAATACCCATCCGTCTATCGATCATGCAGGACCCATCGGTTACTAACAGAGTAGGGAACATATCAAATCCGTCTGATAAACACAGATTAAGAATGAGCCTAATGCCAGTTTGAACATCGGTTCTCTCTTGTAAACTGTAGTCTCCTGTGATCTTTCCATAAGCTCTCAACAATATTATCCACCACAACCCTGTCAATCATCATATGTTTCAGATATCAATTGTAAAGCAAAAAGTTGAAACTTCAAAATGTATGAAATTCACAAAGAAAATATAGGAAAATACAAGCTACGTAGACACAGAGAACCCTAAACAAGATTTTGCAAAAATGTTCAATACATTGCTGCTCAATTACCAGAGTCAACAGGGGCTACACGCCCAATGGCTGATTCACCAAAATCAGGATCCAGAACTTCTTCAAATGCTCCATCACTTCCATCAAGGGGCACATTTCTAACTTTAAAACTTGCTGGCATTAGCCCTTGCCCAGGACTATAGCAATCCACTGTCTTCTCCCAACTCTATCAGCCACAAGAAAAAAATTAATTATTTTAACTGAGACACCAGCAGAATTCTCTTTATGCTGTTCTAAAAATTCATAAGTTCATGTGACAATTTCACTCTGAAAAATAAAAAGATAAATCTTTTTTAGATGCATGTAATTATTCTACCCTGAAACTTCCTATGGTGTCATTGAGCCTAATAAAAACAAATGAAACAATATCATTTCAGATGTTGTTGAGAAATTTTATGGGACGACACTTTCTGATCCAATGGTCTCATTTAAAAATAAGTTAATACTTCATAATGCTATGCTAAAGCAAAACAACATCATTTCACATGTAAAATCATACGATTCTGAGAAACAACAAACTAGAGATCAATATATGTAAAATGCAAGCAACGAGGGCGAACAAAATAAAGTAATACATTGCCATTAAATCACAAATTACCTGCAACTGCAATGTGTATAGAAGAAAGTTCTTCACAATATCTGTGTCTCCCTTAAGTAGAAAGGCAAGTGCAGATGGAACAAAATCACGAATAAATACTTGATCATAATTCAGTGGTTGCTTATCAGCAGGATCATTAGCAGCCACAGTTCCCACTGGATTGCCATAGTAACTCACAACAGCGCCTTCTAGCAACTTCCACGCCTCCTTTTCAATTTCAGACAACTCCCTCTCAATCTCAGGAGCTGTCTTATTCAAATCCTTGAAATAATCTAAGTTCACATGTGTCCCATTTATACCTACACTATCAGACTTTTCTTCTTTTTCAACAACATTATTTCCCGTTTCACTTTTTTCAGTCACTAAAGGCTTCACATTCAAGCCACCTTGAATGTAAATGTTCTCAAATCCCTTGTCATTAATACGAGACTCGAAGGATGTTGAATGATTCCTAGTATCCGATGATACCTTGGGGATTACTAAAACACCCCTTATACTACCAATATCTACACGATGTCTAGATGTAAAAACCTTAGACTGACTCCAACTCGAATTGGAGATATTAAAAGCTCTCCGATTCGAATGAACAACAAATTTGCTGTTACCTATAACCCTTGACCTACTATTGACACTATAGTAATAAAACCTATATTGATGAGCTGATTTCGACTGTGATTTCGACAAATTGCTACCGACACCCGAATTACTCAACTTTGGGGGAGAAAAACCAAAAATTGAAGAGCTTTTGCAACCAATTAGGATTCTACAAGAGGGTTTCATGGTTGAGATACCAATACAACAACCAGCACTCATATTTTTGGTATATAAATTTGAAAAATTCAAGTAATTCTGCAACCTTTATCAATCTATACACAGAGTGTTAAGGCTATAATCTTGAGTAAATATATACACACAACTTATAATAACTCTATTGGCCTATGAATTGAACCTAAAGAATATACTATATAGTATAAAAATACAAGATATGATGTATAGAGTTAACTAAAAATGGAAAATAAAAGAAAAAATGACTGAAATTTGAAATGTCTGTTACTTACAGTTGAAGAGAGAGAGGTTGAAGAATAGCTTTTGAATGAGAGAATTGATAAATTTGGTTCCAAATGGCCTTTTATAGAGAAAAAAAAACTCATGAACATGGTGGCACTTTTTCTTACAAGTTGCAACTTGCAAGTTACAACACTGCCCTTGCACATGGCCTTCCTTTTTTTATTGGTTTTTTAATTCATCTTTTCAATTGTTTTGTAGTTCCGATAAATTGTCAGCATTAATTCATTTGAATTTTTTTTTTAATTGTATTTTGGAAAAATGCAGAAAAGTGCTGTATTTTTAATACAATTATATTTGTAGCTCTAAGTTTTAATTCTCGTAGAATCATACTCTTCGTCTTATAAAATTAGTGTAAAGTTAATTTCTTATGTAATAAAGCATAAAAAAATATATGAAACATTAATATATATTTATTGAATAGTTTTGAAAGCTAATTTAATTGCTTCTGGCAAAATTGCAGAAATCTATTGCATTTTTGTAAGAATATAATTATAGTTCTATTTTTATAAGAATATATTTATAGTTCTAGATTTTAATTCTGGTACAATCATACTATTCATCTTATAAAATTAGTGCAAACTAAATTTTATTTGTAATAAAACAAAAAAATATGAACCATTAATTTATATAGATTATATTATTTAAAATCTAATTTAAATAGAATAAAAAATTTAAAATATATTTTTATTAAAAATGAATGAATGTAAATATAAATTACCTAACAAAATATTATGTAAGAAAAATGTTGCAGGCTAAATACAATTTCTTAATAAAAATAAAATCTATTTATAAGCATTGGACAACAAACTGATAAGTCGTGGGTACAAGTCCTCCCACAAACGATCTTTCATTTTTAATTATTAAAAAAAAAACTTTTTTTAGAAAATGAAATGAAATAAAATAACATAAATATTCAGAATTAGGAAATAAACAAGGGGGCAAGTTGGGAAGTTGTGGAAGAAAATAAAGACGTGTAGGGCCAATTTTTTACAGGGATAAAATAGTCTCACAAATTTACATTTTGACTGATAATCAAACCGATGGTTCTGAATTTCTTATCCAATTCAAGACAGACCATAAGAAGGAAGGAAAATGTGCGGAAATCAAAAAAGGTCCACTTTTGTACCTTTTTTTTAATGATTATATAGAAAGAAATTCTTATTCTTATTTAAATTTAATAATACAAAATAAAAACAAATTTTATACATTCAAAATATCAATATATCTTTTAAATACATTCAAGTATAATCTGTCAATATTTTCAAAATTTAGAATATTTTTTTATCTAAACTATATCGATAAATAATTATAAATTTATTAAACTATCTGATTCAGATGTTGCTTGTAACTGATAGTTATTAGCTGTTAGCTGTTACTAATAGATGATGTCTAATGTCTGATAGTAAATATATCAATGGTATAAATAATTATCATTTAAAAATAATTAAATAATTGTTGTATATATTATAACATTAACATATTTTAATAAGGATAATTTTATCTAAGAGCTAATAAAATCAAAATAACTATCAATTATTAGTAAAAAAATTCAAAATAGAGTTTTTTAAAAGTAATTGTTAGAAGTTCAAAAAGTTACCGATATTATTTTAAAAAAGTTTACCAAATATTTTAGTGAAGATTTTTGAAAAATAAAAGTAAATATCACAGTGATAAAGTGAACCAGTCATTTTTCTAAGTGTTTGAATGTGTTTAAATAATATATTTTTATAAAATTAACTTTTTGAAAATGAATTTATAGAAATAATAGTTAATTGTATTTGATATACAATTTAATTTTTATCTATCAATTAATATTAAATTAAAGACAATCATATACTTAAAAATTCAATTTATTGTAGATTAAATTAATTATTTTTTATCTACTTAATTAAAATCTTATTTAAAGACTAATTTTTTTGTAAAATATTTACTAACTCGTTATTTTTAATAAATACATATTAAAAGATACACAAAAATATTATCTTTTAGAAAATTATATTTTTAATTCATTTATTCTCAACCAAATAAGTGGTAGGACGGATCCTAAAATATTAGTATTATTAAACATTAAATTTTGGAGGTTGCATTTTATGATAAAATATTTTGGCTTTCATCATTAGATAAATTTTTTTGTATATAATTTCTGTTAAAAAATCTAGAAGTATATAAGAGAAAAAGAAAATGAAAAGATATTCCAACAAATGAAAGAGAAAGGTGGATATGTGGGAGCCTTCCAGGTCACAGAGCTTATCTAAAAGAGCAAGTTAATATCCTACGTGTCATGATATTTAAATGGATATCTATTCGTACTTTTCTCTATTTACCAATTTCCATTTATTCTTCTGATTACTATGGTTATGTTTCTATTCAAAAATAAAACATCTCCACGAAATTATGTATTTTGACAATTAAGTGAAAGAAACTTATACGTTTAAAAGATATACTTTTACATATTTTATGATTTTTTTAAAGAAAAAAGTATACATTTTTCTTTTGATAAAATTGTTGCCTACTACTAATTAATATTTCATCTATCTCAAAACAGTAGTCTATTTTTTTACTTACATACATTTTAAAAAACACAATTAATATTTTAATTTTTCACAATTTTATCTTCATTTGTTCTATTATACCCTTATTAAATATAATGTCTAATTTATTTTTTAAGCTAATGACAATAAATAATAAACATTAAATAAGGGTAAATGAAAAAATCACCATTTCAAGTTGTGATTTAAAAGAAATGTGGACAACTATTTGGGACAAAAAAAGAAGGAAAAATGGATTATTGTTCTGAAACAGATTAAAAAATACACTACAAATACAAATTAATGCTACTAATAATCAATGATGTGAAGAAATTCTTAGGTAGACCGAGTCTACCACGTTATCCGTAGACTAAACCATTCATAATATAACACCTCATTAAAATGATGGCAATATCGTAATATCATCATTAAAATTTGAATCATTTATTATACAATTATTACGATACCGCCATCATTTTAATGAGGTGTTTTATTATGAGTGGTTTAATCTACGGATGACGTGGTAGACTCGGTCTACCTAAGAATTTTTTCAATGATGTGATATTTTTTTTGTTAAATTTAGTTCAAATGGAAGGAGCTATCAGTGCAGTCTGCCGGGATAATTCAGGTGCAGTGGTGAAATGTGGAGTGGCTATTCTACATGGAGTTGATGATGTTGAATTGGCTGAGACATTGGCGATTCGTTTGGGTTTACAAATGGCTACATCTTTACGTGCAAGGAAACAATTAGTCGAGTCAGATGCCCTTGCTGTTATTAGCCGTCTCCAACATCCGGGTAGAGCTATTGATAACATCCAACTAATAGTGGAAGATTGCCTTGCTTTAGTGCAGGATACTGAAGTTACTTTTCAGCATGTTAGTAGGAATAGCAACAATGTTGCCCATGCCCTTGCTAAATGGGGTATTTTTATCGAAAAAGATTGTATGTTTGACGGTAAAATTCCTTTCCCGATCAACGAATTTATTGTTACCTCTTGATCAATAAAGTACTCTTTTCCTCTAAAAAAAAAGATATGAAGTGAATGTTACTTTTAATTAATTTTTTTTTAATAATTAGAGAGAACAAAATATTTATGGGAGGATTTGAATTTACAAAAGTGGACAGCTTGATGTCAAAGTGCTTAATTAATTGATTGATAATATCAAAAGTGAAAAAAAAATTGTAATCTATAAATGATTTTTCCCTAAATTTAAAAATAGTAATGGTCGGTGGTGGTCCTGACAATCTGACATGCCAAGCCTTTCTACTTTTTCTTTTTCCCATATGTGCAAAAACTAGAAGAAAGATTGCTCATTTTGGTCCCTTCTTTTTCTTTGATTTTAACTTTTAACACCTCAATGTAAAATATGCAATAAACAGGATCAGCTTATCTATAAATAGTTTTTTCTTTTTGAAATGATCTATAAATAGTTAAATACTCATCAGCCCAACATATTCTAAGCTCAATACTGATCCAAATATTTTTGAGTTAATTAGAGAATATACTATATTATCTAATTTTATTCTCAAGATTACTGACGTTATTTTTGTTTTAGATAATTACAATTGCTCCCTTTTTTTTTTGATTTATAAGTTTTCAATTTTTGTTAAATACGTTTACTATTCAATTAAAATCCTAGCCACTTCAAAATCCTATCTCATCACTTAATTCTTCATATTCTCTTTTTTTTTTCCACCGCCACTAATATTCATCTTACCCAATCTTTCTCAACATAAAATAATTCTCAAAGAACTAAGACCAAATATGGTTGTTTAGCTTGCTTCTAACACAATTACACTTTTAATTTTTTATTTTCTCATGGCTTTTATCTCTATCATCCAAACCTAAATAGAGAGAGATTAATGGAGACAACAAAAACTTCAAGAAATTGCAGATCTGAACGGGTCTAGCCGTGGAAGAGACGACGAAAACGTCAAAAAATTGCAAATCTAAAGCTGTGGAGGAGACGACAGAAAAATGAAGAAATCGTAGATCTAAACAGACCTAATCAATATTTTGGGTGTTGGTTAATCCATTTTTTTGTGAATGACGGTGGTGATGTAATGGTGGTTTGATTTTTATGGTTGCACATCTTGCACTCTAGGTGTTTGAAGAAATGCTTAGGAGACTTGTAATATTTTTTGGGTGTTGGTTAACCAATGGTTAACATTGGTTTAACCGTTAGGTAACCTGTAATTTTTATTTTTGATATATCATTAATGAATCGTTAGTAAACACAGTTGCTGAATTTTATGTTTTTGGTTCGTTTTTTTTGTTTTGCACAGCATGTTGCACTCTAGGTGTTTGAAAAAAATACTATGTGAGAATTAAGTGATATTTTTAGATGTTGGTTAACCAATGGTTAACATTAGATAAACCGTTGGGTAACTTGTAATAAATGTTATTTTGAATATATTATTAATAAAATCGTTATTTAACTGTTGTTGATTTTTATTTTTGTTGATAGTTAACCAATGGTGTACTAAATGTACACCAATGACTTTGTTTTTAATACGTTGTTGGTTAACAAATGATTAACTAATGGCTAATCAATAATTTTAGAATTAAAAAAAGACGATTTAGGTTTTATTTGTCGGTTGTTCTTGCGGTGATGAAGGCGGAGGGGTTTATAATAGAATTTTCAACTAGTTTAATAGAATGGAGGTTTGAATTTGTAATAGTTCTGTTTGTTGGTTAACCAACAGTGTTAGTATACATTTGGATAACAAAAATCGTATTTCTGAGATTAAAAAAAATATTTTTAAGAATATAAAAGTCATTTTTGCAAAAAAAAATACAGATTGTATTTTTCAAGAAAAAACTTTGAGGTTGTATTTTTGAGAATATTTTATTTTTTTTTGGTATTTATCTAAAAAACCCAATATTTTTCTGTTGCTGTGGGCTATTTCTTTTATAAATACTTGTCAGCCCAACTCTCATATTTTAAGGAGGAAATTAAAAGGAGCACTTAATTTTGAGAAATAATCTCAATATCACGTGTTCCCTTTTATTTTTTTATCATAAATCTTTTAAAGGTTTTTTATACGTGTTGGCCTTATTTCTTTTAACCCAGCACGTGATGGCCCAAAACCATTTATTCCCATCACTTTTTGAATTTCTTTCTCTTTCTCAGAGTTGCTCCTCCAGTCTTTCGTTCTTCTAAACCAACGACAAATCAAAATCATAAAATCAAAATCATAAAACTATACCAGCCTAATCTTTTGAAATTGAATTCCAAATCACTTTAGAATTTATAATTTCGCATTTTATTTGTGTTCTTTTCCTCTCATTTAAACCATAATTGTTGCTGAGATTCTACCTAGGTCATGAATATTGTGCTTCTTCAAATTATAAGGTAAGCGATGCAACTTAACGATCTCGGCTTCTTTTTCCACTTCGGCGCCAGCGCTCTTCGTGTGGTCGGCGTTGTGACGGTGGTGAAGGAGTGGTACAGTGACGATGATCATGAGGTGATTGTTGATGTTAAGGCGGTTGGCGAAATGAGAACGCCGGTGGATTTGAAGGAAATGAAGAGTAATGAGGAGTTGAGTGTTTTGTTTTGTATAGGCAGCCTAGATTGTCGGTTATGGCGGTTTCAGAGGAGATTTGGGGGAGGATTTGTGAGATCGGAGGTGGTTATGAAGGTGACGATGGTGGTTATGAAGGTGACGGTGGTGGTTGTGGTAACGACCAAGATGACTAGATCGACGTTTCTTGTAAATTTGTTAAGAGCTTTGAATTGTAAGGCTAGTACAGAGCTACTGATATTGCTAAACCAATATATTACTTTATGAATGACAGTGATAAACAACCATTATAGCTAATCTATATTGCTTCATGATTGAAAATAAAATTATTAATCCCACTAGTGAAAAATGAAGTTTTAAAAGTTGAATTATTATTTAATGAAGTTATTTTAATATATAAACAATTCGTATATTTTTAATAAGCATATTTTGTATAATTTTATTGTATATTTTATAGAAAATAATATGTATATTTTGTGTATTTTTTATGTATACTTTAAAAAATAAGTATATCCTATATATATTTTATGTATATTTCATATATACTTTATAAATAATAATAAGTATATTTTGTGTATTTTTATATATATTTTGTGTATTTTTTATGTATATTTTATAAAAAATAATAAGTATACTCTATGTATATTTTGTGTATATTTTATATATATATATATATATATATATATATATATATTATATGAAAAATAATAAATATATTTTGTGTATTTTTTACGTATATTTAGAAAATAATATGTATACTTTGTGTATTTTTTATGTATACTTTATTAAAAAATAATAAGTATACCATATATATATTTTATGTATATTTTATATATATATTTTTTAAATAATAATAAGTATATTTTGTGTATTGTTTACGTACATTTTGTGTATTTTTTATGTGTACTTTATAAAAAATAATGAGTATACTCTATGTATATTTTATATATATTATATGAAAAAGAATCAATATATTTTTTGTATATTTTTTGCATTTTTTACGTATATTTTGTAAAATATAATAAATATACTCTATGTATACTTTGTATATACTTTGTAATGTTAAAATAATTAGTTTTTATACATTTTTATATATAGTTGGTAAATACTAACAAGTATATTTTTTAGAAAATAATAAATATATTTTATATTATTTCTATATACGTTTTGTGTATGTTTTAATAAATATACTTTGTATATTTTTATGTAAACTTTATAGAATATAATAAAAAAATTATGTATATTTTGTAATTTTATAATAATTAGTATACTCTATTGTAATTAGAGTTAATTATAATTATAAATTAATTAATAGTACATTTTTAATTAAAATAGGCTACATTTTTACATAGTTACATTCATGTGCTACCATCTTGCCCTGACCACCACCAACCAATTCCTCACCACCGTGACCTGCTTCTCCTTCCCATCAAATTCTTTATTTTCAAATTCAATTCCAAATTGTTTTCCTAAAAAATGAATCAGTGTCAAAAACAATAACAAAATCCAATTGATTAAAATAGCCTTCTGCCCTCAACAATCAAGATCCACTGTCATTCTTCCTCTTACCACTCTTACCACCACCACCATCCTTTTTTCACTTTAATTCTTCCCCTTACATCACCGCTACTTTTGAGAAGAAGAACAAAAATTGTGACTTTTGTTTAACAATTGAAACCAAAAATTATTACAAACCAAATCCATAAAAAATTACAAACCCATGGAAATTAACACAAAAAGAATGATGATTGCGGCATTTTTCTTCTTCGTCATTAACAGCAAGCTTCTTCTTCGCCAACTTCAGCAGTAGAGAATTGATAGGTCGGGATGATGATTCAGATAATAGGAGAATTGGAAAACCAAATATGGAGGAGACTGACACGTGAGGCCAGAATTCACGCGCTGTTCCAAGAAGGAAGAATGAGTAAGATTTAAGGAGGAAAATAAAACAAGTGCTGGGTGAGAATATTTTAAAAAATAAAGTGTTGAAGCAATTTTGAAAGTAATAAAAGTGTTGGTCCCAAGAAAAAAAGAACATCCATATTTTTGAGATTATTATAGCTAATTTAAATAGTTTTCAACTTTTCCCTATTTTAAGTCTCCCAATAGTATTTTGAGATAATTGCTGAAGGTATTAAACATGAAGCATTGACTCACTTGTCTCTTAGCCCATTTCACCTCCTAATATTTATTTATATTCGTCTTAAATTGATAAAAAATATATTTATATTTTTTATTCGAAATTACATAAAATTAAATAATATATATTTTTTTTATTATTATAATCTAAATTCATTTTAAATACTAGTTTCAAGAGTGTAATGTCACTATTTGATTTAAGTAAGGATAATTATAATAATTTCATTATAAACTATTTAAATATATCACATACTAAAATTATTGGTTAAATAATTTATCTATATGCTTATATAATTGAGATGACCAAATCATTTTTGTCATCAATTTCAAACTCCTCTCAGTTGTTGTTTGTCAACCGGAAATGTCGCTTTCTTGAAAGGCTAAGGGGGATTCTTCGATTTCCTTTCGTTTTCCATTGTCTTTTTCTCTACTTTCCATTCTGCATCTCTGCCTCTGATTGAGTGACATTTTTTTCATGAGACAAAAGAGAGTCCTTCCTTCCTTCAGATGTAGTCGCTTGGTCTTATTTTCTCTATCGTGTAACGAATCGGATGCCAAAAATACTTGTTCAATTTTTAAAAGTTATTTTGAATAGATAATTCACATTGATTTTTCAATTTAAATAAAATATTTATATCAAATAAGCATTTTTGTAGATTTTTGATTAACATAAACACTTATTTAATTTTAAAAAAAAATAACTATTATGTAAATTTCATTAATTTTTTCAAATTAAATAGAATATTTATTTAATATTTTATGAATTATAAAATATTAGATTGTATCTGTTATTTATATTAATTTATTTTAAAATAATTATTATTTAAATTTCGTACAAATGAGAGGGGTTGGTGAAAATAGTCTTGCTCTTGTGCCTTAACTATTAGGTACCTGCCTCATCATCTATAAGATTCGGCCCAATCCTTTGGGTAGAACCTCAAAAGTGGGTCTACTCAATGGGGACAAATTCAGGCTCACAGGCTCAAGATTCAATTAGGGCTACACTAGAAGCCCAGCCCAGATTATATTTTAAAGATAAAACTAGCTGTAAATTAATCAAAGCATTTTCTCAAACAAATGATACTAGTTAAAGATTTTGTTAAGTTGATCGAACATGTAACCACGGTTTTTCTCTGCCATAAAGGAAAGGTATCAATAAATTTATTGGCGATCCCACATTTGAAAAAAAAAATTATTATAGTCAATCAATCTACATTATTTTCTATAAATTAAATGGTGTAAGTTAACTTAATCGGATTCTATAAAAAATGATTGAACATAATAGACGAGTTCAATTTCTTTCAAAAATACCCCATAATTAAAGTGAACAATTCAACAGGTCCAATTCTTTTCAATATCTCACTGTTCCGCTTTCATAATGGAACAATTCATATTATATTCTTGCACTAAATCAATTAAATATTATCAAATTATACACGTATATTTTTAACTTTTCCTTCTAAAACATTTAAGTAATTTTGATCAACGAATAAAGTATAAACTCGAACTAGAAAAAAAAGATTAAAATTTATAAAATATCACTATTAATGCCACCAAACATATAATTCATCGACATAAAATTTATTTTTCTAAGGTAACAAATTGACATATAAAATTGGAAGTTGGAATGGATTATAGGCTAATTTTAGGTGTCTTAATTTGACAACACCACTTCTCAAAATAATAGGTAAAATTACTCCACGAGTCAAAAAATTTAAAGTGGATCACCATATCAATTTCCCGTTGCATAAGCAATGATATTATGATACTAAATTAGTAATGTAGAATGGGAAAACTGAATTCAGCTGATTGACCTATGTTTATGCATAAATAAAGTCATGGTCAAAATGTTTATAATTAATCATTTGTTTACTCACTAATAACTATACATCTAATTTAAAATCCAATTCCTAAGATTTGGTCTGCAAGTTTCACATTATTTTTGCTTAAATAATGAGTGCTTACTCATCCACTAAGTAGCTTACTAGCTTGTTTAGCAATAACGTGTGGGTCTTTTGACGCAATTGTAGTTTGTTTTGAGGATAGGATAGTATAGTTAAGTTAGTCTCTTCTTTTCTAGTTGATTTGACTTTTCCACGTTTCCTTTTTATCTTTTTTAGATTTTTATGTTTTTCATTATTTTAGATTTTTCATCATTAGAGAAAAAAATTTCACATATTTCAATGTTAAAAAATCCCACTTTATAACTTTTTTACGTTTATATTCTAAACTAGAAAAAAATTCAATTGTACCTTATATTAGGTTTTTATGTTTCCCCTTTATCCTGGAAAAGGATTCAATTGACGATTTAAATAGTTTAAGGATAAAAATGTTAATAGCAACTAAAAGGGTTACATCATATTTTTTTATTTTAAAAAATACAAATAAGTCCTTCAGTTTTATAAGTGTTCAAATAAATTCTAAATGTTTTCAAATATTTTATTTCAAAAAATTAAATTATTTTAAAAAATATTTCCTATCTATCATCATACTCCTCCGATTTTTCAAACCCACTACTTTTTTTTTAAATAATTTTTTTATTTTTGTTTTCACGCTCCTCCTTCCATGGAAAGAGGAGCTCTCCTTCTCTTTCTTCCGTGGAAGGAAGGAGCGATGTTCGCTCCTTACTCCTCATTCCATGAAAGGAAGAAGTAGATCCCTCCTCCTTTGAGGAGGGATTAAGTTTTTAAAAAAAAAATATAAATAGATTTTATTTTATATAAATTTTAATTTTTTTACGGATTTTGAATTAAAAAAATTATTTATAATTAATATAAATTAAATAATTATTATCACTTGATTTTTTTTAGCGAAAAAGGTGTTTTTGTACAATTAATAATATTAATGTCTAATTAGAATATAAGCAAAATATGAAGGACTATTTTAACCCTTTTCACATGAAAAGAGATTAATTTAGTATTTCGGGTTAGAGGTGAAACATGAAAATTTAAAATAGGGTACGATTTAACTTTTTTCTATATCAGGATATATACGCAAGAAAGTTATAAGGTGGGTTTTTATTAAGTAATTAGGCCTTAAATATAACATGAAAGGGTAGATAATAGATGCAATTTTGAACAATTTATTAAGAGCAAATTACTTTAAGGCCCCTCACGTTTGTCACAATTCACAGTCTGATACCCTTTATTTGAAAATCACACGATTTGGTGTCTCAGTTTTGTTTTTTTAAATTATAAGGTCATTCTGTTCAATAGAGGTACTAAATTGTTAACGGAATGCAATATGAGGTACCAAATCGTTTGAAAATGAGGTATCAAATCGTTTATATAATTGAAACCGAGTTACCAAATTTTTTTATATAAAAGCTGAAGTGACAAATCGTTTGAATTTCAAATAAAAGGTATCTAACTGTGAATTATGATAAATGTGAGAGATTTTGGAGTAATTTGCTCATTTATTAATCATGAACGTGGTTAATCACTTTCGGTCATCATTTGTCACACTGATCCATCTCTTTCAATACCTAAAACAGTAATAAAAGTTAAACATTATTTTTCTACTCTTTTGGGCATTTGCAAGTTGTCTATGTGCATTTTATTGCATGTTTTGTTTTCTTAACTCTTTACCATTTAAAGGAAATTAAAATCACCAGCTGATCAATTGCTCTATTAATATAGTTAAATGATTGAGCAAATATCTAAAAGCTTTTAAACGTGGATCACAATGATCACAAGTGTGGGCGAATCTATTTTTTTTAATCGAACTTAATTTCAAATTCACATCTGATTTTCTGACAGTCTGGACATAATCCCCTTCTAACTTTAAATTCATTACAACCCTATATTAATGTTCCAAAAATAAAATTCCATTTCAGCCCGGCTTGAAGTCCACTCTAGCCTAAGACATGAGCAAGACCTAGTTAGGAAGAGTTTATGATAGGCATTTGTCCATTTTATTATTTTGATTCTTTAGAAAAAATACAAATAAGTTAATAGTGTAGTTTTCCGCTTTAAAATTTGCAGTATTGCCTAATTAAAAATTAATATTTTGTTAATTTTATCTATTTTATAAACGTTCAATATAATATTGTCCACTTTATAAAAGAATTCTAAATCCGCCAGCGGCCAAAGGGTAGTTTCGCTGAGTACAACTAATGTGCTGTGTAGCCGTTCTCTAAGAGCAGAGCATGTGTATTACGCAAATTTTACTTGGTAATTAGAATTGCATAAAGTGGTAGCTACTTCTATTTGAATAACTAGTTAGATAGGGATTTAAATACATCCGTGACTAGTTTTTTTAGGTAATTTTTAACTCATTTACATGTGTTATTAGTTTAGCCTATGTTCGTTTAAAACTTTGGAGGAGGCACTCATATATCTCCCATGTCACATACCCTATAATGTGTGTCATGTCATTTTATAGTACATGAGATATGTCACGTTATTTTATATAGTATTATTTATATTGCATTGATGAATTTTATTTTATTTATTTAATCTACCATATACGTCTAAAACGAGAGCCACACGTTTTTAAATGTGTTGTAAAATTATATGATACATCGGTTTGAATAATTTCTCTTGTTAAATAAAGTATGGAAATCTTTTTTTTATTTTTACCACGTGACGTGACAATCATTTTTTTCCCCGATTTTTATTGGCTTTTCCCGGTTCATGCATGCATGATAAGTTCGGGCAAAAATGAATTACCATGTAAGCATTTTTAGGCAAAAACTTCTTGCCACATTTGCATTTTTAATCTGAAAATATTAAGTTAAAATGAAATTTAATAATTAAAATAAAATAATTTAAATTTCGGTCATCAAAAAGAAATAAGACGATAGTTCAGTAACTCTGAGAAATCAATAACTTTTAGAATTCGAGTGGCCGACTTCCCGTGAAACGATTTATCAAAAAGAAACAAAAAAAATAGCATTTACTTTGAAATTTCATAGTAGTTTGGTAACCTAAAGTATATTAGCATAGAAACCGTACATACCATATAAATATTAAATGAAACAATAAACTAATTTATGAATTACAATTAATTTAATTTTCCACAAATTGGGATAAACACGAAAGATTAAAGCATACGATCCTCCTAATAGTGGAACACCAACACTACCATTTACTTTATTTCTTGCGGGTTGGAAACATCTTCTATCTATTTTTGGTAGTGACTTATAAATTGAAAGACATCTCCAAATTATACTTTTATTAGCCACCTGATCAAAATTAGCTAGTGGCTGTCCAAATTTAAAAAATAAAATAAAAACCCTAATTAAATTAATCTGTGCGTATATATGTTATAACATGTGCTTTCGTTTTCACTTTATCTTCACGTAAGTGATGAAAAAGAAATGTTAAATATAGCCTCAAAATGGTGGTGAAATTAGAATAATAAGTGCACCAAATTGCATGTGTTTTATAATATATGCTATTTTTGTCTATTTTTTAATGGTGAAATATATATTTGATTAGTATAGATTTCTTGCTAGTTGCATCATACATGTGATCCTAATTGATCTTTAATGAAGGTAAAATTAGAAAAGCTTATGTTTAATGGTTTGAAATATGGCTATTTTATAGCCAAAAAGGAGTAATTAGGTTATAGTCTATAGTTTGTAAACTTCATTCACATTGATTATCACTGAATTCTACCTTGGTTAATTAAGTCTTATTCTGTAGCTAGTTATGGGATGATCACATGCTTATCTCATAATGCATAAATGTCAACGTTTAAACTATACATAACTCTTAAATTAAACTATTAAATTTAAATTCCCTCTTCACCAATCTTTTGCATAGCAAGATATTTATTGGATGAACACTGAATTTTTTAGATGTTAATTAAGGGGTAATTTATAATGTGAGATAAGAAATTTAAGACATATCTAATGTATGATTATATTGTTAAAGAAAATAAAATTGTAGTTGGAGTCTTATTTAACTTGTTGTTTTTTTACCTCTCAACTATAGTTCAAATAATAATAAGCGAGACTATTGAGATTGTGAGATCAAATCCTCCAACAAGTGCAAAAACTCCCTCCATTTCAAATAATAAAAAAATTGTTATTTTTTTAATTTATTAATTGGATGTGCTATAAGAATTTATATAATCTAGATGTTCAAAGTTCGGTTCTTAACAACTGAATTGAACCAATTAAATATTTAAATATAAAATAAACATATGTTAAGTCCAATATAAAATATGCATATACTTGTTTATTTTATAAACTTAAAGTGAATTTCTACATGTAGGAATGCAATAGACACAATAAATACCTCACCTAAAAACTGAACCAATTTAAAATTGATTGATTATTTATTTTCATATATATATTTATTTGCACAAAATGACTAATATAAAGAGTCAATATTTCACATGAAATAGTAGTACTCTTGTACTTATATGAAAAATTATTTACATGGAATAGTTTCAGCATTGAATCTGACTATAATTTACATAAAAAATGTGCATAAATACATTTATAGTATAACCAAATCATATGTTTGAAGGCAATAATATAAAAGTGACATAGTGAGTGATGCAATAGAGTCACAGCGTATGACATATTAAGCACTTAAACAGTACAAAATAGAAAGGTACGCACAAATACATTGTAAAGAGGCAAAAAAAGTACATCTCTTAAATAGATACTTGACAATTACAATCCCTTCTCACCCCACTTTCTGTTATAAACTTGTTACAACACTTTGGACCTCTTGAAAGAGCCCAAGAATTTCAGGATCAGATGCCCACGTGGGATAACTACGTGGGCCCACCTCTTGCCCGACACTTGAACGATACGGACTTTCGAATTAAATTAACCGATCTATTTCGGTTAAATTAGTTTAATATTTTAATTAGTTCGGCTCGTTCAACAAAAAAGTCAAGTTTAACTATAACTGAAAATATAAAAATTCAACTAAAATCATATTTAATGATACATTTTATAATGAAACGCATTAATTTATTTATTTGTAATTTAAACCACCGATTTTTAATCAAATTTTATCACAATAGTGGCAATTACTTAGGGGTCCCAGTAGGCAAGATTAGTTTGAAGAGGGATAGAAGGAAGTTAATAGAAGAAATGAAGGTGGCGGAAAGATGTTAATTGTGGAGTCCAGTTGTACTACATTCTTCTCTTCTCATCCTATTCCTTCAATTTTTGTTGTCACCCTATTCCTTTAATTCAATTCCCATAAATGCATATTTTGTGGGCTAAACTAAACTAAACTCTACTTAATGGTTGGAAACTACTCCCTCCATTCTGAAATAGTTGTCACTTTAGGGGGATTTTTTTGTTCCATAATACTTGTCACTTTAGAAAACCAAGAAAGCATTTATTGCTATTTTTCCACATATAACCCTCATCAATTCATTGAAAGAATACAAAATACAAATAAAGAGTCATACTAATTAATGTTAACAAGTTTCAAGAAGGGTTAATTTAGTAAAGATACTTATAATTTTAGACATATTTATTGATTTCTTAATTTGTGTGAAAATGGCTAAAGCGACAACTATTTCAGAATGGAGGGAGTAGTAATTATTTACCATTTAAATCAGAAAATATTCTAATTTCCCCTATAAAATAGTACATCACAAATACAAATTATATACTTCCTCCGTTTTTATTTAGCTGTTGTTTTAAAATAAATTGTTAATATTAAAAAAATACTCTCTTTATCATAAATGGCAAAAGATAAAGATTGCTATAACCCTATTTATCAATTTTACTAATTAAAAAATTTAGCTTCAAAAATAGAGTTATTAACTCCATTAATAAGAAAATTAATTTTAAAAATAAAATTATTAATTCCATTAGTGAAAAATTTAACTTTAAAAATTAAACCACTATTTAATAAAGTGATTTAATAAGAATGTTAAATTTGAAATATAATTATAAAAATTACATAAAAAAACTAGAGTGATATCGAAATCGACGAATATATATAGCTACATCGATAATTGAAAGAAATGAAGAAAATACCTCAAAAATACATTTATATATTTTTAATAGGAGCATATAAAGTAAAAAAATTATAGGTACAAAGTGTGAGTGTTTTAGATATAAAATTAAGATGAAACATATATTTAAAAAAAAAATTGACCAGTTTAAATTATTTTTATAATTTTAAACTAATTCATTTGATATAATAAATATGAGAGTAAGGTAGATACTTAAAATAGTAAACAAACAAAATAAATGTTTAAAACTTAAATAAATATATCCATTTCCACTCATTCATATTTTTTATATTTATAGTATAGATATAATTTATTTATAGAAAAAAAAAAGTAAAAATGTGAACTTTTTAGATATAGTTGTGATCTCATAATAAACTCCAATTACATTAAAAAAAACCATAATATAAAATAATTGGATGTAAGTGGTGTATGTACACAGAAATTACAAAGCAAGAACATACTTGTTTCAATGGTTGCGGCTGTCAGTGCTTCAGTCCAGGAAGCCTTCTATTTTCCATCTGTCTTAAACTAACTCCTTATTTGTTATTCACCACGTGGCAGCCTCCCAACTATTCATCAGCTCCGGGACCACTTCGGTGGCTTCTCTAATCGGCACGCGCCCTACAAAGATTCCCCGCCGCCATATCTTTCTCATTCCCCCACTATTTCTATCACGTTTTATCCCTCGCACGTGCCACCTCATCTTCCTCCTCTTTTCAATTATCAACTTTAAAGGGCAAAATCGTCATTTGGTAAATTTTATAAAAACCAAAAATCTAAACTATAGTAGTATAATTTTTGATGTATTATTACTATGAATAAAATAATTGAGTTTATTGGTGTTATATTGGATTATGTCTTGCAAAACGGCTTACAAATCAAGTTGTCCGTACGATGGCCAGCATAAAATTAAAAGAATCAAGAAATTGGATTAATTAATAAAATTAAGGTACTAGGATGGAGGCTTTGATGATGAACATGATAAGATGTATCCTTAATTTTTTAATAATTTAACTAGACCTCAGTTCCCTAATGGCCAGCTTAAAATACTCAAAATTATATAATGCCACGTCTCAAAATCATTAACAAATTACACTTTTAATTTTTTCTTTTGCAATCTAGAAGAAGCTTGAGATTAATCCGGTTCATGCCCCATGGCCAATGTTTCAAAAGTAATCTATTATTATATTACATGCTTTAAGACATATAAGCTCTTTAAAGTATTAAGTAAACATGGTGGAACCAATTATGCACATTATCTTTATTTTATTAAAATAAACCATATGCTTCCAATATGCAATCATCTATAGGGTAATTAAAATAAAACATTAAACAGTGTCAATATTAAAGAATTGTATTTTTCAAAAATAAAAATTACAATTTCCCCCCTTCTCTCAAATCTAAAATTAAAAAAAAAACAAAAAACAAATTAAAATAAAGTAATCCACAATTAGACCTGTTTGGCAATCACAAATTCTATTTCTACATGTAATTAACTATATGAATTATTCTTAATTTAAAATTCATAATTCACCTATTTATTTTTTTAAGTAGGCCAAATGTTTTTTTTTTTCACATATTGTTGAACCAAATATCCTCAACATTCCACAAATTGTCCGTTGTGTCCCCACCGTCCAACCATGATTGGTTCATATTGTTCGGCTGATCAGCAGCTAGAAACTCAAACCCTGGGTTGAAATAACCGGAAGGACTAATCATTGAATCGGAATAACAAACTTGCCCGGTTTGGAAATAATTATCCGGATTAGGATTCTGATTAACCTGCGTCCCAAACGAGTCCGATGACGCTGCTGTGCTAGATGACTCAGGTGTAATGTAACTCTGAGTAACATTTCCTGCATACGCAAACTCGTTGTTCCCCATCATCTCTCCGCTGCTCACGGCGGCCCATTGTCCACCGCCCATTTCTGCCGGATTGCTTAAGTGTTGGTGGTGGGTAACCTCTGCGGCGGCGGCGGTGGGTACGGCGGCGGTGGTATTGGCAGCTTGGATTCTTTCGATTAATCTTGGCATCCATAAATATCTCATAGTATCTTTAAATTGCTTGCTGTTCACGTCACATTTCAGCTGTTTTGCGTGCTTTTGAACTCGAGTTCTCCAGTAGTTCTTGATTTCATTGTCCGTTCTTCCTGGCAAGTGTTGTGCGATTTTCGACCATCTGCAAGACGATTTAGTTAGGATCCACGATTAAAAAAGAAACTAAAGCGATTATATAATAGTTTAAGTAGTAATTTATCGTCTATATAAGCGGAAAATATACCTATTTCCCCATCGAGAATGAAGCTCAAGAATCATAAGTTGTTCTTCGAGTGTGATATTTCCACGTCGAACATCAGGTCTTAAGTAGTTTAGCCATCTTAATCTGCAGCTTTTCCCAGTTCTTTTTAGGTCTGCAAGTTAAATTTATTGCAAACTATAAGTTTTGATGATTTAAATGAGCATTTTCTTGTTTCATTGCATCAGCTTTTTAATATCTATAGCTAATTTGTACAGTACGGCTAAAGAATAATCATCAGAAAAACTCAATCACATGATCAATCTTTAAATAAAATCTCGAAAAACAAAAAGCTATCCTATTTAAACTATGGTTATTTTTGACTTTCCCATAAAACATGAAACTCTTGCTTTATTTGTAAGATGTAAAATTTCATCAGAACCAAACCCAATAATTTTTCTTTTTCTTTTTCTCTCATCAAAATAGCAAATCCCATTAAAGAAAAGAAAAAAAGAAAATGACCAAACCAAGTTGAGACATGTTGGCAAGTTGTTGCTTGGCAATATACTTTACTCTTAAGAACAAAAAATGGTATATTATTATTTATTATTTACCTGCGGAGCGGGCGAGCGAATTCCATCGACCTTCACCATTAGTAGCAATGTAATTCATAAGCTTAAAATCTTCTTCGACGGTCCACGGACCTCGTCGTAAATCACTCATCATTTCATCGTCACTTTGTGTGGTTGTGGACGAAGATGAAGGGCTATTTTTGCTGTTGTTGCTGATGTTTCTACCTTTAAAATCCATCATATATTTTTTTGATTGATTGAAAGATACTTAAACAGAAAAGTTTTTGATTGATATACAGAGATTTTTTTAGATTTTTTTATAACGAAAGAGGAGAGATTAATACAAGAAGATAGAGAAGATGGGGTTTTTATAGATGAAGAGAAAAAAATTAAAAAGAAAAAAAAGTGGCACGTGAGAGGAGGAAGGTTAAGACAAGCCGAGCCGCAATAGAAAAAATTGGGTTAGTTTTAATTAATTAATTACACTTAATTAATCACTTAAACTTACTGTAATTATGGTTAGTGAAAAGTTTGACCCTTTGACTTTTAACACTGTTTACATAAGTGCTTATGTGTATTCATTAATCTAAGTTCCGTGGAAATTGTTTTCTTTTCTCCTCCATTAAGCAACTTGTCTATTTTTTTGTGGACAATTTCTCTATTTTTATTTTCTATTTTCTTTTTGAAAAGCAAATGTAATTAAAAGTCAGTTGAAAAATTATACACACATTAATGAAATATTTCTGTTTTTGAATTTTCTCCATTTATAGCATTATATTTTCTAGTATTTCAATGAGTAAAAGGTCATTTTAGTCCTTAAACTTTTTTACGGAATCAATAAGGTAAATTTAGTGTAATTTGATAATGTAATCCATAATTATCTAAATAAGATCATTTATATCTGCTTATATTTTTTCAGAGTATATGATAATCAACAACAAATTATTATTTTTAATTAAAATTTAATATACTTATGGTTTTTATTTAATATTTTACGTCAATTTCAACATATATTTTTGTTTAATATCTTCAAATTTATTTGTCCGCGCTCTCGAAATACATGAATGAATATAATGTGATTTATTTTTAATGAGTTATGGATTAGATTGTTAAAATAGGTGAAACGGGACTTATATGAGCCATGTTACAAGAACGAGGACCAAAACGACTATTTCGTGGTATTTCATCTTAATTCCATTTTGAGAGATGAAATGAATGTACTCTTGGTTAGAATTGATGTCAATATTTAATTGGTTTTGAATTTTGGATACCTTCTTCAACGAAGTTGACTATAAATACAGATGTGGTATAACATCCAAAGGGGTAGGTGCAATTTACTTTTATGGTTAATCTTTCACTTCCTTATCATACAGTGAAAATACAGTTATTGATCTTTAGAAATTAAAAATATTTTGGATTTCTGATAACATAATTTTCTTTTCTTTTTAGTTTCAGTCAGCCATCACTAACTTAACATATTATAGATTGCCAATTTTGGTTGAAAATTGCAAAGAATCAAAGAAAAATAAAAATTTGTCAACACCACCCATTGCACAAACATTATACCTATGGTCTCCTTTTCTCCAATATATAGCTCCAACATTTCATATCGTACTATTCATTAAGCCAAAAACAATTAAAATTGATCATTTTTCGATTTATTTTTTTTATGACTTTTTTCGTTAAATCGATTATATAGGTATGTCGATCCCTCAAAATACTAATCTTCAAAATTTCATAGAAAAACAAATCACTAATCTACTATGATGTTATGCTTTTTTCGAGATTAAAATACATAAAAAAAATGATCATCATTTTTTCTATTTCTAAAGTATTTAGCAGAAGCATTAGATATCAAATGTTATTGTTTTTTCTTTGATAGAAAAAAAAAGGTTTATTTGCATTTAGATTTTTTTTTGATTTAAGTATATTGTGTTTTTTTGTCAAGGATTTAAGCATAATGTTTAAAATGTGATAAAAAAAAACTCTTTTTAATATGAAAAGATTAACCTTTCATTATTTTTTTGATATTTTACAGTCCAAAATCAATATCTGATATCATTTAAGTCATTAAAATCCGTCAAAAATATGATTAAAAAAAACTTTTTTTAGTACAAAAAAATTAACCTTTCATTTTTATTTTATTTTTGCATTTTACAGTTCAAAATTATTATTTGATGTCATTTAGTTCATTGAAATCCGTCAAAACGATATCGATGGGTGAAGAAAGAAATGTGTTGGTGCTAAATCCAAAAGATAAAAGATTAGATTTTTTATGTTAAATTTCTAAAATTGTATTTATGTTGCTACAGATACAAAAAGTTAAAATTTTATATATTTAAATAAAAACAATATTAATATAAAAGTTCAATTTTCTTTAACTTTAGGGGGTATATGTGTTGATAAAGTGTTCTCCTGATTTAAGTGAGGTCACAGGTTCGTATCGTACTCGTGTATGTATTAATTTAAAATTTGACATCAGAGTTTTACCTCTCGCAAGGGATCTATCCGACTTGAATGTGGATTAGTTTGAATTTAAAAAGTTTAAAAATACTGTTTTATAATTGAAATCAGTTCAGAACACCTGGTAGTTATTAAAAAAATCAATTTTCTTTAAGTAACTGGAATTTTATTGGTTTAAATTAGGCCTAATTATTTAAAAAAAATCCCACCTTTTAATATTTTTTCGTTTATATCCTCACGTAGGAAAAAGTTTATTTGTACCTTTTTTTCGATTTGTCGTTTTCATCTCTACCCTAAAATTTAAATTTTTGACAATTAAATTAATTAAAAGATGAAAACATTATAAATGATTAATAATATTAATGTTTAATTAGAATATAAGCTAAATATAAAGGATCATTTTGAATAATTTTTTCAAATGAAAAGAGATCAAATTAGCTCTTAGGGTAGAGACGAAAATAAAAAATCAAAAAAAAGTACAAATGAATTTTTTCCTAAATCAGGGTATAAACATATAAATGTTATAAGGTGGATTTTTTTTTTAAAATAATTAGACTTTTAAACTAAAAGTCTTCTAATATCCACATGTCTTTGGCTTCGTGTGTGGAAATGAAGTGTAGTTTGCTGACTGCGAATTTAGTATGCAGCAGAAAAATAATGTTCTTTTCAGTAAAATTAATTTTAATTAAAAAAAAAAAACCATTGTTGTCACACACAAATACATATTGTCTAGTTGCTTCTATGTGCCTTAACGGTTGGACCCCAGTCTGCACAACAACAATAAAAAAAAAATCAAAATTTTAATTTTTAATTTAAAAAAGTCAAAAATAATGTCAAAATCTAATTATAGAATTTATAATTTTTAGTGGTTGAAGTAAACAAAAACATATTTAAAACTAAATATACTCGATAAGTCTAAATAAAGCAAATAGATATTATACTGAAGTGAAAAATTGAAAAAAATTAAATCGGTGGAAAAATGGATAAAATAACAATGAAATTATCAATTTGGTATAGTATTATAAAATTAAAAGGTTTAATTTAAATTGCAACACACGAAAAAAATTGTATTTTTTATAATTTTTGTATTGTGTGTAAACAGAAAAAGTAATAATAAAAAAATGGGATAAAAAAAGTATGTTATTCATCGATTAATAACATGCCCTTAAATTAGTTGTCTATCAAATAAGGAATTTCATTGGATTTTTTTTTTTTATAATTTAAAAAGGGAGAGCGTTTGTGAAAGAAAACGAATTATAATCTAACAGTTTGTTGCTTAGCGCTTATACCATCTGAGCTATAATTCATAGGGTAACTTCATTAGATTGTTGCTTATAATTCATAGGGTAACTTCATTAGATTGTTGCATTCATCTAGTGTGAGCTAAATATTTAAATTTCCATAAAGTGAGACCCATTAGAATTCAAGATTTATTAATAGGCATCCTTTTAGTCCATAAAGATTGGAATTAAGGAAATTAAATTACTAAACGTCTTACTTATGCTATATGCGCCCTGCCTATTATTTTAGGGTCTCTTACTCTAATGCTAATCAATGAAAAATTAAATTGACAATTTTCTCTATGTTTCTACTTCTTCACCATGAGTTTAACTATCTTAATTATTTGTTATAATATCGGCAGCAAAATATAGTTATATACTAAAAATTTTGGGTGTAAATTTTCGCACTACACCCAAATATATTTTGCACTCCAATTCTTCTTTCTTTAGCTATGGTGATTTTCTTTATCCTTAACTATATATCTTCTTTTAACACAATCTAGCATTATACTTTCAACTCTTTAATTTTATATATATCACATTTATTATTTATTTTGAGTGAAATACACTAATATAAAAAAGGCGAGAATAATTGAATACTACAAGATTATAGAATTTTATTTTTTCTTATGATTAATTTATTTTTTTCTATTATTTTTCTTATGAATAATTAGAAATTACAAGATTATAATATGTCTATATTATGTATATATATATAACAAAAAAAAGTTTAAATTTAAAAAATATTTATCATACGATGTTATGTGTACAAGCTGAAGAAATGAATATTTTTTATAAAAAAAATTTTACGACTGAATTGTCACTTTATTTAAATAAAATAAAATAAAATTGATATTTTAGAATAAATGAGTTAATAAGATTAAAACATGAAAATAAAAAAGTGAATATAATTGTTTGAAATTAAAGTTATTCATTAACGAAAGTATGTAAAATCAGAGAGTTAAAAAATTATAGAATGTGTTAAAGGTGAACAATTTTAGAACTATAAAAAGTAAAAAAGAAATAATTTTAGACATGGATAATAAAGTCATTAACAATTAAATTAAAATGTAATGTCATAAAAATTCACAAACTTTACACATTTTTTCATTTTAATCACGCCGTTTAAAAATCGTTATTTTTCATACACCAACAATCAATTTTTCTCAAATCTATGCACCATTTAAAAATCCACCAAAAACTGATGACGTGTCACTATTTGGTTGCAAACTCATCAATTTTCACCGGATTTTTGAAAGGTGTATGAATTTGAGAAAAATTGATAGTTCGTGTATGAAAATGATGATTTTTAAACGGCGTGATTAAAATAAAAAATTCGTGTAAAGTTGGTGAATTTTTTATGAGATTAACCCTAAATTAAAAGAGATAAAACTGGCGTGCAATTATTAATAGAAGGAATGCAAAAAGCTCCGCCATATATTTGACTATAGTTATATTTAAATTTAATGATAGCCTCATAAAAATATTTTAAAAATATAACCTTATTTAAAAGATATTAAGATATTATTTGGAGTAAATATAAAATCAACAAAAATTTAAAGAAAATTTTAGAATAATAACATATTAACAAATTTATTTAACATTATAAATTATAGATTGAAATTTTTTCACCCGGAAACTGAGATTTTAAACAAAGTCTATTTTATAAAAAAAAGTATGTTAAAATTTATAAACTTTACCGAAGAGATATAACTCAAATGTTATAATCGTTGTACAACAAACTACCAGATTGTGGATTTGATTTCTCCTACAGGTGCTCCCTCCTTATTAATTATATATAAAAAAAGTTAATATATTTTCAAAATTATTCCACAAATTATCATCTTATCAAAAAAATAATATTATTTAAAATGTATATATTTATATTTGATGGAGTCTGGACTCTTGGTTAGCGATCGATTGAGCCTGCAAAATAGAATAGAAGGTCAATTCGACGGTGGTTGTCCGATTAATACTCCGATATTTAAGTCAGTTTTGGCTCAAGCAGCGTGTTTATTTTCTTGAATTCAGTTGTGATTGTAGGCATATCACACTTTATATAGTGCATTATATGAATTGTAATAGGAAAGTGATTCCTGTTTAATATGTCTTTAAATAGGAAAGAGATTTTTTATTTAATAAAAATCATATTAGGATTGTGTTTCTAAATAGGTTTGTCTTTTCAGATATGAGTTTACTTCCGAATAGAAAAGTGATTCCATGTATATGGTATTTTTTGGTAAGCCCATCCGGTTTCCAAGGCTTCGCCCTGACTAATCCGGATCCGACCCGTGTCGCGCACCTGGCATGGTGGGTGAGTCTTCCAGTGGGAATTTTCTGCATTCACAAGGACTCGAACCCGAGACCTTGGTATTTTATATATTATTCGGCGACGCGCTTTGAACTTGATCTCGAATTCTACTGAATCCTAACTAATGGATTCGGTCTCGGTCTTACTGGAAATTAAGACGATTTTTTTAGTCTCTAAACACGGCGAGGTCTCTTGAAGTTGAGTGCTATTAGCATTGGAATTTTCTCTTGGGTGAGTTCTCAGATTCATTCAGATAAGTGTATCCTGTACGACTCGCCTTCATTATATTTGTGCTGAAATTCAGCTTGATTAGCAATAATTTAAAATTCCTCATAAGTGTTTATAGAAAATTACTTAATAATTTGATGGTGTAATGTCATAAAGATTTGAATAAATTAGTAATATATTCGATCGTTCTAATTGGATTTAAAACAGAACTAAACCCCGTGATTAACCTTATTTTATTATGTCGGTATTGTGGCACGGCCATCAGAGAAGCTTTGAAACAATGACATTGTAGGAGCATGAAACATTAGCACTTAAGTCATTATTTACTCGATCAATCGGTAATTAAAACTAAAGCAAATCTTTTATTTGTCTTAGCACCGACAATAAGCCCCATGTGTAAAAAAGGATTAAACGAATTAAAATATTATTGATAACGTAGCACATCTAGTAGGAGCGAAGCAACCTCGCCAGGAACGAACATCACTAAGTCAAGCATTTCACCGACCTGGTAACAATGTCCGACCTTCTTGAAATCATAGAGCACATGACTTGGGGGGTCACCGGATCGATGGGAATTCAAACATCATCCGAGACAATCATGCCTGATAAGGTCGGACTAAGAATTCTATCCGGGCTCTGAGTTATATTCAACTCAGACCTAGGCCGAGCTCCGAGTTCATAAGCCCGAAAGACCGAACCATCTGGTCCGAGCTCCGAGCCACTCTCAGATACAAGAACCATGATAACTTGACTCCCAAGTTATCCGGGCTTCAAGGCTTGACCGGGCTCCGAGGTCCTTGATAGAAAAGATAGATTGATTCATTAAGAAGTTTTCTGAATACAATCTAAGGAAGAAGAAGGCTCATATATATATAGAGACCTTCTTAGCTAAACCACACGCACAAAATGCAATAGAAGAAAAGGACAAAATCTGTTACAAAAACAGAATCAGAGAATCAGCAATAAAGAGCAAGTGACAGGCTGGTGTTGACACGCTGGCAATCTGTGTGAGGTTGTGTGAGGAGTTGTGAGAGCCCCCCTCAAGCTGGATCATACAGATTCTGGAGATTCAGCTTGGAAGTAGCAGCTTCAAAATGTGCAGGAGGCAGAGGCTTAGTGAAACAATCTGCAATTTGCAGGTCACTAGAAACTGGAAGTAAATGTATCAATCCAGACTGCATTTTTCCACGGATGACATGACAGTCAATTTCAATGTGCTTGGAGCGCTCGTGAAAAACTGGATTATGGGCAAGCTGTATGGCAGAAGCACTGTCACAATAAACTGGAATAGGTGCTGGCACAGGTTGAAACAAATCAGTGAGTAAAAAGGACAACCATTGAAGCTCACATGTCAGAGAAGCAAGGGCCCTATACTCTGCTTCAGAACTGGAACGAGACACAGTTGTCTGTTTCTTGGATCTCCAAGAGATTAATGAAGTACCAAGAAATACACAAAAACCTGAAATGGACTTCCTTGAATCTATACAGGCAGCCCAATCAGAATCTGAAAAAGCCTGTAAAGTAGGAGCAGGTTGTGTAGAGAAGAATAGGCCTGAACCAGGAGCACCCTTAACATATTTAAGAACTCTGTAAACAGCTTGTAAGTGAGCATCAGTAGGGCAATCTAAAAACTGAGAAAGCTGTTGGACTGCAAATGATAAGTCAGGTCTGGTGGTGCAAAGGTATAGTAACTTTCCTACCAACTTTCTGTAAAGGACATTATCTGGCAAAAGAGAAGTTGGATCCTTGGAAAGTTTGGTGGAAGTGAGCATTGGTGTAGGAGCAGGTTTGCAGTCAAGAAGATGAGTCTCATGCAGAAGATCAAGAGCATATTTCCTCTGTGTAAGAACAATTCCAGAAGAAGATCTAAGAACCTCTAACCCCAAAAAATATTTAAGCTCACCAAGGTCCTTGATACTGAAGGAGTTGTGCAGAAAAGACTTCACATCAGTAATTGCTTGCATAGAGGTACTAGCCATAATAACATCATCAACATAGATAAGTAAAGCTATGAAATAGTGAGATGATGTTTTAATCAGGAGAGAAGGATCAGCATGTGAAATAGTGAAACCTTCAGCAATAAGAGCAGTAGTAAGCTTAGCATGCCACTGTCTGCTAGCTTGTTTCAAACCATAGAGGGACTTCTGCAATTTGCACACTTTAGAAGAAGAAACAGATGCATCAAAACCAGCTGGAAGTTTCATATAGACATCTTCTGTGAGATCACCATGGAGGAAAGCATTATTGATATCTAGTTGGTGCAAAAGCCAGTTATTGCTTGCTGCTAAAGCTAAAAGAGTCCTGACTGTGGTCATTTTAGCAACAGGAGAGAATGTTTCCAAGTAATCTAAACCTTCCTGCTGATTGTAACCCTTAGCCACCAATCTGGCTTTGTACCTCTCAATACTGCCATCAGATTTGTACTTGATTTTGTAGATCCATTTACAGCCAATAGCCTGTTTATCACTTGGTAAATCAGTGATCTGCCATGTTTGATTTGCTTCCAAAGCCTGAATTTCAGATTTCATAGCATCCTGCCAGCAGGGATGTTTTACAGCCTCAGTGTATGTTTTGGGTTCAGAAAGAGATGAGATGGATAAAGAAAAATATTTATGATGAGGAGCTAGATTATGGTATGAAAGAACAGAAGAAATGGAGTGAGGGGTGGTAGAGTGTTTAGTAGGTAAGGTAACTGTGTAGTCATTTAAATGAGAAGGGAGAACAGATGTTCTGGAAGACCTTCTAAGAACAGGAAAATCAGAATCCTGAAAAACAGGTGGAGTAGGAGGAGAAGAGGGTGGTGGTGCTGTCCATGGTGAGTCAGGAAGTGGTGATGGTGATGGAGCAGGAGTTGAATTATTCAGTAGAGGCAGATCAAAATCTAACTCAGAAGTACATGTGGAGTCTGCAGTGTTGGTTGGAACAAAATAAGGAAATATGTGCTCATAAAATACTACATCTCTGGAAATGAAGATTTGCTTTGCTGAAATATCATATACAATGTATCCTTTAGTATTAGAGGGATATCCCAGAAACACACATTTAGTTGCTCTTTTATCAAACTTTGTTCTGTGATGCTCAAGTACAGAAGCAAAACACAAACATCCAAAGACCTTGAGATGAGCATAACTAGGAGACTTGGAATATAGTACCTGATAAGGAGTTTTCTCAGAGATGATAGGAGATGGAGTCCTGTTAATAAGATGAACAGCATGGATGACACAATGTCCCCAAAAATGCATAGGTAAGGCAGACTGAAACCTTAAAGCCCTAGCAACATTCAAGATGTGTTGATGTTTCCTTTCAACCAAGCCATTTTGCTGAGGTGTATAAACACAACTAGTTTGATGAATTATACCATATTTGTGATAAAATTCAGGAAAAGCAAACTCAAGACCATTATCAGATCTAATAGTCTTGATAGTAACAGGAAAGTGGTTATGAGCATAGTTGACAAAATTCTGTAAATGCATTCTTGTTTCAGATTTATTTTTCATCAAGAAAACCCAAGTAAATCTGGAATGATCATCTACCAAGGTTAAAAAATATCTGAAACCATGTATAGTACTTACTTTGAATGGTCCCCATATGTCAACATGCAAAAGCTCAAATATGGAATTACTGCTAGAAATACTTAAAGGAAAAGAGGATCTCTTCTGTTTTGCATAATGACATGTATCACAAACATCAAGTTTTGAAACTTGTACAGAAGAGTCTAAAGCTTGAATCAACTTTAATCTATTAGGTGAAATGTGACCTAATCTGAAATGCCATATATCTATATGTTTCCTTTGTGCAGTCATAGGAGTATCATGAATAGCAGCATTACAGTGAGATTCAGAAACTGTATTTTGCTATAAGATGTATAAGCCTCCTTTCTTTTTAGCTATGCCAATCACTTTCCATGTAACCAAATCCTGAATAAAACAAGAATCATGATATAAGATCAAACCAATAGTCTTTACATCTGTCAACTTACTGGCTGAGATCAAATTGAATGAGAACTGTGGCACATGAAGAACATTATGCAGAATCAAATGTGGAGATAACTCAATTGTTCCTATATGAGTTACTGGTATGAGTTGACCAGTAGGTAGTCTAACATGAACACTTCTCACTTCCTGTGCATTCTTAAAGAAAGATAGACTACACACTATATGATCTGTGGCTCCTGTATCAAGGATCCAAGTATTTTTATAAGCAGTGGAGCTAAATAGTACATGATGAATTGTACCTTGTTCTGCTGAAGTAGGCTTAAAAGTTGCAGTCAAGGAATTAACATGAGCAGTATTACTGGAAGAGGCAGCAGCATCATGTTGATCAGCCTGAATCAAAGCCATCAGTTTCTGACATTGCTTAGCTGTAAAGGGAAAAGTTGCTCCAGTGCTATCATTTTGTATAGCATGAGGAACTTGATGCATTTCTTTATAGCTCATATAGTTTGTATCCATGGTTTCACTACCATTTTGACCACAATCAGCAACAGAACCTGCATATTCAACTTGATGAGCAAAAGAACTATTATCAGTTCTTTGTTTGGATTGAGTATTTCCAAACCCTGGAGGAAAGCCATGCTTCCTGTAACAAATCTCAATAGTGTGACCAGTCAGTCCACAATATGTACACAGTTTTGGTTTCATTCCCTGCATTGGATAATTGTTCCATCTCTTGTATCCTCCTCCTCTATTGTAATTTCCTGTTCCTCTGCCTCTAGCATAGTTAATGTTGTGCTCAAAATTAGGATCTGCATCATTATATCCTTTAGCAAGCAACACATTAGAATCCATAGTACCTCTGTTGTTAGCATACATGCTATTCTGCCTCTCATACTGTATAACCATAGAAAAAGCTTTATTCATAACAGGTAATGGCTCCATCATCAATACCTGTTGTTTTATTCCAGCAAATGAATCATTAAGTCCTTTTAAGAACCTAATAACTTGATCTTGAGAGTTATTATTCCTGATTATCTCAGAAATGTTGCAAGAACATTTTGGAATGCAAATGCAAACAGGAAAAGGCCTAAGACTGATCAGCTCATCCCACAATGCTTTCAAATGAGTATAATACTCAGTTACAGACATAGAATTCTGTTGAAAACCGTAAATCTCCTCTTGAATATCACCAATTCTGTAAGAATCTCCTTGTGAAAACCGTTCCTTAAGATCTCTCCATATTTCAAAAGCAGTGTCTATACACGAAACACTATCAGCAATAGTAGGTATTAAAGATCTGTATAACCAAGACATTACCATCGTATTGCAGCGCTCCCAAGCAGGATATATAACATCATTAGAGTTTGGTACTGTAATGGAACCATCAACGAACTTGAATTTGTTTTTAGAAATCAGACTCATCCTCATGGATCTATACCAGGAGTGATAGTTACTCTCATTGAGAAGATTAGAAACTAATACTAACGATGGATTTTCATTTGGATGTAAAAAGAAAGGACTGGATAAATTTTCCTCAGCTCTAATCGCCATTGATGATAAAAGATTGAAGAAGATAAAGAAATGAAGATTCAGAAAACTGTAGAAAAAATGAAATTCATAAATTTGAAAAGAAGAGCATTCAAAGCTCTGATACCAGGATAGAAAAGATAGATTGATTCATTAAGAAGTTTTCTGAATACAATCTAAGGAAGAAGAAGGCTCATATATATAGAGACCTTCTTAGCTAAACCACACGCACAAAATGCAATAGAAGAAAAGGACAAAATCTGTTACAAAAACAGAATCAGAGAATCAGCAATAAAGAGCAAGTGACAGGCTGGTGTTGACACGCTGGCAATCTGTGTGAGGTTGTGTGAGGAGTTGTGAGAGTCCTGCCCAGGAGCGCTCTCTCGTGTACCAGATCCTGGGACCACAGAAGATCTTCTGACAGGTACGTGAGGAATGTTCCCTCTGACACATCTAACAACCCGTGCCTCCCGCAGGGATATTCTACCACATCAGCATAACTGATTTCTGGGACCACTGGGCTCACAGCCTGCCAGCAAGGCAGGTTTGTCCTTAAACCCTAACTATAAATAGAGGGTTTAAGGACAAACCCTAGGTAATTTCTCTTTTCTCTACTCTAAGCACTCCTTTTTCTCTTCTTCTTCTTTCTCTACCTTAAAACCTTACTTGAGCGTCGGAGCGAACGTCCGGTGACCCCCACCGGAGTTCCTTCTGACCTCTATTTACTTGTGGTGTGCAGGTCGTTACAGCTCGGATTCAGTATGGTGATTCATCAATTATTCTTCAGTCTCATTTATTTATCAACTTTTTTATTTTTACACAATATTAATCTCTATCTAACAATCTCGGGTAATTGATTTTGGAGGTCACTGTACTTTTAAAAAGTTGCAAAATGGTGACCGAACTTCAAAACGTAACATTTTAGTTACTATACTATTTGGTTATGTTAAGATAGAAGTATTTTTGGTTACTGAAGAAAATTATTTCAAGTCGATTTTTTGTTGATTGTGTGTATATATGAAATATAAGATATTATTTGTTATAAATAATCAAAATTTGATTATTACGTATGTATAATTTGACCGTAAAACACTAAAAAACCCTTCTAAAATCACATATTTGAAAGTTTCGTAACCAATTTGTTACGTTTTGAAGTTCGGTCACCATTTTGCAATTCTTAAAAAGTACAGTGACCCCTAGAATTAATTACCCAACAATCTCATTAATATACAGACTAAAAAAATCGATTTTAATGATACAAAATTATATATTATTTTTTACATTAAAAAATGTAAAACATAAAAATAAAATTGGACGGAGTAAATAATAATTGAAAAAATCTCACGATCTCTGAAAATATTGGTCTTGGTGACATACAATAAAATTTCATACAAAATTAATTAATTTTTTATTGAGCATCACCAATTTACTTATAATCCAACTATCGATGTAATATACATCATTAAAATATTGGTGAAAAATGAATTGAGTTAATTATAAGATGGATTATGAACTTTGGCGTGTATTATTATAAAACAAACTTCACAATTTGACAAAATTAATCGTCAACTTTCAGTTTTTATCAATTCGGAACACCAACTTGTTTGAAAAGATTTGGCGTGACTATCAAAACAGAGTATATTATAATATTTATATTGGCGTTTTTTACCGAAAGTAATTCGCTATTTTAAGCTGCTGACATATGAGAGTTGTGAATGATTTTTCCAGATTATAAAATTCGTGTTGTAATTGTAAATTACACCAATATTCATAATTTAACTTGCGTTTAATACAAAGGAATTCGATCAGTTTTGCTTTTTAAGTGTAATACTTTTTATATTTCCACATATACGGACAAAGGAACAAGTTCTTTACTAAATAATTTTCCATGTCTTTATGCTTATAAATATGATTATATCCAACTTTTATTATGCATCTTTTCTATTAATTATATATAACTTCGTGGGAAGCTGAGATCCATAAGAAAAAGTTATATAATACTTTCACATAGCTCTTTAAAATGTGATTTATATTAGGAACTAGCCAGCTGCCAAAAATAAGTAGAAAAGAAAAAAGACATTAAATAATAGATTGATAAATGAACATATAAATGTTGGCATGCACTTAGTGGCTAGCTAGGGTTAGATTAAAACTATATTAATGAAAAGGCATTTAGTGGAAGATAAGATGATTAGACAAACCAGAGATAATTATATAAAAAATTAAGTAAATCATGACATGAAGATCACGTGTACCTGCCTAAAACAAAAAGTTTTTTTGCTCTTAGTTTGCTTAATTGCAACAGTATATATTCCTTGTTTGTCACTTATAGGATTAGGGAGGAGACATCTTTGTGCCCTAAAATCTTTTTTGGTCGGAGAAATTTTATACTTCATTTACACTTTTTTTTAAATATTAAATATTTTTATTTTACCAGTTCATATTTAAATATAATTTTTAGACTTACATGTAAAAAAACAATATACTTTCAAATTTTATTTAGTTGGTTCACTTTTAAGTTCGTTATATGATAAGTCCATCTATTATTCGTATTTTATTTATGAAGAAACGTTTTATAGACTGAATTGTGAGCATGTTGCAATAGATGTTAGCTCATTAACAATTTTCATGTAGAAAATAACAAAAAGTAATTATATTTTCAAATTTTTGATTATATGGACTGTCACTCAAATTTATTTTATTCAATAAGCCTATATAAATTTGGTATCACACACATTTTACGGTGCATATAATGCATGCTTCTTTCTGTCCAAAAACACTTAAAATTTTAAAATAGTTTAAGTGCTTAGATAAAGATATTTTTTAAAAAGTAATTAGATAAATAAAAATGTGAATGTGCACGGGCCTTAAATTTTTCCTTATTATCCTATTGATATTCCATGTGTTGCACCCTATTAATGGAATTTGTGTGCTGCTAGAATATGATGCAGTTAGCATCTTATAAAGCAGAAATAAAGCCAATGCTTGTGAAATAACAATTTTTTTTCCAAACATAAAAATTCATTAAAAAGATTCAAATACAACATATCAAAATTATATCACAACTCATATTGTAATTTTCCAAATTTAAAAATTAAAAGGTAAATAACAATTCCAGATAAGCAATAAATATCAAAAGTGCGAAAAATCCTGTGACTATATTCCCGTATAAACTTAACAACGATGGTACTTGGATAGTTCTTCTTCCGATTTGCTTTTGAAACCGCTCTATCCGGTTGAGCCTAGTATTCCAATCTTCATCTTCAATGAATGCTTAGAAAAGATAACCCAACAAACCTTCTTACTTTTAAATTTATAATAGTTTAAATGAGTTTTCAAACTCTCCGAATATAGATCTAAAAAGAACCCCAATTTTTAAGATCTTCAAGAACTTGTATAGATCTTACAAACACCCAACAAATATTTTAGATCTTAAAGAATCGGATCTCAAATTCGAAAACCCACTAAAAATCTTGATAGATCTAACACCTACAGACACCAAGGACCTTTAGACTTATTCAAATATGAAAAATACAAATCAAAACCCAAAAAACGTCATAACCAAAGACATTATTCAACTAAAGAGGAACATAGTAGATCTGTAGTAAATAGTATCATGGCGGAGAGAAAATAATTTTCTGGCTAAAGCCGGAGAAATCATCTTCTCCCACCCTTAAAAAGGTGAACAAATAAAGAATTTTTCTTTTTAGAGAGAAGGGAGAGTAAATATTTTAGAGAGAAATTTTTTTGAAGTCGTGAAATAACAATTAGTAACTCAAAAGTTTTAGCTTACTATCTATTTATACTAAATACATGTACTAACATATCTATTGAATTTGAAATGCGGATGCTAAAAAGTGCGGTAGTTTGAGTTTATTTTAAAGCATTATCATCGCTTTCACTTAAAATTAATCTTACAAAAAGGCTTCCCTTGCTTTGTTCGATAAAGCAAACAAAACGATCCGCAATGCAGCCCTATTATAATTAATATTCAAATATTTAATAAATGAATAGATAATTACGAATAATCGGACTCAAAATCTTTTGACGACACAAAACACTCTGATATCATATTAAAAAGTTTATTACTTAAAAACTTGAAGCTGTTATTAAGTGATACTATAACTATAAATATATTATCTCTAATGATGATTAGTGCAAAGCATAACAATTTAACATCTATGTATGCTAAATGTGAGTACTGAAAAGGAAAGGAACATATATTTATGATAATCTATTACCTTAATCCATTTGTTAGCTTCAATTAGTAGTGCCAATCTTTATAATTAAAAAATAAAAAAGAGACAATAATTTGAAAGTGTGAAGTGTGAACTGAAACCAATACTGATCAAGTGTATATGCAGAGAAATGCTGCTGTTGTGGAGGCCTACAAAACTTTGCATATTTCGTTAATTAATTAAGTATAATCAGTGATGCTCAATAGTATGTTCATGAAGTATATAATTACAAAGAAATTAATCAGCAGTAGAGATCTAGCCAGGTTCATGTTTTTTTCATCTGAAATACTTTAATTAAAAGCTACTTTTTTTTATTTTGATTAAGTCTAATCTGTTTCCTTTTTTGCAATTTTTTTAATAAAATTCCATGATTTGTTCCTTTTTAGTTTTTTTTAAGAAAACATAAGAATATTACAGATTAGATATTTGTTTGAGAAGATATATATAATATAGTAGCCATAATTAATTATTGGTAAGTGAAATTTTCTGCTAAAGTGAAATGGTATTATAGATATAATTTGTAAATTTAATTCAAGTTATGCTATGTATTAAATTATGAATTAATAGTTTATAATTTTTTTGATGAATAATAGTTTATAAATTAGATTCATCTATATCAGAATTTCTCATAAAATATTGGGAGAAATAATTTTTAGAAGCAAAAGAAATAAGAAATGATTCAATAAAAAATAGAAAAAGAATTACATCACAGAGATTGTCATTTTCAGCTATAAGATGTTGCGCCATTAATTAATTCATTACCAAAAGACACCATTAGATTGGGCACTTGTTGATGAAGACAAACTATCAGTCATGTCATGAACTACAACATCTATTAAATCTTTGGACCCTTTTCCACAATGACATTGAAGTTCTTATAGTACTTTTTTAAATATCTAGTCATTTCATATATTTGCAAATAATAAATAATTTTTTTACAAATATGTACTAATTATTTAGTTTAATTATATAAAATCAAAATATACATAAGCGACGATTAGTATCGATTTTCTGAATTTCAATCAAAATTACTAGTTTTTTGATCTACTTTTATCGACTGTTTATAAATCTATCTAAAGTTTTCAAAGTTTGTAAATTTATGTCCATAAAGTTTTCAAAGTTCGTAAAATTCACTATGCTTATACTCCTCCAACTGCTCAAAGCTGAGATATTAAATTCAACCTAAATTCTGTTGCGGAAGCTCAATCGATTACGCTAGCGAATCACGTATTGTGCTAAATAATTATACCGGAAAATTCCCAGGAAAGAATGGTGGGTCACAGGCGGACCACTTAAGTACCAAACTCCTTAGACAGAATTTCACACGATATAAATAACTTCACAATATATAACTCCAACTAGCCTGAGCGTTAGCTAATAAATAAACAATAAAGAGAACACCAACCTTTTAACGAGGTTCAGCCAGAAATGACCGGCTTACATCCTCGGGCACTGCCCAAAATACTCCACTAATTGTTTGTAACAGAATACAAACTAGAGAGAGAACCAACTAAGCCTTAGGAGTTGATAAGGCTTGTTGTGGGATGAGTTTCAATGGGTAGAGGAGACTCCCTTTTATAGGCTAAGGAAGTCCTCACCCTTCCACTCCTAAGCAATGTGGGATTTCTACACTATATGTATATAGCTCAACAATTACAAGTCCCTTTTCTAAACAATGTGGGACAAGTCTAAAATGAGCCATATCCAACAAATCTCCACCTTGGCGAATTTTCTCTCTACCATCTCGGACTATCTTCAATAGTACCTTCAACTGCGCTTCAAAAGCGCCAACTCTCAACTGTAACAGTCAAGTACCAATGTGGGATGATCCCACTTCAACGCTCTCCCTCACGCATAGCATGACCGAGCAGAGCAACCAATCCCCCCTCACGCATCGCGTGGGCCGGGCCACATTCAAATCTCAAATATTGAGAACACTAATCAAATTCAAACAATGTTTGAACTTGACTGCTTTCACAATCTTTGTCATCATATGAGCAGGAGTTTCCATGGTCAAAATCTTCCGAAGTAGGACTCCACCTTCTTTAATAACCTCTGGCACCAAATGATATCGAACATCAATGTGCTTCGTCCTTGCATGATGAACTTGGTCCTTCTCTTCAATTTCCAATTCACCAAACAACCCATGAAGCCAAATTGCTTCCTTAACAGCTTCTGCACTTGCCATGTACTCTACCTCCATGGTAGACAAGGCAACTATTGGCTGCAAGGTAGACTTCCAACTAAACGACGCCTTTGCTAGTGTAAACACATAGCCCATAGTCGATCGCCGTTTATCAACGTAGTCCGAATCATTGTACCCAACTACATATTGACCATCTTTCTTGTCCTGTCCAAATATTAGACCAATATCCACAGTATTCAAAGTATACTGTAGAATCCAATTTTCATCTCCAGCCACCTTGAGTCCATCTGGCTGAGTCGAATTGATTTCCCCATCCAAGAATCCATGTAAAAACACTGTTTTTACGTCCAACTGAACTAGTTCCATATTCAAATGTGCTACTAAGGCCAACAAATTTCTAATGGAAGAATGTTTAACAACTCGAGAGATAGCCTCAATTCCTTCCGTCCAAACATAGCTTTTAGCTACCAACTTTGCCTTATAGCCAATATCATTCTTGTTCGGAAATCCTTCTTCATATATCCAATTACAGGGACGTAGTCCCTCCAATAATCCTTGAGTTGCAAGAACCGTCAAGAATTTTCCACCATCATGCCCCAAACGCCAATGCCAAAGACTGATTTCTTCTAGCTCATTATCATCACTAGAAGCAACTATAGCTGACCCAATAATTGCATTACCCTGATAGTAATACAAGTTATTGTTCTTCCGAATTCCTTTCATGACAACCTGTGCACCCGAGAATACCTTCATAACTCCATTTACTGTAGTCACAACAAAGCCCTTTGATTCTAGGACTCCTACAGAAATGAGCTTCTTCGTCAAACTCGGTACATAGCGAACATCTTCCAGAATCCTTATTGACCCATCATGGTTCCTCAAGTGAATTGAACCAATTCCTTTGGTCAAACAAGGATTGCCACTTGCTGTGTAAGCAACTCCACCTTCTAGCTCTTTGAAGTCAACAAACAATTCCCGATTGGGACACATATGATGACAACAACCCGAATCTAGAAGCCATTCAATAGGAGTATTTACCGATGACACAACAACCAATGAAAGATCTGAATCTTCGTCGTCACACTCAGCTACATTCGAAGCAAACTCAGCTTTTTCTTTATCAGTCTTGCCTTTATTCTTCAATTTGGGACAATCCCTTTTCCAATGCCCTTTCTCTCGACAAAAGGCACATTCATCTTTCTCTGGTCGGGATTTTGATCTCCCTTCCTTTCCAATTGTTTGGCTTTTCAAACGGCCTCTAACAATCAAAGCTTCTGCTGCACTACTAGTATTTTCTTTCTTATCTTTTCTTCTCAATTCATAACTATATAATGCAGCGCAAACTTCGCTAAGAGACACACCAACCTTCCCATGAAGTAGAGTAGTTTCAAGAAACTCAAACTCTTCAGGAAGTGATCCCAACAACATCAAAGCCAAATCTTCATCATCAAACGTCACATCCAAATTCAACAAATCGGCTACTAATTGGTTGAAATTTGTGATGTGCTCATTCATAGTAGTACATGGGAGATACGTGAACCGAAACAGCCTTTTCTTCATGTGAAGCTTATTCTGACTGTTCTTTTTCAAGAATTTCTCCTCCAATGCTTTCCACAAACTACTTGCAGATGTTTCCTTTGAGAAAGGATATTTCTGCTCTCTGGAAAGACATGACCGAATGGTACCACATGCTAAACGATTGATGCTACTCCATTCTCTCTCATCAACATCTGTTGGTTTCTCTTTTTCAATAGCGACATCTAGACCTTGCTGAAATAAAGCGTCTAGAATCTCACTTTGCCACATGCCGAAATGTCCTGTACCATCAAAAATCTCCACCGCAATTCTTGCATTTGACATTGCCATTCTTCCCGAGGAAGAAGCTATCAATGTGGACAGACTTTTGCTTCCAGACATTTCTGCTCCAACTTTTATTTAATAGCTAACCGATATGCCAAGGATAGAACCTTAGCTCCGATACCAATTGTTGCGGAAGCTCAATCGATTACGCTAGCGAATCACGTATTGTGCTAAATAATTATACCGGAAAATTCCCAGGAAAGAATGGTGGGTCACAGGCGGACCACTTAAGTACCAAACTCCTTAGACAGAATTTCACACGATATAAATAACTTCACAATATATAACTCCAACTAGCCTGAGCGTTAGCTAATAAATAAACAATAAAGAGAACACCAACCTTTTAACGAGGTTCAGCCAGAAATGACCGGCTTACATCCTCGGGCACTGCCCAAAATACTCCACTAATTGTTTGTAACAGAATACAAACTAGAGAGAACCAACTAAGCCTTAGGAGTTGATAAGGCTTGTTGTGGGATGAGTTTCAATGGGTAGAGGAGACTCCCTTTTATAGGCTAAGGAAGTCCTCACCCTTCCACTCCTAAGCAATGTGGGATTTCTACACTATATGTATATAGCTCAACAATTACAAGTCCCTTTTCTAAACAATGTGGGACAAGTCTAAAATGAGCCATATCCAACAAATTCAACTTCCAAGAACACCAATTCCTCGAACACATGCATTGGTTTGGACCAGAAGTCGTTGTATATATACTAGCATATTAGCATCAACATATATATAACCAAAAATTAAATAAATTATGTATATTTTGGGAAAACTGATGCACAAGTAAACAGTAACATTAAATAAATTACTCCCTCCGTTCTTTTTTAGTTGTCCATTTAGCCAATATTATTTGTCTACAAATAATTGTCCATTTAGTAATTCCATGTGATATTAGCTACTTATCTTCCAAGTTTACCCATCCCTAATAAATGACCCTATGTTTTAATTTAAAAGGCATTTATTAACTAATAGGGTTATATTAGTATTTTTCTTTATAAATTGAGACAAAAGAAGCACTATCTTAGTATGTGCAATATTGGCTAAATGGACAATTAAAAAAGAACGGAGGTAGTAACAATTTCAATCTTAAGAGAGTATGATTTAACGAAGAAGGTCTAAAATTTCAACTCTAAACACTGCAACGATCGAGACAAGAAATGATAGAAAAATGGAGAGTGTGACATGATTCTGTGGGGGTTTATTTTGTCAAAAGCTCAGCGGATTTTAAGGATTAATGGAGCTCACATTAATTTCCAATTGGCGGTGTGTGTTCATATATACCCATGCACATCAACTTGTTGCTCATTAGTATTTTTAATAACATTTATGTATTATTTTAAATTGGACAATTTTGAAAGTGTTAATTAAGATTAACCTCATCCGCAAAATTTTGAATAAAACCTACATTTATTTATTTTCTTTTTCTTTTTACTTGTAACAAATGTTAAATGAAAGATGTCTTAACATTCTGCTTCAACTACAACAAGACTTGAACATGATGATTTTTTTTATAAAAAATTCCCAGTAAAAACACAACGGAAATATCAAATTGGTCGATGAGACTGAACAGCCATATTGAAATTAAAAGGTTAAAAAATTGAGTCATACATGCCTTGATAGGGTATGCAAATTGTTAATTAATTATAGTATTAGAATGATTAATTATAAATCAATTATAGTATAAGAATTCATGTGCATATAAAATATATCCAATCAAAATCAAAATAATTAAAACTAGTTGTTATAATGGCCGATCCCTTGCCGGTATAAATTATTTTAGTTTAAAATTAAAAATTGTAATGAGAAATCTGAATAATAATAATTAATTTTATATGCTATTTAATTAATTAAATAGAATTTAAAAAATATATATTAATATAATTTTGCATAAAAATTGTGATTTGTATTTTTAAGTGCATTAGTACATTCTTATTTCATATAAATTATTGGGGTATTTGCGAAACAAATCCCAACGTTTCATTTTTTTAGCGATTTAAGCCTAACGTTTAAAACTTTGCGAAACAAATCCTAACCTTTTCAATTTTTGCAAATTATAGCCCAAGTTCTAATTTCAGCCATTTTGTCATTTTTTTTAGGCTACAATTTGCAAAAATCCGAAACGTTGGATTTTATTTGCAAAATTTTAAAACGTTGGGATTTAATATACCAATAATATGGCTGCCACATAAGCAAATAATGGATTTGCTATAAAATGCAAAAATTGGAAAGGTTGAGATTTTTTTCGTAAAATTTTAAACGTTGGACTTAAATCGCAAAAAAAGTGAAACGTTTGGATTTGTTTCGCCAATACCCCTAAATTAGTCCCAATAAATATAAATAACAAAAACCTAGTCTAGAACCATAGTTAAATTATCTTCAACCATTCGACTCATTATCTTATGATCCTAGCATAATAAATTATTACACCACTAATCCTTTTTGGTTAAAAAAGAGCAAAAACTAGTTAATCTAATACATAGTGATTCATTCTTCTTCCTTCTGAAACTGAAGCGTCTTTGACCCAAACATGGATAATATAAAATTTGTACTTATCACCATTCTTTTGACCTATTATTTGACAAAACATGCCTTTTTTTTTTCTATCTTCAACAAGTTGTATATTTTAGGTACAATTTTTTTTATCTACCTTTGACGAGCTATCGTATTGATTTTGTTAGAAAAATAAAGCAAAATACTTTTATTCTTCAATGTATGTTATGATCACAAATTAACTATATACATTGTACTTGAACCATTTTATAGAACTATAAAAGCTAATTGAAATATATTACTTAAAATTAGTGTAAAATAAACGAAATTTATTTTTGAAAGAAGCATCCTTTTGTATCATATTCTAATTTGCTACTTTAATTCCCGCGTTTTCATCTTCATTTTCAGATTACCAATACATAATATACAGTATATTTTGGCAACTAATCTTAGGAGGGAAAATTGTTGAAAGTTGAGTATTCTATATTTATTGTTTATTGTGTGTGAATGAATATGGCTCTTTATTTAATATCAATTAGTTTTAAAATAAAAACTAATATGACGTACAATTTACAATTTAAAATATTTGAATTTTGCTTTATACAATGTGTGAGGAGAGACTAATTGATCAGCCCGATCATAATTTAGACATCTTTATCCACTACCAATTAGTTTTAAGATGAAAGATAAAATAAATGTATAAGCCAAATTAAGCTCCATTTATAGATTAAAAATATATAATATTTAAAAATAAATATCATAATCATTATCATACTTGTTCTACTTCAAATTAATAGACAGTTTATAGAATATACAAATTTACTTGATCTAGATAAGCAATTTATTTATTTTAAAAAAAATTACAATTATAATTATTTATCTATTAATTTTTTGAACTCATCAAATTTTATTAAATCAAATTTAAAACAGTTATATTTATAAAAAAATTTAAAAAAATTTAAAAATTAATTCTGATGACCTGATATAGACATGGAACATACACTTTATGCTAATACATGTTATCTGATTCACAAATCTACTTAAAAATAAATTATCACTTGTTTGGTAGTAAAAAGATGTTATAAATCAAACTTTTCCAACAAATTGCAGATAATCATGACATCTGATTCAAGCCCTACTTGACAAGCTCTTCATAAAAAATGAACAACGTTTCACCAAAAAAAAACACAAAAGAGAACTTTTTTTTAAAAAAATAAGACAATATAATATTTTAAAAAAATACTATGGTACATAAATAGTTCCTTCTTTATTGTTGAACGTTTTTCAGTTTATCTTCGATTCTTAATTTGTGATATATTAAATTGATATTTGTTTCGTCGATAAATTTTAGTTCATCAACAAAAAAATGTAACTATATTTTATAAAATTAAAGCAATATAAAAAAGAGATGACTATGCACCATCAACATTAAAAATAAACTACTGATAGCAGCTGAAAAGAAAATAAAAAAATTTATAGGGGGATAGATTTTTGATGACAGAACTTTTATCGCTAAGTAACTTTTTAATAACTTATTTTACAATCAACGAGAATGTGTATAAATAACACTTAATTACTTAAATATATATCGAGTGTCTATAATTCAAAAAAAAGAAAATTTCAAATAATTTAGGCTTAATTATTTAAAAATCACTCACCTTAAACTTTTTTTTCGTTTATACCCTGACCTAGGAAAAAATTCATTTATACCATGACGTATGTATTTATGTTTCACCTCTATTCCGAGACACTAATTAACCTCTTTTCATTTAGAAAAAAGTTTAAAATAGTTCTTCATTTTTAACCTAAGCTAATTAGAATTTAATTAGAAATGAATTTTTCTCTAAATGAAGGACTATTTTAAACTTTTTTTCTAAATGAAAAGAGGTTAATTTAATGTCTCGGGGTAGAGGTGAAACATAAACACATACGTCAGGATATAAATGAATTTTTTCCTAAGTCAGGGTATAAATGAAAAAAAAGTTCAAGGTGGGTGGTTTTTAAGTAATTAAGCCAATAATTTATTCAGAAAGAACTTCAAATAGTGCATGTTTAGTGGTAGTGTACTATTCAAACTTAGGGGTGAGCATTAAATGGTCAAAACAGAATAACCGAACCAAATCAAACTAAATTAATCAAACCGAAATATAATTTGAAAATACAGTTCGGTTACAGTTAATTTTTTTAAATTTTGGCTAGTCGATTCAATTTTCGGTTTTGACAAAAAAATAACCGAACCGATCATATTTCAAAACTACGTCGTTTTAAACTTTTATACATACACAATTATATATTAAACTTATTTTTTTTACAGTTTTAGAATTAAAAAACGATAAACATAGATTTACTTTAAAGCACACGTACCCTCTAGATTAAATTTCTCTATTTTCTTTCTATTTTCTTTTAGAAATTGTTTTTTTTCTTTTTAAAAATCATACAAAAAATATTACTGTATTCGACCAAATCGATCCAAAATATTTCGGTTTGGATAATTCAGTTTTGACACTATTTTGGTTAATACGGTTCGGTGACTGATAATTTCTAGAAAAACAGTACGGTTTTTCATTTTTTGACGGTTTTATGACCGAACCGACTGTTACTTACCCCTACTACTACTAGTTGTTTAACTAATTTAACAATGCAGTAATTTTCTTATTTATGTATAGTGAAGACATGAAGAAACTTGTTATAAGCAAAGTTCAAATTTGATATGAATCGTGAACAGTAGATATCAATAAATTTGAAAGGAATATTATCGTGCACTAATTGGGCATGAAACTTAAATTAGAGAGGATCAAAGTAGGTGATTAAATCCCAAGGCGTAGATGAGTTGGTAAGGTGCTCTTCTAGCTTAAATGAGGTCGCAGGTTCCAACCGTACTCATGTATGCAACCGTTTAAAATTTGGTGTCAGAGTTTGCCTCCCGTAAGGTTCCTACACGACTCAAGTGGTGATTAGTCTGAATGTGGAAGGCTTAAAGGTGCCGTCTTATAGTTGAGACCCGTTCAGGAAAACCCATGGACCCTGTACCAAAAAAAAAAGTAGGTGATTAAATTAATCATGAACCAACATTTCCGTCAATAGATCAATACAAAATTGGCTCAAATTAAGTATTAATTGGCTCAAAAATGAAAGAAAGGCCGCAAACCAAAGAAAAGGACGAGCACCAATATAGCAGCGCATGCCTAGCTTCAATATCTACAGGTAATTAATTAGTTATTTTAAGATTAAAAGTATGGCTTATTGTTCCCTTAGTCTTTGCAATTTCTATTGAGTATACGTAACTATGTTTTTCTCTAACTCTCCTATACTGGACAGATTCTATCATTGATGAATTAAATTAACTTAAACAACTTTCTTTTTCTTTTGGCAAAAGGTATATTTGAATTCCTATATTTGTCCAATTTTTTTGCATCAAACCCCTTCACTTTAATTTGAAAACGTTAAATCTCGAAACTTTTAATTTTGTAAACTTAGATCCCATCTTTATCAAAATAGTGTGTGTACTTCACGAGTTGTTGGTGCAATTGAAATAATATTTTTTTATTTTCATATTTTAACCTTATTAAAATCGTAGCATGTGTACTTTTATTTTTAAACTTAACTATATATCTCAAAATATCTCACATTTTCTATTTTTTCTCATTTATGATTGAAACTTTCAAAAATAAAAGTCCAGGTTTCAATTTCTATTATAGTCATTTGTTTAAATTGGAATGGACAAAAGTTCAAATATGCCCTTTATATTATTTCATATTGTTTTAATTTGTCTTTTTATCATCAAAAAATTCAAATATACCTTTCATACGGCTTCATGCATGAAGCAATATGAAAGTATATTTGAATCGTTTTTCACTCGAAAAATAGACAAAAATTGAAGATTTACAAAGTTTAGCCGTAAGCGAAAAAGTCTAAAATACAGAGTATTTTTCAATGATTAAGCCGTATTTTAATTAACAATATATCTCTAAACTTTTTTAAAGGTCTGAATTGACGGTGTTAACACTTGTTATGAAGGAGGTATTCAATTTCTATAGAATTAAAAATATAAAAACTCAACATTTACATATAGAAATGCAGGAATCCAATACCAAAAATAGAACAAATACATGAACCCATATTACCTTTTCTTGGACGAGCGTGTTGTTGCTCCACTAGGCAAAGGTATTTTTGATTAGTTTACTACTTACTAATTTTTCTATCATCAGTTTTTATTTTAATTGTTGAATAGCAGAAAATGTAGACCCTATATCTATTACTCATCAACCTTTCCACCTCAGAGTTCACACTATCTGGTGAAGGAGGAGATCTGATACGGCCGGTGACATGGAAGTCACACGTGTTGGTTTTCCGGCCGGTGACAATCATATATGTTTAATTTTCAATTATAGAGGATCATCTGTAGGGGACCATAGGTTAATAATTTTTGTTGTTAACAAAAACCCACTTTAGGGTTACTATATTAATGTTTCTGACCTTTCATGTCAGAAATGGCCCTAAAGGTCTTCCTTTTTAGTTTTTAGGACCTTTTGATAGCCAGAGATTAGTAAATAAGGTTCTAACTAGTTACTGTTATATATTGAGTAAGTTCATACAAAGACAGGAGCCAGAATTTCAACATTATTTTTTTGTAATTTTGACAATTCTATCAATGAAGATTAGCCTTTACTAACAAAAAAAAAGCCAAACTACAATATATATTATATTGAGAGATAATTTTTTAAAATAGAGAGGGCTAAATTGTCAAATTTTGAAAGAAATTAATACTAATTTTAACATTTTTAAAAAGTTGAAAGGGATACATGACCATTCCATGCCACCTCCTTCCTTCCTCCGTCAATGACTTCACGATACATAGTATATGTAATATGTTCTGAACAAACTTTAACTATAAAACGGTATTTTTAATTTTTTTTTATATTGAGACTAATTCTCAATTGAGTTAGACTAGTCTCTTGTGACAGTTAAAAATTTAATCCTAAATTTTAAACTATTGCATGAGTACAGTTTCAAACATGCGACTTGACTTAAATTAAGAGAACGCTTTACCAACGTCATGCGTTTATTAATAACTATATGTATTTTTTGTTTATGATTATTAGTTGAATTCATAATTATTCTTGCTAGACAAAAACAATTCTGATGTTGTTGATTTATTAAGGTCAGAGAAGAAGCACAAATTTTTAAGATACGAGGATCTGCAAACCGTCCACAGTTACGTTTTCTTGTAGGAATGACTTCTCACATAATAACAAACTACCAAACTTGTTTTTCCATTTTAGAGCCAGCCACCAATTAATTATGACGTGGTCTCATTAGGAGCTGGGGGGACCAAATTATCCATACACTCCCTCTCTTCTTTTTATAGGATTATGCCATTTGCTTTAATTTGCTGTTTCACCCTCTCGTTTTCATTATAGTATATTATGTTATATATATTGGATTCTTCCGAGGGAGGAATACATTTTTTTTTTCTTCTAATTTTTTAAATGTAGAAAAAGGAGCCGAACGACATAGAAAAAACATAACACATGGAAGCGGGAAAATAAAATAATGACAAAGGGATGATAACGGAAAAATATTATATAGTCTGAGTTGCCGTCTGAAAATTTTAAAAGAATGAAATACGATTTATAATAATGTTAGGGCTTGATGGAGGTTCAACCCGAACTACCGAAAGGTTAAAATAAAAGGGTTCAGACAGTAGGAGGTGACGGCCGGCCGCCCCAGCATGCCTCCACCACTGTATATATGCTCGCAATATGAATTCCAGTAGTAGTAGTAGTAGTTGAATTCGATACTTAAGTTCAAAGTACTAATATTTTTTATTGTGATCTCTCTTTAAGTAATTTAATAAAAAAATTATATTAATATGCACATGTCAAGCTTTTATATATTTTGAATGCTTGATGTAGAGTGGTGTAACTTGCAAGAAAATTATATATGTCACCTGTGGATTGTAATTAATGTGTGTTTTGAAATATGAATTTTAATTTAGGGTGAAAGTATGATTAAGAAGTAAAGAAAATTTATGAATTTATTCAGTCCAGATTCAGTGGCACTTCTTAGATGTTACAGTTAGCTAGTCAATTCCATCAATATATAAATTTATACAAGCAGCTATATGTAGTTAATTATAGGAAACTGATAATTATAATGGTTTATATATATATATATATATATATATATATATATATATATATATATGAATATATAAAAAAGATTTAGCCTATGTTTATCACATGTGAGACTCTCCTTCTAACCATATTTGATTTAAATATTGATCACAACGTAACATAATTTATCTATATCTACAACTAGACACAAGATTGAGATGGTATATTTAATTTAATCATTTATATAATACTGCTAATTTTAAATGTATATTCTCATTCTCCACACTTTTACAATGTGGGCTGTGGCCGTCTTTCATTTGTTTGATTTGTTTTGTTTGTTCTTATGATCTGAATTGAGCCAACGTCTACACAAGGTTTGAGTTTTTATTTTAACAAATATATACTTAATAATAATGCTTTAAATTGGAAAACTATATAATTAGCATAATTCACTATCATATAAATATATATAACATTAAATTTTTACAAAGTAGAGATTATAATAAACAGAAAACAGATAGAGAAAACATATAATTTTAAGCTCATCTATTTAACCGTCAAAATAGAAAATTAAATTATAGATTGACGAGCTTGTTTGTTCACTGAATGCATAATATTTTTACCTAATCATTCTGATTTTTTTTGTATATGTATAAAATATTAGATTTTAATTTATGCATTCACTATAAGCAAAACAGTATTAAGGAAAATACTGAAATTTATATATGACAATTATTATATAACTTTTAAAATTTCATTAATAAACTTTTTAGGGTTTTGGAACTTTCTGATATGAAATGAGATGAAAGAAGCAGCCAAAACTCGCGCATGCATCATCAGACATGGATTTAAAATTCTTGAAAAGCATTATCATAACCTAAACATAATTAACTAAAAAGAATTTGAACGCTAAAACTTAATTAAATGCCTCCAAAAGTAGAAAAAGCAAAGTGGTTGAAACATGGCTTTTCTTTTAATCTCCCAAATTTGGAACATTATGTTGGTTAAAGTGTAACCACAATAATACATTCAGTTGAAAATAACTTACATCCTATGGGACAATGAAACACAACTTAACATTTAATTGTCTAATTCGGATATGAATTAATTAAGATAATAGTAAGATCGTTTTAATTGTGGCGCTGTAGTAAATGTAGTAAAAAATATAGGTTAAATGTACAATTTGCACCTTCATATTTGACTCGATTTTTAACTTGAACTTTAACAATTTTTTAAGCAAAATGAATTTATTATCCACAATTTTAGTGTTTTTGCCAAATACAACGCGATCTTTAAATCTTATCAGTTTGATATGTCATCTTTTAAATATTTGTCAAATATGACGAAGACTCATTTGAAGTTGGCATGTTGATATATGCGATACATATGATAAATTTTATACATATAGACGAATAATGTTGCACCACATCAGATCAAAACTAATCATGAGTATATTTAGCAAAGATTGGAAGTATGACGAACCAAACTGGCAAAATTTTAAAATCGTGATATATTTAACAAATACATTAAAACTGTAGTAGATAAATTTATTTTTTTATTATTTGAATGTGGTATCTGCCGCCTTCAAGGATTTTTTCATCGGCTAGTTAGTTCACAATCGAACAACATTTCTTAACAGGGGCTTCATCCAAAACAATGGATGTGCGAGCATAAAAATACAATCTTTCGTGGGAGTTGTCAAGGCGTTTTATGAGTGAAATGGATCCATGATAAAACAAAAATATGGAAAAAACGACAAATTATTTTCCTTCATATGAAAAAAATGACAAAATTACTCTCCTTTACATATTTTTATTTTTCCGGTATTCATGTTGCGTGGACATTGTGTGGATACATTTGGCGTTGATAAAAGATCAAATTTTTATTTTTTATAATGTTATTTTTCAATTAAAAATATATTATTTATTTCTAAATTAAATAAAATATCACGTGTACGTCATATGTCGTTCATATCAACTGAGACAACGACAAAGTAAAAATATATTAAAGGAGAGTTCATTTTATCATATTTTAATAACGTTGAGTATCACTTCAAAATAAAACATTAAAATGCAATACATGAGGGATATAATTGTATATTTTGCCCAAAAGTACAAATAAAAAACTAAACGAATAACTTGATAGAATTATTGATAAAATTGGTTTCTATTGAAGGTGTGAACTGATTAGCAGCAAATGGTGCTCTGTAATTTAAATAATAAAAACCTATTTTTATAATTAATTTATATAAATTTAATAACCTTAACACTAGCAAACGAGCAGTATACACAAAAACCAGCTAGCAATCGTGCGTTATATAATTGCGGTCTAAAAGTGAATTTCAACACCTATTGTTGGCCTATAAAGCCATCGTGGAAACACCAATTCATTCGTGTGCCTTCTCTCTCATCTTGTTCGTCAACAAAGGATGCTTATGTGTCATTACTATATTATTACTTGCATTCCAATTTATCTACATCAACATCATTATTAACCAAGTTAATTTAAATAACATTATCATTAATTAATATCTTAAGTCTCTTTTAAACTTAATTTTCACTACACAAAACAAATGGATTTCTTCACTAGTTTAGCAATACCAACTATTTATTTTTAAATATTGTACAATTTTTACATTGTGAGGTTGTTTTTAAATTTACTTCTAAATTTGAGTTTGAATTAAAATATAAGCTTTCGTCCGTGATTATTAGATTTATTTAACTTATACAATTAGCAGGCTTATTTAAGTTAAAATTATACGCCCTTGTTTTTGTACGAAAATAATATTTTTGATTTTTGATTATAAATATAAAGATTAATAGAAACATAATAATTACATCATTAGTCAATATATATTTTGTAAATTGAATCATGAAATTATTTATTAAAAATGACAAATTCTAAAGATACTATTTGTTAATACTGAGAGATCAATCAGTGGTTCAATGGACATATGTGAATGTAAGCTATATAATTGAGAGTAGCAGTTTTGCTTACATTTACTATATTATTTATATTTATCGTAAATGTGTTGAACCATAATCTAAATCGATGAATATAATTTTGTGGAGACTCGATTTTAGAGCGTTTATAATATTTACAAAATGAAAATATCAATAAAATGACTCCTTGATTTGCAATTGGTATTGACAAAGACTAATATTTAATTGGCTTGGCAAGGTAAGGTTAGCAAGTCAAAAACCAAAGTTTTACTGGCTTAAAAAAATGAGTTTGAAAAAGAAGTCAAAATGGTAAAATGGTCAACAGGCAGTTATGCAGACACAAAATATATGATCCAAAGGTTAATAGTGGGTAGGGCAGAGTTTGAATAATCCTATTGTTAATGTAGAATTGAGCACTCTTAACTCAACAATTATAAATTTTGCAACTATTAATTTGCAATATCACCTAATTTCCTTTGACATCTAAATTTTTAAAGGTTGGTTTTGAAATGTTTGTTTAATTACATTCTACAACTTTCCATGGCGATCTAGAGGATTGTATTCTATTATGATAATCTCCTATTTAAAAAGTTATATTTTATATGTTTAAATTTATGGAGAAAGTTAAATCGATTAGTTTCTCATATAAATATGCTCGTCGCTACGATAATTATTCAAGATTATGTTTGTTCATGATGGATTTGGCGGGATCGAACGAAGCATTAATTCGAGCCTAATATTTATTATTAAAGTCCAATCTGGATTCAAATTAGATTTTTTTTTGAATTTATATAAAAATTTAATTACAAATAGTTTTAAATCGTTCGATTCCTCACACAAGCACTCCCCCTCTCAAATTATATATATAAAAAAACAATAGTTTTAAATCCACATTTAAAAAAGTGAGTCAAATACGAGTATGAGCTCGAGCAGGACCTCGTGAAAAAAAAGGTTAAAAGATCACCAAAATGATCTAAAATCGATCAATTTTTTTTATCATATATTTTTCACAAATTAATTTTTTTATACTCCCCATATTTCCACTTTATATTTAAAAGTTCTCCCTATATACAATATATATATATATATATATATATATATATATATATATATATATATATATATATATATATATATATATATATATATATGAGATATCTAATATATGTCGAATGTATCTTTTGTAGGAAAAAATAAAAGCGTAAAATGTAAAACGATTATTATTTTTTGGATAAAAGTTAAATTTTTGGATTCCAATTTAAAAATGAAGAAGTGTTTTTAGATTCCTTAAAAGTAATTATCCAAGGCCCGCTCAAGCGGACCAGACTTGGACACCCGTCATTTATATATCTGGCCCAATAATTAGCTTACGTATATGACCAACCCATTCAAAAAAGGCCCATTATCTACGAAGTCTAAACTAACTTGGGCCGCAAGCAGTTCAATGAAAACGTTTCTATACCCCAATTAATCAAAATCCAACCCAGCCCATAATCAAAAAAGCATTTTTTCGCCCTCTATTCTTTCTTTCTTTCTCAAGTCTCCCATCTCCTCCATCTAACTCTCTTTAAGTACAAATTAATTTCTTAAAACATTAAAAAATTAAGAACCAAAAAACAAAACCTCTAATACATTTTTTTGTTTCCCAATCATTTTTCCCGTTCTCCGATTACAGTTGCAATTCGACAAATTCCGATCGATTTCACAGCTAGAATTGCACTGTCTCAAAATCAGCTGAGTGACGACGATGTTTTTCAGCGGTGATCCGTCGACTCGTAAGCGAGTTGCTTTAGGAGGTCGAAGTACCAAGGAAAGAGATAGACAGAAGCTTCTAGAACAAACTAGAATGGAGCGTCACCGTCGGTTATGGTTACGGCAGCAAAATACTTCCGCAATTAAAATTCAGGTTCGTTAGGTTTTTGCTTTTTTTATTAATCGTCGTCGTTAATTTAGTAACTGTTCGGCTCTTGCAATGAAGTTATTTATGTTACATTTGAATTGTTTGATTTGAAATTGTTGTTTGTATGTAATTGAATGTTTGACTTATTGTTAGTAATTAACAGAAATGGTTTAGAGGTAGAAAGGCTTTGGAAATTGAGCGCGGTAAGGTTCGAGATCAGTTCTATCAAACCTATGGGGATCATTGTCAAAATGTGGACTGGTAGCTCTACTTTCTTGTTTATCTTAATTTTAAGGCCTAATGTCTTAAAAAACCCCGACCTTTTAGCCCCTTTTCAATCATACCCTGACGTTGAAAATTTGTCAATTTTACCCTATTTTGCATTTTTGTGTTTCAATTGTACCCTGAAAAATTAAATTAACGTCTTTTGCGTTTGGAAATTTGTTTAAAACATTCTCCATGTCTCGCATATATTGATTGTATATTTTTAAAATTTATTTAAATTTAGTTAAATTAATTAAGAATTTAAATTAGTGTTAATTTGATTATGGTTTTTAGTTAGTTTTTAAAAATAAAGGACTTATTTGTACTTTTTTGAATAAAAAAGAATTTTATTTCATGTTTAGACTTAATTAATTGAATGATTTCATCATTTAAGTAAAAAAATTAACAAAAATTAAAATATTGGGGTACAATTGAAAACGGAAAATTCAAAAGTGGGTAAAATTGACAAATTTTCAACGTCGGGGTGGAATTGAAAAAAAGTTTAAAGGTGAGGGGTTTTTGAGTGATTAGGCCTAATTTTAATGTATGACATTTTGAATTAGTTTTTTGATTATTTTTTTGTTTTGCGTTATCCAGGCATTCTTTTGGTCCGGATTCTGAGTTCCTACGTCAACTATTCTTTTTCTTTAATGCGCATAACAGTGGTGATCTTGCTATCCTCGTTGAGACCTGTCAACGGCTTTTGCAATTTGCTCGAGATACTGGTATTATTTTTAGAAAGCCATTCGTTGCTATTATTTCAAGTTGTTTTGGTCATTTGTTGTGTGATTTTCACTACGAGTTGTGTGCACTTTTTTTTTTTTTATTATTAACCAATTGTTACAACGCAGCAGGGGATATCGTTAGCCTGTTTGGTGGAATAAACTACATGGAGAATCGTTCTTTAGTGGACTATAGGGTGAAACAACTCTCTTTCTGCTGTATTCAGGCGGTGTTTGAAAATAGGTTGGTTTTCTTTATTATATTGCTCGAATCTTCTAAATTTGTGCCGCACAATTATGTAGAGTTTGTTACCAGTTGCGTGCGTAAATTTAACTTGTGATATCGTTGCTTTTAGTGTCTGATAACTATCCAACTGCTCGATGCTTTTTCATGCGCAGCTACATGCATATTGATTTCTCTCATTATAGCTGTCGACATTTAATGCTGGAGCTTCCTTTGCTATCTCTGTCCTTTGCATATGTTCTTCATTGATGAGCATACATGATTATTGGATTATTCTCATTCTAACCGTGGAGTTCTTTGATATCAGAATATGCAAGCCATTTCCATGTCTTGTTGATTCTCTAGTCGATTCAAGATAAATTTTCATTTTTCTACTTTTTGATATATTTTCATTTGTCTACTTTTTGTTTACTTGATTTTCTTGTATTACTTGTTCTCTGCTTCTTTCTTTGCCGCTTCTCTTGATATTGTGGTCTAAGATATCTAATTTTATAGAATCTATTATTAGAAAAACTTCTGTGAAGTTGCTGTGAAGAAATTATTTTTGGTCCTGTAATTTCTGTTAAAGTTTCTGACTTTCTGTACCATGTATGTGTTGCTTATGTGCCACTTCTTTTGGGACAGAGGGCAATTGAAGAATCAACTTCTGATGACAGGAGGAAAATCTAGTGAACCACTGGCTGTTCTGCTTGAAGTTGTAGTTTTGTTGATAGATCAAAAACGTCCATGGGCATGTAAAATTGTTGGCTATCTTGTGCAGAGAAATGTCTTCAATTTATGTAGACAGATTATTCTTGTGATAAAGGTATCTATTAATTCTATTCCTGAACACTTTTTTTTCCAGAATTTCATGCCGGTGGCGGTATGTACAGAGTGTCTATGCAATGACATTCTTTGTTGCAATTACATTTTCCTATCTGCTGGATGACTGTTTATTTACAACATGACATTATGCAAATCAATGGTTTAGTAAAAGATATGGCCTTGGAATTGCAAACTTGAGGTAGTGTAGTTGGGATTCATTGCTAAACATTATTTGCTCATGAACATTTCCTTTTTGAATTGTTAGTTACTTAAGAATTTTAAGGAATAAATATGCTATAGTGGGAATTTCTTTTGGATATTGATGAGTTTTTCTTTGCGCCTTTAGACACTTAAAGACTGGTGTCTTCTCTGTGTGCTTTTGGAAAAAGAATCTTTAATGTTAAATATGTTCAATTGTCAAAAAATTGTGCGCAACATCATATAAGTGGAATTAGACAATGCAATATAGTATTTTTATTCCTTCTGCTGTCATTTCAAGGCCTTAATTAGATGCTCCTTTCATAACCTGTAAAGTTGTAGGATCATATATTGTTTTGCTAAAATGTATTTGTCAGGCTGCATACTCCCTTGGCTATGGACTTACACATTGTTCTCCTTAATGATTTTCAGGAAAATATAAAGGATTGTGGCTTTGTTGGAACATTATGTTCACTGGAGCACGTGCTTTCTCTTGTCATTCCTCACGTGGGTCAGAAGCCATGTATTTGCCCAGAGATTGATCCACAATGCAGTTTCTTCTCTCAGATTCTGACAATTCCTTTTTTGTGGCAGCTTTTTCCAAATTTAAAAAAGGTATGATTATGTGTGGTGGAACGGTTGGTTTATACAATTTTCCCGAGAACAAAACATTGTATAAGTTTTCAAGTTTTCATTATGCGCTGGAACTTCTAACATCTATACCTTTCATTAACACTCTTTTAGTGTCAATTCACAGTTAGTCGTTGAGAATCCTAGATTATTTTACATATAATTGGGAGTGCATTCTATGACCAGGTTTATGCAACTCGTTGGCTGAGTGAATTCTACATTCATCAAATGGCACTTTGTGTGCAAAGCCATGCTAATGTACTGCCAAAAGATGTTTCAGTAGAATGTCCTGGTTATGCCTGCCTCCTCGCAAATATGTTAGAAACTGCCGGAGTCTCTTTATCTCAGCCTGAATGTTCTTTTGATATGGTAAGAATCCACAATTGTTTTACCAGATTGCTGTGCATTCCTTATTACAACTGCCTAATATCTTGGTGTTTTGTGGAACCTTCTAAGTTTTAAAGCTAACTATGCTTCTCTTATTTATTTTAATTAGGCTATTGACCTTGCGGCTGTTGTAACATTCTTGCTGGAGACACTCCCTCCTATAAAATCATCCAGTCGAGAAAGTAAAGCAAGTATGCATTCTTGATCATGAAATTCTCAAATTCACTGTTGTTTACTGTTATTATCTGTAATTTTGCCCTCTTGAACTGTTAAATTGAAATGTCCAAATTCATGTAACTGCTCTTCTTTAGGTTCTACACTTAGTGAGGAGGATGCCTCTGTGCCTGATGATATGGAAATAGAGCTGAATAGAGATCTGGAACAGCAGATAACCAATGCTATAGATTCCCGCTTTCTCTTACAGTTGGTATGGCAGCTTGACACTTGCCTTTTTTTGCTTTGTGTTGGTCTATTTACCTTTGACATCTAGATACAGAAATTTAATTTTTAATTTATGTTGGAGCAGACGAATGTTTTATTTGGAGGAATTTCACTGCTCAGTGATTCTCGCTATGGACTAGATGAAAGAGAGATTACAGCCGTTGGGGCTGCATGTGCTTTTCTGCATGTCGCTTTCAGCACTTTACCCCTTGAACGAATCATGACTGTACTAGCTTATAGAACTGATCTGGTTCGCGTTCTTTGGAAATATATGAAGCAGTGTCATGAACAGCAAAAATGGCCATCCTTGCCTGAGCAATTATCACATCTCCCAGCTGAAGAGCCTGGTTGGTTACTACCTCTGGCTGTTTTCTGTCCTGTATACAAGTAAGTCTGCATGTAAGGCTGCGTTGGTTACCAACTTTGGTATTTGTGTTATACATCTCTTTCCAGTGGTAGGGCATCACTTAGACACTTTACCTTTTAAGGTTTATGTGAATAGCTGTTTTGGGGTCAATCTCTCGCTCTCTCTATTAACATTTCCAGCCATTTTATTTTTCTTACTCTTACCGTCATTCAACAGGCACATGCTTACAATAGTTGATAATGAGGAGTTCTATGAACAAGAGAAGCCACTATCATTGAAAGACATCCGGTGCTCAATTGCTATCTTGAGACAGGTAATTTTTGTTTTGATGAGTTCTGGTTGAACATTTTACAGAAGTGAGATGTGTATAGACTGTTACTTTCACTAGTTTGCTTGTACATTTGTTTTGTGTTTTACTGCCTTGCTACATCAGAAATGTGGTAGTTGTGGTTCTTATTTGTTGCATTGCTATTGTTTCTGCAGGCCTTGTGGCAACTCCTATGGGTGAACATGAATCCCACAGCTCACAAGAATATTGCGAAACCTACTACAAACAACCTTGCGTTTAAGCGGAAACCGGTTGAATCTATTAGACACACAGTTACTGTTGTAGCTTCTGAACTCCTTTCTCAGGTATTAGTTGAATATTCTAGTTTCTAAAGATATAACCCTTAGTTGTTGGTGGTTGTATGACACACAGTTGCATGTTTTAATTTGGGAATTTTCCCTTATAACATATTTAGTCGCAGCATATTTATAGTGGTTAATGAGCTAATATGCTATGTTATTGTGTCTAATACCTTAATTAAAATGTAGTTGCAAGATTGGAACAACAGACGGGAATTTACTCCTCCCAGTGACTTCCATGCAGATGGCGTTGATGATTTCTTTATTTCTCAGGTAGGCATATTCAGAATCTGTCAACTAATTCATCGTGTTATTGTTTTTCTCACATCCTATTTTCAGGCTGTAATAGAAGGAACCAAAGCAAATGACATATTGAAGCGAGCTCCTTTTTTGGTACCTTTTACAAGTAGGGTTAACGTATTCAACGTAAGTTCTTAAAGTCTTCAATTATTTCTCTTGAATAATTACAATTGCCTGAACTGTAGTTAAGTGTAGCGTTCTCTATACCCGTGTCCATCTATTATGGACCTATCTATCTATGTTTTCCTTGGGAAAAATCGTCCAAATGACTGAACTCTCCTCCAGCTAATTTAGTGTGGTTTAATCTTATATGAGTAGTCCTTGATCTATATATGGATGTTTTCCATAAGGAATGTAATTGAAGCATGCGAGATTTCTATCTCATACAAGCTTTAATTTGATGACTGTTTGATCAAACTCTATGTTTTCCATGTGGCAAGATCATTATCATGTTGAAGATGTGCCTGATATATGTAGTTTACTTATATTTGATTTTCTTTCAGTCACAACTATTAGCAGCCAGGCAAAGACAAGGTTCCACTAGTGTTTTTACAAGAAACAGATTTAGAATTCGACGGGATCATATTCTGGAAGATGCTTATAATCAGATGAGTACATTGTCTGAAGAAGATCTACGGGGAATGGTAATTTCTTGTTTTATGTAAAGGCTTTTCTATTGCGGGTGGGTATGCTTTCTTGTCTCACTATGGTTGTCTTTCGTTTACAGATTCGTGTTACATTTGTCAATGAGTTTGGAGTAGAGGAGGCTGGCATTGATGGCGGTGGAATTTTTAAAGATTTCATGGAAAACATTACTCGAGCAGCATTTGATGTGCAATATGGTTTATTCAAGGTCTGAAATTCATTTTCTGCTACATTAATGCATGCTAATCTCTCCTCTTTCTTCCCATCATTACATGTGAACGAGCATACAGATATCTTGCTTTTCTTATAGGCAATTATTTTTTTGTTTCTTTATATTCTGTGCTGTGTTGCAGTCCTAGTTATGTTAACTTTTATGCTTGCATTGTATATTCAGGAAACATCCGATCACCTTCTGTACCCTAATCCTGGCTCAGGAATGATACATGAACAGCATCTTCAATTTTTCCATTTTCTTGGGACTCTTCTAGCAAAGGTTTTGAATTTACCTCCATACTGTTATACCTTTATTATAACATAATGTTGTTTGTTCCACATCTGTTTAAATCTCAAAGATCAACTGCATTCTGCTTATTTGTTAGCCTATGTTAATTCATATAGCAGTACATGTATACCCTTGTCATTTGAAGTTGTCCATATTGTTTACTTTGTAAAGCAAGATTAGACTTGGTTTAAAATAGCTGTGTGGTTGTTCATTGGTAAGTTATCTAAAATAACAACACGGTGAAGAACAGAGTTTCACTTTATTTTTATGCTTTTGTCTGTTTAGCTGTGCTGATATGTCATGGATTAACTTTGTGGTTGATTATGCTGAGTCTGAGTGTGTTTCTTAATAAAATTTTGTGGACTCACAAGTGAGGATCTATAGATATGGCGTACCTAGGAGGTTGGATCTCTAACGAAAAAGAAATTTTTCGCTAGATATTTCCATGCTGTCAAATTTGAATTTTGGTCCAAGGCCTTTTCAGGGTTTCAGACTCGGGTGCTCTTTGTTGTATAATATGCTTCGGTCAGTATGAATTAATAAGATTGGTCTTTTATTTCTAGGCCATGACTGTGGCTGTACTCATGTTTTGATGTCCCTAAATTTGGAATGCTCTGCTGTATTTGGTTGCCTCTTTTGAGATTTCTCAACTTCAAGAGGGGTAACCTTTCACTGCTCAAGTCTGACTACTTGTGCGCATGCGATGATATCTTTGGTATTATCCCTAGTTGGTATTCCTGCTATACATTGTTTGCTTTACTTAGTCCTAAACTTTCTGCCAGAAGAAAGCCACAGGAACGAATCCTGGACCTAAAGTCTAGAGGAGGCAGTTTTTGCATATCTGTATTTATTGAGTTTGGGTTTTGGTGAAAGGGTGACAACTCTCTATTATGGTCTGGGTACTGTGTTCTTTAAACATGGAGATGGCCTCTCTATGATATGGCAAGCGGCAGCATTCTTAGAACAGCTGCCTTGTGCTTGGTTCCTGGCCTCCTAATTACCACAACCCTCGTCAGTTGTTGCATTTTCGTCTAATCTGTTGCATGAGTCTATGGTTCCACCTCTGTAGCTGATGTAGTTTTCATCTAAATTCATATCTCTAGATCATAAACATTTCGCTGTTTAACCTATTTGCTTGCTTTTTGATTTTATTTTGCAATCTGTGTTATGTCTTTGCCCTGCAGGCTATGTTTGAAGGAATTCTTGTTGATATTCCATTTGCAACATTCTTCTTGAGCAAATTAAAACAAAAGTAAGATCTATGTAACATATAGCATCTGCACTCCAATGTTTTATTTACATGTTCATGGCTAGCTTCTGCCAGTATTCTACTCGTACATTAATATCTTTTCTTCTGCATAGAGATATTAGATGTTATTAACTCTTAGAGTTGGTGAGATGGTGCAGAATGCTATTAGCTTTCTATTTTTTCAATTCCGATATCTAATTTTTGAATTATTAGCGAGATTTTTCCTTGTGAATGTTTGGAACTTGTAATGTTCTTAGTGTCATTGCTCAATTATTTGAATGTACTTGTTGTACATAAGAGTACAGGCCTGAAAATCCATATTAAACTTTCTGTTGTTAAATCGATGTTACTTTCTCTATCTTGAATATCTGTTCAATTTGAGCGTCATTTCTTTCAATCACTTTATGTAAAAGAGTAGATAAAGCATGTTATGCCATTTGATTGGCAGAGACTTTACTTTTTTTTTCTTTCAATACTTCTGACGTCAGATACTATTTGCAAGTAAATGCTGCGAGTCTGTGATATCATTGACACTTTATCTATTATTATTTTAATTTTTTGGTTGGATTATCAGGTTCAACTACCTAAATGACTTGCCTTCATTGGATCCAGAATTATATCGTCATCTAATTTTCTTGAAGGTTTGCTATTCTTACTAAATGCTTATGATTCGAAATGGATTATTCCTTTAAATCTGTAGCTATCACCTTTTACACATGCACAAACACAGATTCTTATTTTTCACACTTATCTTTCTGATCTGCAGCATTACCAAGGTGATATTTCCGATTTGGAACTCTATTTTGTTATTGTGAATAATGAATATGGCGAGCAAACAGAAGAAGAGCTTCTTCCTGGAGGAAGAAACTTACGTGTTACTAGTGAGAATGTTATAACTTTTATTCATCTTGTATCCAACCATCGACTGAATTTTCAGGTATCCCAATTTTTTTTTTCCATTTGATCTAATTTCATTTCAGGTTTACCTTGTACTTTCCTCTTCATATGGTTGTTATACTATGACTGATTTTCAGATACGCCAACAAAGTTCTCATTTCTTGAGAGGTGTTCAACAGCTTATACAGAAAGATTGGCTTGACATGTTCAATGAACATGAAATTCAGGTATTCTACTTCAGGAATTCTGTCAACTTATTTGGACACAGCTGCCTTTTATTATTAACTACGTAGTTATCATCAGTATAAATGATTGGAAGGATATAGTTTCTGAGGCCAAAATAATTTGTCTTGTATTTAGTGTGAGAGACCAAATTTGGGTCAGTGAAATTAATTTTATTATTTAATTGCAGTGCATTTAGTCTGTTCACTTGAATGTTCTTCATTTGTATTATATGTCTGTTACTATTGCATGGATACTGCCTTTTGACTGCCATGACCGTGAGGGAATTGCTCTATTTTTCTGGTTTATTTCTATCTGTTGTTCTGGCCGCATGAGTGTGTGGTGTGTATAGTTGGATGGCAATGCCGTGGTTAACTATATAGTATCTAGAATTTAGCTCACCTTTTTTTTGGGTTTACAGCTCTTGATAGCAGGATCGCTAGAGAGCTTGGATGTTGATGATCTTCGTGCCCATACCAATTATGCAGGAGGTTATCACCATGTAAGTTATGTTTCATCTTTTGAAGCTGAGATGGGAATAAGGATAGAGCATTATTGACTTTGTAAACTCTTGCTTAAAACATGCATAGCTACACTATAATTTGTTTCTTCATTTTCTTTTTGATGGTTGGAAATACAGGCAGAAAAATCCCTCAAGAAACATTAGGACAACGAAAAAAAGGCTAATCACCTCAAAAACTACCGACCTTTCATTTTTTTTTCAATAACACCCTGACCTTGCAATTTCGTCAATTGCACCCTATTTCGTATTTTTACATTTCAATAGCACCCTAAAGTATTAAATTGAACTATTTTCATTTGGATAAAGTTCAAAATGAATCCTTCATATTTTTCAAAAACTCTAAATATCATATGATGTTTAACATTATATGTACAAACCCTCTTCTCTATAATAAAAAATAATTAAACTAATAACAAAAAATAAATAAATCCGTTCGAACGCCGCCGCTCTCCGTCACCACCTCCGTTCAAACGCCGCTCTCCGTCACCGGTCTTCCATGGAAGACGAGCTGCGCGTCTTCCATGGAAGACCTTCCTTTGGGGAAGACGAGCTGGTCTTCCCCAAAGGAAGACCAGCAGCTGGTCTTCCCGGCCATGGAAGACCAGCAACCAGCAGCTGGTCTTCCCGGCCATGGAATACCAGCAGCAGCTGGTCTTCCACGGCGAGAAGACCAGCAGATCTGCTGGTCTTCCACGGCCAGAAGACCAGCAGATCTGCTGGTCTTGGTCTTCCGGCCATGGAAGACCAGCTGGTCTTCCATGGCCGGAAGGAGGCCAGCTGCTGGTCCCGGAAGCGGCGGTGGGTGGTCGCGGATTCAGAAGCGGCAGCGGGTCGAGCAGAAAAGATGTCGGGGAAGATAATTTTTTTTTTAATTTTGAATTAATGGAGAAGATGGTTTATTTGAACATATTTTAAGTTAAGGGACTTGTTAAAATTTAGCCAAGTAGAAAATAGTATAAAATGATCCTTAGATTTGGTTATTTTATAAAATTTAATCCTTATAATCATGAAATCATCTATTTTTTTTAATTTAGGGTGCTATTGAAATGTAAAAATACGAAATAGGGTGCAATTGATAAAATTGCAAGGTCAGGGTGTTATTGAAAAAAAAATGAAAGGTCGGTAGTTTTTGAGGTGATTAGCCCGAAAAAAAATACAAAATTCTCCTAGTCGTTTAAGTTATATACCAGTGACATAGAGGAACTCCTTAAACTATTCTGTAACTTGGAAACTATAATGTTTGTTTTGGTGGATGACTAATGGCCACCTGTGGTGGTGTCATCCTGCTGTAGTAAGCTGCTTATTGTATTGTTTCTTTTCAGGAGCATTATGTCATCGAAATGTTCTGGGGGGTTCTTAAAAGCTTTTCCCTCGAATATCAAAAAAAGTTTTTGAAGTGAGTCATTTTATCCTACTTTTATTTTTGAGTTCAACTATAAATTGAACATAAACTTGGTATAACCGGAAAGAATCATTTATTTTAGGTTTGTGACTGGTTGCTCACGAGGGCCGTTACTTGGATTCAAAAACCTGGAGCCATTATTCTGCATACAGAGGTAATATTATTGAAAACATTAATTAAATGGAGCAGTCAAATTCTGATGCTGACCTATCCCAATTGGTTGACGAGGTGCTTGTTGCCAAATATTGAAAAACTTTTCCTCTGCATTTTCTTCAAATTCATATTTTATTTTTGATTTTTATATAGGGCTGCTGGCAGTGCTTCTGAAGAAACCCTTGAACGCTTACCAACATCAGCTACTTGTATGAATCTTCTAAAGCTTCCACCTTATAGAAGGTTTGTCTCTATTATAAGAATTTTATTTTAAGGGTCCTAACTTTTAGGGGGAAAAAAAACAGTTGACCCTTAAAATAACATTGATTGGCACAGAACGATGAATTTTAATACTGCATTTGTTTTTTGAAATTCACTTTATAGATTAGGAGGATGTTATCTAATTAACAATCCCTTGAATTACATCTGTCATCATCTTTCTGATCCAGTTTTAACATTTCATCAATATAACTCTTTATATTCCTTCAAGCATTTTTCTGGTATTACTTTTTTTTTTGCCAGAAGTATTACTTGCTATTTACTTTTTGAGGTTAACTGTTACATGATATATTTACGGTACAGCAAAGAGCAACTGGAAACAAAATTGCTATACGCTATAAATGCTGAAGCTGGTTTTGACTTGAGCTGATACATTGTGCTGCGATAACACCGTGGGGAAAAAACCAGTCCAATTACCTTGGGATGACCATCATAATCCATGTGCTGCCGAGTGTATAGGTCTGCCAAGTGCTGTGCCGAAGACCCAACGAAGTTCATGTAGAACCTAGGCGGACCAGAATCAAGTTCGTCTTGAACCATTTAATGAAGGCGCAGTAAAACTAATTAAAAATATGGCATGGAATGTACATATGCTGGGACTTCTGCGGAAGATATGATGTATCTGAACTTTGTAGATGGTGAAGCTTTCGCAAGTTGAGTCCTGTGGGAGATAATCACTTGATATTGACTAGCTGTATCATTGCCGGAAGAATGCGCTTATATAGTGTATATGTAAGATGTGAATGACTAGTCCTTGCAAAAGCTTTAATGTACAGTGCATATTTTTGTAATATTTTTAGCAACTTTACAATCGTTTAGTTGCTGGGTAGAAAGTATGTTTGGATTATCTTGATCCCTTGATGATTAAGGGATAGAAAAGTAGGAGCCCTTTGTGGTCATGCTCTTGTTTCAGACTTGGGAGACCCTGTGTCTACTGTATTTTATAAAGTGAAGGTATTTTTTTTAATAAATAAATGTATTTGCTTGAGTAAAAATTTATAAATTTTGTAATTTTTTATTGAAAAGAAATAAAATCATGTTTTGTTTACTTATTTTTTTGTTAATTGTATTTTAAAATTTATATTTGTGAATTAATTTATTTGATATTAAATAAATGAATTCTATAAAATTTTAGGAATGAAATATTTAAATGATCTTTTTTAAATATTTCTGATTTGTCAAAGAAAAAATAATATATTTATTCTCTCAATTAAAGAATCTCTAACTATTCATAATTTTTTTATATTTTTTGGCCACTGTCAATAATTTATTCTTGCCATCGATATTTTTTTATGTTATTTTAACTTTATGAAATAATCTTTTTATTTTTTAGTTTGATTTGTTAAAATTTATTGATAAAGTATTATATCAAATGTAATTAATCGTAGATAAAAAAATTGAAGATAGATCAAAACTGTTTCTCTAATTCTACTATTTGGAAGAAATTGGAAGAAATAAAAGCTGATATACTTAAAAAGTAGAATTAGAAAACTTAATATTGATATAATTTTGAGCAAATTACGCGTCCCGTATATCAAAATTAATAGTTTGATACCCTTATTTCAAAAGTCTATTTAATGGTCCTTCAGTTTTAATTCCGTTAACTACGAGATCCCTCTGTTAATTTCGACACTTATTTTCAAACGATTTGGTACCCCATCTTTAGTTTTGTGAACGATTTGGTCCCTCACTTTTAATTTTATTAAACGATTTGGTCCTTCACTTTTGAACGATTTAGTACCCGAGTTTCAATCCGTTAAACGATTTAGTCCCTCAAATTAACAGAAGGATCACTCAGTTAACGGAATTAAAACTGAGGGACCATTAAGTAGACTTTTGAAATAAGGAGTACCAAACTGTTAATTATGGTATACCTCAAGGATCTTTAAGTAATTTGCTCTATAATTTTTCCTAAATGCAAACTTGAGAAAGGAGGCAGTATACCATACGGTAGCTAAACAAAATCATTTAGCGCGAAGCCAAGGGGAAATAAATACTCAGTCTGAACTCTGAAATCAGAACCCTCTATTTTGCAATCGAAAGAAGAAGAAGAAGCTAATCACGGGATAAAAATATGGTGAAGGTGCGAATGAACACGGCCGATGTGGCCGCAGAAGTCAAATGCTTGCGTAGATTAATTGGAATGCGTTGCTCTAATGTCTACGATCTCTCTCCCAAGGTTTGCTGTTTGAATTTCTGTGATTGAACATTGCTCACTAACTGTTTGTTGAAATGCCTCACTGAATTACAATTTTCTTTTGATTTAAATGAAAATTAAACAGACATATGTATTCAAGCTGATGAATAGCAGTGGAGTTACAGAATCAGGAGAGAGTGAGAAGGTTTTGCTCTTGATGGAGAGTGGTGTCCGCTTGCATACCACTGCTTATGTTCGGTAATAATGCTTTTGTTTCTTTCATTTCTTACTTATTTACCTGTGTTCTTGAAGTCGTTTTAACGAAATTAATACTCCCTCTGTCCCGTTTCTAATTGTCAAGAATCATTATGCATATTGTTTGAGATAATGCCTTAGGTATAGTATAACTTTACGTTTATATTCTCTTATCACATTTGATACTTCACATTTTACTTAAAAAGTCTATTTAAAAAATTAATGATAGAAGAGGGTAAAAAACGAAGAATCTAGTTTAAAATGCAATATATTGTCAATTAGAATGAAACATCCAGAAAAGAAAATTTTGCCGATTAGAATGTGAGAGGGAGTATAAGTGTGTTGGTGGTTTTGGTGTAATAATTTTATGGTTTTATTACAGTGACAAAAGTAATACACCTTCTGGTTTTACCTTAAAGTTACGCAAGCATATACGTACTAGAAGGCTTGAGGATGTGCGACAACTCGGTTATGATAGGGTATACATCTTTAATTTTGTCTCTCTATGTTCCTTTTTGGTAGTTTTAAGACTTGTCTGGAATAATTTATGCACATGTTATGTATTTTTTTTTTTTGAAACAATTGGATTTTAGTTAGCGTAACATGGTGCAATCAGTTATGGTGTGCGTTATATTTTGTATTTTCCTCTCTTCAGATTGTTCTCTTTCAATTTGGACTTGGTGCTAATGCACATTATGTTATACTGGAGTTGTATGCGCAAGGAAATATTTTGCTTACTGATCCTGATTTCACAGTTTTGACTCTTCTTCGCTCTCATAGGTCAGTGGTTCTTGTTCCCTTTTCTTCCTTACTGGACCAGGCTGCATAATAGTCCAACAATTTATTTCGAACTTCTGGTGTTTGATTCAATTTATACTTGTCCATGATAGGGATGATGATAAAGGGTTGGCCATTATGTCGAGGCATCGTTACCCTACTGAAATTTGCCGAGTTTTTGAGCGAACGACTGCTGAGAAATTGGTTGAAGCGCTTACATCATTTAAAGAGCCGGAAACTAGTGAACCTGTTAATGATGGTGAAAAAAATGTGTCAGATAAACCAAAAAAAGAGAATCAGGGTAAAAACAAAGGTGGTAAATCATCTGAGAATCGTACTAAACAAACCACGTTGAAGAATGTTCTTGGAGAGGCATTGGGTTATGGTCCAGCACTTTCTGAGCATATCATACTGGATGCTGGTTTGGTGCCGAGTACAAAATTTTCTATAAGTGATAGACTAGATGATGATACTATACAGGTTTTGGTCCAAGCTGTTGCCAAATTTGAAGATTGGCTCCAGGATATTATTTCAGGAGATAAAGTTCCTGAAGGTTACATATTGATGCAGAATAAGAATTTGGGCAAGGACCACACAATATCTTCATCTGGAAGCACTTCCAAGGTTATTTTTATGGCCGTCTTTGGTAGCTTGTCCTTTTAGATGCATGATTATAGAATAAACGAATGCGAAATTGAAATACAAGGTTAAAACAAAAGTAGGTGAATTATTGCTCCCAAATCCCAACTTGTACAAACTAATACCTCCGAATCAAATGAGACAACATAAGGAAAAATTAATGAGATAGAGGATGAACTTACACAATGGATTTAGAATCGGAGTCATCTCTTCTCCTACATCCACTACCTCGAGCAACCACTATAGGTTTTAGGGTTTTTACAAGTTCCCATAAAGTTTAGGATTTTTAGGCTCAACACAAATCACAATAAGTTTTCCAGGCGCACTTCGCGTCCATGAGGTATAAGTTTGCTACTGCGAACTACTTAAAGTTAATTAATTATATAACTGGTTTCAAACTAAAGCTGAAATTTCAATTACTTAACACATAGTAATTATATTGCTTTGATCATTATCAAAAATTCCACCTTTATATTTATCTCTAAGAATACCTAAATTCCATCATGAACATTTTACTGTTTGCATGCACTCCAAGTTTCCATTGTTTTTTTAGCTGCCTAATGCTTTTAAAATTTTGCAGATCTATGATGAATTTTGCCCCATATTACTGAACCAATTCAGAATGAGGGAACATGAAAAATTTGATACATTTGATGCATCATTAGATGAGTTCTATAGCAAAATTGAGAGCCAGAGGTCAGAGCAGCAACAAAAAGCAAAAGAGGACTCTGCCATTCAGAAACTAAATAAGATACGACTGGATCAGGTCTTTTTTTCATAACTAACTATACTATTTAAAGTAGAAATACTTTTTATTAGCACTCAAAGAGTACAATTTAGGATTTTGTTTACTGAGTTCATCCATTTATAAATTGTTTTACATAGAATTTTTAACTTTACATTTGTTTTCTTTCTTATAGAACATTTCTATTTTATGATTTAGGAAAATCGTGTGCTAACATTGAGAAAAGAAGTAGATCACTCTGTCAGAATAGCAGAATTGATAGAGTACAACTTAGAGGATGTGGAGGCTGCTATATTAGCTGTTCGTGTAGCTCTTGCAAAGGGAATGAGTTGGGAAGATCTTGCGCGAATGGTGAAGGAAGAGAAAAAGATGGGAAACCCTGTGGCTGGCCTAATTGACAAACTATATCTTGAAAGGAACTGCATGACATTATTGCTGAGCAACAATCTTGATGACATGGATGATGATGAAAAGACGTTCCCAGCGGACAAGGTGCTGTTTGGGTGCAAACTAGCACTCATATGTTATAGGCATTTATACTAGAAACGAGCTGTTAATTTATTTTCTTCCTTGTTTAATTGCTTCTGTTGTTTTCAATGGACGTGCTTGGTATTTCACTTGTGTGATTAATTGGCATCTGAACTTTGAGGACATGCAATTAGGTTGTCATTTTGTATTTTCTTCAAATGGCTTTGCCACAAGAGACGTAACATTAGTCTTAATGACTTTGTGACAATTCCTCTATTAACATCTCCAACTTTAAAGTTTATTTGCTTAGACCAAAGATTGTGAAGTCATCTTAATTTGATTTGTGATTATTTCTAATCTTTAATATAATTATTATATTGACTTTTTTTTTTCTAATTATTATATTGACTTTTTTTTCCTTTCTCTTTTGAACTCATAGCATGTTCTTGTGCTTATTAGATACATACATCAATATAAGTTTATATATATGATTAAATTTAGGAAAGATAACCGCTCAACACATACCGTGGCTGTTATTTGACTACTCATTGTTTGTTTGCTCGCAGGTTGAAGTTAATATTGCACTTTCCGCACATGCTAATGCTCGGAGGTGGTATGAAATGAAGAAGAAACAAGAAAACAAGCAGGAAAAGACTGTTACAGCCCATGAAAAAGCTTTTAAAGCAGCTGAGAGAAAGACTCGTCTCCAGCTTTTACAGGTAGCTTTAGATTGCAAATGTACTTGCCTTTATTTGGTTGCGCATATGTTTTATGCTTATCAAACTATTGTGCATTTGGTATTATGTGACTGGCTTAAAGATTTCCTGTGGTGGGAATGTGTATAGAAATTTTGCATTATGTAATATGAGGCTTAAAGGAGTACAGAAACTGGCATTGTTTATCTGCTATAATCTTCCAGTTGTTCTTTTGTTACATCAAAGCTAAAGTTTTACTGCTTATTTATCAATATTGTCACTTGATGAATGTGCAGGAAAAATCTGTTGCTTCTCTAATGCATATTCGCAAACTTCACTGGTTTGAGAAATTTAATTGGTTTATCAGCAGTGAGAATTATTTGGTTATTAGTGGACGTGATGCTCAACAAAATGAGATGATTGTAAAGCGATATATGTCAAAAGGAGACTTGTAAGTCTGAAATATTGTAATATGCTTTTCACTATTGAACCATCGTCGTAATCATCATCATCACTTTGAACAGGTATGTCCATGCAGACCTACATGGAGCTTCTAGTACTCTGATCAAGAATCACAGGTCCGAACAACCCATACCTCCTCTTACTTTAAACCAGGCTGGATGTTATACGGTAACTTGTTCTTCCAGAATCAGTTTCAATTTAATTTTCTTTGATCATTCATTAACCTGTAATTGAAAGTATATCCTGTATCGTTATTAGGTTTGCCAAAGCCAGGCATGGGATTCGAAGATGGTTACTAGTGCATGGTGGGTGTACCCTCACCAGGTCAGCAAAACTGCTCCTACAGGGGAGTATCTCACAGTTGGAAGTTTCATGATTCGTGGGAAAAAGAACTTTCTTCCTCCACATCCTCTTATAATGGGCTTTGGCTTGTTATTTCGATTGGATGAGAGCTCTCTGGGATCACACTTGAATGAAAGGAGGGTACGAGGTGAGGAAGAAGGGATGGATGATTTTGAAGAAAGTGAACCTCTCCAAGAAGTTTCTGATTCTGAATCAGAGAAGGAAGAAAGAGGAAAAGAACCCGTGTTGGAAACCAAAAGTACTACTGACTTGACTCTTGGCAACTGTGAAATTGCTGATTCAAATGAATTACTTCAAAGTACTGAAAACGTTGGGGTCTACCAATCTGATGTTGGAAATTATGCTGCTTCTGTTACCCCACAACTTGAAGACCTCATTGATAGAGCCCTTGAGTTAGGACCTGCTACCTTATCGCAGAAAAAGTATGGACTTGAAACATCTCAGGTTGATTCGTCCAAGGAACATGATCAGAAGGAAAAGAAAGCAGCAGTTAGAGATAAACCTCATATTTCAAAAGCTGAAAGAAGAAAGCTCAAGAAAGGTCAGAAAGATGATTTGGCAGATGAAAATATTGAGCGAGAAAAAGGAGTAAAAGAAAATAACGCTTCTGTCAGTCAACCTGAAGAGAGTAGTCAAAGTAATAAGGTTGGGAGTGGAAAAATTAGTCGTGGGCAGAAGAGTAAACTTAAGAAGATGAAGGAGAAGTATGCTAATCAAGATGAAGAAGAAAGGAGCATTCGGATGGCTTTACTGGCAGTGAGTACAACTTATACCTTTTACCTTTAGGATCTAGCACGAAGTCACATTTACATTTCTATCATTTTACTTAATGCTGGTGTCTCCAAAAGCATGATCTTTCTTTTTGCTTTGCATATAATGTTGCAGTGTAGATTACTACTTTTTCTTCACTCGGAATAACATAAACAAAATTTGGGTGAACTTGCAAATTATTTATATTTTCTAGTTTCATTTTCCATAAAAAGATTATGCTTGTTATGCCCTCCAGCCATTTTAAATGTAAAACAATTAATTGATGTTACATCCTCCATGGAAGAAATTTGTTGCCTTGTTGGATGTAATTAAGAATGATAGTCTTGTTTATTTTTCTGTTTATGCTGAAACCTATGATGCATGAATCTTCAGTCAGCTGGCAATACACGCAAGAAAGATGGAGATGCACAAACTGGAAGTGAAGCTACTGGGAAAGCATTAACCGGCGAAGGGAAGACACCTGTTCCAAGTATGTGTTCCAAACTTTTGATGAAAGCTTACTTTATCTTTAATTGTGCAGTATGATGCTTTTTGCTCCACAAAGCCATCACTAGATTCTAGGGCTGAGCAAATATTAACCGAAACCGAATTAACTGATCTATTTTGGTTAATTCGGTTAAAGGATTTTGGTTAATTCTGTAATTTAGTCGGTTCGGTTTATGAAATTTCCGATATAGTTACTGTTGAGGGTTCTCAAGAGGGCTTTTTACAAAAATACGCTCTTTTGGTTGATTATGGGTAAATCATTGGTAAATTATTGATAGGTGATGTATTTTTGCAAAAAAAAAAAGTTAAAAAAGGCATTTTTGCAACAGCAAAAAGTTAAGAGCTTATTGCTGCATAATTTCAAAAAAAAGGTACGGGGTGCAATTTCCTCTTCTCAAAATTCGACCGAATTAATTAATTCTTTTGTAATTATCGGTTTAACCAGCTTATTTGGTTGATTCGGTTTCAGATTTTTAAAATTTATGTTATTCTGTTGATTCGTTCGGTTCGGTTAATTCGGTAGGGATAATTTGGTTGTTCGAATGCTCACCAAGAGTCCAATAGCAACTAATATTATTTCAAGCTTTTCACCTCTATTTTTAATTTGGCAGGTCCTGAAGATGCTTTAAAACTAAAAATATGTTATAAGTGCAAAAAGCCTGGGCACTTGTCTGTAGATTGCCCTGAACATCCAGATGCCAGCTTACGTAATCTAGCAAACGGTGGACCTGCCGATAGCTCTCGTGTGGACTTGGGTTATATGGATTCGGAAGCAGATAGGGTAGCCATGAAGGAAGATGACATCCATGAGATTGGCGAAGAAGACAAAGAGAAGTTAAATGACGTGGACTACTTGACCGGAAAGCCCCTGGCAAGTGACATTCTGTTGTATGCTGTGCCTGTCTGTGGTCCTTACAGTGCAGTCCAGTCTTACAAGTACCGTGTGAAGTTAGTGCCCGGCACCGCAAAGAAAGGAAAAGGTATGTATACCTGTCTTTTTAGAGAAGTTGTGAGGTGTATATTCAGTTTGAACCAAACCAAAATCGGATTTTATTTTGCAAAATCGAACCAATTTAAATTGAGCAAAGGGTTATCCTGGTCCCTAAACTTGTGCGTCAGGGTCACACTTAGCAATTTTAATCAACAGGGTAATATTCCCTATTTTTAAGTCAATTAATTCCTAATTTATACAAAAATGAACGAGTTTAGGGACACTGATGATCTAATTTGAGAGTTACTAGACCTAAACGTAGAGAATATTGTCTCTAATTGACCTGAATATATAGAGTTCTTAATTGATTAAAATGGTCAAGTGTAAATTGTCCCTACTGCACAAGTTCAGGGACTGATGACCCTTTGCTTAAACTAAATTTACAAGGATATAATTTTTTACAAACAGAGGCAAAGTGAACCGGTCAGTTCTGTTTTCACTAAAACTTAAATTAAAATTATTTGTATATCCAAAACCAAAATGATTTCTTTTGTTCGGTTCGATTTTTCAGCATATACTTCATCTTTTATACCCATCAGCAAGGGCTCTCAAACAAAGGTTTTTTTAAGGGGATTTAGACCTCCTGAAACTAGTGTAGCTTCGTACTTCTTATTATGTTGACTGTCTATTATATTGGCTTGATCTCTGTTCAGCTGCAAAAATGGCCATGAACCTATTTAGTCACATGCCCGAAGCAACTAGTAGAGAGAAGGAATTAACAAAAGCATGTACAGAGCATGAGCTAGTAGCTGCCATTATTGGCAATGTCAAAATTACCGCTGCTGGTCTCACACAATTGAAGCAGAAGCAAAAGAAAGGCAAGAAAATCAACAAAAAGAAGGCTTAAGATGTCTAAGGTTAGAAAATTTGTAATACAAAAATATTGTATCCCTGCTTGTTCTTACAAGAGTTTTAGGATATCAAATTTTGTTAAATACAGTTTCAACAGCGCAAATATTACAATTTTTCCGCATGTGCATATAGTGCTTTTGTCAAACTCAAGAACTTGATTTAACAGTTATGGATTCAAAATCGTCGCATAGTCCTTCCCAGGAAACAAAAAATGAATTGTAATTAATGAAACTCAACTTGCAAGGGTATCACTAGATAAAGCATGTTTAAAAGATGAGGTGCGTGGGTGCTTTACTGCACTATATCTCTGGTTTCTCATGTACATAAAAATATCCATAACAGGACAATGGTAACTTCCTAACCCAGTCTGAATAAAGCACATTTGTACAACATTACTTCCACTTGAACGAAATCAAAGGTCCGGAATAGAGCAGGACGAACAGTATTTGCAGTTGAATCATCAGTCTTCGACTGCTGGGGGAATGTCACTCAAATCTAAACCCTCTGCTGGCATGTCTGAAGTTAATGGACCCAAGATCCCCTCAGAGCTCAGAGTTAATCCACTCTGTTGAACAAAATAAAATTGGGTCATTTGAGTTGAAATTATTTACATACCCTGCAAAAAGGACGACCAAGGGACTAGCAATTCACCGGATCGCAGTTAACAAAGCCAAGTAAATGAAGAATAATAATGAGAAATGTAGTTGAACAAGTACCTCAGGCTGAAATCTCAGCATATCGGCACGAGCCATAGCTTCTGCTTGAGCAATTCTCTGTCTGAAAGTCTGAGCCATCTCTTCAGCCTATTATGACAATATCAAAGTTAGCATAAGATTTTTACATTTCAACACAAAGAGAATTTATAATTTTAAGCTAGAAAAGATAGATTCAAGATTTCAAATACAAAATTAATAGCCAAATTTTGTAAATGAATTACCTTCTCAAAAACAAGCTTGGGATTGCGAATCATATCACCAGGAGTAGGTTCTAGCTTTTTGGTTGAAAGACTCACTCTACCTCTCTCACGGTCATGGCTCAGTATCATGACCTGCATAAAAAAATATGCAATATAAATATGCCTCTCTCAAAAAGGAAATACTGCTAGAAGTTGGAAAAAAATCGTCAAGATTCACCCACCTTGAGAGTATCACCAGGTTGAAGTACTGTTGCAATGTCAGAGACACGGTCATGACTAATCTGACTGACATGAAGCAGACCATTGATTCCACCAATATCAATGAAGGCACCATAAGGTTTTAGGCTCTGCACAGTTCCAATGACTACTGATCCGATACCTAGTTGTGCTTGACTGTCCGCCATGGCCTTCCGGTTACTGAGTACAAGCCTGGACTGTTCCTCGTCAACGTCAACAAACTTAAGAGGAAGTTCCTTTTCAAGAAGTTCTTCTGCAGTTGTTTTCTGATACATATCCAGAACGGTGAAAAATGGATAAAAATTCTTATGTACACCAAAAAGACAGCTAAAATAAGCTGAGAACAAGAGAAAATATTGACCGTTTTTCTTTACAAAATTACAAAAAAAATTAAGTGTTATCATAGCCACTCTAATAAATAGTACTACTACCTTCAGAGGCGGAGCCACATGAAGTTAGCTATAATGAGTTCTAGTTTGTAAATGTTAGATAAGAAAATATTACATGTTGACCACTTTAATTTCAGCAAGTTCTAATTTTTACTTGTTATATAGAAGAATATTACATTTCGTCCCTCTCAGTTTTGCTTTCTGGCTATGCCATTGACTACCTTGATACCGTTTTTTAAAAGAAAAAGACCACAGTTTCATGTCTATAAAACAAGCAAAAATGTTTAAGGAGAATTTCCTGTGAGTCATGAATCCTTTGGACATCCAAATATATTTGCCTAGGCATATGAATTAGATTACCAAATGTAGAATTAAGGTTAAGTACCAACCGATGATATTTGAGAGAAAGGGACAAATCCACGAAGGCCACCCTCCAATAAAGCAACCACTCCACCTTTGTTTGCACCAATAACCTATATATTTACAAGTAAAAGAATTAATACAAACACCACATCGGCAAATAAGAAAAATTTAGCAGGGATCATTCAAATGAGAAGCATTCATAGGAACGAGAAAAGAGACAGCACGCAAGCATATTATTTGAAACCAGAGTATTTAAACTACTCAGTACAAGACATTCTTAACTTACAACATTTCATAAAGAACCGAAAAATAACAATATTTCAGGACCGTAAATGTACTTTTAAATTGTGTATATACCCACCTTACCCTTCACAATAACATCCTCAGCTTGAAGCTGCCTGCACCTTTCCCAAGAAAGGTCAAATTGGATTGTCCTTAAGCTCAAAATTAAGCTATCATCAGATTCATTTTCACCAATAATTACAAACTCCTCAATCATTCCAGGAACTATACCAACTTCTTCCACGTGTTTTATCTTATGAATACATGCTTCTTGGACGGGCAAAAACGCAGAAGATTTTGCAGTAATGTCAACTGATGCGCCATTGGAATCAGTCATAAAAACTGTGCCCTTAACCTGATAACAGATACAGACACAACAACCATCAAAATACTCCCTCTCACATAAATCAAAATGTTCCAATTATCGAGCATTCATCGAAAAAAGATAAAAAATCAGAGTTCAGTTGAATAAAAAATGTATTTTCTTAAGCTGAAATAATTGACAATATATAATTCAGTTGAATTAGATGCTTAAATTATACACTTGGTAATTAAAAGAAATAGAATACCTAATTCAACTAAAACTCGAGAAATTCTTAAGTAGACCGAGTCTACATGCAAAATTGTAATATCATTATCATCATTAAAATTTGAATACATTAATTACACATCAATTACAATTTCGCCGTCATTTTTAATGAGGTGTTATAACGTGATTGGCTTAGTATATAGATGTGGTAGACTCGTTCTACCTAAAAAATTCTCCTAAAACTCGTAATCTTGCCACAAATTAACACAGTTCTAACAAATTAAACGCTACGAATTTGAAATTTCTACAACAAATACATAAAATCTAGCGTAAATTCAATGTGAAATTCAGAGTGAATCTCACCTTGGTACCAATTTCAGAATTGAAGTCATACTTTTCAATAGCGGAGTGAAAATCCTCAACGGAAAAACCAACGGATTCCATAGGAGCAGTGCGACACCGTTCGTAAGCATCTTCGAAAAGCTGTTTAAGCTTCTCTCTCTCTCTTGTCTGCGCATTTGAAATTGCAACTGCTGATACGACGAAACGCCGTTTATTTCTGGACGGAGAATTTGAGGAGAAGAGTGGTTTGGATTTAGTGACGCCGTAAGAAGAGAGTGGAGTGCACCGTATGAGGCCTGTCAATTGCTGAGCCATTGCTCTGTGTTCTCTTCTGTTTCTATTTTTTTTTTCTCCTCTTCTTTAAGTTTGAGCTGAGCTCTTCCATTGTAAGATAAGGTGATGCTGCTGCTGCTGCTGCGTCGACGATTCTCGTGGGACCCACTCTACGTTTTTAAGGTCGATTTTACCCTTTTGTATTTTTTTTCCTGGGTTTTGATATGGGCCATTAATTCAGTTAAGCCCATAGTTTGTACTTAGTACAGAACTAACTGAAGAGTCCAATTACTAGTGGACTGGGTTCGTGAGTTGAGCCGAAAGAGCCTATTTATTGGTCCAATTTCTAGCGAACTAGGCTAAGAAGTTAGGCCCAGTAGATGTTTCAAAACTGATTTATATCAAACTCAAACTCACTTAGGCCCCCTTTGGAACAATTCTTTTTACTCATAGGAATTCATTTATATGAATTCCACAGAAATTCATTTGCAAATGAATTCTGCTGTTTGGAATAAAAAACTGGAAATTATAGAATTAAAATGAATTCTATACATTTATATTTGGAATGAATTCTAAAATCCAATTCTTTTTATTCTATTCCTAAATTAACCTTATAACCATTTTACTAAATATTAAAAATTAAATTAAAATTAAATTAATATTACTAAAATTTATTATACATTAAAAACAACCCCAATTATACTTGCTCTATAATTTAAATTCTCCAACTTTTTCTTTTTCTTTTTTGTTGCTTTTCCATTCCTTTCAAGATATTTTTTTCTTTTTTCTAATTTTCTAATTCCTTATGCTCACTTCAGTATTATACTGGATATTTTGACTAAAACAAATAGCAGAGTGTAAGATCTATTAGTCTTTGTTCATAATTTAAAGAGAAAATTTCCATATAAACAATAGGAAATTTTGCATAGCAAACTGAACAAATATAGCATCATGAAATAGCCACACGAGTCCCACTTGCCATCTTGACATTTTATTGGCAGGCCCTTCTCTGTTTAAGTCAATATCAACTTCCATATCATCTGTTTCTCTGCTAAGTATGATCTATGTAGGGGAGACCATTACATACAAAGAAGAAGAAGGCCATCAAAATTTATAAAATCAAAGTATAATAACATGAAACACCAAGTTACTAGCATATGCTACTAACTTAAATGAACATCAAAATACTTAATTTGTTTTTTAAATTTCACAAATTCAAAATATAATAATATAAACCACCAAACTACTAATTTAAACCAAAATCAAAATGCATAACTTGTTTTTCAAGTTGTACAATCCAAAATATAGCATATACTTTGTTAGAAGTCTTCCATTTAATTCATGCCTTCCATCTTCATCTTCAACCAAGAAAGCTTAATCTCATCATCACATGCAAAAAATCTACCAACCAAATGTTCATTGTCTTCTAAAAAATCAAGTGCTTTCATTGTAGCCTTACATTTACCAAATTCAAAACCCAAACATTTTAGCCTTACATATATTGGACAGTGATAAAATATTGTAGCAAAAAATATTTTCCGTTAATTAAACAAGAAAACAAACATTGCCTCTATTTACATCGCAAATTATTCAGCAACTACCTTCAAAATCACAACAAATATATAGAATCCAAATCATTTAAAAATTGCACATATAAATAAAATTACATACATAATATATGGCAAGAAAACAAATTAAAAATTACCCACTAGTTTATTTAATGAATTATAAAAATCTGAAAAAATATTAATAAAAATAATTAATTAAAAAAATAAAGATGAGTGATGATACTAACCTTTTCGATTTGAGATTTGGTTGTAGTAGATATTATTATTGGTTGTGGAACATGGAATAGAGAAGATGAAAAAATGAGAAAGAATGGTGATATGAAAGTGACGGCAAATATGCCAAAAGAGAAGACAAAACCCTTAAAAAAATTGAGGGTATTATGGTCAAAAGAGAATTATTCTTTTTGTCATGTGTTGTTCATTTGTAAATTCTATCTATTTTGCTTGGATTTATAAATCCAAAAATTATAACTAACATTAATTCCCAGATTTTAATTCCAAGAATTGTGTTTGTCCATTCATTCATTCCAAACATAAAAAATTGGAATTATAAATGAATTCCAGCTTTTTTTAAGGAATTCATTCATTTCAAAGGGGACCTTAATGCATAACTAAACTTAATCATAACGTAATTCCATGTCCTGCACTATTACACTTTTAACGATTGAGTACACGTATTATAAAATGTCCATATTGGATCTCTATATTCAATTGCATACACATTGACTCCTTCAATCTATATCTGTCCATGTCCGTCCTTCTCCATTAGAGTTGAAGTCAATGTATGTGCATAGACGGAAATGACAAAAGAATTTAATTTGGATGAAATTGATAGTATAAAAATCCAATGCATGCTTTTTTTAAATATAGAGATTCGATCGTTAAAATTGCAATAGTGTAGTACTCAAATATGTGTTAAACTATAAAATTATTATGTATAATTTCAATAACTAAACCTAATAAGTTCATTTGCAACAAACTACTCTCAAATAAACTTTTCTGGTCATTGTCTAACCTGTTGCCTAATAATCTTCAATTACTAATGAAATTTGTTTGTAAAGGTATCAAACCCATTTGAATTGTAGGATATAAATAACAAAAAAAAAACAATAAAGGTAGGTTCAATCATGGTGGGTTACATAAGCATCTATCTTACTTAGAAAGCAAGTTATTTTTTTCTTTTTTCATCTTTATTTTTCAGTGAACTGGTTGATGAAGAATCTTCCAAAATAAAAGAGGATAGATTCTAAGTTATATACACTTGTTGCCACACCGCAAGTAGTATATCCGTGAACAAGTTTAATTGGTATCAAGAATCTCAACTTAAAGTTTGACACTCCTAAATAATAAATTAAATATCATTCAACTAAATATTAATATAATTGATATTATCAATGATCTAGGGAGCTAATCAAGCAAAAAGAAAAGTAAAAATAAATGTTCAACTAATATAATTGATATTAATTGTATCTCCAAAAGAAAAAGAAAAGATAAATGTTTGACTGGAAATGTCGATTCTTATTTACTTAATCTCAAATTACCCAAAATAACCAAATATATATTGTATATATGAATCCTTTTAAAATTATTATAATATTTTATTTTAGTAAAATTATAGTAATTTTAACTAATTTCAAATTTAAGTTAAAATTAAATTAATTATTTTTGATATAACAAGACAATATATTTTTTTAGTAGAACATAATCAGCTAAATTGGAATTAAAGCTAAATATTTTATATTTAAATAAACTAATAGAGTAAAATTAAAAATATATTTGAAATGATCTTCACTTGTTCAAAATTAATTTATAAATGGTCAGATTTATAATAGCATACCCAGATTTGAACTTAATATTTATGCATAATTTAACCTTTTCTTAATCATTAAATCCAGAGACAAAGTTCTTACAAGCATAGCATATCATATGATAGTTTAAGGTTTGATTATCTGAATCCCTCATTTTCATAAAAAAATCTGCAGGCTAAAACACTTTTATCCGAATATTTAGTCTAAATTTTTGTCTTTATTGTTTTAACATTTTCATTAATAGCGGTTCTTCCCGAAAACTGCATTTATGAAACATTTGAAAAATTCAAGTGTCTAAGTTCAAATTTTAGAATTTTTTATAATTTTTTCTAGTTAAATCGACTGCACTGGTTCCGAAGTTTTAAAAATACATTTAAAGAGCCTAATCACTCGGATTAGGTTTCACTGGCTGAATTTTATAATTAAAAAACCAGAACTCAGCTCTCAAATAGATTAACTAAATTTGTCGTTTCTGAAAATAATATAAAATATAAGCATCAATTTGTCTTTTATGCTCATCTATAGTAAACACTACACTACAAAACGTACCGAAAGTTGCACTATAGTTAACGTATAATGTATATTCAATTTTACATATAAACAGTTCATCTCCATTTTTATAACTTACGTGCGGAATTGCATGATTCTTTTCTGTAGAGAAATGATGTCTAAATTATTTAAAGGAAAAAAATAAACTTTTCTTTACTTCGTTTGGTAGTCATTTTGAACAATCACAAGTTGTTCTTTTTTTTTTAATTATTTTCACCAACTTTAAATGGTAAAACTCATCAACTTAGTTATTAAGAAAAATAATGGCGGCAGCCTCTAATATTAGCTTAAACTATCTTCAAATGCACCAAATTAGAGTTAGAGCAAATGACAATAATCCCTAGTTAAGCAAGTTTTCTAATTATTTTACAAATAAATAAGCACTAGATAACATCTTATAATTCTAAAAAGAGAAATTTATAAGATTTACAATCAACAAAGAGAAAATAAATATTGCCGCTTACCAATTATCGTTGGCCACCATTAAGCTGGCCGACCCGAAATGTGTCATATCCCAAACCAAAGCAGGTGTAGCCTCCTCCATACTGAAACATCTTCCGTTGCCTGCCACGTTTTCAAAACCAAAATTTAAAGATAAACCAGTGAAACATATTTTGATAAATAAGCTTATGCTAGGCTGAATCTGAAAATAAATCTACAGCCACAATATAATGAATATACATGGACATAAAATTTATAGTTGGGACGAAGAAGTTGTGTATATAATCATGGAGTGGTTATAATATTTAGAGCAAATATTTTTTTAAATTTTTTAAATTACATATAATTAATAGTTTAATATTATTTGTTTTTAGAATTTTATTAAATAATTTTTTACTTTTATTTCCGTTAAAATGATTTAATTCCTAACTTTTAATTTCGTTGGCAACTTGATCTTTCGATTTTAATTTTGCTAAAGATTTGGTACTTCGCTTTCAAAAGATTTGATACCTCACTTTCAAACGATTGGTATCCTAAATTAACAGAATGGTCTAGTAGTTAACGAAAGTAAAAATGAAAGTTATTAAGTAGGTTTTACAAATAAGTAATGTCAAATTGTCAATTATGATATATATAAATCTCTCCATTGAAAATGAAAATAAAAATTGAACGACTAATATAAATTTAACATTAGTTATTTGTTAAATTAATTTCAATTAATTCTTTATATTTTTTAATTTTCATTAGAAAAATTATATACATTCTTATTATGCCGATATCTCAAGTATTAAAATGTTAAAAAGTTAATTAATTCCTAGCGATAATTCATAAGACTTTATGGCCATACTAATTTTGCATCGATTTTTTTAAAAAAATGGACTATCAATTACTTTTCCATACAATATACTATTATCATTAATTTTAGTAATAAAAATTTAAGACGTAATAATATAAACACAAAAAACATAGATCAAATAAATTATATTTCTAATTATAAATCTATTCAAGTAGATTCTAGAGTCATACCTAGAACATTTATAAAGCAATTTTAGAATATTAAAAAGTGGTAAAAACAAATGCTGTCTTGACTTTATATATGCGAACTCAATCATTTACCATGCTTATATATAGAGCCACCCTCTACACTCTCAACACATAATCTACAGCTTCCTTAAATTTCCTCATCTTTTTATTTCTTCTTTGGCTTGTCTTCCAAAAAATGGCTCCTACAATGGATCATGTAATAATGGACTCTCCAAAGAAGAGAGCTTACGTAACTTTCTTGGCCGGAACCGGTGACTATGTCAAAGGTGTGGTCGGCTTAGCCAAGGGTTTAAGGAAGACCAAAACCGCTTACCCTCTCGTGGTGGCTATTTTGCCTGATGTGCCGGAGGAGCACCGCCAGATTCTGGAGTCTCAGGGCTGTATTGTTAGGGAGATTGAACCTGTTTATCCACCGGAAAACCAGACTCAGTTTGCTATGGCTTATTACGTGATTAACTACTCTAAACTGCGTATTTGGGAGGTAAAATTAAGATTATTTGAGGTTGATTATTTTTTGTTGTGTATCTATTGGCTTGTGCTGGGTGGCCATGCACTTAGTACACGTGGATTACTGTTAGTAGGTGTAGTTTCCACGTGTGATATTACGTAGCTTATATAAATGACCCTATCAACTTGTTGTCTGTCTTGTCCTATAAAAATTAAAAACATGCTCTCTATATCTTATCTGAAATTAGTTGTTTTCTAGCAATTGAGTCGGTTCTTCTAGTGGTCTTATATAAGAGTTAAAACATACATGAGTTGGATTTAAATTAAAAGAAAATGATCACTACAAAATAGTTAATTAGCATTTAGAAAATATATGGTTCAATTAGTGATATTTTTATTTTGTAGGAAATTTAGAAGGTTTTGAGTTTAAGTCTCCATATGCACGACCAAATTCATATATTCAAATGATAATTTATCACAATCACAATTACAGCAAATACAATTACTAAATAAACTAACTTAATTGTATAGTTCATATAAGCATATAGACTCATTAAACTTTCGATAAATAAATAAAGGTTAATTATTAGTAGTAAATACATAGCTTTAGCAAAATTTATAATTTAATCATACTTTTTTAAGTTTTACATGGTCATACATGATCTTTTAATTTTTTTTTTAATTTTTTTGGATAAATAATTTTTTATAATTTTAATATGAATTTTAATTTTTTTTTTATAATTTTATATATGATCTTATAATTTTTTTACAATTTTTTTAGAAAAATATAATTATACGCCATATCTGATATATCTAATTGGAGGAAGTTATGTGATTACATAGCAACCGGTCACATTAGTGTCAAATGACCAAAGAAAAAATCTCGCATGACATTAATTAGTTTTTAAAAAAAATTGTAAATTTCGCTCAAACTATCAAATCAAATTCAAATTCCGCTAATCAATAGTTTTCTTATACATTAGCATTTGTTAACGAGAGATGTATTCAAATTTATAAGAATTGCAAGAAGAAGAAAACTTAAAATTGAATATATATTTGGATGCAGTTTGTGGAGTATGAGAAGATGATATATTTAGATGGAGACATTCAAGTGTTTGAGAATATCGACCACCTTTTCGAATCACCAAGTGGCTATTTCTACGCTGTGATGGACTGTTTCTGCGAGAAAACTTGGAGCTACTCGCCACAGTATAAGATTGGCTACTGCCAACAGTGCCCGGAAAGAGTTCACTGGCCGTCGGAGATGGGGCCGCCGCCTCCCCTGTATTTCAATGCCGGCATGTTTCTGTTTGAGCCTAAGCTTTTCACTTACTTTGATCTCTTGGAGAATGTCAAAATCACCCCTCCTACTTCATTTGCTGAGCAGGTTACTCATTACTGTTTTTTTTTTTTGCAAAACAAATTTATCATAATCTTTAAATTTTACCAGTTTAGTCGAATTTTGCTAAACATATTCACAACTTGTTTGAAACTTACGTGTCGCTAAATTGTGTAAGGAGTACAATATTGCGAGCTTCAAACGAGTCGGATTAAATAGAGGAAATTTAAAAAAAGTTTATAAAGGTAGATTAGGTATTAAAATTGTGTCAATTAATTAAATATTTTTTATCGTCAAAAAGATTTGAACTCTGTTTAGACATTTATCGAACTTATTTTAATGAATCTAACTCTTGAATATAGGATCTGTGAAAGTGAAAATGCTGCTTACAAAGATAATTTAAATAGTATTATTTTTTATTTAGTTAACTAAATATTTCAAAAAGAAAAATCGTATTTTATGTTCCTTTGATTTATTGGTAGTTTCATCATGATACTGATATTTGGATTTGTATGTAAGGACTTTCTGAACATGTACTTCAAGGATGTGTACAAGCCTATCCCGCCAGTATACAATCTTGTTTTGGCTATGCTCTGGCGACACCCTGAAAATGTCGAGTTCGACAAAATCAAGGTTGTCCATTACTGTGCTGCGGTAAGTCATCCCCTTATTTATATTTGTGACCAATTATTAATTAATTAACGAACGAATCGGTAATAATTTTCTGGTTGAACTAAAAGGGCTCGAAGCCATGGAGGTACACCGGCGAGGAAGAAAACATGGAGCGAGAGGACATAAAAACACTGGTGAAGAAATGGTGGGATATCTATGAAGATGAGTCACTGGACTTGAAGAATGTTCATGAACCAGCTGATAATGGAAAACTCGGTTCCATAATCGCTGCGATGACCCCCGCCGAGGACGGTGTGGTTCGCCAGAGGACTGCTCCATCTGCTGCTTAAACAAGTTCATTAGGGCAAAAATGTGCAGCCCCAGTAATATGATTATGAACCATATATATATGCATATATAGAGTGTGTGTGTGTATGATGAATGTGCAGTAGCATGTCTTTGAGTTGGGTTATTATGTATGGTTATTGCAACCTTTGGCTGCTACTTATATATATTGCTGCAAACAAATAAGTCAATTATCTCAATGTGTAATGCTTATTATAAGGTTATCTTTACTTACTTTACCTTGATTTTAATATCATTATAGTGTTATAATCCTTCTATTTACTTTGAGCTATATAGGCTAATTAAATTTACTAGATCCATAATTATGGTGATAGTGACTAAATAATGTTCTGAATAAAAAAAATGTGATAATTTAATTCAGTGATTCTAAATTCTGGGTCAATTATATAGCATTAAATGTTTCAGAATCAAACATTAAATGTTTCTTCATAAAAAAAATGTTAGTTTATCCTTTAAACTTCTATTTTTCATTTGCTATTTGAATACAATTAATTTAAATCATTAAAATTTTAAAATAAGCTGATATAATATATTTTAGTCATAATAATTTCATTATATTTTGCATATATGTAGATTTACATTCTAATCCTGTCAGCATTGCTATTTCAACAGCATTAATTAATTTTTATTAATTTCTTTTGCAAACCAAACACAGAAGTCTTACATTCTCAATTAGCGTGATCCTAAACCTAAGGCGACCTAAATATTTTCTAATCTCTACTAGTATATTTGATGGCTTCTTAGTCTATATAATTTCAATCAATTAACAACAATGACAACTAATATTAGATGTAGGCTATCTTCACGATATAATATTTGAATATTTTGTATAAATTTATTAAAGTGATCATTTAGGTGGGGTATGTTAAAATAATTTTGTACTGTTATTTTAGCATAAATTATTGATAAGAGGTCCAAAAATAATTGAAGGAATGGAATTTTCTAAAATGTACCCAGCTATATAAATTAATTAATCCTCAGAAAATCATCATGATTTTGACATATTTGGTTCGTAATGGACAGAAAATCAAATCTGTTAAAAATATATATCCGATTAATAATTTAAGAAAAGATAAGAGAGTTGAAGTATAGTATGAATCAGCAACAGTGAAGAGTGGTTTATACTTTATAGAACAAAGGATCAATTCACCCCCTCAACTTGGCACGAAATATCAAATGAGTCATTTCCGTCACTTTTGGTACAAACAGACCCAAAAGTTGTGTTTTCGTATCAGATCAGCCCCTCTCTCATTCTTGCCCACTCTCAACCCGTGTTTGAAACACACTCTCCTGATTAAAAGTCTAGAATAGTCCTTATTATTTTAAAAAATTACTAAATTAATACCTAAATTAAAAAAAATCTAATTTTTTTAAAAAAAAATTGTAGAGGAGGAGCACTCCTCCGGCTGCCGGAGGAGTATGGCTCCTCTCTTGCTCCACTGAGGAGCAGACCCAGATCGGGTCTGCTCCTCACCGTGGAAGAGCAGACCCGATCTGGGTCTGCTCCTCCGTCGAGGAGCAGACCGATCTGGGTCTGCTCCTCCATCGTGGAGGAGCAGACCCAGATGGATCTGCTCCGGCAAAGAGGAGACCTGATGGGTCTGCGATGCGAGAACCGAAAAAAAAATCGACTGAAAATTAAATTCCGGCGAAAAAAGAGGAATGAATTAAGTTAATTGTATTTTATTAGAATAAATTAGGGTATAATTAAGAGTTTTGATTAAGTAAAATATAATTTTTTTGATGAATTTTAATAAAATATAATTAATTAGAGTTAAATGTGTTTTATTAGTTTAATTAAGGTATACTTATAGTTTTAATTAATTAAGTTAATTAAAGAAAATTAAGAAGCTCACTCTCTCGGGGGCTTTTTTGATACGAAAACGCAACTTTTGAGTCTGTTTGTACTAAAAGCGACGAGAATGACTCATTTGATATTTCGTGCCAAGTTGAGGGGGTGAATTACTCCTTTGTTCATACTTTATATATACAACAAAGGGTCATTTTTCTCCCTTAACTTAGCACAAAAGATCAGAAGTCCACTTTATAATTTAAAAAATAAAACAATCTAAACTTGACATTCTAGCACGTTTTACCATTTCAGCTCTAAATAATCAAATAATTTCTGCCACTTAAATTCCAATTTGTATGTAATGCTCCAATCATTTTTGTCACCTCATCCGAAGGGATAAAACGAGCCAAAATATTAAGTTTTAGGATATATTTTTCAAAACTATGAAGTTGGCGTAATTTGATATTGTGTATCAAGTTTGAGGGTTAAAATGGCCTTTTATTAGCTTTTACATTTTATATAAAGGGCTAAACAAATCTGTGAATGAAAATAGGAAATATAGAAATCAATGGCAGAAGCAACAAAGGAAATTCATCACTTGGTGCTAGCAAAGTTCAAAGAAGAAATTCCACCTCAGAAAATTGAAGAACTTATCAAGGGTTATGCTAATCTAGTCGAGCATATCCCTCACATGAAGGCATTTCACTGGTAATTAATTAACTTAATTAGTATATTCTTAGCTTAATTTTTAATGCATGGATTTGTGTAATACAGGGGAAAAGATGTAAGCATAGAGAATTTGAATCAAGGATTTACTCATATATTTCATATTGTTATTGAGAATTCAAAAAGTCTTGAAGAATATGTGAATCATCCTGCTCATGTGGAATTTGGCAACTTGATGTTTCCCGTTCTTGACAAAGTTACTGTTGTTGACTTCAGCCCCTCCGCTCTTCCGATATGAAGTGTAAACTTGTCGAGTTTTATATGTCGCGTTTTATTTCCGGAAATGCTTCTGAAACTCATAGAGCGTTTTCGTTTTAATGTTTCGGTTTTTCGTGCAATGTAGAAAATAAATAAGGAGGTCTATTTTTATTTACTGTTTTAATTTTTCTGAGCAATTGATGGCATCTTCCAAAGATGAAGAATAAGAAAAAAAACTCTGCTAAGTGGAGCAAAGATTTTTGACTGATTGGATCGACTAAAATCCATTGACATAACACTTTAAATTTCTTAAGGTAACTAAACACAATCATCATAACACCTATATTCATCCAACATCTAGCTAGGACGAAAACGACACAAAATGGACTCCGATTCAAAAATAAAGGATATGAAATGTCAGAGAAAAATATAAATTATAAAAATATAAAAATATTTTTCATGAATATTCAAAATAATAACATTATTAAATTTTATTTCTATTTTAATAACAATTAATGAAACTGATCTTTTAGCTATATTCAAAATTTAAGCTTGTAACAGTTGATCATTTATCTTTATATTTTATTAATTGAAATTAAAATTAATATTTTTGTGTTATAGTAGTATTATAAATATATAACATAGTTCAACAAAAAAAATAATTAAATAAAAAACACCATATTTATCCTTGATTTTCTTGTCTTCATAATTTCTTATACATTATAAGTCGTAAAAAATATCCATTTGAAATTTTAATTATATGAAAAATATAAATTTATAATAATACTTATTTTGCGTATATACTCTAAGGAAAATAAAGTAATCAAGATTCATATTCCAAAATTGAATGCAATTAAAGGTATTTTTAGTGTTGTACTAATAATATATTTTTGTGTATATGGGTGCGTGTATGTGTGTAAAAGTTAGATTTATTTATTTATATATACAAAATTTAAATATTTAATTTTATAAATAGGCCGTGCACAAGTCTAAAAGGTAGTGGACGATAATAAAATCAGTATTTTAAAGTTGAATTGATATTTGTTTGATTATCGGTTCACAAATCAATCTATTTAATCGGTTAAATAACAAATAAATATTTTTTACACATATATTATGTATTATAATTTTCTATAATAAATTTATACATTTAAATTCTAATTAATCAATAATTTAAAATTTAATAAATAGATCACACTCTAATTAAAATGTAAAATCAAATAGTTTTATGGTTAATAATGAATTCAATTAATTTTAATATTTGTACTCTTTTCAGTTTATTTTTTGGAACACAATTTTTATCGTTACTCATAAACCAAACCGGATTGACTTTCGGTTTTCGGTCAAATCATTTAATCTAACTAGTCGGTTCGGTTCTTAAAGCATAGAGAAAATTATAGAAAAAGGATCATTTATGCTTTTAATATTTTGCTCGGGATTAAATAAACCTTCAACATCCAAAAAAGTTCAAATATGCCCCTAATATCTTAAAAAGTGAACAATCAAACTCTGATTTTAATTTGTAAATGAGACGTTAGGGTCTGGTTTTCAAAATTAGGAGGTTTGGTTGTTTGTTTTTCAAAATGTTAAGGACATATTTGAACATTTGAAAATGTTGAGAGTTTACTTGATCCTGGAAGCAAATTTTAAAAGCATAAATGACCCTTTTACCAAAAATATGTAAAGATAATAAGAAAGCGAAAAATCGGTAAAATAAAATAAAATAAAGGAGAGTTATTTTTTTTCTGTAGCTGAGCCTCCATGATCCATCGATTCGTTAGCCGTCAATAAGAAGAAGAATCTCAGGCGAGGTATGAAATAAACCCATTATTATGACAGTAATATTATATGCTAGTTAGGGTTTATTTCTATTTTATTCACCAAACTCAATATGCTTAGGTTTAATTTTATAATTTTCGCCTCGTGTTTCAATAACTTGAGATTTTTTTTCTGTTCTTTTTATCCTTAGTCTGTTAGATATAGTCTGAGTGATAATTTTTGTGACTGCTGGTCATAAGTAGTCAAGTAATTGCTTGTGTATGAGAGCTTGAAATCTTTAAAAGTTTATGCTTTTTTTATTGTTAATCATGCGCAGGAGTTTAATCCACCTATGACTTCTGATATAAAAACCGAAGGACGCGGTAAGAGCTGAGAATTCTTTGTCTTCGTTTTTTATTTTTCGTTTACAATGTGACTAACTATTAGCTGAATTTAAGAGATGTAATGAATGGCTGTGTATGTATTTGCTAGATATGGATGCTCGTGTGCAAGCTATGTGGGAGCAAATGAATAAAGGGTTAAATAATAAGTCTGTTAAACACACTGCAACAACGCGTAGTACTACTTCAATTATGAGCACTAGTTCACAGAAGATCAATAATGTACGACTTTGCAATTTTCCTTGTTTCCAATGAGTTATTTTGATCCGAAGGGAATTTATTGTTGTTTTCTTAATTTGATCTTATTTGTAGAATTGGATGACATATCTGGGTCTGACTCCAAAGAAGAGAGAACGTCCTGAACAAGATGGTCAGCATAAAGGATCGCTGGAATACACTTCCGATAAGACGCTTTTAAACCAGTCCAATTCATCTTCTGATAGTGCGTCACAGAAGAAATCTGATGTACGGCTGTTTCTATAATCTTTGTTTGTAATAGGAGTTACTTTGTGCACTGTAATGTTGTTATTTTGCTCTCATTTGTAGAATTGGATGGCTTATCTGGGCCTGGAAACTAAGAAACCAGAAAGTTCCGGGCAGGAAGCACGGAAAGAAGATACCATTATGCAAAGCGCCAAAAATGATGAGGGCAGAAAGCTTGCTGCTGCTGCTCTCGCAGCAGTTAAGGAGGCTGCAGCAGCTGCAGCTGGCAGGGGTAAAGTTGAGGTAAGTTCAGTTTTCTCGTGTTTGTTTGTTTTCTAGTGTCTGGCAAAGTTGACGGTAATAATCCAGGGTTACAATTTTTTAAAAATATTATGAGTATCTCTTATATGGGTTATGTTTTGCTTCTATTGTCTGTTGTGAAACATCCATTGGAATGTTATATATAATTTGATAGTTTGTGAACTTGGTGGTATTGTCAACAATTTGTTTTAAAATGTGCATATTTTGTTTTCCTTTGCAGATCACAGAGGTTAGGGATTTTGCTGGTGAGGAAATAAAAGTTAAGAAGCTTGTTGATGCAGAGTCCAAAGAGGCTGCTGAAAAGGCCAGAGGATCTTCAACATCTGCAGTGGATGTTATTCTAGAACAAATTAAGAAGAAGCCTAAGCTCAGTGTGCTCGACAAGTCAAAGAAAGATTGGGGAGAGTTCAAAGACGAGAACAAGGGGCTAGAAGACCAATTAGATGCCTATAAAAAGAGTTCAAACCAGTATTTAGACAAGGTGTCCTTCTTGCAACGAGCAGATTACCGAGAATATGAGAGAGAAAGAGATGCTCGATTGGCTCAACAGTCCAGGAGAAAAACAGATATGCGAGACGATGATCTCTAAATCCAGGATGCTTCCATCTGCTCTTGCAAATTTCCAATCCGAGCATGTCGCCGATGAGGAGATAATTCTGGAATTTTCGTGCATCATAATGAAGTCCTTCTTCTTCAAAGGGGACCATTTGTTATGGGCTGATAACGTATTAGTCCCTGTAAACCACAGATGTTCTTGGAACTTCCTATGTAATGTTGTGGTACTTCTAAGGTCATGTTTGGTTCATGGAATAGAATAGCATGGAATAGAATAGTTATTCCATAAGGAATGAAATAGCCATTTTTTAGTTTTTGAGAGGAGTGTTTATTCCACAAAATCATGGAATAGCAATTCTTTGGAATACCTATTCTATGAACCAAAGCAAAGAATTGTCATTCTATACGGAATAACTATTCCATTCCGCACCTATTCCATGAATCAAACATGGCCTAAGTTCTAAGGGAAAAGTGAGCCTAGGGATCAGTGTCGAATAAAATTTGTGTTCTGATTTGTTATAAGATGGTTTTGTGGTCTCTTCTGAAGCTACATAGCAATTGTTGATATAAATTATGAAACCCAAACGATAAATTCTGATAAAAGAATAAGAATAGGTTATTGCGGTTTTTGAATTTGTACATCATAATTAATTAATTTACACTTAGTAATTTTAGTTAGGAAAGTTTAGGAGAATACCTAAAAAACTAAAATATTTATAAATTTACCTCAAAAACTGAAAGTTTATAAGCGTACCTAAAAAAATTATTTTTTTACTCCGCAATTTATTTTTTTACTCCGCAGTTTCAAACGGTTTCAAATACAGTTTCTAATAGAGTTTCAAACGGTTTATAACGGTTGCATAAAAATAGAGTTTCAAACGGTTTCAAATACAGTATCAAAAAACACAATTTGAAATTGTTTTATAAAAACGTTTCAAATAGAGTTTCTAATAGAGTTTCAAACGGTTTTAAATAGAGTTTCAAACGGTTTATAACAGTTTCATAAAAATAGAGTTTCAAATGGTTTCAAATACAGTTTCTAATAGAGTTTCAAATGGTTTATAACAGAGTATTTTTAAAAAACTTTGACACTTTTGAAACCGTTTATAATACAGTTTCAAACAGTTTAAAAAAAACGAAGTATTTTTACAAAATTTTTCAGAGTAAAAAAATAAATTTCGGAGTAAAAAAATAAATTTTTCGAAAAAAAAGGTAGACAAATAATTTTTCAAAAAAACGGAGTATTTTTGCAAATATTTTGAAAAACGGAGTATTTTCTGCAAATTCCTCTTTTAATTAATTAAGGACAATATTTGTTAATTGTAAATTAATGAGGGACAATATTTTTTAATTGTAGATTAATGAGGGACAATATTTATAATTTTAGGTTAATCAGAGATAATACAGGGATTATTTTTTTAGATCAAATAACTTCAAAATTAAATCATCATGTTTACTCAACTCTTTCATTTTGCTTGATTTGAGAATACTTCCAAATTTTAGATCAATCAGGACAATATCTTTTTTTTAAGATCAATTAACTTCAAAATTAAATAATCATGTTTACTCAACTCATTCATTTTGTATGATATGAGAGTTAATTAACCTACAAATGCAGTTGTTCTTAATTGATGAAAATAGCTATATGTGAGTTAATTAATAACACAAAGATTCAAAAACAGCCAACATATATTAATAAGCTCAACAATATGAGAATGCAAAAATAGAATTCAAATTCTAAAGCACAATTTTGATGTTAAATTAAACACCTGCCTGCAAACATACATCTCAACCCTTTGATAAGTCAACAGATGAAATTATTCTATAATGAAATGGACAACAGCAACTTTATATTCAAGCATTGCACCTGCTTTAAGGAGAGATGAATAAGAAAATGACAGTTTTTTTGCTAAACAGGCAAAGCCTCAAACCAAAAATGAAAGCATGCTCATTCTTTTTACATGTGAATGGGCTTGTCATGAGTGGCCATGGCAGCTTCCTTCAATGCCTCACTCATGGTTGGATGTGCATGACATACGCGTGCGATATCCTCGCTTGCAGCACCATAGGCAAGGGCCAGAGCTGCCTCATGAATAAGTTCACCTGCATTAGGAGCCATGATGTGTACTCCCAATATTTTGTCGGTTTCCTTCTCGGCTATAATCTTGACAAGTCCTTCAGCGTCATCAATTGCCTTCGCACGGCTATTTGCCATGAAAGGGAACTTCCCAACACGGTATTCAACGCCGAGTTCCTTAACCTGCTCCTCAGTCTTACCAACAGAAGCAACCTCAGGGTGTGTATAGACAACTCCAGGAACCTTGTCGTAATCTACATGGCCATGTTTACCGGCAATGAACTCCACACAAGCAACTCCGTCTTCTTCTGCCTTGTGAGCCAACATTGGTCCTGGAATTACATCACCAATTGCAAAAACACCAGGCACATTTGTTGCAAACTTTTCATTAACTAAAATCCGTCCTATCTTATCAGTTTCCACACCTACCTTGTCCAATCCAAGTCCAGATGTAAAAGGAGTCCTGCCAGCAGAGACAAGAACCACATCAGCTTCAAGGATTGTCTGGTCACCACCAGCTGATGGTTCGATTGTCAACTTAACACCATCTCCAGAACTATCAACTCCTACAACTTTAGTTTTGAGCATGAATTTCATCTTCTGCTTCTCAAGAGAACGCTGAAATTGCTTGCGAATTTCCCCATCCATGCTAGGTACAATATCACCAGCAAACTCTACCACTGTAACTTCTGAACCTAGCCTGCCCCATACTGAGCCCATCTCAAGCCCAATGTAACCAGCCCCAATTACAATAAGTTTCTTAGGAATCTCTTTCAATTTCAAAGCACCAGTGGATGAAACAATTTTCTCCTCATCAATGGTAATGCCAGGGAGAGATTTGACATCAGAACCAGTCGCAATTATAATGTTCTTGCCTTTCACAATAGTATTTCCACCTTCAAGAGTGTCTACAGACACCTCCGAGGGAGAAATGAGCTTTCCATATCCTTTCACATAGTTGACCTTATTCTTCTTGAACAAACCTTCAATACCTCGGGTAAGATTAGCTACAGCTTTGTCTTTTTGGCCCATCATGGCAGGCAGATCAACTTCAACAGAGGCAAACTTCACACCATGGCTAGCAAATGAATGATTGGCTTCATGGTACATGTGAGATGAATGAAGAAGTGCCTAAAGATGAAAGCAATTTAGAAGAAATTATAAGAATGCCGGAAACCAAGGGTTAAACAAGCAGAGAACTACTAAAAAAATAACACAGAGTTCAGCAAATAAAAGAGAGCACTGACTGATAGTTATTAGTTAACTTCATAACAAGCCAAAAGAATAAACCAAAAATTCAATAATAATTTAAGAAACTTAACAGAAAATACACATATAAGATGGAGACCGATTACCACTACGAAATTCACTAATATAATCAATCAAACCACTAAAACATCAATAACATTGTGTTTGAAAAGTCTAAGAATGCAAGAACTTAGTTCAATTCTATTGGAAAGCTTATAGTTGCTAAAAATCAATTCTCGACCTAAAAAAAAGATTTTGACAGAAACGAAATGAAATAATCCCAAAAATAACATGATTTAATTCACTTGAATTACTGCACATGATTAATTCCAAGCAAGGCCTACGAAAATAATCAAAAACAAACATTCACACATCAAATTACAAATACAATATCAGTTATGAAACTTATACAAACAGCAGAACAAATCAACTAAACCCTGCATCAATTGTTTTTAAGAGAAAACATAAAAAATAGATCAGATTAATAATAATAATAATTAAACCCTAAGATTTTTTTTGTTTAAAATACCTTAGAAGGGATGCATCCAACATTGAGGCAAGTACCTCCGAGCGTCCCACGCTTCTCGACGCAGGTAGTTTTGAGTCCGAGCTGAGCGGCTTTGATAGCGGCGACATAACCACCGGGACCGCCGCCGACGATGACGACGTCGTTTTCATCGGATCCTGAGGAAGCGAATCCACGGGTGAGAGAGAATGAGTATCTGAAAGCATCTGGACTTGAATTGGAGAAGTTTCTGGTCAATACATATGCCTTTCTTCTAGCCAAACTTGCCATCGCCATTTTTATGTGAAATGTAAAACTATAATACACAGATTATTATTTAATATAATTTTGGTATTCGAAGAAATAAATATGAAGATGGAAATATTTTAGAGAGAGGCCGCTGCTTGTTGACAATTCAGTAGAGATTGGCTTATTTTGCTTTTTTGTTTTAGAAAAGGAAAAATTCGGTAGATTTGGTGCATCTGGTTCTAGCTCTTCTTCCTGTGAGTCGGTGACACGTTGCGATCGACGCCGTTGGTTTTCTATTATGCATATGAACTTGTTGATTCTCAAGCGTTGATCTTTAATAATAAGGAAGTCAACTAATATTTGGTTTTAGTAACTTAATTGCTTTAATTCTTATTCCATTAGTGCTCCACGTCGGTTTGTTTAGTTTGGTTCGGTTCGGAATCGGACAAAATTGAAGTTTCTTAAATTTCCAAATCGAATTGAACTGAATTACGGGTTTCGATTGCACCATAGTTCGGACTATGTTATAATTTTAATTCCGTTCGGTGTTTACATGCCCCTATTTATAATTCTAGGGTAATCCTTCCCAAATTCAGCTGCTGCTGCCATTCCAAAAACAAAAAAGAACCCATTCCTCTATTCATTTTGATCATCATCATCGCATAAACAACAAAATACTGATGTGATGTGAATCTAGAGGATCCAAACGAATGGATTTGCATAGCCCAAAAATGAGAGAATAACATAAACAATTTTATTTTCTTTACTGATAAAATATTGCATCCGGAAAATGGGAGCCTCCTATTCTGGTGGCTGTGGTGTGGTGCTACTTCTTGCTAAGATTATGAAGATGAGGCCATTCTGAGCCACACCATAAATCAACTCCCACAGGGTAACACAATAACTATATGATAATGGAATAAAAAAGAAAAAACTTACTGCCAGATTCAAGAATGAGTAAAAGAAAGAATAATTGCATTCACAACAACTCATGGCATGAGATTAAATAGTTCAATGAAAGAAACTAAAGAAATAAAAAACAACAATGCAGCAAACCTGCTATCTAATCACGTTAAAATAATCTGGTTTTTGTCATTAAACGTTCAAATCTAGAACCATACACTCTATTTGATTCTATACTAACCCAGTATTTTCTTCTACCCTTGCAAAACTGCTGGCTGCTTTTTCTAAAATCATCTGAAACAGCCTCAAACAGAGAAAAATCGCATCGTCATAATACAAAATAATGCCTCTACATTCAATTGCCTTCCAATAAGCTCTTCAACCTATTCCGAGCTTCTTCAGAAAGACCACAGCACCTCAACCTTCGCCGCTGAGGAGGACATGATTCAACTGGACTTGGTGATGAGAAACAGATGATGACCACAGTTAGATTATCGGTTGAATTTAGACGAGCTGCTTCCATGACCAGTTCTCTGGCGCACAGCTCTGGGTCATCATGACGCCTGAGGCCACGGCGGACAAAGCTAACAGCATTCTGACTTGATATAACATCCCATATGCCATCACAGCCTATGATCAAGAACTCATCATCCTCTGTTAACAAAAGCTTTTGAACTTCTGGCTCGGCAATGAGAGGCGATGCAGCCCCAAGTGGAAGTTTTAAATCCCAGTCTCCTAGAGCTCTAGTAACTGAAAGATAACCATTCAGATATTCATCTTCAATATAACCACCTAACTCCTCGACCCGCTTGCGCTCTGGCAAATAAGAAGGCCTGTGATCTTGGGACATATCAACAGCTATCCCTTTCTTGCATAAAACTGCTCGGCAGTCACCAACATTTGCGACCACTAAATGCCTTCCAATTACTAGCGCAGTCAGCGCTGTTGTGCCGCAAGAACTACTAACGCTACTTTCATCAGCCAAGGCAACATCTGCTAGTAAAAAAGCTTTCCTATGAGAATCCACCAATGCCTCTAAGAAAACAGTATCAATATCAGATGTGCAAGGCAGCTCAGCATCTTCAAAAAAATATCTCATGGCGTTTCTTTTGATATAAGCAGCAGCTTCAGGGCCCCCATGACCATCAAACACTCCATAAAACGAACTTGGCCACTTAAAGAAAGAACCTAAATGAGCAGATAGATCATCAATCTGAATGTGTTCATCATCCATGGAGGGCCTAGTTCCAATATCAGCATAGCTACCAGAGCGAATTCTTGGAAAAGGCATGACTGTAGAAGATTCACTGCCTGCTTGATTCATTATCTCTGTGCGACTCACAGCCTGCAATGCAAGATAAAACCAATCAGTTAGTCGATGATGAAAATCTGAAAAACATACCATCAGATAAACAAAGAAATAAACAAACAGATAAAGAAAGACGGTAAAGTACAGAAAACATGATAAGCCACTGTATCACAGCTTCCTATTCTATACTGCTACAAATTACTAAGCTTTCTTTTCTGTTCAAATATAAAAGCTACTAATTTCATCAAGTAGCTTCCAACACCTTAATAAATCAAGGAGCGGATATAACCCTCAAATCAAAACCACATTCTCAATTCTAAATTTCTGATCAGAATTACCCCCGACTATAAAATTGGGGGCAAAACAAAACGAACCCGTTAACCAATTCAATTAATTTAAACGAATTAGGTAAACACGCAAATTGATCAGCATCCATATGAATCAAACTATCTAATAAATCAAAAACAGGAAACCTCAACTGACCAAACTCTTAATATACCCATCAAATACTTCGCTACAAATCCAACACAAGAAAACAAAAAAAAAGGATCAAACCCAGTTACCAGTCAAAGTTATGCACGAAACAATCACATAAAAACGAGCGAAATTTACAATAAAATTATAAAATTCAAGAGATCGGGAATGAAGAATGACGAACCGACTCAAATCGTGAGATATCGGCGGATAAGGACTGAAGGATCGGAGTTGAAGGAGCGGAAACATCAACGTTCAAGTTCTGGAGGTGATACTGCACATCAATAATTGGAGTTTTGTACATAATCTCCGGTTCTGCCACCAATTTTTGACTCACAATCATCTTCAAACCGTCGTCGCTTCAAAAGATTGTGGTTTGCGAGTTTTCTAGCTATTCCAATACTAGGACGAAGCAAGGGTTTACAAATTCAGGAACCCAGATCAAATAATTTTAATTTTAAGCCAAGAAATCACGGAATCGGAGTTTTTGTTTGGCGAAAAGAGATGAGATAGTAAATTAGGGTTTCGGATTGTGATATTTCTTGTTTGGTTTGCGTGTATAAAATCAATTGGGTAATGCGAAGCCAAATAATGAAGGAATGGGTTAACTTTACCCTATTTATACTGTTAAAAACCTTATGTATCCTTTTTCCTTTAAAAAAAAGAGTTAATTACATATAAAATTATGACATTTGCGCCAAATTTTAAAAATAACATAACTTTTAAAACGTATCAATTATAAACACCACCTTTTATTTTTTTTCAAAAATAACATCGGTGATTTTAGTGGCATTTTTGCTGACGTGGCATGACACCTGGCAGATCTATCGGTTGTCCAAGTCATCAAAAATTCACCAAAAAATATGCACATGATGAAATCGAAAAAAAAATGAAATGTGGTGTCTATAATTGACACGATTTAAAGGTAATATTATTTTTGAAACTTAGTGTAAAGGTCATGATTTTATATGTAATTAACCCCCTTATGTATTTTTCTAATTAGCAAAGGTTCAATTTACTCCTTAAATTTGATAAAAGGATTAATTAAAACCAAAATTATTGTTAAAAAAAGGATATTTTAAAAATGTTGTTTTGACTCGTTTCACCTTCAATTTTAAATTTTCCAATAAATTTCCACCACATCGACTTCAATTTGTATAATATGCATATGCTCCAATTATATTTTGTCAATCTGAGAAGATAAATTCAGCCAAAAGGCTAAGTTTATAAAAAAAACAAATGTTAAATTTAGCTTAATTTTTTATACCAAGTTGAAGATGAAATTGTTTCTACCAATCATAGTTCATAATCCAAGGATTTTATTAAATGGAATGCGAATTTTTTTGTAGGATGAAAACAAAATTCTTAACCATGCCAAATCTATATACAATATACATTAAATATTTAATTTTTCTGATTATTTTATATTTATATACTGTAATAAAAATTCGCTATACATACTACTATTACTTAAATTATAGTTCAAATTGTATCATCAAATCTAACATACTTAGATAAAAAAATCAAATGGTTAAATCATAAAATATTTGCTTCTTGATTCTACTTAAATATATTAATTTGATATAAACAATATTTTTATTGTTATTGAGCTATTATTATTTAAATAAAATTATACTATGACAAATTAATTGATTTCTATTTTACATTTTATATTACTTTGCGGTGTTGGTTGTGTGCTCAGCAAGCGATGGTTATGGACCTTCTGGCTAATTACTACGTTGCTTTGCTTTTACGAGTCATTTCCTCCTAGTAAAGGTAAGGGTTGCTAATCAATTTGAGAATCATTTGCTTCTCCATGATGCATGTTATTAATTAGATCTAAATAGTGCTAAAAAGAGTAGTAAATATTTTCGACTTTTTTTATAAGATTGTCTTAAAAAAATTAAATTTGTAAATTTATCTCAATTTAATAATTATGTTGCAGTTCTACTAATTTTTTTTCAACAAGTTTATTAAATTAGATAGAATTGCTACGAAATTATTGAATTGAGATATATTGATAAATTCTGAAAGTTTTTGATAAATTTTTAAAAAAAATCCAAAAGATTCAAATTTTTGAGATTATTATATTAATTATAAGTTTAATAAGAAATTAAAATGGACAAATTTTATTAATCACAATTTTAAAATAGATAAAGTATTATGTTAAAATTTATATTGATAACATTGTTTAAAAAATTAAATTTACAATGTGTATGCCTCTACATTTTGCATTACATTTGTTAGAAATCATCATAGACATTCAGCATATACAATTTTTTTAATTAAAGTTATTGATGTAATGGTAATTGTGCATCCGTTCTAGTTTTGATTTGTGGTTTTCTCTATAATTCCATCAGAAGAACGAACAATAAAGTAAAAAGGTTGTTATCTTAAGACATTTATGAGTTGGTAAATAGTTTTCTGAACTTAAGTGAGGTAGTGAATTTAAACCGTATTTATGTATGCGGCCGTTTATAATTTGGAATCAGAGCTTTTCCTCCCTCAAGTGACTTATCTGACTCAAGTGTGGATCAGTATGAATGTGAAAAGTTTAAAAGTGTCGTCTCAGAATTAAAACCCGTTCACGACACCTCATAATTTTAAAAAGAATTACAAATGTGCAAGTATCCATTTTTTGTTTTCGGAATTTGTTTTTGTTCCCTTATAAGGCCATTAGAATGGGTTAAACCTAATATTTTTAAAAAAAATATACCTACCATTTCACTCGTCTTTGACATAAACATAAATATATAGTATATATAAAAATGTATAAGCAGGGGAACACTTCCATACATGAACAAAAATATCCTCTTCATCACTTATAAACTTTAAATATCAGAAATCTTTTCTAATCCTAATCAATTACTAACGCTTTCATAAATATACAAATTATCTACACATTGTATAATTTTTTCCCTTATCCTAATCCTAATTAACTACTTAGAAGTCTTTGATAATCCTAATCAACTATTTAAAAGTCTTTTATAATTCTAATCAAATATAATATTATAATCTATAAGTAACATTAACTCTTTCTATATGTATTTGTGTATTTATATTATTAATTTAATTTTACATTTTTTATTCTATATTTAAATAATAAATATCAATCACGATAAATATAAAAAGAGAAAACCACGTGCATAAATTTCAAATATAAAATATACAATATTGTATTGCTTATCTATATTATTGATTTAATTTTAAATTTTTTGATTCTACATTTAAACAAAATAGTATCAAATATCAATCACGATAAATATGAAAAGAGAAAATCACGTGCAACAATTTCAAATATAAATCTCGATAAATATAAAATTAAAAAATCATGCTCAACAATCTCAAATATAAATTTTAAATTATAAAAATTTGTATATGACATATCATAAAAAAATCATCATATTTATTATTAAAAAAAATATATAAATAATTTATTATATAAAATATATATTTATGATATTTATTAATGTAAGTAATATATTAACATATCACATTACTAATCACTATATTGATCAATTATGTATATCATCCCTAAAAAAATATATAAATTAAGAGTATAATTCTAACGAATAGTAAAAATTTAAGTCCAGAAACATACATCGTTTAAATTTGGAGTACTATGAGAAATAGACCTAAGAAAATTATATGCAACTAATACATTTTATATTTTTTCATCTTTATATGATCATATACATTAATTTATGTACATTATTGATTTACTTTTTAATTTCTAATTTTTTTAATTATATATTTAAATACTAGGCTTAATCACCAAAAAATGCCAAACCTTTACGTTTTGTGTCAATTATAGCCAAACCTTTAAAAATCACCAGATTTAGCCAAACCTTATATGTTCTGTTTCTTTTTTATCCATTTTTGAATCGAACCGATTTTTGTGACACCGTGTCGTCCACGTCACCGCCAACTAAGCAATTGGCTGGCATGACATCTGAAATATTTAAATAAGGTTTGGCTATAACTGACACACAAAAAATATGTTTGGTATTTTTTGGTGAATAAAACTAATTTTAAAATTAAATAATTAAATGATTAATTATATTATAATAAAATTCATATATATTTAAAAAATAATATTTTTATTTAATGCTAATTAAAATTAATTTATTTTTTTACTAAATTTAAATAATGCTAATAAATTTTTTGTACGTATTTGATGGATAAAAACAAAAAATGTCATATTTGATGGATAAATTTTTTTTCGTTTATTGTAAAAAAGTCATTTGTACCCAATTTTGGGTTTTTAGGTTTCATCTCTACCCAAAAGTACTAAAGTTGCCACTTTTCACTTGAAAAATAATTTAAAATAATTCTTTAATTTATATTTATATACTAATTAGACATATGATATAATCTTTTATTTAATTATTTTTAAATTTTTCATCCATTAATTCATTAAATTGTAAATTATATTATTGTATTGGGTAGAGATGAAACCTAAAAATCCAAAATTCGGTACAAATAACTTTTTTATAAGATCATGGTATAAACGAACAAAAAGTTCAAGGTGAATTTTTTTTAAGTAATCAGGCCTTAAAAATAATAAATCAAGTTCAAAATCATCATGAACATTAAACCCTTTCATCAAATTTAATTCAACATTAATTCATAAGTAATACATTAATTCATTTTTTAATTATATATTCATTAAAATATATTATAATATAAATTTGTTAGATTTAATTAGGTTTGATAAAAAATAAAATTAATTTTAATTAGTATTAAATAGAAAATATTAATTATTTTTAAATATATAAATTTCATAAATGATATAATTAATTTACTAATTATTAAATTTAATAATTGGCTTATATTTAAAATTAGGTTTATTCACCCAAAAAATACCAAACCTATTTTTTGTGTGTCAGTTATAGACAAACCTTATTTAAATATTTCAGATGTCATGCCAGCCAATTGCTTAGTTGGCGGTGACGTGGACGACACGGTGTCACAAAAACCGGTTCGATTCAAAAATGGCTAAAAAAGAAACAGAACATATAAGGTTTGGCTAAATCTGGTGATTTTTAAAGATTTGGATATAATTGACATAAAACGTAAAGGTTTGGCATTTTTTGGTGATTAAGCCTAAATACTATAACATGTAAATGACAATAAATAAACCACATACAACAATTTCAAATATAAATCGCGATTATATATATAATTATATTCAATAATCTTAAATATAAATCATGATAAATAAAAAACTCATATACCACGCGCAGCGCACGTTGAAAAATAAAATAAAAAAATGTGTAGAGAATTTTTATATTTATGCAAAAAATAAAAGAATGTGGACTTCTATATTCTACCATGCCATGATAAGTTAATTTACGGTGTTCACCTCGGCAAGATCTATAATATATATATATATATATATATATATATATATATGTAATGAATATAAAAGTGTATTTGCAGGGGGAACACTTTCATTCACGGACACAAATACCTTCTACATATTTTATCCAAGTTGATATTCATAATTGTGACATATAAGAATATTTGTGCTTAGCAAATAGAAAGACATTCCTAATTCATGAAGGAAACATATTAAAAATAATTATCGCAGTAGATACCATTATGTATTAAATTCTTAATCCTGAAAGGAATTCTGCAACAAGCCAACAACTACCATTATGTGTTAAATTCCTAATTCTAAAAGGAATTGCACAAATATATTACTATATATAAAAGAATATGACGAGTTTTATTACATTAAATAATTATATTATAATATTTGTGTTAAAGCTTTGCTATATTTTATATTTATTAGTTATTTACTATAAAAATAATATAAATTTGCTTCAATCATATTATCATTTTTTAATAACAAGTATATCAAAAATTAAATCTATTGCTTAATTCTAACTTTTTAACATTATCAATAAAAGAAATTAAAATTTTATTAAATAATTAAACAAAAAAATAAAAAAAACACAAGTCTAATAAAATTGAAATAATAATATATTATTAAAAAAATATATAATTATAATTTTAAATAACGGGTCATATAGATAGTTAACGTGCGTAGCACGTGGCCAAAAAAACTAGTTTATTAAAAATATATATTTTACTATTATAAAATTATATTATAGTAAATGATAACTACGAATTGAAATAGAAATACCGCAATGAAAGAAAAAAATTCAAAGTGAATTGCGGATGAAATACCATATTAACTGAAATTTTGACGTTTCAGGCCTAGAATTGGGTTTTCAACCAAAACAAGCATTATATTCACAAAGGGAAACAATCCAACTTAAAATTCATAAAATTAGTTAGATGTATTGAAATTTGAACAAAGAGTCAACCTGGTTTCTTAATTTGTGAGTCACAGTACAACTATTTTAATCAATTAAAGATAATACTATATATTTTTAGGTCAATTAGGAGCAAAATTGTACAATATAAACAAATTCAAAGACCAAGATGACCAATTTCATACTTTATTGGCCTAAAAATAGAAAAGGTTATCCTTAATTGACTGGGAGTATTATTTTTAATTGATTAAAATAATTGAAAGTGAGTTATTTAATTTCAAATCACAAGTTTAGAAACCGAGTTGACCTTTTGCCGATTGAAGTTTTATTTACATCAACGAGCAAAACAAATGGTAATGCATCAATGTGAGGAGCCAAAACATGTGGCCAATTATAAAAAGCTGTGAAAATTTGAAGTAATCTTCAATTTTCTACTCACAACAAACAGCTTGGTGCTCGCTCTGCAACTTCTCCCAAAGGCATAATACCAATCTAGGATTTTGGTAATGGGCAAGTATATAATTTGATTCACATCCAGCATTGTAAAACCTATCATCGCTCATGTAATTCACTTCTTGACCACTTTTCTTGAATTCTTCAATCCATATGCCCATTGCAACATCTTCTAGTTTAAATAACTGGACAAAAACAGTTTGTTAATGAAGACAAACAGACCGGTTATCAATCAGACGAGACGTGCTTTTTTGGATATTTTGTTTCGTTAAAGGAGTGGCATTACCTTGAGATTTCCTTCTTGGTGGCTGCGAACTATGAATTTCGCAATATCTCGAGAGATTACATATCCGGGGCCATGCGCCCATGGTGGATATGAAGAATGCGGCCATTCCTGCACAGAGGCATGCTCGGAAAGTAAAAATGCTGTGCTAGTTAGGGGTGTGCTGTATTCGGAAAATAACCGAATTAACCGAACGAATCAAACCGGAATTTTAGTTTGATTCAATTTTTGATTAATTTAGTTAGGTTGTGGTTATAAATTATTAACTTTTGGTTAATTCGGTTCACATATGTTTTCGAATTCAAAATTTTGGAAACACCAACAGAAATAATAGAAACGACACCGTTTTGGTTTATAAGTATACAATGTTTATCTTTGAAATTTTTTTGAAGTTCAAAATATTCTTGTAATTTTCTAAAAGATTTGAATATCAATTTCTCCCCTCAACTTTTACATTACCAACACTTAACCCTAAATTTAATTTATGACATTTTTTTTTGTTTTCTAATAATTAATGTTAATGAAAACCGAATAACCGACAAAACAGAACACACTAATTTGGTTGGGTTATAATTTGATTATATCGCTTATGGTTTCGTTAAAAAAAATAGAATAGTTCAGTTCTGAACTGACCGATGCACACCCTCGTGCTAGTTGGCAAAAGAACATATCATGTACAAGAGAGCAATTTTTGACAACTATTTAGCTTGGAAGGAATATGGTTACCTTTTCACTGACATACCATTTGCTGTCCTTATCCCTGTGTGGAGTTGAGTCATAGGCTATAAGTCCATACAAGAGAGCATTAGATGACTTCTCTTTCAGACTAGAAAGAACTTCATCAATTCTAACAAAAGCATCATCGTCTGTTTTCATGATATACTTAGCAGGGAGAATTTTTGTCTGCAAATAGAAATAACAAAGATAAGCAAAATAATTTAATTAAATGAGGATCAAACAAATGGTTAAAATATATTATATTTAAAGCATTACCCCCATGATACAGATTGCAATTGTTTTCAAACTAATCAGACTGTAATAATCAACAAAAGGCATCAGTTGCACATCTCCATATGCTTGAGCTTCTTTCCATAGCTCAAAATTGACTTGACTGTTTTTGTGCTGGAGGCATGCAAAAATACCAAATTAGATCAAGGAATTTGCAACTACCAGAATGACATACATTAACAAGGGGTGAGCAAACGATCGGTTCGGTTAGAAACCAACCGATGTAACTAAAACCAAATTGACCAAATTACTTAATTTATTTATCTACGCAGACTGTATTAGTAATTTAACCGGAACCGATTTTACCAAATTAACTGAAACCTAAAGATACAAAATCAAAGTTAATTTGGTTAAACTGAACAAATATAGACAATAATAATTAAAAATAAACAAAAAAACTCGGATAATTTGGTTAACCAAATTTTTAAAATTGTAACCGAGCAAAAAAAAAAGTAATTAAACTGAACCTAACCGAGTTAGTCAAAACCTTTAACCAAACTTAACCAAAATAGATATGTTAATTCGGTCGATTTCGGTTTAATCGACCGTTTGCTCACTCCTAGAACTAACAGTATAGCACATTAATGGAGCACAAAATGCATGTCATTTTATAATGATTAATTTTAATTTCATGGACTATTTCACAATGCCCTGATGCAAGCCACATAATATAAAGCTCAGTGTAATTAGTTTAAATGAATTAAAGTTTCACCAAAGTTGAGTCAAGATAGAACTATTGTTGCATTCTCTCAGTTTACTCTCTGTTAGGGAAGATTCAGCTATTGCTACTACAAGGCCTTAACACGGGTTTCCTTCTTTAGTAAAAATCGCATTATGAAAGCTAAAGTTCTTCACTAAACATGCCAAGACACTACTGAAATACTTATCTTCATTCTTCTGTCTCAGTTATATTATACTTTATGAAGGATTTCAGACAATAGAAATATTCACAAGTAAAAACTTACTATATGTAAAAATTTAACTTGCCGCAGTTAGAAGAGTATAAAAATGTCTAGACAAGTCTTAACCAACAAGCTATCACTTACAAGGCCAATGAAAAAACGGACAGCTACATCTCCTTTGCGTACAGCTTCATATTGCATCCAAGACCTCCTTAGTGCCATACGGCGCTCGAAATTATTTCCAGTGGAGAAAATCCCAACCAACATAGTCAGTCTTTTCCTTTTCAACACAGGAGCTTTGAGAAGCTCAGCATCAACAACTAAATCATGATCTTCAGAGACAGGTAACCCTCTGGCCAAGGCAGATAAGATGTTCAACCCACCATTTATTTTGAATCCGCTTACAGCCCATGGTTCAAATTTCTGACAAAATGTAGAATGTTTAGTCTTATCAAACCATAAAGTCTTTCAAATAGTAATAGCTTTTTGTGAAGATTCATAATTGATGATTAATTCATACCTTACCTCTCTGAATGCAAAAGAGGTTTCATGCCTTCCATTTACAGTCATGTGGAATCCCTCCGAACCAACCCACAATGTAGCAGTGAAAGGGTTTCCCTCAGCAAATGGAAAATTAGGGCTTGCATGAGCATTTCCTTGAGAAACATTAGCTTGTATGTCACTACCAGGATGACTCCCATTGGGATGCCCATCCATAGTGCTTCGGACAATTTGTTCATTGCAAAGAACGAGTCCATCAACTGCGTCATCAACTAATAGGTTAAATTATCAATTTAAAGAACCTTTCCCCTTATCCCTTCAAGGCAGAAAAAAGAGTGGGAAAAAAACATAATATAAGATGTAAGATTAACTATACTAGAAGTAAGTTCCGATGTATCATACAATTCCTATAGCAAGAAGCAAAAAATGGTGTAACTTCTTGTCCTCCATACAAGATCACACTATGCAGCTCTTTTGACAATTACAGTTATGGGGTAAAGTGATGCTAGATATACTATTGTGATTTAGTGCAGTGTATTAGTGTATCTGAGAATTTCAATAGCTCCTACCTTCTGATGTTGGGTTGCTAGCAGATCCATGAGCTGGGCACCTTTCCTCTTTGCCCCAGTGATGTTCATGTGACCATGTATTTTGAATAATAAAAGGCTCCTCTGTCATATTGTCTCCAGGCAAGCTCACTTCGTAATGCAAAATAATAGGAGGGTTTTCCTCTCCCATAAGCTGGGAGCTTTGAAGTTCAATTGCAAAGCTTCCGTTGTGCTCATTTGGAATGCCAACGATTGTAATGGAGGAATCTTCAATTAGACCGCAAGGGACCTCAAGAATTGTTCCATTTCTTGATGTTGTCCTGTCAATGGTATTTACAGAGTAAGGACAGATTTTATCTTCTGATTTGTTAGAGATGCTAGACTTGACCACTTTGGCTTCCGCAATAACAGACAATAATTCTTTCCATGCGATGGAAGCTTCTTTTAATCCTTGAGCTGTTTTAGCCAAAGCATCCGATCTCGATAATAGCAAACGCATCTGAGCCCATACAAGTAATGCATTTGACTCTTCCTTGGAAATATTTGCTGGAGCATACAGGTCATCAAGTCCTTTGACATTAATAAAATGCGGTCGCTTTGATGATTTTGTTGCGTTCTTTACTTCCACCCGAGAAGCTATAACTTGATGGGTGTTTTTCACATTTGAAGTATTGCTCGGATGATTTCTGAAAAAATCATAAGCTGACTGCTTTTCCTGTGGCTGTTTTCCCATCAGGCTATAACTAATGATCAAGATTATAGTGAAGGCTATACTCAAAATGCCGCCTGACCATTTCTTCGATCGAAACAGAGATAAGATTATCTTGAACGTTTTTATTCTCGCACATCCTACATTATCAGATTTTTCCATGTGCCAGCTATATAAAACAAGAGTAACTGAGTCTGGTTCTTGACTTGTTTAACTCTATTAGTACATCTTTTAATCTGCAAGAACCATTAACTCAATCGATCTTAAAAACAACCAGGAGAATGTTATATCCGATTGAACTTTGTAATCTACATAAAAACAAAAGGACACAAAAGAACTCAACTCTAGTAAAGCATCACATAAAGAGTCATAAACTATCAAATTTCTTAAGCATATAATTTAATCACTATTAAACAGAATTATAATTCACTAAATCTTTCTAGGGGTTTAACTAGCTCGTACCACTTCCAAACTACTCAAACTCCAGTAAAGTAAGCTCAAGTTCAACAAAGAAACAAAATAATTTTAAAAAGATTATCATATATAATCTCTACCTCGTACTTGAGGTCAGCTCGAGATAAAACTGGAGTAGCTCGAGCTCGATTTAAATTTTTTTAGTCAATTTTGAGTTTTCTTCTAGTCAATCTCAACAATCTCACGAGTAGCCCAGCTTGTTTACACACCTAAATCTTCTACAGCTAAAAAAGCTCAAGCCTATCAAGTTCTCCACTTAGAATCTCGGTTCACTTAAATTCCAAGCTTGTACAAGAGATATATCTTTATAAACTAAGCAAATTATATAGATTACTGATTTTGAAGAACAGTGGCAGAAAAGAGAATGAGAAAGCAAAATAACAAGTAACGAAGTATAACTGACCCGTAGAGAAGTAAAAATGGGTTTTCAAGGCCGGTAGCGTTGAACTGTGGATCTTCGAGCTGTTTACAATAGAGATATGGAAGCTTGGACACTGTAAAATAGAAAACTCAGTTAAAGCTCAAATCGTTTCCAGAGACCACCTAAACAGAACTGATGATACTCTTGTCGGAAAGATAAATGATTACTGAAGTCAACTTGGGTCGCCGGGTTTTGGGCTTGAAATTTAAGAGTTGAGATGCATGCGGCGGTTATATTTTGGGTTGTTTGGGTAAATGTCATAAAAATGCTTAAATATCAAGTAAACATCAACTAAACATATTTAAAAATGATTTCAAGAAAATATATATTTCAAAAATATTCTAATTGTAAAACATGTTAAAATTTATTTTTTCGTAAGTAGAATCTAATTATATCAGTTGTTAGTAGTCAATAGTTAATAGTTAGATATTAAATTGGCTTTAACCACTTGTCTCTACCGAGATTCCAAATCGAAATCTTATGAATGTACTTATAAGTTAAATTGCCAATTGGATGATGAAAAATAAATAATGGATATTCAACCAATTAATTCTTCAATTTTTTTTGTTTTATCAAGCACTAACAATATTTTACTATTTGAAAAAAATTAAAATTTAATACAATCAAAACTTTAAAATACATCATTTAACATAATTTTAAAATATATTTGTTGTAAAAAATTGTGAAAATAAAGTTAGATAATTAAATTCTTGATAATTTGTTTACACTTTAAAAAATTTATGTATACTATGATGTTATGAATAAATAAGAAACTCAATCTGAATTTTATAAGAGCATCTTTGATGATATTGTTTTAGAGAATATATTTTAAAAAATAGAAACCATCATCTTAAATTTTTTATTTACTCTTAATAAATATATATATATATATATATAATTATCTTTAAATAAATTATCTCCATATTTCAATATAAATTTTTAATCATTCATATATATTTAAAATGTAATGGAAGAATAAGATTTTTTTGATAAAAAGACTAATTTGAATCAGTTTAATAATTTTTAAGCTGCATAGTGCATACGTGCGAAAGGTTAATATTTTATTTGAAATTTGATCAAACATTAAAATATTAGGATTTAATATGCTAAAATAGAAGAGTTGCTTCTTACACAACCGATTTCCTTCATGCCAATTATGAGTTGGATGTTTTAACAATCCAACCATGAATCTCACTTAGTTGATGCTCGTGAATGCTCCATCCTAATTAACAAACCGACTCTATGTACCCTAATTCCATTATAAAGGAATTAATCAAAAGAAATATGTAATTGTTGATCCCCAACGACATCATCGTATGCTCTATATTTTTTTGCCCTAGATTATATCCCCATTTTCTTCCTAAAGGGGGAACTGGGTTGGCACATTGTGAAGGGATTTTTTTTGTAAAAAGCTAGACTCGCGAAAAAATATTGTTTAATCAAGGAAATCCGCCTCTTTTGCTTTGTTTGTCTGTCTATCTATTTACCTCCGCTCCGTCCCAAAATCAGGACCTCCTTTTTTCTTTGACCAACATGTCTCTCCAGTCTGCCATGTATGTTTGAAAACTATCGAAAAATGGATTTGGACTACAAAATGTGAAATAGAAAATACTAAAATTTGTTTTGTAATTAAATCGCTATAAACACAAAACATCGGAATTTAATATGCCGATACTCATTTTTAAAATTTATGTTATTATATTTTTTCAATAAAATATAATAGGTAAATTTGAAAAAAAGTAAATAAATTTTATTTGATATTATAATAATAGAGCAATTAGTTTTTAAAATGATAAATATTATTTATACCGAAAGGAGTATATCTCATTTAAATAATAATTATAATATCAATTTTTTCTAATACTCAAAATTGAATATCAATTTGGTAACTATTAAATGCAAAATTATTGTTGTAAGAATTTTGTTGGTCAGACTAATAATTTGGATGGCATGTTGAGTACTCGCTCAACTGTGCAAACTAATCCACCTGTATGGGTACCTCCACCGATAGGATTTCATAAAATTAATTTTGATGGTGCTATTGATATGAACCTACGGACAGGTGCTATTGGTTTTGTGGTTAGTGATTTTGCAGGTAATTTTATCTTGGCTGGGGCTCGACGTTTTATGGGCATAATTGAACTTATGGTTATAGAAGCATTGGCGCTTCGGACATCAATGGAGGAGGTGTTGTCTATTACAGAGAGTCGACTAATCTTTGAAGGAGACTGTCAGGTTCTCATTAATGCCGTCAATTCCTCCTCTAGCACTGATAGAGATGCCGGAGTAGTATTGGAAGACATACTAAGCTTAGTTTCCCGGTTAACGGAAATTAGGTTTCAATATGTTAACCGCAAATGTAATTGGGTAGCCCATTTGGTGGCTAAAAAAGCCCTGGTCGATGACTGCTTTTGCAGTTCTCATCATTCTGTTTTAGAATGGCTCACTCAAAATTGTTGAGGTGCCATTTAATCTTGTACTCTTTACACTTTTGATATTTAGCCTTTGACAAAAAAAAAAAAAAAGACTAAGCAACGGTTTAAAAAATAAAATAAAAACAATATGGCGCTAATAAAAAGAGGAAAATAAAAAAGGAGAGGCAAAGGTGTCACACATGAAACAAGCACATTTACGTAATTATTGTCCACGCTAAAACATTTTGTTTTTCTTCTTCCCATTCTGTCATCGTTTTCGTTTCTTCAAACCGCCCGCTTCTGTTGGCCTCTTTCACAAATCGATCCGAACAAACACCACAGTACCAAACCCTAACTTCATTTCTTCAGCTCTCCGTTTCATACTCTTCAATGCCGCTACCTCTACGCCGATCATCCACTTGATTTCCGTCTCCGGTTTATACTTGATCAATCACCATGTTCGAAGCTCATGTGTGTTTTCTTCACTTATTTTTCCTTTTATTTAATCATTTATGTAATTTAAACTCTACTAAGATGTTTTAAATTCGAGTGGTTTCATGAGGTGTATTATTTGTGCTGGTTGATTTCTAGATGCATTTTTGATATTTGTACTGATTTTTATTTTGAATGAAGGAATGATAATGTTTAGATTATGTAGAGCAGTCTAATTCAGTGTTAATGATTATGTTTAGATTATATAGAGCAGTCTAATTCACTGTTAATGATTATGTTTAGATTATATAGAGCAGCCTAATTCAGTGTTTAGCGAGCTTACTTATATATGTTCTGATGTTATTTTTGTAAATTTAGTTAAGAGTAGAATTAGAAATTTAGAACTGATTCTGAGATATAAATTCTGATCTCTTATAGCCAAGCAAATTAACATTGCTTCAGTTTTGTAACTAAAAGAAACGAGGACTGGAACTTTGACCATTTATTAGAAATAGGCACGGGAAATTAGGTTTATAAGTGTGTGTATGGTGGTCTATTTTGATTGATGTAAATTGTGCTTCAAAGAAATATGCGGATGAAGTTGTTACTGAATATTGATGTTCTCTTCTTTGTAGGTGTTGCATTTGCTTCGAAGATACTTGGGTGAATATGTCCATGGACTCTCAGTAGAGGCATTAAGGATCAGTGTCTGGAAAGGTCCGTTCTATGAATTTTCAATGCGTTTGTTTGTTTCAAGTTACTATATCTTAGACAATGCGCTTGTTTGTTTCAAAGTTACTTTTTCTTTGACATGCTTTAGTAGATTTTCTTTTTGCAAAATTATCTCTTCATGGTAGCCAATTTCTCTTTCTCCTGTTTTTAGTCATTCTAAGTGCATCCTTCTACTCTTTGCAGGTGACGTTGTCCTCAAAGATTTGAGATTGAAGGCGGAAGCACTAAATGCTCTGAAACTTCCTGTTACTGTAAAAGCTGGTTTTGTTGGTACTATAACATTAAAGGTAGCTAATGTTTTGAACTTATGGTCCATAGCCTGATCATCTTACTCCTGCATCATTCATTATGGTTCTATTATTATAACATTAAATTCGAGCTCTTTGTACCTTTTGATTATGTCTGAGCTCGTGTGCATTTTATTTTTAACGAGAATTCTTATTGCTGTTGAAGAACTGTTCCTTTTATCAACTTTCACTATGACATGTCTAATTCAGTGGAGGCCAATGGATTTTCTCTATTGCGTTGAATTATTTTAGAGACCTTGAATATATAACTGAATAATAATTGCGAGTCTAAGCTTTTTGATATGCTTTTCTTGTAGATAATTATGTCTGATTACTGATTCTATTGATCTCATTTTTAATCTTATGAACTGATAGGTTCCATGGAAAAGTTTAGGTAAAGAACCTGTGATTGTTCACATTGATCGTGTTTTCATTCTTGCTCATCCTGCTTCTGATGGCCGGACTCTTAATGTATGGTGGTGATTCTTTTCTTTTTTTGATTCTTATATTTGTTTTGTTTAACCATAATACTTTTTATTTCTTTTTCGATTCTGACATTTGCTTTTGCATGACTTACTGCAGGAGGAGGACAGGATAAAACTTCTTGAAACCAAAGTTCAACAGATTGAGGTAAAACTTTGTGCGAATGCATTTTAAATGTTAATTTAAGAAGCATAAATATATGGATACCTGTTTTGTATTTTTTTCTTAATGTTTATCGTTGAACTAACTGCTAAAGCTTTATATACTATAGCTGTATGAGGATTCTTATGAGTAGTCATCTTTATTATTTTGATTATTGCTTGTTGGTTTACATTCTGTTTCCAGTGTATTTAAGTGACATAAATGTAATTCGTCATCTTCCATAGAGTGCCACTAATCTTTTATCTTATGAGATTTTTATTTATGCATATTCTGATTTTTGTTTTTGGGTTCACGTACAGTGTGAATTCTAACAATTTGTCATGTTTTCAATTCTCCATTATTGGCATGTTCTTTGTGTGTCTATATTCTGTTAATCTTAGCCTTCTTTATGTTGCATAGAGCAATAGAATCTGGAGATTCCCTTTTCCCTTTTGATGACCTTGTATTAATACTTGTTTGTGCAGGAAGCGGAATCTGCAATCCTTGAAGCAATATCTAGGTCAAAGTTGGGAAATGTATGCTCTTTATTTTTAATGCTACTCTTCCTCATGCATCACAGTTGTTTGAACTATTATTCCCATTACTTTTCACTGGTATTTTCTGCAATGTTTGTTGCTAATTTCCGTGTCAGTGTGAGCTTTATTGAGATTATTTTTTCGAAACAATATAGACCTTGCCAATGTCTTTGTATGGTTAGTTGGTTACCTCATATCTCTGTTGATCTGATTAGACACATAATCTCGTGTTAATAATTAGCATAGTTAAGGACTGCACCTAATATCTGATCCTTTTGCAGTCTTCTGCTGGAAATTCATGGCTAGGTTCTTTAATCGCCACTATAATCGGAAATCTTAAGATTTCAATTAGCAATGTGCATGTCAGACTTGAGGATGCAGTCAGGTTGGTTCTGTTCTTTTTTAAACTGACTAATTTTCTCTCCTTCTCTCTTCATTTATGCCACAACCTGTTTTTGGTCGTCTGGTGTTTGCATTCAAATACATCTCGTATGGGTATTTCTTTTACTGGGACTTATGGAAGAGTCAATTTATATATTGCCTTTGATATTCTCTGTGTTTCTATTAAGAATCTGCAAATGGTTATGCAGTAATCCAGGGCATCCATTTTGTTGTGGTGGTACCTTGGCTAAATTGGCAGCTGTTACAATGGATGAGCAGGGGAATGAAACATTTGATACCAGTGGTGCTCTTGATAGGTTGCGGAAGGTTAGTCCACTTTTTTATTTTTTGAGTTTTCTAGTGAAATGTATAGTTATAAAGAAGAGACCTACCTTTTCTTCCCTGTTTTGGTTAACTGGGAAGCAAGATATATGAAATGTGAACTTAAATAATACTCAATTCAATCTTGTTGCAGCGCGTGAGTTCAAAAACTTTCAGTTTATGGCATACTGGTACACAAACATACACACAAATCTTGTTTCTTGCAGTGGGGATGGGTTATGTTGGATGTTTTGTTTATGACCCAACAGACATATCAACTTGCTTTTATCAATCCATCTTTGTGTTATGAGGATGATTATTGGTGAATTACATGGATGTTTTTTTACATTTTGTGGAAAAATGAAGCAATAGAGCATATGCATTTGCTTTATACGTCATTAGCTGTCTAAGCATGACTTAGGAGAAGGTGAGGTCATGAGGAGTTGGATTGCTGTAATGGTCTATAATGTTTTGCCATAGTTGCTTTCTTCTGTCTTATGTAGGATCTGGCTACAGTTGGGCCAGATAGAGGTAAGGAATTATAAATCCAATTTTTCATACTTTCAGATTAAGGCTTTAGAGGATTTTAGTACTTTATTCTTGGCATCATTCTTAATTCCTGGAATTTGGTAGGAAAGAAACTTTAGATATTGTTACCAAAGAGGTGGTTGTTACATAAGGAAAAAAAGGACCATTCTCATATGCTTTACTATTTGGAGTTCCTGGTTCATTTTTTTTAGTGGCTGCTTGTTTATTTGCTTAATCATCCTAATGACATCAATTTTTTAATGACATAAAAATTATTTCTGCTAATGCATTTATTTCCTTGGACCAGTCATTGCAACTTGAGAGACTTGCTGTTTATCATGATTCTAACAGCCTTCCCTGGAAGATAGATAAGAGATGGGAAGATCTCAGTCCCAAGGAATGGATTGAGGTTGGTAGCTACACATGGCATTTTTAGCCTCCTTCCTTTTTAGTAGTTACTTACTTTTCCTTCGAATGATCAATCAACCTTGAATAGTGTTTTTGATTTTTCTTCTCATCTGGATTGATCCATTAGATATTCGAAGATGGTATAAATGAACCGTCTGTTGGCTGTGATGTGGTGTCTAAATGGGCTGTGAACCGTAGCTACTTACTTTCTCCAATCAATGGAGTCCTCAAATATCATCGTCTTGGAAAACAAGAAAGAGTTGATCCAGAAACTCCATTTGAGAAGGCTTCTCTTGTTTTAACTGATGTCTCGTTAACAATTAAAGAGGTGCAATTTTTTCTTATTTCTTTATTTTGCTTTAGATCATCTATTTCTGCATTTTCTGGTAGCACGATAAATTTGTGTCACCATTTCTTACTGTATTACCTCTGACTTTTGGCCACTGCCTTTCATTATTCTCTCCCCCTCTCCTTATCTAGTCTCTCTAGTCTCTTTCTCTTTGTTGTTACAAAGATTAGCAGTTAGAACTTTTAACTTTGAAATACTTTCCTTTTTACCCTATGCAATGTACTGGCGTGCTTAACTTAATGCTGCTTGTTTTTTCAGACACAGTATCATGACTGGATAAAACTTCTGGAAGTTGTTTCAAGATACAAGACGTATATTGAAATTTCTCATTTAAGACCCGATATGCCTGTTTCAGGAGGTCCTCATATATGGTGGCGTTATGCTGCTCAAGCTGTCCTGCAGCAGAAGAAAATGTGGTATAGATGTTTAGAACACATGATGTTGGGTGCTTCTTAAATACCTTTATTAATGAATATGCTGAACATTCTGCATTTTTTCCATTTTCTGTATGGTTAGTTTTTACATTTATATGCATATAAGACGCTTTTTTAACCATTTAACCACGAATTCAAGCTGGAAAATCTGTGCTTCAGATATGCATATCTGATCTGACTATTTTGTATTTTGGGAGAAAGCTGGTTGAAGCTGTGTTCTTCTCATTTCACTGTAATAAAGCATGTAGTATCAGTATATTTAATAAATTTCTGAAGTCGAAATGTTTTTGCATCTTTGTCTTGCTTCAGCTACCGGTTGTCATGGGATCGAATACAACACCTTTGTCATCTCCGTCGCCGTTATGTCCAGCTGTATGCTAGTTCACTACAACAGTCATCTTCTGCCTACATATCAGAGCTTAGAGAAATGGAGAAAGATCTGGATTCCAAAGTTGTTCTTCTGTGGAGGTAGGAACTTGTTGATGATTTCAAACAAATCAATTGCTAGTGTTTTGAAATGCCTGATGTACTTATCAAGATTTTAAAAAGCAGGTTATGATGGACTTTCTTGTATAAAGTTCTCTCTTTCTCTTCCTTATAGAAGCACATGCAAACATGCACCTACAAATACATATACCATGCACATTGCCCATTGCACATTGCACACTTATTAGGTGTTAATAGCATTTCTTATGAGGTGGAGTGGTAGTGGAGCTGTGTAGGCTAGATCAGACAACACGAGCGCATGGTCTTTTGTGGTGGTTTGAGAAAACTCACAAACATTAGTACAACTTGGCTGTTCCTTTATCTTTTTTTTTTAAACCTAGAGTGACCATAGTTGTCATCTAGATTGTCTGTCTTAAAAAATTATCAGATGCTATTTAAGGTCGATTGCACCAGGTTTAATGCTTTTAAAAATGGGATGATGACAAAACTACCTAAAATTTTAAAAATATTTACAAAAGTACCTGTAAATTTTTTTTATTTACAAAAATATCGACTAATTTAAAATTAATTACAAAACTATCAAAAAATGAAAATTATTTACAAAAGTACGATGTGAATAATATTGGTATAATTATGGTATAATTTCGGTAATATTAAAACTATAAATCAGAGAATTTAAAAATAGTATTTGGTTTATTATTGGTATAATTTCAGTATATTTTCGGTAATATCGACAATAATTTTTATATATATTTTCTAGTTGATAACATGTATATTTTTTTTATATGTATTTTTCACTATAGTTGGTAATGAACTAGAGAATTTGTATATTGTTGGTATAATTTTAGTATATTGCTAGTTTAATTTTCAGTATACGCTGTGGTGTAATGTTGGTGTAATTTTTATCTAATAGTAAAATTTCAGTATATTTTGATGTGTATACTCTTGGTATACTGTTGGTGTAATTTGGTATATTATTAATTTAATTTTTAATATACGATTTGATATAATTTTGATAATTTTTTATTTAATATAAATAAAATCTCAGTATGCATAATGTTGGTATAATGTTGATATAATGTTAGTTTATTAGTATAGTGACATTATACCAACAATATACACCGTATGTTTGTAATTATTTTTTATTTTTTGGTAGTTTTGTAATTATTTTTAAATCAACTAAGATTTTTATAAATGAAAAAAGTCAATATGTAGTTTTGTAATTATTTTCATTTTTTTTGGTAAATAGTGTAATTCCTCTTTATTAATTAGTGATGGCCAATAGTATAGTTTTTGATCAATTTTTGATTTCATCTGCTGTTAATTTTGGATGTTTTGTTTCTAATGTAATCATATTTGGTTACATTATCATTGCATCTTTATGCTGATATTTTTGTCTCTGATGTTTTCCTACAGGTTACTTGCACATGCTAAGGTTGAATCTGTAAAAACGAAAGAAGCTGCTGAACAGAGGAGGCTTAAAAAGAATAGCTGGTTTTCATTTAGTTGGTGGGTTGGAATAGTTTCCTCTTTGCTGATTGGTCATCTACTTTGATATCTTTCAAGTTTTCAAGAAATAGTTTGTGGGTTTAATTCATGTTGATCTATATTTCACCTTTTAGGCACACAAACTCTGAAGATTCAAGTAATGTGGCTGTTCCCGAGGGATCACCGTTAACAGAAGAAAGACTCACTAAAGAAGAATGGCAGGCAATCAATAATTTACTAAGTTACCAGCCAGATGAGGAGTCAGTGCCACACATAGGAAAGGACATGCAGAATATGATTCAGTATTTGGTGACTGTATCCATCAGGCAGGCTGCAGCCAGGATCATCGACATAAATCAGACTGAGATTTTTTGTGGTAGATTTGAGGAACTTTTTGTGTCAACGAAGTTTAAAAACCGCAGTACCCATTATGACATTTTGTTGAAGTTCTATGGTTTATCAGCACCTGGAGGTTCACTTGCTCAGGTTTGTTGGCTGCAATGTCAAGGTTGTCATGCATTTTGTATCAAGAAATTGAGTTACAATTAAGAGGTTTTTGGACTTGAATGGATATTTCAAAATATCATGTTCTTTTTTCCTTTTGTAAACTCATCTTATGTTTGACATGCGCTTTTTTTTCCGTTGACCTGAATATTGAATTTTTATAAACTCATTTTATGTTTTGACCGGCACTTTCTCATGTTGTCCGTCATATTATGTTTTCCACAAGGCACTGACTTTTTGTTTTGCATTAGACTTATTTTAGTTGATTCATATGAATTTGCAATATATTTCTCAGAGCGTGTCCAGTGAGCAAAAGGTGAATGCATTATCAGCTAGTTTTGTACAATCACCAGTTGGGGAGAACGTTGACTGGAGGTTGTCGGCAACTATTTCTCCTTGCCATATTACTGTGAGTTTCTTTATCTTGGGGTGAGATGTTTAGTGGAGTGGTATATTCCTGTATCAAGCTGCACACTCTAGTTAATTGTGCTACCGATTTTGCTTATGTTAGACTTACGTCCTGCTTATCTAGTAGTTTTGAACAATTTTTAATGGAGGATTAGAGGCACGTTAAAGTGAGAAAATTTGTTGTTTATGTACACTTGCAAGGTTTCACTAGTTTATTATTCATAATTATGTCCTCTGCATCATTTCTTCACGCTTTATCTAAATGTTAGAAAATGCATTTTACCATTTGCTTGTTTTATCATTTTTTTCTCATATCTACTTTTCTTGTGAAGCATCCTCACTTATTATATGGTCACAGGTTTTTATGGAAAGTTTTGATCACTTTTTTGAGTTCGTGAAGAGAAGTAATGCAGTTAGCCCTACAGTTGCGTTAGAAACTGCGAATGCTTTGCAGGTATGATCTCAATACATTTATGTTTGGGATGGGCACTATATTAATATCAAATTGCTATATAATTTTATCATTGACAAGAGCAGATGAAGATTGAAAAAGTGACTCGTAGAGCACAAGAGCAATTTCAGATGGTATTAGAGGAACAGAGAAGGTAATTATTGGCTCTATTTTCTTTATGTAAGGAATTACAATGTTTTAGATGTTTATTTAGTGTTAATAGAAGTTGTGGAGATTTGGGCAAGTTAGATAAGAGGTCGTCAAAATCTGGTCTGAAAGTTATTGGAACCAGTCTACTGGGAGTTCCTCACGTGCGTAGGGATGGCAATAGGGCGGGGTGGGGACGGGGAAGCCATCCCCATCCCCGTGTCTATGGGGAATCCCCATCCCCGTCTCCATTTAATTAATGGGGATAAAATCATCCCCGTCCCCATCCCCATGGATTCTCCATCCCCATGAAGATCCCCATTCCCCGTACAATTAAATATAATTTATAAATAATTTCATAAGATATTTAAAAAAAATTAATTATAGAAAATACTATTATCTTTTATAACGATATATATTTATAACTAAATAGAAACTAATAAAAAAATTAAAGTAAATTATTTAACATTATAAATAACATACTAAAATTTATAATATAATATAAATATGCATAAATATAAATCGGGTCCCCATGGGGACGGGGATGGGGATCCCCATGGGGACGGGGATGGGGATCCCCATGGGGTGGGGACTATACTCCCCGTCCCCTCCCCATCTCCGTGATTGGGGAATGATTTTTTCCCATCCCCATACCCATGGGGGTAATTGGCGGGAATTCCCCGCCCCATTAGGGGCGGATCCCCACGGGGAACGGGGAATCCCCACCCCATTGCCATCCCTACACGTGCGCCCATGTCCCCTTAGTTTGACTACACACATTTCTGCTGCTTCTGATTGATGGCTTTTGAAGGAAAATCGGTTGATGAATCAATGAGAACATGCGAAATAGTTTAAATCATACCTGGGAGATTACAAAACATCATTTTTCTAATTATTTGCTGATTGACCTCGGCCAATGGGTGAATTTCATTTCTTATTTATTTTCTCCCATTTATTTTTGCTTCTGTGCCTTGTATATCAGATTTGCCCTGGACATAGATTTGGATGCTCCGAAACTGAGGGTTCCAATAAGAACAACTGGCTCTCCGAAATGTGATGTGCATTTTCTTTTGGATTTCGGCCATTTTACCTTACACACTGCGGTATGCTTGTTAATGGGATCTTTTTGCACAATTTTTTCCTTTTCTTAAAATACACGTCTTGTTGCAGGAAAGTCAGGCCAATGAACAAAGACAGAGCTTTTATTCTCGTTTCTACATCTCTGGAAGAGATATTGCTGCTTTCTTTACAGATTGTAATTCTGACTGTCGTAACCCCACAGTGGCTGCACAAAATAACGGTAGTCAGTCAACATCTTGCATACCTGAGACAAAAGGCAATTTTTATTCTCTGATTGATAGGTGTGGAATGGCAGTAATTGTTGATCAGGTAATATTTTATTTAACTTTTTTTCCAAACACTGATTTACTGCTGGATGTGATTTTTTCCCTGGATTTTAGCAGACATTGTGTTTTCTAATTTATAGAAGTTGTGGACTGGTAGTTTGTGGTAGCATTAGCAACAGTAATACACATTCTTATTACAAATGAAAGAACTTAGCGAAGTATCCTATAGATACTCCTGGATGTTTAAGTACCGAGTATTGATTAAGATAATGTTGAAGTTCCTAAGTGTTTGATTTACTAACTATCAAACAGTGATTGTTGAAGGCCCTAAGTTTTTGATTTATTTACTATCAAACAGATATTCCAGATTCTTGAAATTATTAAACCTGCTAGTCAATGTATCTTCAGTCACTTCTCTGGACACTCTTGTACTTCTGTATATCTAAAAAATTATAAAACCATGTGGTAGCGATACTTATAAATGCTTTTACTGAAGATCAAAGTACCACATCCGAGGTACCCATCAACTCGCATGTCTATTCAAATTCCGAATCTTGGCATTCACTTTTCGCCAGCAAGATACTGTAGATTTATGGAATTGTTGAACATGCTGTATGATACTATGGGAAACTATGGTCAGTCAGCTGTCGATAATTTTCAAACTCAGTTTGCCCCTTGGAGCTCTGCAGATATTGCTACTGAAGCTAGAATCCTTGTGTGGAAGGTACATTCTCATGTGACCTTTTCTAGGGAAATAATGGGCAGATTCAAAGATTATGAGTGGAATTTCTTACCACACCATTTCTTGGTTTAGGGGATTGGAAATTCTGTGGCTGCTTGGCAGCCCTGTTTTCTTGTGTTATCTGGGTTGTATCTTTATTCTATGGAATCTCAAAAGTCGCAGAGCTACCAGCGATACTTGAGGTTTGTTTCTAAATCATATCCTTCCTATTTTCTTCTGGTTCTTGTATTTTTGAAATCTGAACCATACTGGGTCTTCCACTTATGATTCTGTTTTTTTTCTTTTGCATTATACTTTTGCTTACCCTTTTAAGAATGATTCATTGCCTTTAAATGTTATATGTTTTGGAGGCTCTTCGTATTCTTAAAATGGAACTTCACCTTTGCAGCATGGCTGGTAGACAGGTAAATGAGGTTCCTTTGTCAAATGTTGGTGGTTCCCCGTTCTGTATTGCTGTGTGTTCCAGGGGAATGGACATTAAACAGGTGAGTTATGTAGGTTTGATGTTATAGTCTTCTTGAGCTGTTGGGGCTGTGGTTTGTTTAACTGAATCTTATCATAGTAAGAGTACGTCTTCTGAGTTTAACAACTAATGAGAAAAATGAGAGATAAAAGATGTTTGTATTGTCGTTTGGAACATTGCTTAAGGCAACAGGTAATGAGAAGAACACATGTAGTTTAGTCACTCTTGATCTCGCTCTCTTCCACTCACTGCCACAGTGCAACTATAACTGCCATGTTCTCCTAAAATGGGCATACATTGCACAGACAAAAACCTTGAAGAGACCTTATTATGCTATTTGCTTCAGATGTTCAAACCATGCCTTTATTAGTCTGTTTATTTAAGATGATTAAACTGTGTCAATATTCCAATAATGAGCACAGATATGTTTTACTGAAAAAGAGCTGAATTCCATGTGGATATCATGAATTTTTTTCTTAACTATTTACAAGTTTATAGTATTCCATGTGAATACTCGATGAACTGGTGCTATTAAATTTCACCTGCCCTTCCATACTGTCGCATAATTTAACTTTTTTTGGAAGGTAAACCCTTGACCTATTATAAATGCACGTTTAAACATTATAATTGGACAGAGAGCTCGTGTTTAAGTCATGTATGAAGTGAAGTTCAGCCAGTTATGATATGAGATGAATTACTTTTGTTGTAAAATGCTGTTTTGTTTCTAAGGTGTAAGCTCATTGAACTTTGAAATAGTGTTAAACAGAAGTGAATATTTTATGGAAATTGATTGGTGTTTTCTTTTGGTTATTTTGTTATAGGGATGGATTTGCACCTGTTTGACTAATGTTTTTTTCCCCCTTAGGCATTGGAATCTTCTAGCACCTGGATTTTAGAGTTTTGCAATGAGGAGGAAAAAACTATATGGTTCAAAAGACTTTTACAATCCACCTATCAAGCCTCTGTATGGCTCATATCATTTCAAAGTATAAGTCAATGCGCTCAATTTATAATTTGGGTGCTTCTTTCTGAAATTTGATTTATCTTTATGAAGGTTCCTCCTTCAATTAATTTACTTGGAGAGGCAAGCAACTTTGCAGCCGAGTTTGGTGAACCTCAGACTCCAAAAATGGAAACCGCTGACCTAGTCATTAATGGGGCTCTAGTGGAGACGAAGTTATGCATATATGGAAAGGTTAGATGAAACTTGCTGTCCCGAATGTTTATGCTACTATTATGATTGATATTGCATTCTCTTTACGCTTAGAGGTGTGAAGTGAATTCATCTTGCTAGTAGCTATAGTGGGACATTATTTTGGGTGTTCAGCTTACTTCTGCAGTTACCTGTCTTACTCCAATATTTATTTATTTTATTCAGCCGACTGGAGATGAAGTTGAGAAGGAAGTCGAGGAGACATTAATTATTGAGGTTCTTGCTGGTGGTGGAAAGGTTTGTGTCTTTAATTTTTAATTTGATTATTGTCAGCTCTTTTCCCAGCAAATAGATTTGACAGTTAACCGGCTAATCTATTTACCATTCCTCTTCACTTTCAGTTTTTATCAGAAAATTCTAGTTTGATAAATATTTTGAGTGACATAAGACATATCTAGGTGGTAGGTCCTTGGTATCCTTTTTTGAGATGAGGAAATTTTAGAGAAAGAAAGACATGAGAATACAATTTGGAGGATAAGGTATCGTTCCATAAAAACTGAACATACAACTAAAAAAAAAAAATAACAAACAAAAACATAATCTACTTAATTGAGTTAATGATACAAACAAACATGCGAAAGCTTCAAAAGTTTAAGCCTGCAAGTGCATAGAGCTGAAAGAACCTTCTTATTTCAGTGAAAAAAGAAAATAAACTCTACAAGTAGATGCTTTTTACTCCTTTTGATTGCTTCAAGGTACAGAAAAATTTGTTGGGTAAGTGAAGACAATTGTATTCAGATACAAAAATGAGGTGGACACGGGGCGTGTAAGTAAATATTCTAGGAGTACAAACATAGAAGTTGTTTATTTGCTCTGGGAAGCAATTGAACGTAATCCCTTCAAAGTAATGATCAAACTAATTTTGTAATTTCCCATCTTTTAGGTTCTATGTAAATGAATTTTCCTGAAGGAATGAACGAAAACTGTGCGATACAGCCATACAGGAATTATGCAAAGCAGAAAGCGTAGATAGATGAGAAAAGAAGGTCCTTGACTACTTTCTTGGGCTCTTTACCAATCTTTAATTTGGAAAGAGGAAATCCCAAAATATGAATTTCTGTGGGCTTTTATGGGGGGCTAAGGAAGATTGACTTTTTTTTATTTCAATCTTCTATTGGTGCATGTTATTGTGTGTGCCTGTCCCCGTCTTGAAAGGGTTTACCTAAATGTTTGTGCTTGGAGGCTTAGAGCTAGTTTTGTTTCGTTTGGTTCATGATCTATCAGTTTGTTTACTTGCTCTCTACATCTTTTAGTAATAGTCTGAGTAATTATGACTGTTATTGCTTTACAGGTGTATATGACTCGCTCAGAAAGTGATCTGACGGTCAAAATGAAGTTGCATTCTTTGAAAATTAAAGACGAACTTCAAGGCCGTCTGTCTTCAAGTCCACAATATTTGGCGTACTCTGTGCTGCAGAATGATAAGACACCTGCATCTCCTAGTGTTATTGATCCCAAGGGAAGAGATATCTCTGCAGTGCCTCATGAAGATGATGATACTTTTAAGGATGCTTTGCCTGATTTTTTGTCTGTATCAGATCCTGGCCTTTATTCACCACGGACGGAAATGTCTATGTATGGAATTATGAGAGATATGAGCGAGTCGTCTGACTTTGAGTGTGCCGTAGCCTTAATTCATGAACAGGATCTATTACAAGGAAAGAGCATTTCTAATGAAATATTTTATGAGGCACAGGGTGGTGAAAATCTGGATTTTGTATCTGTTATTTTTTCAACAAGGTGTTCTTCTTCACCTGATTATAATGGTATAGATACACAGGTATAAAAATTATCTTAGATTCTAGTTATATCTTGAATTCTTTATCGAGACTTGTAATGCTGTACTGATGTATGCTTTGAAATGTTCAGATGAGTATTCGCATGTCAAAACTAGAGTTCTTTTGCAACAGACCTACTCTTGTTGCTTTAATTGGTTTTGGCTTCGATGTAAGTTATGCGAGTCCTGCTCAAAGTAGCACAGACATGGCTGTAATATCAGATGATAAATATTTGACCAACAAAGAAAAAACTGAAGACAGTGGTCGTGTTAAAGGGTTGCTGGGCTATGGTAAAAACCGAGTTGTGTTTTATTTAAACATGAATGTGGACAGTGTCACTGTCTCTCTCAGCAAAGAGGATGGCTCTCAGCTTGCTGTGCTTGTGCAGGAACGTTTCCTGTTGGATCTTAAGGTGAGAAAAATGTTGTCATGAATCCAATTGGATGACTTATTAATCTAATCGAATGACCTATTAATCCAATTGTAGGAACTTTTTTCCATAATTTCTAGATCCTTTTCCCACTTCCATTATTGTATGACTTTATTCAACTGTGTATGCAAGGTTCATCCAAGTTCTATTTCTATTGAAGGCACGTTAGGGAATTTCAGACTACGTGATATGTCACTTGGAAAAGATCATTGTTGGAGTTGGCTTTGTGACATACGTAATCCTGGGATTGAATCCCTGATCAAGGTAGTTACTTGTCTTATCATTGGCTCTGGTGTTGCGTAACTAATGACAAAAGTATACTCTTTCTTTACTTTTTTTCCCACTTTCTTTTTGCAGTTCAAATTTAGTTCTTATAGTGCTGATGATGATGATTATGAAGGATATGATTATAGTTTGAGTGGTCGACTATCTGCTGTACGCATTATTTTCCTCTACAGGTTTGTCCGAGAGGTATGTCGGAATAGAGCTGGTAATCATTCTCTGGGTTAAGTGACAATATTGTTGTTTCTTTGTCTGCAAATTAAGGTTGACCATTTTTGGAGTATTGGTGCTTAGATTTCTTCAACTGTACAATTGCTGCAGAATTTTGAAAACGTAGACATCTTAAAGGCCTAAGGAAAAAAGCTGACTCGGCGTCACAATGATTCTTCTTTGTGATGTCAAGTAAGGGAAGACAAATAAATTTAAATGCTAATTACCTTAAAAGAAAAATCAATATGTCTTCACAGCTGTAACGGCCTCATATTAGGAAAGAATATCTTAAGTTCAAATGCCATGTGCTGAATGGATTATGTTTTGCCGGGTTACACACTTTCCTCCAATATTCCAATAACTTATTTTAAATACTCCAAGATTAGAAATATGCGGAACAAATTGAGATAACAATGTGACACAAAAAGTGGAACAGATGGAAATGATACATTAAGCTCCTCGTTACGATTAACACATGCAATACAAGGTAATACTTTGCAGCAACAATATCTTAAAATGATCCTTCTAGGGCCACCAACCAAATTAAAGCCTTTACTTTTGAGGCATCAATTCCTATAAATATGATGGAGCATGCATACATAATTAGATCTTGGATTACAAACAAGATACTATCACACGAAAGAAATTCCAGAACGATTCCAAATCCTGGCTCTCTTGATGATTCTTTATGAAATGGTATGATTTAGGATTTTATGATATACAATGTCCTCTATCTCTGTCTATTTAGAATTCTGAAAAAAGTGAATTTTTCTAGAAATAGTTTCTCTGTCCAAAATAATTTTAGTATATAGTGTAAAGGTGAGATCAAATTCATTGACATTTGAAATTTATGGTACTGCGTATCACTTCTTTGCAGATGATGGTATATTTTATGGAACTTGCAACCCCGCATACTGAAGAAGCAATTAAACTTGTTGATAAAGTTGGAGGGTTTGAGTGGTTGATTCAGAAATATGAGATTGATGGAGCTACTGCAATAAAGCTGGACCTCTCCCTTGACACTCCAATTATCATTGTGCCCAGGAATTCTATGAGCAAAGAGTATGTTGATTTGTAATTCTATTGATTTTGTACGATGCTCATGTTTTATGACACTGCTGAAAGAACTAAACTTGAGAATGTTGCCAACTTTAATCATTAAAGAACTCACTGCACTTACAATTAATACTACTGTGAGAGTGTAATAAACTTAAGTTGATACCATTGGAAATCTAAATTTGGCTAATGTTAGATATGTAATGCAGAAGCATTCCATTTTGAGGACTTTTTTTGTTTCATTCATATTGCATTTTGAGCTTTGTTTGCCGATGAAGGCTTGATTGCAAACAATTATGTCCAATTATTTGTGAAGATTTATCCCATAATCATGTGGATTGAAAGAGGAGAATCCATATAGCTAACCACAATTAACTTGAGATTAAGACTTACCTGAGTTGAGCTGAGAATCTGAGATGAGTAGCTTAGATTGTCTTTGCCTATTTTTATTCTCGCTCTCTCTTTGACATCCTTCCAACTTAAAGAGTTCCCCGGTGAGTGGATTTTGTGTTTGTTTCAAATGCTTGAGATTTAACTTTTGCAGTTCCTTAAGCAGTTGAATGCTATAACTATGTGTGGATCTCTGTGTTTGTTTTAAATGCTGGATATTTAACTTCTGCAGTCCCGTAAGCTGTTGAATTCTAAAACTTTTTTATATGCTGGTTGTTGCAGTTTTATTCAACTCGACTTGGGCCAGTTGGAAGTAACAAATGAATTCAGTTGGCATGGCTGCCCAGAAAAGGATCCATCAGCTGTCCATATGGATGTTCTTCGTGCTAAGGTAGTTATGTTACATGTTTTGGTGGCTGTTTATGTAGCAGAGTTTAGCTTTTGAGCTATAGTTTTCTTTGTAAAATTTCAGATTCTAGGAATCAACATGTCTGTAGGAGTTGATGGTTGTTTAGGCAAGACTATGATACGGAAAGGAAAGGGACTTGATATTTCTATCCGTCGCAGTTTGCGGGATGTGTTTAGGAAAGTCCCAACATTTTCTCTTGAAGTTAAGGTAGAGTATTCTTGAACTTTTCAGCAATATGTTATAATTTCTGTCCTTTTCTTCTGCCTTCTGCTATTGATACTGTAATTGCTCTTGATAGGAAACTTTTGATCTTTGTGGTTGATATAGTGTCTGTAGTAAAATCAACTGTGTGTCTGTTTAATATATGATAGGGCTGTTATGCAGTTTGCATAGCATATTCAAAACCTCAAGTTCCTAGCTTTTTCCCTTCATAAATCACTAATTTATGGTGAAATTGTTTTTATTTAACTCATATTTTGTAATTGTCTATCTGGATATCATGATGAAAATCTCACTACAAATCCCATATTACTGAATTTGGATAAGTAATTGATCAAAAGATAATGTGACCACATGATTTGAAATCTCTTTGATTGTTATGTTATCTGTTGATGTTAGATTAGTCCTCAGAGGTAGGTACAATTGTTTTCCTCTTTATATTGAATTGTTGCAGCTGCACTATAGTTTAAGATGCTGAAGAGTGCTGTTATTTCTTTCTCCTTCAGTCCTTCCCTTAGAATCTTGTTTGGTGGGATCAATATAGGATGGCTGCGATGATCTGATTGATAACCGAGAAAACAAAAATACTCTTGATTGATGTCAATTATGTTTTCTTTATCTGAATCTGTTTTTTCCCCTTCCAAAATAGCTGTAATTCTCATTGCAAGTTTGACCAGGTGGATTTCCTTCATGCTGTGATGTCTGATAAAGAGTATAATGTAATTCTAGACTGTGTATACATGAATTTATATGAAGAGCCAACGCTTCCTCCAAGTTTTCGTGGTAGCAAAGCTGGTTCAAAAGATACTATGCGGACGCTGGTAGATATGGTCAACATAAATAGTCAAATGTTATTTTCACAAACTGTCAACATAGTAGCAGTTGATGTGAATTATGCATTGCTGGAGCTGTGTAATGGCGTTCATGAGTCACCTTTAGCTCATCTTGCTGTGAGTTGTTTCCTTTAATTACATATGTAATATCACATGCTCAATGTACACAAATATGCATATTTTCTTTGTCTAGCTTTTGTATATATGTTGAATATGGTATGCATTTGTGCTTGTTGCTTTTGCAGCTGGAGGGTCTATGGGTATCATATCGCACATCTTCATTGTCAGAAACGGATCTCTACATCACTATTCCTAAAATTTCTGTCTTGGATAATCGTCCTGATACAAAACCTGAAATGCGTTTGATGCTTGGATCATCTGCTGATGCTACTAAACAAGCTTCTGGTGGGAATTTACCACAATCTCTGAACAGGGGCAGCTTTAGGAGGATGCAATCTCAATCTGGAAGTGGCATGGATCCACCATGTTCAACGATGTTCTTGATGGACTATAGATGGCGACTTTCTTCCCAATCATGTGTGATTAGGGCGCAGCAGCCCCGTGTACTTGTGGTGCCAGATTTTCTTCTAGCCGTGGGGGAATTTTTTGTGCCAGCATTGGGGACTATAACTGGAAGGAATGAAACAATGGATCCTAAGAAGGATCCCATTTGTAGAAGCAATAGCATAGTACTCTCAGACTCTCTTTATAAACAGAGTGAAGATTTGGTGCAGTTGTCACCAAGTAGACAGCTAATAGTAGATGCCAAGGGTGTTGATGAGTATATATACGATGGATGTGGAAAGGTAATCTGTTTAAGTGAAGAAACCAATATGAAGGAACACCTTTCAGTGAGATATCGACCAATTGTAATAATTGGAGGTGGTAAGAAGTTGCGGTTTGTTAATGTGAAGATTGAGGTACTTCTGCTTCTCACATGTCATGTAGATTATGACTTATGGTTTTTTCTCATTTTTCTTTGCTGGTATTTTGCTCTCATGAAGTGGTGATAAGCATGTCATGATGAAGAGTTACAAGGAGGGCTAACCGGATAAGTGTAGCTTTGTGTGGAACCTTTAACACCAATTGCATTTTTCAAACAATTTGGAATCTAATAAAAATACACGTGAAATGTTGATTACAGTGGGAATTTGGAACAATTTTCTCCATTACATCCTTTAAAAAAGTTTTTCAAATTTAATTTGTGGTGTTGGATTTTGTTGGTGCAAGCTTAAGTTATTTCATGCCACTTTAATCATGACTATAACATTAGCACAACTTAGTTTCTAATAATAATATGCCATTTGTTATTGCATCAGAATGGTTCCCTTTTGAGGAAGCATGCATACTTGAGTAACGACAGCAGTTACTCAGTATCTGTTGAGGATGGTGTTGACATTTTGTTGGTAGACAATTCATCGCCTGATGGTGACAAAAACAGTATGGACATTGGTAAATCATCAGACATTTTGAATTTCTCAGATTCTCAAAATCAATCGCATGAAGTGCCGAGTTTCACTTTTGAAGCACAGGTAAAATTTTGTCATCTTTGTATTGTCTATCATTGTTTTAAATTCGTTTTCTTTTTTTGTTTCACTGGTAAATCTGTCTTGCTGACTTGCTATATTAAATTTGTTTTCTTTTGCACAACATCATGTGAACTTAAAGTTGGCGTCTTCTTTGACAAATATATAAAAAAAATGGCATCTTGGGCTGCTGACATAAAGGGTATGCGTTGGTAGCACATTTTTTTTTATTCTGTTAAACATGAAGTCAAAATCCGACACCTGAAAGGCTTGCCAAGTTGACTTCTTTCAATTTGGAAGTACAAGTACTTGGTTTTCCAGAGGATCCTTATCCTGCTAACTAAATGCTCCAAACTTATTTTGCATTCAGCCAGCATCGACGCATATTGGATCAGACCAAAGCTCTTAAAAATAGTACCTTAGGCTTAGGACATGGCTATTGTGTATATAAGTTCTCACACGTATCACCTCTCTAATTCAGGGTAGAAATTAGAAACTGTTAGTTGTGGAAGAGAAGAAAAAAGAAAAAGATAAATGACAGAACAAAGAATAAAGAAAATGGAGCTTTGCCAAAAAAAAAAAGGGTTATTTTCATTTCTTTGCAAGTCGAACCATATTCGAGTCCTATTTATGATGTGACAAACTGGTAATCATATTTATAATTTTCCTGCTACCATATTAGAACTTGAATGTGAAATCCTGCTTTCTTACAGGTTGAGGATAGGGATTCACAGCATCATTGTGATTATTGTTTGCTGATAATTATAAACTGAAAGCATGATCAAATTTCCGTGAATTTCTTCAGTTCTATATTTTGATTGGCTTGATCCTTATAATTATTATTATATCTGTATCCAGGTTGTTTCTCCTGAGTTTACCTTTTATGATGGTACCAAATCTTCAGTGGATGATCTCTCATACGGTGAAAGGCTTCTGCGCGCAAAATTGGATTTCAGTTTCATGTACAAAAACCATTTCATTGCACTTGTATACTTTTATGTGCTAGTAATTCTTGAGGCCCATTTTGTGCTTCCATAGTTCAAAGCTAAGTGAACCCTTCGCTTTAGATGGGAGAATGTGTTTTCATTTCTTGCTGTTATTTCACATTCCTTGAATCGTAAGTGGACAATAATACAATTTTGGAGATCTTCACATTTTATGAAGTCCATTTGCAATTTGAAATTTCCATAAAATACTAATAATTGTTAGGTAATGGTATATATGTGAATTTGATGAAAGGAACAATTACCAGAAATACATTTGCATATGGTATACTTTATTTCCAGACATAATTCTTTTCTTTTTGTTGTTTCGTTTATTTATTGCATGAGAGTTGAGAATGCTGTGTTTTTCTTTCTTCCCATTTTTAGATTTATGCTATCCTAGCTGTAATGAAAAGTTACCTATTTCACTTGACAGGTATGCATCAAAAGACAATGATACCTGGGTCCGAGCCCTTGTGAAGGATTTGACAGTTGAGGCTGGTTCTGGGCTCATGATTCTCAGTCCAGTGGATATTTCAGGGGGATACACTTCATTGAAGGAGAAAACAAATATCTCTGTGATTTCTACAGATATATGCTTCCACCTTTCCTTGAGCACCATTTCTCTTATACTTAACTTGCAGAATCATGCAACTGCAGCATTACAATTTGGAAATGCTACTCCCTTGGCACCTTGCATCAACTATGACCAAATCTGGGTCTCCCCAAAAGGTCGTCTTGTATTTAACTTTAGGAAGTTCATGATCTGTCTTTCTTTGTTTTCCCTTGTTCAGTAGGACTTTCCTACATGGTTGTTTTGGTCCTTCCTTACCATAATCTATCTTTTTTGTTCAGAAAATGGCCCTCGTAATAATCTTACTTTCTGGAGACCTCAAGCTCCGTCAAATTATGTTATATTGGGAGACTGTGTGACATCAAGGTAAGCTTTTTCTGGACTTCTATAAAATTCTTCATCGTCTAAGGAAATCTAAAAAAAAACTTTTTTTTGGCTGAATTCTGAACATTCATTAGATTTAATGTTCTTATATTAGCATTATAGTTGATTTGCTTAGAAGGTAAGTCTCCAAGTTCATAGCTTATAGTAGTTAGGCGTATCCATACATTTTTTTTTGGTTAGCAAACCAAAGGGATTAATTATTTATCACTTCAAAATTTTAAACTCCACAGATGCTGGAATGGCAGCATCCAGGACTGAACTATAAAGAAAAGTATTGCTTCAGACTAACAAAACAACTGAACCTTGATTACTTATCAGGGTTAATTGGCATATGGGAGACTCTGGATTTACCTTGCCTTTGATCTGTTGACCTAGCAGTATTTATCATATTTATAAATTAATTCTTGTAAGAGAATAGGACTAATTAGGTGGAGATTTGAAGTTCTCTTCAGATTCATTTGCTTCTTAAGTGATAGGATACCACTTTTGTTATGAGTTTAAGAATCCCTTTTGCATCTGTTCCATTCTTCACGTTAATGTTATAATTTTACACTGAAGCTTCCATGTTTTGTTAAAAAATTATCAACTTTTAGAATATTAAAGTCATTTAGACGTTTAGACTTTCGATGAATGTGAATAATTATTCGAATCACTTTATTTTCTTCTGTGCTTCAGTGCTTTTCTTCCTTTGTCTTCTGTTCAATGTTTTCTTAACCCCTCCAGTAGAGTTTTAATTTGATTTTTGACAATTATTGCAAGTGGCTTGATGATTTTCTTTATTATTTTGTCAGTACTGCTAGTATTCAGAGTTTGTTCATTAGTGTAATGATTATTTGCTTATCATACTTCTTTTTACTGTCTCATCTGAATTGTTCTCTTATCTTCACTTTGTGTCAGGTCAATTCCTCCTTCTCAAGCAGTAATGGCAGTAAGTAACACATATGGACGTGTGAGAAAGCCTGTTGGATTCAATCTCATTGCCTCATTGTCTGGAATGCAAGGATTTGGGAATGACACCCATTCTGATTCTGGTTCTGATTGTTCTCTTTGGATGCCTGTTGCACCAGAAGGATATACAGCTCTGGGTTGTGTGGCACATAGAGGAAGAGAATCACCTCCAAGTCATATTGTTTATTGTCTGCGCTCTGATCTTGTGGCATCCTCGGCATATTCAGAATGCATATTCAATGTGCCACCAAATTCTGTGTCCACATCTGGGTTCAGTATTTGGCGCATGGACAATGTAATTGCATCATTTTCTGCCCATTTATCTACTGAATCACCTTCCAGAATAAGCTGTTGCAACCTGAGTCATCTTCTTCTTTGGAATTCTATTCGGCACCATTCTTTGTCTAAAGAAACTGCATCAGATTTGGCTCTCAACTATGATCATAAAAGTCGGCAAACAGCCATCGAGAGCGACAACTCATCTGGATGGGACATAATCCGATCAATTTCAAAGGCTTCTAATTGTTACATATCAACTCCAAACTTTGAGAGGATATGGTGGGACAAGGGTAGTGATGTAAGGCGACCTGTCTCAATATGGCGACCTATTGCACGTTCAGGTTATGGTATTCTAGGAGACTGCATTACTGAAGGGTTAGTAATCTTGCCAAACATAATTTGTTTTTCCATCCTTTCTATCTGCTTTACTTTGTAAAGGCCTGTCCTGTTCTTGTGAATTTTATTTAATCAACACATGTTATTGATTTCCCTTTTCACAGCTTGGAACCACCTGCTCTGGGCTTAGTTTTTAAGGCTGATAATGCTGAAATCTCTTCAAGGCCAGTGCAGTTTACCAAAGTTTCTCATATTGTGGGGAAGGGCATTGATGAAGTCTTTTTCTGGTATCCAATTGCTCCTCCTGGTTATGCTTCACTAGGATGTGTTGTCACTAGAACAAATGAAACACCTAGAATTGCTTCATTGTGCTGCCCAAGGATGGATCTCGTTAACCAAGCAAATATTATTGAGGTGCCCATTTCTAGATCTCCAAGTTCCAAGACATCTCACTATTGGAGCATTTGGAAAGTTGAAAATCAGGTTAATATTAAAGCTCACCGATTTCTTAGTATGAATTTATTACTGCTTTATAGTTTTCTATTTCGTGGTTCTCAACCAATTAAATTTTATCAGAACATTAGTAATCATGATGTTCACTTAAATCCTATTTTTATGTAGGCATGTACTTTTCTTGCTCGCTCGGATCTTAAAAAACCATCAAGCCGGTTGGCATTTTCTATTGGTGATTCTGTGAAGCCAAAGTCTCGGGAAAATATAACAGCTGAGCTGAAGCTAAGATGCTTCTCTGTAACTGTTTTAGATAGCTTATGTGGAATGGTATGTAGCCCCTACAACTATATGGCCTTAGACCGTGGTCTAGAGTTATCTTTTTCATTCTAATATTTGATTTTGTTATGCCAGATGACACCTCTGTTTGACACCACAATAACCAATATCAAACTTGCAACACATGGTCGCCTAGAAGCAATGAATGCTGTACTCATTTCCTCTATTGCTGCATCAACTTTCAATGCGCAGTTAGAAGCATGGGAGCCACTTGTTGAACCTTTTGATGGAATTTTCAAGTAATTTTGTCACTTATACTTGCATTTTTATGTTTCACTGTACCTGTTTTTCTCTCATTTCTCATTTTTTCATTTTCAAGGTTTGAAACGTATGATAACAATGTGCATCCACCATCTAAACTTGCAAAGAGAGTACGTGTTGCTGCAACCAGTATCCTAAATGCAAATATTAGTGCAGCCAATCTTGAAACTTTTGTGGGAACAATTCTTTCCTGGAGAAAACAGTTAGAGTTGGATCAGAAAGCAAGAAAGCTAAATGAGGTGCACTCATTTAATTGTGTTTTCTATGTTTAAAATTTTATGTATTTATGCGATGTATCGACATGATGCTCTAACAATCACAGGACGCTGACAGTCATCATAGGCACGAAGAGGATCCAACTTATTCTGCTTTGGATGAAGATGATTTTCAGACTGTAACAATAGAAAATGAACTTGGGTGTGATATTTATCTGAAAAAGGTGGAGGGGGATGCGGGCGCAGTTGAAAAACTACATCATTGTGGTTGTTCTTCTGCATGGATTCCACCTCCAAGATTTTCTGACAGGTTGAAAGTTGCAGATGAATCTAGGGAATCACGATGCTACGTTGTTATCTACATACTAGAAGCTAAGGTTGCAAATATTCAAGTTCATGCAGCTGTCTGTGCTCATAGCAGATAGCATTTGGTTTCCCTGGAACTAAATATTAGTTTCCCTACTTTTGCAGGGTTTGCCCATCATTGATGATGGCAATAGCCATAACTTCTTTTGTGCTCTACGCCTTGCTGTTGATAGTCAGGGAACAGATCAGCAAAAGCTATTTCCTCAGAGTGCAAGGACGAAATGCGTGAAGCCTATACTTTCAGAAGTAAAAGAGCTTATGAATGGCACTGCAAAGTGGAATGAACTTTTTGTTTTTGAAATTCCTCGTAAGGTATATATATTTGGGATTTTCTATATTTTTATTTAGTTTAATATGGAAGACTGGATACATTACGCACCTTTTTTCCTTTCTTTGTTATATTAACTTGTGCGTTGTTAAGATAATAAAATTATTGTTGTAGCCTCGCTCAACAACTTGATCTATTGGGTAAAATGGTTATTTGATATGGTATTAGAGTCTCTATGATCGAAAAGTCTAGAATCCAATCCTTGGACCATCTGGTCAATTAAAATATTCGAGTACAAGGTGAAGTGGGGTAATATGCTTGTTTGTTCACGCGTCAAGTCCAATGGGCATTTGCATGGGGGTTGTGTTAAGGTAATAAAACTATTGTTGAAGCCTCACCCAACAACTTGAGCTATTGAGTGATTGATTATTTGAAATGAATTAGTACGCTTGATAGAGTGGCCACTTATTCCACAAAGTACGATCTAAGGTTCCACTACCATTCACTAAATTCTTCTGTGTTTGTTAAGCACACTGCAGTGGAGTAACATGCCATTGCTTTTTTTGAATCAGCCATCTGTCGAGTAAAATTTGCAGATGGAAGTTTAATTTGCATGTATTGATGTTATTTCTTTGTAACATGCCTGCTGTTTATCAGCCTTTTGACTAAAATAGACTATTGATGTGCAGTATGGAACATAACGGCTGGTTAAGATGCTAGAATGGATGACCAAATTCTGAAACTTTTGTCCTCTTTTAGTTGGTTGATAAATTTCTTGCTGCATATTCAATCTGACTTATTAGTTCTAGATTCTCTGTTGAAAGTTTGGATAATCGTATCACGTATGGCAGAAATATTTAGTGCATGCCTAATAAATTTACAGGCTGAATGCTCGCTACAGATGATCTAGTAGTTTGAAGACTATTCAAATTTTGGTTGGATTCTTCTTCAGTGCCATACCCACCATTTGGCTTCATTATTTTCATTTTTAATTAATAGGGTACCGGAAGTTGTACAGTACCTTCCACTATCATTTCAACTTACATCTATATAATTTTTAGGTCATCTCAATTGCTTAGGTACTCATTGTTTCTGCATTTTTGGTTCAATGGTATAGATGTTCATGAATAATTCACAATTTGACATAACCTCTTTTGTTAATTTTTTGTTTTTGCAGGGGATGGCTAAGCTAGAAGTGGAGGTAACAAATCTTGCTGCAAAAGCCGGAAAGGGTGTGTAGCTCAACTTTTGAATTCAAATTCACTTTGCATAAAGTGGCCTGAAGATCATAAATCTGATTTTCTCTTTTCAGCTATTATCTATCTCTTGGTTTGCTTGTCTATTTGATTTCTTTCTTTGTTTGTCAATATTTCTATTAGCTGAGTGACATTTTCTCTTCAAGACTCTTTTTACATCTACTGTTTATTTCCTAGAGCTCTTTGTAGCTTCTAACCATTTGCTGTCTTTTAATTCATTTAGGGCAAGTGAATTCGTGAATTGGAATAATGTTTTATCTTATTCCGTGGAATTGATTATACTTGGGTTAAATTCTGTCTAATAGAACTTTAAAGCCTATAGTTTGCTTCTAACAAAGTCGTGTAAGCTGTAAATGAGTAAGTAACAATCAAGTAATGAGCTTGCTCATGAACATTTTGGAGTACAGGCTATATGTCTATGATTCTACTTTTAGTTGCCTTGTTACATAAGCTTAAAATTAAGTTTTAAACTTGAATAGGAATTTCATCAAAAAATAAATGGTATGTTCTTAAGCTCCTTCATTAATTGGTTGCTGTGTTCTTTGTTTACTTATTGGTCTCACTGAAAGTCTGAAGGCAAGTGTGTTGATTATCAAGATTTATTGATTTCTTTTCCTTTTTTTCATGGATGTTATTTTATCCAGTACATAAGAAATAACAACTAAGCTTACAGCACTATATTGGATATGAAAGGCATTTATGTTCTTGGAATTGGTACAGGTGAAGTTTCTGGCGCACTCTCTTTGCCTGTTGGACATGGAACAGGCATGCTAAAGAAAATGGCCTCATCAAGGATGTTATATCAATCAAATAGTGGCGAGAATATTGTGTCACATCCTTTAAGAAGGAGGGTGAGCATTGTATTGCAGCTGCATATATACATTCTATGTTTGGAACAGTGAAATTCTCTTTTGTAATATATATATTTTCTGTTTGTTCTTTTTTTTTTCTCTTGCAGATCCAGAAAGATAGTATTGAAGTGTTGCATGACTGCGGTAGCCTGCTAGTTTCTACTACTTATTTTGAGAGGAATATGGTATCAAACTTACCTAGAGATAAAGATGCTGAGAACTCGAATCACAGAGATATAGGTTTCTGGGTTCGTCTTCGCCCCGAGGGTTCATGGGAGGGTATTCGTTCATTACTTCCGCTGTCAGTGGTCCCCAAATTGTTAGAGAATGATTTTGTTGCCATGGAAGTGGTCATGAAAAATGGCAAGAAGCATGCAATTTTCAGGGGTCTTGTGACTGTCGTGAATGAGGCAGATATTCAATTGGATATTCTTGTATGTCATGCCTCTTTGGTTTCCTCTTCAGGGAGAAGCAACATGAACACTGTGATAGAAGAGATCTTTGAAAACCAATATTATAGTCCTATTTCTGGTTGGGGTAACAAGTGGCCTGGCTTTAGAAGTAATGATCCAGGACGATGGAGCACCAGGGACTTATCATATTCATCTAATGTTAGTAGATGTTGAAACAACAATGCTTCTTTTATTTATTAGTAATATAATACCGCTGTATATTTTACCTGACTCCTGTTTTATTTTGAAGGACTTCTTTGAACCTTCCCTTGCTTCTGGATGGCAATGGACATCTGCATGGATTATTGATAAATCATCCCCTGTTGATACTGATGGCTGGACATATGGGCCTGATTTCCACATCTTAAAGTGGCCCCCAACTTCAAAGTCATGCACAAAATCTTCCGTTGATGTTGTGCGACGCAGGCGTTGGATTCGTAGGAGGCAACTACAAACTGGGCAGGGATTGAATAGCATGAATGACAAATTAATTTCCATAAATCCTGGATCATCAGCTGTTTTACCATGGAGAAGCACATCTAAGGATTCGGACCAGTGCGTACAAGTTCGCCCTTATGTTGATCAATGTCAGCCTGCATATTCATGGGGACAGACAGTTACTTTTGGATCTGGATATGCATTTGGGAAGGAGCAGGCTTTTGCTGATCAAGGCTTGCTTGCCAGACAGAATACATCGAGGCAGGGCACTAAAGCGCCTGATGCTTTTAAGTTGAACCAGCTTGAGAAGAAGGATGCTTTATTTTGCTGTTCCCCTGGTACTGGAAGTAAACAGTTTTGGCTTAGCGTAGGTGCTGATGCATCAATTCTTAACACTGAATTGAATACTCCTGTTTATGATTGGAGAATTTCTATTAGTTCTCCATTGAAATTGGAAAACCAGCTTCCTTGCCCAGCTGAATTCACAATTTGGGAAAAAACAGACGATGAAGGTTGTATTGAGCGACTAAATGGTATTCTCTCTTCACGTGAGAGCATGCATGTATATTCAACAGATATTTACAAGCCTGTTTATCTCACATTAATTGTTCAGGGTGGCTGGCATCTGGAAAAGGTAAATAATTTTTCATAATGTATATATGCCCACATTCTATTTGAAGTTCATTTTATACTATATCTGCATGTTTTATACAACATATTTCTGCTGTATTTAAATTTTAGTTTGTGGCATACATTTAATCAACATTTCCTTCTATTAGCAGGATCCTGTTCTTGTTCTGGATCTTCCTTCCAGTGACCATGTCTCATCATTCTGGATGGTACACCAGCAAAATAAAAGGTCGAGCTCATTAATTTATTATAATTTATTCAAATGTTTAAATTAATTGAACTTCGCTATGTATTAATTACTATTAGATTTTAGATTATGGAAGTAAATATTCTTGCGTTTACTGCGACTGTTCTGTTCATTCTGGTAGGAACGTTTGTGGAATAAATTTTCAAATTCAAATGTTTAAATTTAAAATAATATGTTTTTTTATTTTTCAATTTATTTTGTGATTTTAATCAACTATTTTAATTTTAATATGATTTTTTTTTTGTCTTTTTAATAAATTTATTTTAATGTCTTCTAATTTTTATTATTAATTTAAAAAATATATGAACATAATTAAATTATTTATCATTATAATTTATTATTTATTTTATTATAATTAAACACATGGATGTATCTTGTTAGTATTGAATAAATTATGGCTGTAATGTGTTCAATGTTTAAATAATTTATTGGGAATATGCTGAGAATATTCTTTTTGGTGCTGAAAATAGTATTGGAGAAAAAACACTAGGTGATTTTTTTTTTAATTTTTTAGTGTAAATTGTTGGAGATGACCTTAGTCTCCATTACGAACCTAAGATTTTGTTTCTTTGTTGCTGATGTATTTTATATATACCGACATCATGTGCACCAAATTTGGAAATATATAAATGGCAAGAGTCAGTCTCACAGTAATGTGTAGCTATACACACACACAGACACACACAATGACACTTATAGAACCGCATTGACACAGCCCTGGATTATGATATTAACCATTTTAGTTGGATGCAGGAGACTGCGTGTGAGTGTTGAACGAGAAATGGGAGGAACAATTGCTGCACCAAAAGTCATTCGGTTTTTTGTGCCATATTGGATAGTAAATGATTCGTCTTTGCCACTGGCATATACAATTGTAGAGATTGAGCCTATGGATGATGCAAAAACACAATTAAAAAATTCCTCAAACTCAATGGAAAGGAAATTTTTTGGTGCTAAGCGAAATATTCAAGTACTTGAATTTATTGAGGATACTACCCCCCTACCTACCATGTTTTCTCCGCAAGACTCTGCAGGTCGCAGTGGGCTTATAATGTTCCAATCCCAGAAAGACTCTTATATGTCACCACGAGTGGGCCTTGCGGTTGCTGTTCGTCATTGTGAGGTCTATAGTCCTGGGGTTTCTCTTCTTGAGCTTGAAAAGAAGGTGATTTGGATGGAAAGATAGCTTATCTGCATAGCTTGGACTTCAAATTTATCTGCTGAGCTTGAAATTTTTGTTATTTTCTCTCTCTCTCTCTCTCTAATGTGATGCTGGTCAAATCTTTTTCAGGAGAGGGTTGATGTCAAGGCATTTAGCTCAGATGGATCCTACTACAAGCTTTCAGCTCTACTTAAGACCTCGGAGAGGACTAAGGTGTTTTTTCTAATACTCGTTTTTTTTTTTCTATTATACATTTCACATTAGTTTGCCTATGTACAATGAATTTTAAGAAGCAATTTTTATTTATTTATTCTTCTGGAGAAAATTTATGCACAAGTTTTGTGAAGATTTATTGCCTTGTGAAGAGTGGATTGATCGAGTCATAGATGACTCTAAGGATTGTGCTGTAGTAAAGACTGGTTTGTGATCATATGTTGGTTAGTAGTCAAATACAACCTGCATTGCGTAATCAAGGATGGGGTAACAACCTGCATTGTGATCATATGGTGGAGGACCTACTAGACTGATTTGTGATCAATGCAACCTGCATTGTGATCATATGGTGGAGGACCTACTAGACTGATTTGTGATCAATGCAACCTGCTCCAAGGCGACAGGGATCTACTTTTAAACTTTTGAAAGAGATGTTGATTTGGTTTTTCCCCTCACATGCATGTATATCTTCACCGGTATTGCATCTTCTTTGTGTGTTTGCATGGTTCTGTTCGACCAACAACTGAAACTGAGTGTTAATTAGTTTAGCATGCGCGTATTCAAGGATGTCACAGCATGAGGATGTATCCTTTTGTAAATAGTTTTTAAGATCTGTGTTTATTGTATCATTATTGTGCCAAAAACAAGTCTAATACTGAATCCAAATAACTAATGGGTCTGGAATGTGTTGCAGCTATTATTTTCGGGAACACTAGATTTGCACTGATTGACCGAGTGAACAAAAAAAATTATATTTTTGCCTAATGTTTAAGACTTGAGAAAGAACTGCATCATGTAGCTGCAGCGATTTAATTATGTTTCTTGAATGGATAAGTTGTTTGTAATTAACAGTTGCGAATTGGATGATATTCAGGTTGTTCATTTTCAGCCGCACACATTGTTTGTGAATAGAGTAGGTTGCAGTATCTGTCTACGGCAGTGTGATTCTCAGTTGTTGGAATGGATTCATCCTACTGATCCTCCAAAATCATTTGGATGGCAGTCTTCTGCCAAAGTAGAGCTATTGAAGGTCTGTTGAAAGAACAATGTTTTTGGCTAGATGTGTTTAGACATTTTTTCTTTACGGTGTTTTAATTTTCAGTTGCGGATGAATGGATTTAACTGGAGTACTCCATTTAGCGTAAGCAGTGAAGGCATGATGCGAATTTCTTTGACGAAAGACACCGGAGGCTATCAAATTCAGTTGAGAGTACAAGTAAGAAGCGGCACAAAGAGCTCACGCTATGAAGTCATCTTCCGTCCAAACTCGTCATCCAGTCCTTACAGGTTATAACTTACGCCCATAACATTTTATCATCCGATTATAATGAGGATAGTTTTTGCATTGAAAATGTAAGTTTTTGCCAGCTACTTCTTTGCGCTCTAATCAACTATTAATACAATTTATCTAAAAATATTATGTCTTGCTTCTCTAAAGAATTTCTCATGTTATAAAGACTGCAACACTTTTTTGTTTCTTTTCCATGTATTTGATTATGCACCTGTTGTTGCTCTGATTTTTCTGTTAGTAACAATGAGTTCCTATGACAGGATTGAAAATCGTTCTATGTTTTTACCCATCCGCTTTCGGCAAGTGGATGGTTTCAGTGATTCATGGAAGCTTCTTCTACCTAACGCAGCAGCTTCGTTCCTATGGGAAGATCTTGGTAGGCGGCAACTGTTGGAACTCTTTGTAGATGGGACCGACTCATCAAAATCATTGATATACAATATTGATGAGGTTTCTGATAATCTGCCCATCCATATGGGTGGAGGACCTACTAGAGCTTTGCGTGTTACTATTATGAAGGAAGAAAAAATGAATGTGGTTAAGATTTGTGATTGGTTGCCGGAAAATGAACCTACCGCTTTTTTAAGCAAAGGTGTCCCATTGCAGTTGTCACATACCGGTGGAAATGACCCTCAACAACAGCAATTGTCATCCACTGCAGATTGTGAATTTCATGTTGTTATTGAGCTGGCTGAGCTTGGAATATCTATTATAGACCACACACCAGAAGAAATCTTATACTTGTCGGTGCAGAACCTTCTCCTATCTTATTCTACTGGCTTGGGTTCGGGTTTAAGTAGGTAGGATTTCTTCATTACCTAAAAAAACCTCTCTGGTTTTGACATCCCTAGCAGAGTTACTAAAGAGTATCATGGGGAAGCGGTAGAGATAGAGACTGGATTTTGATTCAATAAAATCAGAACCATATACCTACTTTTTGTTGACATGCGCACTTACTTCCTGAATATTTCTTTTTATTTCCCATTCTCTAAGTCATCAATTTGTATAGTAGTGAAAACTGTGAACCCATAATAAGCTAATATGAAAGTGATCCATGACTCCATACCATGGTGGCATTAAGATCTAGATATTTCTATTCTGAAGACAGTACATTATTTTTTCTAATCCCTGCTAGTTTTCTTCTGCTTATTTATCTTTTTCACTTCTTTTCTGATTACTTTGAGATTGCATTTATACTAGATCTGGATATTTTCAATTTCACATGCAGTGTATTATATATATGTATATATATATATATATATATATAACCAGTGCATGTTATCATCATTCAAATTTAAACCTAAATATGGTACGTTTGTGGCAAGAGAATCTATAGCTTAGTTAAATATTTCTCCACCATTTAGGCCTCTTTGTTTATTTGTGCTCTGAAACTAAACATTTTCCCCTTTTTTTCAACTGAAAAAGAACCTTGTAGAATGTGTGGATTAGTTAGTTTGATTGCCATTGATGAAACTCTGCTATGTTTGTTTCCTGCGCAACTGATGTTCCGGACTGACTGAAATTAGCAATTTTCATTTTTTTCTAATAACAGGTTCAAATTGAGAATGCATGGAATACAAGTGGATAATCAGTTGCCGTTAACCCCAATGCCAGTTCTCTTCAGGCCACAGAAAGTTGGGGATGGAACCGATTATATCTTGAAGTTCTCCATGACATTGCAATCAAATGGCCCCTTAGATCTATGTGTTTATCCATATATTGGGTTCAGTGTGAGCTTTCAGTAACATTAACCTTAAGTTACTGATTTATTTCCTTTTATTTAATTATGCTGGTCTTCTTGTGTTTATCAGGGACCTGACAGTTCTGCTTTTCTAATAAACATTCATGAGCCCATTATCTGGCGACTTCATGATATGATCCAGCAAGTAAATCTCAGTAGGTTACGCGACGAACAAACCACTGCTGTTTCTGTTGATCCAATCATTCAAATTGGGTATGTGATAATCTTTATTTGAGATAAAAGAGCGCTTACCCATTTCTGTAGTCACTTGAGAGCTTACTTGATTATGTTTCTGGAATACAGTGTTCTGAACATCTCAGAAGTTCGATTCAAAGTGTCAATGGGTATGTCTCCTGGTCAGCGGCCAAGAGGAGTACTTGGTTTCTGGTCATCTTTGATGACTGCCTTGGGCAACACTGAAAATATGCCAGTAAGTGTTTGGATATTTCTATCTTTGTATACTGCAAGATCCTTCTTTTAACTGTATTCTTTGACTCCTTGGAAACAAGAGCATGATTCTGAAAGCTTTGGAATATCTGTTGATGATTTTCTCCAAATCTTATCTGAAATACATGCCATCCGTCTTGGGCCTTGGCAGTTCTTGTTGAACTCGTTATAATCTATTTAGTATGATGTGGCGGATGAAAATCCGTGACGGTGCACTATGCGAGCAAACCATCCTTTCCTTAAATGATTGTTACTGCTTAGAGCTCAATTAATCTTCCTCTGCTATCTTGTAAACTGAGAGTTCAGTTTAGGAGCATTGTGACCTGGGAGACTATTCTATGTTCTTAGTCGTATGAAATTTATATTGTTCCATAGGTAATGAGTCTTTCTTGGACTTTAAAGAGCATCTCATTTATGTTATCCAGGTGAGGGTAAATCAGAGATTTCGTGAGAACATATGCATGAGGCAGAGTGCTATGATTAGCATTGCTATTTCAAACATTAAAAAGGATCTTCTTGGTCAACCTCTTCAACTGCTCTCCGGTGTTGATATTTTGGGTAATGCAAGCAGTGCACTTGGACATATGAGCAAAGGTGTAGCTGCCTTGTCCATGGATAAGAAGTTCATCCAAAGTCGACAAAGACAGGTTTCCTTTTCTTTTTGAAACTAAAATCCTTTTGTTTCTGTGATTGTTGCGTATCAACTTTGAATATTTTTTATTAACAAGCTGGAGCAACTGGTTGGTGCCCTGATTGGTACAAAATATAAATTGTTGGGCAGCATAACGTTGAATTTTTGCCAAAAGACAATTAATTTATCTAAGTCTATAAATCTTCTTTGTGCTGGTATGAATTCAGAGGGATAAATATTATTTCAGACTCGACGCTTTCAAATGGGAAGAATTTATTTCTTTTTCGCCCTTACAGTTAACCAATTTTAAACTTCCATTATATTCCAAATTCTGGTATATTTCTGTTAGCATCCATGTGCTGCTGCTGATTCTGCTGACCTCCATTTCATGTTTGGTATTTCTTTCTTATAAAAAGCTTGTAGTTGGTCAAGGCTTTATTCACAACCTGGACATTGATTGACTTTGTTTCTATTTCCTATCCATAGCATTGGGGTAAAGGTTAATGAATCCCTGGTATTAGGCGGATATATAAATTAAAGGTTATTGAATCCTTGGTATTGAGTGGATATAGGTGTCAAGAATTTTCTGGGGTGGATTTTAATGCCATAATGGTGCTCTAGAATATTTAGTGATACTCTGCATCTTTTAGCTATGTTGAGAGGATGCCTTATTTACTTTTTTTATTTTAGCAGGAGACAAAAGGTGTAGAGGACCTTGGTGATGTTATCAGAGAGGGAGGTGGTGCTCTGGCAAAGGGTCTTTTTAGAGGTGTCACAGGCATTTTAACGAAACCTTTTGAAGGTGCAAAAACATCCGGCGTTGAGGGTTTTGTTCAGGGTGTCGGGAAAGGAATAATAGGTGCCGCTGCCCAACCTGTTAGTGGAGTTCTGGATCTTTTGTCTAAAACTACTGAAGGTGCCAACGCTATGAGAATGAAGATAACATCAGCTATAACATCAGAGGAGCAACTCCTCCGAAGAAGACTTCCTCGTGGAATCAGCGGTGATAATTTGCTTCGACCTTACAATGAGTACAAAGCCCAGGGACAGGTAGTTCTTCATTCTCGTATGCAATTCACATGTAGCAGTTGTTTGACTTGCTGGAACTCTAGTAGTAAGGCTTGTTCATGCCTTCCTCAGTGTTGTGTATCCTATTTAAAGTATGACAATATTACACATATAATTATAGACTTTATTGGGGTTGATGGTTTTCTTTATTGTCCAAGGAAAACAACACTCTCATGTCCCAATAAACAAGGACTACAGTTGGGTCAATTTACTCGTGGTGTGGCAGAGTTGTATCCGATTCTGTTATGACTGCTAGATGCATGTCACATCAATTGATTACAGTCTTGTGACATTTCTCCTGCAGCATTTATACTATTGCTTGACATTCTTCTTTGATTTTTCATTTCATAGATAACTTGTAGTATCAGGCATTTCCTCACGGTTCAAGTTACAATCATTTTGAGCTCATGCTCCATTAATCTGGTCAACTGGTCATCACTAACTCCAAAATATTTGTCATCGTTTAGGTTATATTGCAGCTGGCCGAATCAGCTTCATTTTTCAGTCAGGTTGATCTTTTTAAAGTACGTGGGAAGTTTGCCTTATCCGATGCTTATGAAGATCACTTCATGCTTCCTAAAGGAAAAATTGTGATGGTGACTCATCGGAGAGTAATGTTATTGCAAGTAAGTTATCTTTATGAGAAACATTTACTGCTCTTGAATCTTGCTTAGTCACTAAAGGGATTAACTAAAGTAGAAATTAATGTTGCTCTTTTTAGCAACCGTCCAATATTATTGGTCAGAGGAAGTTCAGCCCTGTAAGAGATCCGTGTTCAGTGCTGTGGGATGTGTTATGGGACGACTTGGTGACAATGGAATTGTCTCAGGGAAAGGACGACCATCCAAAAGCTCCACCCTCAAGATTGCTTCTTTACTTGAGGAGTAGAGGAACAGAGGTAAAAGAACAAACTCGTGTAATTAAATGCAATCATGAAACTGATCAGGCTCGTGAGGTCTACTCTTCAATTGAGCGAGCAATGAACACTTACGGACAAAACGTATCAAAGGTTTGTTTCTGACATCATATTTATCTTTGTATTTGGATATGCTTTCAGAATCTTCATATAATTCCACATTTTTCACTTGCATCAATTTTTGTTTAAACTGATGTCAGAAAGCCTGGGATTGCAGATGTACAAATTCTGAGAACTGGTAAATACAGAATGTTTCTATTAACTGAAGAGTAAAATTGCTTGCAGTATAGAATTAAAAGTATCTGGTTTTAATATAATAGAAGAACGTAAATAAGGACAGTGTGATTCCCACTGGTTGAACTTGTGGCTCACATAAGACATTGCTATGCCTTGGAATAACAACATTCTGGTCGAACATTGGAGGTTTTTCTTGCAATATAATTAGTACTTTTGATCATGTTATTCAGGAAATGCCGAAATATAAAGTGATAAAGCCATACATGCCTGGTGCAGATGGTACCAATCTTGATGTGATGTCAAGAGAAGCTTGGTCTCACCCACAGGTTCCTGTATCATTTCCTCTATATTCAACTTTTGGTAGCAGCAACCTTAATTGATGCGGTCTGTCAGCGGCTGTTGATGATTTGTGTTCAAGGGTTCACGATACAATTCTGCTTACAAATGCAAGAGAGCTTTTGAAAGGTATGACTTTGGATTCACTTTTGTTAATAATATCGTCATCAACAACATAATAAATTAGAAAAAATTATATCACTGGTGTCTAAGCTTTTATGAATCTTCTATGTTAGTATTTGAATTTTTATTAATCTGCTATTTTAGTGTCTGAATTTTTATTTCTTGCAAATTAGTGTTTAACTTTTTTTAAAGTGTCAAACAGGTGCTTTTAGCCATTTTTCCACCACCGGACTATTAACAACAGGGCCAAAACAAATTTACTATTATTTAGTTTGCCATTTTGGTTTCAGATTGACAAGTGTATCATTTGCACATACTGCCATCATTGTTTTTGTTAATATGACTCTGAAACTTTGCTAAATGTAGGAGTTATTTTTATTTTTTCAGGAAATGGTTAAAAACACTTATTTGATATATTTTTAAAAAGTTTAAATACCAATAACTGAAATAAAAACTCAGACACAATAATAGTGGATTCAGTAAAGTTTACCGCAATTAAAATAAAAACTTTATAAAAACTTTTACGTTGGTGTCTTCTATTTGTTGATATAGGGCAATCCCATGTATGTTTATTCAACACCAAGGAGGGAAATGATCCAGACCAATATATAGGTGTATATTCAGGAAATTCTGCAACCAACAAAAAGGGTCTTCCTGTGAAGTTGAAGCTGAACTTGAACTTAAGTGGATGCTGATTAAGTGTACAGGTGTAGACAAGAAGCAAAAATATCCATAATAGATTTTTGTAGAAGACTACAATTCAAAGTGTAAATCATGTGAGATTTGAATGAAGCTTTTTGGTAACTAAAGCTTGTACAGAAAAAATACCTCTTACTTATGTTTACATGCAGTATTTAGAAATGTACAGTTTTTGAAACATTCTTCGGCCTCCAGTACTACATTGGGTTGTCAGCAGTGGCAGCGGATTCTGAATGTTTTCTATAAGGTGTAAAAATATAAAGTAATGTATGTTGTATTATACTGTGATGACTTGAAAAAAATAAAAAAAATTAAGGTGGGAAAAATTATATAATTAAATTTATTATATAAAAATTTAAATCATATGGTAGGTAATTGTCCATACAGCAATATGTAGATCCTCCCGTAGTTGTCAGTCAATCAGAAAGCAAATTGATAGCAGTTGCACCGATCTTTATGGATGGCATGATTATTAAATACCAAGCCGAGTCATTTACATTTATGCTGGGCATTAAAAATTATACATAATTACTAAAGCAAGAGTATATTTGGTTATTTAGTTCATGAAATAGCTATTTTGTATAAAGTAGTTGAAAAATTATGGCACGCAACTGTTGTGCCATGTCATTCGTGTAACAAACCAATGATGTGTTACACACGTGGAAAATTAATAATAAAAAATAATTAAAAAATTTCGTATCGTAAATGTTCATTGGTTTGTTTTAAATATGACATGATACAATAATGTATGAGATAAACAGTCAGAATAGTTATTCTTTTGGTTTATGAAATAACTTTCTTAATTTCTCAAGGATGAAATAAAATGTTGATGTGTTGTTTATTGCAACACCAAACCAACGGCTCCAATTAATTAATCTTATAATTATTTTTAAAATCAATATATAGGGTCTAATGAATAGAATTTGATAAATTTAAAGGATATATTGATAAAAAGATATATTTTAATATTTGGGTGTAAGTTTAGTGAGTAAATTAATTATATTAAGACCATCACTGTACATTTTCAAAATAATGTAGGGTTTGATAATATTTCTCGCTTATAATAATTTCCCGCGCGAGTCAGAGTTTATACTCTTCAATTTTAGCGCCATTTTACCCTACTTCAACTCTTTTTATATCCTAATTAAGAATGAATTCATTATTGGAGGCGAAAAATTAAAATAATAAGAAAGAAATCGTCCTTTGGCCGTCACTTCTGTGCAACCAGGTTCCATTTTCTTTCTCATTTTGATCATCTCTTTATCTGCCTTCTAGGTGTTTGTTGGAATTACTGAATGAAAACCTATCAAATTGATTTTTTTTTAATTGATTTGAACGATGCTTATATATTTTCTTTTATTTAATTAATTGTTTTGTTATTATTGATTTCTGAATTAGGAATTCTTGGTTATGTTCAAACTATTTTGTAATCTATAATACATTTCTTGTTTGGCTGTTAGATATGTCTGGAAACAATGAGAATGAGGTGGACAATGACCAGAAATTGAACTATGAATGTGATCCAATTGCTAGCCAATATGATGATGAAGAGAAACACTGTTGCGGCTTTGGTATTAGTGATGGTGATGGTAGTGATGACGAAGACGGTTGGAGAACTGTTTCAGGTGATGGCGAAGACGGTTGGAGAACTGTTTCAGGTGATGGCGAAGACGGTTGGAAAACTGTTTCAGAGGATTCTGAGACGGGAAGCGTCAATAATTGTCATATTGATTTTGAAGAAAGACAATCTTACATGGCTCTTGCAATGCTAAGCTGTGTTGAAGATATTTTACCTCTGGATGGTCTTCCTATTCAACTTCTACGCAAACATATGGTAAGCGATGGAGGAAGTGAGCCTAGGCATAAAAAGAGTGAACTAAGTGTCGGTGCTCTTCAAGCCGAGTGTTTAAACATTTACGATGATGAGAAAGTAAGAGCTAAAAAAGTGTTGAAAAATTTTGATGGTCAAATTACCCTTTCAATTGATGTTTTGAGATGTCCAGCAGCTGGTGAGTATTTGTGTTTAACTGCACATTTCATTGCTGTTGATTGGTGTTTGAGAAATTGGGTCATCTGTTTTAAGCCTGTTAACAAGACGTTTGATGATGATTTCTTGTATGGAACTGTTATGAAGTGTATTACTGACTGGGACATTGGCGATAAAGTATCAGGTGTTATTGTGGATAACTTTTGGTTTGATGGTGAATGTGTTGGTGAAGTCAAAGATTTAGTGCAAAAAAAGAGGAAACTCCCATTTCGCCTTGGGATGTTTCGATTGAATTGTTGTGCTGATCTCTTTAAGTTAATGGTGCAGGATGCATTCAAGGGGATATCTGAAATTATGCATAGGGTTGATGAATATATGAATTTCGGAAAACCAATAAATATGTGGAACACTGTGTTTACTAATCTGAAGGAGGCTTTAGAGTATGAGGCTAAGGGAGAATGGAACAAAGACGAGTATGAGAATTATGAAAAACTTAATTCTGATGAGTGGAAAAAGGTTGAAGAAATTTGCAAGCTATTGCAGAGCTTGTATAATGCTGCAAAATCCATCTTTGAAGCAAAACAACCTACTGCGCATATCTGTCTTCGTAATCTTCAAGAGGTTCACGCTAGCTTAGCTCAGGCATCAGCTGATTCGGACAATTTCATTAGCCCTATAGCTAGGAAAATGCTCGAGAGGCTCGATAAGTATTTGAAGAACATGTTCTTGGTTTTAGCAACTGCTATAGTTATGGATCCTCGATGCAAGATGAAGTACTTAGAATTCTCTTTTGCCAGGAATGGTGCAAATGACGGCACCTCTGATTCGACGACTGTCCTAACCACCATTCAAACTCTTTATGATGATTACTTGACTAATTCACTTCAAATACACAAACGCAAGGCTGATTCCATTTCACGCGACTCTGATAATGACCCTGACGATGATTCTGATTGGCTACAGAAATACAAGCAGTTTGCTGAAGCTGATAATAGACCAATAAAGTCAGAGCTGGATTTATACTTGGAAGAGGGTGTGTTACCTTGGAGCCAGGATTTTGATATATTGGGTTGGTGGAGAGGTGAAAGCCCAAAATATCCTGTTCTGTCGAGGTTGGCACGCGACATATTGGGGGCACCTGTTTCCGTTGTGACTTCACAAGACGCGTATTTCACAGTCGAGAGAGAAATCGGTGGGCGTTTGGCTTCTTTAGAATCAGATGTGATGAATGCTGTGATGTGTTCTCGTAGCTGGTGTCCTCCTGATATCAAGTCCAAGATTTGTTCTATGATTGGAGATATGGATGCTCTGGTGGACACAGAATGTGTAGCAAATGCACTTTTTGGTTACTGAATAACAAGACATTTTATATGAACAACACAAGCCATGGGAACTTCTGACATTAACATTTCAACTGTTATAATAGAAAGTGGGCGTATCTCTTAGCTGAAGCTGAAAATGGCATTTTCAGGTTTATTTTTGATTTGATATTGATAGTTTTTGTTAATATTAATGCTGTCAGTGCGAATTCTAGCTTCTTTTTTGGACTTAAATCTATGTTATGTTGATATTATTATCTAGAAACTAAAAGTAATTATTGTTTGGAAAAATCTTTTCTAATTATCAAGTTGCAAAATGTTAACTAAAGAATTTAAAATTTATTAGTCTTTTGAAAATATATTTATTAGTCTTTTGAAAATATATTTTTTCTCTAAAAATGAGAATAGTTGTGCTAATGAGTGTTTATCCCGTGCATTGGTATGTTAATTCATCAAAACTATCTGCTGATAGGTATGAATTTGATGGAAGAAGAAAGCCTACGAGGCTCTTGCCAACTTCACTCGCAGCCTTTAATGCAGTGTATTTAAAAAAAAGTATCATCATAAATATATTTCAACCAATTAGAATAATATACACTTAAATTTTAAAACTAATATATTAAGAAAATAAATATTTTCTTGTATAAGAGATTCGTTTAGATTTGCAAACTTCATGAATCTCTTTACGTGATATTTGAGTTCAGCTCAAGATTTAACTGAGTATTTTGATTTTGAATTCGAATCAATTTTTTTTATAATGATCTTGGCCAACTAGTTTATGCTCCTATCACAGTGTATGTCATGATTATTTGATTAAAATTATACATAATGATAAAATCACTTAGTTCTACGCTTTATTGAATCTTAGATTATATGTTCCTTTTAGTGGTTGATGTATAAATCAAAATCAACTTATACTGCAAGTAAGTTGCATTATGTGCTGAAAAATTGCGGCATGCCATTCGTGTAACGAATTAATAATGTATTAGCCATGTGAAATTTTTAATAATTAAAAAAATAAGTAATAATTAAAAAAATTCTATCGCAAATACTTATTAATTTGTTATAAATATGACATGACACAACTATTATGTGGGATTACACTTTTATATGCTGCTCATTTTAATTCTTGGGAATTTTTTTTTTTAAAAAAAGCCATTTTTTCAGAAGTTAAATACTTTTGGAATCTGATAAAGTTGTATTTTTGGGCAAAATGGTCTTTAAATATAATATTAAGAAGAGTATCTATATCAAGTAGCTACAGTTTAGATGGTATAAGCGGTGACTGGCATTCTACTAATCTCAATTATAAAATATATTAGATTTTAATTTATACTTTTTGATTTTCATAACAGTTCATTTGTTGTTTTTATCAATATATACTCCATCTTTGAAAGAAAATAAAAATTGAGTGATGTGTTTTAAAATTCAGTTAAGTAGAAATATATATATATATATATATATATATATATATATATATATATATATATATATATATATATATATATATACTAGTTTTGCATTACGTGCTACGCACGTGGCTCGTAGTATGACTCATCAATTAATTATATATTAATTTAATTCATTGTGATTATATAAATTTATTTTATTTATAATCAATATGGATTAAAAATACCTTATTAGTTGGATTAAACTTATTATATTAATTTATTATAATTATATTTTATTTATAATAAATATTAAATTATTTAAATACTTAAATATTTTTAAATAATATTAAATTAGTTAGAGATTAGTTAGAATTTTTATTAGATTATATAATATTTTATGAGAAGAATTGTAATAATTAATATTATTGATTAATTATAATTAATGCTAAATTAATTATAAATTAGTTAAAATTTATGTTGGATTAGTAAATATTTTGTGATCTGGATCAAGAATATTATTTTTCATGATTAGTTCAATTAATAATTAAAATAATATTATAGATATCATGATAGCAAATGTGAATTGACTGAGAAACATAAATTAATAAGAACGTTTACCTTAATATTTTGACCGCTATATTAACTAATCTATACTATATATAAAAGCACGGATGGGGGGGGGACAGGCACTTTTACCTAATAGCCCTTTCTAATTCATAAATTAATAGAGGTTTTATGGTCATTGTCTAAATAATTTAATAATATGAATTAATAACATCGATTTTAAATAAGAAGTTTAAGTTGAGTAAAACATCTAATTATAGTGTTAATTGATAACATAGAATCCCATTAATTTCAAATCTCTTTTTTCCATGTATGGAATATGACCAAATTGTAAACTAATAAATAGGCAGTGCCTTAGACTCGCAGTCATCAATAATTATATATGATTCATATATTATTATATTATTATTTGATTTAATGTTATGCCAATCATAATTAAATTAATATTACAACTTCAAATTCTAGAATTAATATAGTCATGTATTAATAGAATATATATACAGGTAATACTGTTAAATACATCGAGTGTCTACTTAAATTTTGAGTAAAAAAATAAAATTTATAATTATTAAAAATAATTAATAACTAAATATCATAATAATATTTTGACGAGTCACACTACGAGCCACGTGTGAAACACGTAAAGCGACACTAGTACATATAAAAATTCGCAAGTGGTGCTTTTTTTTTGTATTAAAATTATCTATTACTTGATTATTATTTGATCAATTAAGGATGAGTTAATATCATTTGGTAAAAGAAAAAAAGAATTGGGTTATTTTTTAGATCAAATTTTTATATGATCAGAGCAGTTTTTAGGATTTAGAGATTAATTTTATTTGACTGTATACAAACATCTAAACTCGAATAATTTATTTACACCAATATGTTTCTCTTTAATTATACAAAATCCTAATGAGTAGTGATAAACTGCAAATCAAATTTCCTAATGCACATCAACTGAAGCATAAATTTATGTTACTTTTCTTTATATCGTCATGTTAAAGACTGAACAATATTTTAAAATAGCGACAGTTATTGTATCCAAACATAATTAGTATATTTTGGAATGAAATATTAGACATGGACATGTTATGTACTTCCTAATAAAGAAAACAGTAGCCAAAATGTAGCAAAATTTCAAGGAAAAAGGTTCAAAATGACCCTAACGTAACCATCGAATTTCTTGTCACCCCTTAATGTATTTTGAGGTTTTAAAATGACCCTCATGTTAATGAAACATAAAATTCACACCTCTCAATTAGACGGTGTTGTATTTGACGTTAAACGGATCCTACATGTCAAAAATTAACTTAGGTGAACAACCCCCTTTTCTTAACCATAAAGAGTTCTTCCCTATGCACAAATAACATTTATGTAAGTAACATTCTTCCTCCTAGCATGCTCAGTAAAGTCATAGCATCTCTAATCAACTTCTTCCCCTGCTACCATCAATTCCCGTCCTTCCCACCACCCTCATCCGCAACCACCAACGACGACGGAAATCCTTTATAATTTAAATAAATTTTATTTATTTTTCAACCCTAGATCAACGGTTATAACATTTATTACAGATTTGAAGAAGAAATTGGTGTATGTAGCAGTGTTGGCGGCGGGATGACAGGTTGCAGTGACAGGCGGCAGCCATGGTATCATGGTGTGACTAAAATACCAATGGTTTCAATTAAAATCATTGATTTCACCTTTTGACCAGTCTGCATCTACCTCGAGTTGTTTCAGTTTTAATTCAAGTTCTTTAACTAATTTCAATTCTTTTGACATCAATTCAATCTTTTTCCTTTGTTCTTCAACTGTAATATTTTCTTAATATAAATAATTGAGGGTTGTGTTAGGTTTCATATACATTAGGGTCATCTTTACCATTGTATTGTGTAATTCTGACTTTGAATTGAAAATTTGATAAAAAAAAAGAGGTCGGGTATGGTGGAGGAACTTAAACAATACAAAGAGGAAGATGATGGAAATACAGGGCAGTCCACTTTGGCAATATATGTCAGTCTACCTAAGTTGATTTTGTCATGTAGGATTCTTTTAACATCAAATACAACACCGTCTAATTGAGGGGTGTGAATGTTAGATTTTATTAACATGAGGGTTATTTTTGAGCCTCGAAATACATTAAGGGGTCGCAAGAGCTTCGGTGGTTACAATAGGGTCATATTTGAGCCTTTTCCCAAATTTCAATTTGGCTTACGTTGAAGTCTTCTAATACAAATCAAAATGCAATATGCTTACCGAATTCAAATGGTATTTTATAGTAATAATAGTTAAACGAATGTACAATTATTAGATTAATTGATTAACAAATTACCATAAAGCCATAACTTAAAGAATCATTAAAGGAGGGCGATTCGGTAAATGTGCCTGTCCCCCCCCCCCATCCGTGCTTTTATATATAGTATATATATATATATATATATATATATATATATATATATATATATATATATATATATATATATATATACTAATTTATTTATTATTTAAAATTTATATACATTTATAAAAATTCTAATCAAAAAATTATTAAATTAAATAATTAATCATACTCTAATTAGTGTAAAAGAATTGGATGGTTATTACCGATTTGTTTATTTTTAATTTTATAATTTTTATATTTAAAGAGGTTTAGTTATATTTTTATTTTTAAAAGTAAATCAAATTGGATTGACTTTTGATTTTTAGTTGAACCGACCGGGTCCGTTCGACTCAAAAAAAACACCATTATAGTATACTCTTCAATTTTGGCGCCATTTTTGCCCACCCTTAAGCTCTTTTATTTATAATCTGCTAATTGATATAGGGTTTGATAGTATCTCTCGCCTGTGATAATTTCCCGCGCGAGTCAGACTTTATAGTCTTCAATTTTAGCGGCATTAAAAAAATTAAAATTATAAGAAAGAACACCGCCCTTTGGCCGTCACTTCAGTGCAACCAGGTTCCTTTTTCTTTTTCATTTTGATCATTTATTTATCTGCCTTCTAGGTGTTTGTTTAAATTACTGAATGAAATCCTATCAAATTGATTTGGACGATGTTTATATATCTTCTTTTATTTAATTAATTGTTTTGTTCTATTATTGATTTCTGAATTAGGAATTCTAGGTTATGTTCAAACTATTTTGTAATATATAATCCGTTTATTTTTTTGGCTGTTAGATATGTCTGTAAACAATGATAATGAAGTGGGCAGTGACCAGAAAAGAACTATGAATGTGATTCTTATTCTATTGCTATCCATGACCATGATGATGACGAGGTACACTGTTACGGCTGTGGTAATAGTGATGATGATGGTAGTGACGATGAAGACGGTTGGGGAACTGCTTCAGATGATTCTGAGACGGGAAGCGTTAACAATTATCATATTGATTTTGAAGAAAAACAATCTTACAGGGCTCTTGCAATGGTAGCCAGTATGGAAGATGTTTTACCTCTGGAGGGTCTTTCTGTTCGAATTTTACGCAAACTTATTGGAATTGAGCCTACGGATGATGGCGGTGATTCGGGTGAACTAAGTATTGCTGCTCTTCAAGCCGAGTGTTTAAACATTTACGGTGAGGAGAGAGTAAGAGCTAAAAACGCGTTGAGAGATTTGGATGGTCAAATTACCCTTTCAATTGATGTGTTGAGATGTCCAGCAGCTGGTGTGTATTTGTGTTTGACTGCCCACTTCATTGCTGTTGACTGGAATTTGAGAAACTGGGTCATCTGTTTTAAGCCTGTCTTCAAGACATTTGATGATGATTATTTGTATGGAACTGTTATGAAGTGTATTACTGACTGGGACATTGGCAATAAAGTATCGGGTATTATTGTGGACAGCTCTTGGTTTGACGATGAATGTGTTGGCGAAGTCAAAGATTTGGTGCAGAAAAAGAGAGAGCTCCCACTTGGCCCTGAAATGTTTCGATTGCATTGTTGTGCTGATCTTTTTAAGTTAATGGTGCAGGATGCGTTCAAGGGGATATCTGAAATAATGCATAGGGTTGATGAATATATGAATTTCGGAAGACCAGCATATATGTGGAACACTGTGTATACTAATCTGAAGGAGGCTTTAGAGTATGAGGCTAAGGGAGAATGGAATAAAAACGAGTATGAGATTTTTGAAAAACTTAATTCTGATGAGTGGAAAAAGGTTGAAGAAATTTGTAAGCTATTGCATAGCTTGCATAATGCGGCAAAAGCCATCTTTGAAGCAAAACAACCTACTGCACATATCTGTCTCCGTGATCTTCAAGAGGTTCATGCTAGCTTAGTTAAGGCATCAATTGTTTCAGACGATTTCATTAGCCCTATAGCTAGGAAAATGCTCGAGAGGCTCGACAAGTATTTGAAGAACATGTTCTTGATTTTAGCAATTGCTACAGTTATGGATCCTCAATGCAAAATGAAGTACTTAGAATTCTCTTTCGCAGGACATGGCGCAAATGATGGAATCTTTGATTCGACAAATGTCCCAACCACAATTCAAAGTCTTTATGATGATTATTCGACTAATTTGCTTCAAACAAGCAAACGTAAGGCTGATTCCATTTCTCGCGACCCTGATAGTGGTTGTGATGACAATTCTGATTTGCTACAGAAATACGAGCAGTCTGCTAAAGATGATAATAGGCCTCTCAAATCAGAGCTAGATTTATACTTAGAAGAGGGTGTGTTACCTTGGAGCCAGAATTTTGATATATTGGGTTGGTGGAGAGGTGAACGCCCGAAATATCCTGTTCTGTCGAGGTTGGCACGCTACTTATTGTGCACACCTGTTTCCGTGGTGACTTCACAAGACGCATATTTCACAGTCGAGAGAGAAATCGGTGGACGTTTGGCTTCTTTAGAATCTGATGTGATGAATGCAGTGATGTGCTCTCGGAGCTGGTGTCCTCCTGATATCAAGTTCAAGATTTGTTCTCTCATAGGAGATGCAGCACTTTTTAACTTCTGAATCAAAAAAAATTGTAGAAAGAATTAGACTTTTTATATGCACAGCACTGCCATGGGGACTTGACATTTCAACGATTGTAATGGCAAGTGGGCGTATCTGCTGAAGCTGAATATGGCATTTCAGGTTTAATTTTGTTTTCATAGTGATAGTTTTTGCTAATGTTAATGCCGCCAATTCAAATTCTATCTTCTTTTTGAGACTTAAATCTATGCTATGTTTGTTGAAATTATTTTTCTCTTTTTTCAATATCTAGAAAATTAAAAGTAATTATTGTTTTAGTAAATCTTTTTAATTATCTTCTACAAAATGTTTGCTAAATAAGTAAAAATTTATTATGCTTTTGAAAATATTTTTGTGAAAATGACTAACACATCAATACATTATTATTTGTCAGCAGTGATATTTGAGTTTGGCTCGAGTTGAAACTCGCACGAGTAATTCAAGTTTGAACTCGATTAAATTTCTTTACATTGATCTCGATTAATATATGAATATTCCGCCTCGTTTATGCTCCTACTAGCAGCATCGATCTTCATGTATGACATAATTATTTGATTAAAATTATACATTATTATAAAATCACTTGGTTCATCATTTTATTGAATCTTAGGTTGCATGTTACTTATAGCGGTTGATGAATAAATTCAAATCAACGTTTTTAAGCACCGTGTGCCGCTCATTTCATCCTTGAGATATTAATAAGTCTATCTCTATTCCAGAAGTTAAATACTTTTGGAAGCTGATAAAATTGTATTATTAGTAAAAATGGTCTTCAATTATACTATATCAAAAAGAGAAATCATACAAGTGAAGCTTGAAAGTAATGTTTTAAGAACCGGTATGGATTGGCCGGTTCAACCTATTCGACTATGATTGAATTTCAGTCTAGTTTGATTTTTTTTTAAATACAATTCAATATCTTCGAACCAAGAAAATACTGCAAAAATCAGAAATTATTTAACGGATTAAACTATAAAAATCATTTAGTTTTTATTTAATAGTTAAAATATGATCTATTAATTAGTTTTTGATTTTTTAATTTATTTGCTTGTTATAATCTCACACATACACACATGCACGCACACGTGCGTGTGTGTATATATATCTATGTCTATACTATATATAAAAGCACGGATGGGGGGGACGGACAAATTTACTGAATAATCCTTTTCAGTTTACTACTAAATAAATGTTTTATAGTCATTAACTAATTAGTTATTTAATTAATCACTATCATAATTAAAGTTCTAATTAGAATAGGTAGCTAAATAATCTCCAATTTAGTTTTAATTATAAGTTATAAATAAAGATAGCTAAATTCTTGTAAAACTCAAAATCTAACTATTAGTTTCATTACGTTTTATATTTTAAAACAAATGTTTACCATTATGGTTTCCTATTTATAATAGATATACATAATCCGTTATAAAGGTTTTTAGTGAGTTGTGGTTTAATGATTAGAAGTTTGCCTCCTTCTACAGTTCAAAGTCTTACAAATAAATTTTTCATTGCATATCTTAACTTTGATCTCTTTCTTAAAAAAAATATTTTCAATTTGCTCATTAATTCTTTTTAATTAACTAATATATAACTTATAATAAAACTAAAGATGACATCAGGTGTAGTTTATTTCAAGGAAAATTTAGTTTTATATTAATATGTGTATTTATGAGTTTTCAATTTACGGAAATTATATATTTAATTTTATTATTCTCATTTTCAATTATTCTTATTATAAAATAAAGATAAAAATTTAGTTATATATTATTAAATTAATTTTATGTCGATTATAATTAAAATTAATTAATATAATTGTAATATATTTAATTAATACATAAAGCGATGAGTTATACTACGAGCCACGTGCATAGCACGTAACGCGAAACTAGTATATAGAAAGGGTATATACATATTCTTTAGGCCAAATGTCTTAAAAAGGCCAAATCTTTTATAAAAGTTTCATAAAAGTCCTGACTTTTCAATTTTGTCGATTTTGGCCAAAAACAAATTATTTGGTTTCAATTGTGGCCAACTCTCAATTTGATTTCAATTTGCCTATGTGGAGCCTATGTGACGCCTATGTGGCATGCCAAATATTGAAAGGTCAGGACTTTTGTGAAACCAAATAATCCATTTTTGGCCAAAATCGACAAAAGTGAAAGGTCATGACTTTTGTGAAACCAAATAATCAATTTTTGCCAAAATCGACAAAATTAAAAGGTCAGGACTTTGTGAAACTTTTGTGAAAAATTTGGCCTTTTTACAACATTTGGTCTATTCTTTATGTTAGATAAGTATCTTTATGTTACATAAGTATTTTTATTTTTTTTATCGAACTTGCTGAATTCGTACACCATTTGGGTTTAAAATAATATTTGTAAAAATGGGAATGAATTTATTTAATAATTCATTTGATAATAAACATGGTCAATTTTATAAAAGTTAAATACAATTGTACTATTTAAAAAAAAAATTATTTGAAATCAAATACTATATCTTTAGTCTATTACTCTAGAGTGTTTATTGTCACATCAATATGTATGATCGATCCACACAACATTTATTTCCTCAGTCAATTCTTCCATTCATTAATTGGTAGACTGAAAGAATGAAACAAAAACACAAGTAATTACTAGAAACCCTTGAGTATTACAATAAATAGGATTAGGACATCATTTTCTTGAGGAGCAAAAAAAAAAGAACTAACGAAAATAACGTTCAGTGATGGAAACCATTCACAGGTTTACTCGAATCCGGTTGCTGTTTATTTTATTTTTTAAAGAACGTAAAATTTATAGAAATACAAGACTCAGATAGAGGTTGAGTAATTTTTAAATGGCCAAATGTTATAAAAAGGCCAAACCTTTCACAAAAATTTCACAAAAATCCTGATTTTTCAATTTTGCCGATTTTGGCCAAAAACAGATTATTTGGTTTCAATTGTGGCCAACTCTCAATTTGATTTCAATTTACCTATGTGGCGCCTATTTGGCATGCATATATACTGAAAGGTTAGGACTTTTCTGAAACCAAATAATCCATTTTTGGCCAAAATCGACAAAATTGAAAGTTCAGGACTTTTGTGAAACCAAATAATCAGTTTTTGACCAAAATTGATAAAATTGAAAGGTCAGGAATTTTGTGAAACTTTTATAAAAGGTCTGGCTTTTTTACGATATTTGGCCTTTTTAAATAGACTAAATAGTCTACATGTTATTTAGTCCGAACTAAATAGAAATTATGATTTTTTTTATAATTAGGGGAGAAGAGAATGCTTGTTAGAGGAATCGATTCAAAGTTTAGCAAATTGCCGCCAGCACTTATACTATTTAAGCTATATTTCATTGATAAAAAAAACCTATATAATTAAATTAAAATTAAAGGTGCAACATATGTAAAGATATGTAATGAAATGGCTGACAGAAAAAGCATAACCTACCAACAAAATAACAAATGGGTTCCTCTTCTTCAGTTTTGGCTCCTTCTCTAACCGACATCCTATAATTTTCCAATTAATTTTAATTATTTTACATCAAAACTGCAATTCATTTATATGATTATTTTTGTCATTAATCCTCTTCATATGAACCCGTGACACTCTCCCGTGAACTCTTACCTTACACGTGTCCCTTTCTATCGTCTTTGTCATCTTAACCTTTCATGTGAATTCATGTTGGAACTTGATTTTGCTTCATGACATCACATCCACATGTTCATCTTGTTAACCAATAATATGAGATCACTGGTCCACTTCATGCCGAAAAACCAGCTAGCCACTAATAAAGCGCGTGCTGGAGCGTGTACTTAGCCACCTGGCGCTGCAAAACACCACAAATATTTGTAATTGAAAGAAAATTGTGAAAATCCAAAGCTTAATATACCCGTGAGAGATCACACGTGACAGATTAAGACAAACTAAATAGCGTATAGCCGACGTGCATGGAATGGAATCATTTTTTTTTATATTTATATTCTACTTGAACAATGTATTATTAGTTGTTGGTGCATTTTATTTGGCTGCACATTAATTTTAGGATGCAACAAAATCATATTCTTCTGATCTAGGCTTGGAGGGAGACGGAAAGCTGCTAGAAGGGAGATAGAGAAATTTAGAGTAAAATCCTTTCTTTTTTCAGTTCCGTGAAGTGAAATTGTATCGTATTTTTACATTAAAAGTAGATTGATTGTGCAACGAATCACAATTTTCTTCCCAAACTCAAAGAAAAACCACCTTAAATAAGAGTACAACCCTTAATTTTTGGATGCAAGGCAAAGGTTTTTACCACTAGAATGTGCAAGCGAAATTATATCATATATCACTTCGTTAGAGAAGTTGCCGAACTACTACGATCTGTAGATTCTCCTCCATATATATGTATATATCCAATTCTAACGGAAATAGAAGCAAGTCACTTCAATCTTTACTTGTAGTTGTACTTATTTTAGTTTTAACTTATATAGCGATCAGACTTTCTATAAATATACGCCAAACACAATGTTCCTAGTTGAAATAAAAATTCTAAACAAATTTGTTGGTATTTAAATTTGTTTGTCCATAAAAATTGACCCGAACTTATTTGACCATAATTTTGCATTGAAAAGTGTAAAAATATTTAAATGAAAAGTTAAAATTGGATGAGAACTTATACTTATTTTAGACATTTTTCGTTCAGGACATCTTTTAATTGCTTCTTTACATAAGTTAAAATTACATAACTAAGTACTAACTCAATTTTTTTTAAATCACAATAACACTACAACAAAAATGATCTATTGTATCATGCAACAAATGTTACTTAATGCTAAAAAAACATTATTTAAAGTTTATACCAACATTTTTCACAAATGTCACTAAAATGTTACATTAGCCGGTGTCGTTAGGTGTTTAAATGACATTTAATACAAATGTTTGTAGCCATCTATAGTGTCATTTAAAATATTTATTGTGACATATATTAAATATTATTATCACTATCTATAGTAATATTCATTAAATGTTACAACAATTATTATTGAACGAACTATTTTTTATTTATATTTTATGAAATGTTAGTTACTGAAAGGTAAAAAGATTGATGTGTTTCAATAGAGTAAGCTAACAATATTTAATAGACAACATCATATGTAGCAAAATTAATTGATAATATAAAGGATGGTGAAAATATAAGAATTTTTATTGAAAAAATATTTGAAACTTGGTGCAAAAAATCAATCAAATTTATAGAATCTTTAAGAGATAACTGTCCATAATGATTTTAATTCATTTCTACATGAAATAACAGCTTATAACCTAAACACAACTTATAGCTGAACTAAATAAATAGATTATAAACTCTTCTTCAAGGATCAATGGTTTTAATGTACCATGTAAAAATAATTTGTTATCCTGGCATTTGTATATATACAGTTAAACTGATAATTTAATAATGTTTTGTATAAAAAAGAGAAAAATAATAATAATAATGGATGATCTCGTGAATGATATAATTGTAATGTTGGAGTGGAGGAGCTAGGCTTCTTTTCTGAAAATTATATGGCTAGAAATAAAGTAGGGTAAATTACAAATGATGAGGAGTCACGAGAGCAGTCTATCTACATTTACACCACTAAAATATGCAACACCTACCTCTCTCTCTTTTATTTTTGTCATAATAAATAAATCCATAAACAGAAGAAGAATAAGAATTTATGTACATTATTATTGTTATTATTGGTGATGTAATAGCTAACTATGGTTTTAAAAGAAATTGACAATGAGTAATTTCATTTTCAATGTGAAAACTATAATAGATTAAGGATTTGGAAAAGCATATGGAGATTTTTTTATTTGTCTTCTCTCTCCACGTAGGACAATTCATATATGAAATTAAAAAAGAGCCGAAATAAGACGTTAGTTATGAATAATAAATTTAGTCATTTGAAAATTGTCAAGTATTTTAACTTTTTTTTATTTGAACCTTCATATGCTTACCGTAGTAGCAACAGCACATGTACTATCTTGTACAGGTGAACCTGAGAAAAGAAAGAAACAAAAAATATTACCACAATTAAACAAATTTATATTACATTCATCTAGATCATGAAGTTTGTAAATTTATATTACATTCATCTAGATCATGAAGTTTTTTTTTTCCGTCAACTAACTAATTGACAGAGAAAATTTGACAGAAAGCTCTAATCCGGGGAAAACAAATTTCTTATTAGACTTATGCGTATGAAGATTTTTTTTATCTGTCTTCCTCTCCACGTAGGATAATTCAGATATGAAATTAAAAAGGAGCGGAAATAAGACGTTAGATATAAATAATAAATTTAGTCATTTAAAAAATTCAACTATTTGATTTTTTTATTTGAACCTTTTAAAAATAAAATTTTAACACAATCTTGATAAATATAAATTAATCGTAGCTAGTTGCTCAAATTTTTCAAAAAAGTACAAAATACTTCTTTATATTTATGACCGAATTTTTACTACCAAAATTGATGTTTTTTTAAAGAAAAGGTAGAAACAAATTATTTTTAAGTTATTATGCATGGAGAATAAGTAACTATTAATAAATTGGTGATGTAATAGGTAGATAATAAGTGATATCTCCATCCAAAATTGATAGAATTATTTGATTAGTTTTTTTCCTTAAAATTATACTAACTACCTAAAATATTCTTATGAATTGATTAATTAATTCATTATATCAATGCACTTTCATCAAATAGAGATTTAAAATGATTCATAAAATGCACATAAACGTATTTTTTAATATTGAAATTATTACAAAATAATATATTAATTAATATTATTCTCAAAGCCATAATCAATTTAATTAGTTGACTGAAATTAATTCAATCAAATATATTTAATTAATTAATTTCTAAAAATTAAAACAAACTTATAATTTATAACATCCAAAAGGTATATTAATTAGTGTTTGAATAGAATTAATAAGGAGATGAAGGTTTATGTGTTCTTTCTGTAATATGGAAATTGCTACAATGTGGCTCTCTTCATATATGCACTCCCTGCCTTATAAGTTATAACAATGTGTCCAAAATTGATTCTTGCTTGCATCTATCATATGCTTGAGTTACTACCTAATTATATATATGTTCGTGCCCACTCGGCCTCTCTTTCGCCTTTAAAAAGAATCAGCCACACTAGCTAGTGAGTAATGTAATTGGTCAATGCATTAATTAAGGTTGTTTTTGTAGAGATATGTGTATACAAAGACCTGCCTTTTTTTTTATAAGGAGGGACCATGCATCACTAAGCCAAAGAACCCTAGTCTTTTTTATGTAATCAGCAATTGATTTTAATAGAAAAAAACGGTAATTGATGTCGTCTCTATTGATCGGATGTTTAAATTATTATATCGTAACATACAATTTTTAGGCTAACAGATTAGCAATGTAAAAAAGTCGTCGTTAAAAAACCAGTCTTGTAATGACGGTTTTCTGATGGAAACTGTTGACGGTCACATTACATCGATAATTTGTCGGTGGTATTATATGACAATTTGTCCAAATTCTTTTGCCGACGGTAATCTGTCAATAAAATTATTATAAAAAATGGACGCCTACTTGGCGCAATATTCCCGACAATATTATTTTTTGATAATTAAGGAGGGAAATAACGTTTGTGGGAGAAATTAAACCGACAACCTAACAGTTTGCTGCACAATCTTTTTACCATTTGATCTATAGCTAATTGATATATACCAGTCAAAATTACCAAAAGAAAATAAGTCCATTGGTTCATTTGTCCATAATGGTGTATATTATTGACGGACATTATGTAGGTCCGCAAAATCCATCGGCAATTTCTTGGTTTTTAGTAGAGTGTCGCGTACCAGTTGTACAGTAAGAACATGCAGTAGTGTATAACCTTGCAGATCACATAGCTCCAGCCGGCCTCCCAGCCTATGAATTTGAAGTTCTTCTTTGTTGTCGGTCAGTGGAAATGAAATTTTTATAATTCTATGGTGTGAATAAGTTCACTTACAAAAATTTAATAAAAAGGAATTGGCACTCTACTCTAGGAATCAAGGACCTCAAAACCAGTTTGTAGATGGAAATGTGGTTGCTAGCCGAATAAAACCAACGCTATAACATCCAAAACGACAATTAATTTTGAGTAGAAGTGGAAAATGGACCACATAAAACGACAACTGCATCAAGCACCAGAAACCCAACATCCTTCCAAAACCTTTCTCTTCAGTTCTCTTCCTCTACTAAATGACATTCAATTCTAATGTGACGCGTGTCGTGACTATAGTTTCACTGTTGTTCGTATTTAAAAATAGGATAATTTTCACTAATTGTCCCTGAACTTTCTCCTCTCTCTGCCTGTCATCCTTAAACTTTAATTCTCACTTTAACTGTCTCTAAACTTTTATTTAATAATTCGATTACCATATAGCGCCGGTATATCCTAATACTGTTAGTTTTAGACTAAAAATCTAAAATTTTATGACTATGATTGTCATTATAATTATTAATTAAATAATCATTATTATTGGTTAAGTATTCTTATTTAATTTATTTATACATATATATAAATATACCAATTTTATATGACATGTATTGATTTGTTATTGGTGTTTATTTAATACACGAGGCTATTTGCATGATAAGAAAATAAAAAAGTTTAGCCATATAAGTATACACATCATCAAATGGACTATAAATTCAGATGCCACTTAAGCAAAAACCAAATGTTAGAAAAAATTAATAGCACAAACAACCAAATTATTTAAATAAAAATTTAGGAGCAATTGTGATACGAATTAAAGTTTATGTACTCCGAAAAGAGAGAAGAAAGTTCAGGAACAGATAGTAAAAGTTAGCCATAAAAATATGAAGCCTATAAATGGTCCCTCCTTATAACCAATATTAATTGACATAATTCTCTCACCATCCTCCATTAAATTCAACATTCTCCTCATTTCAAATCATACCACTTCACTTCTTCTCTATAGACTCCTCTCTACAATTCTAATGGACCTCATTATTCACAGGCTGCTACTAATTTCCATTGCTGTAATTTTTCTTCTTGTTCTTCAGAATTCAGTCCATGTACAAGGACGATACCACTACCACAAACCAAAACCAAAATCCTCCAAAGATACATCTCCATCTCCTGTACAACAGCCTTCTGTTCCTGCAATGCCTAATCCTACGGTTCCGTCTGACCCGTATCCGAATGATCCTGGTAGTAATAGCTCCACTTCTGACTGCATTTTTGATGTCACCTCTTATGGAGCGGTTGGCGACGGCTCTACTGATGACACTGACGCTTTCGTGGCAGCTTGGAAAGCTGCCTGCGCGGTGGAATCAGCCGTCGTTTTGGCTCCTTCTGGTTATTCTTTTATGATCACTTCTACCATTTTCTCTGGACCTTGCCAGCCGGGACTCGTGTTTCAGGTGAACATTTGATTTTTAAAAAAATTATATGGACTTTTATGAAAGAAAAATATATTTAGTCATCAAATTAAATTTTACTTATAACGATCAAATGACTAAATCAACTAATGTAGTAAACTGTCCGAGTATAATTTTTATACAAATCAAGAAAAAGTAATTATTTTAATTTACACTTGAAGATTTTTAATAAGTAACGATTAATTAAAGTTGTTTTTGTTTTGTGTTTGTAATGATAAGATTGATGGATGCCTAATGCCGCCTGACGGGCCTGATTCATGGCCGGAGAAGCAGAGTAAAAAGCAATGGCTCGTGTTTTATAGACTTAACGATATGACTCTTACCGGCAATGGAACTATCGAAGGCAATGGCGAGAAATGGTGGGATCTTCCCTGTAAACCTCACCGGGTATGGCACAAAAACTTGTCGAGTGCTACAATTTTAAGTGTATCATTTAATTTCCGAAATTTTATATTTATAGTAAGAGTATACTCTTATATTATGTTGTTTCGTCATTTTCTGTTTTAGCGTTTTTTCGATTTTAACGTTTGCTTGGAATTTGATTTCAGGGTACTAATGAAGGGTTATCATCAAAACAGCCATGCGATAGCCCTACAGTAAGTCAAAATTAAAGACATTAAAAAATTGATAATTTTGACCTTTATGGTTAACTTATTTTTGTTTTGGGTTGTTTGAAATTCAGATGATTCGGTTCTTCATGAGCTCAAATTTAGTAGTGAGTGGATTAAGTATCGAAAACAGCCCTCAATTTCACATGAAATTTGATGGGTGTGAAGGAGTTTTAATAGAGCAGCTGTCAATTTCTTCTCCTAAATTGAGCCCAAACACGGACGGCATCCACTTAGAAAATACAAAAAGCGTAGGAATTTATAATTCCATGATTAGCAATGGTAATTACTACTATTATGATTAATTATAGTGACAGTACTAAAAATTAATTAATGATGCATAATAATACCTTGATTTGAACAGGTGATGATTGCATTTCAATAGGAACAGGATGTTCTAATGTTGATATAGAGGGTGTTACCTGCGGGCCTAGTCACGGGATTAGGTACATTTTTCTCTCTTTTATTAATTGAAAATGATGTCTTGGCTGTATTAACTACCACTTTTTACCTGTTATGGGCCCGACTTGGACCAGTTTGTGCCGGGCCCAATTTATTTTTGGGGTCCAAAAATTGAATCAAGTCTAACTAAATTTGAGCTGAAACTTTTGATCCAAAATTGATTTGATACTGCAGAAGTGATTTGATTTTTCGGTTCGATTTGATTTTAAATATATAAACCTTTAGTTAAGTTTTAATGCAAACCAAACTAAATTAAAAAAAATAATTCTTCAACCGAGCTAATTTGTTATGTTTGGTTCAGTTTAAAATCTTTATATTGCCGTAAATTTAGTTCGTTTTGATTCGGTACAGTTACAACTAAATGTACATTTCCTATGGTTGTTGTATATGAAAATTTGAGTCTATCTCAGGCTTAGGTTGAATTTTGCATTCCGTGAAAATTCAGCTCATATATTAAATTTATTCTGGTCTTAATATCACAATTTTTTAGAATTATATATTAATTTTAATCAAAAATAAAAATAATAATTCAAAGGCGTATTTAAGAAAAGGTAGACCTAATATGAACTCATATTCGAGCCTTATCAATTAACTGTACCCCGAGGCGAAATTACGGTTGAGTCAAAACTTTTTTAGAAAAATTTTCTTCTAACTTTTGGATTTTTATATAAGGCCTAATATCTTAAAAAACTCCGACCTTTTAGCCCCTTTTCAACTGACGTTGAAAATTTGTCAATTTTACCCTATTTTGCATTTTTGTGTTTCAATTGTACCCTGAAAAATTAAATTAACGTCTTTTGCGTTTGAAAATTTGTTTAAAACATTCTCCATATCTCGCATATATTAATTGTATATTTTTAAAATTTATTTAAATTTAGTTAAATTAATTAAAAAATTAAATTAGTGTTAATTTGATTATGGTTTTTAGTTAGTTTTTAAAAATAAAGGACTTATTTGTACTTTTTTGAATAAAAAAGAATTTAATTTCATGTTTAGACTTAATTAATTGAATGATTTCATCATTTAAATAAAAAAATTAACAAAAATTAAAATATTGGGGTACAATTGAAAACGGAAAATTCAAAAGTGGGTAAAATTGACAAATTTTCAACGTCAGGGTGGAATTGAAAAAAAGTTTAAAGGTGAGGGGTTTTTGAGTGATTAGGCCTTTATATAATTAGTCCCTTCAAACCTTTTTTTATGAAAAAAATTCCTTTAAGTTTAGAATTTTGTACAATTAGCTCCCTTATCAAATTTGAAACGAACCTTGGTGATTATTCTACAGCATTGGAAGCCTAGGAGTGCACAACTCAGAGGCATGCGTATCAAACATAACAGTAAGCAACGCAATGATAAGAGACTCCGACAACGGAGTAAGAATCAAGACGTGGCAAGGCGGAACGGGCTGCGTTTCGGGCATCCATTTCGAGAACATCCAAATGGAGAACGTAAGAAACTGCATGATCATAGACCAATACTACTGCATGTCAAAAGATTGTCTAAACCAGACATCAGCAGTTCACGTAACAGACGTATCATACAAGAACATCAAAGGCAGTTACGACGTAAGAACGCCCCCGATTCACTTCGCCTGCAGTGACGCAGTGCCGTGCACTAATATCACCCTCTCAGAAGTTGAGCTTCTTCCTTACGAAGGAGAATTAATGGACGATCCGTTCTGTTGGAATGCGTACGGAACGGAAGAGACTGTGACTATTCCTCCATTGAATTGTCTGATTGAAGGAGAGCCTGAAAGTGAACAAGATTTGCCTTCTTATTCTTGTTAAGACATTTATTTATACTCATATACTATCAACTTAGTAGTAGCTTTTGATTTATTTATATGGGATTTTTAGATTGTTGCTATACAATAGTTAGATTACTGTATAGAGCCCAATATTGTCAAGAACCATGCTCATATTATATGGGATCTTCGTTACTATTTTGGCTCCATTTTTAGAATAATGTTGCTATTTAGATTATAAGATTGTTATAGATTGGATATTTACACATTGTATTTGTATGAATATTACAAAATCTGCCGGTTGAGGCATGAAACAAAAATACTCTAGGATATGAAATGTTTGAGCAGCTAAATTTTTGTTTTGTTTCATTTTAATCACAATGCTCTAATTTGTTTCAATTTTATAATCGCATGAGTGATTTTACAAAATATGCCACAATTAAATCTTGTCACATGTATTTAATCTTACATCAATAATAGATATTACTTTTATGATCATTGTATTTCCTTTTTATTTTGTTTTAGATTAAAAGGAAAAAATTATGTCGTGGTAAAATCCGAGTGCAACATAAATCAATTTGATCGAAAAGAATTACTAAAAAACTCTTTCTTTGAATTAAAAAATAATTCGAATAATCGAAGGAAAGAAAAACAATTTTAAAATTAATTTGAAGAAAATAAGTTAGTGTACCGGCAATTTAAAACGAAGTCGTTTAGTGAGATTTAATTAACCCTCCTTCCAATTTCTGTCTTACCAGTCAGTGAAAAAAAAAGACGGAGCATTTCTTTCTTCTTCGTAGCTTACGGCTGAATTTGAGGTTTGGATCTTCAACGTCATCTTCATAATCCAATTCAATTCAATTTTTTTTATTTTTTTATCAATTTTTTTCAGCTTTGATTTGATCTGAGAGAAGTTTTTTCAAAAAAAAAGGATGCCATCTCTACAAACAGCATTGCCACCTGAACTTGCCAATAACGCAATTAGGGTTTAGTATCACTTGCCATCTCTACAAACAGCTGAATTTAAGTTTTTTTTTTTCCGTTTGTTTTTGTTTAATTTCGCTCATGAAATAACAACATTCCGTTTTGTTTCCGTCCTTTCGCAGCTTTACCGTGAGTGTCTTCGAAGAGCTAAATATATCGGTCACCGGGTAATTTAATCAATTTTTTTCCTTATTATTATGCCAGAAATTAAATCAGTTCTGTTTATTTTCTTATTAGAAATGAGTTTTTGTGCTGTTAATTTTGATCATATGGATACTCTTTAAACTGATTTTGGATAATTTATCTTCAATTTGTTCCGAAGTTCATAAAATAAATATATTTTTTATTTACTTATTTTCAACTGTCCTCAATTACATTCTATATGTTTGTCTGTTTATTCTTCTAATTGTTTTTGGGTGGTTATGTACTTGTGAGATTGGAAATTGAGTGTTCGAATCTTTACGCTCTTATCTAAGGAAATGGATGGAAGTAGAAGAATTTTGATTGTGAAGTTAGTTTGGAGTGAGGGATAAGAATGGAATGGGACCCTAAGAAATCAATAAATGACTGGTTTCCACCATACTTTTTCTCATCATTTATTGTGCTCTAACTAACGTCGAATCCCTATCGTGGTGGTATAATTATTCAAGGAGTATGTGTTAGAAGTAGGAACCTCTCTTCTGAGTGTTCTTTAATCAAGTGCATTTTATAGCAAAGAAAGGTTAGATGTCAAAAATATTAAACATGTAAAGGAAGGTCTACAATAAAAAGTTAGAGTGTTTGTCCCTGGTTTAGTAAAATTCGATCTTTTTTTTTTGACACAAAAATAATATTTCATTAATATCAAGCAGTTACAAGTGTAAGAATTTACAAATGGTAATAACCGTTTCTAATAACCTGACATAGAACAAGATGCAAAGCCTTGTCCGCAGATCGCCTTACAAAATAAAAATCAATACATAAGTGCATTAAAGCATTCTCATGTTGATATGTCTGAAACCATATAATTATTGTTTGAAACTTTAGATGATTGGACTATTGAAAGATGATAAGAATTACGCTAGAAAGAATAAAGAATCAGCTAAGTTAAACCAGTCATGAATAGATTTCATAGGGTATTGGGGTTCTGGTGTAAATGGTAAGATCAAATGTAAAATAGATTTAGTGATATTGGTGTCGAATTTGTATAGGAGATGTAGTGTAAAAAATAATGCTCTTAGTGCTTGTTGAGACATACAATCGACTTTAGAGTTTTTTCTTTGTGTCTTGCAAGTTTTGAACCATCAATATACGTTTCTTTGGTCTTCACCAGCAAAAAAAAAGTGCGTAATATTATAAAAGGATTAAAGATATGTGTCATTTTTTCGACGCGTTTTAGATTAGTTATGGGAATTGATCTTTTGCCTTTGTTTATTTGGTATGCAGCAAAATAACACAGCACTCCTTGTTGATATGGTCAAGCAGCAATTCAAAAAGCATATGTATGAGGAAGATCCTGAAAAAATTCAGAAGTTGAAGGATGAGTAAGTTCCAGATTTCAGCTTTTCTCCAACACCTGCATGCAGTTTCTTACTCTCTGGTAGCAACACTGGTATAGCAAAGTTATTAACTGATCTACTTTCTGATGCAGTGCTGCAAGAGGACTTATAAACCATATACTTTACGAGTCTGAGAAGATGTCTGGCCGTAAATTCAGTAAAAATGGTTGATTATTCATTGAATTTATTGAGCTAAGTGTATTAGATGAAAGTACCGAAAGATTAGAGTTTCTTTGTCTAAAATTGCACCTATTGAATCACGTGAAACTTTACTTTCGATCAGATTAATAAACACATAGACTCTTAAGACTGTTATAGCATCTGTTTCATGACTCTTACAGTCTTGGTGAATGTTAAAGCTTTCCGTGATATTCAATATTGTTTTGGAACTATCATATGGCGGCTTCTGCATTTTGGTTTCCTTTGATTTAATATCAATACTCATACTGCTGGATAATGATAAAGTGAAGAGTGAACAAAGAGGAGGATAAAATTAATATATGGATCCACTTAGTCTAATCATGAAACACTGTAATTCCGGAATTTAATGATACAGAGGGACCATTTTTCCTTCATTCCCTTTTGCCATGATGTCTCTGTAGATTTGCTATTTGTGCGTTGTAGTTGTCAACCTCCCTGTTAGCATTTGTGGGCGACTTCCCTGTAATTTACTCGTGAATGGTAGGGAGCACGCCAAAGTCGAATCGAATCACTAAGTGAACTATATGACAAATTTAATTCAATTTGGTTTAATAATATATAAAGAAGTTTTATTTTCAGTTTGGTGTTGATTTTCGATGTAAAAGACTGAGTCAACAAACCGATTGGTTTACCAAAAGCACCCACCTAGCTATTGAGGATATCTCCAATATTCTTACAGCTTCTACTTGAAACTTTTGCTAGTTCATGTTCGCCTCCTAAATTAAACTATGCGACAAAGTTTTGGCTGCTTATTAAACTTCAAATCCGTTGAAAAAAATTGTTTCCTGTTTGACAATCGCACCTCGAAATTCTGTGAGCACTTAAAAGAACAAATGTTTACTATTAATCTACCAATTAAATTTTTTACCGTTAATGAAATTGTATTCCTCTACAAAAAAATAAATTGTATCCAACACCAATGAATTATGAAATAAAACAACAGATGCCATGCGACTCTTTAGGCTCTCCACGAAACAAACTGATAGCTTAAACAGAAGCAAAAAGAAATAACAAAAAATGAAGCAAAAAGAAGACTATCATTTTTTTTATCTTTAATATTGAAGGAGAAGAAATTACATTGTATTTCATACTTTTCTGTAGCAAAAACAGAGACCCGCCAGAATCAAATGCATGATAAAATATAAGTAAATTGAAAAGAATAGCATCAGGTAAAGCTGAAAAAAGGAATATAGGAAAAGAAACTGATGATAACAATCAACTCCTATAGCCTATAAATTGAGCTCGACTCTGCAAACATGCAAAAAATACATGAAGAACATGCTCAGACACAATCACATCCCAAAAAAAGATAAACCTTCCGCAGCTTTATTCAAAAGTTAAGACGGACGTTTAGTAAGAGAACCACCTTTTTCACACTGTAGTACCTTCGGATCAAGCGGGATACTGCCAACTCTTAAAAAACCAGAAGATTCAGCTCCATTAACTTTAATAGGCACTGATCCTACTGTAACAATACCAGCTGGACCAGTACTAGCAACCGTAGTACCAGAAAAGGAGGGCTTGGGTTCAGCCTGCTTTGTATTAATACTGAGAGAACCGATCTTCAAACCAGATGAAATATCATCTCCCGAGTTGGTTATTATTTTATCAGAAGTCCCACACCCAGTAATTACATTCGCAACACCAGTATTTGAAAAAGCCTTCTCTGTGGAAGATGGATCAGTTTTCTTCATGATGCTGTAAACGATCTGCTTCTTGGTCTTCTCTCCTATACTTGGAGGTAGCTCGACAAGAGGATCAAGTTTGCGGGCAGGAACAGGTACTAAGTACGGACTCTCAAAATTTCTAAATACAAGTCTCCCTTTCTCTTCCTGCATAATTCTCTGACGATTCTCGTAATACAAAAAGTCATCAAGTATTGATGTCTTCGATGAGTGATCTTTAAATATCTTCAACATCTCGAGACCTTGCTTGAATAAAATCTGAAGGAAATGAAAAAAATAATAGAAGTAAATAGCTGCAATAACGTATCAAGGTCATAAATCTAAAGGCATCAGAAGTTGATAATTGCATGTATCAAAGAATTTGAAAGATAATCAGGCATCACAGCAAGTGCAGATATATAATTAAATCTGAAAATACCTCTTGAGTGTCTCTGCTATTAGTAACTGGCTTATTCTCATTATTCTCCAAGATAATGTGTCTAAAGCTTGAATTTGAAACATCTTTAATAAAATGCCACTTGACTGGGAAGCTACCACTCCATTTATCTTGCTGCCAAAAATCCATGTCCTTTAGAAAGTCAACCGGCCCAATCATCTCTGCAACACCACAGAATTGACCACTTGCATTGACCTAAAAAAAAAGACATCCAGAGCGATACAAAGGGTATAAATAAAAATTCTGGTAGAAACTCTAATTAGATAATAGAAGAATTGGATTAAATAAAAAAAGAAGCTGCTTAATATATAACTCACAGAAAAGAACAGAAAGATAGGACAGGGCCGATGTTCTCGGGCAACTATTTTTTGTGCATCCTCATAGGCACTCTGCAGCTTCTTATTTCCATGGGGTGTAGATGACCAAACGTTATACTTGATGCTCTTGTGGATATCATCTTCGCTATATGACTTAATTACAGAATATTTTGCATCAATATAATCAAGCGGGAAATCATCTTTGTTAAACTGATCAGTGTATATAATCATGTTTCCTTGTGCATTAGGATCTCCCACTTTGTCTGTGAAGGCTTTAACAACCAGTTGATTCTTTGGTTTATTTATTCTAGGTCCACGATTCTGGTCGCCCAAAGCATCCGATCGACCATTCACATCATGGAAAGTTCCGCCGACATGAATCTTAGACTGCAGCTTATCCACACTAGTGTCTCCAAGAGCACTTGATCCAAATTCAGAAAAGCCATTATTGGCAGGGACTGGAACTTTTAATTGGCTAGAATAAGAGAGAACTTTCTCATTCGAAAATTTATCCACTGGAATTGAAACAGAAGCGCCTCTGCCCTGAAAAAAATAAAATAGATAATTTAAGTTTCATCATTTCGCAAGACATATCTCCAACAACTAGATTGTTGTTGCAAGATAACCTGGAGATGGATACCCATCCCAGCATGTGTAGCTCGGATGCCGGCTATACATCCTTGCACAACTCTCAGGACCACAGGACAGCAAAAGTGCAACTCATAAATGATTCGATGCTTATAATAGACAAGAATATTTTCTGAAGAACTCTTAATCAAGCAAAAAAGTAAACTTACCTCAAGCATACGTGATGAGGCTGTAGTTGGAAAACTACCAGAAGAAACACTTCCATGTGTTAAAGATTGCTTGCTAGTTCCACCATTAAATTTTGGGCCTTCTGACATCTTGGACAATGAATTAGTCTGATTTAAAACAGATTTAGTTTGGTTCTTGGGAAAAGCTGCAGAAGATGAACCATGATTGTGTTTTAAACCTCTTGCACTGGGTCTACTATTGTATGCTGCACTAGAATCTAGCAAGGGGTCTGTATAATAGCTTGGGATGAAATCTGGTTGAACAACAACAGGGACATAGCCTGGTAAAGACACAGGGTCCTGATAAGGTGTGACGGGGTAATACTGTTGTGCTCCTATATATGAACCATCAATGCCTAACATGGCACCAGGAATATAAGGGTTGTATGGGTTATAGGGTGACTCTGCATATCCATAGCTAGGAGTATAATATACAAAAGGCAAATTTTCAGTTTGTGCACCCTGAAAAAAAACAGCGCATAACATTAAGAAGTGCAAATAATGATTAGAGAACATGACATAATAAGAAAAATTAATATAAACAGCAAGAAGGTTTGCATCAACTCACCGCATATTGGAATTCAGGACCATCTGCACCAAAAATCCTACGTTGGTCCTCCCATTCGCTAGGTGATTCAAATCCTAAAGAAAGTCAATCAGCACATCACATAAGTGAGAAAGTCCGAAGCAGCAGCTAAAGGAATTACACAGGATAAGCTGCAAAATTACCTGTACAATAGTATCCATAATTATTGGCAGTAGGGTAATGTATGCCCTGATCAACAAAATACTCAGGGGCGCCTTCGTTATACATAGCTTCAATTTGTTCAAGCACCGGACTCGTCAAATAAGGGTTTTCGGAACCTTGAGTCTAAAGAGCACAAATTACATAAACAAATGCTAATCAGAACACAGTATAACCAGAATCAATAAAACAGTAAACCAGCTTCACAAGAAGATTGAAAAATAATTCTAAAGCTTCAACTAGGACAGATTGTAAATCATAAATACCATATAGTTGTTAGTAAAATTTGCATGTCCAGAACTAGTATAATACATATCCATTCCAGACCTGCCACTCCTGAAATAGTAAATAAACAAAAAAATTAACTTAAACACAGAATCATGCAGCCATAAATCATTTATTCAGACGAATCAAAACATAAAAGTAATCAATAACAAAACCCTAAAACCAAAACATTAGAAATCAGTAACAAAAAAATCATAGAAAGTCAACACAACACAACACAACAAAATCAAACAAACAATAATAATAATTAAACAACTCCTCAACCCATAAGTACATAGTAGAAGAATCAAATCCCCAAATCAATTAATTTTTTTCCAGCTCAAGAAACGGATTGAATACACAACAAAAAGCATAAAAAAATAAAAGAAAAGGAATTACGAATCTAAAAGAAACGAAGCACGCAAAGGATATGCAAATAAAAAGAAAAGGAATAAAAAAAAATAAAAAAAATACCAGAGCAGAATCAAGCCATGATGCTTAACCTAGAACAAGGACCTAATTGAAAATTAATAGTAAGAACAATGAATTTACGAACAGACGAATAGAATTTAGTGGTCAACATTTGGATTAGTTTAGTAATCCATGAATAAAAATTCAAAACCCTAACCCCAAAACAAGAAAGAAACGCGAATAGGAAAAATGAAAAGAGAGGAAAAAGGCGGTTCTTTTTTTTTCCTGTTAAACGAAATTTTATTTTTTAGGGAATGGATTTATGAATGTATAAATAATCCCAAAATGACCCTGCTGGCTGTTTGGTTTTCATTCGTTTTTATACATTGGGACTGCCAACTACAACTAGAAGGTTCGTGGGGAAGTTGAAAGGACAACGAATTTTTTTTTCTATTAAACGACGTCGATTTGATGGAATACAATTTTTTGAAATGAATGGAATACTTGGTTAGTAAGTAAGGTTCAGGTCAAAATACATAGGGCATATTGAAAGAAGTCCATAACGTCTTGGCCCATATATCAATGCAACAACTTATCTCTATATATTATTCAAGAAAAAAAATTATCCCATATTTATGAACACTCAATGATTAAAGGGCTTCTTACTCAAATAACCAACATTCATGTTTGATTTACTTTTATACCAACACATATTTGACATTTTAAAACTACCATGTAAGGGAGAAATTATTACTTTTATACCATCCATATAAATAGAACCCTAATAACACAAATCTTCATAATTACAATTATTTTCTCTCTCCTCAAATTTCTCTCTCCTTTCTCTTTCAATTCACCTTTCACACAAATTTCAGATTTGTTCTTCGCACCAATCCGCCTCCGCCGTTCCGTTTTTGCTGTTCCATCTTCGTCGTTTCGCCTCCGTCGTTCCACCTTTATCTCGCCGCGCCATCTTTCTTTTCTCTTTTTGATTTTAGATCAGAAATTTGCTGTTCTTTTTTTTTATTTTCAGATCTGTAATTTATTTATTTTTTTACTGTTGTTTTCAACCATTAAACATGTATAAAGATTATCTTTAAAGAATGTAATACTTATTTCATGTAATGTAGAATAATTTTGTGATTTTATGGAATAAAATTCTGTTATTTCTGCATTTTTCTTGTGTTTCTGCGTTTTTTTTAATTCAGCAGAACGATTTGTAGATGATGATTGATTGCTGAATTATTGTAATGTTACAGTGTTGTTGACTTTATGTTGACTTTATGTTGATATCAACTGATTTTTTTTATTTTTACATTGACAACTAAGATAACATTGTCTGTGAAATAAACTAAAAAAATTAAATTAAATTAAATTGAGACTAGATAATGATATGGTAGTATCGGGGAAGAAGACATATAATGATGTTGCATTATTGTAATGTTACAATGTTGATATGGTGTTGATTTTCGGTTGATATTTTGTTGATTTTAGCATCGGTGAAGAAGACAATAATGATGTTAAATTATTGTAATGTTATAATGTTGATCTTATGTTGATATAGTGTTGACATGGTGTTGATTTTGGTATAGGTAAAAAATATAAATAATGATTCTGAATTATTATTATATTACAAATTTGAATTTATGTTGATATTATATTGATTTTGTGTTGGTATTTTAGATTGAAAAAATAATTTATTAATCTTTGATTAATTTAATGTTGATTTTATATTGATATATATAAAAAATAAAATATATGATAAATAATAAATTTTGATTAATTATTAGCAAAATAAAGGTAAATAAATATTAAAAATAAAAATTAGTATTAAAAAGATTTATAAAATTAATACTATCCAGTTTATTAAATGTTGTTGATATTATGTTGATATTGTGTTGATATTAAAACTGACAAAAATGTCAACAATAAATAATGTACACATGTTGATTTTATATTGATTTTGTGTTGATTTTGAGTTGATATTTGATTAATTTTAATGACAAATAGTATACACATGTTGATTTTGTGTTGATCTTCAATTAATTTTAGGGATATGTGCATGTTAATTTTAGGTTGATTTTAGGTTGACATCGAGTTGATTTTGCGTTGATTTTGATTAATATAGCTTAAATAATTTTACATCAATAAAATTCAACATTGATTTTATAATAAAGTTTGTATGTAGAACATAATATAAGGAGCAAAAAAAACCAACCAAATTTCAAAAATGCCGAAATGAATTTAGTATATTCTAATAAAATAACACTCAAGAAAATGAAAGTTATATAAAAATGGCTGAATACCAATAACATATGTTTATGTAGGGAATTTCAGAACGTTTACCGAGAAAAAAACACAAAGAGATCACTCATTCAAACAAATATGTGCACTCCACATTCCATCCTGCTGCTTTTCAAATAAACATCTATTCCGCAAACTTACAGGAGGCATTTATTTCATAAACAATATTATCTTGTTTGTCAATGTTAAAATAAAAAATATTAGTTGATATCAACATAATATCAACATAAAGTCAACATAAAATCAACAACACTCTAACATTACAGTAATTCAGCAATCAATCATCATCTACAAATCGTTCTGCAGAATAAAAAAACGCAGAAATACAACAAAACACAAAAAAATGCAGAGTTAACAGAATTTTATTACATAAAATCACAAAATTATTCTACATATCATGAAATAAGTATGAAATTCTTTAAAAATACTCTTTATACATGTTAAATGGTGAATAAACAGTAAAAGATAAACAAATTACAGATCTGAAAATGAAAACATAAAGAACAAAAAATTTCAGATCTAAAATCAAAAAGAGAAAAGAAAGATGGCGCGGCGACAAAAGTGGAACGACGGAGGCGAAACGACGGAGATGGAACAGCAAAAACGGAACGGCGGAGGCGGAATGGCGGAGATAATGAAGAAGATAACTGAAATGTATGAGATAATGGAGATGAAAACTTAAACGAATGTGATAATGGAAGAAAGCGAGTAAGAACATGGAGCACCAGAACTTTGATCGCAGAGATCGTGGAGGAGCAGAACGAGAATCACGGAGAAGAAGAAGAAGAAACCGCCAAAATCAAAGGAAAAAAGAAAAAACGGTAAGAAAGTTATAATTCAAAGCAATTAGGTTATAATTCTTATTTTGGGTGGTGTGAAAAGTAAACAATAAGTTGGGTCAGTATAAAAGTAAACCTGGCCCAAATTTAAGTATATTGGGTAATTAGCCCATGATTAAATAAGAATAAATAGCATGTGAAGGCTTGGCCTAATGGCCGAGTCCTTCCATTACATGAGATCGAGGGTTCGCTCCTCAGACCGTAAAATAGGTCTATCTCTGATAAAAAAATATATATAATTAAATAAAGTAAAATTTAATAATCATATATATTCTAAAGTATCTATAGTATATAATCTTATAAGCTATAACTGATATTTAGGATGAGAATTTAGTTCGGTTCAATGTGGTGGTAAAAATAATAAAATAACGATTTTTATAAAAATAAATATTAAATTAGACTTAAAAAGTATTATTCCATTACATTCATTTTTATTTTTCATGAAATACTTTTTTTCTAAATTTGAAAGACAATAAATAAATAAAACTAAAAGATATTAAATTTATAAATCAAATATAAAAAAATATGTATTATATATAATCGGTTTTTGTTTTCAAATTACATACCAAGGTAAATTAAAGAAAAAACCAAGCAGGCTATTTTCGATTTAGTTCGGTGGGTTTGGTTACATGCACACCCCTGCCTATAGCAAGCTTGACGAGGGAACGCATATTATTACAATAATAATGCCCGAGTCTAAAACATGAAGAATTAGAAATGTGTTGCATGAATAGCTAGCAGAGAAATTAATGCACATGAGTTGAATTCCTTTGCAACTGGTTTTTCTAATTACAAAAACATTGTACAAAGAATTGCACTAATGACTAAACAAATAGATATCATATCTTGACTAGTTGAGTAAGAAAGTATATGAGCACTTAACCAGTTTTTCCTAGATTAGAACAAGCTTTTGGTTCTGCTGTTCTTGGACTAAACGGTCCTCTTCCTCCTTGCCGAGGACTCAGCTCTCCTCGCAGCTCACTAACTCGGGGGCTAATCACCTTATCTGAGAAACTATTACTGTTCTTTAGTTCTTTTGATGGTGTGCTCGTACCACTTGAGCGTATGCTTTTTATCTCTCCCCTGCTTCGTGTCATCATTCCCTCTAAAATTTCTCCATCATCTGCAAATGAGGCTGATCTACTCATCACTCTTTCCTGCTATCAAACAATACCAACTAAGTGAAATGAGCTTATATTATGCAATGTAACAAGCTTGAACTTTATGGTGCTCGATATTGAAGTTTATATAGATATATTTGATGAGAATTGAGTTTGGTTAGGGATTTAATTGTGCTAATGTTTCTCGAGCAGTGCCTAAATGAGCATACATATAAGCTGGCTTCAAGTCTCGATGATTACATGAAATGGTGACAATTAGAATTGACTTCATGCATGCTTGAATGCAAGCATGTATACTAGTAAAAAAAGAAAACTTACAGATGGTAGATTGAATGATAAAGCTGGAGCTTCTTCATATTCTGCAGCATCCAGATCCTGAAGATGAGCTCCTTTGAAAAACTTAGGCAAAATGTATTGTCTTACAGGTACCAAAAGCATGATCATTAAAGGGAAAAGAACCCCAGCAATTGGAATCCATGTAATCCCAAAACAGACTAGCAGGTAAGCTGTTTGAAAAACTGTAAATATTGCAATTGTCTTGAAAGGCACTGTTTCCACAAAACTGGCATGGTATTCCTCCAGCACTCTGAAAAAGTGAAACATGATCACTGAATTAGTATCAGCACACCCGTTACAAGGTAAGAGAAAGACGATAAAAGAAACCAGTGGGCTACTTGTATCTTCTGCTTGGAGCGGTGAATAGCAACAAGATCCGCTCCCAGAATTGGTTTCCAGGTAAACTCTCAATGGCCATGAAAGCAAAATAACCCCAGAGAACTGAGGTTGGTATCCTTTTTATCAAAGGCATGGCCGCAACGCATCCTCCTACGAATATAGACTGAAGCAAGTTACTAAGACGCTGTTCTTTGACTTCAACAGGTAATAAATCATCAATTTCCTTGTCAACATCAAACATTGTCTCATCAACCGGGGCATCAGCATTGCCCACGCTTGCCATCTGAATTGTTGACTCCCTTAATTCCTTCAATCCCTGCTCATTCAGCAAGTCTAAACAAGGTTACTCAGTCATTAGCTTCATATTAATAAAACTAAGGAGAAAATTACTGAAGAATTCAGTGCAGAAACAAAAAAGATCGAGAGCTGTAATCCTAGACACAAATAGACAGGCATAAAACAATCTTTAAACCTATCATTGTAGACACACCATTGGCTTCTTGTCCTAAGTGACTGGCTCAGTCAATTTTATCAACCAAACAGTGCCCTTCTTATATTGCAGCCTAACTAAGAGAACAAATTAGAAGTCAATATACCAGAGCAGAAGGTTCTTGATAGATCAATGGAGATTGCATCTGTTGATAGGCTTCTTGCATGCTCTCATACACTTCTACCAAGCTTGAATTCTTACTCATACATTTGCGTGCTGCTGCCACAAGGCGATTACGAAGCAGCTGCACCACGAGTCAAAATTGATGTAAAATAACTAATACGTATGGGGAAATCCATATATCCTTACATTTGACTAGACATGCTTCAATTTTCCTTTTAGATAAAATTCCATTGTGAACACAAAGTTTCAATGTCAACAAACAGAGAAGTTGAGAAGTGGAACTCAACACGGGTTTTTTTTTTTATTATTAAAGAGTACAAATGCCCTGAGTTGATTTGCATACTTGGTGCTTTAGTGTAGCCAGGCTTTTGGTATGCATGGGAGACTGTGGAATAACACCATTTGAGGGAGGGATCCCAAGAAGACCGCACATTATAACCTGCCATACCATTGGGAAATTATAGAAATTTAACAATACCATATTTTTCTTTTTTTACAGATAAAAGGAGAGGTGTGAAATAATGGACTTTTGTTTACCATGAATCCTAAAAGTAGTAAATCGTAATGGAATGAAGGTGGTTTTCTCAAGTTAAATTCTTTCTGCTGAGCAAGCTGAGATGCCACACTATGGTCAAAATAATAGAGCACTGCAGTCATTGTTGCTGGAATGAAAGCTCCAATTATATAAATAACCGGAACATTTAGCATATCCTGTCAATTTTAGCGCATAAGCCATTAATACAATATCATTATCCGAGACAGGATAGTTGAAATTATGGAAGGGGACAAATAATCTTTTAATCGTGAACCGTACCTTCATCACAGTCCAGTTCTTATAGGCACCTGTTGACCATGGATTTGGACTGAAAAGACGCCTTGGGATTCCTTCTGGAGTACTACCTGATGTAATATAGGATACAGCAGTCCAAACCAACACCATCAAAGGCACACCATAATCTGCTATGAAGCCTCGAAGTGACCCTATGAGAAAGTAATAACAACAATAAATACAAATGTAAGGAATGATTTTTAGTCTTTGGCTACTTGAGATGTAGAAATATTGTGCAACAAAAAGTTTTACACAAGTTTTATACACTGACCTGAACCATAGCGCCACGACCTTGCTTTTCTGCTTCTTAAAGCAGTCAACAGAAGGCCAAATGAGAGAACCAATGCAAACATCCCATTTGCAAATCTCCAAGAGGGTTTAAACTGAATCAACTTGGGATTTTCTCTTTCGGGTATGTGAAATTCATTAACAAGTCCCTAGTCAAACCATATTAGCAAAAACTCCTTTCATTAGCGAGTTTGACATAAGAATGAAAAGAAAGGAACCAGGCTCGTTTTCTTACTTTGATAGCTTCCTGCATGAAAAGCATGGCGATCAAAAGCCCGAACAACTCGCCCGTGAGACGTGTAAACCTATTGATGATGGAGCATGCTCCTAAGATAGCAAGTAGAAACAACAAGAGAGCTGTCCACAAACATACCCTGCTCATCCACATAGCCATTAAAGCGAAACATAAATTTTAATTTGTGAATAAAGGTAAGATCTTGAGGCTAAAACTGATAATAAAATGAGATTTCATAGCAGAAATTATCCATTTTTACCATCCAGTCCATGCCAGGAAGAGCTTTGATCCCAAATCAGGTCTACTTTTAGCAAAGTTGAACATAAATGTGTACATAATCACAGTTGGTTCTGCAACTCCAAGGATCAGCAAAGGCTGACCTCCTATAATAGAGTGCACAATACCACACAATGCAGTGGAAGCCAAAGTCTGAACAGCCGTGAGAACACCATCTGTCAAGCAAATACAGACAAATGAATATCATTAGCAATCTTCCACATATTTAGAAGGCTCTCAATAAAGAACTAAGAGTGTAAATAACCTGTTTCTCTGTCCAATTGTTCTCCAAATGAAATAACTGGAATTGCTGATGCAAAAAATATGTACATAGTGGGTGCCAAGATCCTAAAATGTTCACAGAAATAGTACCATCACTTAGAAAAACTACAGCTTGACTCAAACTGAAAAATGTAGTGCACAGATCCTATGATATGATGATATAAAATATTAAAATGTACCTGAAGCCTGCCTCTAAACCACCAGTCCAATCTTGCTTGTAACATGCCAATCTCTGTTTAACATCATTCTTGATTCCACGAAACGGTACAAAACTCTCTTCCATGATTTCTTGCGCAATTAGCACAAGAAATCACCTTCTGGTATGCTTCAATTATGATATCAAATCACAGGGTTTTCACCAAACAAAGTCCATTTCTTTATCCAAAAATAAATCTGAAAACAGTAGACTAAGGCCTCTTGCTAAGGATAAATGCAAGAATCACAAGTTAAAAGCATTTAAAAAGATATTTCAAAATTTAAATAACTGTAAAGACTGTTTTTTTCTTTTGAACTTTGAAATCAGTACTGAAAAGAGTAGAGAAAGAAATGGATTTTACTGAGAAAAAGCTCCAAAAGAGGACTGAAAGAGTAGATTTGAAGTTGATTGTGGGCCAAAAAGAAAAAAAATTTGCCAATGCTCATAAAAAGCTGCTTAAAATAAAGAAAACCCAGAAAGCTAAAAATCTAGAGAGACAAGAAAGTGTAACAGATTACTCAAACTAGATGCAATGTAGAATCTTTAACTGTGCTTAACACAAAGAACTTAAAATGCAAAAAACAGCAATTATCCTTTTGTCCTTTTTCAAGAACTGACAAAAAAAATGGGTGTTTTTGAATTTATGTGTCTGTGTCTCTGTGAATATATGTTTGTAAGAGAGAGTGCCAGTCCATGACAAGCTGGCTTGTAAAGAAACAGACAAGCAGCTTCACTTCACTAATCTCTACAGTTTTTCTCAGCAAATTACTCCTTGATCTTTGCATTTGAAGAAATAGTTTATTTGTCCTTAATAAAATGAATATTTAATCTTTGCATATCATTATTGGAGAGTGTTGCATTTACATTTAAACCTTGTTTGGTACGAGCAGTATACTTCTTTTAAGGCATGTCTTGTAAAGAAAAAACAACCACATCTCATTATTTTATATATTTCCAGACTTGGATTCTTTGATGCATCCATGTGGGATTAACAAAATAACTTACATAGAATGTATTGTTATGATTTTAAAATTATCCTGTAAATCCATCACTTTAACATTAATCAAATGATTAAATCTTTCAATTCGTTGATCTAAAATCTATAAATTTTACCAAATTTATAGATTTTTTTAAAAAATCAATCTAAACGGTAACTAATGGTATTTTCGGAAAGCTAAGGTCAAATCACAAGCATAATCCTTTACTAGAGTAAAAGAAAGAACTCGAGAGATCGGTTCTTCAATCGAGTACACTAGGTTTCATTCTTTTGCGGCCTCTAGTGATGAAGTTACCTACAACTGATAACTGATTTTCGGTTCATTCAGAATTTCAGATTAGCACAACCTTTGCTACATATATTACACAATCTCTTCCATGAAAACAAGACAAGAGAGCCTAATAACATTTATACAGCACTAAGCACAAATTATAATTAGGCCATTTTAAAGAGCTACCTACAAAATCCTCACCTACGTTCTAATAACAAGCACATATGCTAGCATAGAACTTGATTAACCATTTTTAAATGACGGTTTTGATTACCACGTTGTTTAGACTAGATTCCTTACTAGTTGCAGAACACGAACAAATTCACAATACTTAATCATGTCAAAGCCCGATGGTGCGTCACCCACCTGTTCAATTTCAGGATTGTCTGAAGAGCTCGTACATGGGCTCTCACAGATGATCAAATCAAAACCCCCAAATTTCTCAGCCAATCTATCAATTCTGCTAGTTGTTAGCTTCTTAATGTCTTCAAACTGCTCCAACTCTCCTGTTTGTCCGCTATTACGCCACCACGTTCTCAGCATCTTTCGCTTTGTTTCAGAAGTTTCCACTGAGACAACACCCTTCATATGAATCCCGAGGCGGTGTAAGGCAATTTCTGCCCCACCAATTCCACTAAAAAGTGACAGTACTGTTATTCCTTCGGCGAACATAGACTTCAATACAGAGAGATGATAAGCCAGAGTGTCAATTTGGAAGCTATATCTGAGTGTATGAAGCCTTTTTTTTAAACTACCCTCGCCAGTCTCAGTGTGATTTAATGGGTAACCCAGAATGAGTTCCAAATGCTCCGGCTCTATGGGGCGCATTTTGTGCAAACCAACCCATATGAGATTTAGTTTATGGCAATATTGGAGAATGTCTCTCTTTTGTTGATCAGAAATCAATCCCCGAGACTCTGTTAGCATGGTCCCAAGCCTATCACAAAGTTGAGATACGGCATTAGTTTCAAAATTGATATAACTTAACTGTTTCCTAGTATCCCATGGTGGCCACCATTTCTTTGTTTGTGGCATTGCATGTTCTATGGACATTGGTGGTCTCGGAAGGATGTGAAACCTATTTTCGATTGGAAGATTGTGCACATAGCCTTCTTTCCTACTCAATGCAGAGAAGAACCGGGTATCTACAAATTCCGGCTCAACACCGTACAAAAACTGAGATATTTTTCCCCAAGTGTTCAAAGATATGGTAGCAACACTTCCATATAAAAAATATGGAGGTTTTGCTACCATGTGGCTAAGACTCTTGCGTGGTTTAAACGTTGGTTCTCTTGGAATTCCAAATCTATCGGTTTCTGTGTCAGGTTTTTCTTCCATCCAAGGTGGTTCAACAGAGAAGCTCAAGTCAGCAGTATATACCGGTTTTGGCTCTTCTCCATAATTTTCCTCAAAACCAAAATGTCCTTTCTCGGTATTAGAATAGCCTCCACTATACTCTTGTTTTGGCCTTTTTCCTCTGTGAATTTCCTCCCGGTTTTCACTACCATATGAGTGACGACTTTGGTCATTTCCAATCTCCCTCGTATCATGCGAAGAATTCATTCTGAAATGTTTTGAGGAAGACTGCACAATAGTAAAAAAAACTTCAGTGCAAGTAAATAATTACTGATTATTATTATTATTTTCCGCAGAGAAACACACATGCACACTCTTAACTTCAAAACAGAATTCCAAAAAAGCACGAGGCCGCATTATTATTAGGTTGCAAGGAAATAAACAGCCTGAATGGCTGGCAGGAGTGCTTTTGACTTTGTTTTTCTTTTTTACACATAGAGGGCCAAGAGAACCATGTTCTCAGCATCAATATGTGTTCTTGAACTGAGAAGATAGTGGAAAAGAGACGCTAGCAAGTACCTTAACTTTGATAACATACTTCTCACCAACTTGTTCTGCACAAATTGAATTAGCTAACTCTACAACTGGAACTTCTGAACCTGAACAACGGAAAATGACTTATCAAGCCTTTGCAATAGTCTAAACTATGAGGAAATTGTTGATAAACCACAAAAATTTGAAGAGAGGAGAGAGAAACAAAAGCAGAGAACGAACATGCCTTCCAATAATATTATGCAGGACAGGAAATGTAAATAACCATAGCATTGGGATACCCACCACTCTCCATACAGACTATCAAAATTTATATCTTGGAAATATCTCACAGAATCTTTTACTGAACAAAGTTATGACAATAAAACTCACCAAACCTCTCAATTGCTAATGAAATTTCACTCTCTGAGAAACCCATTTCAAGCAATTTAAGGGTTGTTTGCATGGTCCCATACAGAATTTCATTGCTAATATCCTGGAGATGAAAAGGCCAATAAAAAGTTAGATGATGCATATTCAATACGATAGACATAAGTAAAAGGAAAACTGCTCCTACAAATGCCATAGAAATTTGACCATCAAACTTGGCAACTATTAAAGAACACAAGGAACACAATGGACAAGCTGATTGTAAATGTTAGCAGCCAACATCACAAAAGCCTTTGGTGTTCTATCATCATTATATTTATAATAGCTACTTTTTCCCTTGACACCCTAAAATTCCAACGAAGTTCAATACAGACCTCATTTTTTTCTGCACCATGTTCAAGCACTTCATCTGTTTCCACGTCAAAATTTGCAGCTGCTTGGGCAGCAGTAATGAAGTCCACTATTTCGTCAACTGGAGCATCCACACCTGCATGTAACAGCATAAGGTCAATAGAAGTTTTGGATTTAGAAAAATTGAATTTGTTAAGCACAAAATTTACTGGAAACACTTGAGTGCTGAAAACTAAGGACACAGGACTGGATGGGCAGCAAGATATACGGAATTAATCGAACCAGAAACGTAGGTATTATCAGAGCATATATGCCAGTGACAGAGTTTGTCCTTTCTTCAGTTTCACAGCAGTGAGCACGCCTAATTTCAAGGCTCGACAATGGATCTTAATTCATCATTAGAAACCTATACAGTTGCTTCCAAACATTTAATACAAATACTGTTAATTTACTTGAGTATATGAACTAAATCCTTTTCCTAGACAATGAGAAAGCTAGAATGCTTATTGTTTGAACTTTGAAGCAAATTTAAGGTATCGCCATAAAGTGAAATGCTATCCCAGAAGCGTTCTTTGATCATAATAACAGCTCACCAAGTACAAAATCTGCCAAAACATACCAAGCGTTGCCAATGCAAAATCAACTTCCTCTGCAGAGAAATTCATCTGAAGTAGTGATACCCTTTTGCCATCGTCAAATTCAAATACATCTGGCTCCTACACAAGATTGAAGATTAAGTGAAACCAAATGCAATACAAAATAATCTACTAAAGCCTAAACCATAAAATGTAATCACAATGAACCATGACCATCCAGCTGAAATGTTTACCAAATTAATGTTGCATATCAGCATACAGTTGACAGAAATGAAATTAAATATTAATATGAATAAAAAACATAAAACCATGTAAACCTGTGAAATGCTGACCTATAAAGAAAAAGACCATCAAACAAAAGAGGAATTGTTATGAGGTCATATTTCAATTTCTAAGTTAAATTGTTTTATCCATTCTATGTGATTCCTGACACTCTAAAATTTATGTAACTATCAGAAATTCTGTGCAAAAGTGCAATGACCAATCGGGAAAAAGAATTCCAATTCATAGATGCAGTGCATGTAATGAGGTCATGAAAGCCAAAGGCAGCTATGAAGGAAGATGAATCATATTAGAAAAACTTTCATCAGGGTAACATTCAGATAGATCCTAAGCAGAAGAAGCATGACTTTGTATAAAAACTATAAGATTACGACTAGTTACCTCTTTTGTTTGAACAAATGTGGAATATTCAGGAGGCTTGCTCGAATCCTTGTTATTAAACAAGGTATCCAAAGAATCTGATGACCGAGAGTTTTGGCGAGCCTAATTCATTCAGTTCAGTTTGATATTAGTCAAAGCAAGAAAAGAAAATTGATTTTAATGAATAACATATCAATGAAGAAGCAAACATAATTGTTATCCCTTATTAAATACAGGTTTCAAAATCTTCATGCTGCAAGCAGGCAATATGCTGTGGATTGCCCAAAAAACCCGAACATACAATTAAAAAAGAAAGAACAAGATGATGGTACAAAGATTAGCAACTATATAATACTTACAGAGCATTCAATGAGAACCTCCAATAACAAATCAACATTTTCGTCACCTACATAAAAGAGAAGAATGCCCACTAATCAAGATTGCTTAAAGAAAAAAAAAACATTAATCTTACTATGAAAAATTGTTCAAGGAATTAGTAGACAAGTAATAACAATTTCTAAAGCTATTCTTCCTCCTGAAATGCAATTGTGTAAATGATGTCGAAGAGGCTAAACCTCAGTTCCACAATCATGGACTTGTTATTTCAAATTGATAGGTAAATGCTGCATCATCTATCTGGTGGTACTTTAAAGATGCTTAATATATAAAGAGAAGAACGCGAAAATACATTGCATACCATTTTCTTCAATGACTTTATCAACAAGAGACGGTAGGAATCCCATCTCCGTCAAGTAAGATCTCACATTTATTGCAGATGAACTAGCAGCAGCATTCTCCTGGAACAGTTCAATAAATAAACAGATAACAATAAATTGTTAACCATGATATTGATATCCATTTTATAAAAGAGAAAACAAAAATCCTATAAAATTAAAAGCTGAGTTTGAAAGCATCATAGCATACCCTTAGTTGTGTAGGGTAGATGATATCATCAGAAGGCAAATTGAAGTCAAAACCCTCAGGTTTTGGGATTATGGTTTCAAGACTAAATTCAACATGATTTGATGAACTCCCACCATTGTCATACTTTCCCATCTTATCCTGCATGCAATCAACCCTAGAATGTCAGTGTGAGCACAGCCGACCCAAGAAGAGCGTGGACAATTGCCCAACTTATAATTTTGAATCATTTTAAAAAAAAAAAAATTAGAACTAAATAGTATAGTTTTAACACTTTAAAATTTATAATATGTCCACTTTAAAATTTATATTTTGTCAATACTTTCAGTACAATTTTACCCACCTTATAAGAAAAAATCTGAGTCCGCCACTTACGTGAATGAAGAGAAATTAACAAATAGATTCAGTGATTCGTTAACTCAACAGCATTGAATTATAAAATTGATGGATACCTGAGACTTAGATGATCATGCAAGAATTATTTCCGGAGAAGTAAATTGTACTCCATAACACAACACGAGATACAATTAATATTTATATGGGGAGCAGAGTGCAGACAGAGGAAATTAATACTTGTTTTTATGCAATTGCATTAGATTGGCCATGGCCGTTTGTATTCGAGGGAGAGTGACGATGAACTGGAAAGACATTTTTGGCCTTTGTTCTTATATGGGCTGGGCTGTGGATAGCCCGAGATCATTCTTTGTGAAGCCTAGCCAATTGCAAGATATGGCTCCCAGCCAAATTGGCTCGGCTCAGTAAAATGAATTATATTATACTAATATTAATACAAAAATGAATTATTTATTAAAATTATTTATTAAAATTATTTATGAATAATTGAATTTAAAATAAAATTCAATTAAAGATAAAGAAAATGATCTAAGAGTCCTGTTTATTTATTTTTCCGTTTTTTATTTATCTAATCCCTGAACTTCCATTTGATCTTATTTTATTTTTAAACTTTGATATTTAATTTTATATGGTTTTTGCATTTTGATTTTTTGATTTTTCAGGTTCTCAAACAGATGTCAGTCCATTCCGTGGTCTCACATAATAATTTTATTGCTTCTACATACATGGAAATAAATTTTATTGCTTTTTATTAACTCACGGAGCGTGGTACAACAAAATAGTCAGACATCTATTTCGAGGATTTGAGAAAGCGGAAAATTAAAATTTAGAGAATCAATAAGACGAAATAAAAGATAAAAGGCCAGATAAACAAAAAACGTAAAATTAAGGATCATATAAAACCAATGGAAGTTTGAGTAGATAAAATAAAAAATATAAATTAATCTAAAATTATAATATTAATTATATTTTTTTAGATGTACAGTATGATAATAAGAAAATAAACAATTCTATTGAAATTTGGAACATAAGGAATACTTCTTTTCATATCCACCATTACTAGGATTGAAATTCCCTCAAGTTCAATTTACACCATTCATTATAAAATAAACGATGTAAATTAATTTAATTAAAATTGTACTTTTTTTATCTACACCGTTCAATTTGTGATGAACAATATAGATCGTGAACATGACCCTCTCAAGTTCATTATTTCAAAATGAACTTGACGAAATCTCAATCCGTTTGAGATTGATCATTGCTTAAAGACACTTACAATTAATCATTGCTTAAATACAATTTTAATCAAATTAATTTGCACTATTTATTTTATAATAAATGGTATAAATCATTCACCATCTCAAACTACACTGTTTTGACTAAGAGGAGCAAAAACCTAAATCTCACCTTGCTATTCAATTCCAAACGTCTTCCTCTTCTCTGTGAAACACTTTTCTTTTCTGCAACAATCATTCCATTTCCTTTTATCTTTTCTAAATAGCCATACTTGTACAGATAGTCAACAACGATAATTTGACCGATTATGCAATTTTAGACTACTTTTCTCTATAGGTGGGACTCAAAGTTTCATAATCAAAGGCAAACGCACTAAAACGTGGGCATAACATAATTTAAATAATGCTCAAGGAGAGTTGAATGTGCTCTTCATCTCTGTGTATACACCTTAAAAAGAATAAACAAATCATCTTCCTTAATAAAAGAAGAATTTACTGCACTCCGGAAAAGCAGACAGGAAATCTGTCGTTATCTGCTTTGACAATCCATGTGCTAGTCCTTGACTCAGAAAATGACGGGATCTCTCTGTCATTGAGCATATCATTTTCTTCTCATCCACTTTTTCTAACACTCCTGCAAGCAATTGTCCAAATTCAGAAGAAACAATTATTGACAAACATTTGTACATGTAAGGGAGCAAATAACATGACTTCTACATGCACCAAAGGTAAAAAAACGGAATATGCAGCTTAACTAATTCCCGATATGGTCGAATATTAGAGCTGTAAAACACCATTTTCTCATAAGAGATTCGACATAGAGGATTAAGAACAAAGAGTTAAGTAGACCGTGAAAAATGTTATCCAGAAAAACATGGGTTCAGAATTTAACAGAAATTGCAAGTCATGCTCGAGTACTGCTGAATTCCCCTGCCAATATGTTTAGATTAAGTTTTATACTACACTCTTTCATGCTCTCCAATTACGCAATTGACTGCAACCATCTTTAGTTAAGAATATTTATTGAACAGAAGTAAGAGACCAATGCACAAACAGTTTTACCCAGTTCAATATCATGCTCTTGATCTTCCAAGTCCCCCTCCTCAACCTCAAGTCCGTTGTCCAAGGCCACCGCTGCTTTTGCATATCGTTCTAGAAACTCTTCTTCTGTTTCTTCATGTTCATCTTCCTCGGAATCCTAATCACAGAAAAACATAATGACATTTCCAGGTCTCAAAAGCAAGAAAGTCAAAGAAATAATGTATTTGATAGATAGCCAATTCCCATGAAAGTCTTATTTTGCTTTAATCATGGTTATCGAAGCATTAGTGCTCCTAGCTTGGCACAAACATATTTTTTGAGAATGGATGGGGTGCTGAAGATTACCATATTTCGTTCCTTAAAAACTAGATGCAAAAAGAAGATAATCTGGAAGACAAACCTCATCATCATAGTCATCGTCTTCATCCTCGTCTTCTTCTTCTTCACCTTCAGCTTCCCCATTGTCTTCTTCGTCTTCTGTTTCTTCTTGCACTTCTTTTAACCGCACAGATGCCTCCATCAACGAATTAAAGCATTCACTTAATAAACCACCTGAATTCTCTTGTCCTAGAAGCTGTTCAATTATCTTGGCCAGTGTCATGACTGAGAAGTGGAAGTAAAACATTTAGCAGTATGTACTTTGATGTCAGCTTATTATAGTACCAAAACTGTCAGCTTCAGCCAACTGAAATTCAATTAGGAGTTCAGAACTGGTAATAAGCTGAGCATGATCAATAGTTAATAGGCTTTTGGCTCATATTGATTCACAGGATAGATGTATTAACTGATCAAATTTATAGATGGGAAAGCAAATATTGAAGTAAGGCAGAGAGTGTTGTATAGATTTACATGTTTAGAAAATTTAAGAAAGCTTCTTTTAAACGAGAAATGGTCACCAACCTGCTAACTTTATCTCAGACTTCGCCAGCAGACCAGGTTCAAAAGAACCAGTGCATACAGATGCAAGTGCAGATCCCCAAATCCTGAATCCTCCTTTCACATCTTTTTCTAAAATTCTCTCCACAATATCAGGATAACACAAATAGCACGATGATATAACAAGCAACAAAGGCTTCCAAAGTGGACAAGGCTTGCTCTGAACTTCCTTGAAATGAGAAAATGCAGCTTGACAAAAATAAACTGAAAGCGACTGCTTTACTTCTGTTTCAGTTGGGTAGCATGGGACATGCAGTAGCATATGGACGCATGAGCAAGCTCTCCATGTTGCAGATGGATACTGTCGAATAGCCTCACTAATAAAAGCACCAATTCCTTCAATAATAGATTGCAATGGCACAGGTGGAGCAGGAGGTGAAGGCATTTGTCTACTGACAAAATCCTTCAGTCCATACTTACTGTTCAGGTTAACAACTTCCCTAATGCAGTCAAAGATTGATAAATCTTCAGATTCTTCCCAGGCATGCCAGTCAGCAATCAGATCAGCCCAAGCTAAAATTAACTCAGACAGCTTAAGTTGTAGCATTACATCACTCCCAGTAACAGAAACAATTACGGAGCGCAGCAGTGTTGATAAATCATCCATACATGTTGGAGTTGGAGAAACCTGATCGTTTTGATCCTTGACAAATTCCAAACAGGAGTAAAGTAATGGATTAAGGAAAAAGATTCAAACTTTTGTAAATAATCAAAAGCACAAACTTATCATTGCCGGACATTAAAGGCAGAAAGAGCACATGAACCAGTTAGACAACTTTTTGAAAAACGAAAAAAAAAAATGAAGTGATGTATCTATTATCTTATGAAACTAGCATTTAAAGATAAATTCACAATGCCTAGTAGGAATAGCCAAAGACACGAACTCGGGTTTGTGTTTACAATCTATCAACTATATTAAGATCACAAAAACTTAAATTCTTTATATATATATATATATATAAATAAATAATATCAAAATTTTCTAATAGAACTTCAATTCAGCTAAACAGAGCACCGTGTAATAAATGCATGCATTAAATCCAGACAATTTCATTTGCAGTGCAAGGGAAAGAATTTGAACCAACCACTGGTTGCATGGGCATAAGCCAAGTCTGTTGCAGAAGAGCCGACAAAGCTATACCAATGGTAGCTTGACCAGATACCCATTTTCCTTTTGAGCTTGATCCAATCTGCTCACTGTCTTCAGGCACGGCGTTCTCCCAGGATTGAGCCATTACTGCTAATGCTGCAAAGCCCTTCTCAAGCACCTATGAAGCACAAAGCCAGTTCATCAACAAAATTACACTTCAAATAAATCCATAACTGGAGGTGTTATGATAGCTGTAAGCTGTCATAGTAAGTTCCTATCTTTTAGCTTAAGTCTTTAGTTATTCTACTAATTAGCAAATAAATTTAGGAAGTAGTTTTATTTATTTCTTATTTAGTGATAGTTTATGTTTTATAATAGGATTCTTCTAGATACCTATTCTAATTAGGACTATTTTAGATTATCTATTATAATCAGGAAATGATTCTTCTCTATTTAAAGAGATGGAATTTGGAATAAGAAATCAATCAATAATTTCAATTAAAGTTTCAAAAGAGAAGTCTCTTTTTCATTAATAATAGGTCGCTCGAAGAAAGGAGGAAACAAAGGAAACCTAGTAGATTTCTCGGCGAACCGACCCGTGATGAGATCCTATTCGCAGGACCATAACAGGAGGCGCATTTCATTTTTTCTTAGCTCGGAAAAAGTCCAAAATACCACAACTAAATCCAGAGAGAATGTAAATCAGCAATGTTTATCAACTGATGCATAGATGGCATATAATTTAAAGAAATTAAGCATCTGATGTGTATGTCAGTATGTGAATGGACCATATGTAATTATACAGTAGACATAATCGCATCTTTAAGCAAAAGCCAATATATCAAAGAAAATGAAATTGATGGGAAAAAGTTGAAGATGGTATAACAACTTCAGCATCCCAAAATGTAATAAATCACAGAATTTAGAACCACAAACAGTGTTTTTTATGCTCTCCTACAGTGATAAGCAGAAGACGAAATAACTGAGAATTATGAAGGTAGTCTAAGGATCAATACATACTTGAGGCCATGACTCCAAACCAGGATGAATAAACTTTGATAGAAGTCCAGCTAATGATGAAACCATGTATGGAATATGATCTGCAACATTTTCATCACCAGCCTCCACCATGGAGCTGAGAAGTTGAAATAAGATTGATGTCTCTTCCTCCTCCATATCTATCCTACTAATCACAACTTGAAGAAGAGGAAGCCACTTAGGTGGTAGATATTCATTCTGAAAAAGAAAAAAAAGTATACATTGAAGCTAAGAAACCAGAACCAAAACTTGGATTCTACAGCACAACTAAAAGGTCTAGCTGGAGACCTACTTCAAGAAGCTCCGAAATTGCCCCAGCCGCAGATACACGAACAGGATGGCAAGGAATATTTTCGTTATCTGGCATTGCTAGAGCCTTCAGCAATGAGGTATATATATCTTCTTTCATCTCCTGCAAAGAAGGAAAAAGTTTCATAGAGGGTTGAGCCAAGAACATAAAAAATAAATGAGCTAATCTCAAATTATTCTTAACGCCTCAGCTCGTTGGCATCAGCTGCATGAAACTGTATCATCTGAACCAACCCAGTTGATAAATATATATCTCTTTAATGATAAAAAGAAATATTGACATATCAACAGATTTATAAGCAAAAATGGGACACCAAGCAAATGCTCAGGTATTTTTTTTTGCTTCAACAAAGGGAATGACATGATAAAGAAATTGCCTCACCTCTGGCAGACAGGAAGCTAGCTCTCCAATAATCCAGTTTACAGCAGCAACAAGATATGGTGAAGTTAAGGGCACTGTATACAATGGAAGCAACCGAGAGCGAACCAGAGGAATTACATATCCAGGTTTTTGCTCTTTTAGGAACTGTAATCAAATGGCATAAGCAGGAAACTTAATTACAGATTCTTATAAACAGAGGTTTCACAAATGACTGAATAAATGGGAGCAATTCCTTACATCTTGCAGGCCACCATATGCCATTAGAACCCCAAAATAGCTGTCATTTTCAATACAACAACAAGAATGAGAACAGGTATTAGTTTGAAGAGAAGAAAGAAAACTAAGCAAAGATATCGACCGACTTTTAAAGATTGAAAATTTAGATGGTTAATGATTACTCATCGAGCCACCTAATAGTTATTTTTTTGAGTTGTGGGTTCAAGATGGTGTCCTTTTCTCTTCTCCATTCTTTCTAAATGTTTCATCAATTGAACTTCATATTATACCATTTTGGGAAGACAGAACATCTAAATATTGCAATAAGAAATTACATCTATGAGAAACTGCCACGAACTTACTCATTTACAATTCCTTCTTTCAATGCATTCACATCAGAAGGGATGGGGTATTTGGACAAATATGGAAGGACCAACAGCTCCCCCATAAAATACCGCTGGTTATCTCTCTTGTTCTTTTCACCCTTCTTACGTTTAGAGGATGTGACTGAACCATTCCAAGAGGTTGCTGTGGGAGGCCCCTGTAACATTAAAAGACAACCTAAGCTATCATTCCACTGGCAAAACTGAACAATGTGTGGACGGTATAAAGTACAAACCCTTGACATTGAAATAACACCAAGCAGGTTTATTGCACTCTTTCTAGCTGTGAACAGATCCTCCCTCCACCCAGAAATTTCTTCCTATAAATACAAAGTGATCATATAGTAATAACAACAAAGTGGTAAAAGGATCCTTTAGGTAATAATTAGCCGACATACAAGTTCTGACGGAAGATTCTTTCGTATGAACTCTTCAGAATCTTCTTCCCATTCTGAAATATCCTACTTGTAAGCACCACAATGAAAAATAGATAATAGAAATAAGTCAACCAAATCTGTAATCACCATGAACAGAACTTTTTAAAAATAAGTTTAATCTAAGAAATCACACCTTTCCATTCAGGACTAGCGCTGGGAAGATTGCAGAGTCCAACAAAGACGAGAAATGGGGTGAAACCAATCTCCATCCCTGTTCCCAGTAAACTAATCTTAGACAGAGACTAGTATTTTAACCAGGAACACCCACTGGTTTACATGCTGAAGAGAAAGCACTTGACTTCCATCAACTAAATTTGCAAATGCAATGCATTGATTATCAAAAATTAAAACAGCATAACTAAAATTTACCGGGCCCGTCTCCAGAATATGGGAAATTACATCAAAAGCCAGTGAAATAATCCTCTCCGACGGAAAATCAAGCTTCTGAACAGGAAATTACGGCTTCAAGTTAGCAGGTAAGTAAATCTGAGGCCAAAATTTTTGAAACAAAAATCATACAACATGAAAAATGCGATAAATGATACAACATGAAAAATACTGTCTTTGATAAAAAAAAAGGGCTAAACCCATGTAAAGGTCCTTGTACAATACCATTTTTATTCCGAAAGTCCTTGTACTATTTTTTCTTTTTCTAGTACCTCTACTTACCTAATTTTTGATTTTTATGTCCTTTTGTGTGACTGGAGAGAAAAAAATTGTAAAAACTAAAAAAAGAACTTGAAAATCAAAAATTAAGTAGAGGGACTATAAAAACAAAAAAATCGTACAAGGACTTCCTGAACAAAAATGATATAGTACAGGACCAAAAAAAATTATATATGAATATGTTTCTATGCATGTGTATTTCGTGCTTTTGTTTGTTATGTATTTTCATGTCAAAAAGCTTCAAATGAAGTTTGTTAATGCTATTAATTTGGAACTGGAACTCCAAGCATATAAAATTAGAAAGCTTTAAGAAAGAAAGAAAAATATACACTGATATTTGTGCTATTTTTTACAATCCTCAGAGCACAGTTAATGATGTCTGGCATTAACCTGCAAGTAAAAAAATACATGTAAATACTTCAGGTTTGCTCTTTATTTTCTTTTAGAAAAATAGGACTCTAGATTACTTGTCAGAATATTTGCGATGTCTGGTAACTAGAGCAGAAAATATGAGCAAACTCCTTTTTCCAGTCTTTAGTCTTAGCAGGTGGCCATCTTCTGGAGTAACACCACAATCAAAGCTCAAGGAATCAAGAAGCCCGGTCAAATTCCGGCAAAATGAGGGTACAGAATGTACTAATGCAGATGGCATATGTGACCTAACCTATAAATAAATTAAGGAAGTGCAAAACATTATAAGAGCTATAATGCAAGAGGACATCATAAGCAATTTAAGTTTACTGTGTAAGAACTTGAAGAAGCTAATCAATCAATAAATGTTATGAATTCTATGGCAGCCAGCTACAAATTTGCCTAGCAGTAACTTGACACATCAGATAAGTCACGCCAATGGGGATGTCCATGCATTATCATTTCATTCTTACATTATGAGAGAAATTTTTAGAAACCATATAGACAATAATAAGAATGGTGTTCATACAAAAAGCTTCCAGTAAAAGACACGGCAGCTGTCAGGCTATGGAATATATTTGGGAAGAAAACATGAAAGTTGAAACATGCTACATTTTTGCGTCAAAACTATATAAATGTTTAGATAATATTTGAACACTGAACTACAAGTTGTCATTTAATATGGAAGATAGATATTACATAAAATACCATGAAATTCAGCAGACTATACAGTGCCATGAAACCTTTCTGAACTTCATTGTTCTTACACTTGCACTATTGAACATCTTTTATAGAAGCTATAAATGCATCAAATTGAAGTCGTAAAAAAATTCTCAACAGTTTGATAATTGATACTAATGACATTTTTAATTAAAAATAAATGTTCTATAGAAATAAGTACTGGCTCATGAATTGTCGACTTCATTAAAGTTCTTTCGAGCAACAAAAAGAAACTCACAGTTAAGTGTGTGCATTTGCATATAAGAAGCAGGCTCTTTTCCAGTTCCAGCTCCATGCTACTGATGCTAGATAATGCCTGTTTCATGTACCACATAGCCCGTCAGTACAGAATCCTGAACAATATGGATTGACAATAAAGAAGCTATAGAACACAACCTTTTCAACGAGGCGAGGGAATACAGATAAGATGGGCACAAGAATCTCTTTGGTGATTAGCTCTAACTGCGGCGGCACTGGCTCCTTAGCAACCTTGGGGTTCAGAAAATACTGCAAAATAGCAAACATAAATTACTCATAGACCAGAGGGAAACCAATCTTAGTCACTAGATTCTATCAATCAATAAACTTGCACAATAAGTACCTGGAAAGGTCTGACCAGAGCACAAAGAACTGTGAGCGCATTAATAGTATTCCACTGACTACTTGCATTATCGTTAATAAGATTACTATTACTAATAGCAGATTGCAAATCAGGTACAAGTTCAGGCCAAAAATCGTTCTCAACAAACTCAGCGACAACAATGATTCGAAACTGCAAACAAGTAAACATTATGCTTCCATAAATAACGAATTAACAGCAACCTAAATACAAAAGGAGCAGAAATGGAAATGTCGATAACTAATGTGTAATACCACTTCAACTAAGACTTTTAGAACTGAAGCTTCCACTTGAAGTAAAGTTCTCAAAAGCTGCTCCTTAAACTCTTTACTAACTTTTGAATTAGGATCATCCTTATTGATGCTTCTTCTAGTGAAATTCTTAAAATATGTAGCAGCACCGATTCTTTGACCTTGATCTTGACCTCCTAATTAAGTTCAAATCCAATGAATTAAAACAATTAATTGAAATAAACTTTGATCATTAGGATCTCTTATACCTTATAAACAAAAAAGCATGCTACAACACAAAGAAGATATAGTGAGTTCAATAACGAACTCAGGGGTTGAATTACCTGAGGCAACTGAGAGGAGGGAGTAGGGGAAGTGAGGGAGGAGAGAGAGGCGATCTAGCGCTTCAGTAGCCGTGCGAACGACGTTGACATCGGGATTGAACGAGTCGTTTATCAGCTGAGCAATTTGAACCTCCATTTTTGTTTTTTTGTGGTGGTTGCTCCGCTGCTTTTTTTGGCTTGTGAAAACCCTAATCTAACTCTGAGAGAGAAGAAAAGAGGGAAAAAATGTGAAAATCTATTGCGCGGGAAAAAGTAACAGTCGGTGACAGTAATCGTTGATGGACCTGAGCTGTACAAGAGTTTAAAATGAAGAAAAAAAAGAGTTTGGAGATGCGGGGGATCGAACCCCGTGCCTCTCGCATGCAAAGCGAGCGCTCTACCATTTGAGCTACATCCCCAACGTGGAAACATAATTTAAATGAATAAATATATTTATGTTATTTGGCATTTGCTAAACATTATAGCCTACTTTGCCTGTTTGAGTGTTTGGTATATCATACGACGTCGTAGCGATATTGCTGATTGTGCACGTGGAAACCAAGACAGAGGCGACTACCAAAGTGCACGAATACGCAACTGCCTTAATCCTTAGCCACGATACTTGCCACGTTCTCTTCATGCAAAGACCGTTCCATATATAATTCCTTCTATTTATTCCTCTTTCTGATAATTCGATTTCAGAAATTCACAGCCAGTTGAAAATGCCAGGCCTTACTCTTGGTGATACGATCCCAAATCTTGAAGTTCAAACCACTCATGGAGTCTTCAAGCTCCATGATCACATAGATACCTGGACCATTCTTTTCTCCCACCCAGGTTAATAACATCATTAATCTGTCATGTATTTTCTTGTTCGAATTTGACAGTCTTGATCATGAACTGCTTTTGATTACTGCAGGTGATTTCACGCCAGTTTGTACCACTGAACTGGGAAAAATGGCTGCTTATGCTCAGCAATTCGCTGACAAAGGAGTGAAGTTGTTGGGTTTGTCCTGCGATGATGTTGCTTCTCATGCTGAGTGGATCAAGGACATTGAAGCATTCACTGTAATTACTTAAGCTTCTTTCTGTTTGGTTAATTTCCCTTTTAATCTGGTAATATATATAGTTGATACACAAGATCATGATGTAATGCAGCCTGGAAGCAAGGTGACGTATCCGATTATTGCAGATCCTAACCGTCAGATCATTCATCAACTGAACATGGTGGATGCAGATGAGAAAGATCCCTCGGGGAACAATGTTCCGTCTCGAGCCCTGCATATCGTAGGTCCTGATAAGAAGGTAAATGCGTACATATTGTTGATTAGTATGAAACCGAAGACCGCTGGTGGTAATTTTGATTATTGCATTTACTTGCAGATAAAGCTGAGCTTTCTGTATCCGGCAAGTACTGGCCGGAATATGGATGAGGTGATGAGGGTGGTGGAATCTCTGCAGAGAGCATCAAAGCACAAAGTTGCAACTCCGGCCGACTGGAAACCAGGGGAGGCGGTGGTGATATCTCCTAGTGTCTCAAATGAAGAGGCGAAAAAGATGTTTCCTCAGGGTTTCAAAACGGCTGATCTTCCTTCCAAGAAAGATTACCTGCGTTTCGTTAATGTCGATTAGAATATTCACCGTTTGGTTGTGGAGAATGCAAATTAATGTCTTAAATAGTTTCTTTAGTTTCTCATGGTGCTGGACACTGTGAATAGTCTTGCATGTCAAACTGGCTAATGTGGTGGTAGCTATGTTTTTCCCTAGTGACATAATTCTGTGTATAAATTCTGTATGCGCTATTAAATTACTGTTAGTTGTAATGTAATTCTGCCTGCTTTGTTTTACTATGTATTAAAATCATTCAGAAGCTTTCTTAAAAACAAGTCTCGTAGGCAGCTAATTATGCACAGGATATTTACAATTCAGCAACCTTAGCTTGCGGATCCTGCTTTAACAGCAGAAGCAATTGGTCCCATGGCCATGACCAAGACCAAGACCATGGATTTTTGGTTCAACAAGATTAATGGATTAAATATTTTTGTATTTTGATAACCATAAAATTATTGAACTCTAATTTAATTATTTAATTATGTTAACTGTTAAGGGGCATGATAATAAACTTTGTAGGTTGAAATTTGGCCAAATGGCCCTAGGTAACTCTGCATCTGTGATGAAGAGTGGCAGAGTGATGTGAAAAATGGAATCCCAAGCCATCTGGCCATCAGGCATCAGGCCACAATGTTTGAAAAGTGAGACCAACTTTTCAAACTGTGGTGGATCCCTCACTGCACTAGGCTCTCTTAGAACAGTCGAAAAGTCTTCACAACACATTGGAGTAAATCTCGGCATTCTTTTGTAACAACCGATGCAAATCTCTGTCTTCCACTTCCACGGATTTCCCTTTTACTCTCACTAGTCCTCAAAATTCAAAAACCTCTAGCTCTCTTTGAAAAATCTACTTAATTAGTGAAAAGAATGCCCTCTCGGTTGCTACCATCACCATTTACCATACTCAATCTTACACTCATATTATGTTCACTGCCATCTCTTGCTCTCGCTTCTTGCAGAGCCTCTTGCGGCACCATCAACATACACTACCCATTCGGTGTCGACGACGGCTGCGGAGCGCCGCAGTTTCGCGGGATGTTCAACTGCACCAGCAATGACTTGTTCTTCACAACACCTTCAGGTAGCTACAAAGTGCAGCGTATCGACTACGAAAAGAAAACAATGGAAATTTATGATCCTGCAATGTCTACATGCTCTATTCTCCAGCCTCACCATGACTTTGTGATGACAGAGGTGCAATCTTTCATAATCCCTCCGACTTCAGACACTGTGTTCGCTCTCTTAAATTGCTCGATAGACTCGCCGGTTCTTAACCACTACAAGAATCTCTGCTTCGATTTCTCCGGTCATTCTTGCGACGAGCTTTACGGCTCATGCAATGCGTTCAGAGTTTTTCATTTGCTCACCAATAGTTCGCCGCCGTGCTGTTTTACTGGCTATGATACTGTGAAGTATATGAGTATGAATATCTTGGACTGCACGCATTATACTACGGTGGTCAACACTGATAATCTGAAGGGTGTTGGTCCGTTGGATTGGGTATATGGGATTAAATTGTCGTTTAACATGCCGGAAACTGGATGTGAACGGTGCTCGCAGTCTGGTGGTACGTGTGGATATGACACTGAAACGGAAGGAATGCTCTGTCTTTGCTCTGCTTCCAGTAATTCTACTAGAGAATGCGGTGAGTACTGAGTAGAGTTGCGCACCCAACAGAGCTACCCAAAAACTGAGTCGAAACGAATGAAAATAGTCGGTTTAATTTATTTATTATAAATTTTCACTTTTGGTTTGAAATGATATTTAATTTAAAAATATAAAGATAACTGAATTATATCATAATAATTGTGAAAATAATAATTTTTTCTATGTTTAAATAGTTAAATTTAATATATTATAATTTAACTTGAATCTGAGTTTGCATTTTAAAATTAATATTTCGATAAATTTTTTTATCTCTAATTTTTTAATATTATTCCGGTTAATTTGGAAATCCAAAATGATTAAGATTGGATTCAATTTAATTCTAATCTTATTTTATTCGGTTTTTATTTATAAGAAACTTATCATTTTAATATTTTTACTATTGAATCGAACTGATCGATGTTTTTTTTTTTACATAGCAGCTTAGTTTTTAATGGCTAATGACAGTATGTATATTTTCTTAGATAGCAGCTTAATTTATAATGTCTAATCGTCATATTTTGTTTCATATTTCAGCTTCAGGAAGTATCACTGCTGGTATTGAAAGCAACCATCTTACCTGGAGGTTTTTCAATGCATTGGTTGGTGTTTTGTGTGTACTCAGTTTGTAACTGTGTTCATGACTGGATTTTCACATGGGACAAGCTTATTTTTATTTTAACTCCCAATTTTAACTTAAAGTTGGAAAAAAAGTGCAATTTGTTTGGTTATTCCATTAAATGTTTTTATTGCAATTTGGCTCATCCATTGTGATATTTTTAGGTCTTATTTGGTTCACAATTATACACTTTTCAGAGAGTTGATTAACAAGGTTAGTTTGCAGAAGATAGATATTTACTTTGGTTTTGGAAAGTTAGTACATTTTATTTTAATTAATTAAGATTTAAATAAAATATTATTTCTAAAAAACAAATTAAATTAATTAGATTTAGAGATATATTTGTATTTTGTATCAATTTAAGTAGTAAAGTAGAAATTAAAAAAGTCATTTTTCTAAGTAAATGAAAGTGAAGCCCTTAATTTTCTAGAAAGCATAATGAAAAAAATAAACCAGGCAAAGAATAAATGATATTTTTCAAAAAGTTATTTTTTAGGGTTCATTTGATTCAAAACTATACAGTTTTCGGGAAGTATACTTCCCGGGAAGTTAATCACTGAGGAAGTTAATGTGGAGAAAGTTAATATTTGTATTGTTTGGTTCACTTAATAACTTATCGGAAAGTTATATTTTATTTTAAATTAATTAAAATTTAAAGACAATATTACCCTCGATAATTAAATTGGCTAATTAAATGTAGAAATATAATAGTATTTTAATTAATTTAACTAGGGAAGATGAACTTACCTAGATTTTGCTAGGGAAGTCATTTCCCTATTCAAAGGGAAGTCAACCCCTTAATTTTTCGGAAAGTGGATTGGCAAAAGTGAATCAAGTGAGAAAAAAATGCTATTTTCCGGAAAGTTAAACTTCCTTAGTGAACTTATCCCCAACCAAGTGAGGCATTAATAAATTTATCCCCAAATAAGTGAGGTGTTATTCTAATGTGACTATAATTAAAGTTGTTTGATGAATTTGTGAGTCTAAATCAATATAAAAATGTGTTAAAATGTAGGGTTCTACTATTTATATTTGATATATTTTATTGTAATGTTCACTTTTGCAAAATAAAATAAACGCTCTTTGTTTATGATAGAGACTACATTGATCCAACCATAAAATTATTATTTTAAAAAAAATGTGACCTCAAATAGAGTAAGCATATTTTATTTTTTTGATGAATAAGCATAAATTTATATGAAGATACCTTTAACAATCTGATTCGTTTTCAGACTCAACATCATATACAAAATATGGGATCGTCAAGCGAAATTTGAAATAATGCTTAACAGTCAATTGGCTGCAAAGCATGTTATTAGTAGGACAATTCAAGTTAGACTACGGTGATGATCGCCAACAAAGATGGTAGTACTGTTGGGAAAAATTACAAATTAGGATGTATATTTAAAACTTCTACGAGGAAGAATACAGGAATGTTTTCCATAGCAAATATTTTAAATTTTGTTAGAATCTGTACCATAGATATGGATGCATCAAGAAAAAATAGAATGAATTTACACTGTAAAAATGATGGACGATAACGAGTTTGATGTATATCATCCTATATTTTGAAAACATAAAAGTTGTCAAGTATAATGATTCTAAAGACAAATATGATGGGATAACATTGATTAATATCTATGTAACTTTTTATATTTCTTTAACGACATCCAAAAATTTAAATTTGTCGGGACAATAGTGTTTAAGGAATATGCGAGGGGAGAACACATATATATGTTTAGAACAAAGGGTCAATCCGACTTTTAAATTTGTGTCTCGAGATCAAATAAATATATTTTAATTTTTTTGGGTCAATTAGAGTCCTGAATTTATGCTTTCAGGGTCAAATAGGTCATTTTAAAATTTCAATCAATTAGATCATCAAACTATTTTAATTTATATCAAATAATTTAAAAATGTATACCTCAAACGCTGATGTGTTTGACCCCGAGACACAAATTTGAGAAAATAGTTGACTAAAGTGATATATTTGACTCAAAATAGAAGTTTGAGGATCTAATTAATCCAAAAAAATTAAAATATACTTATTTGACCTCAAAATTCAAGTTTGAGAGGCATATCGATTCTTTGTTCTATTTTTTTGAAAGGTGTTCTATTTTTTTTAAAGCTTAATCAACAAAAAAACCCCAACCTTTTAGCCCCTTTTCAGTTGCATCCTGACGTTACGATTTTGTCAGCTACACCTTAATTCGCACCTTTGCGTTTCAATTCCACCCTCAAAATCAAATTAGACTTTTTTTCACTCGATTTTTTTTATAAAAACCCTTATAAAGTACTCGTTTGAACTTTTTTCCACACAAAAAGTTAAAAATGGATGACTTATTTTAACTTTTTTCAAATAGAGAAGAGATCAATTTAGTACTTGAGGATGGAATTGAAAACCAAATGTGCAAATTAGGGTACAACTGATAAAATTGCAACGTCGGGATGCATTTGAAAAGGGGCTAAAAAGTGGAGATCTTTTCGGTGATTAAGCCTTTCTTTTAAATGAATAGTTGAATACCATAATGTGGCAGTTAAGATATAGGAATAGGAAAAAGCTGAAAATTTTAAATCTATTAGAACAATTAAAACATTGCAAAGAAATTGTGGGCCATTTGTGCAAAAACAATAAAGTCCAAACTGAAAAAGGCGGTCTAATTTCAAATTTTCAATTCATTTTCTGCTAGCATCTCTATCACCACCATTCCATTGCATCAGCTTTCAATTCATTCCTTTTGCTTTTCAAATTTTCAATTCACAATCTCATCATCACAAACTTCAGTCACCATAAACAAACCCTAATTTCACAATTTCCAATCAATGAATTCGAAACTCTAAATTTGTATAGACAGCTTCACTCAGCATGTCAACAAGCTATCGAATTAAACCAAATCACTCACCGGAAGAAGCAAACGAGAATGAATTTGAACAATCATCGTCGTCAGTAGCAGTAGCTCATAATTTTCCACCTCCAAGAACGCCACTAAACGCAATTACTGATCCATCTCAGTACTACACTGAATCCGACACAGCTCGACTTGGTAGATTTTCAAGTAAGAAATTCGAGGCTGTGGATAGATTTGGAAGTGACTATGGGACACCGGCACTTAGGGTTTCGTCAATTCGTCAAGGGAGAGTGAGTTCAGAGGCGAACTCCGTGCAAAGTACGCCAGCAAAATGTAGCTCCAGAGTTTCTCTAGGTGGAGGAGGAACTATGGGGACTTATGGTAGAACTAAGGGGAGAGATTTGTACTCGATTATTAATAACAGGTTTTCGAGTGGGAATTCCATGGAAAACTCTGATTATTCAGTACAAGTTCCGCATTTCGAGCTTGATGAAAATCCTTCGTTTTGGGCGGATCACAATGTACAAGTAGGTTTTTGTGTTTTAGTTTTAAGTAATTGGAAATGTTGAATTTGATTTTCCTTGTACATCATTAATTTTGAGCTGGCTTGATCAGGTTTTGATAAGAATTCGGCCGCTTAGCAACATGGAGAAAGTTTCGCATGGTTATGGTCGCTGTTTGAAGCAGGAGAGCTCACAAACACTAGTATGGTTTGGTCATCCTGAGACCAGATTCACATTTGATCACATAGCCTGCGAAACCATATCACAGGTGCCATATAAGTGACCCTTACTGTTAAAACCTGGTCAATAATGCATAATATAGATTATCGGGTTACATTTTTGTATTATGGATTACTTTTTAGTATCCACTGTAGATATCCATTTATCAAGCTGAACATAAATATGATACTTTCTTGGCTAATTGTTGATTCTAAAGCTTACGTTGCTTATGCAATGATAGGTTTCTCATTTGGTAATTTGATTTTGATATAGGAAAAGCTATTCAGGGTTGTTGGACTACCCATGGTGGAAAACTGTATGTCTGGGTACAATAGTTGTATGTTTGCTTATGGGCAGGTAAGGATTGTGCTGATTGTTTACATTTAGTGTAAGATGGAATTTGGACAGATTGTGATCTTCAAAACACTGTTTTGCAGACCGGTAGTGGCAAAACACATACTATGATGGGTGAGATAAATCAGCTAGAAGACAATATCAATGAAGATTGTGGGATAACTCCTCGCATATTTGAGTATTTATTTTCAAGGATCAGAATGGTAATTTTTGTTGGTATATGCTTATTTTTAAGTCTGTACTACTGCCATTAGTTTTTATGCACTTGTCTTTAATTTTTTGCGTCAGCTGGGTAAAAGTTTAATTTTATTAAGACGTATATTTGTAGGAAGAAGTGAGTAGGAGGAATGAGAAACTGAGGTTCAACTGCAAATGTTCTTTTTTGGAAATTTACAATGAGCAAATAACAGATTTGATGGAGCCTTCATCGACCAATTTACAAGTATTATTATTCTTCAGGTTTGATTCATGTTCTGCATTTGCTATGTCTTAATAAATTGTAATTTTTAAAAAATATATTGTAGCTTAGAGAAGATTCAAAGAAAGGCGTATATGTTGAAAATCTTACAGAGTATCATGTGGAGACTGTTAATGATGTCACCAAGCTTCTATTACAGGTATGCAATATTTATGCATGGTCCTTTAGTATGGAACATGTAAACTAACTATTAATTCTTCTTTTTCCATATACAGGGTGCTGCAAATAGAAAAATGGCAGCAACCAACATGAATAGTGAGAGCAGCCGTTCACACAGTGTATTCACTTGTATCATCGAAAGCTGGTGGGAGAAAGGTTCCACAACCCACTTTAGGTTTGCAAGGTTAAATTTAGTAGATTTGGCTGGCTCTGAAAGGTATGTTAATTCTATTAACTCTAACCAATTCACATTTTATATTTCGAGTGCTTTACTAAGTTTCTAACCAATCAGGCAAAAAAGCTCTGGTGCTGAAGGAGATCGTTTAAAAGAAGCAGCAAATATAAATAAATCTTTATCAACTCTAGGGTAAGAATATGATTTAACTATTTCTCAGATAGTTCTTTTAATTTTTGCAGACAAATTTAAAATTCATTATCATGTAATGCTGAAAATGGATATAATAAATCTACAAATGACTTAGGAACATTTAAGTGATGCACCATGTGAAACTTTCGTCCAAACTACTTTACAGACTTCAACTTTGAACGAGTAAATGAATCTATCATCATTAGCTTAGCTCTGGTTAAAGTTTGCAAAAGTATTTTTTTCCTAATTTTCAGTTTTTATATCTTTCCGTTATCAATGATATTGTATTAACAATTGGTTGAGAAAATAGTACTGTCTTGAATTACAACAAAAAGACGGTGAAGATATATCTTGAGAATTGACCTACAAGGCCTACTGATCTCATCATCATTGAGTAACATGATAGGTTTCATAAACATCTCCTAGCTATTTAGTTTTCTCTCTTTTCATATGTCATGTGATTATATAGAAGATACACTTTTCATTAACTTTAGCTTTCTCCTTTAGATTGGTGATGATGTCTTTGGTTGATTTAGCACAAGGAAAACATAGGCATGTTCCCTACAGAGATTCTCGGCTTACATTTCTACTTCAGGTAATTTATAGATAGTCCTTTTATAACTTTCCACATGTATGTAATTTTGATGTTTCTCTATGAAGATTTGTGATTAATGTATTTGTATGTAGGATTCCTTGGGTGGAAACTCAAAAACAACAATCATAGCAAATATCAGTCCATCTATGTGGTCAGTGCTAACTTTATATTTTCGTTTCATGAAACCTTGTTAACTTTCTGTTGTAATATTTTTATTGTGGAATTGCTCCTGTCCTTGCAGCTCTGCAAATGAAACACTAAGCACTCTGAAATTTGCCCAACGTGCGAAACTCATCCAAAACAATGTACCTAACCTTGAACCTAGTTTATGTTTCAATTCTCATGAGATATAACAGACATTTAATTTTTTCTCTCTATTCATCACATAGGCTAAAGTGAATGAAGATGCTTCAGGGGATGTTGGTACTCTTCAGCGACAAATTCAACAATTAAAGGTACTGCTAACCTGTTGATACAAAATGTGTTTGCTATTAGTATTGACACATTTTCTTTACAGGACCAATTATCCTTTCTCACGCGCCACTTTAATTTCTCGGTGAGTGCTCCTAGCTGTGTGCCAAATTTTGAAGAATCCAGTTTGGCTAGCAACCCCCATATAATCAATTCCTTGAAAGAAAAAGGAGAAGCAGATAATCAAAATTTAATTAGTATTGCACATGAGAAGGTAACTCCTTCAAATTCACATTAATTATTTGAAAGACTTTAACTGTTCCAAGTATCTCTACAGGGTAATTTCAGGTCTAGGAGTTCTAATATCTATTTGTCAGGTGAAATCTATGGAAGCTACTTTAGTTGGAGCACTTAGGAGAGAAAAGATGGCAGAAAAGGAACTCTTGAAGTTTGAGGCCAAAATTGAGCTTGTAAATCAATTTGTATGTGTGCTTATTACTTGTAATTTTGGTGTATTTTAGGTGATCTATTTATCGAGTACCTTGCATCTCTGTAGGATTATAAGCCAAAAATAGTTGCATGCAATGAGTTATTATAGAGTTGAATCATCACTTGCAGGCTTGCCAAAGAGAGGAAGAGCTGGAGCTTGCTAGAACGATGCTAGAACTTCAAGAGGCAAAAAATAAGCATCTAGAATATTTAGTAGATGGTTCATTGCCTTCTGATCACTTTCTTATGGAAGAAAATAAAGCTTTAAAGGAAGAGAATCAGTTGCTTCAAGCAAGAGTTGACAAAATTCCACAAATGAAATGTTTTGCTTTGGACAATTTAAGACTTCATGAAAAGCTTCAAGTGTAAATCCTATAGATGATGTGTTGATTGTGTAAATGAATTATCTTCGTTCCCTTTTTGGATATCTACAATTTGATTCATATTTTATTTAATTCAGGTTCCAGAATTTTTATGAGCAAGGAGAACGAGAAACACTATTGGCCGAAACCTCCGAGTTACGAGAGCAGGTACTTGGAGTATTTTCTTCCCCTTTCTTAACTACCTCCAAGGAAAGCCTCCAATTTTTGAAATCTTTGGTTTGCAGCTTTTGGACACGCTTGAAAGAAAGATAGAATCCTCCTCCACTTTTGAGAATCATGTATAAATGCAATTTTGAGAATCTTTTGAAGCTCTTACTTTGTTAAGTCTCACTTTTCTGATTTTAATGTACTCACACTGAGAGCAGGATGGTGGTATTCTAGAAGAGTTGGAGGAGTGCAGGAACATAAACTCCCAATTGATGAGGTATTAATGTTAATCTACTTGCTTGTTGTTGCAATGTTTTGGTCTTAGTGACTGTAAACTTTCTATTCACCCATTTACCTTCTGAAGAGACCCAAGGAGTTCCCTGCTATGCATATTTTATGCCTTCTCAATTTTATTTAAGATAATTTAATTCAAAAATATTTTCATCTTACACAAAGAAAACCTGCAAACTGCCCGAGTAGGATGCTTGTTAAGTTATTAATTTTCTTGTACATCTTTAGATGAAGGAGCTGTTGGTATGTCAGTCAAATTGCAGCCTTTATATATCGTGATCATCTCGGTGTACCATTGTGATAATTCTGTTTATCGTTTTGTTTTTGCATTATATAGTTCTAATAGTCAACCAAATTTCCTTTGTTTTTGGTGCTACAACAATCTAAACTAAACACTGTATACATTTTCTATTCAAATGTCACTAATGTTTCTTGCCTGCAGAGAAGTAGAAGAGTTAAAAGCAGAATTACGAAAACACTCTAGCTGTACTCATGCTGCTTTTGATGCTGTAAGGATCTTTAATAAATTATTTGGACTAGTTGATGAGATCCCCTCAGCACTTAAAGCATTTAATATCCTTGCAGTTAACAGATTCTTTTTGGAAGGATTCCGTTGAAATTAGACTTTCAGATAGATACTCAATGGTGAGGTTTCATTTTTTCAGGTCATTCCATTGCAATTTTTATGCCAGTTGTTGTTTTCCGTCGTATATGATTTTACTGAAGATTGGGTAGTCAAACTGTGAAAGACAACATACAATGAGTATCGACTTCTCCTTTACTTTCATGGTTGCTTCATATTGGTTATCTTTTTGTAGGTCGAAACTGTATCCACTGAATGTGACTATGGAGATGAGATGGCATTGACCGGTCAGGCAATAAGGAACTCTATGTTTGAAGTTGGAAGTGATCGTCTACAGAGTTTAGAAAAACAGAGCAAAGTTATAGCGATGGAGGGCAATGAAGAAATGACTGCCTTGCAAGCTAAGCTGGAAAAACTAACTAAAGACCTTGAGCAGGCCAAGTTACTTAACTTCAAATATCAAGAGGATCAAACATCACAATTATCTCACCAGCATCAAGTTGAAATAATATGTGAACAGGTTGAGGCAGAGACTACAAAAACGATTATTCATTTACAGGAAAAGGTTACTGCTCTTCAAATAGAACTTAATGAGAAATTATGTTGCATGGCTCGAGAAAACATGAAACTAAAGAAAAACATACATGATAGAGAGGAAGAAATAACCGTGCTATGTGGAGAGTGGGAAAACGCAACTTTTGAACTAACAAGCTTCCTTTTGGAAGGTTCAAAATCGCTTGAAGATGCCTCAGGTCAAATTGAAAGTATCATATGTTCATTTCCTCAAGCAAATGTTTGGATTAGAGAACAGGTTGAGAGGGCTACCCGAGCTTGCATTAATAAGGAAGAAGCGATTTTACAGCTAGAGAAAAGTTTGGAAGATACTCAGAAGTTGGTGATAGAAATGGAGCTAAAAATAAGATCTTTGAAGGAAGCAACTCTAGCTTTGAATGAATTTCCACAATCAGATTGTGATGAAAGCATAGAGGAGTCGATCAACTTACGGATGCTGTTGAATGAGAAGATCGACATGATAAAGCTGCTAGAGAGCCAACTTAAGTGCAAGGAGGATCACATTTTGGAAGCAGAAAAACGTGCCGGTGCTGCATTTCTAGTGATGAAATGGCTATCTGACTATCACAAGGAATCTCTCGGTAATGACATCGGAAGAGGCATTCACATCTCAAAATGGGTTTATCCTGCTATAGAAGATATTGATGCTCAAATTAGCTCAGGAAGTTTAATTATAGAGTCTGGAAATGCTGTTGATGCATTATATATGGATGTCGAGATGCATTTAGCATCCATCCGAAGAGATACCTTTGAAGCTTCTACAACATACATGAACTACATTCAAGACTTGGTGAAAGAAATTCAAGAGATGAGGAGTAAATTCATGGAATTAAAAGAGAATAAAACGGGTTTTCAGTCTTCTGCAATCCGATTGCAAGCATCAAAATCACTTATGTTTCAACCTTTGGAGAACCAGCACACACTGCATGCAGTAAGAGATGAGCTTGCTAAAGGGATTGACAAGCTTAAAATCATTGAAGATTCTATTAGCAAAAATGATTATCTAGTAGAAGCTGACAATTGGAGTTCTGATTATTCTCTGTCAAGTTATTCAGCATCAGATAATGACTTTTCAAATGAAATTGTTGTTTCTCCAAACCAATTGGATGGACATACTTGTCACTCTATGTTTTCTGGAAAGATACCTGAAGAGATTGTCGACCTAACATTTCAGATGGACTTATCAGCTGAAAACGGCACCGAAGATTTGAAGAAGACATTGGAAAATTCGCATCACAATGAAGCAATGACATCGTGCATAAGAAAGGAGGTGAAGTTGGCAATTACTGCTTTTAACAGCCTGTATGCTCACTTAACCACAATTCTTGATGAGAAGAAAATTGTAGATAGTTCCTGTCCAGGAGGTAAATTTTGTTGAATTGCGGTAATTGGTCTGTTAATACTAAAAAACTGTTCGGTTAAGGTAAATCTGAATCTATTGTTATGTGGCAGGGACGAATAATAGTTTTGGGTCGAGGATGGAAATTGAAGAAGTTCTGGCTCCTAATAATAGTGAGGTAGACATTGAATTTGAATAATTATTTTTGGACATACTATTTGTGGATTTTGTTCAAACTAAACATCAAAATGCATAAGCCATAAGTTCTATGCTTTGGTTCTATGCTTTGGTTAACTTTCAAAGACTAGCAAAATCACTAACCTTAAATCAAACGTGATCTTTTCAAATGTGTAGGTAGCTTCTGATGATAAGGTTAATCATGTTCATGCTAGCACTTTCATCTGCAAATTTGAGGAAGCTCGTGAAACAATGATGGAAGCTGATCATATGTTGAATGCATTACTAAAAGCAAATGAAAATGCAAAAGAATTGAATGAAAAGTGGAAGCAAGCAAGTGAGAAACTGATGGTGGAGAGGTCACAATTAGTTGAAGAAAATGAGCAGCTTAAGGCTTCAATAAATTTGAAAGACGAAGAAAACAAATTAAAACTGGATGAAATTTGTAATGGTCTGGTAGAACTAAGAGAGTCTATATCTTTGTTTGAAGGATGTTTTCTGCAGATGCAAAGAGTAGTGAATGACAGTTGCAAGTTCTTATTTTCAGATGTGTTACACATGGGAAACGAGATGCTTCATTTCATTTGCAACTCAAGATCATCACTGGAAGATATTTTCTCTGAGATAATGGAGAAGGAATTTGCTCACTTTGTAATGCATCAATGTGTTGTAGAAGCAACTATCCACAGAATTCGAAACTTTAGTGTACAATCTGAAATTCACCCATCTGAACAAGAAGAATGCCATATGGTAACTAATTCTTCACAAACAGTTTACAACAATAGTCAAGATGATACTGTTATTTCTCATAACAAGGTGGCAGGAGGAGAACAATTGGGTATATTGAATGAAACTATGACGTATAAGAATTTGTCACTGGAAAAAGAACTGCAAAGGAAAGAAGTTTTGTTGAAGGGTTTGCATTTGGAATTTAGTTTTCTGCAAGAAGCTGTCTCAAAGAGAAAAGATATAAAAGATGAAACTCAGAAGCTAATTTTAGCTTTGAATGAAGTTCGGTATGAGCTTGAGATGAAAACAAGTCAGTTTGATAACCTATTGGTTCAGTATAAAAAGTTTGAAGGCTATCTGGCGGATTCTAAAAATGCTTTGTCCATATCAAATTCTGATCTTTGCAATGCGAAGGAAAAAATAGATACATTGTCAAAGGAAAATACAGAGTTAAAAATGCAGCTAAAAGATCTATATCTGAAAAAATCTGAAGCTGAAGAACAGATGAAAGAACAGAAGGAGGTAGTCAGAGGCCTAGAAAAGGAAATCATCCACTTAACTTCAGCTGTTGAGAAAGAAATAAGTTCTTCAGTTGAAGGCTTGGAGGAAGACTTAAGAAAGGCTGCTGATGAGAGAGATCAACTCCGTGAAGAAATTTGCTCCTTGAATGATCAGCTCGAGGTGGCATATGCATTAGCCGATGAACGTGAAGCTATCTCTGTTGAATCTCGACATGTATGTACCTAACAATTTGTTCTTTGTTGGCACAGATCGATAAATATTGATGTGAAATTACGTTTTTGTAGGAGTCGGAGGCAAGTAAATTATACGCTGAACAAAAGGAAGAAGAGGTCAAAATTTTAGAACATTCCGTTGAGGAGCTTGATTCTACCATTAACGTTTTGGAGAAAAAGGTGAGGCTTATTTTGTTCATAACTTCATCGGCGTGTTTCACCGAAAACAAATGTTTAATACAGCATACATTAAACTACCTTGTCTAATCTTAGTATGCATTTGGCTTTATGGATACTAAAATGCTATGTTTCTCTTGCTCTCAGGTGTATGAAATGGATGAGGAGGTAGAAAGACATAAATTAGTTAGAGAGTCATTAGAACTGGAACTCCAAGCTTTGAGAGACAGATTGTTGACAGCAGGAAACTTCACCGACATTATAAATTCCGTAAATGCAACTGCTGCACAGAGTGAAGATCCTGTATCCAGGTTTGAAATTATGCTTTCTTTTTATCATGAAAAACTATGGTTTCTTGGCCGCCTATCCTAGGATTTTGAAAATGTTTTGGTGCAGGCAATTTCAGCATAGATTATTGGAACTTCATGAGGCTCATAATCAGATAAGACTTCTTGAGAGGGACGTTGCACAAAAGGATGAAGAGGTGTGGTCTTGACCGGCTGCTGATTGATAGTCTTCCACTATATTATTTATTGGCTTGTATAGCTTCTGTATCATCTACAGAGTACAGACAAAGTTACCAATAATGCAAATTTGTCCTTTTTTTTTTCAGATCAAGCAATGGAAAGAGTACATTTCTGAACTTGTTTTGCATTCTGAAGCCCAAGCATCACAGTACCAAAAGAAGGTACTTTTCCATCAAATTGGCCATGTTACTTATGTTGACCTATGATATTAAAACTATGATAGGAGTCCACACTGTGAGTACTTTGATTTGTGCCTTTTGGCACTGCTTCATGAACACCATTTGATTGGGAAGGTTTAATGATGAGAAGGAAAATGTTTAACTGAAACGTGTTTTGACCATTGTCTATTATATCACATAATTTTGGCATCTAAACATTTATTTTGAATTACGCTAAACTGAAAGAGGTACTTCGTTTCAGAATATGGTCAAAGATTCCACTTTCTACATGTTTAGCAGATCTTTTGCACTAATGAAAGATTCTAGTGGTGGAACTTCACTTTAAGACTTTGGGTTCCCCAATTTATATTATTTTATATGTAAAACCAATTTTTTGTATGTGCTAATCATCAATCTAATAAGTTTCATCTGCATACTTTGAATAGTACATGACTTTGGAAGCCATGGTGCACGAGGTTAGTTCAGCAGCTGCGCCGCCGCCACCACCGGATAATAGTGGGAAAAGCTCAATAAGGACAAGGGGCTCAAGCTCACCATTCCGGTGTATCTCAAATTTGGTTCAGCAGATGAATTTAGAAAAGGATCAGGAACTGTCTGTGGCAAGGGTTCGTGTACAAGAGCTAGAAGCAATGCTGGCTAGTCGACAAAAAGAGGTTAATTGGCAATTCCCACAGCCTTTACACGTTAATTTGTTTTGGTGGGAAGTATGTGCCCTAGTTCGATGATTGATAAAATTAAACATATCAAATCCTAAGTTCACAATATCAGGCTTAAAAGAGTTCAACTTCTAAAATTTATAATGTGGCATAACTATGACAATTTCAAAATTTTCATGAACAAGATTCTCAAATTCAGTTGGTACAGTAACTAGCTTCATTCATTTGTTCAAGCCGGAATGTTCCTAAATCTTGATATTCCATGCATTCTCTGACCAATATAAACAAGTTTCACTCCATTATTTCTGGATCAGGTATGCATGCTAAATGCTAGACTGGCTGCAGCAGAAAGCATGACACATGATGTCATTCGTGATTTACTCGGGGTCAAATTGGATATGACCAATTATGCAGTAAGCTTTCCCGCAACTGACTCTCGAGTACTATATTTGTAGATTCCTTCCTTGATTTTGTGCATTCTTGTTTGCGTATCCTAGAATTTAATTGACCAGTGCCAAGTCCAAAGATTACTGGAGGCAGCTCATAATCACACTGAGGAGTACAAAGCAAAGGTATAATTAACACAAAAACTGGGTTGTTTGTTTGATTAAAACGAATTTCTAATTGGTATTTATTTGATGACTTTAGGAGCAGGAAACCCTCAACTTGAAGAGACAGATTAATGATCTGATGGAGGAAAAAGAGAGGTTAGGTTTTCTTAATCGGCTTCTAACCCATTTTAATGCGGTTCTTCCCTTCATTAACTGCAGTCAATTTAAAGTAAATAAGTCAATCACATCACTCATGTATTTTCACAGCACATAAAAAGCAACTGTAAAGATATTAAACATAAATATATCAAAATTGGCAATAAGATACTAAAAACAAATATCGTCACGGTCACTTTTTAGGCGCTCTGAAAATACAAAACTATGCGTGTTAACCTTATTTTCCAGAGTTATGGACTAAATTATCAAAGCATGCTAAATTCACCTTATAAGATTTAGAAGTTCAAAACCGGAATGATCCTTTGCTCGGAATAGTAATCTAGATTCAGCACACGACTGTACCCACGAGATAAAAAATAAAAGTGTAATTGACTCCATGGTTATTGTAGATTGTTAAATCAACCCTCAGATGCATCTTATGACTGCAGTTGCATATTGGAGTTGACTCAGAAAGAATCAGAATTACTTGATGCTCAGATAACACTGGAGCAACTACAGGAGCGAGATCAGTTGCTTTCTCAACAGAATGAAATGTTGAAGGTTACGGATAATTAAGAAATTTCTTCTAATCATTAGTATGCTACTGAAAGTCAAACTAGTCGTGTTAACGTTAATGTTTTCTGCAATTGTTTTTTTCCAATAGATGGACAAGACCAATCTACTGAAGAAAGTTGTAGAACTAGATGATAAACTGAAAACCCTTTTGGGAAAACAGAGTACCCAAAACCAACTTCAAAGAACATCGAAAATTAAGGTAAGTCATTTTCATGCTCCAGTTTCATTGTCTTGATTTCTTGTACGCAGAGTTAAAAAGTTGTGATGATCTTGACAGGAGAAGATGGATAGTGACCATTTGACTAAGAAACTGGCACACTCCGAGAAGATTCTTTCTCGTGTGACTGATGAACTTGCACATTATCAGAACTCTAGCAGTAATCAACTGCATTTCGACAACCGACGTAGCTCTAGAAGATGAATGAACTGAGCACAGCGTTCTGTCTGTTGCATATGCTGAAAAATTAGACGACATTTTTGCAAGAGTCTACTGCCTTGTGATTGTCAGAGAGACATGCAGCACTGCAAGGCAGATTCCACTTATTGTGTGGCACAGCAAATCCAGAAGCTGTTAGCCGTAAATATCTTTAACAGTATTGATTGATTTTTACTTGAAAGTTGTTCCACGGCGTGAGCAGTTAAATTCCTGTATGTAATAGCTTTTTCATTATTTAATATGCCGAAGCTGTTTTATTGTTCTGTAAAACTGTAAAAGTAAAGATTTGGTTTCAGTATTCAATTAGCCACTCACCCAGAAAACTGAATAACCAAACCGACAACTTTAGTTCGATTTGATTAGATATTATAAAAATTCATTCTCAGATCAGTTAGTTTGATTTTAGAAGTAAAAAAGAGAACCAGTAAGTTCTAATAAAAACAGAACCAAAAAAAAAAAAATCTGCTATTTTTTTGAACTTTTTAAATCCTTATAAAGTCAATATGGTTTGGTTTAAAACAAATATTTTTTTTAATTTTATTTACCTCACAAATTTTAAGCAGAACTAACTAACTTTATTTCCACGCCTAAAATAATTAATTGATCAATTCATCCCATTGACAAGAACCAGTCATCACCATTTCCACTTGAATTTTTTACTGGACTTGTATGAATTGCAAAGTTAATTTTTTATAGGTCTTGTATGAACAGAAAATGTAATATGCAGGGTAAAGCAAAAAGCTAAGTATTGACTAGTATTTATAAAGAAAAATGACATTCAGTTCTGATTCTTGAGGTGGATTCATTTTCAGCTATACCTCTCTACACAAGCTAAGTATTGACTAGTATTTATAAAGAAAAATGACATGTACAACAAAACCTTTTTAATCAATTTCGCCCAGTTCACGCCTACATTTTGGCACAAACTCAAAATTCTTGAAAAGGCGTTAGATGGTAGTTATCAGATTGGTTACCCCCTATGTACTTGCTATGCAGCGGCGTGATTCTAGCAGTAGACATTAATTTGTTAGACCATTGATCAGCTATTAATTAGCAAGCGAACCTTCCACTGTTATTATCCATTGTCAGCTTTAATCTTGCTTTAATATTCTACTTTCTTTATCCTTGATCTGTCAAACACAAGATATCAGTGATTTCTTAAACAGTACATCGCATCAAACAAGAATAAAAATCAGCGTGTGGATTGAGAAAAGAAAATAGTGATGGTGGGAAAACTCGAAAGTGGCATACAAAACCTCATTATTGTATCCAATGTTTTAAGAACTGAACCGGATCGGATCAGCCGGTTCAACCGCAAATCAGAGGCCAGCGGATTTCTCTTTAAAACCAAAAATGTGATTCAACCAGTTTCAACTGAAAAAGCCATACCAACCAATGAATTAGGATTCTCTCAAGTTCTAATGATGAGAGATCATATCTACACCATTTGTAAAAAATGTATGGCGTAGATTAAAAGTGTATAAATTAAACTAAATTACATTGATCTATATCATTCATTTTTTTAGGAATGGTGTAGATTAAATGAACTTGACCTCATGTTCATTAGAACTTAAGAAGATCCTAATCCAATTATCATCCGTATATAATGTCTAGTTATTAATAGTTTTATTATTCCAAGTCTTATAAATTATATATATATTTATTTTTATTCAAGCAGTTCAAGCGGTGATTAAACCGCAGTTGAGTTTTTAGAACACTGATTTATCCTACCAGAAACTAGATTTGCTATAAAAATCATAAAACGACAGCTAATTCCACAACTTTTTTCCAGCTAATATTTAGTTTTGATGCTGCAAGAATTATAATATTACCTTGAATTTCTCGAATATTGTGACTAGTCTCATGTATTGGTCTCTTGCTGCAGGATCACAAACCATTGACTGGACTGTTTCTAGAGCTTTTTCAACTCCAGCAGACTTCTGTTCGCGGCTAATTCTCAGAAACTCGAATTCATCAGTTCTGCCAGTTTCTTTTTTAGCATTTCCAACTGTCTTCTCTGCACAAAATCCTCGCAAACCAGATCCTCTGCGTCTCCAACGAAGTATTGCCTTCTCAAGAATACTAACAGACCAAATAACTTTCTTGTACTGCTTCCGCACTTGACGTCCTCTCACATGAGCCTGACATGACCGAGCAGTTGATGTCAGAAGGGAAAAAGAGAATAAGAGAATATTAGGAAGGAAATGAGAAAGAAAAAATGCAATAATGGAACTGTCATAGCAAGCATGAAATACAAGAACAGCTCAGGAATAGATCAACTAACTATAAATTGCTTGAGAATGTGTGATTTCACCAATACAAATAGACACATTTTTGAAACTCAGTCGAAATAAAATGGCTGAAAAAGCACCATATATACATCAGTACCTGAATTTTTACTATTCGATTGCGTTTCTTCAAGAATTCTTTTCTTCCCTTCCAGCCACGAAACTTTTTCTGGATCTTTAGGGCTGCAAAGTGCAAATAATCTTCAAAATGACTCCTCCTTCGATCCTTGTTGAAAGAACCAAGGGTAGCCAGGTCACGTAGAACTTCACACTCGTCACTTCTATAAGACAATTGGCTATACTGGGAGGACTGTGATCGGTAGGCTGCTCGTATAAGAGCTGCTGCAAGAGCTGATTTCCGAACAGCAGCAAGAGATCCCTTCAAAGAACGCTCATCTCCTACAACCTCATTTGAATGAAGGGCAACTAAAGTTTCTGTGATTTCAGTCGCCTTTTCAGCTGCAATAGTTGCATTAACATTATCCTCTGCATTTTCTTTGATATTTAATGATGATAGGTGCCTAGTTAAAAATGCTTCAGCCAAATATCCAGCTATTCCTTTATGCCCTTGGGTTGAAGCTAAGTCGGCTGCAATTCTTCCTCCAGGAAATGATGGGGTGGGATCATCGACAGCAGTTGGATCCACTCCCAGTCTAACAAGTGCAATGACAGTCTCTTCTCTAAAGGGATCATATATACAAATAAAATGGTAATTTTCAATATACATTATAATAAAACCTTATAGACATTCAAATAATTCAATAATAATATCAAACAAAGTGTTCAGAGAAGCTAGAAGAAATATAAACTTGCTATTGTAAGATAATACTCTAACTGTCACATCAAAATGATCTCACAAACCAAACAACTGAAATTGTTTTAACATGAACAAGAACAACAAAAAGAAGAAAACTCAAGGTATCAGTCTGACCTCCCAAAATATGATGCCCAGTGAAGTGCTGTTCTTCCTTGTGCATCCCTGAAATTGGGATTGATACCGGCAGCAACTATGAGGCCCATGGCCCAGTCATAGCCAAGGCTAGCAGCCAAATGTATCACTCCTAGGCCATCGGCATCCACCATATTTGATCCTAAACCTCCTTCGTGAAATTTATAGACCAGCCACTCACAAAGCCTGTCCATTAGCAAATGTTTGATCAATTCATCTCTATAATTGGAGCAATTGCCTTCAGAAGGCATACAACTGTATCTTATCCTTGCCCTTTTGATCTTACATCCGTTGCAGTCCTCAATGGAGCAGTTCAACCATTTTCTCTCAGGGCCCAAATGTAACAACTTTGCTAGACGCACTTGTAACTGCAGTTCCTCCTGTTCTATACTTCTTACAAACAGAGAAGCCATATTTGAAGGAGTTTCACGATATTCAAATTCCCTCACCTCACTGCATGCTAGCCTATTCCGGCAGGTGATGTAGAATGGAACTCTCCCAGAAGTATGTAAAGGGGCTTGACATCTGATAACATTATATGTCAGAACATCAGCAGAAACTTCAATTTCACCAAACATACAGCCCCATTTGCTGTCACTAGAAAACTTCTTGCTTCCCAAAAAAGTACCAACAATTAGAACCTAATAGACAAAACAGAAGGAAAAAAGAAAGCACAACTGAGATTATAAATCCATAAATTGAAATCTTAAGTATATACTAAGAAATTAATCTATCCCGATCAGAGAGGAAACAAAAGCCCCAGGAGGTCACACACCTTTGTTTCAATACCAGAATAACCCCAGTCTGGTGAAAAATCACGAATGCTAAATAACTGTTCCTGAGAAAGTGAAGGACCCAATGATTCAATCTCTAACTGCATGTGGTGTGATAAACTGGAAACTTCCTTGTCTTCATTCTCAGCGTCCAGTGGGGTCCAGCAGTAATTGCCAGAGTCTGACGCCATGAATGAATCATCACAATCACCACCAATCTCTTTAACCATCCATCTCCCAAAACTATCAAGTTTCTTTAACTCTCCTAATCCACTATCATTTACGCGACCACTTTTCGGTTGGCCAAGCAAATCAGCCTGTTGAAAGCCAGAACAATTAAGAAATTGGGAAGGAATCAAGTTGAAATCAATGCTCCTGCCAGCAAATTGAATCTCGATTTAAGGTTAATAATCCACCTCAATTTAAACCTACCCATACCATTAGTATGCTTTTTATATTTAGTTACAGGAAACACGTAAATGAGCAGCAAATCAATTAAGAATCACAGTTTCAAAGATAAATATTCTTAAAGAAAGATGATCTGTAGATATCAAACAGCACACCTGAATTGATCTCTGAGGAACTTCTGCCACTGCTTGATCATCTATTTCAGATATCAATCTACACTCAACAGTCATAGTATCCGGACAATCACTATCTAAGCTGGAATCTGTTAACTTATGAGCAAGAAAGTCAGGTCTGCTATGTTCCCCAACACACAGTTTCTGATCCTGCATGCGAACCACATTTTTGCTAGAGATAGGAGTTTCATTACATACAGAAGACCCGGTGCTTTGACCAATCTTAGATCCAGTAGGCCATAATCCAGGACTCCTTGATGACATAGAAAATCCTGAAGCAACAAAATCTCAGTGAACATATGTAAGATCCTAAAATTGATCAAAAAAACACATCAATTAAGAGGCAACAGATACAAGCCTACATGTATAAACAATGAAATTATCTTAAATTATAACCTAAAAATTATAATGTGAAATATGGAGTCCACATCAAAAGAAACAGGAAAAGAGTGGCTCAGAGGGCCAAAAAGGGACAAACTGCTGTCAACTCTAGGATACTATAAGATATAAGTTGCTCAAAAACCAAAATTTACAGAAGAATAAAATTATTAGAATTTTGCAGCTGAAACAAATATCAATACGCTGATAAGCCACACACTTTTAGTTTGGATGTAATCAACTACACCAACTACAAATAAAATGCAAAATATCTGGAGTAAAAATAAAATAATCATCGACACCCTGCAATGTGCCTTACCATCTACTTCAGTTCCAAGTAAAGAAGCACCACCAGACAAGGAACCATGGATAGGTTCAAAGGGACAAGTGGCTCCTTGATTATCCCTAGAATGCACATCCTCAAACTCTGAGGATAATGTTTGGCTGTTCCAATCTATTCTGTTTGGGCTTGATATGTAAGATGTCTGAGCTGTAAAAGCAGGTGAGGCTGTTTGTGCAAAGGAAGGGGCAGAACTGGCTTGAGAGCTATCAATCCGAGCACTTGGATTTGATAGCAAATGAGATCCACCGGATCTGTATCCCTGCATCAGAAACAAGTTTACAATCCAAGAAATTGTGGCATATTGTAGTAGTGTGGTATTGTACTTCACAAGTCCTGGGTACAAACAGCAGATTTGCTAGAAAGGTTATGCACAAAGCACAAAAAAAAAAGAAGGAAAAGGGTATAAAAGATCTTTGTTGAAGAACATTATCTCAGATTATTCACACACAAAAGCTATATACAATAAATAAATACACATGGGGGTACATAAAAAACAATGGTTAGTGTAAAGAAATACCTCCTTTACATCTCTATAGTGCACGAGAACAATATGCTCTAAATTCCTGAAAAGGGAGAAATTAAACATGAAAATGTTAAAGTTACAAAAGAAAATAGTCAATACTTGAAAAATAGACCGTGCAATCACGAAATGCTTGTCCATAAAAAAATCCCATATTTTCAAGGCTGGCTATCACAATTGAAACAACATGAGCAGATCCAAGCAAAATTGAACTTATAAAATCAGAAAAATTGACCATGACACTCACCCATCAAGCATCCAATAAGAACGTCGCTGAAAGTTTTCGTTATCCTCTCCATGGGCATAGTAACAATGAAGAACATCCACACTACCAGCCTACCAAACCAATAAGAAATCAGACAATTACCAAAATGAGATTATCATAGTAAAGATTGCATGCACTATCTTAAACTACATACCAGTAATTACATGGGAACAAACATAAAGATGGTAATCATTACTGTGCCGACACTATGTTAAGGTTAATCCTTCTCAAGTAGCCTCAATGATGATTGTAAGGTGATTAATGTAGTTTAAATCGCAGCATTTTCTTTACACATAACTTTCCGTAAAACCACTGTATAATTGAAACCTAAGTCAACTTATTTGAGGCCCATATTCTCATTCGCTCCAAATCAACCCTTGCATGTTAATAAAAGTTAATAAACCATTTTCAAGAGTAGGAAATATTTATTTGTTACTTTTAAATCTAAAGAAAGCTATGGATCAGATGAATGCCTGCTAAAGCTATAGATGGAAACAAGAGTGTCAGATTTTGACGAGGCAGAAAAAAAACATCACTTCCTAAATTTGTAATAGCATTATCACCATCATTCTTTCTTCCACATTTTCTTGAACCAATCTATGTGTAACTTTTAACACATATGCTTAGTTTATAGTTAACAGTAGACTCTATTAGACAGTGAGACTTTTTAAAAAGTGGAATAAGCCAATATATTCCATGAGTTATAGGCTTACATGCAACACATATTGCACTGCAGTCCCTGGAATTCCTAGTAGCAGATGACTGATGGGTGATCACGCAGGATCAAGTTGGGATGTCGCAATGATTTAAAATGTCCACTAAATGTTTTAGTATCAAGCATTACGAAAAAAAGAATAAGCAAATTTGCAACACAAGAAATGGACCTAAAGACAGATGGCCAAAGCCAAAGAGTGGGAAATAATGCCAAGAAGACTCCTGTTATACAGCAGTTAGGACTTAGGACTAAGCCCAAAAAAAAAGACGAACTTACAAATAATAAAGTGAACTGCACACCTTCAACTTTTCATGAGCTTCTTTGACAGTTTTTCCGTCAGTTTTCTTCCTCCATTGGTGGCCATCTTTGCGAAAATATCGCAGTTTTTTTCTATCAAACAGGAACAAAGAACCAGCTGAAAGACAAATATAATTTAGTTACAGTTTGCATGTACCAACAGATAAAGTTTAATCTGCATCTCTGTAAGAAGAACAGTAACCAACTAATGATATGTGATCACAGAATAACCAACTAAATTTAAGAATTCTCTTTTTTCTTTATCAAAGAATAAGTAATGCCTAACTTTTAGCTGGCAAAATCTAATCTATTTATGCTCTACCAAGTGTTGGAAACAAAATTCAGCGCCTAAAAGCTATTGCAAGGGATGATAATAATATTTCTAATTAGTGGCTTGAGCTTGAAACTATCATGCTCCAATCCCTACTTTAGCAAAAGATATACAGTTGCAGAAGAAGAAAAGGAAAACCTGGAGGCCTAACAGGTTGCTCTGGAGTTAGCATAAACCTTTGATAGTTGCTTAGTATTTCCAGGATTTCGTTAGGCCGAAGCCATCGGCATTTGGCTTCCTCTAATATCTGCTGTAAGTCTGTCAAAATTTCGAACAAATTCAAATGTTTGATACTTACGGCCATGGATGATAAATACCATTTAAACTTCAAAGAATGAATGAAGTAAAAACTAAACTACCAAAAAATTAGTACACGTGTTTAAAGGAGATATTTAATTCAACGGAATCCTTTTTAGCAAAGCAAGTGCATCAAAGAAAATGTAAAATTAAGCATCCTAAATTATCCAAAATACAATTTAGAGGCAAAAGGAAACAAAAAACGGAGAGAGCCTTATATATTTTCTCCAAACAAATTCTGTAAAATTTTATAGAATTCCTATGAAAGTAATACAGTATGTTGCATTATTATGCGTTCAAAAAATTATACAATACAAAAGTAAAGAAATCAATTTAATTACATAAAACAAATGTCTCATATACGAAAAGATAAGAACCAACGAATTCTTTTATAAAGAACATAGTGTTAAAAAAAGTAATCAATTCTTAATTACAAAATGCAAAAGTAACGCAATTAATGATAGAAAACAAAAACAAATGTCTCATACTCGAAAATATACTAACCAATACGAATTTATTCGTAAATGAATACAGTATGTTATGTGTTCAAAAATTATACAGTTCTTGATTACAAAATGCAAAAATAAAGGCATCAATGATAGTATACAAAATACACGAAAATATACTAACCAAGAGGTTGATTGGAAAGGTATCGTCTACTATCAGCCATCAGTAACAAATAAACCCTAAATTTTCATCAGCTAAAAACCTGCAACGTTTTCTTGAACTTTCAGAAAAATTTTAAAAACCTGCCTGCAATATAACAGAAGAAGACGAAGCAATTCTGATTATATAAACGTAAATGAAGATGAAGAAATGAAACAAAAAAATAGAATGTAGAAATTTTTGGAGAATTGAAAACCCTAATAACAGAGGAAGAAGAAGAAAAAAAAAGTAACTGAAAGGAGAGAAGTAAGGGAGGGAGAAACAAACCTTGAATTTAACTAATAGAAATGTGTATCAAAAGTCAATGTCTGATAGGGTTGTGTCCACATGAATCCAGGACTTGGAATATCTTACGTGGTTTTTTTTTTCTCTAATTATCGGGGTCTTTTTTCCCAAATTTGCTCATTTTTATACTATTACATATATTATTTTTATATATTTTTTAGAAGAGATAATTTTTTATGTGCATTATTACGTCATACAACTAATTCTGTATTTTTCCCATGTTATTCCAAAATTATAATTTAGAATTTAGAGATATAATTTGTATAATATCAAATTAAAAAAGTAGAATGAATAATTTGTAAATTGTATATGTATTGTTAATTAGTTTACTATTTACAATTTTAATTTAGATAAATTTATAATTATATTTATTTTTTTAGAAATAATGATTTTAAAAATAAAATATTTTTTTCATCAAAACAAATAATTTATATAAATTGTCAACTAATAAAATCAAGTTTAGCCTCTAGATTGCCTTTAAGACTGAAAGAAGCCAGTATCAAAAATAGTTTCATCGATCAAAGGTAGAATGTTCGTCCTCAACCTTTAGATGATTCACACGAGTTATATAAGAAGTGAATTCTCCCTCTCTCCCCGACTCGCCCCTCCCCCCAATCCCTTTTCCTTTTAAAATTCTAATTTTAATTAATTTTAACTTTTAATACTTAATTTTACATAATAATCATTTTTACAACTTTTTAAATAATAAAATAATATAGGTAGTTTGTCAGAGTTGAAATTCATACAAAATTTTGTGTAATTAAAGTTAAATTATTATGAGATTTAAAATTTTAAAAAATAATAATTTATTATAATGAGAAATTCAAAAATAAAATAAATAATTCATATAAATTGAAAATCTAGATTTGTTTAATAGTTATTACGATATGGAAAAATTATTCGATAAAATCCATAGTAAATACATATTTTATTTGATACTTACTAAATAGATGATGATATGGTCTTTTTTTAATGTTTATAAAATACACATAATCCAACTAACATTGAACGACCAATTTCTTTTATCATATTTAATGTTATCCATAGCTATAAATATATATAATGTCTACAACTTAAGCTTCAATAATTTGATTAGACATCAATTATATCAATGTTGTTTTTAATATAAAAAGGTCATTGCAAATAAACAGTAATATTTCAATTGTTATATTAATAACTTATCAGTTGTAACCCACCCTAGACTGAAAAATTTATATATAACTTGATTTAAAAATATATATTTATAATCTATGATTATAGAGCGAGCGACGGTTCAGGAACCGAACTGACTATTGATGAGCAACAAACGGAAAAGAAAAATATCTGAAAGGTACTAAATTAAAAGAAAGAGAAGCAGCCATTTCAAGATAAAGCAAACAATATACATCATACGAGAATTTGCCTAAACTAATTTTATATCTATCTTTTGTAAACAAAGCTCATTGAGTAACTCAACAACTTGACTCATCAATGGCCTATCAACTCCTATTTCATCACTACACATAGAAGCAATGCTAAAATACTTTCTCACATTTTCTTCATCTAATCCTTCCTTCCAAATTTTTGAATCCAATATCTCCATATGTCTCCTTTGCTTCAACATTTTTCTAGCCCACACAATCAACACTACCTCCTTACCATCTACAACAACAGGCAAATTGGGCCTTTCTCCGGTCGCTATTTCAATCATTAGTACCCCAAAACTATACACATCCGCCTTCATGGTCGCTATAGTCACCCCATCCTTGTACTCCGGCGGCATGTACCCCATGGTGCCGGCGACTTGCGTTGAAACGTGGGAATGCGACCCGTCCATTGCACGAGCGAGCCCGAAATCCGCAATATGGGCTTCAAAATCCATATCTAGTAAAACATTACTAGCTTTAATATCTCTATGAATGATTGGAGTGTCCAGCTGGTGCAAATAGGCTAGACCCTTGGCTACACCTAACACAACTTTAACCCGAGTCTCCCAAGATAACGGTAATTTAGTTGAATGTTCGTTAATCGACGACATGTCGTGTAGCCACTGGTCGAGGTTACCTTTCTCAATATACTCATAAATCAAGACTCTGTCAGGACCTGAAGCGCAGTAGCCGAGGATTTGAACTATATTCGGGTGACGTAGCTTACCTAGGGTTTCCATCTCAGCTCGAAATTCCCGGAAGCCTTGGAAGGCGTTGGGGTCAAGCTTCTTGATGGCGACAGTGACGCCGTCGGAGAGTGTAGCTCGGTAAACAAAACCGAAGCTGCCGTCGCCGATGATGAGGTCGGGGGAGAAGTTATTGGTAGCGATCTTGAGCTCATCCATGGAGATCCGATTGATACAGGGGTCGAACGTAGCGCTCTCATCGACGATTATAGAGGAAGGCTGAGGATTAGGCACCGTCCGTGTCCGGTGGTGGTGGCGGCGGTGATTGTTGCTTGGCCGGAACGGTTTGGAGGATTTGCAAATGAGACAAATGAAAGCGAATAGAAGCGTGATGAAGAAGAAACTAGCGGCGGCTGCAAGAACTGATTGAGCAGTTGGATCCATTTTTGTTTACTATAGACATAGAAAATTTGAGTTTCTTTTTCTAGTTAGGGGAAAACTAGGGATTAAGCCGCCATAAAAGGAGGAGGAAAAGTATGTAAAACGTTAACAGGAATTTTCAGAGAAGACAAAGAGAGAGACTCCATAGCGGCGTCAACGGTTAAAGAGGATGAAGAGTGGGGTAATGATCGTGTGAAGTGATGTAGATGATACGCTTCAATATAGACCGTTGGATTAAGATAGTGGTATGACTGTGATAATCTGGGTCGTCAGTCAAACAAGTTGGTAAGAGCCTAACATACACTGTGTTACAGATTCTTTTAACCTTTTCCACCAAACAATAATCGTGCTTGGCGCGTACAAATGGAGATACATAATTATTGGACATAAAGTGGCAAATTGCTACCTTAACTTGCAAACGATCATCAATTAATACAAATTTTAAATTTATGATCTATTTAATTTTAAATTTAGCTTTTTATTTTTATCAATTTATCCTATTTTTAAACTTGATTAGACACATGTTGCTCACCTCAGATAACAATTCGTTACGACTTGACTCTCTTCCTTAGCAGCTACAGATTCTCCGTAAAGCCATAATGAAATCAATTCCAGACACTTATGTCATGGTTTCTTACGTCGGCAAGACTAAATTGATCATAAAATTAAAATAAAATGTGCTAATTGACAATTGCTTGTAAGTTGAGGGGCAAATTGCCGCTCAAGTCCATAATTATTGTGCAAACAACTTTTTCTTTATCATGCACAAATTGTTTAATTACAAACCCATTAAGAAATCGAGTTCAAGACTAAAATATTTTCATGACTAATCACGATGCAGACTACCAGACAGCATCTAAATTTCTAATGTACCGACATAACATGTTCAATAATTCACATGCAACACTAAAGAGAAGCTACACGCAAAAGGCTGGTCCATATCTCCCGGTGCACATAGCTTAATGCACTAGCACCTCCTTAATGAAAAATCTCTGTCATTTTAGTATTTCTCATTAGATTTCTCCTTCATGCTTTTGCTCTGCCTTCAATGATTCATCCTAAGGACACAGGACAAGAATGACTTTATTTGTCATGCAAAGGTTTCAAAGTTTCAAGTAAGTTAAAAGCGTGGAAGTAGATTTTGCTGACCTTAACACAAATATAAATATAATGAACATCGGGGTTCTTTCCAAGAGCTGCTTCCACCGAGCTTCCATCGTCATCGAGTGGAACGGGATTTGTCAATTCCCACACTGGATATTGACAGTCTCCCCCTGACAAAAGCTTTTCTGCACATTAACAGCCGCAAGATCAAGAGCAGTACAAGTCCATACTTGCTTCCGTTTAGTGTCCACAAAGAAAATCAAACAAAGTTCGTCATTAAACCAAAGCATCTCATTGGTCTGCCATATAATGATGAATGCAGGAAAACTGATGCATTATATAGTTTTCACCAATAGAAAGATCATACCGCATTAGGAATTTGTAAGACATGTAAATAACAAATCCATTCATTTGGAAATTCTTAGAAATTCTAAGTAACATAAATAACAAATCCATTAATTTGGAAATTTTTGGAAGGCGCTCTGTCAGTGTCAAGTTTAAGTGGCAGTGAACATTGCTGCTCTATCAAAAAACCAAAACGACAATGTTCTATGGCTTTTTTCTTTTTACACTCCTCAAGTGTTCAGCTTACCCACAACAAAAGATGTTATAAACACATAAGATTCGACCAGATCTTTGCGAAGGGATGAAAAAGAGAAGGAAATCTCTTTCTAGATTTGATTACAGTTTTAAACATCCGAGAAGAAGCAAGAAGTAAATGAACCTATGACATGAAGCGTAATCCTCCATGAGAACGACTCTTTCAACAGGCGCAAGCGATAAAGTGGAGCTCCATAAGTAACCTGCCATATCAGCAAAGTCAGTCAAAGGAATGAAAGCAAATAAGGCAAGAACGTATCACGATTTGATAGTGTACAACTAAAAGCCAGAAAAAACAATTGTTATTTACCAGAATGTATACTCCTTTATCCTTGAGGACCCTATAGTGTGGCATCAACTGCTTCAATATATGGTGAACAAGATCAAGAAGAAAAAACAGAAAATAAAACTACAAAACAACCGGAATAGCGTTGTTTATAGTCTACATTATATCTTACCTCCAAACTTCTTTAAGCATAAGCGTAGCATTTTGACGCGAAGTATTTCCACACTATAGTAAAAAAAATCGCAGTAAATACATATTCGAATTAAACATAAACAACACTATAAGCAACACAATTAAAGACTTACCAAAATAGAGTCTAGAGTTCCTGCAGAAATTACAACCATTAAGAAACAAATTAATTTTCCGCGCACCGCATCAATTAAGTAACTAAAGAGTAAACATTAACCTTTATCAATAACAGCATCAAACGAAGCCGTCTGAAAACCGCTCATATCTCGAACATCCATTTGAATATCTACACATCAATTCAGTAAATTAAAACACAAGTAACAACAATATCATAAACGGTATAAGCGTTGGGCAACATTCTTCAAATACATTTTAATTGAGGACGGTTAGAATACTTCTTCTGCATAGCTTCAATAACCACAGAAGATATATCAATGTTCACCATTTCTTCATATCCGTCCTCCGCCATTCCGTCGCTAAATGCTGCAATCACATTTTTAAACAATCACAAACAAAGCAAAGTTAAAATAATAGAAAAAGAGGGATCTGAGAAAGAAAGTAACCGGAATTTCCGCATCCGACGATGATGATTCGAGGACGGTGATGACGAGGGATGTAGAGATTGATGAGAGGAGCCAACGATGGATACTTTTGGTACCAATCGAACGGTCCTGATTCATTTGCGTATCTATTGTCCCAGTACCATGGTTCACCGTACGCCTCCGTCGATGATGCCCCCATTGTATTCAAGCTAGTCAATGTTTTGATTGATTAATACTGATCTTCGTTCATTGATTACATCTCCCTGTTAACAGAAAAGGGTACACGTGTCTTTTCACTCGTTGAAGTTTCAAGTAAGCATAAAACGGCGTTGTTTCGGTCTAGGCTATATATAATCAGTTTCTCAGCTCTAAAATTGCAGGCGACTGAACGAAGAAATGCAGTAGCAAACTTTCTTGTAAGTTTCTTACTTTATCTCCTCTGCTTAGTTGGATTTTGAATTTGATTATGGAATTTTTTTCTGATATATAAGAAATTTGAGTTCAAAATTAGGTTTAAAGATGGATATAATCTCACAATTACAAGAGCAAGTGGATACGATTGCATCTCTTACGTTTAATACGATAGGGACGCTGCAAAGAGATGCGCCGCCGGTGCGGCTCTCTCCGAATTACCCTCAACCTGAACCGCCGACTTCTACTCTTCCCCAAGATATCGCTGAGCAGCCTAAATTAATGAGTGCCGCTCTTGTCAAGGCTGCTAAGCAGGTCTCAATTTTGATTTCATTTGATTAGATTGTTTAATTCATCTGAAATCAATGAGTTTTTTTTTGTATTGTACAACTATTATTAACTAACTGCATGTGTTTTTTGTTGTAGTTTGATGCTTTGGTGGCTGCGCTTCCGTTGGCGGAGGGAGGTGAGGAAGCTCAACTAAAACGGATTACAGAATTGCAGGTATGGACTTGCGTAAGAGCTGCGCCAAATTCGGGATCAGCGTAGATTTTAATGGTTTGCTTATGATCTAATTTTCAGGCTGAAAATGATGTTGTAGGGCAGGAACTCCAAAGACAATTGGAAGCTGCAGGTGGATTCTCCATAGCTTGTTGTTATCTTTTATTACTGTTTGTATATTCCATAGATATCTCCCTCTCCTTTAAATGTGATCGAACTTCATATCAGCATTTACGATAGTGGTGCATTAAGAGAAGGAACTAGTAATTACTACAAAACAAGGAATTCTTTTATCAGACTCCAGTTGTTGGTACCTATGCATAGACTTCGTATTCATGTGTGTCACTGCCATTGGAGATTGGACATAAATGATGCATCGAATGGTGTTTCTCATTTAGAAATTTCTGTTACTGTAGGCTGATGTGTTATTTACCCGACAATATGCAGAAAGTGTAATGATATGTGCTCTGAATATTCTGGTATCTTTGAGCATTTTTACGTTTACCCTCCATTATCTGTTCTTCTTGATATTGTTTTTTCTTGTGGTGCTAGAGAAAGAATTGAAGCAGGTCCAGGAGCTGTTTAGCCAAGCAACAGATAATTGCTTGAACTTGAAGAAGCCGGATTAGGATGGCGCACTGGGATTAATTTAACCATAACTAAACTGGAGCAGTCCAGGTGGATTAATTCTGGTGCAAGCTGCATCGCGAGCATTATTAGCCTTCTTTTGCCGCTAATAATGTGTAGATGCTGTCATAGGTGATGGAGTCCAAGATAATATTGTCTTATGCATAAAAAACCGCCTATTAACCGTAGAATTAGGTTCAGTTATTCTTCATAGATTGTGAATTGTATGTGTAGACAATTTCACTAATGAGCTTAAAGATTATGCTTTGACTGCTCTCTCTCTCTCTTGTAGTAATTTCTTTTTACGTCTCATTTGTTTGCTTTTTATACCCTTTCTTCTTCTTCCTCACTCTCTAGGTTGTCTATTTTTGCATAACCACTCTACTGGCTAGATTTCTTAAATATTCAAAATTGAAGTAATGGAATTTTATTTTTAATCATGAAGATTAGTTGAGAAACGGTTAAGTGTATTTTTCATTACAATACAAATTATGACTTTATGAATTGAAAATTTAGATTTTGAACAATAGATTTGACTTATATTTCTGATTACTGTTTCTAGCATTTTCTAACACCGGTTTAAAAAGAAAGCGATTGAAACTTGGATTATGATTGGAGGTCATAACAGCTTAGAAATGGGATCAATATTATCTAACCAGCTCAGGTCTCAATTTCACCATTATTATTTTTCTCAATTATCATAATTACTTGCAAGATCCAGAGCACCAAGTTTGTCTCTTGTTCGCTAAAACTACAAACGATATTTGTTTCTTGTTATAAGCGGATGCAAACAATGTATCTAAAATAGAAGGGAATAAAATCTGCAATGTGTATATAAATGTAAAAGGCAATATCAGCAGAACTCAAATTCACTGATAAAAATCTATTACAAGGAAAGCCTTTGCTAAGCAGCCGAGAAAATGTTCAAATGCATTCGGAATATTAGACCTATCATCTCTTCTTTTTCCCACCTTTTCCGGACTTGGACGTTCCAGCATTTGATGTGGATGCAGGTTCCTGCTTCTTAGTCCTCCCAGGATGCCGAGGCACCAACTCGGCAACATGAAGCATTAGCTGTTTTCCTGCAAGATAGTCAAAGGATGAATAAATGCAGAGAAAATAGCAAGTGACAAGAGCATACTCTCTAAAGCAGAAGTAAGAATGGCTAATGCTTTGTTTTTCCATAACAATGGCTGATACTACTGTGAGTTGGTAGGGTTAGAGTCGCTAAACCAAAAGAAAGAAAGGCCAAAAAGAAAATGTGTAAATTCCTGGAACAATCTATCATGACAAATAAATAGCATAAATTATGAACTTCATGCCCTTGAGCAGTTTATCCCTTGAAATAGACATGGATTTCATCAAAATTCAAATCCGAGTAGTTTCATATAGGCTAGAATGAGCACTTTTACATAGAGAAACTAAATGTCTCTAAAATTACCTTTCAGAATATATCAAAGGGCAGCTGATAATAAGGCAATGCGGCAATTTTCGAGGCAGAACTTCAATAAGGCAATTCGGATTGATAAATAAAACTTTAAAGAAGGTTTTCTCTTCGTTCTTTCTAAATTTCCTGGGTATTTTTAGACTAAATAGGAGTTTAGAGCCTATAGTTGCCTTCAGCATTCCCAGACGAAGCGTCAATTTTATCTGTGTTGTGAAAAGGTCTTGAGTCTGATACGTCTAAAGCTCAACAGGAATCACAAACCAAGTTGCCATCACAACAAATAACTAATGTCCCTTGCAAGACAGCGAGAAACAGAAGAAAACACAATTCATCGATAAAGATTTTCTTCTTAGCACAAGGGACTAGGGAGTAATGAAATTTCATTGAGAAGGAATCTAACAGAAAGTAAACAAGTCATTGCAGTCTATCCTACTAAGGAAGATGATGAGACACGAACAAGGCAACATTTGTACTTCTAATTCCAAGTATTTCCACAGTTAGCAATTTCAGAAGATAATTATCAAAAAGACAATGCTTTATAGTTTATAGTCCAAGTTTAGACCTGAGCCAAAAAAAGTAAGACTACAAACCCACCTCGCAGAAGGAACTGGCTTGATTCACTATTAAAGGCGAACTCACTTAATTCGCATATTTTGATTTGAACTACTCCCTATTATCCGATGAGAAAATCCAATTTAAATACAAAAACTAAACCAAAAGGAGAAACACCCACATCACAGTTCAGTAGCACACTTATCCCACAAAACCTTTAATACATTGATGCTCTCAGCACCTCTCAAAATTCTAGGGCATATCTACCACTACTCAGTTGTCCTAAGATATAACTACTTTAGTGCACACAGCAAAAAACTAAAGTCTGGGCAACACTCGACTATCAAACTCTTCACAACTTTTAACTACATTTTCAGATTAAAACCTTTAAAAACAAGAAACTATACTCACTGGTAGCAATGGCAGGATTGCACAAAGTTCCGTCTTCCCTTTTCAGCAAAACTCTCACTCTCCCTATTTGCATGAAATCGCGTGGATACGCTTTGTCAATCTATGGAAGACAACATATAAAATAAATCATTTGGAACTTCATAGCAACTATGTAATTTAAATCCAAGCAAAGCCGTCGCAGATTTAAACCTCAATAGCATAAGGGAGTTTGAAATGGCTGCAGCAATCACCAATCTCAAGACAAGTCGGATTTTCGCATGCTTTCGTCGTGCAAATTCGCCTTCCCTCCGCAATTGTCTTCTTGGAGTTTATGTAAACAGGATACAGCACCACCCATTTCTTTATACTGGTCGCAACTGCCATCTCTAGTCTCTATTGTTGAATTCCTACAAGAATTGAAATTATTAACATCTCCATTTTAATTTTAATTTCAATTCCAATTTCAATTTCAATTTCAATTTCAATTTCAATTGAAAGAATTACATATGCATATGATGTAAGAAAAAGGGGGAAAACACGAACATAAATGTCCTACGATTAGAAGAGATTGTAAAGAAAAAAATGATAAAACAGTGAATCAAAAGGAAATCATAACAGAATACTTACTAGAGGAGACGATATGAGCTGCCGGATTTACTGTGGTAGCGTTGGTTGATCTTTGCTTTGGGTTTAATAAGGAGAAAAATGGTGCTATGCAAAACCCAGGTTCATCAATATTGATTTTAATTTGGATCCTTATATTATTAATTTTATCAAGTTAGGTCCTTAAACTCATGGATGGAATTGAGAAAATATTGAAAGGAGCTATTAAATTAACCATAAAACTTTATACTATAATATTTTTTTATATTCATAATCTTGATCATTTTTTTTGATAGAAACAATCTTGATCATTTAATTAGACATATTTACAAAAATAAATGAAAAGTGTTGTCTTATAATTGAAATTTGTTCAGTACGAGACCATGCCGATGGATATTAGCAGATGTACAACTGATGATCTTGCAGGGCTCGCATGTGCAGAAGGACCTAAATTTCCTGCTACGTTTTTGACTTTGGCCATTCTCCTATCATAAAAAAAATGATAATAAATTAATAATTATAATCTGAATTAAAATTCTCTCAAATTCTAATGATCATGAGAGATTATTTTCACTTTATCTACACCATTTTTATAAAAAAAATAAATGATATAAATTAAAAATATACAGATTAATTAATTGATAAGTATCATTCATTTTTTTTATGAATGATATAGATTAAATGAACGATAACCGTTTATGTAAATTATAACTTGAAAAGATTGTGATCTTTGATTTATAGTCTAGTTTTTTGATAGCATAGTAATTAATGGTAAATGTGATAATGGAACTGGTTCTCCTCAAATTGAAATTTCTTTCATCTTCTTCAAGTAAATTTGGATAGATTAAATATAAATAAATTTTAATTTTTATATAATTTTCATGTTAATGAAAAATAATTAAATCTATTATAATTCAAATATTCTATTAAAATTAATTATAAAATACACAAATAAAATAGATAATTATAAAAATTGTGTGTAAACTAATAATAAGAAATAGAGTACATTGATTAATTGTTATATTCTCTTTAATATTAATTTTATATGTAATTGAATAAAATATATCTATTGTACATATAATTATTTTTGAAATACAGAATATTACAGGGATATAAAACACGAAACGTTTACCAATTTGTTCTCATAGCAAAATATAAAAAATAATTAGTCACAAATTTAATTCTATACGAATATTAATTGTTTGGGTTAAATGGGTTAATATGTACCGTTTTCTTAATTGAAGGGTGATTGTCGTTCCCTCCAGAAATAATCAGTGGTCGTTTTGTACTTCTACTCTTTTGTTTTTCGAGTTGAGGTATGAAACGGTGCGTTTAGTCTAACAGAGAAACAAAAGCAGCCTGTTCAAGAATTTCGTATCACCTAAACGATCAAAAATATTTATGAGAATTGGTAGAGATGAAGAGTATGCAACACTCAATTGATGTTTGACGATGACGATGGCGATGACGGAGCAGCAGCAGACGTGCTTCGATTGTCTCCGACGCCGAATTGAATCCGATTTCTCGGAGCAACTGCTCTTCTGTTATGGCATATCTGATTCCGCTCTTCCCTTAGGCTCCTCCGCTGTTGTTCAGGTATCTCTTTACCTCCTCTCTATCTTATTATAAGCACAATTTTGTTTTAATTAACTTTTTTTGTGTTTGAAACTGGAGCAGGTTTCTAATTCTAATGGAGTAGGCGGAGGAGGAGGAGGAGAGTCCACTACTTCAGCTTCTCACTTCATACTGGAGCAGTTGCCGACTCACCAATACGATTGTTTGGCTAAATGCGTGTGAGTTGTTTTTTTCTTTTTAGAAGCTTTTATGTTATAATTCATGTTAACTCAGATTAATTGACCTCACTGTTTAAGGTTATTATACTAATGCCTAGCATTACAAGTATAAGCTTTGATTATCTATCTTTTTTGTGCAAATATCTTTTTCTAGTGAATAACTGTTTGTTTTTAACAAAGCATCCCGTAGTTTTTGCAATATCGATGGCTTATGTATCAAGAGTATATGTTAATGCTAGCTTCTCTGAATGCCATTATTTATTTGGCAGTGATGAATATATTAAGCAAAATAATGAAGACAATGACAGCCATGGGATTGATGCTAATTCAGTTACTGTTGCAACTAAACCACAATCCCCACCACACCAGTCTTTACATCTGCTAAATGCCAATTCAAAAGCATCTGTAGATTTTGTTGGATCTGAAAGGTCTACTTGTGCTTATTCTAAGAGCTTTTCATGCTCCCGTGTAATTAGTGCATTGGCACCGCTTGCTCAGTTTGATGTTTGTTCCTATAATGTCCTCAAAAAGATTGCCTCTAACTATTTGTCTGGGTTTCTGGAAGATAATGTGATGCACTCGCTTAATCTCCTGATCCAAGGAAAAGCTTCAGGACGAGACAGTGTAAATTTTCTTCGTCTACTTGGGATACCATATTTTGACGAACATAGCATTCCTGGTTTCCTTAGGCACCCTAATATAGTTCCTGTTCTTGGATACCTCAGAACATCCGGGAATATTTATTCTGTAATTCCAAGAACTCCATATACTTTAGAAAGTATTCTATATTTTTGCCCAAATGCTTTAAAGTCCGAGTGGCATATAAGATTTGTGGTGTATCAGCTGCTTTCTGCCATTGCTTTCTTACATGGTTTAGGGGTTCACCATGGTAAGATACGTCCATCTAATATAATGCTAACTGATTTATGCTGGTCCTGGCTGCGCATATATGACGAGCCAAAATCAGGATCTAGTTTAAGTTCAAGGGAAGGTGAAAGCAAACATCCTGCTGCCTTTGCAAGAACCTGTTGTGGCTTGGACGGGTGCTCTTCTCAAGGGCTCTACAGAGATTTGAAGCTTTCATTGTCAATGGATTGGCATTCCCAATTTTATATGTGGTGGAAAGGAGAGCTAAGTAATTTTGAGTATTTACTCGTCTTAAATAAATTGGCTGGTAGAAGGTGGGGAGATCACACATTTCATACTGTAATGCCGTGGGTAATAGACTTTAGCACAAAACCAGATGAGAATTCTGATTCCGGGTGGAGGGACTTGAGCAAAAGCAAATGGCGGTTAGCAAAAGGTGATGAACAGTTGGACTTCACCTACTCAACGTCTGAAAGGCCACATCATGTATCAGATGAATGCCTTTCTGAGCTAGCTGTCTGCAGCTATAAAGCTAGGAGGTTACCATTAAGTGTTCTTCGTCTGGCTGTTCGTTCAGTCTATGAACCTAATGAATATCCATCCAGTATGTTAAGATTGTACCAGTGGACTCCTGATGAGTGCATCCCTGAGTTCTATTGTGATCCTCAAATTTTTTATTCTATGAATGCTGGCATGACAGATCTGGCAGTACCATTATGGGCAGGTAGTCCAGAGGAGTTTATTCAGTTGCATCGAGATGCCTTAGAAAGTGATCGTGTCTCAAGTCAAATTCATCACTGGATTGATATTACCTTTGGCTACAAGATGTCTGGGCAGGCTGCCGTGGCTGCAAAGAATGTTATGCTGCCTTCATCAGAGCCCACGATACCACTATCAGCAGGACGCCGCCAACTCTTTACTCGACCACATCCTGCACGTCTAGTTTCTGTAAGTAAGAAACTATGTGGGGCCAAATCATCTTCGATGGACAAATGCTTGATAAATGAAGTAGAGAATAAAACACCTCTTCTCAATGAAGCTACTTATTTAGAAAAACTAGAAGACGCATCTGCATTTTCTGAGCATGCTGGTAATTTGAGTCCTCAGTATAGCTGTAATCCAAAAAATCTTGTAAATGATATATTTCCCGTTGAAGAAACAGCAGCTAAGAGTAGTGATAAAGGCATCTTTAAGCCTCTAGAAATCATTAAAAGATATGGATTTCCATCTGATATTAATTTAAATTATCTTCTTGAGCATATGGAGGTGGATGTTGAAGGTTCCATGGGATACCAAGAGTTACTTCTTTGGAATCAAAAGTCCTCAAGCTTAGGTAACTCTCCTGAAGATCTCGCGAAGGACATGTTTTCTGTTGGTTGTATCTTGGCAGAACTTTATTTGAAGAGGCCACTTTTCGAATCAATCTCATTAGCTACATACGAGGAAAGTGGTATTTTACCAGAATCTATGCTGGAACTTCCTCCTCATGCTAAAGTTCTAGTTGAAGCTTGCATCCAAAAGGATTGGAGAAGGTTCTTACTTCTTCCAGTTGTGCTTATTGTGATATTTATAATTGAAAAATTATTTATTTCTTAAATTCTTGCTTGATTTGAGCTCATTTTTCTTTCTTTTTTTAGTTTACTTTTATGTCTGAAATTGTTTTTTTCTTTTACTTATTCTTTCCTGGTAAATAATTAGGAGACCATCGGCGAAATGTGTTCTAGAATCACCTTATTTTCCCACAACGATTAAGTCATCCTACTTGTTTATTGCACCACTTCAGCTTCTAGCAAATAATGGATCTCATCTTCAATATGCTGCGAATTTTGCTAAACAAGGAGCCCTGAAAGCAATGGGTGCCTTTGCAGCTGAAATGTGTGTCCCTTTTTGTTTACCTCTTGTAGTAAACCCTCAGTTTGAAATTGAAGCTGAATGGGCTTATGTTCTGCTGAAAGAGTTTATTAAATGTTTGACACCAAAGGCAGTGAAGACATTAGTCTTGCCAGCTATCCAGAAGATTCTTCAGGCTAGTTATGAATTCAATTGATATATGTATGGAAGAAACATTGGTTTACTTGTTACTGATTGATGCATTTATTTCAGACTACAGGTTATTCACATTTGAAGGTTTTACTTCTCCAAGGTTCATTTGTGCAAGAGATTTGGAATCTCATGGGTAAACAAGCATATTTGGAAACATTACATCCCTTAGTTATTGCAAATTTGTACGTTGCTCCTCATAAGAGTTCTGCTGCTGTTGCTTCTGTTCTGCTGATTGGTACTAGTGAAGAGCTCGGTGTACCTATCACAGTCAATCAGGTTATTTAATTGTATGATCAATATATTATGCACGCAAAAGAGACTACACCTGATTGTTTAAAATTAATTTTTGCTATAATTTAACAGTGTTTTTTGCTCTTGATTCAGACAATCTTGCCTTTAATTCACTGCTTTGGGAAAGGACTCTGTCCTGATGGAATTGATGTGCTGGTTAGAATTGGTATTTTCAGTTCATTAATTGGTGGGACTAGCGTCCTTTACAAAATTGAAATGTTCGCTTTACTAAACTACCTTACTGCTTTCATATTTCAGGTGGTCTCTTAGGCGAGGGCTTTATTATTAGACAGATGCTACCCCTGCTCAAACAAGTTGTTCGTTCTTGTGTCAACATCTCGTTTATGGATACGCCGGAGCCTTCTCAGAGTTGGAGTGCATTAACCTTTATGGACTGCTTAAGCACAATAGATGGTCTAATTGTATTCTTGCCAAGGGAGGTGGTTGTAAAGGAACTGATTGAAGTATGGATATTGCTCTTTATCTTCAGACATTGTGTTTATGTTCTTAGTGAAGACCTGGTCAGAAACTCAAAAAAATAACAGTGCATCTTTGATCATTCAGGATAAGAGTTGTTTACACGTTACCATCCTTAAGCAGACCAACTGGGAAATTCCAGTACTTCAGGTAGTCTAAAATTTCTATCTTGTACCCTTAATCATGTAGTTGTTGTTATTTTTTTAAAATTTATACAGACTGTTGTAGCATACTTCTTCCTATTTAATATGCCTTGGAATTATTTACCAACTAAAATTGTTGATATGACTTGTCTTGATTGTTAACTTTTTCCAGTACAATTTAATTTGGATCAAGTCATATGTTAAAACCAGTCCCTCTTTGTATAAAACTATCCTATCAAAATTAGTACTTGGCCCCATGCCAGCTATTTATTCTTTTGCTAAGTTTGATTTGAGCAATACAATCCTTTTTTTCCTTAGGTTGCTGCTACAACTCTCATGGCACTTTGTCAGCGAATTGGACCAGAATTAACAGCATTACATGTTCTGCCACAACTCAAAGACCTATTTGATGAGCTTGCTTTCTCACAGGAGAAAGCATACGACTCTGGTTATTTCAACAAAAACTTCAGCATTTCTAAATCCAAAGTAAATGGGGAGGCTCAAATTGAAAGCCGCATGGATCTTGTGTGAGTGCTACTCATATTAATTATGGCCTTGCAAAAATCCAATTTGATCCAAAATTCCTTGGACAAATATATTCGTATCTAATAGCCATCATGTATCTTTGTTTTTTTCTTAATTTTTTTTTTGTATAGGTTGCTTCTGTATCCTTCTTTTACATCTCTTCTTGGGATTGAGAAACTTCGTCAGTGTTGTACCACATGGTTGCTTCTCGAGCAATTTCTTCTACGATGTCATAATTGGAAGGTATGGTGCTTATGCTTCTACCGTCGGGATAATTGGTTTATTCTTGTCTGTATGTCAATATTGTTGCACATGCACATATGTCTTGATCCATGCATCTTAACTTGGTATGATTCAGTGGGAACATTCAGGAGAGCCATCTCGGAGTGGAGCTGAAAATATTACTGCAAAAAGGCCTCCTTTCAATCAGACCTCAACATCTAACTACAATCCTGCTAAGCTATTGCTTAATGGTGTTGGCTGGTCGATTCCGCAATCACAAGGAATCAGAGGTGCCAAAAATTTGATACTGCAGAGACAGTTTGATGACATCCATGAGAATTCAGTGGGAAGTCATTTAGCAGCCTCAAATCCTTCAAAGCGCGAACCCTGGTTTTGGTTTCCTAGTCCAGCTGGCAGCTGGGATGGGCCTGATTTCCTTGCGCGTGTTGGGAGTGCGAAAGATGAACTTCCCTGGAAGATTAGAGCATCTATATTATATTCAATCCGTGCACATCATGGAGCATTAAGATCTTTAGCTGTTAGCCAAGATGAGTGTATGGTTTTCACTGCAGGAATTGGCCCAGGGTCCAAAGGAACTGTTCAGAAGTGGGAACTCTCAAAAATTAACTGTATATCTGGCTATTATGGTCATGAGGAGGTTTGTATCTTTTCTTATTTTGTCCTTAAATTGTTGGCTTCATATAGTAAACTAAGCCATCCAAGCACACAATGATTCATATGCGTTCTTTAGCAGTACACGCAGTAATGCTTACAACAAACAAACACCCACACCCACAGATTCTCCTTTTTGAAATAATTCGGTCATGCAAGGTCTGGGTGCATTTATGCTGCATTCTGTCTGCAGAAGGCATTGGTCTTTAAGTACAAGAACACGAATGATATCATTTCGTACTCCCTTTTAGATACTGACTCCTCCCTTTCTTTCTAAATGCCATACTTCTTGAGTTCAGTGGTCCTTGAATGCTAATTAACATTTGCTGGTCTTTCAGTTTCTGAGTGATATTTGTCTCCTCCTGAAGCTAATGTGTTTTTACTAGTAAATTTGTGCCATGGATATGACTCTAATAGTGTATATAACTGCTAGGTGGTAAACGACATTTGTGTATTATCATCCAGTGAAAGGATAGCATCCTGTGATGGAACTATTCATGTCTGGAATAGCAGAACAGGGAAAGTACTATCTGTTTTTGCTGAAGCATCAGCTGAGCCTTCACATACTGCAAGCCCTTCATCCTCTACATCAAAGGTTAATCTTGATCATTCCAATATGCTAAATTCCAACACATTATCAATTGGATTACTGTCTAGTGCATTTGATGGGAGCTTGTACACATGTATGCACCATTTAGAATCTCTTGAAATGCTTGTAGCTGGCACCGGAAATGGTTCTCTCAGGTGAATACAGTTCCATTTAATTAATATCTTAAGCTGATTATGGAACTGGAATCTGACTCTAAAGCATTTGAATATTTTTGAAACTTCATTCAAGCATACAGGTTTCTTGATGTTACCCAGGGTCGAAAGCTTCATCTGTGGAGAGGTGAAGCTATCGAATCTGCTTTTCCTTCTCTCGTCTCTGCCATATCCTCATGTGGATCTGACAAAACTCCAGCTGATGGAACTTTTGCATCACCATCGTGGATTGCATCTGGACTAAGTTCTGGTCATTGCAGAGTATTTGATGTCAGAAGTGGAAATGTTGTTGCCTTTTGGAAGGCTCATGATGGATACGTGACAAAGGTATGCTTAAAATTCCTAGTGAAAAAATGATTTGAATTTGATAAGAATTTTTGTTCTTACATTTTGTATGTGTAGTTGGCTGCACCAGAGGACCATTTGCTTGTTTCCAGTTCTTTTGATAGAACTCTCCGGGTTTGGGACCTTAGAAGGTAATTTCATTCTTTCTAGTTTTTATTTTTCTTTCAGTCTACTGGAAGCTCGGTAGTGTATTCCAGAAAATTATGCATCTGAACTCTGGAGTTTGATTACTTATCTCCACCTCAATTCTTAGGATAATTTGAGCCCCGAATTAACTTGCTGAAAGTTTAATCATAGAACTTTGGAGCTCTACTCGTTTAGTGTTAATTTTCTCAAACTAATTTCATGAACTATTTAAATACATAATGTTCTTCGGCAATATATTGCTCGATCTAGCCTTCTTTTGGATGTGCTATTTGTGAATAAAAGTAGCGCTGGTCCATCTGATTGTGTAATAATATCGTGCAGGAATTGGCCTACGCAGCCCACCACGGTGTTCAAAGGTCATACAGATGGAATATCTTGTTTTTCCATATGGGGACAAGATGTAATTTCAATTTCCAAAAATAAGATTGGCCTATCCACTTTGTCTAGATCTGCTAAAGAAGTAAGTTAAATTAAGTAGTAGCTTCTCTTTAAGCACATAACTTGCATAAGCATGAACTAATTTTGATTACAAGTATGTGATTGGCAGGAAGGGCAGCAGCAAATTGTGCCCCAGAAACTGTTTGCAGCTGATCATGGAATGAAAAATTTGTCAATCTTATCAACTATGAGTATTTTGCCCTTCTCACGATTGTTTGTTGTTGGAACTGAAGATGGTTACATGAAAATTTGTTGTTAGATGTTAGAGTTATAGCTTTTGTTATTAGTAACTTAAATCATTTTTGTGATTCAAATATAGGCTTGTATTTTCAAAATCTTAAATTTAAACTTTGATTTAACAGGATTTGTAAGTTGTAACTGGGACTTTAATACACATTGTTAAATTTAACCTTTCAAATTGTATGGCATACATCCTTCACGGTCTTTCCTATGGATCAGCTTCCTCATCTGCCGCTACGCATAGTTTTCCTAGTGGACCGGAGGTGGTAAAATGAGGCAGAATGCCTATTTTGAGCATGTCCTAGTCTAAAATTATGACGATAGCCTGATTTGATCTTTTCGACCATTTGAAAGGCAGAGTGGACTTTTATTTTATTTTTTGTTAGGGATAGCTACAAAGATACTTTCAAAAACCATTTAATTTATAAAAATACGTACTTAGTTAAAAAAATTACTTCCACCTAAAAACTGATTTATTTTACATAATTTACATATTTTTTTACTATTAAAAGGTACATTTTTTATACATGTTTGATACATATTTGTTTACATTATTAATACATCTCTTATACATTTTCGATACACTACGTAAAAAAATGAAAACATATTTTGTATTTTTATAAACTTTTTAGGTGTCAAACGTAAACTTTTGGAAAGTACGTATTTTTGTAAATTTTTCCCATTTTTTGGATTTTTTTTTTGTAATTTTTCTTTTTTGTTATTGTAATAATCAAGTTAAAATGGGCTCGGTCGTGGAGTCATAAAAAACTATTGGCCCATTTTACTTTTGTATTTTAATTTTGGAAGTATATAAAAATATTTGTAAAAATAACTCCCATCTTATAACTTGAAAATCCTTCCCATATGCGCGTTAGAGTTTATTCTTTCACTCTTACGCTTCAAATTCTATTTCAGTGTTTTTTTTAAACAAATTGGTTATAAACGGTTTTTAAAAGTACAATTTGCAAAAAGTTAGTATTATTTGATTTTTTGTTCTATTTGAGGGTCAAAATGAACTTTTTATTCTTGTTTAGTGTAATAAAACAATTAAAATGGGGGTTTTTGACATTTTTATGCCTCCCTACAAAAGAAATTCCGGATTTGTGCCTCTTGTAAAAATAATTCTCGTTTTGTGCCTGAACCCACGCAGCCCGCTATCTCATATAGCGGGCTGGTCCCTCCTCCCCAGTCCCCAATCATTAGGGATCTGTCCCAATGATTGGAGAGAGAGTAATAATTAACTCAGTTTTTTTATTTTAGACATGATTTTTTCATGGTTAAATTATAATATCAACCACCCAAAATAATCCAACCAACCTAAAAAACCAAACCAAATTTGGTTCGGCTTCATATTTTAAAAAAAATTGAATTTTGATTTAGTTTGGTTTTGGACATTATTTTTTTAGAGCTGTAAAATAAATTGAACTAAAATAATCGATCAACCGATAATCCAACCAAATTGACGGGTTGGTTTAATTTAAAAAATTTACATCCTTAAAATTTTGGTTTGGCTCGATTTAAAAAAATTAAACATATTAATTTTGGTTTAATTTGAATTATTAAAAAAAAAAAAAATCGGTTTAGTTTAGGTTTGAACGCATTTTTTTTATTAAAGTTTCATCATCGACCATCAAAATGAATCAAAACATTGACCAAAATAACTGGTTCGATTCTATTTGAAAATTTTAAATTCTTAAAATTTTGGCTCGATTTTAAAAATATAATTTTTTATTCGGTTTGGATTAAAATACGCTTTATGAATAAACATATAACAAGTTTTTTTTTCTAAAAAGATTTTTTATTTTTAAAAAAATTACTTTCTAAAAATATACTTTTTATTGTAAGATAAATATTTGAAATATTTTTTTAATAATCATTTATTTATATAAAAAAGGGAATCATTTATTTTTATTTTCAATCCTTTTTTTTAATGAACCAAATAGTCGTACAATTAATTTTCTGTGATGAGAAGAAAATAGATAATTAGATTTGTTTAATTTTTGGGATTGATTTTCAAGATTCAGATTATAAATTCCTCGCACATCGGCTAAAAAAATAACATAAAAAAGAAAAAGAAAATGAAATGTGTTAGTATTGCAACAACAATGTTAGTATAGTATTCAAGAAACGTGTTAGTATTCAGCAATTATATTCTTGGTTTGATGATTGAGCAAGATAAAAAACCGGTTTTAATAATTATTGCCCAATCTTATCTGCCCCCATGATTTGGGAGAGAGTAAATAACTCTCTCTCCAATTATTGGGGCAGATCCCCAATGATTGGGGAAGAGGGACAAGCCCGCGGGCAGCGTGGGTCCAGGCGTAAAACGAGAATTATTTTTAGAGTTTTTTTAACAAATACCCTACATATGTCAAAATAATCTAAATTTTACTAGAGCAAAAAGAAAAGTTGAAAAATACATTTACCAACTTTCAAATTGCACAAATATCAATTTTAATATAAAAAATACGGTTTGCATGAAATAAGGAAACTAGATATTATGTCTTTTAATATCTCCTACAAATGGGCAAACTAACATATAGGGAATATATTTTCAAAAATCTTCAAGATTTATAAAGAGCAATAACGTTGCATTTAACAAGCTTTCCATATACAATGGAATTTCAATGATTCTTTAAAAACGTAACACCATTTGAAAATAGCAAATCAGAAACTCATTGAGAAACAAAAAAAATTCAGCAAAGAAGACAATCAAGAACTCATCAAATCAAAAAGGTTAGTGTTCTCAAAATCATATTTTATTATGTAATTAACTGAATAGGAAGTTTTTTCTGGAAATGATGTGTTCTAATTGGCGAATTACATGTGAACCAATGATTTGAAAAACGCAATGATTTTATGTAGATTCGGAATTAAACAAAAAACAATGAACAACTGAAATTTTGTGTTGTAATTGGTTAATTACATGTTTGTATTTGAAAACTAAAAAAATATATTGTTTTCAGCAATTTCATGGCTTTTTTATGCAATATAAACTAGTTTAAAACCTGCCTCTTTAATTGGTTATTTCCAGAAAAACATTTTCAAAATTGTTTTATAAATTTATGAAAATTAACTAATAGTTAACTAAACGTTAACTAATGTGTTTTTAACAAATATATATCATGTTAGTGCAGGAATGACCATATTGAAGGTACTTGTTTACTATGATGGAGTATGGGAGCAAGATCTAAACCACTCAAATTATAAGATCAAAGGAATTTTAGTTAAAGACGATGCGGATTTTGAGACATTGAAAACATTTATTCATGGCATACTGAAGGTTAACTATGGGAAAACTGAATAAACATTAAATATCAGTTGGAATCAAATCAGCAAGCTGTCGATATACGGGGGCAATAACAAAAAAACATGTCGTAATCTTCCAAAATGAAGATAATTTTAGCATCTTATTAGTGTATGAACAATTATGTTTTTAATGGTTGTATTTGAATTACGTACTGTTAAATTGAGATTATTATTTTTATTAAAGTATGTATTCATATCGTATGTTATTAATAAACTTAGTGATTAAAAGGTATCTTTATGTAGACATTTGGTTAACTGATAGTTAACTAATAGTGTACTTCTTATCAATTAAAAAAGATAATAGTAAACTACTTATAATTTAACTAATAGTGTACTACTTATCATTTAAAAATTTACCACAATATTATACTTCTTACCATTTTAAAAGATAATAGTAAAGTACTGTTAATTAACCAGTATAGTAATTATTATTTAGTTAACTAATAGTTAACTAATAAGTTAACTATTAATATACCACATAAATTATATACTAATAGTCTAATAAGAATTTTCCACAATAGTATATCTCTTATCATTTAAAATAATAATAGTAAACTACTGCTAGTTAACAAAAAATATACTATATATTATTATGTTATATTACTAGTTAAGTAATGGTTAATTATGAGTTAACTATTAATTTACTATATATATGATAAATTAATGAAATAATAAAATGACGACGAGCTGCTTCTGAAGAGGATGCGACAACGAGCTGGAAAAAAGGACAGCGCTGGAAAAAAGAACAACTTCTGCTAAGAAAAAAAATCATAGTAAAAACTATGCGAAAATGAAATAGAAATCAGATAAATTTGATAAAGATAAATAAAACCAAGAAAATAATGAGAGGAAAAAGAAAGATACGTCTGATTTAGGGTTTAGTATTTAGTGGATTTTCATGTTTTAAATGATAGATTAAATGGGAAGGTTTGAATGATAGCTTAAATGTTGATTAATGGCAAGAATCTTGGTGAAATCTTTCAAATTAATGGCAAAAATCTTACTGATATCTTTCAAATTGAATAGGTTGAGATATGAAATGTTACCATTTTGAGTAGTTGTATTTTGCTAATTTAAAAAGTATCTTTGTGTAAAGCAAAATCATTAAATTCAAATTAAAAAATTAATAATAGTATAATTCAAAATAGACTTTTACTCTAGTAAAATTCAAAATAAAAAATAATGAGAGGAAAAAGAAAGATACGTCTGATTTAGGGTTTAGTATTTAGTGGATTTTCTTGTTTTAAATGATAGATTAAATGGGAAGGTTTGAATGATAGCTTAAATGTTGATTAATGGCAAGAATCTTGGTGAAATCTTTCAAATTAATGGCAAAAATCTTACTGATATCTTTCAAATTGAATAGGTTGAGATATGAAAGGTTACCATTTTGAGTAGTTGTATTTTGCTAATTTAAAAAGTATCTTTGTGTAAAGCAAAATCATTAAATTCAGATTAAAAAATTAATAATAGTATAATTCAAAATAGACTTTTACTCTAGTAAAATTCAAAATAAAATGGTCTAACCTAGTAACTAGGGTAATTTTCTCTTATTTTTACAAGAGGCACAAATTCGGAATTTCTTTTGTAGGGAGGCACAAAAATATCAAAATCCCTTAAAATGGGCCCGTTCATAGGGCCATCAAAAACTATTGGCCCATTTTCAAACAAAAGGCTTTAGGGCTTGGATTGTAGGATTACATTAGACCCAAATCCCATAAAACACACCTGAAAAACGACGCGTAGTTCAACATCATTCATATTTCATACTGCAACAGAAGCGCGGCTCTGCAATTTGACGACTCTAGCTCCGATCACCACTGCTTTTTTTAATAACTTCAATTGATTGATACTAACATAACAAATACACAATCCCTCCGTTTTGCTGCTATCTGAGCGCGTTGGTATAGTCAAAAAAATGAACGGTGAACATTTGGAGTTGAATAGCTCTTTGAGAAACCTCACAGTAGAAGAAAAGCCACAGACCGATGAAACTAGCGCCGGCGCCGGCGATGTTGGTTTGGAGATCAACTGCTTCACCGAAATCATAGACGACAGCAGTCCCTTGCATTTCCAAATCATCCGTTTTCCCAAACAGGTTAAAAAAAGTCATCATCCAACCCTATTATTTCTGCTGTTTTTAGTTTCTTTAACAGTCCACGTAACAAAATGTAATTGATTGCAGATTTACGCTTGGATAAGTTGCAATTCTGCTAAATTCGGTCATTTGTACGCTGCTGCTCCTACTCGCCCTGTAAATATAACTACCTTTGATTTTTGATTTTAGTTTGTTTGTTTTTAGTGAAAAATTATGTGAAGTTGATGATTGTTGTGGCAGGATAATTCGGTAGGTGTGTCTTGTTTGCTCGGGGGAGCTTCTGATAATACCGGATCTTCCATTGCTCGACGTTTAGGTAAGGCGTTTACTTGCAAAAATCAATTTTATTGTTTGTGTACGTACGCTGAATCAAACTTTTCATCGCCATAATATTTCATTTCGTGTTAGTATTGCCGATACAAGTCGGATTTTAAATGTCCATTATTTGACGGTTTTTCTCTTAAATGTTTCTTTACAGTGTTAAAAACTGGCCTCAATGTAATCCTGGCTTGTAATATTCCTAAAAACAATCCCATGCTTCAGGTAACTCTCTTTATTCTCCTCTATATCATGCACGTACATAAATACATTCATATCACATGTAGATTAAGATTAGTAGCGGCTTTACTTAACCTAATTTTAGAATGTCAAGCTTTTGCATAGTAAGGTATTGAAGTTGGAGTATAAGAATGGAAGAAGTAAATAGAGTTTAATTACTCAACTTAATCATCTACCTAGGGTGCACACTTAGTAAGGAATATTATTGTTTTCGTTTACTTTATTTACTTGCATTTGCATCGTTGTCCTAATTATAAATGTTGGGGTGAAAACTGATAGGGTATTTAAGGATAAGTACAAATGTTACAAAATCTAATTTATAAAAGGATATCACAGTTATCTTTATTAAATCAAATAGAAGTCTTGTATAAAGAATTAAAATAATAATTAGTAAGATATATATGACATTTAGTCACTCAACTATTAATTGACCGTCTATATTTTGAGATAAAAAAAATGATGATTCGGTGGATTCTGATAGTACCGACCGATTTTTGCATGTATAGATAAGTTTTTCTCATCGTTATATAGCAGTTCAAATACTGCATATGAGTTTGGGACGGAAGGTTATGAACTAAGTCTGACAGATTACTCCATTGTTCACAGTCTCTCAATTTTTTTTATTTCATTTTGCTTCTTTTCTTATTATGTAATAACACCGGACACTGGGTGCCACTCGTAGGTATCTGTCTATAGACTTGCCATGTCTTCAATTCTGTCTTAATTATTTCTTATTTAATGTTAGGCAAATGCTGAGAAAAAATTGGTGGAGAAGCTAATTTCTTTGGGGTATACACAGCCAAAATCTTAAGTAGCATAGCAGAGAGTTGGAAGGAGATTACAAGACAGGTATCAAGTTAGAAATCTGTGACAGATAAAACTATCTTACTATAATATTTTGCTTCTGATTTGAATAGTTCAATAGTAGATCACATGATATCAAATATACTTATTCTTCTAGGGCTGTGATGTAATCATAGAATTCAAAAGCATTTATGGTTGACTTTGCTCTACATTTTGTACGGTTTGAGCATGTAACTTTTCTCTTTATGTGTGTATTGACTCCATAAACTATTGCTATCTAGAATATTAAATCAAAAAGCTTATTTTATTTGGTTCCAGACTGGTTGCTAATTTTTTTGTTTAATCTAAAATACCGCTATCTAGAATACTACATGAATTCATTTGCAAATGAAATAAATTATACTGTAGAATTTAACCAAACAGATGGTTTGTATTTCGTTAGTGAGACCCATGAACTAAGGTAACTGCAGCCTCCTGCAAGAAACACAGACGACGGCGCAAATACTAAAAGGACCCATGAAAATGTCTTGCATCCATTTATGCACAGAGAGTGATTTACATGATTTACAAAAGATTCTTTGAATGCAATTTATTTACACAGTATGTTGAGCCAACTCAGCTGGCGTATCATACATGAAATTATTCACAACTTCTTAAAGAGACAACAAACAATTACCATAAACTGTGATGGTTTATCCAAACGTCTTCTCGCTGCTGTAAAACATGTACAGGAACCCGTCGTCATCCTTGTAGGACTCATACACCTTATCCATAAGACTTGCTGTCAATTTATATCCCACGTTAGCAAGCTACCAGTTCTCTATAGAAACAAAAACTCCGATGAATGGAAAGCCAATTTACCTGTTGGAGGCAATGTGTTGTTCACAAATACAAATAAAGCTTTTCCAGGAGCTAAATGTAGCCTACTGCTTAAGATGTGGATGAACTGCCCAATGGACGTAGCACGAGGAACTAAGTATCTGAAGCAATATGTGAGAACATAAATTATCATCTTTATAAGTTGAATAAGCAAAACAATAATTCCGAGCTTCATATGCTATATATTCCAACTTTTTCTCAGGTAACATATTAGGGAAATGAATTCGGGGAACCGATTTTCGCGCTCCAAAGTGTATAACTGCGCTCCAAAATATTTTCATATAGGCTAATATACCCTCATAGAACATCATTACTCATACCGCAACAATCCCAATTCAAGAATTTGAGGCTCATTACATGACCCACATCTTTTGCTTATTTATATTATTTTTTTATTAAAAATGACCCACTAGTTTGTTTTTTCAACCCCCTATTACTCTCACACATATTAAAAATATCTTAAATAGAATAAGTATATTTTTTTATGTTTCTCATTTTATCTTAAAACTATGATAGTCTTACATTAATTTTATATATCAAACCTACTAATATTAAGAATAAAAAATGCGTTAAAAAAAGATTTTCTTTAAGACATCAAAAAATTTAAAAATGACATAAAAAATAGGACGGAAAAAGAGAATGTGACATTTTAATTAAATTCAAATGAATCTTTTAAAATATTTAATTATATTGCATATCAATGTAATATAAAATATTAAAACTAATATTATATAATAGGTTCAAAAATAAATAAGTTGTATTTTAAAATGTAGTATAAAATATATTTCCTCGGTCAGAAATTGATAGACTATTTATTTATAATTTATGTATTTAATTATATGAATCTAAAGTTTATTATTTTATAAACAATTTATGTTAAAATGAAAAATATAGTTTCAAATCATTATAGTGTTATATTTTATAATTAATGTAAAGTTCAAATCACTAAAAATTAGATAATCGCTAATGATAAGTTCACCAAATTTTTTTTATCTAATTAATTATGTACCAAAGAAAATCAAAACTTTAAAAAATTTCAAATAAAGGATTATTGTATACACAAAATTACAGTTTAATATAGCAATATATTAGTTTAGTTAAGAAATAAAATAATGTAAAAGACTTATTTCCCATTGTAATAACATAAATGAAAAGTTCATGAAAGATATAAAATTTGGTGAATTGATTGCATTTGAGGGGTGGAACAAAATAAAAGAAATATAGACACCAGCAAGGATACATGAGTCCTTTTGTCAAAATGTGGAGTGTGGTTATAATATGTTGGAGTGCAAAAATCGCCTCCCATGAATTTGGCATAGCAAGTTAAAGTTATTGGTAATCCGTAAAAGTATTAACATTTGGCATTGGCAATTATGAGAGAAAGAATGTACTTTGTTTTATCCATTTCAGGAAGGTCAGTCTTTGAATATCTTTCTATAATCACCTGCAGCAATAGCAGACAAGAAGAAAGGGTCATCAAAATAGTTTAAGAAAAGCCAACAGGTTTATGAAATAATGTCCACAAAATGTATTAATGAAGCCAAATTATGGGTCGCTTGCGCTGAGATTTATGATCGTAGAAATACTTACATAGACATCGTCTACCACATTCTTTGTAGATATAATTTTTTTTAACTATTAATAATAAGGTTAAATGCAAATTAAATAATAAACTTTGATGCGTTTTGCACTTATAACATGGAGTTTAAATCTTAGAAATGAACAATCAATTCTTTTACAATTGAGAACACCTCATATAAACATCAAAATATACCATGTTCTGAAATCCACGTCAATATCATTTTACCAGTGTTTCGAATTGTAAAAGAATGATATAGTTCATATATTGACATTGCCAAGATTTAAAATCCGTGTTGTATTAATTAATAATTTTCACAAATATTAATGGCTTTGTACATAAATGAAGAGAGCATATACAAAATTTTCTCTAACGGATCATGTCTGGTATGGCTAAATTTAAATAAAAATGAAAGCATATTCTCTAAGTAGCGGTCTTATAGATATTAAATATTATCCCTATCATTAATTTAATAATTCTGGGAATTTTCATTAAAACATATGAAATGACATAACTTGGACATTAATCCTCCAACTTATTGAAATAAATTATAGGAAGAAAGGAATTAATTAAAAAATATGATGAAAAGAATTCTTACAGGGATTCGGTCTGGGTATTTGGCAATGATGGTTTTGGATTCTTGGAGACGTTCATCTGAAAATCAAATTAAGCAAAACGAAGGATCAGGATCAATATAATTAACCAAATCAAAAAGATTAAGAAGGATGAATAATACGAACCGAATGTGTAACTGTTTTTGAAAGACTTGGCTTTTCCCATTAAAATGATAAATTTGATTGATAATTAGATTTTTTGGTTGTTTGGAAGAGAAACAGAGAAATCAAGGAAAGAAAGAGAGGGAATATGAATATGGAAGTTAGTTAGTTAAGATTGCGACAGAAGCATCTCTTTGAAGCGGTGAGATTCAGAGACTTATGGGCCCTTCCTTTCTTATTTGGATTTCTTTTAGCCCAATTCTCACTTCAATATCAATCTCAAATTTCTTCATTTTTTTTGTTTGAAATATACATCTTCCAACTATCTTTTAGACTCAACAATATGTTATTTGACTTATTTTATATTTTTTGAAACAAAATATCAGTGTTGTTTAGCTTAATTTGTTTTAAAAACAGTTATTCGGTATTCATCGGTCTCTGGCATCTCACAATTGTGATGGGACCGCCCACCTGTCTCGTCCTAGTTTCACCATTGGTTAACAATATAAAGATATATGATTCATCATCAATATAATTTATTATTGAAAAACAGTCATTTATGAAAATTGAAAAGAAAATTAGCGACTAAATGAGTCAGTAAATTACATTTACGATATAAAAACAAGAACACTTTTCTAAAAACCGGAAATTTAGATTAAAAATTAATTATCTCTTCAGTTTTTCTGCTATCAATAAAAATGAAATTAACATTTATAGAAACTGGTAATCTTCTTTAAAAATAAAATGACGATGTATACGAGTAATAAGTTTTTTTATTGGTGTGTGAAGTTTCGTTTTCTCTGCATGCACATTTGTAAATATATTATCATACAATCCCGTTTTCTCCTTATTAACTCGTTGTTTATGTTTGTATTTTTAACCCAAAGTGATCGAAAAATAACCAAAAATATTTATTTGGTATATTTTTTTTAAAAAATTAAATTATTAAAAATTACAAAAATGTAGACATAACCATAATCATTTTAAAAAATTAGTAATCAAACACCGCTTATTATTAATTGGTTAATACCTCTATTTTAAATAGTCCAAGCATCAACTCAGCTCAAATTTTTTGGGCTAATAATCACCTAGGGTCCTCGACTTTTACCCTAAACTTCCCTAAACCCCCTATACTTTCAAAAATTTCCCTAATCCCCCCATACTTTATGGCGGCGCTCATTCACGGTTCTTATGAACGAAAATACCTCTCAGCGCCATCTTTTTTTGGCGGCTATAATTCTAAAAAAAAAAGACGGCGCCACGTGTCATTTGACATGTGGCAAAATATCTAAAAAAAATTGAAAAACACAAAACACTCTTACAACTATTAAAATTTAATTTAATTAAAAATAAAAAATCAAACCAAATCAACCTATTCAAACCGCTGAATCATCGCAACCAAACCGTCACAACCGAACCCGCCTCTGATCATCTTTTCAGGTGAGAAAACGACCAAGCTCGTCTTCTCTGAGAAGACAAGTTGGTGCTCGTCTTCTCCACATCTGTTCTTGGAGAACATATGTGTATTTGTTCTCCAAGAACATATTTCAGATCTGTTCTTGGAGAACACATCTTAATTTGTTCTCCAAAAACAGATTCAGATAGGTCGGAGGCGGGTGGCGGTCGGCGGGGGGTGGCGATCGGCGGCGGATGGCGATCGGCGGCGGATGGCGGTGAGTGGTTCGTGTTGGCGGGCGGTTGTAAATAGATTGACCGTAGGTTAGGTTTGATTAAGTAAATTTGATTTGGTTTAATTTTTTAGGGGTTATTTTGGGTGTTTCAATTTTATTTTGACATTAAATGACGTGTCAATTGACATGTGGCGCCACTATTTTTTTTCAAAAAAAGGACAACCGCCAAAAATAAAAGGGTAGTTTCGTCTACAAGGGCCGTGAATGGCGACGCCACAAAGGTTGGGGGGTTTAAGGAAGCTTTTGAAAGTATAGGGGGGTTTAGGGAAGTTTAGGTTAAAAGTCGAGGACCGTCGGTGATTATTAGCCAATTTTTTTGAGTTGATTTCATTTTCTTTTTAAGTTGAATATCGAATAATTCACGAGTAGTCATTCGTCAAAAAAAAAAAAAACTCACGAGTAGTCAATTGAATGGAATCATTAGATATTTAACGTGCTTCCCACAACGGTATTAAATTTGGACCAGACAATTAGTATCGACATTCAAACTGCATATTACTCTTTAAACGATATTAATATTTGCCAGCAGTGAAAAAGTAAATTTTATATTTTCCCGTCATTTATTTGAGATTTAAGAGGATATATTAGGAATTTAACTAAACTAGTTTAACCCCTTAGGAAATCTATTATCTATTACTATAATTAAAATTTTAAAATTATACTAGTACATTTTAACTATTTATATAGACCTCATATAAACTATACATCATAACTTTTTATATATTATATAACACATTAATAATTTCAAAAGATTACTAAAAATAACTCGGCTATCTTCTATTCTGTTGAATAATATGACCAAATAAGTGTAATAATAATTTATATATGTAAACTCTTATTAAATATAATAACTATTAAAATTCTAGCTAAATATTTAGGGTTTTATACTCCTTCTCTTCAAAATCCAATTCCTTGCCCTAACCAAAAACCAGACGTTATTCATACATGGGTACGCCGGAAACCTCCCGAGAACCATGTCCCGACCGAATTCTCGACGATATTGGTGGCGCGTTTGGCATGGGAGCTGTAGGCGGTTCAGCTTTTCACTTTATTAAAGGAACATACAACTCTCCATCGGGAGCGCGTCTACTCGGCGGCACACAAGCCGTGCGAATGAACGCGCCGCGAGTTGGCGGTAGTTTCGCTGTTTGGGGGGGCTTATTCTCTGCTTTCGACTGCACGATGGTTTACGTTCGGCAGAAAGAAGATCCATGGAACTCGATCTTCGCCGGTGCTGCTACCGGCGGGTTTCTTTCGATGCGACAAGGGTTAGGCGCGTCGGCTAGGTCTGCGCTTTTTGGTGGAATTTTATTAGGGCTAATTGAAGGAGCTGGGATTATGCTTAATAAGGTTATGAGTGCTCAACAGCAAAATATGCCTGTTATTATGGACGATTCTGCCCCTGGTGCTGGGTTAGGGTTTCCTACCGGTATTCCTGGTCAGCCCCAAATGCAACCTCAAGTTGCTTTTCAAGAAGCGGCATCAACAGATACTGGGTCGGAGTCGGGTTCTAGTTCGGGCTGGTTTGGGGGTATGTTTGGAGGAGGGAAGAAGGAGGAATCTGCAGCAAGCGGCCGTGGCAAGACCGAGATTTTGGAGAGTTTTGATGCTCCACCTGTGCCTAGTTTTGAATACAAGTGAAAGTACTCCTGAGGTTTATTTATTTACATTTACAATCTCTTTTCAGAAAATTAATTTGCTTTATTTTTCAGTAGGTGTTGAGATTTTGTATTTGTTGAGCATTTAGAGCTCAAAACATGATAAGTTATAACAGTTACTCAATTAGTTTTGTGATGTATAATAATTCGTTTGGCAGTTTTTGTAGAATGATATAGTTTTGCTGCTATTCACATGTCCTTCCAAGTTATTAATTTTCATGTTTCTTAGAGTAGAATTTCTGTGTCTTGATCCAATGAAAGAACAAAAGAGCCTTTGCTGTCGTTCTTATAGTCGATGTTTTGGTTTTCTTTCGAATGTTCATAAATACTTTGATAGTGCAATCAAGAACTTGAAGTATTTAAAGTTCCATAATTTGTTTGTAGAATATATATCCTGTACTTAATGAGATGTAGAAGCAGATTATTTTATATTTGATTTTTTTAGTCATTGCTCGGAGGAGCTTCTGATAATACAAGATCTTCCATTGCTCGACGGATAGGTAAAAGGCATTTACTAGCAAAAATCAGTTTCATTTATTATTTGTGTATGTATTTTTCTTATATCCGTAGTTTTTGAAAACTAATTTGATGGTTTTTCTATGTTTCCAGTGTTAAAGACTGGCCTCAATGTATCCTGGCATGTAATATTCCGAAAAACAATCCCATGCTTCAGGTAAACTCTCTTTCTTCTCCTCTATATCATGCACATACATAAATACTTTCACATCACATGTAGATTAGTAGCAGATTTACTTAACCTAATTTTGGAATATCAAGCTCTTGCATATTAAATCGTAGGGTATTGAAGTTAGAGAATAAGAATGGATGAAATTAATAGAGTTTAAATACTCAACTTAAGCATTTACTTTCACTAGGGTGCACACTAAGGAATATTATTGTTTTCATTTACTTTATTTTCTCGCATTTGCATCCTTGTCCGAATTTTGAACACTCTGAGGTATTTTAGGATAAGTACACATATTACAGAATTTAGTTTATAAAAAAATATCACAATTATCTTTATTTAATCATATAATAGTCTTGTGTAAATTTTATAAATAAAGAATTGAACTAATAATTAATGAGATATATATGACATTTATTCACTTGAGTAAATATTTAACTGCCTAATTTGAAATAAAAAATGTTTGATTTGGTGGATTCTGACAGTATCGACCGATTTTTGCATGTATACATAAATTTTCCTCATTGTTATAGCAGTTTAAATACTGCAAATCAATTTGGGACGGAGTAAGTCTGACAGAGCTCCATTGTTCATAGGCACTCAATTTTTTTAATTCGATTTACTTTTTGTTATTGTGCAGTAACACTCGAGTCCCTGGACTCTGGGTCATTCATAGGTATCTGTCTATAGACTTGCCATGTCTTCAATTCTGTCTTAATTATTTATTGGTGGAAAATCTTTGGGATACACACAGCCAGAATCTTAAGTAGTATAGCAGAGAGTTGGAAGGAGATTACAAGACAGGTATCAAGTTAGAAATCTGTGACAGATAAAGCTATCTTACTATAATGTTTTGCTTCTGATTTGAATAGTTCAATGGTAGATCACATGATATCAAATATATTATTCTTCTAGGTGATTTAATTATAGAAAATTCAACGGCAATTATCGTTGACTTTGCTCTAAATTTTGTATTGTTTCAGCATGTTAATTTTCTCTTACTTGATAAACTATTGCTATTTAGAATATTGGATCAAAAAGCTTATTTTATTTGGTTCCAGACTGGTTGCTATCTTTTTTCTGTTCAATCTAAAATATTGCTACCTAGAATACTAAATGAATTCATTTGCAAATACAATAAACCCTACTCTAGAATTTAACCAAACAAAGGGTTTATTCAAAGGTCTTCTCGCTGCTGTAAAACATGTACAGGAACCCGTCATCATCCTTGTAGGACTCGTACACCTTATCCATAAGACTTGCTGTCAATTTATATCCCGTGTTAGCAAGCTACCAGTTTTCTATAGAAATAAAAATTCCGATGAATGGAAAGTCAATTTTACCTGTTTCACAAATACAAATAAAGCTTTTCCAGGAGCTAAATGTAGCCTACTGCTTAAGATGTGGATGAACTGCCCAATGGACGTAGCTCGAGAATCTCTGGTTTACAGGTTAAGGGGGAGATTTCATATAATGGTTACACGATTGATGAGATTGTTCCTCAAAAATCGTCAGTCTACACAAGTCAATACAAGCCGCACATACCTGAGATGACTGTAAGGGAAACTATTGATTTTTCTGCTCAGTATCAGGGTGTTGGAAGCAGAGCAGGTAAATCTCCTGATTTCTTGGTTTAGCTGATTTATTATGGCAATCAAATTAGATTTTAATTTCAATTTCTGGATGTTAAGTAGAAGAGAGAAAACAGCTGGGATCGTCCCAGATCCTTATGTGGACGCTTACATGAAGGTAAATCGCGTTTTGTGGATGACTGATTCTTCCACTGATTTGAGGACATGGTATTTAGCGAAGAACATAATTTGTGCAGGCAATTGCAGCTGAAGGACACTAGTAAAACCTCCAGACAGATTACATGTTGAAGGTAATTATTCTAGTTTAATCCATTGTTTAAATAATTAAGAAAATCAAAGAGAATTAGATGAAATTAAGTATGAATAATACGAACCGAATGTGAAACTGTTCTTGAAAGACTTAGATTTTCCCATTAAAATGATAAATTTGATTGATAATTTGATTTTTTGTTGTTTGAAGTTAGTTAAGATTGCGACAGAAGCATCTCTTGAAGCGGTGAGATTGAGAGACTTATGAGCCCTTCCTTTCTTATTTGGATTTGGACTTACCTATTATTTTAGCCCAAATCTCTCTTCATTATCAATATCAAATTCCTAGAAGTTTTCTTATAGCGTTTATACCATTCGAATTATAACTCATTGGTAATTTATTTATTTCTTAATCTGCATGTGATCTTTTTTTTATCATTGTATAAATTTCATTAAAATGAAGTGTGAAGTGTTGACAACAGTCAGCGAATTATATATTCTTTTGACAAGATAACCCTTGACGGAACCTGATTACTTGGACGAAGTCTCAGAGAAGATGGTCCGCACGCCACCGTCCAAACCTCCCATTTAATATGGGTCTTTTAACAACACACAAATACTTATTTTCTGCGATATGGAATTTGAATCTATAATATTCTTTTAATTTTGTTTTGTTGATTTTTTTTTGGTTGAATTATACGCCGTTCAACTATATTTTTAGGCCGAATATGTTATTTAATTTAAATATTTATTTTTTTAGACCAAATAATATATTTTAAAAGGTTCATCATCAATAATAAAATAATAATTTAGCAAAGAATTAGTTTGCATCCTGTATTTGGCATGAAAGATAAAAAAAGTCTAACCTTATGGCTTGGGAATGACTATATACACTCCAATAATAGTTTCTTACACTCTTATAATATAATGTATTATAATCTTTTAATTATTCATAAAAAGGAGTGTGAGAAGTCATTTTTGGAGTGCATTTAGTCATTTCCTCGTGGCTTTGGACAAATAAACTCACATCTTGGGCTAAAGTGGCTCAATTTCTCTTCTCAGATGAGTCGTCAAAAAAATAAAATTGAATATGATGCAGCACAATTTTATTGGATAAATTTTCAAATTAATTGTTAAAATGAGCCAAGCTACCATAGTTTGAGGTGTTATTTTCAAAAACTTGGCCTTCATCGATTTTTCGTGCCAAATTTGGGATGCAAAATGATCCTTTGTTCAATAATAATTATTGCAAAACAATTTTTTTTTTTAAAAATAGCTACTAATCAGTCAGTTAACTACATTTACAATATAAAGTTTAGAACTCAATTCTGAAAACTGGAAATTAAATTAAAATAAATGTCACTTCAACTTTTTTATTATCAATGAAAAAATAAATTTTAATATTTATAGTAGTATAATAGTTTCCTTTGAAGATTAATGGACGATATATGTGAGTGCTAATCTTTTTATTGGTGTCTAAAGTTTCAGTACCTCTACATGCACATGTATTTATATTATTTTCCTTCAATACCATTTCTTTTGCTAATAATAGAGAACAAAATAAGCAAATATGTGGTTTATGTTTGTATTTTTAATACAACAGACATCAGTGATCGAAAAATAAATAAAAATATTTATTTGATATTTTCTGAAAATAAAAATATTAAAAAATATAAAAATTTAGACATAACTATAATAATTTTTTTTTAAAAAAATCAAACACGGTTTATTGTAATTGATTGAAACCTCTAGTGTGATGAGTGTTTATTCCATATATTGGCTGTACATATTTTGCGAAAAAACATTTTTTAATTATTATTTATCTTTTTTATTATTTATTTTTTCATATAACTAACGCACTATTAATTTGTTGTACGAATGACAGGACGCAACAATTGCGTTTAATAATTTTTCCTAGTATGATACTGATAGGAATATATTGACGGAGTCATGCTCTTTTATTTCAGTATGGTGCTAACTGTATCAATAAATGCTAGTATTAATAGTCTGCCAGGTAAGACCAAATTAAAATAGAAAAAAACCCAATAAAACAAAGATTATTTATCTGATGTTTTTCCATTCATTATTGCTGAAATATGTATAGAGTTGGTTGATTAACTTGCTAGTTTTGCTAATATCATCCAAATCTATTTTGCACATCAAGGAAAATGATGCAAATATTCAATCATTCACTAACCCATCATCATAAAAAAATACACTTTACACTATTGACCTCGGAGTTGACATAAATCGACCTTCTTTCGGTAAAATACCTTCATTTTTATATTCACTATTTTTGAAGAGTTAATAATTTTTAACATGGTACAAATATCAAAAGACACAATATAATATGAAATTAAATACATTTTTATCGAGTTTATATTAGTTCAAATTATTAACGGATTAATCCATTTAAAACATAAAAAGTCCATTTAATTGTGTTTAATCTACTTGATCTATAAGTAAAATATTTAAATTTATGTAGTTAATTATATTAATGAATTAATCCACTATACATAACTTCAAAATATTCATATACATACGTTTAATTAACACATATAAATATTTTCCTTTTTAATCATATCACGTAAAGTTTTTAAAATTTCGTTTCAATCTTTTATTTCTTAATTATATAGAGCAAATTACTTTATGGTCCTTGAGGTACACCATAATTAACAATTTGATATCTCTTATTTTAATAGTCTATTTAATGGTCTTTTAATTTCAATTTCGTTAACTATTAGGCCCCTTTGTTAAATTCGACATTTACTTTCAAACTATTTGGTACCCACCTTTAATTTCGTGAACGGTTGGCCCCTCACATTTAATTTTATTAAACGATTTGATAACTCACTTTTAAACGATTTGGTATTTCAGTTTTTGTTCCGTAAAACGATTTAGTCCCTCAAATTAATGGAAAAATCTCTCAGTTAAGGAATTAAAATCAAGAGACTATTAAGTAGATTTTAAAAGAAGAGGTACTAAACTATTAATTATAGTATATTTCAGAAATCTCAACATAATTTGCTCAATTATATACTGTTTATTTTTCACTTTTCATGATTATATTCAGAATATTAATTTTATTAAGCGACTAAACCATTAAATGTAAGTGTTGAATAGTTTTGATGTACGAATGTCTATTTTTAACATTTGAATGTTTTTAGATATCATATTAAATTAATATTTTATATTCATGTTTATTATTATATTTAATTATTTATGTTATTATTTAAAACATTTAGTAGAATATTATAACATATTTATTAAAATATTAATTTATTACAGACTTACAGTATTATTTTAAACGGAAATAAACTTACAATATGTAATGTATGTATGTATCTTGATAAAGAAGTTAAACAATTTAGCTGATTTTGCATTATTTATGGATACAATCAAGCAACCGACAGCATGTCAAGCATTCCTTACGTTGGCAGTAGGCTGATTCACGTGTGTTATCGTAAATTATGGGATAATTTAAACTGCCACTCCATCAATTTTTTTTGGATTAATGTATAAAAATTCAACAATTTGACACGTTATTTCATTTTAATTATACTATTTAAAAATTGTTATTTTCATACACAAATTATCAATTTTTTTCAAATTCATATACCGTTCAAAAATTCGGTGAAAATTGCTGAGTTGGCAACCGGATAAGGACACGTCACAGTTAGTAATTTTTGCCGGATTTTTAAACGGTATATGGATTTAAGAAAAATTGGTAGTTCGTTTATGAAAATGATGATTTTTAAACGACGTGATTAAAATATAAAGCCGTGTAAAGTTGGTGAAATTTTATAATATTATACCATTTGTTTTCTTGATATGGTTCTTTTTTTGATTTATAATTTTAATTTATTTTATTGCATCAAAGGTTAATACCGATAATTTGACTCCATTTTTGTCCATTTTATACGATGGCTATTAATTGGATATATACATGAATAATAGTATTAATTTTTAATTTTGTATAATATATCAGCTCACGTATTAAAATCACGTGGTACTACATCAACATTGGCTGTGACATTAATTTTATCATCAATTTCGAATGGTATGGTGCCAATTTTTTTTAATATACGACATTAATAATATTATATGAATTAATAAACATATACTATTATTCATATATACGTTCAATTCAACGTCACATTATTTACAGTTGTTGGAAATGCAGATAAACTTTAGATATTTTGGTGCAATAACTATTAAACTGAGAAATTTTATCGTATAAATTTTAAAAAGTGATAATAAAAAAGAAAAGAAAGGTGATCATATGTATGGATGTATATGGGGAGCCTGTTGGCTGGGTGTAGAGTCTCTTCATTTCAAATTATGGTGATCATATTCTGCTATTTTTTTCTCTTCTTATTAGAAAAAGTTATTTTATCAAAACAGAAAGTTGAGAAAGTGCCCTGTAAATTATGAAAAATTATGCTCATGCTCAAAGGAAGAAAAAAAGATCAACTCGGATTTCAATTTTGTGTCTCGGAGTTAAAATTATTTTTTTAACCTTTATAATGAATTAAGTCTGAAAACTTATATATTGGAATCAAATAATTAGTCACTTTTAATTTTTTTTATTCAATTATATAACAAATTCTCTTAATTTAGGTCAAAAAATCTTACTTTGTAACTCTGAAACATAAATTTAGGAATTTAAAAGACTAAAAAAAATGATTATTTAACCCTGAGATATAAATATTTAAAATTAATTTTTATTTACATAATTTCAAGACACAACTTCAAGGGCCATATCAATACTTTCTCCTTATGAAAGCATTGACTATGCATGTGAATGCAGCGGGCATAGGGGTTGGAATTGCATTCTTAAGGCTTAGAAATTAGAATATTCATATAGCCGCCGGACTGAAATGGAATGGCAAAGAGTTTTTTTGTCTTAATTAATTCTTTAGAATTCAATTTTTTGTCTTAATTAATTCTTTAGAATTCGAGCACCGATATAAAATAATTTAAAAAATTTATATCAAAATTTTACTGTCTTATTGAAGCTTACTTGACTCTGTTTAAATTAATCAGTACAGTGGTTCCAGACATCATATAACATCACATATAAAAAATATGAGGATTATTTCAATAAATAACGCTTAACATTCAAGTACTAAATTAACTAAAGTTGTCTACTTTATAATACAGAATCGTGTTTCAAAGTTAATTTGGGCCGATATAACTAGATTATTGTATGAATAAAGGGTCAACACACCCTCTGAAATTGCAATACGAGATCATTTAATTCAATTTGTATTTTTAAGCAATTAACCCTAAAACTCTTTATTTTTGGATCAGGTTACTCCATAATTTATATTTTATTGTAAAAAATAGGTTCAAGATAATATTATCACAATAATTAGAAAATTCTCTAATTTATTTTTAGCATCCCTCACCTCCGATTTGTATTTTACGCGTTTTAATAATACAATCATGCGGTAATCTGATTCAAAAATGAAGAGTTTTGAAATTGATTGTTCAAAAGAATACAAATTGAATTAAATGACACCGTGTCACAAGTTCAGGAGTCGAATTGATCCTTTATTCATCATCATATTGTTACATCTTCTTCGACTTAAGTGGTAGTTACCCCCTCAACTTATAAACAATGGACAATTAACACATAAATTAACTTTGTGGGCAAATCAATACACGAACTTAGTTTGTTTTTGACAGAAAACGAACCTTGTGATTATAGGTAATTTGTTCTATTCTGGCAATTTGCCCCATAATTTGTAAGTTAATTGTATCTTAAATTGGCAATTTGCCTCCTTAACTTATAAGTTAATTTGCTAAAATAAGCTTATTGTACATCATCATCAAATTCGTGTACTGAATTTACCAACAAAGTTAATTTACATATTAATCGCTAATTATTTATAAGTTGAAGGGAAAAATTGCTATTTAAATCCATCTTTCTTCCTTCCTTCCTGCTTTAGCTAACGTAAATTACGATATTATAGTTCTAGAAACTAAGGTGTGTATTAATGGACTTGTCATTATTAGATTAGTCGAAGTTAGACATAATAAAAAAAGTGATGGAAGACTCTGACTTTCACCTAAAAAAACAAGACACCAAGACTTTGACTTAGAATTAAATCCCATCTAATCACATTTCCAATTCTAACTCAGATCCAACTCTACCGCAAACTCTCCTCATTTATCGCTCAATTCTTTATTACATCTTCCCATCCAAGATTAAATCAAACACATTTCATCCATTAATGTCTATCAATCATTTTTTCTTTCTTTATTACACCAGACATGCGATGCACTCCATTTTTGCCTTCATTGTTATACCTACGGATGTGTCATGTGTCACGTTATTTTTATAATAAAATAATGAGATATTTATAATATTATGATATCTAATTACAAAAAGTAAAAATAATTTAATATTTTAATATCATAAACACTAACTTACCTATTATAAAGATATCATAGCGCAACCGTTTGCATAAAATAAAGAAATTTTTAAAAAAAAACTAGTATCACCTAATGATGGTGGCTCCAAAGCTTTTAATACTACAAAACAACAGTGTAAAATGCCCACAATTGCTGTCTTTGTCGAATCACTTCAACCCATCCAGAAGACTTATGTGTGAAAACCAGTCTCTTTAAGAACCCAACCCAGCTGATCGATTCAATTGGTTCGATTGGAAATTAAAAATCACTCCGATCCAATTCTTGTTTAAAATTTAAACAAATGACAAAAATTTACAAGCTTAAATTATATATTTAAATTTTAAACATGTAAATTATTCTAAAAAGTAATATACATGTACAAGTTGAACATTTTGCATCTAAATTGACTAGACAACACGAACACTCCATTTACTAGATATGTTTCGTTTCGAAAACATTTTAGACATTTGATGTATTGGACACAAAATTTTATTTTTACATAGAAAATCTTAAAATATTACTACCATTTCACTGTATCCGTGTCCAGGTATCCGGGTTTCCATATCATGTGTCCCATTTTTCCGTGTCCCTGTCCGTCCTACATAGTGAACCTGTGACCATCGGTTCACACTGTATGTGTATATGGAAGCACACCAACTTTTGGGCAATCAATTTATAATGTGATCAATCAGCGACTTCTCCAGTCAACAGCGGACAACCTCCTCCAACTCATGGATATAATATCTACTTGAATTTCAAGCAACTCACCATCTCCAGCTATGCTTGCAGCGTCCCGTCTCATAAACTAGCTAAAATTCTGATGCAGACAGCCTTACTGATCTAAAACAACCGAGTTTCGATCCAAATGGAACTCACAACTATGTCATCACGCCGTAGTACTGCCAGCCTCGACATGGATGCAGATTCTATTGCAGAAGAAGACGAGGAGTTTCAGCTGCAATGGGCTGCCATCGAGAGATTGCCGACTTATACACGCCTCAAGACCTCCGTTTTTGATTTTACTCCGGGAACCGGAGGAGAAAACGGCGACGTTGAAGGAAAGAGAGTCGCCGATGTTACTAAGCTTGGCTCAGTTCAAAGACATCTGTTCATTGAGAAGCTTATCAGTCACATTGAGAGTGATAATCTTCAGCTGCTGAAGAAACTCAGGAAGAGGATGGATAGAGTGGGTGTCAAGTCACCGACTGTGGAGGTTAGATATAAGAATCTGTGTGTAGAAGCTGAGTGTGAGATTGTTCAGGGGAAGCCTCTTCCTACACTGTGGAACACCGTCGTCAGCTTTTTGTCCGTAAGTTAACGGGTTTTTTTTTTCTGTCTTAAGAGTACAATTTTTTCCAGGAAAATATTTGATGTAAATGACTTGAACAGGTTTTCACAAAGTTTGTCAGGAGAAAGCCGGAGGAAACCAAGTTAAGCATTCTGAAAGACGTCAGCGGCATCATCAAGCCGTCGAGGTAATAAAAATGAATGTTCTAATTCATCAAACTGAATTGGATTATAGAATTTGCTGATTGACGGAGGATTTGGTCTGGTTTGGTTTGGTTTCGGTTGCAGGCTTACTCTTCTTCTTGGCCCTCCCGGCTGTGGAAAAACCACCTTATTATTGGCCCTTTCGGGAAAACTAGATCAATCTCTCAAGGTTAGTGTTCTTCAACACTGGAATCTGTTCGAGGTTATATCTTCAAATGGAATGCTAAAGATCTCGAGAATCTGTGGTTACAGGTTAAGGGGGAGATTTCATATAATGGCTACACGATTGATGAGATTGTTCCTCAGAAAACTTCAGTTTACATCAGTCAACACGATCTGCACATACCTGAGATGACTGTGAGGGAAACTATTGATTTTTCTGCTCAGTGTCAGGGTGTTGGAAGCAGGGCAGGTAAACCTCCTGAGTTTTTGGTTCAACTGATTCTTCATGGCAACTAAATTAGATTCTAATTTCAATTTCTGGATGTGAAGATATAATGATGGAGTTAAGTAGAAAAGAGAAAACAGCAGGAATCGTCCCAGATCCTTACGTGGACGCTTACATGAAGGTAAATCACGTTTCTGTGCTTATTAGACTGATACTTCCACTGATTTGAGGAGATGGTATTTAGCGAAGAACATAATTCGTGCAGGCAATTGCAGCTGAAGGAAAGAAGCGAAACCTCCAGACAGATTATATATTGAAGGTATAATAATGCATGATTTAAATTTCTAAACAAGTTATTATGATTATCCATTTTTGACACAAATACAAAATTATTTAGATTCTGGGGTTGGACACCTGTGCTGACATAATGGTTGGTAGTGCACTGAGAAGAGGTATATCAGGTGGTCAGAAGAAAAGGCTAACCACAGGTAACAATTAAAGACATTATTAGCTAAGGTTATAAATTTATGTTAGATATTTAGTCTAGAAGTGAAGCTTGCTTAATCTCTTTTGATATGGCAGGGGAGATGATTGTTGGTCCAACAAAAGCTCTGTTCATGGACGAAATATCGACTGGATTAGACAGCTCCACTACTTTTCAGATAGTCACATGCCTCCAGCAGTTAGTGCACATAACAGATTCAACTGCCTTAATTTCACTTCTTCAGCCAGCACCCGAAACCTTTAATCTCTTTGATGATCTGATACTGATGGCCGAAGGAAAGATTGTTTTCCATGGTCCTTGTAGCGATGCACTTCAATTTTTCGAGGACTGTGGTTTCAAGTGCCCGCATAGAAAGGGCGCTGCAGATTACCTTCAAGAGGTGCCAGAATGCTACCTGTTTTAGTTTTCCCTATTCTTTGCATTTTAATCTACCATCTTACTTAAATTCAAACCATTTACAGGTAATCTCAAAGAAGGATCAAGAGCAGTACTGGTGCCGTACTGATCTTCCTTTCAGTTATGTCTCAGTAGATCAATTCTGTCAGATGTTCAGAGCAAGTTCTATAGGAAAGAAACTAAGCCAAGAACTCTCTCAACCATATGATAAATTGATGCCTCGTGATGATGCCTTATCGTATAGTATATACTCGTTGAGCAAATGGGACTTGTTCAAAGCTTGCATGGGTAGGGAGGTGCTTCTGATGAAAAGAAACACATTTATTTACGTTTTCAAAACTGCACAGGTTGGATGTTTACTCTATTGATGATCTCTCTTATAACTTTTCTTTCGACTGCTTGTTGCGACTTACACCCTTTGAAATTTCTTACTCAACAGCTCATCTTTACCGCCTTCATAACAATGACAGTATTTATACGCACTCAAATGGCAGTGGACTTGGTGAGTGCAAACTTCTTGATGGGTTCTATGTACTATGCACTTGTCAGGCTCTTCACTAATGGGGTTGCAGAGCTGTCCTTGACTATTATGAGACTTCCTGTGGTTTACAAACAACAATCGTTTTATTTGTACCCGGCATGGGCTTATTCAATTCCAGCCTCTATCCTGAAAATTCCATTTTCTGTTATTGATGCTCTTCTTTGGACAAGTTTAACTTACTATGTCATTGGATATAGCCCTGAATTTAAGAGGTAAGATTTGCTTACTCACAATCCCATTGTGACTGAATATGCTAGAGCTAGACCATTAGTTTCTTACCATTTTAACGCCAAATGATTCGGTTTTCAGGTTTATATGCCAGTTTCTTTTGCTGTTTGCTCTGCATCTAACGTCGACATCAATGTGTCGTTTCGTTGCCTCTATATTACAAACTATGGTACTTGCAACAACTATTGGTATTTTGACCTTAGTTCTGCTTTTCTTGTTTGGAGGGTTCATTCTTCCGCAATGTAAGCTGAGTTCATAATTTGTTTTCACTTTTCACTGTTCCATACTAGTGCACTTGTACTAATAACACTTTCTTTGCAGCCGCTTTACCATCCTGGTTAAGGTGGGCATTCTGGGTCTCCCCTATGACATATGGACAAATCGGTATATCACTTAATGAGTTCCTTGCTCCTCGTTGGCAAAAGGTGCATTCCGAACGACCCATTTTAATGTTACATTTATTATGAATCTAATAAAAACGAAAAGGGCGTGACACGGATATGCTAATTGCTTCGTTTTTGATTGCAGATGTCAGTAGGGAACGTCCCTTTGGGAAGGGCGGTTCTGATTAGCCATGGTTTGGACTTTGAGAGCTACTACTATTGGATATCACTCGGGGTATTGTTTGGTTTCACAGTCTTGTTTGACATCGGATTCATCCTAGCCTTGACTTACTTGAAACGTAAGTCCTCTTTGTTCAATAAAAATGAGTGAAATTATGAGCTAGATGGTATTAATATTAATTGAAAATCGATCTCTACCACTTGTACATACAGCTCCAAAGATGTCTAAAGCTATTATTTCGAGAAAGAAGATTTCTCACCTGCAAGAAAGAGAAGAGGGTAATAAGAGTAACATACATCAAGATAATGAATTAGTCCCTTCAAGTATCGCATACAAAGAGGACGAGACAAGAAAACCTGGTAAGTCAAGCTCAATGCCAATTCCTTTCCAAAGCTACGATAAGAGGAAACATTTCATAAAGAATATTATGATATTAATATGCAGTTGGTTTTACAGGTAGGATGGTTCTGCCGTTTGAGCCGTTAACTATGACCTTCAAGAACGTGTGCTATTTTGTCGATACACCACCGGTATGTGAAACTACAGACTAGTATGCAATTCTCAATTGGGTGTACCTTTAGCAGAAGATTTTGATAAGCTTATTCTGCCTCCTGTGGTACAGGAAATGAGGAAGCATGGTTTCACTGAGAAGAAACTTCAATTACTTAGTGATATTACGGGAGCATTTAGACCTGGAGTACTCACAGCATTGATGGGTATCAGTGGGGCAGGGAAAACAACTCTCATGGATGTTCTTTCTGGAAGGAAAACTGGAGGGATTGTTGAAGGAGATATAAGAGTAGGAGGGTATCCAAAGGTTCAGAAAACCTTCGCTAGAATATCAGGTTACTGTGAGCAGAATGATATTCATTCTCCACAAATTACAGTAGAAGAATCAGTAGTTTACTCTGCATGGCTACGATTACCACCTGAGGTTGATGCAGACACAAAGTCGGTATGTTAATCATTCCACAGATATGAGTACATACATTCTCTCAGATTTTGAATGATAAAACATCATCTAGACTTAGCATTACACACTTGTCTGTCTATCATGCAGAGATTTGTGCAACAAGTCATTGAAACAATCGAGTTGGATGACATACGGGATTCTTTAGTAGGAATCCCAGGACAAAGCGGGCTGTCTACTGAACAGCGGAAAAGGCTAACAATTGCAGTGGAGCTTGTGTCCAATCCATCAATAATATTCATGGACGAACCAACATCAGGTTTAGATGCTAGAGCAGCTGCAATTGTCATGCGGGCGGTGAAGAATGTAGTTGCCACAGGAAGGACAACTGTCTGCACCATCCATCAGCCAAGCATTCATGTCTTTGAGGCCTTTGATGAGGTAGCTCAAGCAGCACTTTCTGTCTTTGACATCTCAAACGTGCCTTTGTATATACTTACCGATATCCAGTCAGTGACTATAGCCACATTTGCTTTTGCAGTTGATTCTAATGAAAAGGGGAGGACAAATTATCTATACAGGAAGCCTTGGTCATAATTCAAGTAGACTCATTGAATATTTAGAGGTATAGTCACACTAAAATCTCTAAGCTTCTCTACGAATCTCTTTTACCTCCCTGCATGAATCTGTTGTAAGATCGTCACACAATTTTTTTTAAAGTACTTCTAGACTTTGCAATTGGCATTCAGAGTTGAATTACATTACTGACTTTAACTTCTTCTTCACTAAACAGGGAATTCCAGGTGTGCCAAAGATCCAAAACAATTATAATCCAGCAACATGGATGTTGGAAGTTACTTCTGCATCAATGGAAGCAGAACTTGGTGTGAATTTTCCCCAAATCTACAAGGAGTCACCTCAGTACCAGTGAGTAATCTAATACTTGAAATCCGTTACTCCATTTAAATATGTAGCAGGATTTTTCTCCAGAGTTGTATATGATAGGCACCATATATACCTCTCAATCATATTCCATAATCACGTTCATATTTTTCGTATTTTGGCAGGGAAACTATTGAGTTGGTAGAACAGCTAAGTGAACCACCAAGAGGTTCAAAAGACCTGTACTTTTCAACTCCTTTTCCACAGAGCAACTGGGCGCAGTTTAGGGCATGCTTATCGAAGCAACGCCTGTCCTATTGGAGAAGTCCTGAATACAATCTAGGGCGGTTCAGCTTTCTGATTCTTGCATCTATACTTTTTGGAGTAGTCTTTTGGCAGAAGGGGCAGAAAATGTAAGTATATCTTCCCATCAGTAAACTTTTTTTGGAAAACAGAAAATGCATGAATCACTTTAGTGGCTCACAGTTTTTTCTGTATATCTATCTTGAAGAGACAATGAGCAAGACTTGATCAATGTGCTTGGATCAATGTATATTGCTGTCATATTCCTTGGCATAAGCTATTGTTCAACAGTTCTGCCATATGTGGTAACCGAGCGAACTGTTCTGTACCGTGAAAAATTTGCCGGAATGTACTCTCCATGGGCTTATTCATTTGCACAGGTTCAACATTACTCCCACCATGTTGGAAAATTTCCTCTTTTTAATCTCGTCACATGTTATTAAAGTTTCTGATTTCGCAGGTGATAATCGAGATACCTTATATACTATTGCAATCGATTGTGTACGTGGCCATCACATACCCAACCATAGGATATGAATGGTCAGCTAGCAAGCTGTTTTGGTACTTCTATGCAACATTTTGCACATTCTTATATTTTGTGTATATGGGAATGCTGCTAGTTTCGCTCACACCAAATCTACAAGTAGCTTCCATATTGTCTACTGCAGTGTACACTATATTGAATCTGTTCTCTGGCTTCTTAATGCCAGGAAAGGTAAAATCCATCACATTTTTTCCCATGAAGAGCTAAGCAAATAAACAAGCTAGGATTGTTTTCTAACTGTAACTTTTGTGTGCAGAAAATTCCGAAATGGTGGATTTGGTGCTATTATCTTTGCCCCACCGCATGGTCCTTAAATGGTCTCCTGACTTCCCAATATGGAGATATAGATAAAAAGATTGTCATATTTGGGGAGCTGAAGACAGTCGGTTCCTTCCTCGAGGATTACTACGGTTTTCGACATGATCGTTTGGGTTTAGTGGCTGTTGTTCTCATGGCTTTTCCAGTTGTTTTCGCATCTCTTTTCGCATACTGTGTCGGTAAATTAAATTTTCAAAAGAGATAAAAGGACTTAGCTGACTTAAGGATAATATTTTGATAAATATAGACATAGTAAATATTGTTCAGTTTCTGTATATATGTACATTATATAACAGCAGTTTGTTTTTTCAGTTGTTTATTAGTGTACCCATCTGCACATATTGTGCAGAGGATATAGAAATGAAATATATCTTCCAGTCTTACCAAAGAGTTTTGATTGTACATTGTAATTAGACATTTACTACTATATCCTCATAATGATTAAAACCTAATACATCAATTTCACAAGGAGATGCCACAAATCATAATAAATAAATGAAGTTTTGTTAAGGGAAGTGTGTGCGGAGTAATTTATGGGACAACAAGAAAAAACAAAGATTGCTTGTGGAGTAATCCCATCACAAAAGGAAAATATCATAAATTGTGTATGAGTGTATGCATGGGATAAATATTGTAGTCCTTGATAATCAATATATCAAATGTTTAACTAGATCGTATTGTCTAATTAACCGCAATTATATACACTTTTATCTTCTCTGAAAGTTGAGTTTTCCAATGGAATACGCAAATAGAGAAGCAAAGACAAAAGGGAAGACGATGAGAACAACAGCAACAACGCCTAAAAAGTCATGGTGATAGCCAAAGTAATCTTGTAGAAATGCTGAAACAGTTTTGGTCTCACCGAATACTAATATTTCTTTATGAACATCTCCATACTGTGAGGTGAGCATACCATTCAGTACCCAAGATGTGGGACAAATGTAGTATGACCATTTCCACCATTTCGGAATGCGCTGCAATAATTTCAGATCATCATTTATATTGAAGATGTGATGCATCTGTCCTATTCCTATAAGTTCCTAATTCAGAAAGCTTACCGGTCCTGGCACGATGTACCCAGCGAACAACATCAGCATCGTGTACGTGGATGAGGCTAGAATTGAAGCCACTTGGACGTTTGGTGTCAAAGCTACTAGCAGCATTCCCATGTAGTTAAAACATAGCAAATTACAGAGCAATCCATAAAATGCCCAACATATCTTGTAGGCCGACATTGAATAACCAATCATAGGATATGTGATGCCGACGTAGATTATTGCTACAGTGAACAAGTACGGCAACTCCACCACCACCTGCATGTATACGACGAAATCAACTTGCACAAACTAGAAATATGTACAAATATCAATGAAAATAATGATCAACATGAGAAATATGTACCTGTGCAAATGCATACGCCCATGGAGAATACATTCCTGCAAATCCTTCCCGGTATAACACAGTTCGTTCTGTAGAAACATAGGGTAAGACTGAGGAGCAATTGTTGATGCCGAAGAAGATTATTGTTGTGTACATCGAACCAATCATAATGAACAAGTCCAGCTGGCTATTACTGCAAAAAATCATAATAGCAGTATTAATTAATAGAAAAAGGAATGAAACAAGTACGATTATGAGCAAACAAAAGAAGGTAATAAAGAAGGAGGCGTTGGCTGACATTTTCTGTCCTTGCTGCCAGAACAATGCGCCAAATACGATAGACGCAGCAATCATGTAAACCATGCGAGTCAGATTGTACGAAGGACTTCTCCAATATGATAAGTGATGTTTCCACACGCACGCTCTAAACTGCTCCCAGCCACTTTGTGGGTAGTGGGTAGGAAAATGCAACTCTTTTGAACCAGGTACTGGTGAACTCAGCTGCTTAACCAATTCCTTGTTCTCCCTGCAGTCAAAGAGTTTCATCACCCATGAACTTTTAAGGAGACAGAAGCAGACACGTGAACAAAATTCGTAAGCAAGTTAACGTTAAGTGCCGAAACTGGGACCTAAGCATGCACAAAACAAACCAACTGATTTTAAAATCAAATTTGTTACTTACTTATATGAGGTGGACTCTTCATATACTTGTCCAAAATCTACGCCAAGTTCAGTCTCTGCAGATTTGGAAGTAACCTCTAACATCCATGTTGCTGGATTGTAATTGTCCTTAATCTTAGGCACTCCAGGAACATTCTGTGCAGAATCAGTTAAGTTTGAGTTGGTGTTATAGAAGACAGTGGTGTAAGCAGAAACAAGAACAACGAATTGATGGGAAAACTAACCTCAAAATATTCAATGACCCTTCTTGAATGCTGTCCAAGTGGACCGGAATAGATAATCCGCCCTCCCATCTTAAGAAGGACCAACTACAAATGGATCAGAGACATTAAATTGCAATTCTATGCATTTTGTATTTGGTATACATAATACAACTGAATCTGATGTCTACAAAAAAAAATTGGAACCAGGTTTCATGGGTTTTGTATTGTATAACAGCCAAGAGTAATTTAGGTTAGGCTAGTGCCATTTTACTACCAGCCAAGAGTAATTTAGGTTAGGCTAGTGCCATTTTATTACCTCATCAAATGCCTCAAAAATGTCAATGCTTGGCTGGTGGATGGTGCACACAACTGTTCGACCGGTTTCAACTACATTCTTCACTGCTCTCATTACAATTGCAGCTGCTCTTGCATCTAAACCTGTAGTAGGCTCATCCATGAATATGATAGATGGATTGGAAACAAGCTCCACTGCTATGGTCATTCGTTTGCGCTGCTCAGTAGATAATCCCGTTATTCCTGGCAAGCCTACTAGCAAATCTTTAATTCCGTCAAGCTCTATAGTTTCAAGGACTTCGTTGACAAATCCCTGAGAGAAGTTCAATAAAAAAACAAATACATATCAGTGCAATTAATTTTTTTACTAATTAGGTTCAGGAAAGAATTAGAAGTCTAAGTTTGAGAAGGATGGCATACAGATTTAGTTTTTGGATCGATTTCAGATGGGAGTCTCAACCATGCAGAATATATTAAAGATTCTTCTATTGTTATTTGTGGGGAATGTATGTCGGTTTGCTCAACATAACCTGATATTCTAGCAAATGTCTTTTGAGCCTTTGGGTACCCACCAATTCTAATATCTCCTTCAATAGTACCACCCGTTTTCCTTCCACAAAGAACATCCATAAGAGTTGTTTTCCCAGATCCACTAGCACCCATCAATGCTGTAAGAATGCCAGGTCTGAATGAACCTGTAATGTCAGAAAGCAGCTGAAGCTTCTTCTGTGCAAAACCTCGTTTTCGCATTTCCTAAAAAAGAAAAGGATATAGCCCCTTGGAATGTTAATTCCTATGCTTCATGATTCTCACAACCCAACATAATGAGACACAATCAATTATGATTACCAAAGGCGTGTCAACATAGTACTGCAGATCCTGAAATGTTATAGTAAGGGACTCAAAAGGTAAAATCATCCTTCCTGCAAAATTGAGTAATTATGCCTCTTAGAAAATACCTAATGTTCTCTAACTAGATTGTACTCTGAAAATCATAATATGCGGATATAATGTTCTGTAACTAGATTGTGCCGCCAGGATTTGCAAAAGTTAAGGATAATACATAAAAAGAAAAGGGTACCATTTTTGGGTTCTGGACTAGAAATAGGATGAGGGTCAATGTGTATGATGTCCTTGTCAGCATGATTGTCGCTATTGTCTACCTTTTCTTGCAGTTGATAGTATTTTTCATAAGAAATAATAGCACGAGATCTTCCAGGAGCTGAATGAGTTTCAATGTCTTTAATTAGTGATACATTGCATTAAACATTGTCATTCAGAATATGATTACCAAGCATTGGAAAATAAACTCACGTCTCAAGAAAGTTAACGCTAATATGAAACAAATGTTGAAAAGGACTGTGAATCCTATTAAGGCACCAACAGATATCCAGTAAAAGTAATCATTATAGTTCATTCCGCGGCTTTCTAGAGTTTGTTGTCCTATAGTTGCGTTATTAGAGGCAATCTGCAATTAATTTAACAGAACGAAATGAATTCTACAGCATGAAATGACTAACTAATAATAACTTTTGCAAATGAATAGAAAAGAAACTGAAGTAGATGGCAGATGAAGGACATGGACATTGGTCAGAAGTTACCTTCTGCCAGCGAGGAGCAAGAAACTCATTCACAGACAATCCTATCTCCCCATAGGTCATTGGGGCAATCCACATTCCCCAGTCCAACCAAGCAGGCATAGATGCTGTAAAATGAAACTAGTAGGCAAGAAATTTGTATTTGAGCAATCAGTTGAAGGAAGAAGAGCTACAAGAAACTTACGTCTTGGGATAATGAAGCCGCCAAACAGAAAATTAGCCATTATAAAAAGATTGCCTATAGTTGTTGATGCTACCATAGTTTGGCAGACAGAGGCGATAAGGCGAAACATGGATATCGATGTTAGGTGTAGCAAAAAAAGTAGAAGAAACTGGCGGAAGAACCTGAGAAAAAAATGCATATGAGAAGATAAAGTGATTATTGTAGGAAACTCATTTTTTGTGGAAAAATCATTCTTTTGATAAGATAATCTTTTTAATGCACAAAATCATTGTTTAACAGCACAACTGGGTCTCACCTTCCAGCCTCAGGGCTGAAACCAATAACATAATAAGTAAGAGACGTCCAAATAAAAGCTTCCAAGAATGAAACTGGAATTTTAAGAATTGTAGTAGGAATAACATAAGCCCATGCAGGGTAAAAACACAACTCTTTTTGTTTATGAAAAACTGCAAGCCGTGTGACTGTCATTTGCAACTCTGGAAATCCATCAACTATTAATAGGTTGAGTGCATAGAATATAGCACCCATGTAATCATTCGCATGGAGCACATCAACAGATAACGTAGAGCGTAGCAGAACTGTCATTGTAATTGCAGCAACAATCAATAGCTGCAGAAAAGAGAGTTTTAAGAGGTGACTTTGGAATGAAAGGTGTCATAGCATTTTGAACTTAAAGAAAGCTACCTGTACAGTTTTGAACACATATATAAAGACATTTCTCTTCATTAGAAGAAATTCCCTCCTGGCACAAGCTTTGAACAGCTCGACTTTTGGTAACGAGTACTTTCTGAAGGATAATGCACTCTTGTGGATTTGAGACTTTGCAAATGGCTTCGAGAGCTCCTCATTTAGCTTCAGGCCGAGCTGACTTCCATTGAATTTCTTAACAAACTGACTAACAGAAACATAACTGTACGTTTTGTCCGTGCGGCACCAATATTGTGCCTGATCTTTTCTAGAGATAACCTGGACATGCAAGCAAGTAAACCAGTAATACAATAGATTATTGATTTGTAAATTCCGATCCGTTGTTGAACTTCAGAGGCCTACCTCTTGAAGAAAGTCAGCAACTCCTTTCCTTTCAGGGCACATGAACCCACAGTCCTCAAAGAATTTGCAGATACTAAGACGTGGGCCATGATAAACAATCTTCCCCTCTGCCATCAGAATGACATCGTCAAACAGATCAAAGGTTTCTGGTGCTGGCTGGAGAAGTGAAATCAATGCTGTAGCATCAGTAATATGTACTAAATGCTGAAGACAGGATACAATCTGAAAAGTGGTGGAACTGTCTAAGCCATTTGATATTTCATCCATGAATAGTGCTTTTGTAGGTCCCACAATCATCTCTCCTACAAATCGAACAATGAAATAAATCATGAAAGCATATTGGAAAGCAGGTTCAACTTTACTCTTTCGGTTCTTACCAGTAGTCAACCTTTTCTTCTGACCACCAGAGATACCCCTTCTCATGGCATCTCCAACCATTGTGTCAGCACAAAAATCAAGTCCCAAAATCTGAAAGAAACAGGAAGCTTAAATGGATATCCATATAAACTGTTTTCCAATGCAGCAAATATCAACCTGTTAGATATTATTACCTTCAAAATGTAGTCTGTCTGAAGATTACTTTTCAGTCCTTCTATTGATACTGCCTGCCACAGAGAATGATAGCTATGAATTCAATGCATTAAATAATATGCAATTGTTAGAGATAACGACAAAACCATAGTTGGAACCTTACCTAATATCTTTTGAGTGAATTAATTATTTGACATGATGCCTCTATGATCGAAAGTTTTGATCCTTGGCAATCCTATTTGATTAATTAAATGTATAAGATAAACAAAACGGGCCATGCTTCAAGTCCAATTATTATTTGCGTGCGGGAGTGTGAGAGATAATGATAAAACCATTGTTAGAGCACCTTAGGTGAGTGAATTGGTTATTTAACAATCATATGTTTTCAGTTTCAAAGAAAGCTATTTTCCTATACTTGGCGTCATCTAAGATTGCCAAAGGCAGTGTGATCTTGCAAAAGAAAAACAAAGAGATAGAGAGACATAGTTAAATAAGTACCTTCATGTATGCATCCACATCAGAATCTGGGACTATCCCTGCCTGCTTCTCCTTTCTACTGACTTCTTTCAAGATCTCTTTCATACAAAAACAAGTAAGAGAGAACATTAGAAGTTAAGATTGCTCGGGTCCCAATGCCTAGCTAGGATTCACTAATAAGCCAAATGAATGTTAAAATCGCAGCTTTATGTGACCAAAGGAAGCTTACCAGCTCGGGTCCCAATGCCCTGACATTGAGCAGAAAAATCAATTGTTTCTCTAACAGTCATATCTGGAATATGCAAATCATTTTGACTAATGTAAGCTGAGGTCTTTTGAGGAACAAACTCTTGTAATTTGTATCCATTGTAACATATATCTCCTTTAACCTGTTCAACAACAACATTGAATCAAATTCTTTGATAAAAACATTTAATCATCTTGTAATGTTTCCTTTTGCCTTGGGAAAAGGTGCAATTAAGATTGTAATGTTTACCAAACTTGATACTTTAAAATGTTTTATTTAATTTTTTTAATTATAATTTTATAGTTATTTTGAAATACTATTTTAAATTAAAAAATTATATTATTTTTATAAATTAATTATATTATTATGTACTTAAAATTGAATATTTCAATTAAAAATTGCAAATACGTTTTTAAAACTTATTTCAAAAATATGTAAAAAAAGATTATCTCATATATATCCTTAAATGTATACAAATGGCGCAATTATGCCCTTCTGTAAAATGGAGCATTAATCACATTTTATATTAGGGTATAACAGAATCCTTTAAAAAATTTAATAGCATATATTGAGATTAAAAAAAAATAGAAAGAGATTATTTATTTTCTGAATTAGGTATATTAGCAAATTCTTAAATTTTACAGAATCATTTCCTTTACTACTCTGTCTATCTCAATTTAATTGATACAATTTTTTTTGAATATCCCATTTTAATAGACAATATTCAAATATTTTTGACTTTAGTTTCTTGTTCACCCTATTTAATTAATGTATTTTTAAAGAAAAGATTTTAAATAAATGTGATGAATTAATTTATTGTAACAAGAAGGTGTGAAAGTAAACATTTATTTTTAATTAAATTTTTTTAAATATTGAGTGTAAAAAATCTTTTTAATTAGATTGAAAAAGAGGAACTAGTATCTAAAAAGTATGAAGAGAACCTGAAGAGAATGGCTCAATTTTCCAGAGAGTGCCAATAAGAAAGTAGTTTTTCCACAGCCAGGTGGACCAAGCAGCAAAGTCATCCTGTATTAATGAACACACAACAAATCAACTAGTAAAATATTTAGCATGCTACCAAAGTACACTAAATATAGGTCCAGTTTTTGTTACCTTCTGGGCTTAATAATACCATTCACATCTTTTAATATGCTAATCTTGGCTTCTTGTTTCGAACAAACTAAATTGAAAAGTTCCTGAAACGATTTAGATAGAATTAGCACTCTTTTAATCTTGGTTTAGTGTCTGAATCAAAAGAGAAATAAAACTTTAGTTTATGGTAACTTACAGAAAGCATAGTTTTAGCAGTGTTCCAAAGAGTTGGGAGAGGCCTGCCATGAACAACTTTGCACTCTGCTTCAACCCATAAATTCTTGTATCTCACTTCTACAGTGGGCAACTGTACACCAACTCTGAAAATTTTCAAACAAAAATTCAACACTGTCAACATGTTACAAAGATATTGGATAAACAGAAAATTTATATTCTTACTTGTGAATTCTTTTTCTAAGTTTTTTCAGTAATCGTTGATTATCATGTTCGATATGTTTGATTAGCTTCTCTATAAACATGTGTCGGTCTTGAGCTCCAAGCGTAGCAACATCAACAATTCTTTTGACTTTAGCATCGGAAGCATTTGGTTCCGCAAATAGAGCAGTTGTGATTCTTCGAAAGGTAGGTAATCTTTCAACAGCAGCCCACTGCAACTGATCAATATCGCCTTCTTCATCTAATCCATGCTCGGGCGAAGTCAATCCTGAAACATGATCAGTACTTCTGAATGAGGATCTGATGCTTCTTCCGAGCTCTGCTAACTCAATCCTGAATGACTCTATTTCATCAGGACCAACTAGCTGAGCCATTGCTGAAAGTGAGTTGAGCTGATAGTAATAACAGACAGGTATGATAATAGAGTGCAAGACATTCCTCAGTTAAATACACAGAAGTGATCTGAAGTTGATGATGATGAAATGAAATGCGTCATATTCATATATACATATATTCAAACAACCTGTTGTAGCAAGCAAATGGCCGCTTAACATGCTGCCAGTAGTAATTGAAAAATATTTGATTTAGGTGTCATGCTTTGCCTGCTGTATGAGGTGATAGAGTTTGTTTTTTCTAGGTAATAGTTTTTTAATAGTAATACTATATTGTAAAGACTGAAAACTCTGACTTTGGGTAGCACACAATTTTTCATGGAAATCTTAATAAATATACATGCTGTCAGTAGGAATTGATTGTTTTTTCTATTTTTTGTGAAAATCTAATTTTATGTTTTTTTTTGTGATAAATTCTAAAAAATCACTTAAAATAGAAATAATAAATTAGAATTCTAGACTGGGTTTGAATGTAGTATTTTCAAGTTTATTATTAATTTAGGATAGACTATTATTTTATTAGTCTCTCAAGTACATTTTCCATACAACACCCATTCATCTTAACTTTTCAAAAAAAAAAATGTACATTTAGTTTTCATTACATTTTCTTAAAAAAAAAAAAAGACTATAAACAACAAGTTTAGAAAAAAAAAGCTTTTGAGAAGGGATTACACTAATTACAGTTAATCATGGATAAATCAGCAATACCACAATAACTAGCCAAAAGTTCTGGTTAGTTCAAGCAATCATCTCCCTTATCAGGCACGGTATGGTAATGGTAGTATAATGTGACTCACCCAGATAGTACCTAAATTTGCTTCTCCACCTTGCCAATGTAAAACCTTTCAAACAGCAGTGTCGCAGAAAACAAGCCCGCGAATCTGTAGCAGCTTACCACTAGCAGGTCAGGATTAGTGCATCTCCAACTATACCAAGGAATCATTCCAACTTCATGTTCTCACGAAAACTGAAAAAACAGGATCCTTGAAGAAGATGCTCGCCGACAAAAGTTTCAGCTTTTCAAGTTTACTTTTTCTTGCAGAATCCTGTTCAGAAACCGCGGATTTGCTTTATGTTTTCATATTGCGATTCATAAAAAACTTAGGGAAATGAAAAAAAATTTAATAACATATTGCGATTCATAAAAAACTTAGGTAAATGGCAAAGATTTTAATAACATGAACAAGAATTTGACATGAGAGTGACAGTAACTTAACCTTACAGCTATAGCCTCTAAATTATATTTTATCAAAAAGAAAACCTAACTATTGTTTATTTTAGAATCTATCAAGGAGAGCTAAATCAAAAAAGAAAAAAAGAGCTGGGGCAGTTACCTCGAGGAAAAGGCGACGGCCGTCGTGTAATCGGTCAAAGGTGCCACCAAAAACAACAGTGTTATACGTATTCGGAGGTGATAATTTTAAATTCACCATTGATTCCTCCATAATTCCCATTGAGCTCCTCTGTTTATTAGTAAGAACAGTGATAGCCAGCAGAATCAAGGATAACTATAATTTTTTCAAAATCATTTGCCTATTAAATTCCAACGTTTTACTTTGTCTCATTTTTTAAAACGCTGGATATTTTCCTTCTGTAATGTTGTTTTATACAAAACGACACCTTTCCTGTACATACAAAACGACACCTTTCCTGTACATACAAAACGACAACTTTGCTATACATAATTCGGAATTCTATTAGTCTTCCTGGTGGAAGACGAACCGGTCGTCCAGTTATTTTCCACGGAGAGAAGACGAACCGGATCTGGTTCAGACCTCAAATCGGGTTCGTCTCGAGGAAGACGCACGGCGGGTCATAAGACGGCAAAAAGTCGGAGGAGGAGCATGGCATTGGCAATGGAGTCGTCTAAATATCAGAATAAACATAAAAAAATATCATTAATAATTATATTATTATTTGAATTTGTAGGGAAGGATATTTTTTTGTTCGATTTATGATATCAATTGCTATTTAGAATATATATATTAAAAATAAAAAATTAAATTGGCCTATTCTCCAAGTGAAGAAAAGTTTAGAATGCAATTTAAATCCAAAAATGTGAATTTAAATACAGTTGACGATTTTACAACGTCGGAGTGAAACTAAGAACGGGCTAAAAGGTCGAAGTTGTTCAACACATTAAACCTATAGAAAATGATAGACATAAATACAATATTCCTCTCCAACTCGATTCTTCATTATGTTTTTAGTAAATCAATGCTTAACCAGATTGTATATAAGTTTATCTTCTCTGAAAGTTGAGTTTTCCAATGAAATATGCAAATAGAGAAGCAAAAATAAAAGGGTAGATGATGAGAACAACAGCAACAACGCCTAGGAAATCATGGTGATAGCCAAAGTAATCTTGTAGAAATGCTGAAACAGTTTTGGTCTCGCCGAATAGTAATATTTCTTTCTCAATATCTCCATACTGTGAGGTGAGCATACCATTCAGTACCCAAGATGTGGGACAAATGTAGTATAACCATTTCCACCATTTCGGAATGCGCTGCAATAATTTCGGATCATCATTTATATTGAAGATGTGATGCATCTATCCTATAATTTTCTTATTTGGAAAGCTTACCGGTCCTGGCACGATGTACCCAGCGAACAACATCAGCATCGTGTACGTGGATGAGGCAAGAATTGAAGCCACTTGGACGTTTGGTGTCAAAGCTACTAGCAGCATTCCCATGTAGTTAAAACACAGCAAATTGAAGAACAATGCATAAAATGCCCAACATATCTTGTACGCCGACATCGAATAACCAATCATAGGATATGTGATGCCGACATAGATGATTGCTACAGAGAATAAGTACGGCAACTCCACCACCACCTGCATGTATACCAAAGATCAACTTATACAAACCAGAAATATGTACAAATATCTATGCAAGTAATGATCAACATGAGAAATTTGTACTTGTGCAAATGCATACGCCCATGGAGAATACATTCCTGCAAATCCTTCCCGGTATAACACAGTTCGTTCTGTAGAAACATAGGGTAAGACTGAGGTGCAATTGTTGATGCCGAAGAAGACTATTGTTGTGTACATTGAACCAATCAATATGAACAAGTCCTGCTGGCTATCACTGCATAAATTATAATGGCAGTTTTAATTAATAGAAGCAGGGATTAAACGAACAAACGTAATTAAAAAGGATGTGTTGGCTGACATTTTCTGTCCTTGCTGCCAGAACAGTGCGCCATATACGATAGATGCAGCAATCATGTAAACCAAACGAGTCAGATTGTACGTAGGACTTCTCCAATATGATAAGTGATGTTTCCACAAGCATGCTCTAAATTGTTCCCAACCACCTTGCGGGTAATGAGTAGGAAAATGCAATTCTTTTGAACCAGGTACTGGAGAACTCAACTGTTTAACCAATTCCTTATTCTCCCTGCAGTCAAAGAGTTTCATCACCCATGAATTTTTAAGGAAATTAAAGCAGACACGTGAACAGAATTCTTATATAAGTTAATGTTAAGTGCCTAAACTGGGACCTAAGCAGACACAATAAAATCAAACTTACTTATACGAGGTGGACTCTTCATATATTTGTCCAAAATCTACGCCAAGTTCAGTCTCTGCAGATTTAGAAGTGATCTCTAACATCCATGTTGCTGGATTGTAATTGTCCTTAATCTTAGGCACTCCAGGAACATTCTGTGCAGAATCAGTTAAGTTTTGAGTTAGTGTTATAGAAGCAAGCAGGAGGTGAAGAAGATGGTGAAAGTAGAAACAAGAACGAAGAAATGACGGGAAAACTAACCTCAAAATATTCAATGACCCTTCTTGAATGCTGTCCAAGTGGACCGGAAAAGATAATCCGCCCTCCCATTTTAAGAAGAACCAACTACAAATGAATCAGATGCATTAAACTACAATTCTACTCATTTTGTATTTGATATACATAAGACAACTGATTCTGATGTCTACAAGAATTGGAACCAGGTTTTATGGATTCTGTATAGTATAGCAACCAAGGATAATAAAGGTCAGGCTGGCGCCATTATATTACCTCATCAAATGCCTCAAAAATGTCAATACTTGGCTGGTGGATGGTGCACACAACTGTTCGACCTGTTTCAACTACATTCTTCACTGCTCTCATTACAATTGCAGCTGCTCTTGCATCTAAACCTGTAGTGGGTTCATCCATAAATATGATAGATGGATTGGAAACCAGCTCCACTGCTATAGTCATTCGTTTGCGCTGCTCAGTAGATAATCCCGTTATTCCTGGCAAGCCTACTAGCAAATCTTTAATTCCGTCGAGCTCTATAGTTTCAAGGACTTCATTGACAAATTCCTTTTGAGACGTTCAAGAAAAACAAAAAAATGTCATTGCAATTAATTCTTTTTTACTAATTGGGTTCAGGAAAGGATTCGAAGTTGAAGTTTGAGAAGGATGGCATACAGATTTAGTTTTTGGATCGATCTCAGAAGGAAGTCGCAACCATGCAGAATATATCAAAGATTCTTCTATTGTTATTTGTGGGGAATGTATGTCGGTCTGCTCAACATAACCTGATATTCTAGCAAATGTCTCATGAACCTTTGGGTACCCGCTAATTCTAATATCTCCTTCAATAGTGCCACCCGTTTTCCTTCCACAAAGAACGTCCATAAGAGTTGTTTTTCCAGCTCCACTAGCGCCCATCAATGCTGTAAGAATACCAGGTCTGAATGAACCTGTAATGTCAGAAAGCAGCTGAAGCTTCTTCTGTGCAAAACCTCGTTTTCGCATTTCCTAAAAAAGGAAAAGGATAGAGCACCTGGGAGTGTTAATTCCTATGCTTCATGATTTTCACAACCCAACATAATGAAACACAATCGATTATGATTACCAAAGGTGTGTCAACATAGTACTGCAGATCCTGAAATGTTATTGCAAGGGGCTCAAAAGGTAAAACCATCCTTCCTGCAAAATTGAGTAATTATACCGCTTACAATATAGCTAAAGCTCTCCAACTAGATAGTACCGTCAGGGTTTGCAAAAATACAGGATAAAACATCAAACAAATACCATTTTTGGGTTCTGAACTAGAAATAGGATGAGCATCAATGTGTCTGATGTCCTTGTCAGCAATATTGTCACTATCATCTACCTTTTCTTGCAGTTGATAGTACTTTTCGTAAGAAATAATAGCACGAGATCTTCCAGGAGCTGAATGAGTTTCAATGTCTTTAATTAGAGAAACATATTGCATTAAATACTGTTATTAAGAAAATGATTATCAAGCAATGAAAAATGAACTCACGTCTCAAGAAGGTTAATGCCAATGTAAAGCCAATGTTGAAAAGGATTGTGAATCCTATTAAGACACCAACAGATATCCAGTAAAAGTATTCATCATAGTTCAATCCGCGGCTTTCTAGAGTTTGCTGTCCTATAGTTGTGTTGTCAGAGGCAATCTGCGTTTGAAATAATAGAAGGAAATGACTAACTAATTACTTTTGGAAGTTAATAGAAAAGAGAAAGAAGGAAATGAATTCTCCAGCATGAAATGACTAACTACTAATAACTTTTGCAAGTTAATAGAAAAGAAACAGAAGTATGTCAATTTCTTCTTATGTTCAATTCTGAAATCAAAAGAGTCTATCAATATTAAGGTTTTCATGAGATTTTTTCCATAAAAAAAGTATAGCTAGCTTCAATTATGAGCACAACGTTTCAAGTAAGCTGCTAGATGGCAGATGAAAAACATGGACATTGGTTAGAAGTTACCATCTGCCAGCGAGGAGCAAGAAACTCATTCACAGACAATCCTATCTCCCCATAGGTCAATGGGGCAATCCACGTTCCCCAGTTCAACCAAGCAGGCATAGATGCTGTAAAATGAAACTAGTAGGTAAGCAAAATTGTAGTTGAGCAATCAGTTGAAGGAATAATAGCTATAAGAAACTTACGTTTCGGGATAATGAAGCCGCCAAACAGAAAATTAGCCATTATAAAAAGATTTCCTATAGTTATTGTAGCTACCATAGTTTGACAGACAGAGGCGATAAGGCGAAACATGGATATCGATGTTAGGTGCAGCAAACAAAGTAGAAGAAACTGACGGAAGAACCTGAGAAAAGAAAATGCATACGAGAAGATAAAGTGATTATTGTAGGAATATCATTTTGGCGAACAAAATCATTCTTTTGATAAGATAATCTTTTTATGCACAAAATCTTAGCTGGGACTTACCTTCCAACCTCAGGGCTGAAACCAATAACATAATAAGTAAGAGACGTCCAAACAAAAGCTTGCAAGAATGAAACTGGAATTTTAAGAATTGTGGCAGGAATAACATAAGCCCACGCCGGGTAAAAGCACAACTCTTTTTGTTTATGGAAAACTGCAAGTCGCGTGACTGTCATTTGCCCCTCTGGAATTCCATCAACTATTGATAGGATGAGTGCATAGAATATAGCACCCATGTAATCATTCGCATGGAGCGCATCAGCAGAAAACGTGGAGCGTAGCAGAACTGTCATTGTAATTGTAGCAACAATCAATAGCTGCAGAAAAGAGAGTTTAAAGAGGTGACATTGGATAGAAAGGTATCATAGCATTTTGAACTTAAAGAAAGCTACCTGTACAGTTTTGAACACATATATAAAGACATTTCTCTTCATTAAAAGAAATTCCCTCCTAGCACAAGCTTTAAACAGCTCGATTTTTGGTAACGAGTACTTTCTGAAGGATAATGCACTCTTGTGAATTTCAGACTTTGCAAATGGCTTGGAAAGCTCCTCATTTAGTTTCCGGCCAAGCTGACTTTCATTGAATTTCTTAACAAACTGATTAACAGAAACATAACTGTATGGTTTATCTGTGTGACACCAATATTGCGCCTGATCTTTTCTGGAGATAATCTGGACAAGCAAGTAAATTGGTAATTCAATAGATTATTAATTTGTAAATGTTGACCTGTTATTGAACTTCAGAAGCCTACCTCTTGAAGAAAGTCAGCAACTCCTTTCCTTTCGGGGCACATGAAACCACAGTCCTCGAAGAATTCGCAGATACTAAGACGCGGACCATGATAAACAATCTTCCCCTCTGCCATCAGAATGACATCGTCAAATAGATCAAAGGTTTCTGGCGCTGGCTGAAGAAGCGAAATCAATGCTGTAGCATCAGTAATATGCACTAAATGCTGAAGACAGGATACAATCTGAAAAGTGGTGGAACTGTCTAAGCCATTTGATATTTCATCCATGAATAATGCTTTTGTAGGTCCCACAATCATCTCTCCTATAAATCGAACAATGACAGAAATCAGAAAAGCATATTGGAAAGCAGCTTCAACTTTAATCTTTTTAGGTTCTTACCAGTAGTCAACCTTTTCTTCTGACCACCAGAGATACCCCTTCTCATGGCATCTCCAACCATTGTGTCAGCACAAAAATCAAGTCCCAAAATCTGAAAGAAACAGGAAGCTTAAATGAATATCCATTTAAACTGTTTTCCCATGCAGCAAATATCAACCTGTTAGATACTATTACCTTCAAAATATAGTCTGTCTGAAGGTTACTTTTCAATCCTTCTATTGATACTGCCTGCCACAGAGAATCATTCAATGCATTATGTATGGAAATTTAGTCCTCTATCTATCTATATCTATAATCTATCTATCTATATCTATCTATCTATCTATAACTATTCTATAAGAGCGAAGGGGGGGACAGGCAAAATTACGGTAATAGGTTTCATTAAAGTATAATTTATGATTTAGAAAATAATACTAATATATTAATTTAAATAATATAATATAATATAAAAAAAATTAGCATTTAATATATAAAACACTACACATGTAGTTTTAATAGGATTCTAATACTAATACTCGGTGCAATAGTTGGTAATATAATTGCTAAATAAGTGATAAAAGAATACACCCTACCTATATTACGATTATCATCATAATTTCACTTAAATAAAACAACTGCACTACTTTATCATTATAATTTCCCTTAAAAATTAATTCAATAAAGAAGATGAAGTTAAATACAAAACAAATTCTAATAATCTATATAAATATAGATAATTCAAAGGAAAAGATGTTTCATGTTATTTTGTCGACATGTCATAGCATGTGGATTTATTCGGAGCTCCTTTCCAGGGGCACTTGCGAAGGCAGACGGAATACTAAGGAGAATTCCTAATTCTTTCATGATTCAGCAATTTGTGATTTGCAGGTACGATACTTATTACTGTTCTTTGCATTCATCTATATATGATAGTTTGGTAGAGTAGTATAGGCCATAGGGATTTATAGATCAGTTGTTTAGAAAAGTTTAAATAGTTATTGTTAATGTGTTTGCTATTTAACTAATAAGCAAGATTTATGACATATAAATATAATTATTGTAAATACGTAGACCAATAATTACATGTAAATTGTTATTGTGATTATTACAATATCATAATTTTTTTAATAAAAAAATAAATTATTATTTTTAGTAATTTAATTAATATTTAATATGTCTATATAACGGGTCATATAAGACTGCTCACGTGCGTAACACGTGGCGTAAAACTAGTACTATATATAAAAGCACGGATGGGGGGGACAGGCACTTTTACCTAATTGTCCTTTTTAATTTATGACTACTTCATTAGTTAATTAGAGGTTTTCTGGTAATTACATAATTAGTTATAAAGTTAAAATATAAAGTCAATCTATCTATACTATATATAAAAGCACGGATGGGGGGGAGGGACAGGCACTTTTACCTAATTGTCCTTTTTAATTTTTGACTACTTCATTAGTTAATTAGAGGTTTTCTGGTAATTACATAATTAGTTATAAAGTTAAAATGTAAAGTCAATAGTTAAAAAACGGAAGTAATGACTCTGACTTCCACAAGAATTTTAAGTTGAGCCAAAGAGTAAGTGTTACTCCAATGAAATAAAACTATTTATATAATCAAATAAGAGAATAATTTTAGTAAGAGTTTATATTTGATATAAATTTGATTTAGGGCATGAATCTATGAACGTAAAAGTTTAATATTTATGGAGGTGGTTCAAACATATATAGTACAACTACTAAGAATATTCTTTACCCAACCTAATTAACGCTATAGTTGATAAGTACGTGATAAACAATTAACCTTTACCCCTTAATGTATTTGATTTATTTTTCCTATCAAAAATACTAACCAAGACAAACTATTTTAAATAAACTATAATTTTAATTATTGCTGTTAGTTAATTAATATAATATTATAGTTATTACTATTTATTTATTAGTATAATTAATTAATATAAATAATAGTCTTAATCTAATAAAAATATTTTTTTTTAAATTATAACTAATTTAATGTTAATTATAAAAAATTGATATAATTGTAATAAATCTAATTAATATAAGGAATTATAAATAAAAAATATTAACGTCAATTGATTTTAAAAATTAACAAATTGAAGTACTATATTTATTTCTATAATTAAATTGTTATTAATATTAATTATAATAAATTTAATTAATATAAAAATTGACAAATCACATTACGAGCCACGTGCGTAGCACGTAATGCGAAACTAGTTTCTCTAAAAGTGGTATGGGAGCGGGACGGTTAGGGACCCGTTTAAGCAAAGGTCGATCAAGAGATCCAGGATCGTGTTACGTTGAAACGCCGCTAGCATGCAGTCAAGGAATGTACGTAATATTGGTTCGGGATCAAACCCTTTTGGTTAATTGGAGAAAATAACCAAATAAATGGTGAATATTTCAACTTTGGTGAGTATCATTGAAAAACTAAATGCTAGTAACAACACATGGAGTACTCGTATGCTATTTTATTTATTCGGTAAAGCTTTTTGGGAGACCGTCGGAGGAAGCAAAACAACACCTCCGACAAGCCAACAGGACCTTAAAAAGTGGAAGTTCATGACTGGCTTTATCAATGTTGGTGGAGGACGACTTGCTCCAGAACGTCAAAGACGCCAAGACACCCAAAGAGGCATGGGACACCCTTGCCGGAGTATTCGCCCGGAAAAATGATGCCAAGCTTCAACAACCGGAGAACATGTTATTATTAATAGAGCAAATTACTCTAAGACCCCTCACGTTTGTCATAATTCACAATTTAATACTCTTTGTTTGAAAATAAAACAATTTGATACCTTACTTTTAATTCCGTCAACAATTAGGGACTTCTAGTTCCGTTAATAATTTGATATTTATTTTCAAACGATTGGTACCTCACTTTCAATTATGTCAAGTATTTGGTACTCGCCTTGAATTATGTACTCCCTCCGTCCCGTTTAAAAAGTCTCATATTCTATTTTGGAATGTCCCATTTAAAAAGTCTCATTACTATTTTTAGAATACTTTTCCATTGAATACCCCATTTTACCCTTATTTTAGTTATCTTAAAAGAGTTTTATGGAAAATTCCACTATCATTAATAGGGGCAAAACATGAAAAAACATGAAAAGACAAGAATAATTAATGTTTTCTTAATCTGTGTGTAAAATCAAATGGGACTTCTAAAATGGGACGGAGGGAGTACTTGGTACCTCATTTTCAAACGATTTGTTACCTCAAATTTTATTCCGTTAACGATTTGGTACCTATATTTAACATAAGGTTTTAAGTGTTTGCAAAATCAAAACTGAAGTACCAAATCGTTTGATTTTCAAACAATGGATACCAAGCTGTGAATTATGATAAACGTGAGGGGTTTTAGAGTAATTTGCTCTTATTGATATCATAACAAGATTTAACGGTAAGTCAATACTTCACTAAAGTTAAATCTTTATGCTAAGAAATATCAAAGTTGGTTCCTGAAAAGAAAATTACGGAAATACCAATGAGGAGAATTATCACCCATGGGCTACGCCCAGAGTTTAATGCTCTTGTGACTACAGCTCGTGAAGAAAAAGAAAAATTTCTAAGCATATCGGAGTACAAAGGAGCACGAGTTGTCGTCACTGCAAAACGACTCAAAACTACCCATCATTCACGTCGCCAAGACAATGGTAGTGCCTAGATCCAAACAAGTACCATTGGAAAATGTGTTTCATGTACCTGGAATGAAGCAGAATTTAATATCGGTGTCGCAACTCACATTTGCGAAAAACTTTGTAGTGTTTGGATCCAAATATGTGAAGGTGTTTCAAAACTTGAAACTACCAAGCCATTGATGGAGATACGAAGGCTAAAGTCTGTCTATGTGATGTCTGCTCAAACAGCATACGTAGACAAGATAAGGAAAAATGAGACGGATAACTTATGGCATGTATGTCTAGGGCACGTGAATTTTTACAAGTTAAAAGTGATGATGCAAAAATATATACTTGAAGGACTTCCTCAAATTGATGTTCGGGAAAACACCGTACGTGTTGGCTGCCAGTTTGAAAAAGCAGACCTGTTATCATATGGGGATTCCATGTATAAAGCGAAGGAGCAACTCGAGTTAGTCCATTCAAATGTATTATTACCGGTTAAGCATCCATCAATTAGTGGCTTTCGGTACAGGATTAATTTCATTAATTATTTTCCGAGGTATGTTTGGATTTATTTTGCAAAAGAGAAATCGGAACCACTAAATAAATTTATTGAGTTCACAGAGTTGTAGAAAAAGAAGTTGGTAGAAGAATTTGCGGTGTTTGCGTATTGTTAATGGGAGAGAACATACATCGCGTGAGCTCTCAAAATATCTGTAAGATTGCAAGATAAGACAGCAGCTAACCTATCCAAACACTCCACAATAAAATGGAGTAGCTGGAAAAAAATAGACATTTGGCGGAAACATGTAGAAGCATGTTACACACGAAGAATGTTCAATCCCGATTTTGGGCAGAATATATAAAAACAGCTCACGTGATCAATAGGCTAATACTATCGGTTGGATCTGTTTCACCATATGAAAAGCTGAACTGTAAGTCACTTTTGAGTTTTTGGGCGTGTGCGCTACGTATTCATGCCCATGCCCGATCATTAGCGAAGCAAATTTGATAAGAAGACGTTGAAGTGTATTTTTGTGGGTATTGACAATAAAAAAAAAGGTGGAGGTGTTATGATCCGACAACTGGAAAATGCCATACTTGAAGAAATATGATATTGAAGCTTCGTCCTGATGGTCTTCTCAAAAAGTGGTCCTTTTTGACTCCAAAGAGATAGAGGAAAGGTTAAAAGAAAGGCTCGAAGAAGACAAAATGATTGAGCAGAGCACTCAAGAGGTGGAGTCAAGTGATGAAAATACTAAAAGTCAATCCCTGTAAAAAGCTAAGTCTTCGTAGCGCACATGAGTATATCAACAGACACCTAAAGAAGAAAGATCAAGCCAACTCGATTACGAGATTTAAGATAAGATCCCAATGGAACGTAAACAATTTAGAGCAAGTGAAAACAAAGGAAGTCAAATACTTTGCTTCAAGAGAGTAGTTGTTGAAGGGAAGTATTAAAAATCAATGACAACTCTTCAATTTTCTCCACTTACCTAGTTATATCTAGAACTTACTATTTCAAGAGTTAAATTGCATATGAAACACCTAGAAATTGTAAAGCAACTTAAATAAACAACTGGAAACAAATAACTACCGACTTACAAGTCCTATATATATAGGTTGGCCATTTATCATATGAGAGAAATAAATTAATCATTGTGAGTGGTGTCTTGTGCATAAGTGCAAGAGTATGTTCTGTAAGATTTCCAAAGGCAGTATGACTTGCAAAAAATATAAAAAAAGACAGAGAGACACAGTTAAATGAGTACACCTTCATGTAAGCATCCACATCAGAATCTGGGACTATCCCTGTCTGCTTCTCCTTTCTACTCACTTCTTTCATGATCTCTTTCGTACAAAAATAAATAAGGGAGAGAACATGAGAAGCTAAGAAATTCATCAAAAATTTAAAATATGAGTTCAGCTATAAAACTCAAGGCCCTTCATACTTTGCTCTTCACAAATGCCTAGCTAGGATTCACTAATTAATTGCAGCTCTATGTGATCAAAGGAAGCTTACCAGCTCGGGTCCCAATTCCCTGACATTGAGCAGAAAAATCAATTGTTTCCCTAACAGTCATATCTGGAATATGCAAATCATTTTGACTTATGTAAGCTGAGGTTTTTTGAGGAACAAACTCTTGTAATTTGTATCCGTTGTAACATATATCTCCTTTAACCTGTTCAACAACAACACTAAATCAATCTTTTTTGGCTTGGGAAAAGATGCAAATATGATTGTATTTAAGAAGCATGAAGAAAACCTGAAGAGAAGAATGACTCAATTTTCCAGAAAGTGCCAATAAGAAAGTAGTTTTTCCACAGCCAGGTGGACCAAGCAGTAAAGTCATCCTGCATTAATGAACACATAACAAATCAACTAGTAATATATTTAGCATGCTACCAAAGTACACTATATATTTATATATATATATGTCCACTTAGGGTTACCTTCTAGGCTTAATGATACCATTCACATCTTTTAATATGCTAATCTTGGCTTCTTGTTTTGAACAAACTAAATTGAAAAGTTCCTGAAACAATTTAGACAGAATTAGCACTCTTTAATCAAAAGAGAATATAGTTTTATATGGTTACTCACAGAAACCATAGTTTTTGCAGTGTTCCAAAGAGTTGGGAGAGGTCTGCCGCGAACAACCTTGCACTCTGCTTCAACCGATAGATTCTTGTATCTCACTTCTACACTGGGCAACTGTACACCAGCTCTGAAAATTTTCAAACAAAAGTAAGTTCAGCACTGTCAAAATATGTCTCAGAAGTATTGGATATATACTTACTTGTGAATTCGTTTTCTAAGTTTCTTCAGTAATCGTAGATTATCATGTTCGATATGTTTGATTAGCTTTTCCATGAACATGTGTCGCTCTTGAGCTCCGAGTGTGGAAACATCAACAATTCTTTTGGCTTTAGCATCTGAGGCATTTGGTTCCTCGGCAAATAGAGCAGTGGTGATTCTTCGGAAGGTAGGTAATCTTTCAACAGCAGCCCACTGCAACTGATCAATATCGTCTTCTTCATCTAATCCATGCTCGGGCGAAGTCAATCCTGAAACATGATCAGTACTTCTGAATGAGGATCTGATGCTTCTTCCGAGCTCTGCTAACTCAATCCTGAATGACTCTATTTCATCAGGTCCAACTAGCTGAGCCATTGCTGAAAGTTGACAGGTATAATAATAGAGTGCAAGACATTGCTCAGTTAAATACATAGAAGTGATCTGAAGTTGATGAGGCAATGAAATGCGTCATATACAAACAGGGTGGTGTAGCAAGCAAATGGTCGCTTAACATGCTGTCAGTAGGAATTGAAAAATATTTCATATAGGTATCATGCTTTGCCTGCTGCATGTGTGAGGTGATAGAGTTTGTTTTTCCTGGGTAATACTTTCCTAACAGGCTAATACTAATAGTAATACTCTGACTTTGGGTAGCACATCAATTTTCATGGAAATCTTAATAACTATACATGCTGTCAGTAGGAATTGATTTTTTTTCTATTTTTTGTGATATTATTAATTATTTTAAAAAATTACGGAGAGCATGCTTGTTCAAAATTTCAAACGTTGAGGGCATAGTTGAACCTTTCTGGACGTTGAGGGCTCATTTGATCTTGAGACCCTTTTCCCTATACTTTTTTATGTTCCAAAAAAATGTCACTTTTATATTATTAAAGGTTAATTCCAATAAAATGCCAAACATTTATCGCTTTCGTGAATTATAGCCAAACCTTTAAAAATCGGCAAGATTACCAATTTAGCATATTCGTTACCTTTTATAGCCATTTTTTGAGTTGAATCGGATTTTACAAACTTGTCTGCTACGTCACTACCAAGTCAGCGAATTGCTAGCGCCCCCTCATCCAACCAAACCAAACTCAAACCTAATCCCCAAACCAAATTAATTAATTGCATTATTATAAAAAAATTATAAATTAAATATGGTTGGCGCTATTTCCAGAGTAATAATTGATAGAGCCAGAGCAAACTTTTTTATTTTGAAAAAAATCATATTTTTTTAATTTGAATCTATTTCTATGTTATCAATAAAAGAGGGTGATTTTGTCAAAATAAAAAATTTTGCTCTGTCATTATCAAATGTTGCTCTGGCAATAACATCACCCATTAAATATAATTAATATTTTCTAATTAACTAATTATAAATTTCAATTAATTTAATTAAACAGGATTTTATCCCGAAACAATTCTCACTCTGAAATTCTCAACACCGCCATCATTCACTCTCGCGGCCGGCTTTTTGCACTCCGACAACCAACCACCGTCGGATTCATCTTGGTGAAGACGAACAGATCTCCATCTTCTCCAAGATCTGTAAAATTATTTAATATTACCCGCGCAACGCGCGGGCATTGACCTAGTTTGATATATTCTTGATGTGTGAAAATAGAAAAGTAACAAATAAAACGGGATGGAGATAGATTATTATTTTGTTAGTCTCTCAAGTACATTTTCCATACAGCACCCATTCATCTTAACTTTTCTGAAAAAATGTACATTTAGTTTTCATTACATTTTCTGGGGAAAAAAAGACTAAACAGCAAGTTTAGGAAAAAAAGGTTTTGAGAAGGATTACAGTTAATCATGGATAAATCAGCAATACACACAATGTTTCAGCAAAATTATGATTTTACAATAACTAGCCAAAAGCTCTGGTTGGTTCAAGTAATTATATCCCTTATCAGGCATGGTATGGTAATGATAGTGTAATCTAACAAGATGCAGTGAATCACCCAGATAGAGCTTAAATTTGCTTCTCCACCTTGCCCATGTAAAACCTTTCTAGCAGTGTCGGAAAACACAAGCCCGCAAATCAGTAGCAGCTAACCACTAGCAGGTCAGAGTTAGTGCATCTCCAAGTACACCAAAGAATCATTCGGAAAAAACAGGATCCTTAAAGAAGATACTCACCGGCAAAAGTTTCAGCTTTTCGCGTAAAGAAATTCTAGCAGAATCTTGTTCAGAATCCCTGGTTTTGCTTTACAATTAGATGCTTCCATCACCTGCAAATGAATTTAATGGTCAAATTAGTCTTCCATAAGAAATCAAAGGAAAGATGATAGAAATGTAATGTCGATTTGTACCTGGCCTGCAAATAAACCTTGAAGCTTGGTTTTGCTTAGATAATACTTTAAGTCTAAAAGAATATAAGTCTAACTGAATTAAGTCTAGACTTCTGAGAAATAGATTAAAAAATTTCACAGTTTACACAGTTGACAAGACAAGAGCACCAGAAAATATGAAAGTGACTGGAAAATCTACAAGGAACTTGGAGTTGCAAAAATCAAATGAACACAAGACAAGTAACTAAAATTAACCGCTGCAAAAAAATAAAATCATAGAAGCAATCAAAAATTTAAGAAAATGATCATCAATCAACATCAGTAAGAAAAAAATTTCAAAACTCTTACTAAATTTTATATAGCAAATTCTTAGAGATCAGTTAGATTCAACAATAGTGTATTATTACAAATCTCCAGTTAAATGAAAATAAATTCTTATAAATGTTATCATCTTACCTAAATTTAATTGACTATAAGAATCCCACCTTTCAGATCTACACAATAATTTGTTCATAATATTGGTTTAAGAGAGTTGTGCAAAGCACAGGCATACATTTTCAGTTTTCTCATAATCCAGTACGAATAGAAACAACTGGATATTCTATGCTATTGTGTGAAAAGCTTATGCGTTGACGTTCCACGTTGTTTAATGTCTACGTATTCTGTAAAAAATAATCTTTTTTAAAAAGCCTTAGAGATCACATGACAACATTGTTCCAATTCATGTGTTGTATGCTACTTCTTGTTTTTGAGCGTTCTCAGCCTCAAGTCTCCTTAACATGGTGGAGCTGAGCTTATCTCCACAAGAACCTCCCGAAAGAAGATCCACAACCTCAATCTGCTCAATGTCCATACATTGATGTTAAGAGCATTGCCAACCTATTTCAAAACATGCAGACCGCACCCAAGAATGGAAAACTCAAACCTTTAAAAGTGGAAAGCCTTTCTCAGCCCTCTTCTTATTAGCTGAGAGCGCACCTGGTACTGTCTCCTTACTGCTGCAAAAACATAAGTTGGCCAAAAATAACTCTGCGCAACTTTAAAATGCATAAAAAAAAAGCATCGCAATTCCTAAATAACTTAGGTAAAATGGCAGCGATTTAACCACACGAAGAAGAATTTGACAAAAATAAAGAAATTGGAGGCATTTTAACTCCATTTACCGTGACCAATACATTTATATTTTAGAGATAGCTACTATCACTCTTGAAGTTAAGTTAAAATTACTGTTTTCCCCTGTGTTTTGAAAAAATATTGTTTCTCCTCTGATATTTAGGTATCAGATAACTAATTCAGTTAAATGTAATTAAAATCTCATGCTGGTAACAGTAACTTACCTAACAACTATAGCCTCCAAATTTGTATCAACAACTGAAGGTCCATATGGATCAATAATAGGTTCAACTTGCACTGCAAGTTCAGATTTTATAGACTGCACAAAAGATATACATTTGATGATGTTAGAGATACAAAACATGCTGAAGCAGACCACTGTAGCAAACACCCTGACCTATAATTTCAATAACCGGGAAAAAAAAAATCTTCGTAGATACAAGAAACTCAAGGGACTGAGAACACCATATCTTTAATTTGAGTAGAAAAATACCTTGATGAAATTTTCAACATTACGCATCCTTTCTTCAACGGGCTGTATCAAGTAAGCAAACTGCAACAACAAAAATTACAGTCTCTTCTATTATCTACAGCATGATATAATAAAAGTTGTATACTTCAAAGCATCTTTATACAAACATTATATGAAGCTATAAATCCTTCTAATGGAAGAAAAATTGAAAATTGTCTATGTTTATCAAAATTTAATTCTAATTCAAATCACACATAACAACATTTGCTTCCCAATTGCAATATTACAACAATCAATTAACAAAAATGTTCCTACTTCCTAAAATAGGGCATTTTAATTTACTTTCAGCTAAGAAAATTTGCATATACAAAAAAAAAATGATTAAGAATAAATAAACCTGACCTGCTTATTAGTTAACATAGGATCGTCACAAACTCCGACAATAATTCGATTTCTAGCAAGCTCGGCTGATGCCTACAATAATCAAAAAGAAAACCTAATATTTTTAATTTTAGAATCAATCAAAGAGAACTAAATCAAAAATTAAATAAATAAAAAAGAGTTAGGTCGGTTACTTTGAGGAAAAGACGATGGCCGTCGTGTAACCGGTCGAAGGTGCCGCCAAGAACAACGGCGTCATACGTATTGGGAGGCGATAATTTAAGCTTGATCGTTGATTCCTCCATAATTCCCATTGTTTCTTAGTAAAAGCAGAATCTCCCGCTCATAATTAGTTAGTTGTGGCTTTGGTGAAGCAAGAACAAGAACAATTTTGCTTAGGAAAAATTACACCTAAGGTTTCTCAACTTTTATGAAAAACTTATTTCGATGTTTGAGCTTTTTATATTACTGTTTCAACTTCTTAAAATTGTGTTAAATGAGTATTTTTAGTCATTTTTCGGTCAACAGACTACTAACATCTTTTTAAAATCATCTTTTTTTTTTGAAATTTGGGGTAGAGGCGAAACATAATGACAACGTCAAGGGTATATGTGACAGTTTTTCTAGATCAGGGTATAAACGAAATAAAGATTAAAGGTGGGGTTTTTTAAGTAATTAAGCCTTTTTTAAAAAACAAATTTTGATATAATTTTATATGTACTAACGTATTATTGCACGCACAATAATCTTTTTTTCTAATAATATGAAGTATTTAAATAAAAACGAGATTTTTGTCTTTTAGCATTACCTATGACGGAAAATATCTAAAATACTTGTTTGATATGTTTTATAAAAGTTGAAATACAAAGAAACAAAAATTTCAGGCACCAATAAAGAAGATTTGGGAAAGTTCAGAAACCATTGTGGATGTGATATTTAAGACTTATATTTTTCCTGTAACTATAATGTTCAATACAGTTCTTGATTCTTCATTCTATTTGTAACATATCAAATGATTAACTATATTGTACTGTCATTTTCACAAAAAAAAACTATATTGTACTGTCTAATCAGACATGATTATGAACAAATTAATTTATCTTCTCTGAAAGTTCAATTTGCCTATAAAATATGCAAAAAGAGAAGCAAAAACAAAAGGGAAGATGATGAGAACAGCAGCAACAACGCCTAAAAAGTCATGGTCATAGCCAAAGTAATCTTGTAAAAAGGCCGAAACAGTTTTCGTCTCGCCGAAAACTAATATTTTTCTCTCAACATCTCCATATTGTGAGGTGAGCATACCCTTTAGCATCCAAGATGTGGGACATATGTAGTATAACCATTTCCACCATTTCGGAATACGCTGCAACAATTTAAATCATCATTTTTATATTGAAGAAGCAATGCATACATTTCAATTATTCGGAAAGCTTACCGGTTCTGGCACAACGAATCCTGCGAACAAAATCAGCATTACGTAGGTGGATGAGGATAGAATAGAAGCCACTTGAATGTTTGGTGTCAAAGCTACTAGCAGCATTCCCATGTAGTTGAAACACAACAATGTGCAGAACAATGCATAAAATGCCCAAAAGATTTTGTAGGCAGACATGGAATAACCGATCATTGGATATGTGATGACCACGTAGATGAGTGCTACGATGAACAAGTATGGCAACTCCACCACCACCTTGTATGTATAACAAAAATGAAGTAATTCGAGCCATACGAAGAATAATAATTCATTTAGTGAAAGATGTCTACCTGCGCAAATGCGTACGCCCATGGAGAATACATTCCTGCAAATCCTTCGCGGTATAACACAGTTCGTTCTGTGGAAACATATGGTAAGACTGAGGAGCAATTGTTTATGCCGAAGAAGATTATTGTAATGTACATTGAGCCAATCATGATGAACATGTCTTGCTGGCTATTTCTGCAAAGATTAATATAACAACATTAATTATTATAAGGGATTAAACACATAATTGAAAAGAAAAATGTGTTGGCTGACATTTTTTGTCCTTTCTGCCAAAACAGTGCGCCAAATAGGATAGATGCGGCAACCATGTAAACAATGCGAGTCAGATTGTACGAAGGACTTCTCCAATACGATAAGTGATGTTTCCACAGGCATGCTCTGAATTGTTCCCAACCACTTTGCGGGTAACGGGTAGGAAAAAACAATTCCTTTGAACCAGGCATTGGTGAACTCAGTTGCTTAATCAATTCTTTGTTCTGCCTGCAGTCGAAGAGTTTTCATTACTCATGTGCAAAAATTCTCATACTTGTGAATGTTATGTGCACAAACAATGTGGACATTCACATTTTCTTTTAAAGAAGCATAATCAAGGCAACCAATTTCATATTTAAAGACATTCACATTTTTTCAAGTTACTTACTTATACAATGTGGACTCTTCATATATTTGTCCAAAATCTACGCCAAGTTCAGTCTCTGCAGATTTGGATGTAACTTCTAACATCCATGTAGCTGGATTGTAATTGTCCTTAATCTTAGGCACTCCAGGAACATTCTGTGCAGTATCAGTTATGTTTTAGTTAGTGTTTTAGCAGCAAGCAGGAGGTGCAAACAATGGTATAAGCAGAAACAAGAACAAATGTTGATGGGAAAAATAACCTCAAAATAATCAATGACCCTGCTTGAATGTTGTCCCAGCGGACCGGAATAGATAATTCGCCCTCCCATTTTAAGAAGGACCAACTACAAATGAATCAGATGCATTAAACTGCAATTATATGCATTTGGTATTTGATATGCATAATACATTACTGATGTCTATAAAGATTCTGGAACAAGATTTCATGTCTTTCTAAGTTGCAGTATTACTAACCAAAAAACATTAGGTTAGGCTGCCGCCATCTGTTTACCTCATCAAATGCCTCGAAAATGTCAATACTTGGCTGGTGGATGGTGCACACAACTGTTCGACCGGTTTCGACTACATTCTTCACTGCCCTCATTACAATTGCAGCTGCTCTTGCATCTAAACTTGTAGTGGGTTCATCCATGAATATGATAGATGGATTGGAAACAAGCTCCACTGCTATGGTCAATCGTTTGCGCTGCCCAGTAGATAATCCATATACTCCTGGCAAGCCTACCAGGGAATCTTTAATCCCATCAAGCTCTATAGTTTCAAGGACTTCATTGACAAACTCCTGAGAAGAGTTCAAGAAAAACAAAAAAATGTCGGTGCAAGAAATAATTATTAGCTCAGGTTTGAGAAGGATGGCATACAGATTTAGTTTTTGGATCGATCTCAGATGGGAGTCGCAACCAGGCAGAGTATGTCAAAGATTCTTCTACTGTTATTTGCGGGGAATGTATGTCGGTTTGCTCAACATAACCTGATATTCTAGCAAAATGATCCTGAACCTTTGGGTACCCGCCAATTCTAATATCTCCTTCAATAGTACCACCTGTTTTCCTTCCACAAAGAACATCCATAAGAGTTGTTTTTCCAGCTCCACTAGCACCCATCAATGCTGTAAGAATACCAGGTCTAAATGAACCTGTGATGTCAGAAAGCAGATGAAGCTTCTTTTCTGCAAAACCTCGTTTTCGCATTTCCTAAAACAGAAAAAGATATAGCACTTTCGATTGTTAATTCTTATGCTTCATGATTACCAGAACCTAGCATAACGAACACAATCTATTATGAATACCAGAGGCGTGTCAACACAGTACTGCAGATCCAGAAATGTTATAGTAAGGGGCTCAAAAGGCAAAATCATCCTTCCTGCAAAATTGAGTAGTTATACTATACCGCTTAAAAGAGGCCTTTAACTATGCCAAAATACTCTGGAAAACTGTAACCTGTTATTCCTGATGTTCTCTGTCTAGATTGCGCCGCTGGAATATGAAAAATACAGAATAGAACACAAAACATAAGATAAACAAAATACCTTTATTGGGTCCTGGACTAGACATAGGATGAGCGTAGTTTTGTATGTTGTCTTTGTCAGCATTATTATCATTATCATCTACTTTCTCTTGCAGTTGATTGTATTTTTCATAAGAAATAATAGCACGCGATCTTCCAGGAGCTGAATGAGTTTCAATGACTTTCATTAGGATACAATGCATTGAACATTGTCTTAAGAATGATTACAAAACGATGCAAATTGAACTCACGTCTCAAAAAGGTTAATGCCAATGTAAAGCCAGTGTTGAAAAGGACTACAAATCCTGTTAAGGCACCAACAGATATCCAGTAAAAGTAACCATCATAGTTCAATCCGCGAGTTTCTAGAGTTAGTTGTCCTATAGTAATGTTGTCAGAGGCAATCTGCGTTTAAAATAACAGAAAGAAATGACTCATTTAGAATAAATTGACAAACTAAGAGTCTATCAATTTTAAGGTTTTCATGAAATCTTTTCAAGAAAAAGTATCACTAGCTTCAATTATAATTAAAACTTTTCATGTAAGCTATTAGATGACAGATTCAAAACATGAGAATGATGTCTCGACCTCCATATGAAAATGTACATAACGTAACTATGCCCAGTAGGAACATAACATTTCAATTCATAGCATTTTGTTCGTACACCTAGTTTAGTTTTTACTATAAACAAACTGTTTGTCAATGTTTAAACCCGGCAGTCTAAATTTGATACTGGTTTTGTTCTAAGAATTAATGGCATTGCCTCTCGACATGTCCAATGTGCATCAGCTAGAAGTTACCTTCTGCCAACGAGGAGCAAGAAACTCATTCACAGACAATCCAATCTCCCCATAGGTCAATGGGGCAATCCAAAATCCCCAGTCCAACCAAGCAGGCATAGATGCTGCAAAACAAAACTAGCAGATGAGAGAAGTTGTATTGGAGCAATCAGTTGAAGCAAGAATAGCTAAAAGAAACTTACGCCTCGGGATTATGAAGCCGCCAAACAAGAAATTAATTAATATAAAGAGACTCCCTATAGTTGTTGAAGCTACCATAGTTTGGCAGACTGAGGCGATAAAGCGAAACATGGATAACGATGTTAGGTGTACCACAAAAAGTAGAAGAAACTGGCGGAAGAACCTGAGGAACACAAAAAACAAAGTATATGTGAAAATAAGTGATGATCCTAGGAAAATCATTTTTCGTGAAGGCGGGACTCACCTTCCAGCCTCAGGGCTGAAACCAATAACATAGTAAGTAAGAGACGTCCAAACTAAAGCTTCCAAGAATGAAACGGGAATTTTAAGAATTGTAGCAGGAATAACATAAGCCCACGCAGGGTAAAAGCACAACTCTTTCTGTTTATGGAAAACTGCAAGTCTTACGACGGTCATTTGCAACTCTGGAAATCCATCAACAAGTAATAGGATGAGTGCATAGAACATGGCACTCATGTAATCATTCGCGTGGATCACATCAACAGATAATGTAGAGCGTAGTAGAACTGTCATTGTAATTGCACCAACAATCACTAACTGCAGAGAACAGAGTTTTTAGAGGTGACCTCAGATAGAAAGGGGCCAAGTATAAGCCAATTGTTCATAGCATTTTGAACTTAAAGAAAGCTACCTGTACAGTTTTGAACACATAGATGAAGGCATTTCTCTTCATTAGAAGAAACTCTCTCCTGGCACAAGCTTTAAATAGCTCGCCTTTTGGTAATGAGTACTTTTTGAAGGACAATGCACTCTTGTGGATTTCAGACTTTGCAAATGGCTCTGAAAGCTCCTCGTTTAGTTTCTGGCCAAGATGACTTCCATTGAATTTCTTAGCAAACTGATTGATAGAAACATAACTGTACGGTTTATCTGTGCGACACCAATACTGAGCCTGATCTTTTACAGAGATAACCTGGACAAGTAAGTAAAATGGTAATTCAATAGATTTCTGATTTGTAAATTCTGACCTGCTAGGGAACTTCAGACTCAGAGGTTTACCTCTTGAAGGAAGTCAGCAACTCCTTTCCTTTCAGGGCATCTGAACCCACAATCCTCAAAGAATTCGCAGATACTGAGACGTGGACCATGATAAACAATCTTTCCCTCAGCCATCAGAATGACATCGTCAAATAGATCAAAGGTTTCTGGTGCTGGCTGGAGAAGCGAAATCAATGCCGTAGCATCTGTAATATGCACTAAATGCTGAAGACAGGATACAATCTGAAAAGCAGTGGAACTGTCTAAGCCGTTTGATATTTCATCCATGAATAGTGCTTTTGTAGGTCCCACAATCATCTCTCCTACGAACAAAGCAATGAACGAAATCATGAAAGCAGACTGGAATCAAGTTCAACCTTACTACTTTGATTCTTGTGTTTGGCATAATATCAACCTTACTACTAAAACAATCTTATAAATATAAAAGGTTTTCCCTCCTTACATCACACATATATTAACTCACCTGTGGTTAACCGTTTCTTCTCACCACCAGAGATACCCCTTCTCATCGCATCCCCAACCATTGTGTCAGCACAAAAATCAAGTCCCAAAATCTGAAACAAAAAAGCATATCCATATAAACTGTTCTGCAATGCTGAAAACATCAACCTGTTAAACATGTATTGTTATTAGCTACCTTCAAAATGTAGTCTGTCTGAAGATTACTTTCCAGTCCTTCCACTGCTACTGCCTGCCGCAGGGAGAGTAATTCATTTATTGGCATCTTAGGCATTCAATGCATTATGTATGAAAACCATCTTTTAGTGAATCTGGGACGTGACTAAACGGGTACCTTCATGTAAGCATCCACATCGGTATCTGGGATTATCCCTGCCTCCTTCTCTCTTCTGCTCACTTCCTTCATGATTTCTTATGGTACAAAAATAAGTAAGTAAGAGTGAGAGAGAGCATCAGAAGTTAATAAATTCATACGAAAATGAAATAATAAAGATTTCAGCCAACTTGGAATTTCAAAATGAATGTTAAAACATGTAGCTCCTGTGATCAAAGTAAGCTTACCAGCTCGGCTCCCAGTTCCCTGACATTGAGCAGAAAAATCAATTGTTTCCCTAACTGTCATATCTGGAATATGCAGGTCATTTTGGCTTATATAAGCTGAGGTCTTTTGAGGAACAAACTCTTGTAATTTGTATCCGTTGTAAGATATATCTCCTTTAACCTGTTCAATAACAACATTTAATCAAATTTTTTGATAAAATATTTAATGTATTCATTTAAGAAGCATAAAGAGAACCTGCAGAGATTGGCTCAATTTCCCAGACAATGCCAATAAGAAAGTAGTTTTACCACAACCTGGTGGACCAAGCAGTAAAGTCATCCTGCAATAATAGATTAACACACAACAACTTGTTTCGTTATCAACTTACTATTTTGAAATGCTACCAAAGTCAACTAACTATAGCTCCAATTTATGTTACCTGCTTGGCTTTATAATGCCATTGACATCTTTTAATATGCTAATCTTGGCTTCTTGTTTTGAACAAGCTATATTGAAAAACTCCTGAAAAAACTCGCATGGAATTAGCACTCTCTAAATCTCTTCATGGAAGCATCAATGATGTGTATAAACTATTCCAATTCTTTTTACTATGAAAGAAAATATTTTAGTTTAATTTACGATTACTTACTGAAAGCACGCTTTTAGCAGTGTTCCAAAGAGTTGGAAGAGGTCTGCCATGAACAACCTTACACTCTGCTTCAACCCACAGATTCTTGTATCTCACCTCTACGGTGGGTAGTTGTACACCAACTCTGAAAATTTTCAAACAGAACCAAGTTTAACATTATCTATGTGTTAGAGATTGGTAAAGAGCGAAAGGTTAATTACTTGTTAATTCTTTTTCCAAGCTTTTTCAGTAATCGTAGATTGTCATGTTCGATATGTTTGATTAGCTTTTCTATGAACATGTGTCGCTCTTGAGCTCCAAATGTGGCAACATCAACAACTCTTTTGGCTTTAGCATCCGAGGCGTTTGGTTCCTCTGCAAATAGAGCAGTAGTAATTCTTCGATAGGTAGGTAATCTTTCAATAGCAGCCCACTGCAACTGAATTTCTTCTTCATGATGCTCAGAAACCACAGGTGAACTCAATCCTGAAGCATGATGACTACCAAATGAAACATGACGACTACTTCTAAACGAAACACGACGACTACTTCTGAATGAGGATTTTATGCTTCCTCCCTCTGCTAACTCATTCCTGAATGACTCTATTTCATCAAGACCAACTAGCTGAGCCATTAGAAGAAATTAGACAGTAGACTTAAGCTACAAGTAATCACACGGAGACATGTTAACAAACCGTAGAGTGCAAGGCATTCCTCAGTTAATTACATAGAAATCTGATGAACATATTAAGCGAAGAAGCAAATAGCCGCAAAACATGGTGTCAGTAGGATTTTAAAAATAGATAAATTAGTTGTTAGCTAGTGAAGTTGAATTGGCTCATTAAGTAATGGCTTGCCTGGATGAGGCGTTGAATATGTTTTTTCAATGGTTTGTTTAGTAATATTATATAGATTGAAGAGACATATGCAGTGAATCATGTTAGATTTAATTATGGAGTATTTATATATTGGCGTAGGATTACAACTTCTGACTTTGAGTAACACACGAATCACAGATCATATAATATAATTTATAGAGTTCTGTTAAGAGAAGTAAGTGGACACAAGTTATGGGTATGATTACATAAGGAAAAAGACAAAATAATACAAAATGAAAACGTCATTTTAAGACTAAAAAATGTCATTGATTATGTATGCATGTACATTAATCAGAGCATCTTCTTGGTCAGAAAAACTCACATTTATTCTCCACAGTATAAATTATTATTATTAGTATCAGTATTGAGGAAGAGGAATCTGTGGATTAAACGACGTCGTTCTCCTAAAAATTATTACTCCATCCACGAGATTTATTTTACATGTCAGATTCACCTTTCAACAATCGAAATTTGATACTAGATGACTATCTCGAGGAGGAGAAATTCTTGTGTGAACCAAGTTCGTCTTGTAAGAATATTAACAATTCACTCATCGTGTGACACGTGACAATGAAAAATGTTATAATCAATCATTCAATACTAGTACAATAGTTAATCATATTTTGACTATAGTTAATGTGACATTTAATGATTAGACCTATTCATGGGTCGGGCTTTGGCGGGCTCGGGCCAGACTTAGGCGGGCTTGATTTTTTTGATGGCAAGCCCAAGCCCGGTTCAGGCTTTAAATATACTACCCAAGCCCGGCCCTAATGCACTACTTTTACGGGATCGGGTCGGGTTAGGGCGGGCTTACGTTGTTTTTTTACAATATTAGAAGCTCGAACCCGCCCATAAAAATCGGGCTTTTCTCGGGCTCGGGCTCTGGCCGGGCTTGGGACAAAAAATTGGTGTCTAAACCCGGCCCTAAGAGGACGGGCCTGGGCGGGACGGGTACCCAAGCCCATGAACAGGTCTATTAATGATAGGTTATAACATTTTTATTGCCACATGTTATTCGAACATGAAAATAAATTCCTAAAATATATACATCTATAAAAATACAACAAATTGGAGAAATGAGGGGATTTAAATTATCAATCATTCAGTACAGTTTTCTTTGAAAATCACAAGACAAAATTTCAGGTATTACTTAAGGGATAAATTTGTTATTCTTATGTCCACTTAATCATAAATTCTTTTTATTATTATTTTCTGCGGTTTTAACTTTAATTTAATGCACCAAAAATATATAATGCCCTTGGACATAAATATACATGAACAAACTTAACATTTTTATCTTTTCTGATAGTTGAGTTTTCCTATAAAATATGCAAAAAGAGAAGCAAAAATAAATGGGTAGATGATGAGAACAACAGCAACAACGCCTAGAAAATCATGGTGATAGCCAAAGTAATCTTGTAGAAATGCCGAAACAGTTTTGGTTTCGCCGAATACTAATATTTCTTTCTCAACATCTCCATACTGTGAGGTGAGCATACCATTCAGTATCCAAGATGTGGGACACATGTAATATAGCCAAATCCACCATTTTGGGATCCGCTGCAACAATTTAAAGGCATTATTTTCAAAACAATGGTGAATAATTTTAATGGTCATTATAAGTTGATGATGAGAAAGCTTACTGGTCTCGGCACAATGTATCCGGCGAACAAAATGAGCATCGAGTATGTAGGTGAGGCTATAATTGAAGCCACCTGAACACTTGGTGTCAAAGATACCAACATCATTCCCATGTAAGTGTAACACAGCAATGTATAGAACAATGTATAAAATGCCCAAAATATCTTGTAGAGAGAGATAGAATAGCCGATCATAGGATATGTGATGCCGACATAGATGAGTGCTACAACGAACAAGTATGGCAACTCTACCATAACCTGCATGTATACGGAAAATCATCTTACTCAAACGTAGACCTGTTCATGGGCCGGGATTGGGCAGGCTCGGGCCGGGATTAGGCGGGACTTGATTTTTTTAATGGCAGGCCCAAGCCCGGTTCGGGCTTTAAATATACTACCCAATTAAGTTGCACGGAAACGGTAACGGAAACGGAAACTGAAACGGAAACAGCGAAACGGATTTTTCCAAAATATAGGAAACGGAAATGTGGGGGGAAACGTGTAAATAGTAAAAATATAGGGGTATATTTATAAATATTAAAAGTTATAAAATTATGTAATATATATGTAGATATAAAGTTTTATTTATAAAATTTTATTTTCATATAAATAAACTATTATAACAATTGAGAAGATAAATTATTAGAATATCTAACAAATATAACATATCATTAAATTCCATAATAAAAAAGTCGATGATTTGAATATATAACAAATATAACGTATCAATATTCCATAATTATAAAGTCTATGGATGATTAATTAGATACTTAACCTTTTTAAGGATTTTTTTAAATTATTTAAGAATTTTTTTTATATAGGAAACGGGTTTCCTTTTAGAAAACGAGTTTCCAACTTTTAGTATTTACAGAAACGGGCCCGAAACGTTTCCGAAGAGTTTCTGAGAGTTTCGGAAATGGAAACGTTTCCGAAACGGGAAAACTCACCCCACATAAGGTTTTCGTGCATCCTAGCTGCCCAAGCCCGGCCCTAATGCACTATTTTTACGGGCTCGGGCCGGGTTTGGGCGGGCTTACGTTGTTTTTTTACAATATTAGAAGCCCGAGCCCGCCCATAAAAATCGGGCTTTTCTCGGGCTCGGGCTCTGGCCGGGCTTGGGACCAAAAATTGGTGTCCAAAGCCCGGCTCTAAGAGGACGGGCCTGGGTGGGCGGGCCAGGTACCCAAACTCATGAACAGGTCTACTCAAACGAGAAAGACAAATATCAATTCAAAGTAATGAGAAATTTCTACCTGTGCAAATGCATATGCCCATGGAGAGTACATTCCTGCAAATCTTTCTCGGTACAAGACAGTTCGTTCTGTGGAAACATATGATAACACTGAGGAGCAACTGTTTATGCCGAAAAAGATTATTGATGTATACATTGAACCAAGCATAATGAACAAGTCTTGTTGGCTATCACTGCAAAATTACAATAACAAGTAATTGGTAAAAGCAAAATAAATATTATTTTATAAGTCATCAGAAACAAAAGTATGAAAGACGAATGTGGAGGCTGACATTTTCTGTCCTCGCTGCCAGAACAGAGCGCCGAATAGAATAGATGCAGCAATCATGTAAAGAATGCGAGTAAGATTGTACGAAGGACTTCTCCAATACGACAGGTGATGTTTCCACAAGCAAGCTCTGAATTGCTCCCAGCCATTTTGTGGGTAACGAGTAGGAAAATGCAATTCTTTTGAACCATGCGCTGGCGAACTCAGTTGTTTAACCAATTCCCTATTCTCCCTGCAGTGAAACAGTTCTTATACAGCTTATTGTTAAAACCGAGCAGCATATATTATATATAAAGACATCCAAATTTTGTCTTTTCTCTTACTTATACAAGGTGGACTCTTCATATATTTGTGCAAAATCCGCGCCAAGTTCAGTCTCTGCAGACTTGGAAGTAATGTCTAACATCCATGTTGCTGGATTGTAATTGTCTTTAATCTTAGGAACTCCACCAACATTCTGTTCAAGAAAATCAAACAAGTTAATTGAAGTTGATATCTCATAGTTACACCAGCAAGCAGAAGCATAGCATCATGAAGACAATGTTGTGAGCAGAAACCAGAACAAAGAACTGATGGGACATCTATAACCTCAAAATATTCAATGACCCTTCTTGAATGTTGGCCCAGTGGACCAGAATAGATCATCCTCCCTCCAATTTTCAGAAGGACCAACTACAAATGAATCAGATGCATTAAACAACTGATTTTGATGTTTCAAATATATTTGGAACCAGGTTTTATGGGTTACCACATTGGAACTTTTACTAAAAACAACTACGCAAAATGTATTACCTCATCAAATGCCTCAAAAATGTCAATACTTGGCTGGTGGATGGTGCATACAACTGTTCTACCTGTTTCAACAACATTCTTCACTGCTCTCATAACAATTGCAGCTGCTCTTGCATCTAAACCTGTAGTGGGTTCATCCATGAAAATAATAGATGGATTGGAAACCAGCTCTACTGCTATGGTCAATCGTTTCCGCTGCTCATTAGATAATCCACTAATTTCTTGTAATCCTACTAGAGAATCTTTAATTCCGTCAAGCTCAATAGTTTCAAGGACTTCATTGACAAAGTCCTGAGGGACATTTAAGAAAAAGAAATTTAAGAGCAATTAAACTAGTTACTTTGAGGAGAAAATTATTATATCAGGTTTGAGAAGATGGCATACAGATTTAGTTTTCATATCGATCTCAGCTGGGAGTCGCAACCAGGCAGAATATACTAAAGATTCTTCTACTGTTATTTGTGGGGAATGTATGTCAGTTTGCTCAACATAACCTGAAATTCTGGCAAATACATCCTGAACCTTTGGGTAACCTCCAATTCTAATATCTCCTTCGATAGTACCACCGGTTTTCCTTCCACAAAGAACATCCATAAGAGTGGTTTTTCCAGCTCCACTAACACCCATCAACGCTGTAAGAATACCGGGCCTGAATGAACCAGTAATGTCATAAAGCAGTTGAAGCTTCTTCTGTGCAAAACCTTGTTTTCGCATTTCCTAAAGGAGAAAGAGATATTGCACATATCAGTGTGAATCCTTATGCTTCATGATTACCAGAACCCAATATAATGAAACACAATCTATTATGATTACCAGAGGCACATCAACATAATATTGCAGATCCTGAAATGTTATAGTAAGGGGCTCAAATGGTAAAACCATCCCTCCTGCAAAATTGAATAATTATGTCGCTTAGGAAAGGCAAAATAATGACTATAAATATGTGCTAAAATAATCTGAAAGTTGAGAACCAATTGTTCCTGATGTTCTATCTAGATAACAGTAGCCATAGTATGAAAACTAAAGGATAGAACATAAAACAAAAGATTAAAAAAGGGTACCTTTTTTAGGTCCTGGAGTGGAAATAAGATGAGTATTGCTGACTCTCCTGTCTTTCTCAGTATTATCATCTACCTTTTCTTGCAGTTGATTATACTTTTCATAAGAAATAATAGCACGAGAAATTCCAGGAGCTGCATTACCAATGACTTTAATTAGCAATATACTGCATTTAACATTGTCATTAAGAATGATTACCACGCAATGGAAAAAGAACTCACGTCTCAAGAAGGTTAATGCCAATGTAAAACCAGTGTTGAAAAGAACAGTGAGTCCTATTAAGACACCAATAGATAGCCAGTAAAAGGAACCATCAAAGCTCAATCCGCGATTTTCTAGAGTTTGTTGCCCTATAGTTGTGTTGGCAGAGGCAATCTGCGTATAAATTAGGAGTAGGAAATGATTTTACAGCATGAAATGATTATCAACTGCTTACTTTTGCGATATAGATCAATCCCTTTTGATCACTTTCCATATTAAAATAGACTATCAATGTTTTCCATAAAAAAATTTCCTGTAAAAATGTCACTAGCTTCAATTATGAGCTAAACTTTTCATGTAAGCTACTAGATGGCAAATGAAGAACACGAGAATGTTGTCTACATCTCCTTGTGAAAACATGCATGCAAAGGTACGTAACTATACCCAATAGGAACATTAAATCCAAATCCTAAATATTTTTGTTTAGCTTTTTTACGATAAACAAACCGATAGTCAAATTTCACACCCTGCAGCCTAAATCTGATATTAGTTCTTGTTCTAAGGAGTAATGGCATTGTCTCCTGACATTGTAAAATGTGCATTGATTAGAAGTTACCTTCTGCCACCTGGGAGCAAGAAACTCATTCACAGACAATCCTATCTCCCCATAGGTCAATGGGATGATCCAAAATCCCCAGTCCAACCAAGCAGGCATAGATGCTGCAAAATGAAATTAGCAGGTAAGCAAAACTGTTTTTGAGCAATCAGATGAAATAAAAAGAGCTTTTATAAGAAACTTACGTTTTGGGAGTATGAAGCCGCCAAACAGAAGATTAGCTATTATAAAGAGACTGCCTACAGTTGTTGAAGCCACCATAGTTTGACAGACTGATGCAATAAGGCGAAACATAGATGTCGATGTTAGGTGTACCATAGAAAGTAAAAGAAACTGACGGAAGAACCTGCGGAAAGCACAACAAAATTCATATTAGAATATATTCCCTCTCATGGACATTGCATCTTCCAATAAATCTCATTTCATGTGTGTTTATGCACAAAATAACAGCACAGAAGATAGGACTCACCTTCCAGCCTCAGGGCTGAATCCAATAACATAGTAAGTAAGAGACGTCCAAACAAAAGCTTCTAAGAATGAAACTGGAATTTTAAGAATTGTAGCAGGAATGGCATAAGCCCATGCAGGGTAAAAGCACAACTCCTTCTGTTTATGAAAAACTGCAAGCCTTGTGACTGTCATCGGCAACTCTGGAAATCCATCAACAAGTAATAGGATGAGCGCAAAGAACATAGCACCCAAGTAATCATTTGCGTGAAGCACATCAACAGATAATCTAGAACCTAAAAGAACTGTCATTGCAAATGCACTTAGAATCACTAGCTGCAAAAAGAGAGATTTAAGATGTGAATTTGGTCAGGAAAAGGTCCAAGCTAATTCTTCATAACTTGAGTACAGTAGCTACTTATCCAAAATAAAGAAACGAAAGAAATAAGAAAGCGAGTATAGTAGCATTTTAAACGTAAAGAAAGCTACCTGTCCAGTTTTGAACACATATATAAAGGAATTCCTCTTCATTAAAAGAAATTCCCTCCTGGCACAAGCTTTAAACATATCGAGCATTGGTAACGAGTACTTTCTGAAGGACAGTGCGCTCTTGTGGTTTTCAGACTTTTCTAATGGCTTTGAGAGCTCCTCATTTAGTTCTTTGCCAAGCTGACTTTCATTGAACTTCTTTACAAACTGATTAACAGAAAAATAACTGTAGGGTTCGTCTGCACGGTACCAATACTGCCCTTGATCTTTTCTGGAGATAACCTGGACAAGTAAAATGATAATTTATAAATTTCTGATTTGTAAATCCTGACCTGCTGTGGAGCTTCAGAGGTCTACCTCTTGAAGAAAGTCGGCAACTCCTTTCCTTTCAGGGCACATGAACCCACAGTCCTCAAAGAATTTGCAGACACTAAGACGTGGGCCATGATAAACAATCTTTCCCTCAGCCATCAGAATGACATCGTCAAATAGATCAAAGGTTTCGGGTGCTGGTTGGAGAAGTGAAATCAATGCTGTAGCATCAGTAATATGCACTAAATGCTGAAGACAGGATACAATCTGAAAAGCAGTGGAACTGTCTAAGCCGTTTGATATTTCATCCATGAATAGTGCTTTTGCAGGTCCCACAATCATCTCTCCTGCATACCAAACAATGAAAGAAATCATGACAGCAGATTAGAAATCAAGTTAAACCAAGTAATGCTTTTGTTCTTGGGTTTGGCATAACATCAAGAAGAGTACTATATCTAAAATGAACCTTTTCTGAGTTAACTTACCTGTAGTTAACCTTTTCTTTTGACCACCAGAGATACCCCTTTTCATGGCATCTCCAACCATTGTGTCAGCACAAAAATCAAGTCCCAAAATCTGGAAGATACACGAATCATAAATGAATAGCCATATAAATTGTTCTTCAGTAGGGAAAAGATTTAAAAATGCCCCTAATATATAGGCCCCGATACAAACAAGTCCCATGTCCCCTTATTATAATAATTGTGCTACATAAAATTGAAACCACCAATTAATCATTAATGTCTATATGGAAAATAATCAAATATAATACTGACATGGAGCATTTTGTGCACCACCTAACAACCAAATTACCAAGAACAACACTACCACTACACAGAATCATCATCAACATCCATAGCTGTCGAGTTCTTTCTTAGAATCGCTGGTGACTAACATCCTTCTTAACAACAATTCTGCTTCTTTTACATGTGCAACCTGCTAATATATAACTCAGGGAAGCATTTTAGACAGAGATATCTGCAAGCAACTTATTTTGCTGCAGTGGGACCTCCTTTCCGCAAAAGTATGCACTATGCAAACCCCCAAAGATGCAAAAAAGGGCAGAATGTTATCGATGTCGCATGGTTTGGTTTGACTAGATGTTTGGGTATCAAACTCAATGCACTGCCCAACAGCTTAGTCTCGGAAAACCATGCAAATCTTTGTAATGAATGCTACTCAAAAGAAGCAAATGCATCATAGGAAAGTAGCCCGCATAGAGAGCAGAGCATTTCCAGCAAGCTTATGCCTCTGCAATTCAGGTTTAATAAGTATGAGATAGCAGTGCAAACTTTTACTTGCATACGAGCGCACACAGGAAGAATACTTTGGCCGATATAATGGCTGAGAGGGAAGCACATGATATGGTAATCATGTTTATTAGTTCACTGAGAATGTTGGAATGTGGGTGGGGCATATCCACAAACAGGATACCTCCCATTTTCTCAAGATTCAAATCACATGACACAAAGCCGGAAGCTGTGCAAAATTCTATAACGAGATAAGAAACAGGATCGATGAGTGATCATGTTTCCTGTTTGATCTTCTTTTTTCTCAAAATATTTATTATTAGGGTTTTATTTGTCATAATAATATTAGGGGTTTCCCAATTTGGGGATTTTGGGTAGTTAATACTAATAGCATTACACCTTTTAGTTTCAACTTCTAACATAAAAAATTATTATCTCAAAAAACAAAACACAAGAAATTATGTAAAAAATAAGGCCAAATAAACCTTTCACAAAAGTTTCATAAAAGTCCTAACCTTTCAATTTTGTCGATTTTGGCCAAAAACTGATTATTTGGTTTCAATTGTGGCCAACTCTCAATTTGATTTCAATTTGCCTATGTGGCATACCAAATATTGAAAGGTCAGGACTTTTGTGAAATCAAATAATCCATTTTTGGCCAATATCGACAAAATTGAAAGGTCAAGAATTTTGTGAAACCAAATAATCAGTTTTTGGCCAAAATCGACAAAATTGAAAGGTCAGGACTTTTGTGAAACTTTTGTGAAAATTTTGGTCTTTTTACAATATTTGGCCAAAAAATAACACATTTTAAAGTCTTTTGACTATACGTTTTTAGATTATCTGATCTTTAAATTACTATTTAGTCATATCTAGTCAATAAACTTTACATTTTTCATTTATATGGTCCCTAAATTTTCATTTGATCTTATATGGCTCCTGAATTTTATATTTTTTAGTTTATCTAGTTACTGAATTTATCTGTTTGAGAATTTGAAAAAATAAAAAAAATCAAATTTTATGGACCAGATAAGAGTAAATGGAAATTAAAAAAATCACATAAACTAAAAATATAAAGTTCAGGGACCAGATAAGATCAAATAAAAATTTAAGCACCAGATAAACTACAAATATAAAGTTAAAAGTTCATTAACTTAATTGACATAAATAAAGTGTGATTTAGTATTTCAATTTATTTTTAATTTAAGCTTGTCTAAATATAATAAAATTATATTAATAAATTACATGTTTTAAAATATTAGATAAACTAAATTATAATTTGCTTTTGTATTTTTGTTATTTATATTAGAATGGAAATAAATTGCGCGATTAAAATTTACTTTTTTATATATAAATGACTAAAATTTACTTTATTTATATCAATTAAACATATTATTAGAAGATATATATTATAAGAGGTCCACTTATGCTCCATGTCATTGTCAGCATTTTCTTTTTTTTTTTTTGAGATAAAAATTTCTATTAATCAAAAGCTGATTGATCAGCCAATACATAGAATTTGATAATCGGAAGGACATGCCCCAACCAATTAGATAAACTAAAATAGTCATATGCTACCACATGAGATTTTCTATTAAAACAACATTTATGCATCTCAATTAAGCTAAAGTAGTCATTTGCTATCAAACTGATAATATTACAAAGCAAAGAGTTGTTGTTGAAGGCATCCATTACAACCTTTAAAATAAAGGGAATTAGATTAGCTTCGCTTGCCATGATAATATTAACTTTAATCGCACGACTGCTACAGCTAGCAGCTATAACTTCATCGTTAAAGTACTTAATCACATCTTCTGTGACATATCTCTTCTCTTGAACATTAAAGACATCATCGATATTGACGCAAAACATACCGATATTTGGTGAAATCCGTCGTAAGATGGTGGCTCTAACTGTTTTAGAGATCCAAGTCGCTTGCATCGCAAAAAACAATTTCATCTCTAACGATGAAAAAAAACTACTCTTAATTTCGATTAGATCAGATCTAATGAAATTAAGATACTAGAATAGAAAATAATTTCTAGATCTAGACCATAAATGGCCAAGAAAGAAATTTTATTCAAAATTAAAGACAATAACTATGGAAAAAAGCTAAAAAGACTGAATATGAGAGATTAGGGAGGTGATTTTAGGCCAAGAATGGCCAAAAACCACCTCCCAAATGACAAAAAGAAGAAAACTTACTAGGGTTTGAGAGGTTTTTCAAAGAGAGAGACGGCTAGAAGTGACCAAATTTTAGAAAAAAGAGTGGCTATTTTCAATCCTGCCTTGGTCCAGAAAAGTGACCAAATTTTAGAAAAAAAGAGTGGCTATTTTCTTTTAAATACAGTAAGATTCCAATGTTTATGACTCCTACAATGAAGGGCTTATGTGGATTCCTTTAGGTGTGTTTTTCTTTTCCAAAACGTCAGGAAGGACTTATTTGTACAAGATCTATCTATTAGCGGTAATTTTAGACCGTTCTTTTCTTCGGTACAACAAACATGAGCATGTTAAGATTTGGGAGGATGATTTACACTATTAGTCCATAAACTATCTTTTCTACCCCAAAACCCTTTTTCAATTTCAATTCTCTCTAAAAAAAATTATTAATAACTTGGCTGTTCTTAGATTGAGTTTTTCTTCTAACTCCGTTAATTTTTAAATAATATTTCCTTTGTCTTATCTTATTTGTCACATTCTCATTTTTACACGTATTAAGAGTACATGTAAAATGCATTGTACCAAAAAAAATACATTTAATGAGATAAGAGTATTCTTTTTTATACTCTTTCTTTTTATCTTAAAAATATAATATAAACACAACATTAATTTCTATGAGAGATTCTTAGGTAGACTTAGTCTACCATATCATCCGTGGACTAGCCTATCATACTATGACACGTCATTAAAATATTGACACTATCGTATTTTGTTTATTACTTATTTACACTTTTGAATAGTAATATTACGATAGTGCCATTATTTTAATGACGTGTCATAATATGATAGGTTTAGTCTATGGATGACGTGGTGGACTGAGTCTACCTAAGAATTTCTCTAATTTCTATATAGCATATTCATTAATGTTAAGGATAAAAGTGACTTTTTTTAGATTTCAAAACGTGTAAAAAGTAACAAATAAAATGAGATGGAGTGGTATATCACTCGACTTAATTCTATTTGATGACATGCTAGCCGACTTAAATCCTGCTGAACTACTAGAAAATCTCAAAATTGTATTGAACTCGTTAAAATTTTACAATTTCAAAAAAAATCACTTTCTTGGGAAACTTTCTATGTATTCAATAAAAATATGGAGCAAAAGGATCAATTCACCTTTAATTTGGCACGAAATATCAAATAAGTCATTTTCGCCGTCTTTGGTACAAATAGACTCAAAATTTGCGTTTTAGTTCAAACCAACCCCTCTAACACAAAAACACCCTAAAAAAGAGTAAAATTACTAATTATACTAATTAATTCTAATTAACAACAACTAAAACATTAATTAAACGCTTAGATTTAAACCACCAAAATCGCTGCCCGGAACCTCTAGTCGGGCCCCCATTCCGTCGAAAACCGCTCCTCAAACAAGGAGCCGCTGCTCCTCGTCTGAGGAGCAACATTTGGTCGTGAGGAGCAGATCTGCTCCTCCACATTGGAAGAGCAACCACATTTTAGGGGAGCAGCGAGGAGCAGAGATCCTCTTCTGAAAGGCAGATCTGCTCCAAGGAGCAGATATGCTGCTCCTCAAGCAAGTAGTGGCAGCTCCTCAGACCGCTACTCGCATGAGGAAGTGGCAGGAATGGCGTCGGCGATGGGTGCATGGCGGCTGACGGTGGTTGGAGAAAAAAAGAAAAAGAAGAGAAAAAGGCGGAAGGGAAAAAGAAGAAAAAAAGTTTTAAAAAATTATTTATCTTTTATTAAAAAAATTCTTTGTCTTTTATTAAAAAATTAATTAGTTGTTGAATTTGTAAAAATTAAATAATGTAATTGAAAATTAAAATTATTAAAAATTAACTTAAGAGATAAATAAAATATTGAGGGTCTTTTTATTTTTTTTTAATTTTTTTTACGGAGAGTGTAACACACTTGTTTGGGTGAGAGTGGGGAGAGGTATTTTGATACGAAAACGCAAATTTTGGGTCTGTTGGTACTATAAACAGCAAGAATTTTTCGTTAGATATTTTGTGCCAAGTTGAAGGGGCGATTTGATCCTTCGTTAAAAAAATTGAAACTTTAATGGGTACAATCAATTTCTAGCAGCTTCACATATAATGTTTGAATATCGGTTGGACACCTTAATAACAATTGGTTTTAAAATGACATCTAACATGATATCAGAGATGTGTCAATTCACACAATTTAAATTGGCCCTGGCCTACGTAAGATACGTGAGGAGGGATTGGTTGCTTGGCCCGGACACGCTATGCGTGAGGGAGAGTGTTGAAGTGGGAATTCCACATTTATATGTGAATAACATGTGTTTAAATATTGACTGAATACTTCCACTTAATACTAATTGATTTTAAGATAGAATCTAACATATAACCAAATGGATATCAAGTCGGTTGACACAATATCAAAAATTAACAAAATTAGAAAAACCTCACGATAAGGAAAGCCAAATTATTAAATACGAATAGTTTATGAGTAATTGAGATGTGAATTGAAATCTAGGGATGATTATGAAGGATTATTCAAGGACGACGGTTAGTATAAATAAATTAATCCAAGAATTGTTACCTTCAAAATGTAGTCTGTCTGAAGATTACTCTTCAGTCCTTGTATTGATATTGCCTGCCACATAGAAAGAAATTCATAAATATGCATGGAATCGTATCTTTTTAGTTTCAAAGAAAATAATTTTCCTAATACTTATTTAAGATTGCAAAACAAATTAATTAAGAGATAGATGGTTAAATGAGTACCTTCATATAAGCATCCACGTCGATATCTGGGACTATCCCGGCCTGCTTCTCCCTTCTACTCACCTCTTTCAATATTTCTTTGTACAAAAATAAATAAATAAGAAAAAGAGACAAAACGTGTAAGTGGTTAAAGAAAATTCACGGAAAAATAACGGCAAAATGTAGTTTGTCGTCCAGCATTTATACTATTTTATAAAAAAATCACAGTTCTTTTGGAGTATCAAAATTTACATCATACTTCATCAAATAAGTTGTGGGTATTATTTGGTACATGTCAAATAATAAATAATTGATCAAACTGACACGATTTGAAATCGTAAGATATACGACAAATACCACACCCAGAGGAAGCTTACCAGCTCGGGTTCCGGTGCCCTGACATTGAGCAGAAAAATCAACAATTTCTCTAACAGTCATGTCTGGAATATGCATATCGTTTTGGCTTATGTAAGCTGAAGTCTTCTGAGGAATAAACTCTTGTAATTTGTATCCATTGTAAGATATATCTCCTTTAATCTATTGAATAACAGCACTGAATTAAATATTCTGATAAGAACACTTTATTTTGTTCTAATAAACATGAAGAGAACCAACCTTGAGAGAGTGATTCAATTTCCCGGACAGTGCCAACAAGAAAGTAGTTTTACCACAGCCTGGTGGACCAAGTAATAAAGTCATCCTGCAATTATCAACTCATAAGAAATTAGCTTAATTATTTAGCATGCTATTAGAGTACACTAAATATATTTTATAGCTCTAATTAATATTACCTTCTTGGCTTGATAACACCATTAACATCTTTTAATATGTTAATCTTAGCTTCGTGTTTCGAGCAAATTGTATTAACAATTTCCTGAAATCATTCAAACATTAGCACTTTCTAATCGGAGAAGGAATAAGTGGGTTATAATATTTTGTGGTTAACGAACTATAGATTTTTTACACTTCGAATAACCAACATTTATTTGTTATATTTTGGTAATCAAACTTTTATTTTCGTTACAATAAGAAGTTACTCATTCATGCTTATTTGGCAAAGAAAAACCAATGGTATGTTTGTGTGTCGTTTTTTTCAATATTCTATCCTTCGTGTGTCGCTTTTCTCAATGGTATATGATCCTTGGTGTGTCGGTTTTTTCTGTAGTTTTGCTACGTTCTTACTTAGTAAAGATAGGTCAACAAATAATTTTACATTGTCGCGTAACCTGAAATGAATAAATATATAATTTCCTATTGTAACGAAAATTAAAGTTGGATTACCAAAATATAACAAGTAAAACGTTAGTTACCAAAATGTAAAAGCCCTAGTTCGATATCCGCAAAATATTTTAGCCCAGGAACAAGTTGATAAATAATTTTCTTCTTTTTTTTTAATTTATGGTTACTTACAAAAAACACAGTCTTAACAGTGTTCCAAAGATTTGGGAGAGTCCTGCCATGAACAACTTTACACTCAGCTTCGACCCATAAATTTTTGTATCTCACTTCTACAGTGGGGACTTGTACACCAACTCTGCGAATATTCAAAACAAAAGTAAGTTAAATAGTGTTTATATGTCAAAGATATTAGATAAATTACATAAAGGTTCCATATATTTATATAATTACTTGTGAATTCGTTTTCCAAGTTTTTTAAGTAATCGTAGATTATCATGTTCGATATGTTTGATTAGTTTCTCTATGAACACATGACGTTCTTGAGCTCCAAGTGTGGCAACGTCAACGATTCTTTTAGCTTTAGCATCTGAGGAGGTGTTTGGTTGCTGAGAAAATAGAGCAGTAGTGATTCTTTTAAAGGTAGGTAATCTTTCAAGAGCAGCCCACTGCAACCGAGTTTCTTCGTCGTCTAATCCATGCTCCGGTGAACTCGATTCTGAAACATGTTCACTGCTTCTCAATGAGTATCCCAGCTCGGCTAACTCGATATTAAATGACTCTATTTCATGAGTATCAAGTAGCTGTGCCATTGCTGAAATGAAAGTATAACTAGAGATACATGCATGTGACTAAGTGTAAGGTATATTTTTTCTATAAGTAGAACGTGGAGAGCGTTTATGAGAGAAATTGAACCCACAAACTATTATTGTTGTCGAGCGTTTATACCATTTGAGTTATTTGGTTTGTACAGATTAGATTGAAGTGTGAAGTGGGAAGATGAAGAGGCACGCATCACCATGCAATGGGAAGCAAGAAAATGGCCGCTAAAGAAGCAGGGTGTCAGTGTGAGCAGGCAATAAGTGAATAATATTATAGTTAAGTGGTAGTAATATATTGTAATGGATCATACTATTCCATTGACTATTGAGGACCAATTGTTATGCAATGGATCATGCATGTATTTAAGAGGAAGAGGAAGATATATCTCTCTTATCCATGCATTATTTTACAATGCAAAATATTGTTATTATAATGTAACTATATATGGAATCACATTCAAGAATATAATTCGAGATGATCGCCATATAAAATAATACAAATTGGATACCAAAAACTTATATCTTTTATTATTGAATAGTTGTTATCACATTATAGGGATAATTGCACAATTAAAATTTCAATTTTTACCTTTGTAACGATTTAAACACGCTTTATAAAAAGTAGAAAAAAAAAAGATAAGATAGCATTTTTTTGCTTTTTGGTTTAAAGGTATATTTTCATTCGCGAAACGATGTTGTTTTGTTATAGTTTTGAATGAATGAAACGACATTGAATTATAATGCTTTTGGGCCAAAATGCCAGAAAAATTAAGAGGAAGATATAGCTCTAGTATCCATACAATATTCTACAATGCAAAATTAGATTTGTTATTATACTATAACTATAATCTGGAATCACATTCAGGAATATAATTCAAAATGGTCACCATATAAAATAATACAAATTGGATGCCAAATTTATATGTTCTATATATTATAGGAATAATTGCTAAAAAAAAGTTTCATCTTTCACCTTAATGGCGATTTAAACACACTTTATAGATCGTAATACAAAAAAAAATCTAACAATTTATTTTTTGTTTAGGTTTTTTTGGTCCAAAAGTATATCTTCAACAATTTGATGTCTACTTGTATCATTTGAGCTATATCTCGTTGAAATGAATAAAGGGATAGTTATAAAATTATCCTAAAAAATCACTCAATTTACAAAAATATATAACCTAGTCAAAAAAAGTTCAATTTTATCTAAAAATTAAAAAACTTTACATATTTTACGTACTTTTTTTACTTAAAAATATATATATTTTTGATGCATGTTTGATAATTCATCTTTGATACATCTATGATACAGTACGTAAAAAGTTAAAACCTTTTGTATTTTTATAAACATTTTAGGTATTAAATGTAAATTTTTTGTACTACTATATTTAAAAAGGCGTGCTTAAATCGCTACAAAGGTGAAAGATGAATTTTCTTTTTTTTTTTATAAATAACTCTATATTATATAACTAAAATCAAGAATGACTGTAAAGAATATAATCAAAATGATGGCGATTTAAAATAATACAAATTTGATGCAAATTAATATATTATAGTAATTCATTTCATTTGCTAAGTGTGCTTTTCCAATCTAATATTGTAAAGCTAACGCTGTAACTTAACTTTGATTTGATAAATGGGATTAAAGTGGGTTCACTGTAATTTGAGTGGGAGCAGCATTAGCTATAAAAAGAATGAATGTTTATCATTGTAAGACACTACTTTGCTTACTCAGTTTCCACAACCAATATATTCCATATATGCAAAACTCATATTTTAATACTTGAATTGTTACATTTTTTAATTAAATCCCTCGGTTGTAATTTGTATATATATTAAATCCTTACCCTTTACATTTTATAGACATTAGATGCTTACGTCGCAAAAGTTATCTTAACGGTGTCAAGTCGAACCGAAAAAAAAAACACAATTGGGAGAGATACTTTTATTAAAGTAAAAATTATAGGAACACAATTCTAAAAAAAAACTAATATAAAAAAAATGAATAAAATAGTGTCCAGTTGGGAATACAACCGTTTTATTTCCGTGACCGAAAGACTTAATGTTTATAAAACTAAAAGTATAGAGACTCAATCTTGATAAATAAAAATGAAGAGACTCAATTAAAAAGATGTGATAATGTAAGGATCTAAATATATATTTTGCTTTCTATATAAGCTTATTGTCCTCCACAAATATTAATACTCAGTACTCACACTGTACCTTAATCATTAAATAAGGAGCAAATTACTCTAAGATCCCTCACGTTTGTCATAATTCACAGTTTGGTACCACTTGTTTGAAAATCAAACGATTTGGTACCTCATTTTTGATTTTATAAACTATAAGGCCCTTCTGTTAAATATAAGTACCAAATCGTTAACGGAATGAAATATGAGGTACCAAATGCAAATCGTTTGAAAATGAGGTACCAAATCGTTTACATAATTAAAACTGAGGTACCAAATCATTTAAATAATTAAAACTGAGGTACCAAATCATTTGAAAGCAAATATCAAATTATTAACGGAACTAACAGAAGGGCCTTATAGTTTAAAAAATCAGAACTGAGGTATCAAATCGTTTGATTTTCATACAAGAGGTACCAAACTGTAAATTATGACAAACGTGAGGGGCCAAAGAGTAATTTGCTCTTAAATAAGAAATGTATTGCATGGTATATGTGTATAGAGACAGAATCAATTGATTGCGTAGTGGCAAACATAATATATTTTAATTTGTTATCCGTTGAAAATGGGTAATGCTGCCTCAATTTCAAGTTTTGTGAAATCCAAAGTAAATTTGATCCATTGGAAAAACAAAGAACCAGGATTAAGGGTGAATATCGGTCGGTTTGGTTCGATTTTTAATCGACTAGAACCTCAGTTCCAAAGTTTTATAAAAGGTCGACTAAACTGCCAATTTTTTCATCAAAACGTCCAAAAAAAAATTGACCAGACTATTTGACAGTTTTGATTCGGTTTTGGTTCGGTTTCAATTTTTCTATCCGGTGTGAACTTATTGACATGCCATAATTTTTGATCCAAAATCAAATAAAAGTGTTTAAAATTATAAAAGAAAAATCCCAAAATTTATATACAAAATCGAGGAAAATACAAAAATATGTTAAACATTCTTAATCTTTTTAAAAATGCTAAGTTTATAAATTCTTTTCACCGTTGTCTTTTTCTTTTTACATTTTTGTACTCTTTCAATAAAGAAAAATAACATATGTATCAATCTTGCGTCATTCGCATCAGCTCGTGAGTGCATCAACAACAGTATCTCAACACATTAGAAATACATATTTAATACATTGTAAATACGTCATATAAATAATTCAGCTACATTCTTTTTCAACTCTATATTTAATTTAATTTATGAGATGTGTATGACATGTTTTTTAGATGTATTTAAACTGTTTATGAGATCTGATTATTTATATAAAATAATTAAATTATTAATGTTTATATTTTAAAAAAATAAGTGTGAAGTTGTGATACATGTTAGATACATTGATATATAATTTATATACGTTTTTTAAATATGTGACACATATTATGACTTGAAATATATCATATATACCTTTCATATATATAAATGAAGTGTTTATTTTATCAAAGGACATTGGAAAAGAAATTACATTAAGTATTGGGAATACTTAAAGGGAAAGAATGAGAGGAAATATAATTCTACTGAAAATATATTTATCTCGTGTTTTAATGTCGATAGTCATCTTCAAGCTTGAATATTGGATATCGAAACTAGTTCTCACATTTGTTCCTTCTATTAGTAAAAGTAAGAAAATTAGGAAAAAAAATTAAATGATTTTAAAATTTGAAAATGACGCAAATGTTGCGATGACAGCTATATGATCGACTTTAATTTTTTTATATAAACATAGGTTGTGCTTAAGCAATGTTTTGTACCTACCTGGTAACCCAACACTTATAGAAATATTATGTCCATTTTTGTATAAAAAAATCAGAATTTAATTTTGTTTTGTACCTACCTGGTAACCCAACACTTTATAGAAATATTATGTCCATTTTTGTATGAAAAAAATCGGAATTTAATTTTCTATTTATAAAGAATGTTTGTAACATTATGTTTGATAACAAAGAGTTGGAGATGTTTAGTGTAAAATGTGCGTAAGAAATAAAAATCATTAATGATCAAATCTCTAAATAATTTTGGTGCTTAAAATTAGGACATTTTGTAAAAGATGGACTTCAACAAGTTACATAATATGAGAATTTTGAGCAATCGGAATGTCCCATCGCTTCCGACTTGTAATTTTTTTTTAATGGATCAGACTGAATCGCATGAATAGTACATTCATTATGATTCACTATAGATTCAATGCCGATTCAATTTAATTTGTAATTCACTCGGAGATTCAAATCAATTTAGGGTGAATCGAATCAAATCGTAAAATTTGAATCGCGAATCTTACAATTTTGACAATATTATGGCCAACATCTTCCAGCACCTTTTGAAAAGGGCACTACTAAAATCATTAGGACCGGAGACCTTATCATCATTTATAGAGAATACAGCAGCTCTAACTCTGTTACTACTCTGTTACTAAAAATAGAGCATTATTAAGGATGTAGCCTTCATTGAAAATACTAGGATCAACATTAGCTCTATTAGGGACACTAGATCCAAGAAGGGTTTCAAAATTCTACAAGATCTCTTCTTTTATCATTTTTGGATGGATCATGACAGTAGTTGTCATCATTAACCTTTACGGAAATGATCTTTTTCCTAGACACCTTTGCTTCATACACCTATACAAGAATTTAGTGTATTGATCACCAAAATTAAGCTTGTGGAGAGGCATACTGCAAGCTCTTTCCTCATCTTGCAACACAGAATTGAAAGGATGCACCAACAGAAAAGACCGAAGAGCATCTCTTTGGCCTTAAAAACTTTTAAAGAGATACTGCAGATTCCGCTAGTCCAAATATATTATATCCAACATTGGAGATAAAAAAAACTTCGAAATTTTATTTAAAGTTCTAAGGGTACTAGGATTGTCACAAAGGTGAAAGGTCTGTTGAAGTAATTTACAAGATACATGCCATCACAGAGTAGGGTAACCAATTGTTAATTCTAGAATTTAAGCACACGAGCAAAATTAAATGTAACAATTAAATTATAATAACCTATGGGCTCTTTTAAAAAGCTACCATCTTCTGTTTCTCCTGCTCTAAATAATAGATCTTGTCATTCATACCTTCCTTCTTGTAAGCTTCCACCATGATAGAGTAAGTTGTTGAATCTGGTTGGCAATGATTATCTTTCATCCGATTCAAAACTCTCTCCATCTCCATTAAATCCTCCGCCTTTGCACACGCGGAGATGATTGCATTATAGAATGTGGTATTCTCAGGTATTTCAAATTTGGCAGCCAACTGCACACTGCTGATCACTTTATGGAAGAGACCTGCATTGGCATATCCGTCGATGAGGCAGCAAAATGTTTTGGTGTCTGCTTTCATGCCCTCTGCTCGCATCTGATCGAATGTGTACTCCATGTGCTTGGCGTCCCCCACCTCCGCAAACACTTCGATAACATTGTTGTAAGTTGAGGTCGTCCAAGGAAACTGAAGTTTGCGCATATACTCCATTACAGATGACATCTTATCATACATCCGTTTCTTCCCATAAGCACCAATCAAAATATTAAAAGTACGAGTCTCTGGTTCAATCCCAAAGTTACGAAACTTCTCATACCATTTCTCCATCAATTCAATCTGACCCCTATTACCAAACACACTGAGAATAATGTTCATGGTCCAAACATCAGGTTTACACTCAGTGCTCTCCAACATCCCGGTAAGCACCCGCTCCATGTGGTCATACATGCTAGCCTTCCCATAACCACTCAACACTATATTTTGAGTAACTGTATTAGGAGTAATCAACCTTTCATCCATCTCTCGATATAAAATCTCAACAAGATCAAATCTCGCAGCATCAACACAAGCCTTGAGCAAGGTGCTGTAAGTGTAAACATCAGGCAAGCAATGAGGAATATTCTTCATCTGGTGAAGAACGGCGAAACCCTCGTCGACAAGATGGCTACGGCAATAAGCAGCAAGCAATGCAGTGTAGAGCTCAGGAGTGGCGGGGATCCCTTGTTCAAGCATTTCGTCGAACAGTTGGTGTGCGCGTTGGGCTTGGCCGGTTCTGCCCAAAAGAATCAGGAGTTTCATGTAAGTTCCTTCTTTAGGGTGATAGAACGGCTGTTCTTTAAGCATCTCAAACACCTAGAAATTAAAAACAGAGCTCGTCAAGTAAAATTCATTTATATTTTATCCATTAAAACAGAGAAATGCGTGGAGAAATTATTAACCTCGAGAGCTTGAAACCACTGCTTCTTGAGAATGCGGTCAGATAATTCTTCAGTGACAGTGTTAACCCAGGCCTTGGCGTTGTTCTTGCGGTCTAATTTCTTCTTGATATTTTTGATGGGAGTTCTTCTGGGTGCTGAAGTTTCGGTAACTCCGGGGAATTCGCCGCGTTTCCAGTGTCTTTTTCTGTCAGGTGGAGCGGCGGCGGCAGCGGAATAAGCTTGGCATCGGAGAAGATAAAGAAGAAGGGAAGAGTGGTGTTTGGGTTTAGGTAGAAAATTGGTGGGTTTGTGGGAAATGCTGCGGTGGTTGTTTTGAGGGAGAGGAGAGGAGAGAAATGAGGAGGAAGATGAAGAGAACGAGAGAGACATTGACGATGATGATGATGCCATTTTTTGAAAATCTAGTTTTTTTCTCGTCTCAGACGGATAATACTAATCATATCTCCATTGTTGGCGAAATATACAATTGGGTTCCTAAACTCTTACATTTTGATCAATTGGATCCTCAAAGTTTAAATTTATATAATTTAACCTTTAAATCTCTTATACATTGTCTATTGTCCATTTTTTTTTTACTTTAGTTTTGTTTCAATAAATTGTTACGTTTTGGAGATTTATTGATTTTTTTTATGTGTTTTGCAATGCGTTTTAATGATTTCCATTAGTGTTGGATGAGTCGATCCTTAACATGATTAAGGCTCTCTAGCGTTTATTTAAGCTTTAGCTTCAAGTTTTTTGACAAATTGATGTTGTGGTCCACTTTTTGAAGGCTAATAATCACCCATGGCACCTCAACTTTAAGGGTACGGGCGCTAAACCCCCTGATGTTTAAAAACGGGCGCTAAACCCCCTGATCTTTGTGGCGGCGCTCACTAAACCCCTTTTGGACGAAATATGACCAAAATACCCCTGGCGCCGTTTTTCCTGGTCAACTGACTTTTTTTCAAAAAAAAAAAATAAATAGTGCTGCCACGTCAGCTGCCACGTCACCAAACTACCCTAAAAAATTAAAACACCTAAAATACCCCTAAAACACCCAACCCAATCAAATCAACCCAATAACATCCAACCAAATCACTTTCACCCGAACCACCACCCCACCGCTCTCCGGCCACCACGTCCGACCACCGCCATGGACGAAACATTTTCCGGCCGGTCTGTTCTTCGTGGAAGAACAGATCCCAGGCCTGTTCTTCCACGAAGAACAGACCTTGGATCTGTTCTTCGTGGAAGAACAGATCCGTCGTTCTTCCACGATGACCGGAAAATTTTCCGGTCATCTCGAAGAAGATGACCGGAAAATTTTCCGGCGGTGGTCGGGTGGCGGGCGGGGTGGTGGTTGGGTCGGTTTTTGGGTTGATAGATTGGTTTATATTAAATTGGGTTGGTTTGATTTTTTTTTTAAAATTAAATTAGGGGTATTTTGGGTTTTTCAAATTTTTAAGATATATTTCTGACGTGTCAGATGATATGACAGTGTCAGATTTTTTTTTTTAAAATGTCAGTTGACTGAAAAAACGGCGCCAGGGGTATTTTGGTCATATTTCGTCCAAAGGGGTTTTGTGAGCGCCGACACAAAGCTTAGGGGGTTTAGCGCCCGTTTTTAAACATCAGGGGGTTTAGCGCCCGTACCCCTAAAGTTGAGGGGTCATGGGTGATTATTAGCCCTTTTTGAAGTACATGTAAAACATGTTTAAAATGAAAGTATTAAGAGTGTAATTAGTATCGGAAATTCTCAACACTTGAATCTTTAAATTATAACGCCCACCTAATTTCATTTTTGGATTCTATTTTTTTGTTCATTTTGATTAAAATTGATATATTGTTTGTTTTTCTTTTTACATATATTGTTAAAGTTAGATTTAATAATATAGTTTAATGATTATCTTAATTATTTTTTATCTTTTAAAAAGAACTACGTATTAAATTTTTAAAGTGTTTTAAAAATTTAAAATTCATTTTTTTTGCCGGAATTAAAATTCATTAAAATTCACGATTTAAGTAATGTTTTACAATATTCCCTTATGAAATGTCTATTTATTTTAGTCTTTCCTCATTTATTATTATGAAAAAAAATTAATTAATATATCATATGATTAAGATACATGCATTGCACATGAATCATGTAAACTAGTATTTGAATACATACATATACACTAACATAAAGTTGATTGATTGCTACTCGTGCCTTATTATTAAACTTTTCTGCGAAAATATCAACTTGACCCATACTTCAACAGCTCCCATCTGAAGGGCTGGAACACATAAAGAACTTGAGGAGAACTCTTAAAGAGCAGAGCCACGCAAACACAGACAGCAGCAATGGCCACCATCGACAGCATTGCCGGTCTGTACACCAGAGACCTTCTATTTCGCCCACATCCCCAATTCCGTTCGCATAGCCTGCATTGCGTCGTCTTCATTTCCAACTTGCTGATTTGCAATGATTTGATCCCATCTCTCTGTTTGGTGTTGCAATCTTGTAGGGTGTTAGGGATATCAAGCACCACTTGCCCGTTTTCTGATTTCTTATTCGTCTTTTTCTGGATCATATGGATGTAAGAATAGTATCCTCTCAGGCATGCATAATCGTTGGGTGTCAAGCCTGTACTGTCGCGAGCTCTACTCCACGCTTCGATTCCCACCTGTAAAAGCCGATACCAATATCAGCAGTGCATAACAAGAGAATATGAAAATTTAATGCGTAATGCAGAGACAAGGAGATACCATTTCAGGATCATCTGTCAAGGCGTCCAACACATTTTCTGATCCGTCTCTGCTGCCTGCAACATGAAGAGGAGTCAACCCGCCAGGCCCAACCGCATCAGGTTTAAAAATGTGTCGCTTTTGTTCTGGTCCTGCTACATCCTGTTTTATATGTGGTATGTATCTTAATAGCAACTCAACCATAGATCTGCAATTTCTCTGTACTGCTCGATGAAGCAGACACATATCTAGCAATGCAAGCTCGATTGATGTATAGTCTCCTGCATCTACATTTCCATCAAACAGAATGGCTAGGAGTTTCTTCACAACGGCACACCAATCGTGATCCATGGAGAATTCTATAAGCCACGTGTATCGTTTGAGAGGGAAAAGGTTTAAGTTGTGATCCATGTGACTCGGTTTAGATTTCAAGCCAGTTCTATGTAGAAGCCAGCCCATTTCATGTACAAAATCCAATGCTCGATTCTTAGCTTCTATTCTCTCAGCATTTTCGTGTCTATCATCAGCAGTTTCAGGTACCTCAATTGCTTCCTCCAGCATACAGATCTCTAAACATACTTCTTTCTCTGCAACTATAAATGGAAAGAAGCTGCTGTTGAAACCATGGTCTTCAACCTGACACAAACCAATAACAAAATTCTTAATATAAACACAAAGACACACTCGTGAATGATCAAAAGCGATGTACATTTATGTCTCTTGTTCTATTTAGATATTTAGGCCTCTTTTATGGCAAATACAGGGATAGTATGTTGAAAATTAAATTTAGTATTTGATTTAGAACAGTCTGTTGAATAACTTTTTGTATTTTATGTGATAGATTACAGAAAAAAATTGTAATTATCACCATGATTAAGCTTTTAACCCTTTACAAAAAATATTTAGGAACCTGGAATTGCAAGCTGAAACAACTACACAAAAACATTAAATTTAGCATGTGAATAAGGCAACAAGTTAAATGATAACAGGAAAAACTTTTATACAGAACCACCCATCAGTTCACTCATGGGAAACAAAATGATGCAAAATCACACCTCAATGAAGCCTCTCCCGGTTATGTTTGGTATAGAGCACAAAAAGCTCAAGCATTGAAGCCTGTGTTCATTGGTTGTATCAGCACCATCCACCAAGTCATGAGAAGTTTCCTGCACCAGATATTTCCCTTCTAGTGCACATAGTAACCTGCAACCAAAGGTGTTTGTGTTATTTTATTTGCATAGCAACGTCATAGTTTAAAGAATTTCTGTTAAGAAACTCGAGTCTAGTTTTTCCTCATTTTCAGATAGAAAAAAAAATGCTTCTAAGATAAACAAGAAAAAGTCCTTTTTTTTAGAAAGTTAAGAAATAGAAGTGCACAAAGAAGATTACAACACCTGGTGGTAGGCCGTGAAATATTGAAACCCTGGACTACAAAGCGAGTTCTCTCGGATAAAGTCACTGCAACAGGTTTGATGCTTAAAATCCTGCAGTTTTTATTGCTCTTTAGAGGCAAGGGTGTGTTTAAAACAACTTGACCTGCACACAAATGCAGCAAATAAAATTGTTTCTCTTCCATCTCAAATGTCACACACCATAAACACAAGGACTGAGAGAGGAGGAACAAACCATTATAAATAAAGGATACGCAATTCCGGACTCTAGCATAAATCCATCCAGTTCTCCAAAAAGAGTCAGCAGATGCATCAAGAAGCTTACTCAAACTATCTCCCAGATCATGGCATATCTATATGTGAAAACCATTACTTAGAAAAATAATAACTCCTAGGTCATGATTTAGCAATTAGTAAACTAGTATCGGCACAAAACATCTGCAAAGAGAAAGAAAACTAGAGATTTCTTCTGGTAGTAGCATGGAAGCATACCTCGTCCCACTGAGGCTTTCCCAATCGAAGATAGATTGTTAGTATGATACACCCGGGCCTTATATAGCTCTCTATGTCATTGGGACTATGTGATAACCAATCAAGTATCTGGCACAAGACACAAAAGTAAAACATATGAGAGAAAGACTATAGGTAGAATTTAGCATCTAAATAGTAGTCCAGAAAATACCTGAGTGCGCAAGGTAATAGGAAAATCATTTGGGTCTTTCCCAAAGAGTTTAAAAACGATTTTGTCTGTGCGACTCTGACAATAAGAAAGAGAAATCAAATGAGTAAATTCTTTCAAAGCCTATGTAACAACAACAGCAGCAAGCTTCACCAGTCATTGATATTTCTGTGTCAAACACCTGTTTCCTGTATAACCCGGTGCATCCACTTAGACATTTAGACAGGAAACTTAAAAAAAAAAGACAGCTATTTTAAATTTTTTATACTTCACTAACAATGATAGTATGAAGTAGAAACTTCCAAAGATAGTTTAGCAAATTCAGATTCATAGAAGTCCCTGACAATTTCTAAATGGCTTTAGTTAAGTTGGCAGAAAAAGAAAATAATGGACAAAAGAAAGCAGAATTTTGGCTATTTATTGTACTATGTTTACTTCCGTATTTGTTTCATGTAATCAAGAAAAACTCGAGATGCATATATAAAAGGGATCAAAAACAGTAGAAACATGAGCCCGTCAATGTAATTATGTAATTAAACCACCACAAAAGAGGAACTGTGTATGCGTCAGGAACACGCAATCACTGCAAGGTTCAAGCAAGACAACAAAAAGATCCAGAAAGTTTATATGCCAAAGATGTGAATTATCATAACAGGAAACATACCTGAGCATCTCCACTGGAACTAGATGGTGACTGGGAAGAAGTTGAATCCGAGTTTCCGCTCATCTGTGGTGAACTTTTCTTGTGAAAGCCCGACTGCATCCATAAAGGGCAACTGATAGACCCTGTCCCAGGAATTATTGGGGAAAGAGAAAAATGTAGGTTCTCAGCGGCATCTTGTGTACCGTCATATGCATTATTCAAGTCAATATTGGTGCACTTTATCCTTTGAATGGCAGCCTCTGATTCATTTATTTTGGCTAGAAGGTTGCATTTTGATGGTTTCAATGCTGTAGACTGTGAACCGGATGGAGTTTGCAGTATTGCATCCTGGGCATTTTCCTGTGCCGAATTAGCAATAGGTACGGCCCCATTTTGGTCCAAAGGCCTCATAGTGTCTACAGAACCAGCACAGGCATCTTTTCTAATAGCTGATGTAGAAGGCTCAGAAAATTTACAAACGCTTGAAATCGTGTCTGGCCCCTTTTTAAGAGTCCCAGCAGTTGTCCCAGCATTTACCAAAGCTTGAGACCCTTGCAGTAAATCAGATATGCTCCCTCCACTAGATGTACCAGCAATATTGGCCAGATTCCTTAATAGATGAGAAAGCAGATCCTGGTCCTTTTCTTGATCGGAGCTGTTTGCTGCAATTCATAAAAGAAACGATCTGTGGAATCAGAAGATAAGTGACTTCAACAATTATGACGACAATACGAAGAAATGGAAAACCTTGTATAGAATTTAAACGACTAAACTAAAGTGTAATTTAATCACACAGTGCCAAATGTAATCACTCTTATGGTTTCAAGATCGAAATCCCATAATTGTATAGTGAAAAGATAACTCGAAGACCGAGAATTTCTCCATTGACCAACAAGAAATACAAGAGATATATAAACAGTAACATGCAAAATATGCGGTCAACTTTCCTGGGACATCATTCCCCCCTTCCTCATATCAACATGGCCAGGTGGCAAGAGAGCAGATAACTCCCTATTTCTTCTAAAGCAAACAACCAAAAGAAGCAAAATAACTCCCCAATACATACACAAACACATTGATCAACAGTTCCCCTAAGATTCAGCACACCAACATCCAAACAAAATTTACTTGACTAAAAGGTAGATACATCACTGTAAATTACATCCTCAAACCACTGTATAATGGCCATGATTGATCATGCAGCATTTGTTAAAAAATAAATAAAACAAATGTACTATGCTACCTTTTCATTTTTATTATGGAGATGAAAAAGTTGATTATTTACATTTTATCGCTTGCAAAGCAAAAAAAGCTGTTAGCTGTCCAAGGACCTACGGCATCATGCTGTTTTGCCAATAGACATGTCCATCAATCAAATAGTGAACCAAAAAGATCATGACAAACTAATTTCTTATATAATAAAATTTAATTTCAAGAAGAAAAGCACAAAGAATTAATACCAATTACTTGTTCGAAGTCCTATCTAAGGAAATGGCTACTTCAAGTTCATTATCTTAGTAAAACAGCCAAGTAAATAAACTTTGAAAGAGGTGTACTTACTATGCAAATTGGAAAGGATCCTTAGAAGACTTATCAACAGATAGCTACTACCCTTTTCATCATTTAAGGAACCTCCATTTGCTAAATTTTCAGGATGTGTCTTCCTCCTCCTTTTGTTGTGGCCAGCCAAACGCCTACGACAGCTTCTTTTCCCTTCATCAAACTCTTGAAGAAGATGAAACCTGCTCATATGTATAAAATTGTTGCATCTAACTTGGAGAAGAAAGGCACACTCTTTTAACATAACATACTCATACACCAAAGGGCAGCTACTATTAAGCATCAAAAACAAATCAAGACCAACAAATCGAGACATCATTCTTTGAAGAAAATGAATTAATAGCCCATAAGCATAAAGTATGTGCACCTGACTGGAGGACATACTTATAACCCCCAAAGGGAATCTAGCAATAACAGTGCATACGTCCCAAAGGGAAACTACTAGTAATAACAAATCGAGACTATTTACGGGCATTATAATGTACAATTTGTTTGCCTTCTAACATGTTTGTAACTAACTATACTAATTTGATTCCAGATCAACAGGATTCTAAAAGGTTTACTGGGAAAAAAAAAAGGGTAATTATATGCTTTATCAACTGACCTACTACATTGCTGGCAAAACCGCTGCATAGCCTTCCCCACCAACACTCGACTCGCCTTGGAATGCGTGTCACAAACCTTATGCCGTCGGTGATAATCCTTGGCATTACTGAGATCAGCCCTACAATCCTCCACCTGACAAACAGCAGGAGTTGAACCATTCCCAATAAACTTTGTCTTCTTCCCACATTTGACATCTTCATCCATAATTGGATAAGCTTGACCACCAAGCTTCAATTTAAGGGACCCAGCCTGGTCAGAAGGCAACTCTTCATCTTCAACAATCACAGCCCTCCTCCTCTTTTCCAATTCTCTCTTCCCTTTCTCATCTCCTAGTAAATTATTATCCTTGGCAGAAGGAAATTCAGGTCCAATAGGAAACAACTGTCTACTCCTACAATCTGATGGTACAGAATTCAATGGAGTAGCAATAAAAAGATCCCCATCCCATTTCCAGTCATTCAAATCCCATTCCAAACTCTTTTTCCCAGCTGCCTTCATATCTGACACCACTGACTCATACAAATGATGAGACTTTTCTCTTATTTTAGCATTCATATGTATCAAATAACCAAACCCCGGAAAATTTACATTAGAAGCTGGAGATAAAATAAAACCAACAACACAATTCAACTAAATAAACAGTAGAGAATTCCAATTTGAAGACTTCAACTTAAATTCCCAGTAAAACCGAATCTCAAAAACACTCTCAGAACATAAAAGATAATCCATGGATCTAACCAAGAGATGCCCACAAGAGAACAACCCCTGAATTACCTTCTTAACACCTCAAAATCAACGAAAAATGCGAACTTTACAGTTCAAGAAACATCACCAAACCAGACAGAGATGACAACTTACAAGTGCAAAACATATATAGCATGAAATTAGAAAGAAAAAAAAAGTGGAGAAATTAGAGAGGGTGAGTTTAGTCCTGAAGATTGCGTATGGGGGCAAGAATTTAAAGAGGAGATTAGGGAAAAGTTAGGAAACAGAGAGTAATGTGATGTGTGAAATGAATGCATTGTTTGTTTGTTTTTTGTCTTTTAAAAATGTTAAAATGAGTTAACACTTTTTTTACTAATTTTTTTGACTTTCATCAGGGGAGGGAATCTAGTAAACCCCCACACCCGTGTCTGTTGCTCTCACTGTAACAATCCCACCATTTTTGGTCTTTTGTTTAGTTATGTGTCAAGAATCTATTCGTTCTCTTCTGTCTCTTTTCTCTTACTGGTTCCCATGCATGTTCAAGATATGCCAGATACATGAGATTTTTTGAACGGGTCCGATCTATAAAACGGCTATTTATATGAGTACAGTTTGAATATGCGACCCGACTCAAATTAAGAGAACGCTTTAAGAATTCACCTCCGCCCGGCTTTTTTTACAGTTCACAGCGCAAAAAGCCCACAGAATAGTGATGTGTACTAAGTTATCTTAATCTTCAACCAATTCAATCAGAGAGCGTCGGATGGGATAGGGATCAGTACAATGCGATTAAGACAACTCGATTAGACATGTCTTCTGATTAGTAATTAAGTTCGTGTTAAGTGGGTCCTTTTGATTTTCTGTTACTATGATGGACTATGTAATACTAAATCACAAAGTTTTGAAATTTGGGTAAAGTATTTCAGTTTCAACTAATGCAGAAAGAAACATGGAATTTCAGGAAGAAGGTGGTTGTAGTATACGGTAAAAAGAGTCTTTTTAGTGAATTTCATCTGAAAATTGGGAGCTTTTGTTAGAGCAGATATTGTGTCTCGAGATCAAATAAATCATTTCTAATTTTTTTAGTCAATTAGATCGAAAAACTTGTGTTATAGTCAAATAAGTCAGCGTTTGAGCATGCAGACCGGGGGTTATTTGACCCCGAGATATGAGTTTTGGAATTTAAAAATTAAAGGTGACTTATTTGATTCCAAAACACAAATTCAAAAGCCCGGTCGACCCTTTGCTCAATAAAATATGAACGCAGAAATCATCTTTACCAATTATGCATCTCTACAACCCGAAAAAATAAGGAACAAATAAACATATACATGTATAACAAAATCACCAAGATCTGTACACACCGCTCCTGGTTAGGGTGTCCTTTTGACAAGCCAACTTTCAGACACAAACCAATAATCTTCTCTACCTACAAGTAAAGTAATCACTATTGCATGTAAATAGATATATATTGTTCAGGATATAATCCTCCCTCAGCTCAGCTGCAGCTTTAGAACACCGGAGCCGTCGACTCTTTGGATGGTCAAATAAATTGTGTGTTTCAATTTGCTTTTGTGCAGATTCTAAGATATTAAAAATGATTCACATCCACATGTCTATGCCTGTTGGCTGCTTCTTCCACCTGTCCGAATGTCGCTCTTTTCAGTGTCAGAATTCTCCCTCAGAGGCTCTGTCTCGGTCTCTGTTATGGAGGCCCGACTCCGTCGTCGTCTTCGATCCTGAAGCCAGTTTAAGGTAACATTATTAACACATCATCAGTTTCAACTTCTATTTTACTAACAATTATGTAGAATATCCACATTGGACAAGACTTCAAAATACCCAAGTAATAAAAGCTGCTTCATTTACTTCTCTATAAGTAAAAATAAACTTGAATTTGGTTTGACTAAAGTGGATCTCAGAATCAAACCTCTCTGGGTATGGGATATTCCTCTGATTCAAGCATTCGAACTACTTGACTCATCTTTGGTCTTTTTCCGCCATCTGGATCAACGCATCTTAAAGCAGTTAGAAGAGCTCGCTTAAGGGCACTTGTTGATGGTCTTGTCTCAATCACTGGGTCTACAACGTCTTCTGATTGCCTTCTTGCAACCATCATCTTCAACCACTCTACCAGATTAACCTGAAAGATCCGCTCAATAGTATCATTTCAAGAAATCAAACAAACTCTGCAGCTGTTGTACACGTTTCGTGTACATAAATAAGCTGCAGAACAAACTGCTGCAATTTCCCCACACTGCAAAGGATGCTTTGGCTTACAAATGCATTGAAAGTAAAATCTAAAAGTCATAACACTTAGTCGAGCAAAGCTGATAGATAAGCTGCAGCTCATACTACTGGAAGATTAAGGAAATGGAATTTCCTGACACTATAGAGCATCCTTTGGCTAACAGTGCAATACAAAATTTGCAACACTTAGACGAGCAAAGCTGATATGAAGTCCAAAAGTTCAATATGTCAAACATGTAAACTGCTGCTCAAAAGAAGAGTTGGTCTATATGGGGATTTTTATTGCTTAACAGCAAGAAGGTTTAATAAAATACCTCATTCTCAGGACGAGAATAGTCCACTGGATCTCTTCCGGTGATTGCTTCTAATAACACGACTCCGAAGCTGTAAACATCACTTTTCTCATTCAAAAGACCAGAATTCGCATATTCTGGGGCAACATATCTGAATTATGTGTAAGAGAAAAATCATTAGCATATAAAAGACTACATGTAGGTAACTAGAAAACAAAGTTAATTGTCAATAGTGGCTGACTCGTTCAGTTATGTAACCAACTTTAGATATGACAGCAGACATAAAAGGAACAACACAGAGGTGCACAATTAAAAACTCGTGGAGAAAAAGTACTTACCCAAATGTACCCATGACTCTAGTCGTAATATGACTTTTTCCAGCACCCAACAATTTGGCCAGACCAAAATCAGATATCTTGGCTTCAAAATTATCGTTGATTAATATGTTGCTTGATTTTACGTCACGGTGCACCACCTTTGGTTCAATGGCTTCATGCAAATAAGCCAGCCTGGAGCACATAATCACCTATGAGAATGGATGCAAAGCAGCAACCTCAATTGTAAACCATTCAGCTAATTTAGATGACTTACGCCTTAGCAGTGCCGAGTAAAATGTTCATGCGAGCCTCCCAACTTAAATGACCATGTTGGCGCATGCCCCCATGGAGCCATTGCTCTAAATTGCCATTATTGACATACTCGTATACCAACATCCTGAAATTTATAGCAGAAGGAAAACATATGAGCAAATGCAAAGCATAAAAGCATGGCGCGCACAGAAATTTCTTCCAGCCTGATTTCTTAAACTATGTATCATTATAATAGACACTTCATAGGAACTTTAACGGTTAGATGCATGTCCTTGTAAGGGTTTACGCACAAGGAGATCATTGGCAGATTAAAAACCCATGATAAATAATATGATAAAACAATAACAAACAACAAAATGAAATCAGACCTTTGGGTTCCTTCAATGCAATACCCCAAAAGTCGAACGAGGTTCTTATGCCTGACATGACCGATGGCCTCCACTTCAACTCTAACATCCTTATCAGCTTGTCCTCTGCAAAAACACAATACAAGAAAGAAACTTTCTGATAAAACATTTTGTCATGCGCAAATGGTATATAATCAGAAGTCTATTACATTAAGATACTCTACAGCTTCAAGATAAACTTTAATACTACAACTTACGGATTATTCAAGAGCTTCTTAACAGCTACAGGAGTACCATTAATCAAATGACCCTGATACACAACTCCATATCCACCATCTCCAATAATATTATCCTTGGAAAACTGATTAGTTGCAACTTGCAGATCCCTAAGGGTAAACCAATGACCCCAACCCAAATGCGAAAACTCGGGCAGGCCAGAGAGCGGCGAAGGAGGACTCAAGGGATGCGAAGAAGGTCTGTAATCAGAACCTATCCGTTTAGCTCCCTCTTCGCCTAATTGAAACCCGACGCCATCCTTGTCAACGAAAGAACCCGAGTGGCCGCTATCATCCCCATTTCCTAACAGAATCAACCCTTTCTCCGATTCTTTATCGCTAAACTTATCATGAACGCCTCCATTAGCTGAATTATGATCAACACCAATCTCTTTAATTTCCTCAGAAAGACGGGGTCTTTGAGTTACAGGAAGTGTACTGTCTCTCCTAGTTTTCTTTCTGAAAGAGATCCATAACGAAACCACCATGATCACTACACAAACTAAACATAAACAAATAACAATTATCACCCACAACTGTACACCACCGTATGGTTTAGTTAGACTTTTCTTAAGCTGGGATTCCATTGTCGTAAGCAATTCAGAGTTTTATGAATTCATATGAAAATGATGAGCGCCGACAGTCAGCAAAAATGTAAAACAGAAGACAAAGCAGAGAGTGAAGCAGAGGTTTATCCTAGGCAGAGTAAGCCAGCTGATGAAAGCCACATTGTAAGTAAAGTTGTAGGGTTTGGATTTCTGGGTTGTGAAAAATGGGGAAGAAGAGGTGGAGTTGTCAGTGGTTGGTGAAAAGCAAAGACATGCTTTACATTACATAAACCTGCTAGGCGCTAGCTATTATTATTAGCATTTTTTTCTATTTATTGAAACTGAAGCATCATCAACTGCTGTTTACAAGCTTTCCTTGTTACTTCTTCTTCTTACTTTTTTTATTAATTTTAAATCCTAATCAAATAAAGGTATCAAATAATCAAATTTTTGTTGTTTAGTAAAAAGGATATGGATTATAGGTGGTTTTGCTACTGAATTTTAGGTGATTTTGCGCTTACAGTCCCTCAATTTTATTATCTTTCTTACTACAATGTTTTTCTTTTATTTATAACAATAAACTTTAAAGTATATTAATATCACAAACGATGTGGCACTAATGTAGTGACGTGTGATTTTAATAGATAACTTGATGTTATATAATGTAAAATTTAATTTTATTATTTGTATAGACGTGAAGTTCATTGCCACCTCATTTAAAATTGATTGAAATTGAATCAAATTAACTAATGGCTGAAATTTATAGTGTGATGAAAATATGATTTTAATGTTTTAAGTTAAATAAAATGGATTATTGCTGAAGAGAAAATAAAGTTGTGTGACCATTAGTGCAAATTATTGTAAACCTTTTATTGTGTTCCCACACCTTTATTTTAGGTTGGATTAAAATATTGACTAATGAAATGGGATAAATTAACATTTTAAGAAATTATAATTATGTATCACCTTGTGTAAAATAGTTAATTTAAATTAAATAAAAAGATTCTAAATATTATTTCAAAATTCTAAATTATAATAAGATAAGAAAATGTTATACAAATATTTAAAGGGATAATCTATGATACTAGTGAAGAAAATAAATAGAGTGTGCCTTAAGTTTTTACAAACAAAAATTCAAAATTTAATATAAATGTTTGAGATTTTTTATTTATATACATATAAATTTAGATAAATGCAATAATAAAATAGTTTTTCTCCATCGACCAAATTGATGGGTTGACCATTGAGCCTCCAAAATCTATACTTCATAATAAGAACATTCTTTTCAAATACTATAAAGTTTAAATCTTTGCAACTCTTATTTGCATTATATCTGACCCCAATCCAAATAAACATTAAAATGTTTATTTGATCCATAATAGCATTTTAATGTTTATTTGATCCATTCAAATTACCGTATTTAATGTTTAGGTTGAGGAAAAGGGTTTTACGCAATGCTTTTGACTTTCCCCAAACACACGTCATCGAAGCATATCACAATGTTTCCAATTTTCTAATAAAATAGATTTAATCGGAGATTTTATATATTTGGTACATAAATGAGGTGTTCCCCCCGTATGGGTTTGGTTTAATGATTTAAGTCTCACCCATCTGGACACTAAAAGTCGTGGGTTCAAATTCCGGCTACGTCCTTTTTTAATATAGAGTGGTTGAGGTTGGGTTGCTGGCCATTATAGCCCGAATTTACCAGATATGTGGGCTTGCGGGCGGTCCACATCTCGGGATTTGACAATAATATTAAATTTCAGCTCAGTAGAGTGAGTCCTCGTCACCAAAATGAGGTGTTCAAAATGTGCAAAATTTGTTCACATTCATATGAACTTTAAATTCTTTAAAAAAAAATATGAGCTTTAAATGAGGTCGCTATTTTTTTTATAATAGTGTAACACATTTATATGAGCTTTAAATGTACGAAAGGAGAAAAGGTTATTATTTTTATTTGTAAATTTATCTTTTAATAATTTCATTGTAATTTTATTTAAATTTTATTTAATCTATTTAATTATGTCTATCTTTCGTCTCACTGCAATATACATTTGCATTCTTTTATTTATTTTGAGCTTTTATATTTTTAACTTTAATCACTGAAAAATAAAAATTAAAATTTTGCTGTTATTTTTAAAAAATTTAAATTAAGAGTTAACTTTTACAATTTTCAAAAACATATTTTGCTAATTAAGAAGTTAGTAAGGAATTTCAATTAAAAGTTGAGACAATTAAATAGATTGAAAAAATTTAGATATAATATAACGAATTATCAAATTGTAACAAATTTATAAACTTTACAAAGTTTGGATTAATTTGTAGAAACTCAAACGTTTTTCCTAAGCACCATTAAATCATTATATAATTAGTTTTTAAGTAAATAAAACCTCAAACACATTTATTAAAAGAAGAAATTAGCAACTACAGTATTAACAAAACAATGATGTTTTAGCCTTACCCGCTGCAATTAAATAAGAATAAAAGCTTAAGATTAGGATGTCTCTCAACACATTGACATGGTCACAAATTAATTATTAATTAATTATGAATCAAACTATTTGTATAAACCAACTAACCAAACCAACCACAGACTATATCAACATAAATAATCAAAATTACTAGTATTATTTTACATAACTAAACCTGTTTTATTTTTTGTAGTTGTTGTTAGACATTCAATTCATTTTATGCTATTAGTTAGCAGAAGCAAACATTTTAATTAATATATATAAATTAATGATTCTGTCTATTTCCTGATTTTAATGTCAAATTCTGTTTGAGATCACACAATAGTATATTATACGTTGTTGTTAGGTGGTCGTTGTAAAACGCGGTCCCGTTAACACCTAGTATGTTGGTTTTGCCCGTATAAAATTTTATAAATATATTATTCCTTTCTTATTTTTGACATATTCTTAGTCATCTTGCACGAGTTGTTAAATTAATTGGTGTAAACAAAAAGACTTATTGTTTTCATAAATTTGATTAAAAAATTTATATAATTAAAAAGTTTCGAATTAATTCTAGTTTAAGTTTACTAGTTGTTCAATTTGATGTGATTTAATGGGTTCAAATTAATATATTTTAATGATGGATTGGTTAAATATTTTTAATCCTACTACTATAATTCTTTAGCTATACACATTTGAATTTTAAAAATTATAAACTATCTCACATATTAATTAAATAGTTTTAAAATTCGAACACTTTCATTTTTTATTAACTATTGATGGATACAGAATCTTATCATAAGTACTGTGCAACCGAGTCGCAGGAGATCCATCTTCAGAAGATGTCGGACTCTCGTCCAAAGGGCTAAATCCGATAACAACTGAATCCGTGTGATTCACCTTGACTGGAATAATACTTCAATCCACAAAGATAAGATTGAATCCCTTAAAGACTAGGACAAAGCGCGTCGACTTAGGGATTCGGCCAAATGACCAGATCCACGAAGATCTTTCCTATTTGGATACAAACTCCAACGAAGGAAGATAAACTCCAATTGAAAAAGATGAAACTATTTAGGAAGATATTCTTAAATAGGACTCTCATCCGAATAAAAAACTACACTCTTAATTAGGGTTAAGCCTACTAAATAAGATTCACTTTCCTATTTCAAGACTACAAGATATACATTTAACTACTATATAAAAAATTTGAGGTGTGCCTAAATACATAACTATATTCATATACTCAAAATGCTATTCAAAACACTATACTGACTTTAGCATCGGAGAGTCAATCGGATCACCACCGTCCGGTTAGCTTCTACCCTATTTTGCAGTATAATCCACCGGATTAGAAGGCAGACTCCATCAATTGGCGCTGTCTGTGGGAAAAAGCTCCAAAACTTCGAACGAGAAGAAGTTTTTTCTGAACTCAGTATAAAATTTATTGAAGAAGATGACTTTTGATGGATCAAACCTCAAGAACAAGCTGATCATCGCACAGCGTTGCCCGCCGGAGAAAAAACGAAAAACACAGGAATCTAGAATACTATCAGTAACCTTCGACGATGAGAATTTTAGAAGGATCAATCAGACCCATAATGAGGCTATGGTTGTGGCCATGATCATTGAGCACTGGAATTTGGAAAGGATACTGATCGATGAAGAAAGCGCAATTAACCTAATGACAAGAAAAGCCTACAAAAGCTTAGGAGAGAGTTCTTGCGGAATTGAAAAAAAGACGTCGTCGGATTCGGCGGGTCCCCCATCAAACCAATAGGAACAATCATTCTGGACGTCAAACTAGGAAGAGAGAGGAAAGATGAAGAGCTACCTACGTGATTTAGCATCGTGGATATTGATCTATCATATAACGCGATCCTGAGGAGACCATTCCTCCATGACTAATGAACTGTAACATGCATAAAAGCCCTCACAATGAAAATACCTACCATAAAAGGGATTGTCACGGTGTAAGGCAAACAAATCAGCGCAAAAGAATGCTATGACAAAGCGGTAAGAGAATCTGTTGAAACTTTACCGATTGAAGTGATCTTGAACCATGACATCGAAGAAAAAGAAACCGCCCCTGAGGGCGAGATGAAAAAGCTGGAATTAGATGAGGAGAAAAGAGTAAATTTGGGATTAGGCATAAACTCTAAGTATGAAGAGGAGATCGTGACTATGCTAAAAAAGAATATCGGAACATTCGCCTTAAAGGTTTCGGAGATTGTGAAAGTAGACCCGCACGTGATTACCCACAAACTAATCTTATCATAAATACTATGGAGTCGAGTCGCGGGAGATCAATCATACTACAAGTACAATCTCACATGTTAATTAAAAAGTTATAAAATTGGAACATTTTTATTTTTTATAAACTAAGATCAAACATTTATTTTTCATAATTATATCAATTTATATTAAATATTGCAGTTATGTCTAAAACATCGAATTTTATTTTTTAAATCCAATTTTTGGTATCTTTTTCGATTACGATTAAATTTTAAAATATTGTATAACTTTTAAAAAGAATTCCTATAGAAATTTGATCCCAATTGATAAAAAAACGCAAAATATTGAATATAAAAATATAATTCAAAATTTTGGATATACCTACAAATAAAATCTTTCAGATTGGAAAGAATTATAAATATTAAAAGGTTCACCGTTAAATTGATGCTAGATGAGATTTGACCGGTCTGATTTTAAACCGGTTCACGATTCAAACCCCATACCGCCCTCTAGAGGTCAAATAGCTCTAGAGAGCTTTATACGCATGAAAATGGCCCAAGCTGGGCATCAAAGTTTCTTTTCTAGAGCACCATGGGGAAAAATACCCTCAATTTTAACTAAACTTATCAATGCTTGAGTCGAGTCTATATTTTCAATAAATCATCAGTCTCTCAATTTATTGATCTTAATCACACTTAACTAAAAATATAGGTAAGAGTCATCCAACCAATATATTAAAAATCAAACCGGTGGCTAAACTGGAGATTGTTATTTTTATTTTTTTAATATTATTTCATCACAATACATTTATAGTACAAGTTTTTAGTTTTTAAATTAGAGAAGCTTTCTTTCAATCTTTATAATATTTTTACTTTTTAGGAAATTTGTTTAAAGAACTTGTAGATTTTTTATTTCCTTTAAAAATCATTCACAGTTGCTTGATTATTTTTTAAAATCTTATCTTGAAGTATATCCCTCTAGCACGGTCACACACTCAAAGGCACCAACCGTTTTTTTAAAAACACAGAAAACACCATCATATGTAAAAAAATGATGAATTTTAATTCTTCTATCAAATAAAGAATTTGGACGATGGTGGATTGTGACAGTTCATAAATACTCATCACTTTTTATTATATCAAATAGTGGATTTTGTTTAAATCCATGGGTTGATCAAAATTCATGCATTCGTGTTTCCTCAATACAAACGGTGTCATAATATTTTTTTTATCTTTAAATTAATTAATTTATAAATATTATAAAATAAATGAATTTAAAAACCGCAACAATCCAATTTAGAATTGATTAATATAAAAGTAAAATGTATAGTAATTCTTAAATAATTTGAAAATAAAACAATTAAACGAGAATCAATCATTAATAACATGGAAATTAGAAAATCGCAAAAACCATTTGTTCATAAACTATTATCCCACTGTGGATGTGGGATAATTTATTGTCTAGAGGCTAAAAATCTTCTCTGTTTATTTACAGTTGCAGACTGAGAGTGTGACTAATACATAAATACATTTCTTCCGATTGAATCAAAGATCGCCCCAATCGATTCTTCTTCAGGTAAATCATTTCATTCTAATTATTTCTATATTTTCATTTTTCATCTTTACAGATCCGATCACTAACCCTGACATTTTAGGGGTTTTTGCTTTAATAAATTATTGGATTTGCTTTGCTCGCATTGTCGGTGATTCGGTTTTCTGATTTCCTTTTGCAGGTGTCGTTTCGAGGACTGAACTGTGGCCATTGGGTATTTGTGAATCCAAATGTGTGTTGTAAAAGAGAAGATTTATACACACTAGTATAGCATTATACACATAATTTCATTTTGCTGGGTGTGGAGGTAAATTAGAAGCAATCAAAATGATCCTAAGCAAGCCGCTTGTTTTGACTTACCTCTACCTTTTAGTCTACATTCTGCTCTCTTCCGGTGTTATTTTGTATAACAAGGTGCTTCCTTCTTTCCCCGTCCTCTTTATTGCGCGCCTTTTTGGTTCTATGAGCAATTTTAGCACTTGTGTATGAACTGTAAAACTGAATGTTCAGCTAGTTTCTTACACTACACACAATCTACTTTCATAATTAGCCAGAATTTGAGCTACATTTATGTCAGCTTATTGCTAGCAGTGCTTGTATGTTTGGCTTACAGCAGAATCTTATTTCAGCTGTATGGTTGTTATGTCGGCTTTACGATATTATGTTTACTTTTATTCTCACCCATCTAATAATTATTTTTGTTCTATTGTTGGAGCTTTATACTTGTCAAACTATGCTAGTCTGGTGCCGAGTGATTACTGGTTCACTATGCAAAAGTTCCCATATATGATCCTTGCTTAAATACGATGCTAATTAATTCTAATTTTCCATTATTCACTTCTTTACTTAGTTTTATACTTTTCTATGTGGTATGGTGGTTCATATGGTAACATGCTAGTTAAAGCTGTAACTTGTATGCGTGGTATTGGAAAATGGAAAGTGTTTTATCTCATGACATATGGCTTTCTGGTTTTGTTGCAGTGGGTTCTTTCTCCAAAATATTTCAACTTTCCTTTACCCATTACTCTTACAATGATCCATATGGCATTTTCTGGGATGGTAGCCTTTGTTCTTGTTCGTGTATTCAAGGTTTGGCTTCCTTATTTGTTTTAATTTCATTTTACATATGCATACAATTCCTTTTATTGCACAAGTAATTTTCAGTTAAATAAATTTCTTTCGCTGGGTTCGTTTCAAATAAATTGATTTTCTTAATCACCATTGTGCCTAGTTGCTCGTCATTTTGGTTTCTATTACTTTTTGATAGATTTATATCTTTTAAATGCTAAAAAGAAAAAGTAAATAGTGGGATTTGTCCTGCGAAGTACAATGGCTTATAATTATATTTCCTCCATGAGATTACTACTGAGCAGATGAAAGCCTCTCATATTTTCTTTTTATTGTGTTCCTAAAATATTATTTTGAGAATTAATTTCTATGAATTTCTGGGAGTCTTAGTTATTTATGCCATTAGAGATTATACATGGCTTAGAATGTTAGATTAAAATATTCTCGACTTAGAATATGAACTAATGCTGCCATTATTATAGATTATACATGACTCGGAATAGATTATCTATGTTGAACAATAATTTTCCGTTGCATGACCAGAGTAAAATTTTCAAAGCTCTCTGTTTCCTCTGAGTTTTTTTTGCTGTTTCCTTTATGCCTCTTATGCATACTGAAGGTTACCCTTTTATGGCAGGTTGTTTCTCCGGTGAATATGACTTTTGAAATGTAAGTGATGAGTCATTTCCAGTAAAAATTGTTTAAATTTCTTTGTCCTGTTGTAAGTTTGATTTGTTCAATCTCTCTTTCCTTAAAAGCTTTTTCTGATGTTGCAGATATGCAACATGTGTAGTACCAATAAGTGCCTTCTTTGCTGCAAGTCTTTGGTAAGAACTAAGTGCTATATATGTGAAACTCATCTTCTTTAAATATAACTTTGCATTATTATTGAAACAAAAGCATGAAATACCTGTAATTGGCATTTTCATGTTCGGATATCGAGTCCTGCCATTTCTAGTTAGTTCCGATGATTAGTGAGTCAATTTATTTCCTATATATGGGCTCGCAGTTATGCATGTGTAACTGGCAAACAGTTATATATTGCAATTGCATATTCTCTGATGTTATTTTGGGAAAATATTTTTTGTTTTACATTGCTATCAAGCCTGCATGTCTGCTTGGATTCCTTGGGGGTGTTAATTTGGGCAGCTTAAAAATGCTGAATTTCTGGATTATCTTTTATGGTTAATACAGTAATTTTATGTGTTGAAATATGGTTTAGGCAGATGACATTGTTATGGCAACTCGATGCTTCATTTGATTGTAGATAAATAGATAAGATCTGGTGGACAGTTAGTGGTTCATACCAGTTTGTTTGGAGCTGCACCAAGCTCATTTAGTCTCCAGTTCAACTCAAGATTGTTCTTCAAGAGCATCTGTGAAGAATGCCATTGCTGAACAATGATTACAGCATCTGTTTATCAAAATCCAAAGGCTCCAGCCTTTTGACATTCTATGATTTATAGGCTTTTAACAATATATATTACTTGTCTTTACAGGTTTGGGAATACTGCTTATTTGTATATTTCGGTGGCCTTCATCCAGATGCTTAAAGCTCTAAGTATGTCTACAGCAGAGTAGTTTTTTGTTTTTTATTAGCTCCTTAAATCTTCTGAGTAGGTATGTATGGCTAATGGTTTGGATTTTACAGTGCCAGTGGCGACTTTTATCATGGCTGTTATGTGTGGCATTGATAGAGCAAGATGTGACGTGTTCTCCAACATGTTGCTGGTCAGTGTTGGAGTTGTCATCTCCTCATATGGGGAAATTCATTTTAATGTCGTCGGGACAGTTTACCAAGTCACTGGCATCTTTGCAGAAGCACTAAGGCTGGTTTTGACCCAAGTTCTTCTTCAGAAAAAGGGCTTGTCCTTAAATCCTGTTACCAGCTTATACTACATAGCTCCATGCAGGTAATGTGCAATTGGTGCTATTTTTATTTTTATAACTCTAACTATTTTATAGTCCTTATGTCCTATTGAGGTGCATAATTACAATTTTGTTCTCTTTAGCCGTGCGATGATATGTTGATGCTATTGTTGGCTCTTCGAACATCATATGTTCTTGAACCAATAGTTCAGCGTCTTCTCAACTCAAATATTATTATTTTTCTCGTCGTGCAGCTTTGTCTTTTTGTTTGTGCCTTGGTATTTACTGGAGAAGTCTGAGATGGAGGTTTCACAGATTCAGTTCAATTTTTGGATCTTCTTCTCCAATGCTCTTGCTGCATTAGCTTTGAACTTCTCGATATTTTTGGTTATTGGTAGAACAGGAGCAGTCACCATTAGGGTTGCTGGTGTCCTAAAAGACTGGATACTGATAGCCCTTTCGACCGTCATATTTCCTGAGTCCACAATAACCGGGCTGAATATAATTGGTTATGCAATTGGTATTTTTCTTCCCATTTAAAGTTTAAAAGCCTTTCATCCAATTCAGAAAGTTTAGTTTAACATTCTTCTCTTGTTTTGCAGCACTTTGTGGTGTTGTCATGTACAATTACTTGAAGGTCAGGGATGTACGTGCCTCTCAGCTGTCTGAAACTTTGCCTGAAAGACTAGCAAAGGTCAATGTTCTTGCTAGTCCGCAATGTTTTGAGGCATATTTATACTCATTTCATTCAGTTTTGAAACTCGCTTTGTTTTAACTCATTTAGAAATTGCATAAAATTGCAAAAATGCATCACTGCCCTGCTCATTAAATTTCCAATCAATTTATTCTTGCAGTGGCTTCACTATAAAGTGTGTGATACCATTAAGGATGAATTATTTCCATAACATATACACATTGGTTGTGACAGGATTGGAAGTTGGAGAAGAAGTCATCTGATTTATTCACACCCAACAACAACGGTGATAATAATGGAACAGGTAGCGGAGGTGGCATTTCTTCTGATTTGAAGACCGACGAAGAAGCTCCTCTAATTTCATCGAGGCTATCGCACATAGGTCGGTCACAACTTGGCAACCACGCTGCATGATTATTTTTTGATGCTGTTCAACCGTAGTTTTTGGAAATTTTACATCCTGAAAGAGAAGGAGAAGAGGAAGGCGACAAAGCGCATCTTGCGATGCCCAGAGAAGTAAATGTTTTTTGTATTAGTTGTCTTCTTGATTGACCCTGCAAATTGAATGGGCAAAAGTAACTGTACCTACATCCCTTGGCATCAATGTCTTGCCAAAACTGGGCAAAATCATTTATATTTTATCTTTTTGGCTAATAGTTTATATCTCCATTTGAATCAGCGTTGGCTGGTCGTAGCAGCAGTGGCTTAATGCTATTTAGTAAATTAAATCAATCAAAATATTAATGCTCAGGCCACCCAGCAGCCGAACCTAGAACTGGAATGAATCAAACTTCAGACAGTGGTATTTATAAACTTTAACTTGAAACACAGCAGGTCAAAATGACAAGTTAGACATTGGAACAGTTTAACAATAAGATTCAAACCAATGCAAAAAGCCAGATTTACAATGACAAACACAATCAGGATATGCACATCTCAGTTGAGAAACAAATCACGAGGACAGAGATAGAAAAGAGAAAATACAACCCTTCCCCCACTACTCTCAACAGAAAACCATAAAAATTGAGTGGGAAAATTGTGAAAAGAATTAATTCAATGCAAAATGTTCTGGATCCCTAATATACAACAGCCTTCTTGCCGGAGCTGGAGGTGCCAATCCAGGAATGTCCCTTATATCTTTGTTCTTGGGGTCGACAATCTGAACAATTACATTACTGGAATTAGATAAAGGAGTTTCGGACATTCACATAATATAATTGCATATTAACAAATAATAGTAAACTGCATATTCTCGACGGCAATATCAGCAGTGGAGTCAACATGCAGTTGACTGTGAAAGACGAACTTTTCTAGTCTTATACTCAAAAACTGAGGTGCTTGTAAAGAGGGATACATGGCCAGAAAGCAACAAATGGGTTTCGTTTCGTCAGCACACAAAAGACACTAAACTCTTATGATCATTTATTTGTTTTGAAGTCTAAAACGTTTTTTAGATACTTCGCTATGAGTGAAATGATGTACAAATAAGGGTGCCTTCCACCTCACTTGAGAAAAGCTAAAGTCTGGTCCAAAAAGTGATGAGTTCAGGAAAATGTAAAGGCTTAATGGAACTTATAAATGAAGCCAAGAGGATGGATACCTTCACAACGATGATGGCAATCACACCGCAGACAATGAGAAACAGAAACATCATTATACATTTATCAGTGGCCACCTGAAGAAAAAGAACCCACAAAACAAAAAGTAAGCGACCGATAAAAATAAGAGAGAAGAAACCTTGAGAGGATTGCTAAGATCCCTAACCTGCCTCCCAATTTCCTTCACTAGCTGTGATGCCTTCTTAATTGAGAACTGAATTGTATCCAGCTCATTAACAATACGCCCCATTTGTTCAGTCTGCAGAGTTTTGAATTAGCACGATGAGACCAACATTCACAATGAAGAAAAGAAAAGAAAGAGTAAGAAACTCTGATTACTGTATATCATACTTACTTGGCCTTTCATGGTAACAGCGGTTTGAGTTCCTACTTCAATAGTTTGTTGAACAGTCTGCATGCAAAACCTTAAGTACACAATATTGGTAACTTAATTGCTTCACGGAAAAGAGTATGAAGCTAGTACCTTTTTAGAGCGTTCAATGGCTTGATCTGTCTCATCCATTGTCTTCATGCCAGCATCGACAAGTTCTTGATTTGACATTGCTAATAGGAAAAAATATAATTAATACTATGAGGTCAAATCTAAACTTTTATTACTAACTATGTGAAACTGAGTACAAAATAAAAATACATGTAATAGATATATCATATAAGATTGATAAATTCTCCGTGCAGCGCATTCTCATATTTTTGTGGATCAGTTTCATATGAGTACTAAGGTGCAACAATTTTTTTATTTCTGTGATTATCCTTTTCCTTTCTTGCAGTAACCAGCAGAATAAAAAATATAGCTCTCTTTGGTAAAGTAATATCCAACCAGACTAACAAATATAACTCTCTTTGGTAAAGAAATATCGAACCAGCCACCATGCTCCCTATCTACAACTTTGGGCAATTATTTCAATAAAAAGGTGCGTCTGAAACACACTGGATGGATTTAACAATCAGATTCAAGAGCAATCCAAATTAATAGCAAACTGATTGGAAAGAGATATATAAAGGCCGGAATCAAATAACAGTTGCAAACAACTATAAAAAAAAGAATGTAACCTGATGCCATTTGAACATTTTCTTCAGCTAAAGGTTCACTGCCCCCTGCTCCCATATCAAAAAGTTCAACTCTCTTGTTTCCGAGGGTATTCATATAGCTGCAGGTCCAAAATATAGAGTCAGAAGTTCGAAGTCCAAAAGTAATAACAAGACTAATAAAATTACAAGCCCATTCAGTTTCTCTTTCTCTCTCTCTATTTGTTTTTTGGTTTGAGAAGTCCGTACAATTTTGTGGATCAAGTTGCATATGTCACTAATTTATTCATCCTAGGCATGTTTTGGCCAAAGTGATTGTAGCCTTTCAAATGAAAGGCTGACATTATCACAAAATGCAACTGAATTCCATACAGTCTAATTCTAACAGGCGAACTTACGTTTTCCTCAGAGCCACGTATGAATTCAGCTCTTTTATCTGCATAAAAAAAGAATCACTATTGAATTTACAAACTTATACATGTAGAGATAAGTAACTAAAGTAACGAGTTCACACCATAATGGAGAAAAATAAGTTATAAAAGAACTGACCATAGATTGCTTCTCATCATTGAGTTGCTTATTTACATCAGGAGGATTTCTACTCTCGTCATCTTTGACTCCACGATCAAACTCTTTAATCAATCTGAAACGGTTTATCGAAATGATACACCCCAATTTCATTAAGTCATTCAAAAACACAAAGAAGAAGGGCTTAGTTACATATGATTCAAATCAATACTCTGCCTGTTCTTTTTCTTGAAACCCAACTACTAACCAACGACTAGCTTTTCCAAACAGTAATACATTGAACAACAGATATTAAAATCCAACTATGATCCATTTCTCCAACTAATTTTATCCCTCAAGTTGTTAAGCACTAAAAGTCACATACATTGGCTATTCGAACAAGAATTTACCGAGTTCACGTTAAAAATACGAATCAACAAATAATGTGGATGTCGAGTTGTCGAGTGTGTGAACATAAGGCTGTCTATACCTTTTACATTCCCTCATCCTGCCAGTAAGTTCCTCGAGCTGCTTACTTTGTCTGCTGGAATCCTTGACTTTATCCAGCTTTTGAAATCCATTTCTGCAACACATAAGCATCAAATCATAGTGTAAACACAAATGAAAACAATCAGATAATAAAAAAAACATCGGAGATACGAAATGCAGTTGAATTGCAGATGAACACAAATAAATAAAAAGAAAAAAGGGAGTTACGAAAGAGCGCGAAAATTGTCCTTAATTTCGCCGTGGATCTGCTCCAACTGAGGGCTCATCATCGGCAACTCCTCCCTTGCCATAATTATTTCTATTTCGGTTATTTGAACAATCAAATAACTGAAAATTAATGGACGGATCTGTGAATTTGATTATGAGCAGAGTGAGCGGAGTGTGAGTTTGAGTAGGGTGTTTCCGGTGAAGGAGCCACCGGCGGGAGAGTGAATTGGGTGAAGCTGAGAGAATCGATAGATTAGGGCAAAAATGAAGAGAATTAAATTTAGGGATTGGAATAGACAGTTTGTTTGGGTTTTGATAAATTAAACAAAACAAATTCTTTGGCACAGCGAATGTTCTTTTTAACTACTGCTATACTATAATTAATTAATTAATTATTAGTATTAATAATGTGGATCTATCCGTCTTATTCTGCCAATACCCAGCTCAGCTGCCTCCTATAAAATTAAACTAACTCTTCAAAAATTTATTATATGAAAACTTAGATATTGATAAATGTTTTCTAATAACAGAAAAAAATTAGTTGTATTTTTATATATCAAAGTTTCTGATGAAAAATATAAATTTCAAAATTTATGTATTTTCAAGTTACTAATTATTTTGAAAATATGTTTAGATTTCATAAATTTTTAATTTGTTTTATTTCTATCTATTTTTTTTATTTTTGTATGGGTTTATTTTTTTTATTTAACTTTTATCTTAATTTCCTTTGTTTTTCATCGTTTTGAATTTTTTTGTTAATATTGAATTTTATATTATCATTTTTATAGTTTTTTTAAAAAAATTATTTGGCTCCTTTTCAAAAACCAATTATCTTTTTTTTTTATCAAAAAAAATATCTCTATTTTTCTATTTTATTTATTTTAGACATATACAGATGAACTTTACTATTGTAGCCTCCAAATAAAATAAGATATTAATAAAAATCTAATAGAAACTCAGTAGGAAAATCAGACACAAATGTAATTTAAATTTAAGATGAATACATAGCACCTATTGTCCATGAGCCAAGTCAAACTAGCTAAAATTCTCATGTGCATTATTAAGGTTTTGGTTTCGCCCTTCAATAAAATCGGTGGTTTAAGGCTAGTTTAAAACTTGAAAATCTAACCATTTTCTACCTCTATCATAGAAAAAAGCAATTTGTTTTTTAATCATTCAAAAGAAAAAACACATGTAGGAAAATTTAATCCTACAACTCCGACAAATATATATCATTTAATCTATAACTCATAACAAAAAAATTTACTTAAAAAATATACAAAAGTTCTTCAACAAACAAATCAATATGTCTAAAGACCTCTTCAATATCAAATTAAATTTTTTTTAATAAGATATTACAAAATAAAATATTTAAAATTTACAAATAAATTATCATGAATTATTATTTATTCAAATGTATTTATATTTATATATCTTTAAAAGCGGTTATTTGATTCAAAAATAGGACATCTTTATATCTCATTATTCATTTGCGATGGTGACGATAATTCTTATTATATTTTTAATTTTGATTTGTACTATTTATTATGGCCGAAATGATAAATATTTAAATAGAGACCGCGTTTGAGATTCAAATAGTATCACATCAACAATAAAAATAGCTTTTCATACAATTCATCGAATAAACCACTTATACTTTAATAGTTTAGTCATGAAATGACGACATCTCCAATTATGTCACTCGTCTAAATTTTAAATAATAATATTAACATTCTAATAATGCACATTAAATTAAAAATAAACACTATCATGCAAAAACATTTGTTTTTTATTGATGTAATTTTTTAAAAAAAAATTCTCGCTTAGAAAAATTGCAGGGCACTCACGCAACCTTCTTTCGGCTAGCTCCGCCCTATATGGATATAGGTTTTATTTTATATTATTCCAAATTTAATTCTCTAAATAATAAAAAAAAAGACTAAGATTATGATTTTAGTAGATTTTGGGTAAAATAGATTATGGTACTAATAATGCAGTCTAAAATTAAATATCAAGATTAAGGTTCTAAAAACAGAAAAATAAAGGCACAAAACCCGAGAAGCGCAAGGACACAATCCGTTGTTATCGACGCCAACCGTTTCAGAGATAACACGTGTCATCATTCTAGTCCATCGTCAACCCCACATCCTCCTCCTCTTCTTAATCTTCCTCCACTGCAATTTCCTCTGCTAATACTAACCTAATCCCTAATTTACTCTCTCTATAACCTAAAAGGCTCGCCTGACTTTACCTTTTCAGGTTTAGAGAGACGGCCGGACCTCTTCAGTCGGCGGATGCTTTAAATTCGATTTATGTTAGTTTTGAAATCATTCTCATTTAAAGCGTGGCGGCGGCGGTGCATGTTTCTGTCGAGGAGGAGAAATGGCCGCTAAGAAGGCGTGTGAGTCGTTCTCGAAGTCTTTTATAGAAGAGGTTCAGAAATGGGGACGTATGAAGCAGACCGGAGTTAGTCTTCGGTACATGATGGAGTTCGGGTCTAAACCTACTGAAAAGAATTTGATGATTTCCGCTCAATTTCTTCACAAGGAATTGCCCATTCGAATCGCTCGCAGAGCCATTGAGCTTCAGTCTCTCCCGTACGGTTTATCTGATAAACCCGCTGTTTTGAAGGTACTCGTTCTTTTTCTAGGGTTTGTATTCAATTAGGGTTGTCATTAAATAGGTTTTCAGAAGTTGACTTAGCGATCTTTATTTTATTTTCATCAATAATTTAATATGTTTGACTTGTGATTTTTATTTCTTTTAAAGAAGAAAAGATTATGCATGTTTAGCATTTTTATTAATTAATTAGTTATTACTTATATTTTGATTGTAAGGTGCGAGATTGGTACCTGGACTCTTTCCGCGATCTTAGATTGTTTCCTGATATCAAGGATTCGAATGATGAGAAGGAATTTACCCAAATGATTAAGGCTATTAAGGTCAGGCATAACAACGTGGTTCCTATGATGGCATTAGGTGTTCAGCAGCTGAAGAAAGGCATTGATCTTAAGATTGTTTATGAAGATCTTCACGAGATTCATAACTTTTTGGATCGTTTTTATATGTCCAGAATTGGAATCAGAATGCTTATTGGTTAGTATGGATTTTTAATTATGGTTATTTATCCGTTTGCGATTTGTACCAACTTACTTGTTCTTATTGGCTGCGTTGTCTGAAATTCCTATAATTTGCTCTCGTTTTGGACAATGCTCAGGGCAGCATGTGGAGTTGCACAATCCCAACCCCCCTCCTCATTGTGTAGGCTATATTCATACGAAGATGTCTCCTGTTGAGGTTGCTCGAAATGCTAGTGAGGATGCCCGTTCCATCTGTTTCAGGGAATACGGGAGTGCTCCTGATGTTAATATATATGGGGATCCCAGCTTCACTTTCCCGTGAGTTGAATTTCCTCATTTAGTTTGAGCTTGTTATTCATAAGTTCCGGTTCTCATTTTCCTTGTATTGGTCTGATTGTGTATCAGGTATGTTCCAGCACACTTGCATCTTATGGTTTTTGAGTTGGTCAAGAATTCCCTGCGTGCTGTTCAAGAGCGCCACTTGGACTCGGATAAAGTGGCACCTTCTGTGCGATTGATTGTTGCTGAAGGAATTGAGGATGTCACTATAAAGGTAAAAATTATTGTGACTTTGAGCTCTTACTGAAAGTTCTTTCTCAATTCTTTATGTGAGCCTTCTTTTCTCATCCTTCTCCTGTTGAGTGTTTTAAATGCTTCTTTTCGCATCCTTCTCATGTTGAGTGTTTTAAATGCTCTATCTAGGGCCTGACCGGCACTTTATTGCAACAAGTTAGATATTAATAAGCTGTTCTTACTGCTAGCGCAGGTATCAGACGAAGGGGGAGGTATTCCACGGAGTGGTCTTTCGAAAATTTTCACTTACCTTTACAGCACTGCTAAAAATCCATTGGATGAGCATGCCGATCTTGGAACAGCGGATACAGTAACCATGGCTGGATACGGATATGGTCTTCCAATTAGCCGCATGTATGCTAGGTATTTTGGAGGCGATCTGCAAGTTATCTCTATGGAAGGATATGGTGAGTTGGTTATCCCTATCAATGCATTGTTATTTGAATGTTTGAATGCTCAGAACCCAGTTTTCTTGAGTTCGTTGTCGAATGGGATATAAGCAATTTGAGGGTATGAGGTCATATTATAGATAATCTCATTAGTCTTGCCTATTACATATCATCTATAAACTCGGTATGGTATTCCATAACTCAATGTTAAGCTACTCCAAAATCTGCTTATATTTATCTTATTTTTCTGTGAGAATTGCTGTCAATTAAGCATTTCCTCATGTTTGTGGTTTATACTTGCAGGCACTGATGCATACCTTCATTTGTTGAGATTGGGAGATTCACAAGAGCCCTTGCCATGAGTGTTCAACTTCAAAACCGAACTTCTTGACGACAATGACATTTGAATCGTAGCATTCACACTTAAAAATTTGTAGAATGCAATACTGTTCAAGTGTTCAGGCTTACAATATGGCCCTATTGGCTCCGGTATTTCTTCATGTTGCTACTTTAGCATGCGCTGCAACAGTAATTCCTTTTAAAAGTGTCATATAAAACAAGCGTTCCTTTCAGAGGTTTGATTACAGCAGCAAAGTTTTAGGCTTAAACAATTAATATTTCTAGACAAACTATAATAAATTGTTATTTAAAGAATATAGTATTACAGATATGATTAACAAAATTAGGCCAATGCCTTGCACGTTATTGTCACCGCTTCAGTACAAGCCATTCCTCATACCACCTCCGATTGTGCTCTAAAAATGTAAAAATCAATCAGTGATCAAACTTTGTTTTCTTACACTTGAAGATTGAAGATTATATGAACAATAAAGCCTATAAACGTCGTTTGTAACATCGTTCTAACATAAGAAATAAAATTTACAACAATGTATTAAAAATGACATAAAAATTGTAATTCATAACTCCTATCTTTGAAATAAAAATGCTCGAATCTCAATATATATTTCATTTGTAAATAATAAAGTCTTTAAAAATACTTGTATACATAGCACCTAATATATTTAAAGATTCAACACATATTTACTTTCAGAAATAGAAAAAAAAAAGATATATTTATGATTTATAAATTCAATATATAATATTTATATTTATATTTACTCTTAATTATGGCTGTATTCACTTAACACATTTAATATTTATTAATTAAGAAAAACAATTAATAAATTTCCAGAATAACAAATTAAGAAAAACAGTCTTAAAAGAATAAAATAATTAAATTAAAATTGAGGGAAATAACAGCTGCAAAAGGCCCCTTGCTACTCATGTCTATGAAACTCATCGAATAGCTTTTCTTTATATTCAAATAATTTGGGATAAATTAATAATCTTTTCATATAAATAATTTTATTTAATTGAATTCAACTTCACAAATGAAGTAAACTCACAAAAAAATAAAGAAGAAATAAATTAAAAGTAACAAATTGAGAAGTAAGTTTCTTCAACTAAAACCAGAATGAATTGAATTGAATTGAATATTAGTATCTAAAACCGGAATACAACAACTACATTAACCAAATAAATCAACACTGTCTACAAAATTAGCATCTGCAGAATGAGTTTTACTAAACTATTATACCATAACAGAACATCAGCTCAGATGTGGAGAGGGAGAGTTCTAGTGGCGTTTAAACTACAGTGATGTATTCTTATTAGCACCGTTTTCATTTCTTGACGATCTTTTTTAATGAGTAGCACATAACATGCGGCCGTTGCTATTACCAGTAGGAGCAGTAGCAGAAGCAGAAGAGAGGAAAGCAAACCGTTCGAGAGCATCACGAGCTCTCTTCTTAAAAAATTGATATTTTTAGACAAAATCTAATAAATCCTTAAAAAAACATAGCATTAAATATATGATTAACAAAATCAGGCCAATGCCTTTCATGTTATAATCACTGCAACAGGGGTGCGCTTGTTCTGAATGCATATGAGACAACACTATAATTGATCAAACAATACCTTTTTCCATCAGTTTCAGTACAAGCCATTTCTCATACCACCTGCAATTGTGCTCTAAAAATGTAAAAGCCAATACGGTCAGTGCCTTCTTTCCTTAGCTCGCTTTCTAGATTTACGGCCCTTTATCTTCCAGTTTTCATTTCCGCCTGGATGATTCTGCTCTTGAATCTCTCTAACCTTACGCTTTCTATAACATGAGCAAGTGATTCGTGTTCAATTATGACAAGAGCAAGCTTTCAATTGCCTTAAATACAATAACACTAGCAGTAACTATATTTGCTGCTGGTGCAAGCACTTTATCATTCTTAGTTATAAATAAACTTACAAATGCTGAATTTAGTTCAAAAACAAGTAAAATAAAAATAAGAACTTCCAGTCAAGTTGTGTAGCACACAACACATGGATTATATCTAACCTGTAAGCGGCTAGAGTGGCATCAGAAATGATCTCCTCTGCAAGGGTTGGCTTCCTCTCCTTCTTAGTCAGCCTAGCCGAAAAGAAATCTGTCGGAGACTGTATAACTGTGCCAACCTGACAGAGTTCCAAAAGAAACTAATGAACCACTCGTATCACAAATGTCGCAAATCGTAAACAGATTAAATAGTCATACATGGAAATACTTGGGAAGTCCCTTTGATTTGAGTTCAGATTTCTTGTAATGCCTCTTGGGATCAATAACACTCCTCAGCTACATAATCACAACGAAACAACACAAGTCAATACTAACCGACAGGTTTAACTAAGAAATCAAAGACATGGGTTGGGAGACCAGCCTTAAGGAGCTGAAAATCCTTCTTCAACTCGGGGGTTATCGTGGGAGCCGGCATGTCAAACCTGTGAAAATATTAAACTCAATCAAAATTCTAAAAATATGAAAAACAGAAGACATTTGTATGGAAGAAAAAAGAAAAAAAATTACCAATCCTTGCCGAGAGTATCTTTGGCTTGGGATTTGAGAACTTTGTTGAGCTTGCGAGGATCGGTTGGAGGCACAAATAAGCCGTCGATTAGCTCTGAATTGGATCTCCAGAGTGCACCGGAGCTTTTAGTATTGGACTCTGTTCTAGTATTATTGGAGGAAGACGAAGACGAAAACGGCGGCAACTTTGGCTCCCATGATAATCCAATCACCGGCTTCTTTTCTCCCATTTCGATTCTGAAGTAAAGTAGAAAGATTGAGAGAAAATTAGGGTTCAAAGGTAGAAAACCTTGTTCCTGGTAATATCAATTGGGTTACAAAACCCTGCTGAGGTAAACCCTAATTAAATAAATACTCTGACGCCCATTTCCATCAGCTATTGCTCTTAGTTGAGTTGGTCAAATATCAATTGTTTAAAGTAAAATTCATTTTAATCCCCAAACTTATTTTTCTATCACATAACTTCAAAAAAATCATAAAATCAAATAAATTTTTAAAAATTATTTATAATTACATATAAAACTATATATATTAATTATTTTTTTATCTTAATTATAAATTGACATGCTTAATTAATAATAAAAATAATAACAATTTTTATTATTAATTTAAGAAAATATAAATAAAAAAATTTCAAATTAACTTTTTATTTAGTATATTGATAATAATTTTTTTCACCAAATAAAATATTTTTAAAAGAATATTTTTTATTTTATGTATTTAACAAAATATACGTTAATAACTTAATTATTTTGCCGGTTACATATCAACTAATAAAACATAATTTTGTCGAGTAAGTATAAAATACGAAATAATATTTTCTATTTGTTTACAAAAAAATTAAAAATATAGCTCAAAGGACCATACGCCTTTTTTTCTCCTCAAGAGTTAGGAAAAAATACAATGATTAATTGGCTAGAAGTTAACTTCAGAGATTGGCTAAGAAGTCAAAAAACCAGAAATATTTCTTCACAAGGATCATAAGACCCAAGTCCAAAAATATTTTGTCAGAAGAATAAAGTTAGAAATCACGTGGTTTTATAAAACAACAATTCATATGACCACGTCTGCAGTTTCTTAGAAAGTGGGGAAGAAAGTGAAAACATGTGCAGTTAAAGATGAGCGACAGTTTTTTAAAGCGCTAAAGGCTATAAATAAAAAAGGAGCAAAAGGATATTAATCCGATCTATCATCCAAAAAACACGCCCAAATGTTAAAACATTTATATTTTCAATTTTCTTCAATTTATAAATACATTTACGGTAGAAATTTAATATTTACATTCAAATTCTTAACAATCTTTTGGAGTGTACTTGTTATAAAGTTAACAAGGCCCCAATTTACGAAGTCAAGTTACACAATTTGAAATCCGCTTCCTGACACACCCGCAATTTTCACACGCCTATTACGGTTATTCACTATAATCGCAAAATACTAACCACACTATTAATAATTTATTAGTACCAGATATATAGGGTTATGAATAGAACTTATATTTGCAGATAGAATTTATTAATAATTATTGATGATATCCTAAAAATCTCACATGTCTATTTTATATCATAAAAACCAACATTATTATTTTATAAGAAAACCAATGCACTATCTTTTCTTCGATTCAAATTGATTTAGTTTTATTTTGTTCGGTTAAAAAAGGTTCAAAAAAATTGTTTAAATATTTCTAATTTCTTTTGAAATATTATTTTATTTTATTTTCAAAATATACTTTGTTAAAAATATATTTTTAAAATAATCATTTATTTAATTTTTTTTCATAATAATTCACACTTTAGTCAATTTCATTTGAACATTAAACGATATGGTCATTCGCTTTTGTTATTGTCAACAGTTTAATCTCTATGTTTATTTTTTTTGTTAGTTAACAAAATTAAAGAACTTAGTGGTAAATTAATTTTCAAATATGAAAGACAAAATCGTTGATAAAAAAAAATAAGGGACAAAATCATTAAAAAAATTGAAAGAGAATGACCATATAGTTTCGTGGACTCGGTTGACCAATACAAAAATAGGCGAAAGGATTAAGCTGTTGACTAAAAAAAAGAGATCATACATTTGATTTTTAAACAAAAATAATTAAAATATGAATTATGACAAATGTGTAGGATGTCATAATAATTTGCCCAATTTATAACAATGTATTATAAATGAGTAAATGACATAAAAATTGTAATTTACGACTCCTTTATCTCTGAAAATAAAAATACTTGTGAAATCTAAGTGAAGTATAGAAAAATCCAATTAGACAACCTTAGAGGGTGTGAATAGATTAAAATTATTTTAAAAATAGAATAAAAATTTAAAAAGAGTTAAAGATTGGAGAGATTGAAAAAAAAAATTAATCGACTACTCAATTAAAAATTGAAATTTATAATCTACTAATCAAGATTCACAAAAGAGTTTTTTAAACTAACTACAAACTTAATATTTTATAGTTGAACACTAACTAATGAATTTTCTCAAAAATAAAAGTTTGGCTTACGAGAAGTGTCCAAAGTTAAAATCCAACTTATAATATAATTTTTTTTAGGCCAATGAAGAACCTATAAATATAGAATTTACAAGTTTACTCCAAAATTACAAAAATAAAAATTAATTTAAATGATGAAGATTTGAAAAATTATTGTTTCAATGTTGTAATTTCTTAGCCTTAAAACGACACAAATAATGGAACTATCAACTCCCATTCTATTGTCAAAAAAAAAAATCAACTCCCGTTCTCATTCTTTTTTTTTTTTACGAACTAAATGGCCCTAAGAATTTTATTTCCTGCAACCATAACTGCACCCCCACAGCCCCCCCCCCCCCACCCCAAATGCAAGACCCCATTGATTTTGACGACCCCCTGTCTGTTTGCACCAGCCATTTTGAGGACAAATCGAGATTTCCTTCTTGGTTTTATCATGCTCATTACCCTTGGCATTTTAAGGGTTTGGTAATCAGAGAGCTTATGATAAGCAAGAGACATCACAAGTATTTCTCATTCAAATAATTTGGTATAAACTACTAATGATCTTTTGACTATGCATATCAATAGTTTTGTTTAATTGCAATTCAACTTCACAAATGATCTAAATTCACAAAAATAAAAGAATAAATCAGAATGAATTGAATTTTAATCTAAAACCAGAATACAATAACAACTACATTGTCTACAAAATTAACATCTTATGCACTTACAGATTCATACCATACCAGATCATCACCTGTGTAGAGGAAGATTTTTAACGGCGTTTAAACTGCGGTGATGATGTATTCTTGTTACCACCATTTCCATTTCTCAACTGCTCTTCATTACCGAGAGCTGCAGACGACAGGAACGCGAATCGTTCGAGAGCATCACGAGCTCTCTTCTTAGCCAAACTCGCCTCCTGCACTCTCCTCTCAGCTTCAACCCTAGCCACCGCCGCAGCTTTCGCCATCGCCACGGCGGAAATCTTGGCTGCGGCGACGAGAGCTCGAGCGGAGTCGATATCAATGGCATTAGAGCTAGGATTGTCATCGAAGAATGAGAAATTAGAGGAAGAACAAGCGGGGCAGAGGAAGAGAAGAGGGTGAGAGGAGGAGGGAGCACAGGCGAGGTGAGAGATGGAAGGGCAGTTCAGGCACATCAGCCGCTCCTCTACAGCCGGAATAACACAGCGTTTGTCATCATCGGAGTATACGTGGAAGCACAAGGGACAGAAGAGGCCTTGGTGCCTCTTTAGCATGCAATCAGTGCAGAGGCGACGGTAAATGCCTCTGTGTCGGACGCTGTGGAGGAGCCACCTCTTCTCTCCGCCGCAGCCGCTGCATTTGGTAGAGTAATAGGATTGGTGGAGTTGCTCGTGCATTGCAGCGATTGGGTTCTCTTCTCAGCCTAAACTAACCTAGACAGACAGATAATTAGGGTTTTAGGGATTGTATTTGGCAATGTGTGTGCATAGATGGAGAAGAATTTAAGAGAAATCTAATAATAGTAATGTAATCATACAGTGGATGTCATTACTTAAATAAGAATTTATTTTTCTCTAATCAGGATTTGTTTTTTCATAATTAATTTTTTTTCAAAAACAAAAAACAAAAATGAGCTACAATCTCTTAGGAGGGGATTATAAATCTTACTAGTGAGTTATAGCTCAAATGGTGTAAACGTTGGGCAATAATATTATCAATGAGTTATAACTCAAATGGTTTAAACGCTAGGAAACAAAACGCTAGGTCATGGATAAAATAGTAACGTATAGATTAAAATCGTCAAAGATTTGATCTCTGAGAAGGGTAAAAATTTCTCAAAAGATTAGAGTGACAGTGTCCAAGTGTAGATCAAGAAACTTCACAGAATGATGAGGGAACAAATTTAGAGTCGGATGACTATGAAAAGGGGTTGAAGCGAATACAATTATGACCCAAAAGCACCATTCACTTTATTGACATGAAACATATTTAGAATTTCAATTTGAGTTCATACATGGGATGACATGGCCAACCAAATTTAGTTGGCTAATTTTAGTTGGCTTCACATGTTAATAAAATGAAAATGATGGAGCAACAACCAAAACTATAACTTTCCCTCTCCGTACAAAATTCCTATCCCTTTTCCATTTCCACTGAATCAAATCAAACACTACATTAATCTGCAGCCATAAAGGGATCAACCTCTCCAAGATCAGCACTCAGAATTTCTGATGTATCATCTTCTTCCTCGTCCTCAGCCCTAAGGTATGTAGGGAATGGCAGTGATGATATATCTGCTTTCTTGTACACCGCGTCTTTTATAAACACAAAACTTCCTTCTGGACCAGGAACCTGTTCATTTTTCCAACCACACTCAACAAACCATACAACACAAAGCTTGATAATCATCAATACTTCATATCCCGAAGTGTTACAATCACATGCATTGCTTCCATTTACATTATAACCATAAGTAAATTTGGTTAAAGAACACATACCTGGCCTCTCACCCACATCAAATTCCTTGCTGGATCTATTTTGTAGACCCATACGTTTTTAACCGTCCTTTGCACCCCACCCATCCGCCCAGCCATCTTTCTACCTTTGAATACCTGTCACAAAGCAACACTACTTTTTAGAAATCAAAAGCAACATTACAACCACATACATAAAATTAGACTCGGACATTATCTACAACAAATCAAAAGGGGTAACATTTTACATAAACTGACTTATGCAATGCATTAGCCACTTCATACTAAAATATAAACATTGGCTAGGATGGGGAGGAAAAATTCATGAGCACAACCACTGGTTAAACCTTGATGCCAAGTTGAAAATAGTAATTCCTGGGCAGTAAGAAAACAAACAAAGAAAAAATATGTGGCAGTAATTTAATTTGATACGGTGGACTCGTGGAAAAAACCAGTGCCGGGAAAAAATCCTGACTTCTAACCATGCTAGTAGTTGGTTCAATACAAACAAGTTAAACAACACACATTTGATATTCAAAGGGAAGAGTATAAGTTCAGTAGTTGTGTTTTAAAAACCGGACCGGACCCCTCGGTTTAACTGGAAACTGAAAGTCAGTTTGGGTTGATTCTTTTCTAAAATCGGAAATACGGTTGAACCTCTTTGAACCAATAGAAACCACCATAATCAAAAGTTATTGAACCAATCAAACTATTAACACTGTCCGGTTCTGTATTTACTAGTTAAAATGTGATTCATTCGCTAGTTTTTTCATTCATATGCTAGTTATATAGAATTCCATGTGTTTTAAATTTCAAACATAATACATGTATATATATAGTAAAAAGACATTAATTTTTTATTTAACTGATTGAAAACCATAAAGTAAAGGTCACACTGGTCCGGTCATCGGTTCGATTTTTTAAAACACCGGTTGTAGAATAGACATTCCCTCTAAATACTGTGATGTTCCATTCCATTCAAGAGTCAAGTAGTTCATCCAACAAAAATTACCAATTTGTTTTCACCAAAATTTCCATTAAAATGTGGAAGACTATGAATAATATAAACACCAGGGGTAAGAGGAGTTTCTGTTCGTGGCTCATGAATTAGGAGAACTATGTAACTGTGGAATGAGCATTCCATATATGACAAGCAAAAAGTTTGCGATTTAAACCAAAGCACCTGTATATCATGAACTTCATGAGAATATTGCTGAACTTTAGAAAAACAAAACCACCTAGTTAAACCTTATCTATAATTTACAAAAGTTCATCAGTCTGTTCCATTAATCTTAACCTACAGAGATAAGATGAGTATAAAATTTTTATGCAGATCATATGATCAGAAAATTCTAGGGTCAACCAGAAAGACATCTGATAGCACTGCATCAATATGATAACAAGCAGCACAAAAATATAAAATTGACTCAACTATATATGAAAAAGATACACACCTTACCAGGGGCATCCCTCTGACCAGTAGAACCACCACTTCGATGAGACAATGATGCACCATGACTTGCTGGCCCTCCTTTAAAATGATGTCTCTTCATAACACCCTGGACATAAAAGAAACGAACAAAGCATCGAATCAGCACTATGAGAGAAAAAATAAAGGACATTGTCCTCGAATCTTTTCTCAGAGGACTAACAATAATTTTCATCAGGATTCAAAGAGAAATGCAAGAAATGACCATATGAATTTTTCAACAGACATAATAAACCAAAATAAAAAGATACATTATATTCAAATGTAAGATAATGGTGAAGTAAACAGCGACCTGAAAACCTTTGCCTTTAGTGATCCCGGCGATATCAACGAATTGACCAGGAACGAAATGACGAACACCAAGGGGAGTACCAACGGGGAGAAGAGCGTCTTCAGAGACAGGGAATTCTCTCAACTTTCTCTTCAAAGGAACATCATGAGCTCTGAAATGACCAACTTCAGGCTTAGTCAAATGTTTCGCCTTCTTGTTCCCATAACCAATCTGACTACCACAAGCAAATAGTACAAAAACAAAACCATGAGAATTCATATTCTAAAACACCAAAAAAACAGAAAACAACAAAAAAATTAGCACCTGTAAAGAAAAATGGCCTTCTTTCTCTACAGTCTTGACCTGAGTAACTATATTATCGTCAACCCAAAGAACAGTGGTGGGAAGCTTCTCGCCCCATTTATCCCAAAGAGCGGTCATTCCACACTTGAGAGCAATAATTCCGGTTCGTTTCGACTGGGGCGTCATGACTCGGGGCTTTGCCTCAATGATCCGACCCGTTTCATGGATCTGGGAGGAGGCATCAACTAAAGAAGAAGAAGTGCTGAATCCCGTCTTGAAGATCAAATAGAAAGATTGAGATGTGGGTTTAGAAGAAGTGTGTGGGAGAAGCTGGTGGAAACGGGAAAAAATGCCTCTCGATGACATTCCCGGCGAATAAAATTAGAAGAAATTACAGTTGCCGGAGAATAACTACGCTAACTTTTTCTCCCTGAAACATAGCAGAGGAAGGAAATGAGAGATTTAGTGTAGGTTTTTAGGGTTTTACAGCTTACAGAGCAGCGGCAAAGAGAAAGGTAAAAACTACGTCGTTTCGGCTCAGTTTTTTTAGCCCTTTAAACGACGTCGTTTGTTAATGCTAATGAAATAAAACTTTAAAGTTTAAACAACGTATAGTAAAAAAACACGTGTCGCTCTTAACTTGACACAACTTTGTTCTGGAGAAATATCTTCTTTATCATTAAACCAAGCTTTATAAAGAACAGAATTAAAAACTTTAATTTATCAATTCAAATCACTCGCTTCAATTTTCAAGTAACATTTAACTCTAGAAATCACCTGAGTTTGCGCCGCCGCCGCCACTTCCGAAAACGTTAGTTCACCGCACGATGGGTCACTGCTTGATGCACCGGTGATAAGGACATGGCGGGTTTTGATTGAACTTTTAAAAGCACGGGGTCTGGAAATTAGGGGTAAGAAAGTGAGAAGAGATAATGCAAGGATTATGAAAAGGGAAATTTAAAGGTATGCATGAATCAGTTTGAGTGATTTGATTTTTTTATTCAGTTCTTTGGTGTGGTAATTTCTAGTTGTAAGAACAAAATTCTCTCAACGGAAGTATAATTTCTAGCTACGTCATTACCTACATTGAATGAAAAGATTAAATTTCAAATTTTGAAAATATAAGGATCATAATTGAAACTTAAGATTATTAAGTGTCAATTTGAGAAATAAGGTAAATATTAAGGTTATGTTTGAAATTTTTTCCAAGATTTTAATGTTGATGAATTGATTCTTTGTTCTAAAGTGAGCAGGCAGACAAAGTCAATCTCCGGTGGATGGAGGTGGTGCTGCCGTATCCTACTCCTTCTCCCCACTTGTCAACGGCAGCGATAAAATGTTCAAAACTTTACTTAGTAGTGAGGCTGTGGAAACAGAGCAGCAGATGGGGCCAGAGACAGAAGAAGGACAAGAATATGATGGTAAAATACAGTGATGGTGGGAAGGAGCTAGGTGGCGGTGAAGGCGGGAAGATGGTGGTGAAACTGGTGGGAGCATTCAAGGAGCTGACAGAGAGAATGAACAGTCAAATGGTTTCCAGCAGCTCTTCACGCTTACTCTTCAAGGCCCTTAAGCTCTCTATTCCCATTCTTCAGAACTTACCTGTCTCTCCCGATGGCCGCTCCCCTCTCTCCAAGGCTTTGTCCCTTGCTCTTCTTCTCGCCGATCTTCAGGTAATTAACTTATTGTATTTTCCTTTTGAAAACCTAGAACATTGCTTTAAGCTCAATATGAAAATATGCAGATGGATGCAGAAGTGATTTCAGCCAGCATTCTGACACAAGTTTTTGAAGAGGGTGCAATATCTTTACATGAAATCAGAGATCGTATAGGCACCGGAACTGCGCTTCTCCTCCATGAAAGTTTACGGGTGAAGAACGTTCCTTCTAGAGTTGAAGTTTTGGATGATGAAGGCGCAGCTGCTTTGAGAAAGTTCTGCCTCACCTACTATGATATTCGAGCTATAATACTTGATTTGGCTCTCAAGCTTGATATGATGAGACATTTAGATTATCTCCCTAGGTACCATCAGCAAATGCTTGCTCTTCAGGTTATGAAAATACATGCCCCCTTGGCTCATGCCATTGGTACCAACTCCTTGTCGTTGGAGCTGGAAGACCTCGCCTTTCATTGCCTCTTCCCGGTTTCCTACCTTTACTTGGATACATGGTTATGCAGCCTTAACACGGGAAGTAATAAGCCTCTTATCGATGTATATACAGAAGAGCTTCATCGAGCTCTTAAAGACGATCCTGTCTTAGCAGACATGGTTGATGGCATCTCAGTTAAAGGGCGGTTTAAAAGTCGGTTCAGCACAATGAAGAAGCTCTTGAAAGATGGTCGGAAGCCGGAGGAAGTTAATGACGTTCTAGGTTTAAGGGTGATATTGAAGCCAAAATCTGGGCAAGATGTGTCGGAAATAATAGGCGAGGAAGCATGCTATAGGGCTCGCGAAATTATCCAATCATTATGGAAAGAAATGCCTCACAGGACAAAGGATTATATTGGCAGGCCGAAAGCTAATGGATATAGGAGTTTGCACATGGCAGTTGATGTGAGTGGGAGTGGGAAGACTAGACCGCCGATGGAAATCCAAATTAGGACTATGGAGATGGATATGCTAGCAGCTGACGGAACAGCGTCTCATTCATTATACAAGGGGGGTCTTACTGATCCTGAAGAGGTGATTATATGGTGGAGAAATGTGTTGTTGCTGCTCAAGTAGATATTCATTCTGGAAGCTGATTTAGTTGTTTGTGGTGTCAGGCAAAGCAGCTGAAGGCTATAATGATGGCAGCAGCTGAATTTGCAGCGTTGCGTCTTAGAGATCACCCATCTTCTAAAAACGTGAAGCTTGACCTGAGAGATCGAGTATTTCAACAGTTTGACAAGAACGGTGATGGGCGTATCAGCATAGAGGAACTTATGGAAGTAATGGAAGAGCTTGGTGCCCCAGGGGAAGATGCACAAGAAATGATGCAGCTTCTTGATTCTAACAGTGATGGTTCTCTAAGCTCTGATGAATTTGATACTTTTCAGAAACAGGTAATATTGGTGATTGTTGCGTTGTGGTCAATGATTATACATAAAATCTGTCATTTAAGTGTATATATTGTTTGCACAGGTAGAATTCATGCGGGCTTTAGAAAACAGAGATGACGAATACAAGCTTATGCTGAATGAGAAACTTAAAATGCTTGGCAGATGAGAGCTTGGCAAAGAAAGAGGTTTGCGTAACAATTATTAAAGTAAATAATTTGTTTTGATAATTAATGTATAGTAAACATTTGTGCAAGCAATGAAACGAGAAATTTGCCTTTATTAAAAAGATAAGAGCATTATTATATTCACTTTCTATATCGTATAAGATTACAGATAGAGATTGCTAAAAAAGAATGCTGAATATATGAACAAGATCTAGATTGGGACTTCTGTGCTCAACACTCCTCCATCTGTGGGAACCCCTAATTCATTTGATAGCTTTTTACACAACTGCATGTTCAAATAGATGTGTGAGGAAACATATCATAAATTTAATCGAGTGCAAATACACTTAACTGTGTGTATCGATCAGTACCATACCTGTCTATAAATCGAAGCATCTCCATATGATTTTTGTAGTTCAACAACATGTAGTGATGGACTTATTTCAAAAACCTGAATCAATTTCAAACAGCTCAAAATCTGCATACAAATTTTCCATTCAACCACTATTATAGAACACAGTCTTTACCTCTGCTGCGACTGATAGACTACCCAAACTTCTCTGCTCTTTGCGCTCTTGTACAACTTTCAACTGAAAATTGATCATACATATTTCTCTATTAACACCATGAGTAATTATGACATCCTACTAAATATAAACAACGTACGTCCCCATTTTCTTTCGCTAACTGCCGTAAGAATATAAAATTAAAAGAGCCGAAAACTAACCCTTCCATTTTTGTTTTGGATCCGAAATCCCATCTCTGTCACAGTATTCTCTATCTTCTCAAGCAAATCCTTCTTAGAATAATGGGACGTGAATCTGACTTTCCTCTCAGAAACATCCTAACAAAATTCAATCCAAATATCCAAGCATAAAACAATCAGATACTTTGTACCATTTTATAGAGTATAATGCTACTGCTCTATTTATTTTAATCACCTCTTTCTCAAAGAAACCAGATAGATCCAGGCAAGATGACATTCCGATCAACTGAAAGGCATTGATGAGTGTTGGTGATCCCGGGCCACTCTCTCCTTCCAGCGGCTATACCAAGAGAAAATCCTTGCTGTTAGAGCTATATGACCAATTGCGCTACTGATTAACTATTAAGGAATTGGTCAAGGTAAATTTTTTTGACAACTGTACCACTTCTTTCATCGAAAAGGCTTCATCGTCATTATGCATATCTTCTTCTTCTTCTGCAGTATCTGCAGGGGTGTAGTCCTGCTTGAACCACTCATCAGCTTTGATATCTGCCATTGTTATTCTGGTAGTTGGATTTGGATCAAGGATCCTCTTTATTATGTTTTTGGCCCCTGGCGACAGCCATTTCGGTATCTGAGCGTCCCCCTTGAATATCTATAACAGAGTTGCAGAAACAATCAAACATGAAGGCTTTTGAGAACCAAAGGCCATGAACATTAGTCCAAGGAGAGAAAGAAATGTGGTTCGTACCTTTTGATATAAAACCGCAAGGTTTCTATCATCAAAAGGGAGATACCCTGTGAGAATTACATATAAAATAACTCCACACGACCATGTATCTGATGTGGCACCATCGTAACCTCTATTTGAGAGAATCTCTGGTGCAACGTAGTTGGGACTTCCGCAGGTAGTATGCAGTAAGCCGTCATTCTGACATGGTTACACAGTTATGAAATAAATCAACAACCAGAATTGCAAAAATTTGAAGTATTTGATCAAGCAAGCATACCCTAAAATGCTGGGGCAGAGCGCTGAGTCCAAAATCAGATATTTTTATGTTTCCCTTTGTATCGATGAGCACGTTCTCTAGCTACAAGTTGAACAGAACTTATTTCTGTTAGAAGGACAAAGAAGCATATCCAAAGCACAACAATTATAAAATGAGAGAATTGAACGTCAGGAATCACTTAAGACTAACCTTAAGATCCCTATGAAAAACTCCTTTACTGTGACAGCAACTGACACCATCAATCAACTGCTGGAAGAGCTTCCTGCCCTGAGCTTCTGGAAGCTTTCCCTTGGATGCCTGCAAAACAAAAGTAGCTCAACAATGTCAGAAACTTAAAATGAATAAATACTTTGTTAATTATGGAGCTTGTCAAAGATAATGGATATAAATACACTCACTATTCTGTCAAACAATTCCCCTCCATTCACATATTCTAAGACCATATAAATCTTTGATTTACTGGCCAAAACCTGCATATTTGCATAAGAAAGAAGAAATTCCAAATGTTAACCAACAGTTTAAAATAAATATACATAAAAAAGTCTTATATAGCAGTTGTAATTTCTAAGAAACAACATCAAAAGAAAAGAGAGAATAGATGACATGGAAATGCCAAAAGAGCTTATAAATTGTTAGCCTCTGACTACTGCAATGGGAGATTAAGTTTTTTCTCATGTTATTAACAAGTCAAGCATTTCATTGAAGTTGTCAAATGCTTATCAACTTTTAGGCCAAATTATTTTTAAAATCCAAACATGTGTGTTTTCAGTTAAGACCAAACCTTCATTTTTATAATTATACCAATTTAAAAAGTTTTTAACAATTATGTTCAAACGTTTGAGTTTTATTTTTTAAATCCGAACCTTTATGTCTTTTATTTACAGCCAAATTTTTCATAGTATTAGACAATAATTTTATACTTTGGTCGCAATTGATAAAAGGCGCAAACCTTTGGATTTAGAAAATAAAACTCAAATTTTTTTAGACAATTGCAACAAACCTTTCAAATTGGATAATAATTTTGAAAATTAAATTTTTTGATCATAATTGATAAAAGATATAAAATTTAAATTTTAAAGTTGATTTTGCCTCAGCTTTATCACATTTAACTAACAGTGCGTTTGTCTCAAATTAATTCTACAATTTTACAGCTAATATTTTGTTTACTTAGAAGTAATTCTATTTTTAAATTTTATAGAATTGATCCTTCATATTAATATTAAATAAAAAACTAAATAAATTCTGTAATAATGAAAGAATTAAATTGCAATGATCAAAACAATTGGCTGCACCATAATGTATTATGTGACATCAACCACTAAAGAAGTTTAAATTATTCAATGGTATGGTTCTTTTATAAAGAAATGAAAGATCCATAATTTGATAAATAGTTACCATCCCACAGATTATTCTCAACTCTTATCCAAAGGCAATTGGATTAGTTGAGTAGATAGATTAGGCAGAAAAGTGAATGAATGGGGAGAATGGGCAGAGACAAAAAATTAATGCAGTGTTTCAATGCATATGCTGAGTGCCATTATAGCCACAAAACATATGAAACACAAGCGATAAAATAAGACAGTCAATTACCATATGGACCCGCAGCATTCAAATTGATGTGAAATAATACAGCAACCAGTCATCAAAAATAATAATAATGCAGCAACCGGAAATGGGTGGGTCAATTCTGACCCAAAGAACGGAGAAAAAATCAAAATAACCATGGGACCCATTATTAAAACTGAATCAAGGGACCATCTCAAACTTCCGGCACATGCACAAGCCACTCCAAACTCTTCAATTTGATTTGAGGTTGTCAGAAAAAGAAAAAACTCATACAAACCAAATGGCAGTGATTGATGACACGTCGGACATGTTTAATTTAATTGCGAAATCATTAGGATATGATTAACGTGATATAGAGGAAAAGAAAAAGTAAGATTCGGCGGAGACAATTTTGCTTTAGGAAAGAGTAACAAAAATCTAGGCATCAAATTATCCAAGAAATGTGGCTATCAAGCAAACAAAATCTACTGAATTCAAAAAAAAAATTATCTATTATAAAAACGGTAGCAAACTGTTAGGCTGTGAGTTCAATTTTTCAGGCAAACGCGATTATATTATACAAAAAAAGAACAGAAACAAAAATCCTCTAACCTCATGTAATCTGACGACGTTGGGATGCTTGAGCAGCTTCAAGGTAGCGATCTCTCTTTTAATCTGCAATTTTCAAAAAAAAATTAAAAACAAAATTGCATGAAAACGAGGCCGGAATACTCGAGGATTAACGGTGACGGACCTGATCGGAGATGTTGAGATGGAGGATGGTGTTCTTGTCGAGAATCTTAACGGCGAAGGGGAGGCCGGAATCGATGTGTTTGGCAAGTTTGACTTTGCCAAAATTGCCTTCTCCTAAGGTCTTTCCGAGCTCGTATTTTTTTCCAAGTCGCATTCCCCGGCTCTTCTCCTCCGGCTGCTGAGCTCTCACCATTCACAGAGCTCCGATTTGTTAGATTTTTTTTGGATTAAAAGATAAAATTTATTGTTAAGAAGTTGAGTTTATAGATGACACAAAATGAGTAGTTGGGACATGTCAGGTATCTCTGTCAATGTACAATATATAGACGGAGGAGAACTAAAACTAAAAATAACTATATTCTTTTTTTTAATAAATTTAAATTATTTTCTGCAGTCATAATCTTTTTAATGTATAATTATATAATTAAACGAAATCACGGACTTTCCTAATTATTTTCTTAGCATTATTAATTGTAGTCTTTTATGAATCATGTTCCCATATCTTAGTTAACACGTCTTTGATTTTTAATTTTTTAATTATTTCTTAAATTTTAATATTTGATTATATTAGTATAAGAGTAGAAAATTAGAAATGGACGGATGGATAATTACTTATTTTAGGTCACACGTCTCCTCCCTTTCGCACGTGTCTGGCTTATTTTATTTATCTTTTTTGTTGTGTTTGGATAAAGGCATTCATTTGAGTTTGGGGTTGGATGATAAATTGTTGGGCATTGTTTATCTTAAACAAATAATGGTTTGACTAGAGCAGCAACCAAACGTGAAAGCAAAAAGAAGAAATTTCGTATACATATAAATTAAATTAAAAAAACTATCAATTCGTTCTTTAAATTTGTATTTTCAAAATTAATTTAATAATTTTTAATTTTTTTAATCAATTAAATTCTTAGATTTATATTTCAGGGTCAAATCGATCACTTTAATCAATTTGATTTTCGAATTTGTGCTTCTAATAAATTACACGTTTGAGGTATACATACATATTAAAGATTACTTGATCCTAATTAAGAGTATTTGTGATCTAATTAATTTATTTGACTTCAAAATTCAAGTTTAAAAATCTAATTAACTAAAAATATCAACACTAATGATTTATTTGATTCCGAAATATAAATCCGAGAGTCGGCTTGGAAATGGAATCTCATCAGCAAAAAATAGTGCGTCATTTTGAAAAGAGGACACTCTTTGCATATCAATGGCCTACTTATCATCAATTAATTAGCCGAAACCGAGTATCTATTTAGAGGGAGAAATTAATTAATTATATGAGAAATGATTGATAATGATATCTCAATTATAGTAATGTTTATTGTTGTTTCTCTACAGTTCCCGCCCGTTGATAGTGGTAAAGAGGTGCCTACTGATCCACCTGTCATGATGGGCCCCAAAATATTTTTATTTTTAACAAATTAGATACCAATATTAATGTGAATCTCTCTTATTTAAAATATACAAGTATTAATCAGAATGAGTGGCTTATATTCTATTGAAATTTATCCCATGTTTTTGGCAATGTTAGTCTGAACCCGCTAATCCCCATACCATATGTGAAGCCAGTTCAAGCCGGATTCACATTCTTTTGAACCGGATTTACTATAGTTAATTCTGATTCCTCAAATTATCTTAGCCGGTGGTCAATATGCACAAGCCAAAAGGAGCCAGGCCGGTGCTGTGAAAACACACTGCATAGAAAAGGGATTGATAACCTTTAAATAGCGAACATATCTTGGTAGTTTTATAGTCTTTAGATCATAGAAAATATATGATTATGAATCATATATGTTCAATGCTTTTTCTGGAGTGCTCGGTCCATGTTTTCACGTCTAGGAGTCAGCAAGGTAGGAAACACCACATCTTAAAATAGATGAGCTAGGGTTCGGAAACTGAAATTTGCCTAGCTCGATCGCTCGGGACTTCAGAATAAGTAGGTCGATAATAATTATTATTCAAAAAATTGAGTTTCTATATATGATTATATTTTAGAGGGTAGGACTTTTTTTATCAATCGGAGGATAAATTTTTAACGCTTGTAGAAGGATTTGATCTCACGACCTTGGGAGAATGTTTAAAGTTTATTGGCTTAAAGTTAGAGGATAAGATCATATAGGTTTAAAATTATCACTCTTCAAGAATAATTACAAAATTTATTACGTAATAATAATTTATAGAATTAGTTATACAAATTCAATTAAATCATAAAATGTTACAATGGCATTCGGGAAATAATATAATAACACATAATTTCTGTGACTGTAATTTCTCTTGAAATATAAATAGTTTATCATATATTTGTTATTTTTGTCTGTGTATATTTAATTATGATTTTTGAAGTTCTGTTAATATTTCATTGAAAATTCGCTATGGCTTTGTCATAATTTCACAATAATATAACAAAATGAATTATATTTAGATAAAAGAGTTATCAACATATATTATATGTATATTTGTCAATTTCAAACGTAGCCTTCATTAAAATTTATTTAAAGATTACACAAATGAAAGTATGAACGAATGGCATAAATTGCAGACCTTGTCAATTTACAAGCAGGTGGAGTGCCGCACACATGATTTTTGCATGCATTTGTTTTCTTTCCAACAATAATGGAAATGAGGGCGTTAAAATATTTAGAATATTGTTTAAATATTTAAAAACAGCAAACAAAATAAATATATGAGGATTGGGAATTAAATTAACGCCAAGTATCTTTACAGATATAGTCAAAGTTAAACCATGTGGCTATGAATCTGGGGGGATATGAATGTTTATTTTTTTCTGAATTAAATATTAATCTTACTCCTCAAATGAATAAACTACTGTTGACCAATAAAAAGGGCATTTTCACGTGAGTTTGTGTAATAATCGTCGGTTCAATAATAGCTTAGAGTAAAATTGATGTTTATTTTAGTTGAATTATGTTAATGTTAGGGAGTTAAGTAATGCCGCCTACAAGTAAGATATGATTTTTATAGTGTATGATGAAATATGCGGATTTAAAAACTGTAGGCATGATTAAAACTTGTAAGCAACGAGTGAAGAAAAGTCAAGATGTTCTTTGTAATTTGGATGGGATGAATGAATATTTTTTAAAAAGAAAAGATTAGTAGAAATGAGGTGTTAATTAATCTCAAGACGTAGATAAATTGTTAAGTTGCTCTTCTGGTTTAAATGAGGTCATTGGTTCGAATGTCAGAATTTTCTCTCCTGCAAGAAACTTATTCGGTTTGAGTGGAGATTAATTTGAATGTAGAAAACTGAGACCCGTTTAATATAACTGATGATATTTTTTATATAAAAGAAAAGGGGTTAATTAATTTGTTTTCTCTACGCTTGATGCTTGGGAGTTGGGATCTTGAAGTGGGACAAGTCATAAAGTAAGGTAGCTAACATACCTAAATTCGACCCACTCATCATAAATTCCAAAATTTGCCCTCATTTTTACCCACTTTTCTTTTTTGCCTCCCTCGTCACAATATCACATCATATTTTACTACTCCCTAGACCTAATCATGGGCTTGAATATCCATCAGATTCCGATCCAAGCCATTTGCCTTAACCCGTCCGGTTCGACCCAATTCAGCCAAGCCCTTCCGCTTTGAGCCAGACATGGTCAGTGCTTTCTGTTTTGGCCCCGACATGTTCCCAACTACAGATTTAGATTATTAAAATAATGCATGTTCTATTGTTATTTTACATAGAAAAAACTATTTATTCAAAATTATGACTGTTTTATGAATAAAGGCCAAAACAACTCCTAAACTTGTAACAAAGTCATTTAATCCAATTTGTACATTTGTACTTTTTTCCTTTAGATTATTCCACAATTATACTTCTAAAACGCATAAAATACAAATTAGGGAGAGATGTTAAAAAAAAAAAATTAGCTGAGTTCCCTAATTGTTTTATTCATTAAATTTAAATCGTCATTCTTAAATAAATAACAATTTATGTTTGTCTATAATAATGAGTAGATATTGCAAAACAATAGAGAACAAACATTTGATGTCAATGTGTTGATACACCCAAACGTTTTCACCAGTTTGATGAATCCTTCCATACTATTTCAGATCACAAAATCTACAGTAGAATTAATATTTTGATTTTATCAGAAACCTTTTGTTTATCATACAAACGTAATTACATCACAAAATACAACCAGGCTGATTTAACACAAAAAGACACAACATTGGAGTTATTATTTAGTTGAAGTAATTCAAAGCTCTTCGTCACTACCAGTTTTCTCCTTCACTTTCTGTTTAGCCCGCTTCATCTCTTCTTCCGCAGTCTCTTTCACCTGCTGTGTTTTTTCCTTGGCCGTCTCTTTTGCTTCCTCGCCCTTTCCGTACGCCTTCTCCTTCGCCTCCGCCGCTTCATCAGACGCCCTTTTCTGGGCTTCGTGCGCCTCCTCTTTCCCTCTTTCTACAGCATCGCTAACTCTGTCGGCTGCTTCCCGCAACTTCTCCTTGGCAGCATTAGTCATTTCAGCTGCCTTGTCTTTAGCCGCTTGGCCCATATCGCTGGCCTTCTTTGCGGCTTCTTTCGCCTTCTCCTTCACGTCTTCGCCTTTTTCTGCACAATCATATTATAATAATTAATGATCATCAGTTCACCAACTAAACTACATCTAATTCCTTCAAACAAATAAATAAACAAAGTAGTTTAGTAACCAGAAGCTTTGTCTTTAGCTGTCTTAGCAGTATCAGCAGTTGCATGAGAAGCTTTGTTAGCAGCATCCATGGCTTCGTCTTGCTTACGCCCTATAGTTTCGGAGATCTTCTCCTTAGCCCATTCGGTCCACGTCTCTGTATTTTCCTTTACCTTATTAAAATCTTCACTTTCCCCGGTTGTGGATGGCATATGGTCCACGCTCGAGCAGCTGCAGCTTATGAATAGCATAACCACCGTCACCACCCCGACCCAAACCAACAACCGCCCAGACTGTCGTTTAGATGCCATTAGCTTTAATAAAATGTGTAATAGTTTACAGATAACTGAAGATGCATATAGAGTAATGAGAAGCTGATCAAGTTAAGGTTTTATAGTAGTGCGTAAGCTAAGTGTAGAGAAGATGAGTACGACAGCTCCAGGCCACGTGTGAGTCGCACGAACGCTTCAGTGTCAGTAGCTAGACATGTGTTGTAATTTTGTAAACATGTGTCAAGTTCCTAATTTATCAATTAACACATCACCGAATCACACTGCTTCTTCTACATTCAAGACTTTGAGCAATTTACTAGAAGAATTATAAGATTGATTAGAATAGGTAAATTAAAGGTGCAATCCTGCTGAGCTAACTCGTCAACTACTCGGATTGACTCGGAAATTACTAAAAGTCGGTTCAAATTAATATCAAGTAATAAAGCTAAAATTTGAACTACTCCAATTAATTATCAAAACAAGATTGAGCTTCAAAATACTTAACCCGATACATTCAGGACCCTAATCAAGCTCTATTTGTTTTACTTTAGAATAGTTTTTTCATTTTTGCACTAAAATTTATTTTTCTTCGTATAAACTTGTAAATTAGATGATACATCAACAGTAAAAAGATAATTTATTAAACAAATAAAAACCAGTTTGTGTACAAAGCTGCAAAGAATTGAGATCCACTATTATTCTCAAGCCTCAACACACTATACAACTAACTAACTAACTAACTACTCATGTTATCACTCTACTGCCTGCCTCTAATTTCCTTCTTCACCATTAATCTATCCAAGTTTCAAAGCACTGCCCTCCTTGATCCTCATCTATTTAATCAAATAGCCTCACTTCTCATCGCCAAATTTTCGAAACCGAATTATACGATTTGTTATCTTCTTCTTACTGCTCACCTCAAAATTGCATCACTTTTTCTGCATAAATATTCAATATCTATATCAGCACATATCATACAATCATACTGCCGATGCATTATAAGATAATGCCACTTAAGATAGCACCTAAAAGGCGCAATGAAGGTTTATCTACACAAACTAATCGCATGCGTCCAACTAGAGGATGATGCTCTTCTGAATGAAATACAAGTAAAATAGTATACAAGTTAAAGAGCAAGAAGCCAAGGAAAACCACATACCTATTTACAATGCCCTATCATCTGCACTAGAAACCTTTGCAAGTCTTCTTGTTATGACCAAGGCCCTTGCACTTGCTACACTGAAGTTGACGCTTAATTATGTCAACGGATTCAGCATGCCTCACCTTTGGTCTACCAGGTGCGCGTTTGGTTGGTGGAGGAGTGACTATAATTTCTACTTCACTTGATCCAACCTGGATCGGCCTGTCTGCATTTGGAACAGGGTGAATTGATCCGGCATATGCGGATCTGTAGGCATCACTTGTAAAGTATCTAGAGCAATAATCATATGGACTTCTGTCCACACATTGGAAAACTGCAATGGCATGGCAGCAAGGCAAACCACTTTGTTGCCACCCCTTGCAGCTACAATCCCACTGATCAATGTCCACACTATCAGCAGATTCACCACGAACCTCAAATACACTACCATGAGAATGCAACACCTGAAGAGAACTTGCTATTGACATCTCCTTTTGTAATTTTTCCTCTTTTGTTGGAGTTAATTTTGTCGTCCATTGATCGGATTCTACCCGACGAATGTAAAATGATTCCATCATTTTTCCTCTTAATGTATCAATCAGTTGCGTTATTGGCAATTCATGTGCTTCTGATACCCAACTGTAGAACTGGTGCCCAAAGTTTGATGTCATGTGGTTATACCTCGCCCCTTCAAAAAAGGCATTTGCCCAGTGCTCCGGTTCACTTTGTATGACCCAGTTATAAGCTTCAGGAGAAATACCTTTTATGTTCTCTACAGAACGCTGGAATCCCTCATGTCTGGGAGCATAGGCAGCAGCATAGAAATCATTTATCATGAAGCGTCTTGCTTCATGAGAAAACTGCCCCTTCAAGTCTCTATTTAGTTTCTCAGCAAGATGACGCAAACAATAGCTGTGGTAGCATTTATCAAATATCTCGGGCAATGATTTCTTTAAACCATTCTGAAAATCTGCAACAAATGTAATCTGGCGAGTCGGAAAGATGGCAGAGTTCAGTTCCATCAAAAACCAATGCCAGTTTTCCTCTGTTTCAGTATCCACTACAGCAAAAGCTACAGGAAAAATACCATCATCCCCATCAACTGAAATAGCAGCCAGCAGCATCCCTTGGTATTTTGAGTTTAACGGAGCACTATCAAGGAAAATGAGAGGCCGGCAACCCTGTTCATAACCAGTGATTGATGCATGAAAAGAGACAAAGAATCGATGGAAACTGGAGTCTTCCTTTGTGGAGAATGTTGCAACACTACCTGGATTAGTTTCCTTTATTTTCTCACAAAAAAAGGGTAACTGATTATATGCCTCTTTGTATGAGCCTTGAAGTTGCTCTCTTGCGATCTCTTTTGCACGCCACGCCTGAGAATAATTCAGTTGTATCCCGTACTCCCTTTTGATGTCATCCGCGATATCTTTTGGCCTATAATTAGGGGATACTTTCAGTTTTTCCTTTATGATGCTTCCCACCCAACCCCTTGTAGACCGATAGCCAGCTTTCACGGCAGCTCCTTCACATGTATGTTCGGCATTCATTTTCTTGATACAAATCAATTGAGTAGTTGACAACCTGGAAGCATATATCCGCCACGGACAGCCTTGAGATTTGCATTTGACAGTAACACGGTGACTGTCATTTTTCTTATATCTATAAACAAATCCATGTGCAATTGAGTACTTATGCAAAGCTTCTCTAAACTCAACAAAACTTTTAAACCTTTGGTCGACACCAGTGATGGCGTTTTCCCACTGTAGTGTCGCCTTACGATGCTTCTCATCATAGGTTGCAATAGGAAAACAGGAGATGGGACTCTCATCAGGGACATCCAAGTCCCGGTCAAGATCAATATGAACATCAACTGGAGCAACATCAACCAGATGAACTCCGGCTTCGGACACAGTTGTCCTGCTCGACCGACTAGCATGCATATTAGAGACATTCCTAGCCGCAGTTTCCTCGGAGAAGACGAAGACATCAGCGGTGGCAGAATCGCCAAGGAAATTAATCATCCGCTGTAAATCCTTGTCTTTAGAGACAGTGATAAGGGTCTTTTTATTTCCGGGGAGGAAGTATTTAATAGACATTGTATCGGCACTACAATTAAACATCTCAGCTACTTCAGACTTGAAATCGGTCAGTTGAGTTTGGTGATCAATGTCAATTGCATAAGCATCACCACCATTATATGACAAGGTACCGTCCTTACCAGTGACGAACTCGCCGCCAGACTGGCAGATAGCTATAATTTTATCGGAAGCCATGAATGGCCTAAGCAGAGAGTAAATGCAAAGAGTTCAGTCTAATTGAGCATAAATAATAACAGAAATCTGATACATAAGCTGCATAAATGTCAAAATTACAGGATGCAATAAAATTGAGGCGCAAGAAAACAGAAATTGATATGAACAAGAAAGAAAACCCTAGCATATATATGTAAATAGCAAGGGATTTGAATAATGAAAATACCTGCTGCTGAAAAAGGATTGGAAGCAAGTGTTGGAGAGTGAGGCAAAAGTAAGGAATTCAACCACTCCCACTCAGCTGTGGGCTGTTTAAAGAGAGAGGCGGAGACGCCTCCCCCGGGATCGGAAGTCGACAGAAGAAACGACTCGTTTTGGGTTTAAGTTTTTATTTGAGTGTTACTGTGCAGTTAGTATATAAAAACTGCTTAATATCTCTTTTAACACCTCAACTTGTACTCATTCTTCCATCTCATCTTTTATCTTTTAATTTAATTCAATTTGTAAATTTTATCTATAACAAAGAATCACTTTACCCCCTCAACTTGTGTCAAAATATCAAAAAAAAGCTGAAAAATTGGATCACTTATATGCAGAATTTGTGTAAACATGTTAAAAAGCCCCTTTTGCTAATGTGACACCTTATAAAACTCATAATTTATTCTAATTAATTATGATTGAATACTAATTAATCATATAATTAAATTCTAATTAAACCTAATTAAAATAAAATAATTAATTCTTTTTAAATTTCAAGTTCCTGCTCCAGTAAGGAGTTGCAACTCCTCGGTTCCGAGGAGCAACAAGGAGCATTTTATCCTGCAAAAACGAGGATCAGTGCTCCTCATAAAGAGCAGATCCACCTGGGTTTATCCTTTCTTAAATTTCAACGTTATTTTATTGTTAGTAAATCAGCTGAAATTTAATTTTCTTTTAAATATTTAAACAAAGGGTCGTGTTGGCGTTTAAATTGGTGTGGCGATATCAAATAAGTCTATTTTAATTTTTTTAGATCAATTAAACCTAAAATTTGTATTTTTGAAATTAAATAGGCTTATAATTTGTATTTTTAAGGTTAAATAAGTCATTTGAGTTGATTAGCCCTGCAAATTTGTGTTTCGTATCAAATTAGTACACATTTAATATGTATAACTTCGGAATCACTTGATCTAAATTAGAAGAGTTTTCTATCTAATTTATTTAAAAAGTTAAATAAATTTATTTGATTTTGAAAATATAAATTTTAAATTTAATTGATTAAAAAATTAAAATAGATTTGTTTAATTATGAGACATCAGTTTGAGAATTGCGTTAAAATTTTGTTCTTAAATTGTTTTGTATCGATTTCTATATTTTTATGGGTCTGTCTATTCTACCTCTGTTTAAACTTTAAGGGTATGTTTGTTTCAAATGAATTTCATAATTTTTATAGAATTCCATTGAATTTTTAGAAGATATGTGTTTGGTTCAAATGAATTTTCACTATTTAAATTTAAATTTATATTTATATTTGAAATATAATATTCCATTTATTTTATTTAATTTAATATTATTTTTATATTTAAAATTCGAAAAATCAGATATAAAAGCGTATTTTTTAAATGATTCCATGTAGAATTCATTAAGAAATGAAATAAATTTTATACTAGAATTATGCAGACATGCCCTAAATAATTAAAAAATTCTCTCAAAAAAAAAAACTCTAATCTGGTGTTGTTGGGAGTGCAGTCACAGGCTTGTCTGAAGTTCCTGAACGACACGCCGTCGTGACATTAACACACACATTATTAGGATTTTGAGTAATTGTTGGCGTGACGTGGAAACGGCAATGAATGGGATAGTAAGGCTTCCTCATCAACATCACCATTCTTTTCCTGTGCGACTGCCGCCTAATAGTTGTCTTTCAATTTCATCATCCACCCACACTTATACTTCCGTAAGACTAAACCCTCGCCACTTAATTGCTCCTCAATCACAATTTACTCTACTTATTTTTTCTGACAGGACACCGGAAATGGCAGCATACAGAGCCTCAAGTCCGCCGGCGTTGATACCTTTAAGTGGCGTCTGGTTATAGCTTATGACGGCACCCGTTATTCCGGTTGGTTCTGTCTGTTTTATTTTTTTTAATGTTTAACATGCTTATCTGGTAATACAGGTCCTCAATAATTCTATGATTGTTTGTTTTTGCCTCTCTCTTGAGTCTTTTTTTTGGCTTTTGAGTGTTGGTTTTTAGTTTTATAAAATTTCATTCATCAAAAAAAAAAAAGAACTGTATATTTCCGTGAATTCGGTTAGTTCATTCAATAAAAATTAAATAAATTATTCATTCTAAAATTTCTGTTAATATCTAAACTTGTATTTTTAAGATTGCAGTTAATTCGATTGGTTTAAGAGAGAAAATTATTTGGTTATTTAGCTAATATGGATTGACTGGTGTTTGGATTTCGGTTGGTTTGATTAAAGAGATAAACTAATTTGGTTAATTCGGTTTTGGTTAAATAAGTTGGTTTTTAACTAAACCGATCGTGGGCTTATACGTTCACTCTTCAGGTTGGCAATTTCAGAGCTCCCCTCCTACGGTTCAGTGCTTTCTGGAAAATGCGTTAGTTGGAGTGACTCATCTAGATCGGAAGGATCTTCTGTTAGTTGGTGCTAGCCGGACTGATGCTGGTGTTCATGCCTTTGGTCAGGTCCAATTTCTCACTCTTTCTTCTCAGACATTATGTTCAGTTTACTTATTATGTTTCCCTTAAACTTTTTCAGGTTGCCCACTTTGTTACACCTTTCAATTACGACACCTTGGATAGCTTCCATGCTGCTCTCAACGGTCTCCTTCCTCCAGATATCCGAATTCGAGAAATCAGCCCTGCACTTCCTCAATTCCATGCTCGATTCTCTGCCATGAGCAAGGTCTATCACTATAAGATTTATAACGATACCTTGATGGATCCGTTTCAACGCCATTACGCATATCATTGCGCTTACAGACTCAATGCTGCTGCTATGAGAGAAGCTGCCGAGCATTTTGTTGGAACCCATGATTTCTCTGCTTTTGCCAATGCTTCCCGAAAGGACGGACTGCCCAATCCAGTGAAGACCATTTTTCGTTTTGATGTTATCCAAATGGTATATTGCAACTCTATTTTTCATCTAAATGGTTGTCGCTACCGGTTGATTACTCATTACTGCAAATTGTTTAGGGAGCCATGATACAGTTAGAAGTTGAAGGCACAGGTTTCTTGTATAGACAAGTGCGCAACATGGTAATACATATTTGTTTTTATTTATTTTCCAAAAAAAAAAACATCAGTTTTGATTCAAAAGCTACTTCTCTATTTGCAGGTTGCTTTGCTTATTCAAATCGGAAAAGAAGCAATTCCTCCAGAAATTGTGCCGATAATTTTGGCAACTCGGGATCGCAGAGAGCTGGCAAAATATGGGTTCTTTATGCCGCCTCATGGCCTCTGCCTTATGAATATAAACTATAATGAAGACCACCTTAAGCTTCCCTCACCTTGTCCTGCTATTAGCTTTGGTAGGTATTATACTATAACCAAATGTAAACTTCCATTTTATTAAGCCGCTATGCTCTCCCTCTTCTATTTCCTTCTTATTGTTACACTTGTGATCATGCATAAAGCTGAGCTCAACAGATGAGAGTTTTTTTTTCCAGTGGAATTGGAATGATAATGAATAGATGCATAGATCCGTCATTCAAATAAGCGTAAAACATTTCCTAATTAGATCAATCGAATCTACAATGCTTGTTTAGATACACAGCAACTTGAATGATGAATTTATTTTGGTATCGACGTGCTCTCTCTTTTCCTCTCAGAACCATCAAATTCATTCAAACTACCAAAAAAGTTGAGGGGCTGTAACCATCTTCACACCCCCAATTCCAATAGGGTGATCTCTCGTAGTAAAATTAACTTTCTCCTCGAATAAATATACAAGAAAAAAATAATCTTCAACTCCTATTCAGCTTTTTAATGTTTTATGTAAAACAAGGTACATAATTTATGTCTCAAAGAATCTTAGTTCTACCATAAATTCTTTTTGCTTTGGGGAGTACCAAGCAATGGCCTTGGCTGAACCAAGGACCTGCAATGCATACTCCAAAGCAAATACTGGATCTCGCACTTGCATTTCCCAATCTTTATTCTTCCACTCAATTGCAACTCCAGAATCAACTCTAAAACTGAAAGGTCCAGCAATCTGCATCCAAGTACAAAAGAACTAAATTTCTAAGATACTAACAAGACCATCAATCATCATTTCTCAAGGTGGCAAAAAAACACCGTCTCATTTATTAGAAAGGATGAACCATTCCTTCATTCTTACTCGATTACTCTCGACATTTTTATTATCAACACAATATGAATTAGGGTCCATATCCAGAGCCTGTTTTTCAGAAAGCACGTACCTGCTGTTGAAGAGAAATCGTCGCATTGGGGCAAATTGCCTTAACTGATTCCATCGATGGCTGTTGAGAATTGAAAAAATCTTGTGCTAATTTAGCAGCATTAGTAATAAATTTTCTCCCATAAGGGACATCCAGACGTGCCTGAAATCGAGTAAGATCCAGAAAGAGTCTTTGAAAGTTACCATGCTGAGCAGTAAGCGAAACGGATGAAAACATATCAGCCAACAAGGAAGACTTTAGAGCAGGAGCATGAAGAGATAAGCCTGTAAAACTCCGAGATTGATCTACTTGTTGGTACCCAACTGAATTATCTCCAATATAAGCAGCCATAGTCGCACCTGCATGTCTTGAAGTGTTAGCCAAGGGCAACGTGCGAAGCAGCTACAACTTTCATAACAAGTGCAAAGTGACATTTGAGTTCAAAAAACAAATAGATAGGGTGTAATCTGCTTAGGCATATTTGTAAGTGGACTTTCACTTTCTGTAGAAATTTTGTCATGCATCAGCAAAGGGATTCAACTTAAAATGTGTAGCAACAGCCAGGGCAGAGTCAGAATATACCAGCCGTAAATAGAAAGAAACACGTGCGGAAGTTTTTAAAATGGCAAGATTACCTACAATAGCCGATGCTGAAATATGAGGATTGGAAAGGAAAATATCAAAGGGCTGGACCATCTTCAGCTTAGGAGCTTTACTTCTCCAAATCTCAACATTATGCTTGAAGGAAAACGAGGATTTGAAAGAGAAACCAGGACGAAGCGCAGCAGGAACAGCCAGGGTATGCCCCCCTCCAAAAAGCTGAGGGTTGCCAGCATTATGATGCATACACAGGTGGTAAGAGAGACCAGCCTCGGAAGGAAGAGAAGCAAGGTCAATGGAGGTGGAGACAGGAACATCCCAATACCTGCCTGAACCGTCAACGAAAAGTCCGGGAGAAACAGCTTGCAGTGTCAGATTGTGATCTGGGAACTGCAAAATAGCAATAAAAACGTGAGTTTACTGCCCAAATGGAACAAAGAAAGGAAAATTAACGTGCCTTGTGATGAAGAATAGCTTTGTTACGGGGAGATTTGGAGGGATGAGCGTAGGCATCAGAAGTGAAAAGAAAAGTGTCATTGGGAGTCAACGAAAGCTCCGAACAAAAACCAAGAGCGTACAGTGATTTATCCCGAAGCTGAGAAGTAATAGTGTGGAAGAGGGACGAAGCGTCAGGCTGAGAGGTGGGGAGAGAGGACACAAACTTCTGGAAATTGAATTGACCTAACACTGTACAGAACCTGCAATTGTTAAGTGATGAGTATTATAAATTGGGGAAATAAAAAGACGGGATGGAAGAGGGTGATTACCAGTTGGGAGATGGGGAGGGGAGAGCGAGGACGCTTTGGAGAGAGAAGCCGTGGGGATGGGAATGGGAGGGGATGAATGGCGAGGACATGAAGCGCTGGAAGAAATGAAGCTGTTTTGGCCGGGAAAGCTTTGTTCCTCGGCATATTCCCAGTGGGAGCGGCTCGCCGGGGACTGGGCGAGCCTCTCCTTCGAGAGTTATTGGGGTGGAAATGTCTTGCTCCCATATTCCTCCTTCATCCGCTGCCCATCTAAGCTTCTTCATTCTTCTTCTTCTTCCTCTTCCTTTTACTGCTGCTACTTTACCTAATTTTTAACAAACCCATCCCTCGCTTTCTCCTTACAATTTCATCATTTTTCAAATAAAAAAGAAAACTTATAAACGATGTCGTTCTATTTGAGTAAACATAGTTGGCATTAACTTCTAATTATATTATATACTCCCTCCGTCCCACTCTAATTGACAAAATATGGAATTTTTGGTGTCCCATTCTAATTGACAAAACTAACATAGCTATAATTTTTTCCTTTAATTTTCCATCTTTACCCTCATTTAAAGTCATGTCTTTTATGGAAAAATGGTGAATATTTAATGAAAATTTAACTAATATACTAATAGCATTAATTAGCTCTATTATCAATAGAAGGGTATACAAGTAACTCTCTATATCATTTATTAGTTTGTATTGGTTATTGTAATTTAGTTATTTTGTCAATTAGAGTGGGACGGAGGGAGTATACCTTAATTTAATTATTTAGTTATTTTAAAGATTACTAGTACTTTTTTTTAAACTAAAGATTACTAGTACTTGTTCTAAAAACACTAATTATTTATGGGACGATGACAAAAGTATCTAAAATTTTAAAAATATTTACAAAAGTACATGTAAACTTTTTTTATTTACAAAAATACTACTGATTTAAAATTAATTACAAAAGTACCAAAAAATAAAAAATTAATTACAAAAGTACGATTTGTATAATTATGGTATAATTTTGGAATATTAAAACTATAAATCAGATAATTTAAAAATAATATTTGGTTTATTATTGGTATAATTTCAGTATATTTTCGGTATATCGATTATAAATTTTTATATATATTTTCTAGTTGATAACATGTATATTTTTTTTATATGTATTTTTCACTATAGTTGGTAATGAGCTAGAGAATTTGTATATTGTTGGTATAATTTTAGTATATTGCTAGGTTAATATTTAGTATGCGATGTGGTGTAATGTTGATGTAATAATAAAATTTCAGTATATTTTGATGTGTACACTCTTGGTATATTGTTGGTATAATTTTGATATATTATTAATTTAATTTTTAGTATACGATTTGATGTAATTTTGGTAAATTTTATTTAATATTAATAAAATCTCAATATATATAATGTTAGTATAATTTTGGTATAATGTTAATATAATGTTGATATAATGTTAGTTTATTAGTATACTGACATTATACTCACAATATACACAGTATGTTTGATATTTTTGTGTACTTTTGTAAATATTATTAAGATTTTTATAAATGAAAAAAAGTCTAACATGTAGTTTTGTAATTATTTTCATTTTTTTGGTAAATGGTGTAATTTCCTCATTATTTATTGAAGTTACGAATAAAGTATATTAAAAAATTACTATTAACTATTTGGAATAAAGACTATTAACAATGATTAATAAAATATACTATTAAAAAGATAAACAATAAAATAAATATTAAAAAACGACTGAAGTTTGTCTACTTTTACTATACATACAAGGCTTAATTCCTTAAAAAAACCCCACCTTGCACTTTTTCTTCGTTTATACCCTGACCTTGTAAAAACACCATTTGTACCCAATTTTGGGTTTTTATGTTTCATCTCTACCCAAAAGCATTAAATTGTACTTTTTTCATTTGGAAAAGAGTTTAAAACATACTTTTTTCTATTTTAAAATATACAAATAAATCCTTAAACTTAAAAAATAATCAAATGCATCCAAATAATTAATTAATTTTTTTTAATTTGATAAAATAATAAAAAATTAAAAAAAATATTATTATTTTTAATTTTTTGTCGGAAATATTTAAAAAAAATTAAAAAAAAATCGAAATATTTTTTAAAAAAATTAAAAAAAATTATTATTATTTTTTAATTTTTTGAAAAAGATGGTATTTTTGTATTATTAATAATATTAATATCTAATTAGTATATAAGTTAAAAATAAAGGATTGTTTTAAACTTTTTTTTCAAATGAAAAGAGTACAATTTAATGTTTTTGGGTAGAGATGAAACATAAAAACTCAAAATTGGGTACAAATGATGTTTTTACAAGGTCAGGGTATAAACGAAAAAAAAATGCAAGGTGGGGTTTTTTTAAGGAATTAAGCCTACATACAAACATTATACATTCATATTTATTAGACATATCTTTATGGACACCCATCCTATAATTCATTGAAAGATTGTTCCAAACTAACTAATACATGTCTTAATACTATCCATTCCTATAAAATGAAATTTTTTTGCTTGCTAAAAAAAATCTAGATTCTCAACACATACTCATTTAAAAAAATCAATATCATTCATTCAAATTCAATAGGACGAATAATGATTCTTTTTTTTTGTATACCCGTAATATCTTCCTATCCCAACTCAATCCTTAATCTCATATCACATCCACCTCCCGGGCTGCCTTCATCAGATCCCGACTCTACTAATCTGCTCATCAAAAACTCTTAAATTTCTAGCCATGTCCCACTGCCTTGCCTTGCAAGTTGCACCAATTTCTGCACACAGTCAAATTCAGAAGCTTTCTCCCTCTTCTTTTTCCATTTGATCGTCTCCCCACATTCAATCAAACAACCCATCAAGCATTGCTTCAGCAGCACATCCTTTTGATTCAAGTATGCTCAGCGTCTCATCTGTTAATGCTGATCTTGAACTTTCAATGATACTAATTCACTCTCGTGCCCTTCATTTCTCGATCTTAAACCATTACGGAACCATCTTCTAACCCTATCAGGCCACAACCTGTAAGGAAAATGCAGACACTATTTACCATATACCTTCAAAATTCATAACCTTAAAAGAACGACATTTTCTTTTCTTCTCTTTTCTCACGCTTATGTGGTGTATGAAGAAGTCCGGGATGCAAACATCACACATGAATTTCCATGTCATGCTTGCATGAAAAATATGGAAATCTGTTTTGGGTGTTTTAGCCAATGCACCACATGATTTGAACAATAAACAAAAATATTAAAATTTAAAATAAAAGAAAAACTAAAACCACCCGCATCATTCATAATGTGGCTTTTGATTCTCCTTCATAATCAAGTAGTACTATAGGAAGGAGTAATAACTCTAACCAAAAGTGCAACATATTTTGTGCATTGTATATATATGTAGTTAAGAGTGTAAAACTATGAAATTCCAGCTTAAGTTTGTGATAAGTGGTTCATACTATAATCACAGTTTCCATACACAAAATTAAGCAGATGATCGCATGGTCCCTGCTAACGACTTCAAATTAATCAAGAAATATCAAGAAAGAAAGATCAGGTTTCTGTGACTTACAGATCTAATCTTTCATGTATCACTCGCCGTACTGACGCGTTAAGCCCATAGGCTATGGAGTTGAAAAGACCCTGAAGCATTAAAAAATGCTAATTAGAATACATTCCTTAACTCAATCCATAAATCAGTCTGTCATGGGAGATAACGGGCATGCTAACTAAAAGCCTTCCATTTGCTTGAGCTTCTAAATTCATATATACCAAGATAATAACATCCATGGTCGTATTTTCTAAAACAATGTGTATCTAATGCCGCTAAAGGGACAATGACAGATAGCCCGTAACATTTTATGGTTACAAAGCACTATAATATTGTCATTCAAACAGGTAAACCTTTTGCATGTAGGTAATTTATTAGGATACGTGCCATCTACCACATGCTGAAGCAAATACATCATAATGCTTATTTCTACTTTTTTTCAAAAAAAAAAAAGTTAAAAAACATTTTTTTTCAGTACCTAGTATCACTAGTCAAAATGAAGAAAATCCAACGATGCATTCAAGTGGTCAACCAGTGTAACCATAATGACTAGGACATTCTAGGGAAAATTTTAGAATTGAATTGAAGTACAATAAAGGTTATAAGAAATACCATGAGTGCAGCTGTCCCAACATCAAGAACTGTGAGCCAAAGGATTTGGTGGCCAGGAGCAATGAAGTCATGAATGCGATTGATTGTGCCAAAAGCCCATGATCCTATTAGGATGAGTGGATAGTATCCCCATCGGTTCAAAGCCTTCACAATTAAAGAAATCAATGCAATGAAATTAATAGGAATAACCTTTTTTACCTTCACCTATCATTTATTTAGCATACATAAGAACTGCAAAATGCTAGCAGAAAGATGTAACAGTTGTAAAAGTGAAATCCTGAGATAGAAAAGTAAATTCCGACAATAGCATAAGAAGCCAAAATAGACAAATAGAAGAGGAGGCCAGAGTCTTTCAATACGCCTGATGGTCTACTGATATATTGACACTAATGAGGATTAAAGAAAAGGAAGTCAAGCATATAAGACAACATGAATGGAAGTTAAAAGGATGTTCGTTGGTGTTATCCAGTACCCTGTTTTCATGAGTGTAAGGATAATAATCCATTAAACTTTCGCAAATAATGTACCTTCATGTCTGGCCTTGCATCCGACTGATATGCACGGTCTGACATGCCTACTGCCATCTGAAATTATTAAAGTGGTGTAAGTTTTCCCTCAACATGCACTCAACCTAACTGACAGCTAAAAATAGATAAAAGTGATTGAAGTTCAATACATACACGAGTTGCATTATTTAGCATGCGTATGACTTGAAAGTATGTAAACCCGTTGTAAAGTATTGCGCCCCAGAGCGGTGCGTAGAATGTTATGAAGTGAACGGCCTGCATAAGTAAATAGAAATACATAAAAATTGCCATTACATCAGAGTCTAAAATTGGCAGGCACTATTTCAAGTTTCTTTGTCCCAAACTATAGGCAGTTATTTATTACTTAAATGATCAAATGATATATGTACCCTCATTAATTATGGTATATTATATTAAAAAAAGAGCAAAAGCCATTAAGAGACAAAGTCAATATTGCATTAAATAAGGGCAAGTGTGGTATGTTTTCATAGAATTACTCATTTTATATTGATTTACTAAATTTCTTAATAGAAAAAAGCTGCTCTTATGTAAACTCACAATCACTGACAATTCTATCAGCATATTATTGGCGATATAAACTCAAACAGAAAGCTGCATTTATTTAAAAGAAAGCATCTCCACCAATATTTAACAAATCTAATAGTATTTATGTTTCCATTCCAGGAAAATTATCACTCCATATGCAAAATTAAGGGCATTACAATGTCCAGTAATATAAGCTCCACTTAAGAAAAGAAGGAATCTTGCATCTTAACTATTTCCTAAAATAGGTGTACAAAAACGATTCCCATGTGTAAGAAAGTAAGATGATCAATTGCAATTGAATTCCAGCAGTTCTCGAGTACATTCTAAAAGAACAATGGAGAGTACAACTCAAACAACTGATTTGTGGCTAAGAATTAGATAGAACTTGCCTTTCTTGTTCTCCCTGTTTCTGTCCAACACCATACACCTAAATGTCCATGGGTGTTGCCAATGGAGCGTATTACAGTCACAAACAATGACGTCCCTGCAGGAAGCGGCCAAAATTTAAGTTCCAGTTCCATAATTTGGAAGTACAAAACAATAAACAAATATCAAGTAGATCAGGACATAAGTCGATATTAAGGGCATGACTTAGAATTTGTGGGATTAGATTGTATCATACCCCAAACATACAAGTGGAAGATGGCCTCGAGGTCTTCGACATCAGTTTTGTGTCGAACAACAGTACGATGAAGGGTGAAAGCAATAGTAGTAGTCCAGAGAAAAGAAGCTACACAGAGGAAATGGGTGGAGTAGCCCTGAGCAATACACATGAATCCTTTCGAAGGGTCCCTGCACCATCACACAACATGATTCCTAAGCAGAACTAAAATATGATAAGAAAAGCAGTAGAAAAAGAACAAGAAACATTACCCAACAATGCTGAAGAAACTGCAAAGCATGTCCTGCACCAACAAAACACTAGGTAAAACAAATTAAACTGCAATTACCAAAGTTAATTGGATAAAGACGGTTGGTAAAGCAAATTAGAATGTGTTAGGTGGTAAGATCCAGTAATTGTCAAGAAAAAAATGGAGTTGGTATAGAGTGAAATTAATAGCACAAAGGAAAGACGGAGCATGGAGGCTATACAGAGAGAGCGAGGTAGAAGACGAGCTTGAAGGAGAACTTGCGGAGCTCTTTGAAGAGAAGATAACACACAACAATGAAGCTCGACCCCAAAAAAGATAGACTCGATGCCCCACCGTTCACCGACCTCAGTAACTGCCGGTCCAGTGCCGTCCAATTACCAGCCACGTGCAGCGTCGCCATTTTTATTAAAAATACAAACGGTTTTCGCCGGAACTAAAAAAAGAGTAGTGATGAAGAAGAGTCGATCCAAGCAAAACGAAAAGAACGCGGTGTTTTTTTAAGTCTGATTGTTTCTTATTTTTTTACTATATTAAAAAAGGAGCAATTAGACGACGTCGCTTTAACAGAGATTAAGCCGTTAGAATCTCAAACTCCGATTCTTTTCTTCTCTCTGTCTATTTACATAATTTTAATTCTTGATCAATTTAAAAGAATTAAATACTCATACAAAAATGAGAAGATAAATGATACTTGACAAAATTTATATATGCATAGTATACGGTTGGATTGGACTGGGTTGGGTTGGATACAACAACAAATAATCACCCAAATCACAGCATTACTAAATACTTGGGTTAATGTGGCTACATCTCAGATATTATTACCATGATCTGCGTCTTTTTTACAATACACAACCTATTGATAAATTTTCAGCAACCCAAATCTACAACATTACAATGTTAGCTGCTCAACAGCAGATGCAGACCCATTGTCCTGTGACTCTGACTGATAGTATGAATATGAATCATGAGCCAACGTCTGCAAAATGAAAACAATATTATTCGATTTCAGCTCAACACTAGATAAAATCCTCACCGATTTAGCTAAACTGAAGGTGTTGTACCTGTTCCTGCGAGTTGAAGTACATGAATGGTGTATAGTTTAGGAAATTCGACACCCTAGAGGTGTATATATCCGCATACCTGCAATTTTACGACACCGCAATTAGCACAATCGAACCAATTAAATATTCAACATTCAATGGAGGAAGAACCGAAAGTGCATACTTCTCAATTTGCCTCATCAAATGGCTTTTGTCCCACAGACCTGCGCGTGAAAGGAACCCCCACCTGATATGATGCAAATGCACAAAAATTCAACGTCGCGTACAATCCATCATCAAATTATCTTAGACTTGCCAACTATAATCACATGTAATATATATTTTCTCCTATATCCATTCTGTTTAGGTCATTGCAGAATCTTCAAGATATCACATCAGATATTTAATCACCTTATTTTAAATAAGCAACTAGTGCCACAGTGCAAGTCCTCTCTCTAGGTTTTACCTCTTACTGAAAAGTTCTCCATCTGCTTCTAGCATGGGGGCAATTTTGTCATCCAGTCTTTGCATGACAATCAAAAGCTTTTTCATGCTTTCTGTGAGTTCTTGATCATCCATGTTAGTTGCAGCAAGGGTCTGAATGATTAAAGACAAACATGAGAACCATTATGATAAGATTCCTTTTAACTCGGTTCAATCATGAGATTTACTGCATAGATGGACAGACTTATGTTTCTTGGTTGCTTTAGGCAGTTGTGCGCACAATGGTACCAGCAAGGAGAAATATGAGGGAGACATAAAAGAAAGTAAAAATCCTAAACATGGTTAGAAGAGCTATTAAAAATTAAAAACTCACTTGAGCCGGGCGCTCTTTAATTCTCCTTTGCAGAGCAAGCCGGAGTTGGTTAAATAGATCCCCTGCAATCTCCTTTTTATTAATAAGCTCAACCAGGGCAGCTCGCGAACCCCGGCTACTAATCAAAGCAGTATACTGCAATTCCAGGATTTAATGCAACAAATTGAGAAATCAAAGCAACCATCAGTCCATCTGAGATTGAAATAAAATCTTATATATAGGTAAATTTACACCTTTTCAGGATAGAATTAAACTATAACAATTAAGCATAGGCTCCATATAAGACTGGTTTGACCATATTTCACCTTTTCTACAGTTTTTTTTAGTGGATTCTTTAAAATTTTCCAATTCGAATACATGCAACTTAACATTTTCTAAAACGTCCATCAAAGATGCATAATGTAAAGCGTGAATCAATCTCCTCACCTCCTCTTCCAATTCTCGACAAATCAATGCAGTTCGCCATCGTAAATGGACTTTTGATTGACTTACATCAGTGTAAATATGATCACCTACATATAGAATTTCATCACCATGGATATTTAAGGAGTTCTCAATCATCTGAGCACTCCCACCTGAGTATAAACCTCCTGCAATGATATAAAGCTTCAGTAATGGGCACCAACTAGTGTAATGTTAATGTCCCGGCAGTGCAATTAAGGATCTGCAAATAATGGACTTTCAAAGGCATAATTTTATGCAGATGTATTTGAGGATAAATTTGTTTCCAACTTCTTTTCTCCAGAATCCTAGTTCCTTGAGACCGCACTTGAGTAATAGACTTTGGCCTTTCTTTTTTCTTTGAAACAAGCTTGTTGAATCATGCAAACAAAAAGCATAGAACTCTGGAACTAGAAGAGGAACAGAAACAAAGCATAGATACAAAACTTAATCACCTGTACAAGCTTTGAAACATGGACGCATTAAGCCCTCACCCGTCACCACCTCATAAAGTGGGTGAGACATTTGAAAGAACTCTGGCTTCCTTGCTGAGACTATTACCTATATAAGTCGAGGAAGACAATATATCAGAATGCGGAGGTAGCGTATTAAAATCAATGTTCTACATGCCACTAAAATGTGGAGTAATTTATAGCGCAAGTCAGGCCAGAATGAGGTTACGACTTATGGCAAGCTAAATGGAGAAAAATGATAACGAGAATTCGAATATGTTTTCGGGATAAAATCTCTGACTAATCTTATTCTCTTTCATGTGATCAGTTAATGAAGCCACAAACAAAACATTGAGCAGACTGGGATGCAGTCAAACAGACAATTGATTTACACTCACCATTTCAAATAAATCACGCCAGTCCATATCATTCGGAAGGAATTTATTAAATGAATGCTTCATCATTTTGTTCGTGTAATGATAATCAGAGTTTGTAATGAGCAGAAGCTTTTTACCAGCCTGCCAATAAAATCACAGCCATATAGATTATAAACATATTGAATATCAGACAACATTACAAATTCAGAGCTCTACCTCCTTTTGATCTAGAAGTGCTAAAGGCAATTCTGGATCTGGCTCCACAAACAGTTCAGGCTTTGACATTATCTCACTCTGTTAAAGAGACAGAAAAAGCACATTATTGCATCCCAAATCCATCAACAAAGTGAAAATCCTAAGGACGAAGTTACCTTAAGCTGGCCTTCTACATGTGCCCGGAATAGAGCTTTACCAACAGCCTGAGAACCATGTTAAGCATCAAAAGAGAAACATACAATACATGATAACTTATTTTTACATAAATATAATCTGCAGAGCATGCCTTGTAAAGCCCTTTGTAGTCAAGTGGACCAAGTTCTGCTGGTATAGCTCCTTCATCCAATCGATCAACCATCTAAAAGTGGAATCAAAAGTAATGATGGATGATTTGAATGGTGTGCAGTACATAGGATAGATCAAGGAGCAGCATATACAAAAATAATAGCATGTAATTATTTTATGACTACTATTATGGCATAGTTTACCTGCATGTAAGCCACAGCTTCTGAAACAGAAAAAAATGTATTCAGGAACTCCCATCGGCTCTCCTTCCGTAGATCTATGGATTCTCTTCCATACATCTCACTTCCTCACATACAAAGGTAAGAGCCACCATAAAAATTGTAACTCTAGAACAGCCGAACACCACAAGAAATTTATTTGCTAGTAGAACTAACATGCGTGTGTCAAGCTACACACGCAACATCAGGCTATATACAGTAATTAAACTAAGGATGAACACATATACATTACGCAATCAATTTTTCTATACTGTATTACTGTGCGACTCTATGATTGCATGCTTGTCCAGAATGGATGTATTAGGGTCACTCTCTTTGCTTCTTCTCTAAACGAGCTCTCAACGCAGATTAATTTACAGCATGAAACTGAGATAGCCTTGAGCTGATTATTTGTAATAAGAAATGAAAACATCCACAGTTTAATCCACACCTGACAGCTTGTGTAGAGAGCATCTGGACGCCGTGCATGGCCCTTGTCACATAACCAAATCGATCAGCTTTAACAAGATTCCCCTTCTCTTTATCTATGACAAGACCTCTAATTACCAGGTCAGGATCAAAAGCAAGTCCATCAACAGGATAACCCATGTTTCTAAGATTATCCAAGCAATAATCATAAGCCCGTCCTTCCCAAGCCTGTGATACTATAAATAATTAGTTCCTAAATCAACAATGTAGTTAAAACACAGTAAAGAAGCAACACATACCATCACATTGTAGTGCATCAAAGTGTAGTCCATGTCATAGCCAATGGCACTAATAGACCGGAGATTCAAAGTCCGGCTACAAAATATACCACGAGGCGAATTCCTCGCCGAAGAAGGACTCTGCACAATTAAGAGAACAGATAACAAAGTATTTAATCAGCTATGAATCACAAATTCATACTCAGTGAGAGAATGAAAATTCAAGCAAGGAATAATAAGAAGATTACCGGAATGCCCAAGTGTGTAAGCAAATTTGCAGCGTCTTGAGCCTCGAGCCTAGCCACCTCCTCAATTGGACCCTGTAAGGTTGACTGCTGATCATCCCCTATGAAGAGAAACGAAATTAAGAGGGCAAAAGGGAGATTTACTTAAGCAGAGGGGAATTAAGAGTTACCAGTGGAATGAAGGAAGTCAAAATTAAGATTCAAATCGCCTTTGGTGCTCTGCCCTAAATAATCAAACTCAAATTGTTTTGAAGAAGTGACTGAGAAGACTTGTTCACTGGGGAGGGTGCAGCAGCGGCATATCATCCTACTGGGAACTGCAATGCTGCTGGCTGGAGTTGGAAACGGAGCTCGTGTGGATGAATTCGTCAAGGGAAATGATGGTTTGCCGAAAAGCTTAGCGGCTGCCATTGACATGGTCTTGGCCCAGTCTCACTGTGTTCTTCAGCTGCGCAATTTAGCGGCAGAGCAACAGAAAGTTATGTTTGGGAGTAGATAAGGAATATAATATAAACTTTTGTCGGAAATTATAGATATTCCATTGTTAATTTATTTAATATATTTTTATTAAGGTTATTTGTAAAATAAATACTGCGTAACTTTTTATTCTGACCAAATTACTCTAAGATTTCTGAGATATAATATAATCAGCAGTTTAGTGTTTCTTATTTTAAAAGTCTACTTAATAGTATCCCAATTTTAAATCCATTAACTATTAGGTCCCTCTGTTAATTTCGACACTTACTTTCAAACAATTTGTTACCCCAAATTTAATTTTATAAACGATTTGGTCCCTCACTTTTAAACAATTTAATACCCGAATTTCAATCCGTTAAACGATTGGTCTCTCAAATTAACAGAAGGATCTCGCAGTTAACAGAATTAAAACTGAGGGACCATTAAGTAGACTTTTGAGACAAGGGGTACCAAACTGTTAGTTATAATATACTTCAGGAGCCTATAAGTAATTTGCTCTTTTATTTTTATAGTCTTAAGGTTCAAAACGTTATAAAATAAATTTCAATTTTTACAATTTTTACAATTTGTAGCCTATTTTTATTTTTCGGTTATTTTTTGTATAAGTAGACTGTCAGAATTATCATCTCACACATTCAATGCCACATCACCCATTTATTAACACATCACTCTAAAAAAGTTAATCAACTCCTTCAATTTTACACACGAATTTAAAAATAAAAGGCGATACTTTTTTTTCTTTTGGACCTTCTATGACTTCAACCACTAGCCTCCAACGTCAAACCACCTCCCTGCCGAACCGCCTCATCTGGTTCAAACGAAGAAGTAAATGTTCTTTGTCTGAATCCAGATGAGGAAGATCAACTTCTTCGTCTAAACTCAGACGAAGAAGATCAACTTCCTCAATTTTAAAATAAAAATATCAATTAATGTATTTATTTTCAATTGTTATCGGTCAATTAGATTATAAAATAATGATGAATAATACATGTTAATCTACTTTATTTATTACATATTTAAATATTTAATAGATTAATTGTTGCAATATTTTAAATTTTTAATAAAATAAATTTTTAAATAAAAATAAAAAAGCGTTAAATATTTTTAGAAAATGTAAAAAGGTTCAGTTATGTCCCTATATAAAACATAAATGAGCGTTAACACCATTTACAAGAGGACAAAAATGTGCTATTGTAATAAATTGAGGGTTAATTTGAGATATAATGTTTTATAGGGACTTATTGTATTCCAATATATATATAGCTTAATTACTTAAAAACCACTCATCTTTAATTTTTTTTCGTTTATACCCCAACTTAGGAAAAAATTCATTTATATCCTAATGTATGTATTTATGTTTCACCTCTACCCCGAGGCACTAAATTAACCTCTTTTCATTTAGAAAAAAATTTCAAATAATTCTTCATTTTTAACCTAAGCTAATTAGAGTTTAATTAGAAATGATTTTTTTTTTAAATGAAGGACTATTTTAAACTTTTTTTTTAAATGAAAAGAGGTTAATTTAGTATCTCCAGGCTAGAGAGTCATGCCATCTCACTCGGCTTAACAGAATTGTATGTTTCAATGCCTAGTTCTAGTAGCTAGTTTCAAAGACTGGTAGCGCAATGAAAGATGTTTTTTTTAAGAAATCGAGATTGTCTTAGTGTTCAGTCAGCTGATTTTGGATGGTAAATATTTCTCAAAACATGAAGTGTGAATCAAACTCATGTTTGAATTGAAATTGAGATACTGATGCAAGTTATTTCCTTCTGAATCAGATAGGTTCATATCCGAAAGAGGTTGACAATAAGTTTTTTCAAAATTGACTATTTTCGGGTAGAGATGAAATATAAACACATATGTCAGGGTATAAATGAATTTTTTCCTAAGTCAGGGTTTAAACGAAAAAAAGTGCAAGGTAGGTGGTTTTTAAGTAATTAAGCTTATATATATATATATATTAGGGTTAAATTTAGACCGTTTAGCTTCTTTTAACACCGACCCCATTTCTTATCGGCGAATTTGTCAATGAAGTCGAGTGATATGCCATCGGCAAGAAGAACTTCGTCGGAGTTGGATCAAATGGAGGAGGAGGTGTTGCGATCGGAGACTACTTTGACGGATTGATTAACGGCTCAATTTGGTTAGAACGATGATGCTGCTATCACAAATTAATTTTAGAGTCTATCTATCAGAAATCTAATTAGACTCAACAGTCAACAGGTGACATATAAGAAGTTGAATCAGTCTTCTTGGTAGTTTCTGTTGGCGGCGGATTTTGGAATTGAGTTATTTGTTTTGCTTGCATTTCTTCAACTATGGCATATAACACAGTGACATTGACAACAAAGAAAAAGAAAACGGACGGTAAATTTGATGATGACAAACAAAAAAGAACAAAGAAAAGGAATCTCATTGTTATGCATGTGACACAAACCAAGAAATTAAAAAGCCAACTGTATAGAAATTGCTTTCTTCTTTTTCTGTTTTTTGTTAAAGAATTAATGGCAAATGTTCTATATCTATCTTGCTCCGCACGCATTGCTATTACCGGCAGCTCTCTCTCTATATATGTTTTGGAACTACAAGCGATCCAAGGATAGTAATTTGAGTATGAAGGAACAAGAAACAGCTTCAGAAGCAGAAGACTACAGCAGTTATAACAAGCTGTTCTCCTTTGCTGGCTCACTAGACATACTATTGATGGTCTTTGGAACTATTGCTGCTTTTGGGAATGGTATTTGTATGCCACTTATGACCATACTCTTAGGCCAGCTAGTCGATTCTATCGGAAAAACTGGAACCACTTCCTCCGCTGTGGCGCATAACGTCGCTGAGGTACTCTCTGTGTAGTGTATCCTTCATTCAACTCTTCAATTTGTTGTCTTCTGATAACTCATCCATCTGCAGGTATCTTTCAGGTTTGTCTATTTGGCATTGGGGTCTGGTCTTGCATCATTTTTTCGTAAGTATATACATCCGGTCCCTTGAAATGCTGGTTCATCTTTCCGAGTGTTTAGTTTAAGGCGATAAGCTCTCTTTAAAATTCCAGAGGTGGCGTGCTGGATGGTCACAGGGGAGAGGCAGGCTGCTCGGATCAAAAGCTTGTACTTGGAAGCCATACTGAGGCAGAACATTGGTTTCTTTGACAAGGAAGCTAATACTGGGGAAATTGTTGAGAGAATGTCTGGTGACACTGTTCTAATTCAGGATGCAATGGGGGAGAAGGTGCTGCTTTTACTATTTAACTACTCCACAGATTGCTACATTCCTGCATTATGACCAAGATTTGAATTATCATTGCAGGTTGGAAATTTTATTCAGACGTTGGCTTCATTTTTTGGCGGCTTTGTAGTAGCCTTTGTTAAGGGGTGGCTTCTCACACTCGTCATGCTTTCTTTAATCCCGCCCATTGTCATCTCCGCTGCAATAACCAATAAGCTTGTAGGCAAACTGGCATCTCGTGGACTAACTTCCTATTCAGTTGGAGCAAATATTGTTGAGCAAACAATTGGCTCAATTAGAACTGTATGATACTTTGGCATTACAAAGCAGAGTTCCCTTCCCATTCTATGGAGTTAATATATAATGACTGTTTTCCATGCAGGTTGCATCTTTTACTGGAGAGAAGCAAGCTGTTGCTAGCTACAACAAGTCCCTAACAAGAGCTTATGAGTCTGGCATACAAGAAGGCTTAGCTGCTGGCATAGGTTTCGGTACGCTGATGTTCATTTTGCTTTGCAGTTATGGATTTGCTGTATGGGTTGGCGGGAGAATGGTTCTTCACAATGGCTACACAGGAGGGAATGTCATCAATGTCATTTTTTCTCTATTGACCGGTTCCTTGTGAGTTCTTTTTTTGTGTGTGTTTTCATTCTATAGTCAAATCTTGATTTAATGGGTTCAATTAGAACTTTTTCAATTGGTAAAACATTTAATGTTGGATGTGCATACCGTACAATGGATGGAAATTCAACTAGCAAACTGTTAGAAGTATATTTTACTTTCCCCTAATAGAACTAATAGCATAGCATTTGGATTTCTTCTAGATCTCTGGGGCAGGCATCTCCATGCATGAGAGCATTTGCTGCTGGACAGGCTGCTGCAGGCAAAATGTTTAAGGTCATCAACACGAAGCCAGAGATTGACACTTATGACACCGACGGACTAAAATTGGAAGAAATCCGTGGAGACATCGAGTTCAAGGATGTATTTTTTAGTTACCCTTCAAGGCCCCATGAGCAAATATTTCGTGATTTCTCTCTTTCAATACCTAGCGGTACAAGCATGGCCTTAGTTGGACAGAGTGGAAGTGGGAAATCAACAGTGATCAGTTTGATAGAGAGGTTTTATGACCCCCAAGGTGGTGAAGTTCTTATAGATGGTATCAATCTGAAGGAGTTCCAAGTAAAATGGATGAGAAAGAATATAGGTCTAGTCAGCCAGGAACCAGTGTTGTTTACTTCGAGCATTAGAGAAAATATAGCCTACGGAAAGGACGCTGCAACTATAGAAGAAATAAGAGCTTCTGCAGAGCTTGCTAATGCTTCTAATTTCATAGATATGCTGCCCCAGGTTTTGGATTTTTCAACTTTAATTATCTGTCGAATGTATGTTTCTATTCTCTGTTAGCAGCAAATCCCTCTTCAGTACATAACACACATATATCCCTGTTTAATCACTCAACTCCTACAAAAAAAAATTCTATTGTGTTTCCAGGGGCTAGACACAATGGTAGGGGAACATGGAATTCAATTATCTGGGGGCCAAAAGCAAAGAATTGCCATAGCCAGAGCAGTTCTGAAGAACCCGAGAATTTTACTTCTAGATGAAGCCACTAGTTCTCTTGACACAGAATCAGAAAGGATGGTACAAGAGGCTCTCGAAAGGATTATGGTCAATCGAACTACTGTCATGGTTGCCCATCGCCTTTCTACAGTGAGAAATGCGGATACTATAGCAGTTATGCAGAAAGGAAAGATTGTTCAGAAAGGTGAAAGATTTCACATCATTGAACCCTAGCAAAATCTAATCAACTATGCTAATATCTATACTATACTTCTAAAGCAAGCATAAAAAATTTCAACAATCATGGTTAGTTTACAATAACTAAGGCACATTAACTCTTCATCTCCCCACCCCATTCCCAGCTAAATTAACATTATTATTACGTTTCTCAAACTTAATTACCTAAATCTCCCAGCTTTTTTCAATTGATCAGGTTCGCATTCTGATTTACTCAAGGATCTCAATGGCGCATACGCACAGCTCATACAGTTTCAAGAATTTGGCAAAGAACCAGCACAAAACATCATAAAGAGTCCAGGCAGTAGCCATCATTCAATGGAGGCATCTCCCGCAATCATCTCTTATGGAAAGGTAGCTGCAAAACCACTTGGGACTGCCATTTCAGAGACATCAAAATTGCCTCGGGAAGATCCTCTTCGCCGCCTTGCCTCTCTTAACCGTCCAGATATCCCCGTATTATTGCTTGGTGGTATAGCTTCTGTGGTAAATGGAATAATATTGCCAATTTTTGGTTTGCTGCTGGCTAATATTATTAAAACCTATTATGAAAAAGAAGATCAGCTCCGTAGAGATTCTAGATTTTGGGCACTTATGTTTGTCGTAGTTGGTTTGGTGTCCTTAGTTGCCACACCAATGAGCACATACTTTTTGGCTGTTGCTGGGTGTAGGTTAATAAAACGAATCAGATCAATGTACTTTGAGAAAGTGGTCAGCATGGAGATAGGCTGGTTTGATGAAGCCGAGCATTCAAGCGGTGCAATCGGTGCAAGCCTCTCAGCAGATGCATCTGCAGTGCGAGGTTTAGTTGGAGGCACATTTTCTTTGCTCATTCAGAACATTGCAACAGGGGTTGCTGGTCTGGTCATTGCATTCCACGCAAACTGGCAAGTAGCTCTTGTAGTCCTGGCTCTATTACCATTGATGGGTCTCAGTGGATATGTTCAGTTGAAGGCCATGGAGGGATTCAATGGAAATTCAAAGGTTATGTTTGATCTATATTAGTAAACGTAATTTAATAGTTGCTTGTTGATAGAAATGTTCGGTCTAAGCAAGGAAAATGCAAGTGACAACGGAAATTCTGAACAATATGAGATTTACATGGGAAAGGGAGTTGAAAAAGGAGAGAAAATCCTGAAGTTATATTAGCATAATTTCTTTCAATCATTTTCTCATGGAGAAAGCTTTGTTTAATTTTTTCTTTTTTCAGAAAATGTATGAGGAAGCAAGTCAAATTGCCACCGATGCTATAAGCAGTATTAGAACAGTTGCCTCTTTCTGTGCTGAAGGAAAGGTGATGGAACTGTATCAGAAGAACTGTGATGGCCCGTTTAAGGCACGAGTAAGGCGAGCATTAATTAGCGGGATAGGACTTGGGCTATCTTTCTTTTTTGTTTTCTTTGTGTATGCAGTGAGTTTTTATGTTGGAGCTCATCTTGTGGATCAAGGCAAGACAACATTCACTGAGGTTTTACAGGTAATTTCCTTGTGCCATATCTCTACTATCTTTATATTTTCGGATTTTGGTTGGTGATTTGGTCGACAGTCGTTTGCACTTTGTAGGTCTTTTTTGCTCTCAGTATGGCAGCACTTGGAATCTCTCAATCCAGCACTCTTGCACCTGATGCAAATAAAGCTAGGAGTTCTGCAGCTTCTATCTTTGCTGTTCTTGACCAGAAATCTAAAATAGACCCCAGTGATCCTTCCGGAACAAGACTTGAAAACTTGAAGGGAGATATTGAGTTTCACCATGTTAGTTTTAAGTATCCTATGAGACCTGAAGTTCAAATATTCCAAGATCTTAACCTAGCTATTCGTTCGAGGAAGGTAAGGAAATGACTTGACCTCACGTCTAATCATTTCTTACTTACTTTAGCGTGTTTAAAATGAAAATATGTGTATCAGGTGGTTGCTCTGGTAGGAGAAAGTGGGAGTGGGAAGTCAACAGTTATCTCTTTACTGCAAAGATTTTACAATCCTGATTCTGGAAAAATTACACTAGATGGAGCTGAGATCCATACGCTGCAGCTGAAATGGTTAAGGCGGCAAATGGGGCTGGTGAGTCAGGAGCCTGCGCTCTTCAATGACAGCATCAGAGCCAACATTGCATACGGAAAGGAAGGAAACGCAACAGAGGCAGAAATTACGGCTGCAGCAGAATCAGCCAATGCTCACAACTTCATCAGTAGTTTACAACAGGTTAGAAAATTACAATCTTATTGGCTGTTACTACGTGTTTATTTGCCAAATTTCTTTAGAAAAAAAAAAAGGAAAAGCACACACAAGAATTCACTGACTATAATAGTCAGAATACAAGATGATGCTTTTGAGTTGGGAGAATGCAGGGGTATGAGACTGTTGTAGGCGAGCGAGGGGTGCAATTGTCTGGTGGACAGAAACAACGAGTAGCAATTGCGCGAGCCATATTGAAGGCTCCTAAAATATTTCTTCTAGATGAAGCAACGAGTGCCTTGGATGCAGAGTCTGAGAGAGTGGTTCAAGAAGCATTAGAAAGAGTGATGGCCGGAAGGAGCACGTTGGTGATTGCTCATCGGTTATCCACAATTAAGGGTGCTGACATGATTGCGGTGCTGAAAGATGGAGTAATAGTTGAGAAAGGAAAACATCCAAAATTAATCAGCTTCAAAAATGGCATTTATGCTTCCTTAATGGCTTCGCAATCAAATGCTTGAATGTAAGTGCTGCAAGTGTGCTCATATTTTTCATTTTTTTCCGAGTGTGTACAATTTATAAGCGGGCAGAATGAGTGTTGCAGAATCAGAACGTATAGTTCAAGATACACCAGATCGAGCTGGGGTGAATAAAACAGCAGTGGTGATTGCCCATCAGTTATCGACGATATATAATGCAGATGTCATTGCAACCTTTAATTAATTAAACATATTGTTGGGTGGCGCCTCACCTTTTGAAAGGGCATCTTTGAGTAGCTTTTTAATCGTTTTTTCATATTGGATATCATTCATCATTATATCAAGGGAAAGGAACAAAAATGACCTTAATATTGTCATTGAGGATTAACTACAATACCAATGATTTTCGAGGCCTAAAAATGACACTAACATTTTGAAAATTGAGATTTAGACCCTTCCATTAGACGAAATTATATTATACCGTTAAACTTGACGTCTTTTTTGCTCATCGAAACTTATTAGGATCATTTTTGGTCTCAACGGCCACTTTATCGTCATTTTTACTCCTTTTGTTAGCGTGTACCGAGAATTTACTATTTTGAACCTCTACTATCAAGTTATCATGTTAATTATTTATTCATTTAAATAACTTTTTTTTCTTTCAAATTCTTCACTTTTATTGTTTTTACTCTAGCTAGCATCTATGCAGTTTATTTTTTTATTGTTATTTGTGTGTTATGTTAAGCATGCTAGCTTGAGGATCTCTTTTATTTTGATGTAGCTTTTCTTTCTCTCACCGCTATATTTCATTTAAAATATTCTGATGTATTAAAATGAGCTATTAGTAGTAATAACAAAAAAACAAATTTACTTTCAGGTTTAATCTTGATAATGAAGTAGAAAAATATAAATTTACGTTACGTGCTCGAGCAAATGACCGAAAATTGGTTTGATTGGTTGCTTGGCACACCCTAACCACTGTTGAATTTGGTAAAGAAAATAAGAACGTGAAAAATTAATGTACTAACAACCATGATTTGGTAAAGAAGCCACTGTTGCTTGGCACACCCTAACCACTGTTGCATATTCAATCTACACCTGCATATCTTTGGAAAATTTTCCGAAGATTTAGTTCATTGTCTAAACAAGAAATGCCTCGAACTTTCCGCACAAACTCTCCAAATGAGATGACATTAGCTAGTTTTGTAATCAAGAAAAGCAACTCGGACGATGATTTCAATGTCAAGAAAAGATATTTGTTTCAATTAATTGAGCCTGATTCCACTATATAAACTCAGTATATTTAGATAGTGCCAATCATAAAGATTAGTCACATGATCCAACACCACAAAAGGAAATACATCAAGCATCAATTCTTTACCAACAACCACTAATTAATGTACTAACAACCACTAATTAATTGTAAAGTTAAACGCCTAGACAGCAAATAAATCCAAGAAAGAACGAAATTCCCATAATTAGTACTCCCTCCGTCCCGTTTAAAAGTCTCATATTCTATTTTGGGATGTCCCATTTAAAAAGTTCCATTACTATTTTTAGAATACTTTTCTATTGAATACCCCATTTTATCCTTATTTTAGTTATCTTAAAAGAGTTTTAGGGAAAATTCCACTACCATTATTAGGGGTAAAACATGAAAAAACATGAAAAGACAAGAATAATTAATGTTTTCTTAATCTGTGTGTAAAGTCAAATGGGACTTCTAAAGTGGGACGGAGGGAGTACTAATTAAACATAAATCGAAATTATCCAAAGAATAACATTAAATCCAAATAAGAAAGTTGGAGTGATGCCAAGTTGCAGCTAACCAACAGCGACCCTTAACCTCACTGCACAGACAACTGCGTAAACAAACAACAAACTAGTTAGGAGGAGACTTAATGTGACTTAGAATCAACAATTTCCACTCACTTAGTTTATCATTAATCCAATCTAACACAACACAACACAACTTTGTCAGTATTAAGACACTCAAACTGTAAATGTATCATTTCCAACTCTAGTGCATCACCCAACATGTCTCGCCCGGGACGACTCAACTCTGCTAAACCAGCTGAACCTCAGGCTGTTGCATCCCTCTCGCCACCAAACCAAGCGAGAGCTAAATCAGTCAGTAATAAGAGGCCACTGGTTACCAACACCAATGCCAGAAGTAAGGCTAACTCTATAGCTAAACCGAAATCCCGAGGAGAAGAGGTTGCTGTTACGCCCGTATCTCGCTCTTCTTCTGTCTCTGCTGTCCATCCATTTGTTAATAGGCTGCCGCCCCGCCCTGTGGCGGGGGATTCGAATTCTGCCAAAATTGGAGACGCGAAGGATATTAGCAAGACGTTTGAATTTCAGGAGAATTTGATTAAGGATTTACAGGCACAAGTTTTGGATTTGAAGTTGGAGCTGCATAAAGCGCATACGTTGAATCAACAGCTTAAGCTTGAACTTTCCTCCAAGGTTTTGCAAACTCAGGTGAGAATTTTTAAGACTCTTTGCAAACTACATGATCATTACATTGCGCACCTTAAAATTAATATTTTATTAATAGTATTATTTTATTAATAGTATAATCTTGACCACCTTATAAAAAGAATTTTTGGTTTTGCCACTGCTCATTTTTTTCCTTTTGTTTAAATTAAGGAATCAACTAATGACAATCAAAGCCATAATTTCAAGGACATTCAGAAACTCATTGCAAACAAATTAGAAAACTCTACAGCTAAAAAGGATGTAATTTCAGTTATCACACCAGGCCCACCACCACCACCAATGCCAATGCATCTCCTGTCCAAAGTAGAAAGAAATTCTCCATCCTGCTCCTTACCTCCACCGCCCCCGCCTCCGCCTCCAATGCGGCCCGTTTCCAGGGCATTATCTGCTCCAAAAACTCCTGCAATTGTAGAATTCTATCACTCCTTGAGAAAGCAGGAGGAGAAGAAGGATGTTCAGGGGCATGGGAATCAGTATAAAGCTACGGCGAAAGAGGCACACAACAGCATAGTTGGAGAGATTCAAAATCGTTCAGCACATCTGTTAGCTGTAAGCACTGCTGTATTCTAATTAAGATGTTGCTATATGATATTTTATTATAATTTTAATTGGTTCTGCTGTTTTAATGATATTTTGGTACTGAACACTTGCAGATAAAATCTGATGTTGAAACAAAAGGTGATTTCATTAATGGACTTATTAAAAAAGTGCTAGCTTTGGCCTACACAGACATTGAAGATGTGATGAATTTTGTGGATTGGCTTGATGGAGAACTCTCGAAACTGGTAACTTTCAAGTGGTTGCATTTGCTATTGAATGAGTCACTGGTAGAGTTGCAAACCTTAGTAAATGTAATTGCTGTTAGAGGATCTGTTAAGTATGTTCGAGTGGCGTTTTGGACCATTCCTTTTATGCATCCATTTGTTTAAACTCCCATTTCATGTAAGAGTTTTGTGATGTTTTGGTTTTCCCTTAGCTCTCTTTCATGATTATTATAACTGATGGCCAAAGCAAAGAGTAGTATTAGCTCTGCAGAAGTTTTTGATGAGTGTCTGCTGAATACCACTTGAGTTTGTGTTTTGTGATAGATAAAATAGGATTTTTTTTAGCCGTTACAGGAATAAGAAAGTTGTAACTTGTAAGTAGGTTCTGCATAACACTCTTGCATGTCCTTTTCGTCAGTAATTAGTCTTTATCCTATTTTGGATAGGCTGATGAGCGGGCTGTCTTAAAGCATTTCAGTTGGCCAGAGCGGAAAGCGGATGCCATTAGAGAAGCTGCTATCGAGTATCGGGAACTAAAACGATTGGAAAATGAGTTGTCTTCCTTTAAAGATGATGCTAGCATTCCATGTGGAACTGCCTTGAAAAAGATGGCCGTCTTATTGGACAAGTAAGGATTATCCGTGAAACATATTTGTTTAGCCGGGCAAACACATGCCATTTATCTTATCACTACGTTCACTCGTTGGTTTATTTTACGAGTAATTGAAGGTCAGAGCAAGGAATCGAAAGGCTCATTAAACTTCGAAACTCAGCTTTACGTTCTTACCAGGACTGGAAAATTCCAACAAATTGGATGCTAGACTCCGGGATGATGAGCAAGGTATGATTTTACTGCAAGCTTTATTATTAAAATGGGAGGAAAGTGATCACAAGAGAGTGATGATGGAGATGCAGATAAAGCAGGGGTCGATGCAGCTAGCGAAGATGTACATGAGGAGAGTCTTAAAGGAGGTGGAATTGGGAAGGAAGTCGGAGAATCAAGAAGCATTAGTACTTCAAGGAGTGGATTTTGCATACAGGGCTCACCAGGTAACTCTATTTAATAAAGAGTTGAGATGATATTGTTTGAATGTATTGCTTTGCTGCTGAATGCTTCATTACATGACTGCAGTTTGCCGGAGGTCTGGATTCTGAAACAATGTGTGCATTTCAAAAGATAAGTGGACACCTAGGACCAGGATCTCGAGCTGCGGTAGCATCATCATGACAAGCTAGGCAGCAAATAATTTACGCAAACTGTAGTTTGTTTAGTTTCTTTGAGTAAGAATATTTGCTTTACCACTGGCTCTACTGAAACTCGAAATCAAGACTAATAAGTTGATATTTTTAAACAAAGATGTGATTAGCTGGGAATTAGCGGAGATTAATTAAAACAGTAGAATACACTTTAAATCAGCTCATTGGCTGACAAAGGCATGGATCGAACCTAGACCTGGCAATTTTAGACACGACACGACACGAAGTTAAACGGGTTTGGGTTTGATGTAAATGGGTATGGATCATAAACGGGTCAACCCGTTTATGACACGATTAATTTTGGGTCTAAATGGGTTATACACACATAACCCGTTTAAACACGGTTAACTATTTTTAATTAAATATTATTTATTTTTATTATTTAAATGTTATTAAATTCTTAATTTTAATTAAATTTTTTATATTATATATAATTAAAATAGTATTTATCTCAAAATATAGTAATAATTTATTTAGTATTATATTAAATAAATTAAAAAAGTAGTTAAATAATTAAACGGGTTTAAACGTGTCACTTTAAACGGGTTGATATATTAACACATTTAAATAAACGTGTTTACACGTGTTGTGTCGTGTAACCCATGTAATATCCGTGACGTGTTTGGGTTTTGTATATCAGACCCGATTAATAATCGTGCCGTGTTCGTGTTTAGCCTAATCGTGTTTGTGTCTAAACGGGTTTGACCCGTTTATGACCCGCAGACACGAATTGTCAGGTCTAATCGAACCTAAAATCTCTGAATAATATCTATCTATTTATACTATATATAAAAGCACGAATGGGGGAAGGACATGCAAATTCACTGAATAATCCTTTTCAGTTTACTACTAAATAAAGGTTTTATGGTCATTAACTAACTAGTTATTTAATTAATCACTATTATAATTAAAGTCCTAATTAGAATAGGTAGCTAAATTATCTCCAATTTAGTTTTTAGTATGTAAAAAATAACTAAATTGTCTCCAAATTAGTAGGAATACCTATCTTTTAGTTTGATTGAACTACAAAATTAAAATAATGTATTTGGTCAATATAATATTATTTAAATTTCTATCTTATTATTTTTAAAGATATTATTACTAAAATTAAGTTAATTATTTAATTATGATTATTATAAAATCAAAAGAATAATAAATTCAGTATGGAAAACAAATTAATAACCGAATATATTATATTTATTTTTACAAAAATTCTTAACTAATTTAATATTAATTATAAATAAAAAATTGATATAATTATAATAAATTTACTAATATATTCATTGACGTTTTTTTTTTGACAATCGAATAATCTTTCATTAATAATAAAGAGCGGTTACAGGTGTAAGAATTCAGAAAGGGTATAGCCGTTTCTAATGACCTGATATGGAACAAGATATAAACCTTGATTCGCAGATCGCCTTACAAAACAAAATCAAAATTACATAACCGCTCTAACACAATAAGATCCAATCATTTTGTCTAACATAAGACTCACAAACTCTTCATAAAAAACAACAAATCTTTCATATAGAAAGAACAGCAAAACTTTCAAAAAAGAAAGACAATCGCTGTAAAATAGTTATCAAAAAAAAATAACTAATATAACCTATAACGATTTCATCTTCAATCTTGAAAGGGCTTGATCCATCTCTGATTTTTCATTTGTATATCTATTGAAATTGATGCGCCTCGTAGAAAGATTTACCAACCAAAATGAAAAAGATAAAAAGGAGTCGGTCATTTATTTTATTTTAAAGCAATAAAAAAGAAATGGCCACCCCCAACGGCAAAAATAAACCATTGACGGCAGCCGAAGCGAAAAATAAAGGAGAAACGCTTGATGGCTTGGGTTTTCTATTTGAGAGAGAGGGGAGAGGAAAAAAAATAATTTTGTATCAATATATTCATTGACAAGTTATGTTACGAGGCACGTGTATATGCGAAACTAGTATAATAAAATTTAGCCATCTATGTTAGAGCTCATTGGGGTAATAAGTTGATTGATCTGTAATTACTATTTTGTGCCTATTAATAGATTAACAATCATCCAAGACTCATGATTTTTGGACCCCTTACAACCCACTTAAACTTTATTTTAGGTCAATAGACTCTCTAAATTTTGGGTTCGTGGCCAGTAAAATTCATATCGTCTATTTGTTTATTAATACCGTTAAAAACTCCTGATGTGACATTTCAAAAAAAATGTATACGCATATAATAAGTTCCACATCACTTGACACGCGATAAATATTTTTATTTATTTGATTGTTACAAATAATTTTTCTATTTAATATTTACCTTTTTTACTCAATGATTTTTTATTCAAATTATAATAACAATTTACCCATATAATTTTTATTGAAAAGTAATTATTTATTTTCATACTCAATTAAACAGATTAAGCATTAGTTGAAGATGCACTGTAATAATTTTTATAAAAGGATAAAATTAAATAATTAATCAATTAATTTTATTAATTTTAAATATTTTAGTAATCTTTTTTAATTTTTTTCTCAAATTATATGTATTGGTGGAAAAAAAACATTTTTTCGAAATTTGAATACAATCTGTTATTTATAATTTAATGGCGTAAAAAATCATAAATTTTAGCGTGTTTTGCAAATTTAACATAAACTTTCAATTTTGACAAATTAATACACAAATTTTTGATTTTTTGTAATTTTAGCACCGATCAATTTTCCTTCAAAAAAATAGAAAAAAATGCTGATGTGGACGTCGGAATAGTGGTTATTCCGGTGTACACATCGGCATTTTTTCCACAAAAAATTGATCGGTGTTAAAATTGCCAAAAATTAAAAATTTGTGTATTAATTTGCCAAAATTGAAATTTTATGTTAAATTTGCAAAACACGCTAAAGTTTATAATTTTTTACGCAATTAAGCCATTAATTAATCATATCCTCTAAAATTATTAGGTAGTCATCTGGATTATTTTTATATTTAAATATAATGTTTGAAGGGAAGTATATTAAAATTTAATAATTATTTTTAAATTTAATAAAAATTTAAATTTTATATAGAATTTATTATTCTAATTAAATAATTTTAAACTAAAGCGCGAATTTCATGAACCAGCCTTAGTTTGCAGTTATTACTTTTAGGACACGTAAGTATTGGCGTGGCAAGCTATTGCTTCGGAATGTAACAGAATTGTTCCATGTGGAAATCCACGTGGCATCAGTAACTTGTAACGTCATCAATCGAACAGCAAAGAATAAAGCAAAACACATGCCTTAAGCAAGACAATGCGTGGGAAACGAATAACGGTCGCGTGCCCGCGTCCACGTCACAGACATCCAATCGCAAAACTCCACGTAAACAATTTTAGTTATTTGGAGGGAGCCGGTGGCTATGCTTGTTCTTGTATCAAAAGGATTCCTCGCAATCTTGAAATTTCATAATTCTCAGCAAATTAAAAAGAGGAATCGCTTCAATTCAATTCCATATTTATAAGATTAACTGTGAAGAAGGAGAATCCAAAGTCCGATCGTTTTCCATGGAGGTCGCCGCTGGTTTAGCCGCTTCTTCTTCTTCATCGTGTTTTCCTCATGTGACGCCGGCGAAGGCGGGAGTTTCTTTCCGGCGAAGAAGAAACGGAAATAATCACCGGTTTGTTGTGGATTCTTCTTCTTATTCGGCGGCTGCTGCTGCTTTAGAGTTCAGAGATAACGGTCATCTTCAGTATTACTATGTGAAGTGCGGCGGCGGAGGCGGAGGGAGTGGTGTTATAAGTAATAACAAGAAGAGCAAGGAGAAACTGTCGATCAAGAAAACTTCGAAATTGATTAAATCTTTATCGAAGGATTTGACCTTGTTTTCTCATAATTCTGATCATAATGGATTACTTGATCATAATCAGGCTACGCTTCTCCAGGTATATAACTTATTCCTTGCTTGTTTTACAAGTCTTTCTAATTTCTATTAGTTTAATAACTCAGTTGTTGTATTTCATTAATTACTTGTCAAGTCATCATAGAATCGTATGTTGTTAAAGATCATCTTGCTAACCCTGTGATTTAATTACAGGAAACTGCACAAGGGTTGATGAATCAGCTGCAAGAGTTGAGAGCTAAGGAAAAGGAATTGAAGATGCAGAAAAAACAAGCCAAGCTTGCTAGTAGGAATAGAGTGAAGATGGATTCTGAATCATCATCGGAATCCTCATCGTCGTCATCGGAATCCAGCAACAGCGACAGGGAGGTCATCAACATGAGGCACTTGAGAAACGGTGCTGTTCCTGTGGCAGAGCCAACGCTACCTGAAATAATCCACCAGCTTACTCACCAACATGTGGAAAATCCACCAAGCACCAGTGATGGGCACCTGAGAAACGGGGCTGTTTCTGTTGCAGATCCAATGCTGCCTGAAATCATCCACCAGCTTACTCACCAACATGTGGACAATCCAGCAAGCACCAGTGAGAGCCACTTAACCAGTGTTTGTTGCGGCGCGGGCACGGGAGGAGGAGGATCATCAACCAAGAGAATAGAGGTGTGCATGGGTGGAAAGTGCAAGAAGTCTGGAGGGGCAGCACTGTTGGAGGAATTTCAGAGAGTTTTGGGCGTGGAGGGAGCAGCAGTAGTTGGGTGCAAGTGCATGGGCAAATGCAGGGATGGTCCTAATGTGAGAGTCGCAAGTTTAGAAGATACAATTGCACCCAAACCTCTCTGCATTGGCGTAGGTTTGGAGGATATAGATGTTATCGTTGCCAAGTTCTTTGGGGAGGATCATAATACCTTGGCTCTGGCTCCCGTCTCTTAACACTGCCTGTGTTCTTTCATATTTTTGTGTGCATTTGTAACTATTAATTAATGGCAAACCTTTGATTAATAATAATGCAGTTTTACTCGAGCTATTACAAACAAATCATTGATGCAAATGAAGACGACTTGTCCCAGTACTTTCTTTCTGTTATAAACTGCATATATTCACATACATTTTTCTAAATATACACTGTACAACTACTTTCATCAAATGCTACTCCTATTGGCTCACAAAAACTGTACCCCCATAAGTCTCCATATCAGTGAACACCAGTCGAATATTAGAGCTCTTCCCCGCCTAAGGAATCGAGGAGAAAACCTCTCCGATGCACACTAACCTTGATAAACTGGTTTTACTTGGTGAATGCTATTCTAGCATATCAAATAAGAACCTTGAAAACTCTCATTGTCTGGGGTATTTGAGCTTGGGCTCATGTTCTAAGTCATCGACTTTATTACACCTTTTCAAAAAAGAGTCGATTGTTTTCTGCTTTGCAGGGCTGCTTCTTTGCTGCCTGGCTGAAACTTCCAACGCTTTCTCATGGCCATCAAGCACCTAATTGGCAAATAGTAGAGATTAATTCATAGGATTAATGACACAATAAAACCCTTACCATATGCTAAGAACCTCTAAATAAGAAAGACCTGCATCTTTTAACGGAAATTACACAATACTGTAGTCCTATTTATTGTTACGTTATATCATTACAACACTTTTTCATTCTTTTGCACCTTTTTCACACACGGAAACACGCACGTTACAAACATGCATGCAATGTAACCCCCTATACAATGCATATTCTTTGTTGTGTATTGGAGGGAGGCAAAGCTATCATATTATTATTCAAGTTGCATTATTATTAATTGAAGTTTGCAAGAGCCTTTTGTTTCAAGTTTTGTTCTCACAATTTACCTGTCTTCTAAAGGGGGTAAAAGTATTTTCCTCCTAGACCTAAAGCAATCTGCCTATTGGTACCTTGTGAATTTTTGAGTTAAAGGCTTATGTTCAAAAATCCTCCTAGAATATGAGAAGGCTATAAATTCCTCGGCTACCTCTATTTTCTCCCAGAGGTACCCTCACACTACACTTTTACATGGTATATTTCTACTTTTAGTGTTTAAATCCCCTGTATCTATCACCACACCATCCTACAAAAAATGCATAGAAACCCCCACTATACTACTTCCAGAAGCGTTCTGTAGAGCTGTGATTGTTTCCAACCAGTAGAAAGTTTTACTAAAGATGGCCTTTATCTAACACGCATGCCCATGCGCAAAGAGAGAGAAGTAATTACCTGTCCCAAGTTTTCCAGCTTACCTTGGACAACATCCCTGCCGGAAAAGAACATATTGAAGTTACAATCTAACTATTATTGTATAGAATGCTCAACCCTCTTCCAAAAACTATTTTCAAGTATTTAACAACCAACAAAAGGATAAAAACCAAAACTAACATACCATATGATGTCATCAACTGTCTCGTTTGCTAAGAGGTAATATATATTGACTGAAGAAACCTAAACGGAAAGGATCAACAAGTCAAACCATTGGATGGTCGGCACAGCTTTGCTATTTGCTCATGAAACAAGTGAACAAAAAAGTTTAAAGCACTGTGTAAGAATAGTGGGGAACTTTAAAAAAAAAAGACCAATCAAGTGATCTATGTATAAGCATGTATATGACAATTAACATGGGGAAGTACATCACAAAAAGAGAAATTTATATAATCTCTACAATGTAATTTTCTATTTACTAATAACTCACCTGGCCAATTCTGTGAGCCCTATCTTCAGCTTGAATTAGGTCACCTGGAGTCCAAGACAACTCCGCAAAAATAACGGTGCTTGCAGCTGTTAAAGTCAATCCAACACCTCCAGCTCTGATAGACAGCTTCAGAAAGATATTTAAAGAAAAGCAACTTAAAGTATTAAACTTAAATCCAAATAGACCACATAAAATTAACATCATACTAACAGCAAAGAAAATGAGAAAATTGAAATGAAAAATAAAAGAATCAAATTGCATACTACTGCTGCCTTTATAGTATCCTTTGCCTGGAAATCAGAAACTAAAGATTCCCTTGATGCTGAAGGGGTGCTACCATCAATGCGAATGCAGCCCACTTTCTTTTTCTGGAAATTGCAAGTTTCTATAAGGATGAGCCAATCTAACAGATGTTTCAAAACAATCTAAGTTGTCTTACAATAAGAAACTTGTGTATGGAGTCGATCATGGATTGATGATGAGCAAAAACAAGAAATTTGCAGCCCGCCTGCAAGAATGCATACAGTGGCTGTTTAGAAAATAACAACAATAATCAGATAAAAACATAAGTTGAGGGGGAAAATGAATAAATAGACATTTCTGACTACTGACCACATAGAGCAATCATGAGAATAAATAAACCTAACTTAAATTTCAACATACAGTATTCCATATTTCAGAAAGCTATTAGTATTACTAATAAGTAATACTCAACTCGTATATGACGTAGAAGATTAATTGATTGAGCAATTTTGATCATAAAGCACATTTTTTTCTCACTTAAATTGCCTTCAAAATGAAACCCTACAGTATAAGCTACATATATATAGCATTCTCATGATTGGATAAAGAATCACATAAGTATTGAACTTACAAGTAAAAAACTTTATAATCAAAGTCTAATATGCCAGCATACAGAGTATAGGTCAGACCACCTCTGGGTTTCCACGTTGAGTTCAATAGAAATGCCACATAGTGAGTCAAGACCAAGATATATGCCTTCTCATAGATATTTTCATGAGTAATGAACTTAATGAGACTATTTTTTCTAATTATTCACTTCATAATTGAAAAACAGATGCAGAACAAAACACAAAGAACTTTAAGCTAAAGAAGAGTGAAGACACATAATAAAAGAAAAGAAGACAAAGAAAGTACCTCAACAACAGTTCCAAGATAATCTAGGACCCCAGGGATCTTGGCTTCTGCGGAGTCTGTATATATCTGGCACCAGATAGAGTGAATAACAAGATGAGGTGGGGAAATTAATAATGATGTGGAGATATCATGATCTTAAAATTTCATCAGAAGCTGGTCCAAAATCTCATAATGAAGTGAAAAAGTTAAATTAAAAATAATAATTATAATTATGATACCAGAAAAAATGTTATGACTTCGATGAATGCATTATGCCCAACTTAGAGGGAGGGGGAAAGAATCAACATGTCACTAACATATGACTGCTCAGCAATCAGCATATATCCCCTAAAAGAGAAATCCGCAAAGGCTGATCATTTCATTTGAGAACACTCGGGTCTGAATCATATTGGAATTGAGATGGCAGTTTATGGGAAAGGGGATACTTATGCACCATTGAGTAGCTAACTGATCAATCATGGATCAAATTAAATAGCCTATTGTTCTGACTCTATACCTTATTAATAAAATTCTTCTCGGTAAATTTTAGTGATTCAACCTCGTCAACAGAGGAGCATGCCTTAATTTTCCCTTTAACTATCTCCAGCTACAAAACAAATGAAATATATCAGATGTATTTTTTTCCTTTTTATCATGCAAACAGCTCAACTGGCTTTATAAAGCAATACCATGACTCAGTTAAGTTACCTCCCGGAATAAAGCATTGATTTTTCTCATGTCCTTTTCTGCCAATTCTAAGAAAACCTGAAAATCAGTTCAGGAGATTACAAAATGTCAATAAACCAAAATTTAAAGGCTTAATCATAAGCAAAGATATGCACATGCATACCACAAATAAATAGAGACATACATGCACACAGAGAAAACACCATAGATGAAACATCCCTAAACTTAATTTCAGTGTCAAGCAGCTTTGTAATGAAAAACAAATGTATGCAGTTGATTTAATGCTAAAATCTGACAAAATCCAAAAGTAAAAACAGCAACTCTTCCAGATTCCGATAAGAACTTAACTCACTAGATAATTATTTGATGTCGAAGAAACTGTACAAAGCCTATGCATAAGAAAATCCTAAGAACTGGGACCTAAACCTCTCCCCTAAGGTGACAATGTGTACCCCGAAAGTGGCTCAATGGTTCTAATAGCCAATAATCAGACTGCAGTCGCCATACATTATATATATAATGTTTATTAGTAAAACTCACAAAACAATCCAACCAACATGGAAGAACAAATTTACTTGTTGTCGACGCTTAACAGGGAGCTCAGAGAGGACATCCCTTTTGAGTCTGCGAATCATGAGTGTTGCCTTCATTAAGTTGTGCAACTCGTCATGGTTACTTGCACCTTGATATTCTCCAAAAGCTCCCTGGACACATAATTTCAGAAACAACAGTGTCACTGACTTTCAACTTTTTTATTTATGAAATAGACTTGCCAGCAGCTTACAAAATAACTTACCCCCCTGCAATAGCGGTTTCCATAATCATGAACATTCTTGTACACATCGGGACATAAAGCTTCCAGCTACAATGCATAAACATGATACAGCATCAATTGACAAAAAAAATCTTACATAAAATGTCATATGTTACTTTCAAGTACCTGTTTGAATAGCTCTATTGGTCTGGATAAAGCGGGGGTTCCGCTAAGCAATACTGCATATTGAGCTTTCTGACATTTAAACCAGTATCAGTTTCATTCGTTAAGAAGCAAACACAACTTGCAGAGACTTTGGTGAATAATGTAGTTATAAAAGTGCACTTGTATTCTAAATGCACGCACATCATGAATGACGTTAACATAAGCAACCAAGGAAGAATTAAAACCTTTAAAACTGGAAGAGAGGCGGTTGTCCTCTTTGCTTGAGCATTTTTCATGAAGTGTGACTCGTCTGCAATTACAACCTAAACAAAAAATAATCAATATGAGGAACAGATGTAACCAACACACTAGATGTGCAGAATAGGAAGTTATAAAGAACCATGCACATCAACGGCAAGCATTAACAAATAGTCAGACAAATACAGACTACTGGATTCAATGTTTAATTAGTTAAGCGATTTAGGTTCAATACATTCAACACTTGTAAAGCCTTTACAACCTAAGATTGGTCTGGAGCATAATCCTAGTTATGATAAGAAAACAGGAATGCAAAAATCAAAACAATTGTGTAGTGTTACTGTGGCAGACAATGTTCAAAAAGTAAATAATTCAAACTTAGTGCTGTACTTACCTTAAACTCCGATGCTATCAAAACATTCTGCATTTTTGGGACCAAATCATAAGAGATGATGTTGAACAGGCCATCAAGATGAATACTGCCTTTGGTATTAGATGATACTATAGTGAATCCACCTCTGTTTGATCCACTACATTGTGATAAAACAACCTGCTAACTTAACTTTTAGTGAAAGGGAAACATAAACAAACATGACTAAGCAAAAAATCCTAGAAAAGCATTGGAAATAAATAGAAAGCAAAAGAGAGCAAGGCATGAAGTAATGAGGCAATATTCTATGGCTTACAATGAAAAAATACATATGTGTAAGAGCTTAAAAGAAAAAAGAAAAAACATACTAGTATATCTATTGAAGGAATTTTTAGCCATTGTTGAATCATCTGCAAAAAAGTAGAAAATACATCCTGTTTTCAGAAAAAAATGACTTAGAATCTGAAATGAGTTTATTAGAAGACTTACGGAAGCCCAATGCAGACGCAGGGAGGATGGAGTAAGTATAAGAACAGGCCAGAAATCCCGTAGGCAAGCAGTTACAGCAATAGCCTGCAAAACCAAGAAAATTTTTCAGTTGCAAGTGCAGAAAAATATTAAATTGAAAAACAAAGTACTAGATCAGTAAGTTCCAGTTAGCAATGGAAATTTATTTCACATAAGCTGGACCTAGTTACCCAAAAATAACCTAGCCAAATAAGACATTTTAGAAGATAGTTTCAGGAAGCTAAAGCTGGTTTGCGCAAAAGCACAATTTTATTTAACTTCAAGGTAAAAAAATAGTATTTGCTTTAAGGAATATAACAATACACGAACACACAAAAAAATGACCTGTAAATGCAGATAACAAATTGCACATCGAACATGCAGAGCTGTTTGAAAATTTCATGGACATAATTATATTATATGATGAAGATCTCAGAGCTGATTACTGTAATCTTACGATAGAATACAACAGCAAACGAGTATTACTTGTTGTGGCCTTAGGTTTCAAGTTTCAACTAACAATGCCAATAGGCAATAAACACTTCAGACAATTCATTAGTACTAATAGCTGTCTAGGATAAAGCTAGATACGACAGTTAGTACAGTATGATACTCTTGTGAAACCTGAAAAGCATCCCATATAAGGTATTGAGAGAATAAACATGAAAAAAGAAAATTGCCTGTATAGTCTTTCCTAGTCCCATTTCATCTGCTATGAGGGCACGACCTCCATGCTGCAACACAAACCTGAAGCATCAGATGGGAACAAAAAAGTATGAAAGGTGAATGATGGATAATTGAGTCTTCCACTTATCCTGCTTAAGAGATAAATAATATATAAAAGTAGAAAAGGAATTCCAAGAAAATTCCCAATAAAATACAAACCTAACACCATCCCGCTGAAAAGGTAGAAGCTTGGACTCGAGATACTCAGGCACCCTACCATACCAGTCTGGAAAGGGAAAAAAAGGAGTAAAAAGCACAAACAAACAATTGCAGTGGAAGAGAGCAGAAGTCTAACTATCAAAGACCATGAAGCCTCATTGCACAGTTGCACCACTTTTCAACGTTCACTTATACATACGTCTATCATTAAAAAGACCCCCACCAAATCCAACATTCAGAATAAAACATATTTTGTAAAACAGAAAAATTACAAAATGATGGCAAAAACATAATACAATGGAAATTCACAAATGCATCTACCACAGCGGCTGCCAAATAAGCTAATCATATAATTTCATTTTAAATAATTAGCATTTACCTTGAAGATCTGGAACAGCAGAGGCAGCTGTAATAGCACGTTGCACCAAGGAATCTAAGTTTTCTACCTTGAAAGTTACAAACATGATGTGCTTGAGTCAAACATGAATTTAATAAAATTGGTTACAAGAAATAAGAGAACAATGTAGTCTAAGTTGAGCGGGCAGGAATAGCTTTAGTAGGGAATAAAGTACATATTCAGTAAATGACAATGTGAAATACGACAGATAGTAGGAGAAGTGCATTCCTAAGTTTTGTTGGTTCATTTCAGCCGTTAAGCACAATACCCAGCTATAAATTATAAAGAGAGGGGGCGAGAAAGCTCAAGCTATTACCTCAACAGTAAAATCAGTTATTTCGGCCAGAACTCTTTCTGCCAAAGACAAAGACGAAACTGGGAAAATCCATAACCTGCAGGTTCAACAATAATGAACCAAGATAAAGGCACAGTCTAAATTAATTCTGAAGTAGTACATAGATGCTGGTGAGAAGTACGTAAAGAGAGAAATAAGGACCTTTCTTTTGCATTCCAAGTGGCTTTAGGGACTTTGCGGATAGCAGCAACTAGCACCTACAAAAAAACGAGCAACGAGAAAGTAATTATTCAGAAAAATGCTCAAACTAAAAACAATAAAAGACGGGGAGGACAATAAGCAAAAACAAAAACGGTAAGGGAGTACCGAGTCATAAGTAAATTTAGCAGCAATATTTCCAGTGGCATGAAGAAAGAATTTAACAGAGCGCTTCGGTGAAGCCTTGGCGCATTGATCTTGGCAATAAGAAGCGCATAACAAGAGAAATGCAAATACATAAGAGCTAGTAAAAGTGAAAAGGAAGGAGAAAAATGATAAATAAAGCAGTCTCACCAGGAGGAGGGTTTAGATTAGTGGGTGTAAATAATGTTCTGCTGGACTGTGAAGAAGATTCCGCCTAAAATTGACAATTAAAAAGCTAAATTAAACTATTTCTCTTACTGTAACTGTAACTGCGTATATAATAATAAGAAACATAAATGGCAATCTTAATTTTGACCTTGTAGGGTAGTTTAGGATGATCGGAAGAAGAGTGGTGGTGGCGTTGTTGTTGTTGTTGTTGAGCGAGTGTACGGTAAGCCTCCTTCTCGAGGGAGTCGAGTTCTTCAACGCTTAATCCCCAGTCGTCGTCGCCGTCGTCTCCCTCACCAAAATGCATACTTCACTTGCCTCTCTCTACAGATTTTCCAATGTCAATTTACTTTTAATTTTACGGAATTTTCTACTCAAAACACTCTCAAGGAAGGAATTTTTCTATTATTTTCTTTTGAATAGGAAATTTTTTAATTATCACTTATTTTTTTTATTTATTAATTTTTCCACATGGTTAGCGTATGATTGGTTTGTTGCACGAATGACAAAACGCAACGATTGTACTCAATAATTATTCTAATCACAATAAAATGTTAAGGGGTCAGTTATAGCTAAACGTTCAAAAATCAGCACAAATAGCCATTTTTTACTATCTCGAATTTTTTTATAGGCATTTGCAAATCAAACCGAATTTTTAGCCACTATGACAGCCATGTCAGCGCCTATTCATCAAAACAACGCCAATGTGGCACATTTGGAACCCAAACCAAGTTACATCATGATCAAATCAAAATCAAACCAAATCTCTAAATTAAACCAAACCCAACATTTGTACAAAATAAAAACGCTGCTGTTTTCACAAACTGCAACGTTCCCTATCCCTACAAACAAACCACCGCCATCATCCATCATCTTTTTTAACAGTGGACTATAATAATTTCTTTCAAATTATCTATTTTAAATAACCCACTTCATATTCTTGAAAATTAAAATTACAAGGATGAAACTCCATTCTCTCTTTCTAATCTTAAACTTCTTGGAAATCATAATTTCTAAGTAATCTTTACAATTGCCACCGCCGCCACAACCATCATAAGTTAGGCGAGCACGAACTAGAATCAAATAAAATAAAAACCTTGTTAGAGCTACATCGTCGGCATAAATGGTGGAGGCTTTTCAGACGGGGAAGTAAAACCTGCCTCTCTTGGTGAATTCCTTGAAATTGAAAGGAGATTTGGTGGCAGAGCTTTCTTTTTTCGTGATGCGACCGAACTTGAAGGTGAGATGGTGGCGCGGGGAGGAAGATGACAACCATATGAGACCTACAGCGAGGAAACCGACGGACGCTGTTGGAGACGATACATTTGCTCGCAACGTTGTAGAAGGTTAGCAGTGGTGGTGGCTGTAGACGATGCTAGAGATGATATGCGGCGGAGGAGGAGAGCAGGCGACGGTGAAATGTGCAGAAGAGTGGAAGTGAAGAGGGTTTTAAGATTTAATTAAGTTTAATTATTTATTAAGGTTTGTTAGGATTTTAAATTAGGTTTGATTAGGTTTATTGGAGGTTTAATTAAGTTTAATTAGAAATTTAGGTTTGATTAGATTAATTGGAAACTTAGGTTTGATTTCACCTTGTTCGAACCGAGTTTGGTCTGGGTTCTAAATGTGCCACGTTGGCGTTGTTTTGATGAATAAGCGCTGACGTGGCTGTCATGGTGTCAAAAAATCCGATTTGGTTTGCAAATGGTTATAAAAGAATCTGAGATAGTAAAAAATGGCTATATGTGCCGATTTTTAAACGTTTGGCTATAACTAACCTCTCACACATACGTTTGGCCTTTTATTATGACTAGTTTCGCATTACGTGCTACGCACGTGGCTCGTAATATGACTCGTCAATTAAATTTATTATAAAATTACATAATTTATTTTATTTATAATCAATATTAAATTAGTTAGCATTTTTTGTTAAAAAGAGTTTTAATTTTTAATTTTAGTATTTTTGTAAAATTCTGATTGGAATCTATTTTATAAATAAATAAATTACATATCTTTAATGATCTATTTTTTTAAAATGAGTAACGGAGCCATAGTTATTGTACGCCCCCACATATACACAGCATTAGTTAAATTTTAGGCCTAATCACTCAAAACCCCCCACCTTTATCTCATTTTACAAATATACCTCAACTTAGAAATTTTTCTAATTTTACCCTAATTTGTCCTTTTATGTTTCAATTCTATACCCTAAAACATTTTTTTTTGAGAGGAGTACCCTAAAATATTAAATCGACCTCTTTTCACTTGAAAATTTTTTTTTTAAAAAAAATTCTTCATTTTTAGCCTATATATCAATTAGACCCTAATATTATTAATAATATAAAAATAAAAGATTATTTTAAACTTTTTTATAAATGAAAAGAAGTCAATTTAATGCTTTAGGGTACAATTGAAACATAAAAAGACAAATTAGGGTAAAATTGGATAAATTTCTAAGTCAGGGTATATTTACGAAAGAGATTAAAGGTGAAGGAGTTTTGAGTGATTAAGCCTAAATTTTATAAAAAAATTATATTAATATGTAATTAACATACTTCAACATTTCGTGTTAGAATGATCTTTATAAATGCATGAATAATTGATTATATATAACAAATTTTTTTCTCACATCTCATGATTATTATATGTAATTAACGTAGGTCAGGGAATATTCAGAATAACATTGCTAACTATTAAAAGTTTATCCAATAATTAATAGTTAATTAAAAATTTATCCACTTTTACTGTCTACAAGAGTGCTATAATCACTAAATCTCAGAAGTATACTCCTTTACGTAATTGTAATAGCTAAAGGAAAATTGTGGTTGTATTAGAAACAAATTATAGAAGATCTATTGTGAGAAAATTACTATTTTGGATATTAATTAAATCCAACTTCGGCAAAAAATTTAGGTGAAGAGAGATTTATTAGTCAACCTATCAAATAATTGTGTTTTAATTAGGACTCTAATTATAACATAATTTTAATAATTAATTAATAAATGACCATTATACCTTTATTTAGTAATAAATTAGAAAGGACGATTCAGTAAATTTGCCTGTCCCCCCATCCGTTCTTTTATATATAATAACTAGTTTTTCGCCACGTGCTACGCACGTGAGCGATATTTATATGACCCGTTAAATATTTAATTTTAGTTAAATTATTAAATAAATTGGTATGGTTGTTAATAAAGTATTGTGAATTATTTTTTTATCGGTATGTGCTACACACATGAGTGATAATTATTTGACCCGTTATTTGATCTCAATATTAATTAAATTATTAAATATAATATTTTAGCTATAAATAAATGATTATAAAATATTTTTTACTAAAATTAAAATTACAGTATGCAAATGATATTTGTATGACTCTTTACATATATGAATTAAGCAGAATACATTTATAGTAATCTCACATTAATTTAAAAATAATATATCTATCAAAATTAAATTATTATTTTTAAGATATTATAAAATAATGAAGAGTTTAACTCAATTAATGAAGCGTTTAACTCCAACTGACATTAGAAAATACCAAATTATCAGGAGCTTTATATCAATAAGATAATAGTAATCTCTAAGAAAAAAATATATAAGTCAAATCACTATATTAACTTTAATTAAAGTATTTAAATTTCACAGTATTCTTTTAGTAGTTAAACGGATATTCTCTGCATAAATATATAGCAACATAAGTCTTCATTTTTTTAATTAAAAAGAACAATATTATAGGAAAAAACTACGACTGGTTACAAACATTACCTTTGGCAAATTGGATTATGAGAAATTATGACTTCTAAAATGATCATTTAAACAATAAATACTGCACAACACATCAAAGAAAAGTTTTCATAGTTATAATGCTATTATAATTGACTGGCTATTAATTAATCAATATTTTCCAAGAACATTCTGAATTTCAAAAATGATAAATAAGATATTAATCTAACATATTTCTTGATTTAAATTAGTTACCGCAAATAACATACAAGAATCTGCTATAGTCTCCAAATTTAGTTTATCCTGCATAAATTTAAAAGGTTCAAATAAGTTATTAAATTGTAAAGCATTCAAGTCTCTTTTTGAGCAACAATTAAATATTGATCCATATGGCATTATGTCAGAGTTAGATAGCACAATCAGAGATATCAAACCATACAAGGACTTCAACCAGATTATAAGAATTTCGAACAGCCGCTTTTTAGAGTGTTTAATACTAACCGAGAAATTTATATTGTTAGTGAATTTATAATAACATGGTGATCTTTTTCATGGCTATCAATTTAATTAGAAGTTTAAAATATATAGTAGTAGTTTATTTTAATTAGAAGTCTAAAGTAGCAATTTACGTTATCTTCATTTGTCAAATTTTTTTATTCATTAATTATTTAATTGTATTTTATAATTAACTATTATTAGCTGGGAGAAATTAGTGTCTTATTAACATTCTTCTTTTAGAAAAAGAATCCTATTAGCTTACTAATCCTTCAAAATTCACGTAGCAATTAAACTTCTTTCCTTTGTAATTAATTAGTTCTATTGTTATTTTAAAAAAAGTCCTATTAGCTTAACAATCCTTCAAAATTCACGTTAATTAAACTTCTTTTCCTTGTTAATGTAAAACTATTAGCTAATTGGTTCTATTATAATTATTAATTTATATGGACTCTAATATCGTAATTTTGCCTGTCCCCCCTCTCCCTTCACATTTATAGTATAGTTATAGATATAGATTAGGCCTTTAAAAAATATCAAATGGATGTTTTTAGAAGATTTTACTGCTACTAATAGTCAAAATATATTTTTCATTTACTAAAATGATTTAACAGATTAGAAACTATGTATACAACAGTTACAAGTAATTAATTTACATTATTTTATCAATATACTAGCTATACTTGGGAAATATATCACTAAAAAAACCCGTCAAATTATGACGAAAAAAGCCCATCAAAGATTCATGACGGATTTATAGAATTGTGACGGAAAAAATCCATCATAAATTTATGACGAAGTTTATAAATTTGTGATGGAAAATTCCTTCACAAATCCTTCCCAAAATTTTATGGCGGAAAAATCCATTACAAATTTGTGAAGAAATTTTTGTCACAAATCCGTCACAATCTTATGACGGGTTTTGAAGGATGTAAAATCGTCATAAATTTATGACGGATTTGTGACACTTTGTAAGGCTCATTTCCGTCTGAATTATGCCATACTGGTACTTGTAGTGGAACTTTGAGGAGCATGAAAAAGTTCAATTAGCCAGTTGATATTGTTGATCTACGGTTGCATTTTATTCCACATATATATAGAAACTGGCAAGTGATAGTACAGGTAAAATGTGCATGGAAATTACATGGTTGCTTCCTCCAAATTAGAGTGTCATATATAGGCCAAATGTAATGGTGCATTTGGGAAATTTCCACCATCTCTTTATATATATATCAGCTTATTCATCTTTATCATTTACTCTCAAACTCCAGCCTAGTTTAGAAGCTCCAGCATGGGGCTAAGATTTGTTATAGTTGCCCTGTGTTTAGGAACTTGGTGGTTTTCCTCTTCCTCTAGTAGCATAGTTAAAATCAGTCTAAAGAAGCGGCGTTTAGACTTGTACAGCGCTAATGCTGCAAGGATTACCAGCACTAGTACTAGTTCAGCTGCAGCTAGCTTGGGATCCGATGTTGTTTACTTAAAGAATTATCTAGATACCCAATACTACGGGGAGGTTTCCATCGGATCACCTCCCCAAACTTTCACTGTCGTCTTCGACACTGGCACCTCCAATCTTTGGGTTCCTTCTTCAAAATGCGTTTTCTCAGTATGTCCTACCTTCTTCTTTCATACGTATTTTAGTACCATGGTCCATAGAAATATAACTAAATTTCCAAACAAATGCAGATTACATGCTATCTCCATTCCAAGTTCAGGGCCAGGATGTCCCGAACTTACACCAAGATCGGTACGAATATTTATTGAACTACATTCATTATTTTGATCTAGAGTTTTATATATGGCTACAAGGTGTGTTGGATTTGTTCTTCAGGTGTACCTTGCGACATTGATTATGGTTCTGGATCCATTTCGGGCTTCTTCGGCCAAGATTACATCAAACTTGGCGACGCTACTGTTAGAGATCAGGAGTTTGTTGAGGTTACAAAACAAGGAGTTTTACCCTTCGTTGGTACGCAGTTTGATGGGATACTTGGACTTGGGTTTCAGGATATTGCTGTTGGCCAAGCTACACCCGTGTGGTCTAATATGGTACGGCAGGGTCAGATTAACCAGAAGCTTTTCTCACTCTGGCTAAATCACGATCCAACCGTGGGAATGGGTGGTGAGATTGTGTTTGGAGGTCTTGATTGGAGGCATTTCAGAGGTGAACATACTTTTGTCCCAATAACACAAAAGGGTTACTGGCAGGTACTGCATTCAATTTCTTCCTCCTATATATTTTCTGATGATCAAACTAACTAACAAATCTTGAATTCCCATGCATGGCCAGATTCAGGTGGGAGATGTGCTTATTGGCAACGGTTCAACAGGAAAATGTAAACATGGGTGTGCTGCCATTGTGGACTCGGGGACTTCATTTCTTGCTGGTCCAACTGTATATATGTACCTTCAATTAATTAACACTACTATTTCTTCCTACAGAACGAACTAAATATTCTCAAATTTCTCACCAGGCTATTGTCACTCAAATAAACCATGCAATCGGAGCACAAGGAATCGCGAGCTTGGAATGTAAAAGTGCTGTCACAAAATATGGCAATTTGATGTGGGAATCTCTAGTATCCGGGGTGCAATACTTTTAATCTCTTCTCTTTAACTACCATTCTTATATAATTACTTTCTTCTCTAACTATCTACACATCAATTTGCAGTTGCGCCCTGAATTTGTATGCGTTGATGTTGGACTCTGCGTATATAACAATGCTTCGAGGTATTTTCTCTAGCAGGCTATATTAATTTAATTATCCATAAAATGAAAAATGTGGTATTGCAGGAGTGGCGTAAGTGGGAGTAATTATAAAACGGCGCCTTTAGAAGAGAATGTGGTATGCACTTTCTGTGAAATGATAGTGTTCTGGATTCAAGTACAACTTAAGCAACAGAAAGCAAAGGAAAAAATATTCAAATACGTGGATGAGGTAGTATAGTATAGGTGGTGAATAATTAGTATACATGATATGAAATGTTGGCTAATTTTGTATGAAAAATGTAGTTGTGCGAGAGGCTTCCAGATCCGTTGGGGAAAGCATTTGTAGACTGCAATGACATCTCAAGCATGCCACATATTACATTCAACATTGGGAATACTTCATTTCCCCTGTCTCCACATCAGGTTTACATTCAACTAGTATCATTCGATCGACGTTTTCTGTTTTGAAAACTTGTTAGAAACTTCGTTTCGGGTATGAAATTTCATTTTTAAATTAAAAAATCTTAAAATAACACTGTTTCGCCGTGTCCAAATCCTCTTGTCCCGTTTTCTGTAACTGTATCCCTACTACATAGACTGCAGGTAATAACTATATATTCATTTTTCTTGGCACAGTACGTAGTTAGAGTGGAGGAGAGGTATGCTACAATCTGCCTCAGCGGGTTTACTGCTTTAGATGTGTCCTCTCCACTAGGTCCCCTGTGGTACGTACCACATTAATTAATTTAACAGCTCAATCAATTTTCATTTTTATTTTTTTTTTGAGAAATCAATTTTCATTTTTTAAGAAGGGAATTGTAAAATTGTAAAATGAAGCACTCTCACTGATATATGAATGGTGGTGCAGGGTTCTTGGAGACATATTCCTGGGAGCATATCATACCGTATTCGACTTTGGTAATCTTCGTATAGGCTTTGCAACAGCTGCCTAATCTCAATAAATTATCCAAACTTGACTTTTCATCCAAGTATTCTTTTTGTTAACATTCAGAACACATATGTGTTACTTATTCGTTGCCCTTTCCTGTAATTCAGATTGAGTACCTTTAGACACCCCATATAAACTGTCCATTTTTGCTAAAAAGAACAACAAAAAAATGGAAAACAAAAAACCCAATTGATGGGGCTTGCACCAGCCGGGAATCGAACCCGGGTCTGTACCGTGGCAGGGTACTATTCTACCACTAGACCACTGGTGCCGATGCTGCTAGAATGCATTTTAACATATTTCACCATTTAATATGTTAATAGATTCATTGTAAAGCAAAAGTAATTAATTACTTCCTCCATACATAAAAACAGAAATTGAAAAAATAAGTAATTAAAATGGTGTAAGCGCTCAGCGGCATTTTAATGAGACTGTGTTCAATTCTTCACACAAACGCTATTCTAGTCAATGATAAAAAAATAAAAAAATTATTATGAATTGGTGGTTTAAAAATTAAAATCACTATATTTAATGATATGACAATATTATAAAGAAATTTTAATAACAACAAAAATATAAATTTGCTTTAATCTTTAAGAGACCGAAAGGAGTATAACTTGATTATAACTTAACACTCCTTTCAAGTTTAAAGTTTGATTAATATGGAGTGGGCGCTCAATTTGGACATCAAGACAAACAACAAAATAAAAAATTGGACAAGATCTACAATATGATATCAAATTAGAATTAATAATGTATCTATAGGGAAGAGAGCCTTTGATTATTACTACTATGATCACTATGTAACCATATAAAAAATTTAATTATTTGGACCACAGTGAACTCTCTATTCAAAGCATTTATATATTCAATTATTAGTTCACATTGATCATTATTATTATGCAAGGCCAAAAGAGCAAGGATTGCTACTAATAATAGCTATAGCTTTAGCATTTGGTTGTATGAAAGAATGAATTTTGCCTTTACCAAATCACATAATAAAAGTGGCGAAGAGAGGCGAGAGCTGCTCATTTTAATTAGTTAGACATGAAATTAGTACATCATTTCATAGTTTGGCATATTTTTTGAGGTTGTGGGCTGCATCTTTAGCGTGGTCTGGGACTGTCATATTGCATAGAAGAGTGACCCTCGCCGATGAAACCAACGATTTGCTCTGCGTGTTTGAAGGATCGACCTTACGGAGTTGCACCTCCCATACCTGTTTACAATTTATATGGATTTAACCCGTCAAAAGGCTCATGTACTTTCAATTTTTTATTTGGTTTTTATTTAATAGATCATTTTATGGACGGAAATTGTGAGCACGTGGCTCATCGCAATTAGGTGATTAATAATTTTTATAACTTGTATTTGGGCGAATTATATAATATAGCAGAAATCCATCTTTAATTTTAAAATTACCTGAATAGTTTTACCAAGACTGAGAGGAAGAGCTTCAGCCAAGATAACGTCGCCAAGCTCGGCGCTTTTTAAATGACTGATGCTGAGGTGAATACCAGCAACTCTTCGGAATCCTGACGCCATGTGAGCCCCCATGCTAGCCAGGGCCTCCGATATAAGGGCCGAAACGCCGCCGTGTAACACCTTGAATGGCTGCTCTTTAAATTTTGTAAACATAATAATTACCAACTGCTAATTTATAGTAATATGACAGCGAGTTCAAGAGAAGAGGAGGAAAAGTTTAAGGACCTGAACGCACTTATCGGAAACAAGGAGGCGGCCGGTGACTTTATGCGGGGTCAATTCTTCAATTTCGAAGCCGAAAGCTTCGAGCGTGGTATCGAGATTTCGGGTTTTGGAGGAGGATGGTTGCTCCATGTAGCTGATCAGATTACAGGATGGGTGGTTAGATTTGGGCTCTGCTACCTTTTAGAAACAAATGTTGATACGTGTCATTCGGGTGCTGGCCGGATGAGCACGATGATGAGATGGGGTAGGTGGGTTTATGGGTTTGGGTTGGTACTTGGTTGATTTGGTGAGTCACATGTAGAAATCCATTTTGGACCTACTCTTCACTTGCATCCTTCTCCATATCCCCAATTGCGAGCGTCGGCCTAGTCTAATTGGTTAAAACGTCTCCAAATGAATTAAAAAATTATGAGTTTTCCGTAACTAACTTCTAACAAATGACACTTTTATAATCGGATACTATTTACATTAAAAAAAATAAAAAAATCCCCAATTCTTATATTTAAAATGTTAGAGGACTTAATATTTGATAATTCACCTTTTTCTAGAAAACAAACTTTACATTAATGATTTATAAATTTATTTGTATAAAAAATTATACTAAACTGATGACATTTTATTTTTATTTTAACAAATTTAATAATTTAATTTAACATAAATGAGATTTTAATATAATCAAACAATTATAGAAATTAATTTTAACAAATTTTATTTTAAAGACATTTTTATTGCTACATGTGTATAGTATAATTTTATATCAATAAATGAAATGTTTAGTACTTTAATTTTAACATAAATGGTTTTCCAACATAAACAAACTATCAAAACGAATTAATTTCAAATTAATTTAAATTTGAAAATACTATAATTTCCATTAGTTTATATACTAATTACTAAAATTTATTTTACATTAACAAAATTAATAAATTTAGTGGCGGTTTTATAAATAGAAAAGCAAAATAATGATTATGTACAGATAAAATTGTAAAAAATAGTAAATATACATTGGTTTTTTTGAAATTAAATATAAAAAATTGAGGCATTTAAATGGAACATATATGAAAATTATAAAAATGGACAACAACACTGATAACGTAGTGATAACACTTCGCAGGGGCGAAACAACCTCGCCGAAAGAAAGTATTACCAAGTCAAACAATTTACCGACCTAGTGTATAGGAGGGTTACCGAGCTACAAGAGACAAGGTCACACCTCGGACTAGTCGGGTGCAAAGGTCACCGGAAAACATCCTCTCGAGTTATGATGATCAACATCATTGTTCGGCCGAACAATACCATTAGGTAGGTTTCTGAAATGTCTCTAAACGAGACTAACACCCGAGATACCTGAAGATCGACACTCACGTATAACTGATTTTGGGGACTACAGAAGATTCTATGACAAGAACAAAAAGAATGTCCCCTACGTCTGACGCACCTAACAAACTGCGCCAAATGCGGTAGAACGCCACATAAGCATAACAGAAAAAAATGGAACACAAGAAAAGGAAGAGGATAACGCAACAAGGTTTGCACGGTAGCTACTATAAAAAAGATCTTACGTGCAAATCCTAGATAATTCTCTTTTTTCTATAATCTTACTTCTTTTTTCTTCTTCTTTTTTCCTTCAGCAAATTATCTTACTTGAGTGTCGGAGCGAACATCCAGTAACCCACCGGAAGTTCTTTCAATGATCAGGTGTTTGGAGCATAGGTGGATTGGCGAACATTTGGTGATTCGTCAAACACTATAAAGCAAGAAGATAAAATAGAAGGATTTATAGGAAAAGTGAAGTTACTATTGTATAATGTTTTTCACTTCTACTTTAAATGTGTTTTATACATATTTATATAATAGCAATAAACCTTCCAATTTTGAATAAAATTATACAGATTAAAATGTTTGGTTGTACTTGATTGTAATACCCCAAAATAATTAATTAGCTAATTGGACCACGTGTCCAATTTTGAGTCGCCAGAGTGGCGACATCGGAAAGTTATCCGATAAAATTAAGATAAATAAGTTTCAAGTAGGTCGGTTTTGGGTTAGTTATGCGGAAATCAAGATTATATTTCAATTCTAAAGTTAGAATTGGAATTAAAAGGAAAAATGTCAAGGAAAGCCCAAAATGAAGTTCAGGGGACCAAAGTGGTAATTTAGCCACTATATCTCAAAAATGGAAATTTATAAGTTTGACGGGAAAGTGTTAATATCGAGCTTCGTATTATTTATCGGATATAAGTAATACGTATAAGTCGTAATAAAAGAGTTTAACGATTTAGCTATGGACTAAATCGTACGAAAGAAAAGTTTAAAGGATAGATTGTATTCATTAAAGAAAACAAGGATGAAAAATAGAATTTAGCCATGATATATAAGGATTTCCTTTGAAATGAAGAAATCAGAAAGAAAGAAGAAGAAGGCTCCAGAAAGTGAAAAGTTCGGCGTCCGTTTCGGACGATTCTCGCGGCAATCTCTTCGGAATTGAATGCTCTACTGATCTTAAGCATCATATCAAGGTAAGATTTCGGTTTTTGGTGGTGAAAATGATGTTTTATAGGCTGTTTTGTTAAGAAATTAAGTTTGAATCGATACGTCAAGAATCAAGTCATTTTTCATCGTTTTTGTAAGGATTCTTGATAGATTTTGTGTATAAATGAAGTGGGTATGAATTGGTACAAGTTTTGGGAGTTTTGGAGCTCCGGAAATGATCCAGGAATGCCGGAAAACGCTGCACACGTCGGTGCACGACGTGCTGCACTTCAGCACGTCGTGCAGGCGCACGACGTGCACCACAAGGGTGCACGACGTGCACCATGAAGGGCACGACGTGCCCTTCACAAAAATTGAAGGGCACGACGTGCCAAGGTGACACGACGTGCCCTAACTCGACCCGGATCTCCGTGGGACTTCCGGGAGTGAAAAGGGACCTCCGATAGCTTGATTTGAGTGTGAAACTCAGTGAAATGTTTTGAAATAGATATAAAACATTATATAAATGAACATTAACATAATAAATAGTCAAGATAAGTACATCGATTAAGTAAGAATCCGATCAAGAAGTTATCAAAATTGAGAGAAACGAATACGAAACGAAAGGGGTGATAACTTAAATCTATAACCTAGGGTTTTAGGTTTTTAAGGTTCACGTTTATGTATTAAACGTGTATTTGATCTATATGTATCAGACGTGTCAGCAAACGGTGGGGTCAACCGACGTGGTCTAGCACGGGCATATTATCATATTGACCTCGTTATTGATTGGATAGCGGTTACTGTGAGTTGTACTTTTACTTTCATGTATTATATATATTGAAATTATTTTTTGAAATTATATACATTGTTTTCACGCATCGCATTATATATATTTGGTTGGATGTTATATGTTTATTTAATTTCTATATGCGAGAACTAGTATGCGATCCGAAGAAACTAGCTACCTATTGGGTGTCAATAGGCTGTGTGATCACCAGTATCGAGTCAGTCTAGTATGTTTGCATTGAGAAATGACTTGACACAGCTGGGAGCTGTTGATGAATATGATATTTACAATTGGGTTATGATTTCGATACGCAGAGTGAACTCGGCTACAGTGTAGCCTGGAAGTCCCCGTATCTAGTGGCTGGGCCACCAGCGAGTTGGACTCGCAATTGATATTTACGATTGGGTTGAATGATATATGATTATTCGAGAGATGTGTCGCATGCTAGGATATTAGTTTCACACGGATCAAATACATGTTTATATGTTTTATATTAATATTTTCTTGAGATGCGATGCTATGTTTTTATATTAATACTGTTAGTAAATGTCAACTCACTCAGTATTTCCCCAAATACTGACCCCTCACCTTTGATGTCTTTCAGGTGCTTAGCTTGTGGACTTAGCTAGAGGCCAATTTTGAAGTCCAGAAGTCAGCTGTATATGTTAGTTTCTGACTTCTGTGAGTGCTGCAGTAGTGGTCCTGTGTCGATAGTATAATAGCCTAGACAGCAGTTCATTTTGATTGTATATATTAACTGATGTTATTGTTTTATATGCATTTTGATAGGCTACGTGTTTAGTATATGATCCACGGCCCCAGGTGCCGGTGAGATGTTTGAAACACTAACTGATGTATATAGTACCGCGAGGCCAGTTCGTACAGGGTACGGTAACTAGAGCCCGCGAGGTTTTGAAACAGTTAGTGTATATGATTGATTATATGATATACATATAAAAGTGTTGCTTTCGTTGTTTAAATGTTAAATGTTTATTGTATTCATTTATTAATTGCGAAAAATAAATTGTGATTTTAGGCTTGCTATGGGTTCCGGAGCTACCACTCCCGTTCCCTAGAGCCGGTTGCGGCTCAATAGTTTTGGGTCGTGACATTGATAAAGCTCGTAAAAATTTAGATTCAAAAAGGAATTCAGTCTTAGTAAAATTAAAAAATTTGTAAAACAATTTACATGTTGGATTAAAATCCTTCTACCATGTCTTAAAAATCGAACCAGAGGTCAAATTGGTGAGCTATCAGTTTCCAATTTAACTATTCAACCAGTTCAATGAAATAAAAAAAATAGAGTTATCTAATGGATTTTAAATATTTAGTGATAAATATTTTCATCGCAAATTCTCGTTGCTGATCAACTAGCGGTTCACTGGTTCAACTATCGACTTAATTATCAATTCCATCCGGTCTAACTCTGTTCAACCAGTATTCCGTTTTTTCGCAATTGTTATCGGACCACTAGCTGATTTCCAGTTCGACCAGCCATTCCGGTTTTTAAAACATTATTTCTACCAACTTAAAAGTTAATTTTTTTTGAACAGATAATGTCTTTAATACCACATTAAATGTCTACATAGTTCAAAACTTTCTCCTCTGTGAATTAGAGATTGATGTTGAGAATTTTCTAGCTCATTTATAGTACTGATTTCAAGTCACACAATCTTGTGAATATGCTACCCTTGATAAACATACATTTTTAAATTCAAGTTGACAAACATCTTCAAGGTATTATATTTATGGTTGAAAAATTAGAAAAACCAATCAATCACTCTCTTTCTTAAATATTTTATTACTACCTGTAAAATGAAGAATGCCAATTACCGGTAAGTGGGACGCATTTCTCTCTATTACATTTACTTAAAGACTTTTTAATTACAGTTTTTATAAATAATGGAACCAAAAAATTAAAAAGAGAAAATTAGAAAAAACTCTCCATTTTTTAAAATAATAGTAAATTATACCTCAAGAATGAAAAGATAGAAAAAATACCTCACCTTTTTAGCACTTTTATTTTTTTACTCTAAAGTCTTTTTTTATTATAATAATATTTATTTTATTATTATTTTTTACTCCAAGCATTTTATTTTTATCTGACATGTGCATCTTTTTTTTTTCCAGATCTCTCTCTCTCTCTCTTCGTCTTCTTTTTCTCCATTTTTTCTTCCTCTCCAGTTTTTTCTTCTTCATTTATTTTTTTTCTTCTTTACCATGCCGCCGCCGTTCTTTCAACGATCCGCCATTACTTTGCCGTTGCTCCACCTTCGTCCCGCCTTCGCTTCGTCTTCACTCCGCCGTCGATTCGCCGTTCTTCCACATTTTAGCGATTTTTTTCTTAATTCGTGGTGATTATTACGATTTATTTTAACTCTCAGATCTAAAAAAATTGTTCTTGAATTTTTTTCAGTTTAAGATCTGCAAATATGCATTAAAAACGATTTTATGATTAAAAAAACGATTTTCTGTAGAAAAACGATTTTCTGCAGAAAACAGCGTCTGATTATCATATCGTTATCACTATGACGTTATCATATCATTATCATAACACTGCAGAGAAAAACGATTTTCTGTCAAGAAAAGTGCTTGATTATCATTTCGGTATCATTAACGTTAGCATATCTGTATCATAATGTTATCATATCAATATCATAATATTATACAGCTATGATAATAATATGATAAGGTTTGTGATAAGATTATGATAATAGTATGACAAGATTATGATATAATTATGATAAAGTACGTCATGATAATGTTATGACAATATTTTTTGACACTGTTATGATAAAGTATATTGTGATAATAGTATGATAAGTTTATGCTAAAAGGTTACGATATGGTTATAATAAAGTACGTCATGATAATATTATGATAATATTTTATGATAGTGTTATGATAAAGTATATTATGATGATGTTATGATAATTTTTATAAAAATAGGTTATGATAATAGTATGATAAAATTAATGATAATTGTATGATAATGTACGAAAAATATTTTTTTGCAGAAAAATTATGATACCGAGATGATAATATCACTGTTGCTTTCATAATAATATTATGAAAAAATTAATTATTTCCAGATCGTTTTTTGTGTGTAAATTTTTAAATCAGAAATTAAAGTAATCATTTTTTAATTAAGTGCAAGCTGAAAATCAACATAAATTATTAAGACTATCTATTTTTGTAGAAAAAAAATATTTTTTTGATGCATAAATCTTTTATTGCCATTTTTTAGATCTAGATCTGAAAAAGAAAAAAGATCAAATTGAGAAAAAATAATAATTCGGAACTGATTGTAATTATTACAAATTAAATTTCAAGATCAAAGATGACATTAAAAAAATGAAAAAAAGGAAAAAGAAGTGCAGAGAAAGAGGAAAATAAAGAGAAGAGAAGTGGAAGGAGAGAGAAAAAGAAAAAGAGAGAAAAGAAAAAAAGTTGGCAGGTCACGTGTTTTGTATGTTGGAGTAAAATCATTAATTTTTTGACACTTGGAGTAAAAACATAAAATCTTAAAAAGGTGATGTAATTTCTTTAACTTTTTTATGTTGAGGTATAAAATTCTATTATTTTTTTATTTTAGGTAAATATATAAATCTCCCCTGTCAAGGACTAAATAAACAAAACAAGCAAAGTATGAAGATTTTAAAATGAATTTTGCCAAAATAAAATAATAAAGGCCTTATTAAGCATGCAAAAGAAATATATTTTCTTCTTTTTGTTATAACCCGTACAAAAAATTATGTTTTTTATTTTGTATTTACTTGATTTATGTTTAAATGTTGTTATAAATAAATACTTGTAGTATTCATTTTGAATTTAATGAATTACTGTACTAGTCACAGTTGTTAAAAGCGCGTCTGAGGCGCGCTAAGGCGCTAGAAAAGCGCATAGCGCAGGGGTGCGCCTCAGAAACACTTGAGGCGACCACCTTCATTCAGGGCGCGCTAAGGCGACGAGGCGATGTCTGCGAGGCGCAAAGCGCAGTTACATAAGCCCTAATTTCTGTTTATATTGGAGTTGCAGAGAAGGAGAAGTTTATTGATAGAAGAAGATGAATAGTAGAATACGAATGGGTTATGTTTGAAAATAAAAAAGAATACGAATGGGTTTTTCTCAATTTAATTAGGGCAGCTTTTAGGGTTCAATTTCTAATACTTGGCAATATTTTTAATGAAAAGAAAACTGTATACCGCTGTTTACAACTATCTTTATTTATTTTTAAGTTATTATTTACCAATTGAATATTAACAAATAGACTTATTATTGATTTATACATATTAAACGGTATTGTATATCTATTATACAAAGATTATATTTTTCGGACTCTATCATTATGAAAATTTTAATACATTTTTCTAGTCTCAACAAAGAATCTACTCTCAAGTTTCAACCCTAATAGCGTTCTTGAACTTCATACATTTAATTTTGGGATAATTTTTGTGTGTAATAATTATTTTAAATTTTGTTACATATACACGCCGAGCTTCGCTCGGGCGTGCGCTATTTTGCACCTTGCGCTTAAAGGTATATAGGACCCTTTGCGCTTCACGTGCGCCTTGTCAACTTGCCGAAATAGTCCGACATTTAAATTTGATTTGAAGTGCATTTCACAATGTGTGTGATGCACGTTTATTCGTTGTCTACAAAAGAACCTAAGAGTTTATATAAATTAAATATTTAAATTATATAAAGTAATTTTTTAAAAATATCTAAAAAAAATTAAAAAGCGGGGGTCTGAATACGGGTTTGCCCTTTTGTACTTTTGCCGAAGAAAGGTGGACAGCTTGAATGCACACAAACAAGCAATTAACCGATGCTTTTTTTTCTCCAATCCATATATTATATGTTTAACAAATTAGTATACAAAAGATGAATGAATAAGAACACTTAATCAATAGTTGGCAACCATAAACATCGCTTTGTTTTATGCTTTTTCTATGCCTCTCGTTGTAAGAGAGGTCTGAAAGTACGTTATAGAGTATAGACCTTTATGTATAATTAATTATGATAAAAATAATCCATTTTTAGGTTCTTAAACTATACTTGTTCTTTTTATCTGGTCCTTAAACTTTTTTTTCGTCCTTATCTAGTCCTTCGAGTTAGCAAAAAATCATATTTGAGTCCTTAACTGACAAAAACGATGCCGTTTAAGGTAACAAATTGCATTTTCGAAAATAACGAAAAAACGTCGTTTTTATCGTTTAGGGACTTGAAAATGATTTTTTGTTAAGTTGAAAGATCAGATAAGAATAAAAAATAGTTTAAGGACCGGATGAATAAAACAAGTACAGTTTAGGGACTTGAAAATGAGTTACCCCATTATGATATGTAAAGATTACAGCTTCTGTAAAGAAAGTGTGATGCTTTATTTTAAATCTTATAATTAATTGTTGCATATCTTATTTTAGTGTAATTTTATATTTCTATTTAAAGTTAGGCGAAAAATACAGTGTTGGTCCAAACGAAAGTGTTGAAAAGTGGTGTTGGGGTCCAATTTGTATGTTCGGCCTTAATTAATTTGAACCATAAGGCAAACACTTTTATATATAAAAGTAAATTAATCTCTGAATCTTATATTGTTTAATTAATATTGCTAGCTATTGGCGATTTGGCACTATAAATTCAAGTGACATCCATGAGATTATTATATAAATCATTCAGATATTTATATCTCTGTATATTGTTGTTAATGGGGAGGCAAAGAAAATGGGCATGCTTCTCAATTGTGAGCATATTCAAGGCTTGCTGTTCAAATTTTGGGAGAGATGATACAAGTGAAGATGGTAATTTCTATGTTACCCGAATATGTCCGAGCGATGAAGACGGAAGACGTTGGATTGCTGATCCATTGATCGATGGCCGAGCCTCTGCATTCATCGCCAGATTCTACGAGACTCGGCATTATGACCAAATTAACTAGTCTCGTTCTCGCTCTTCAATATGATTAATTTCTTCATCACTTTATTATATTAATATTGGATCTACATGTTGCTAGATAATTTCTTTTCGTCCGTTAGAGTTAACTATCTACTTAGATTTGTAGCTTATTAATAATAACTCAACATCTCTATTCAATGTAATTGCCATTTTCTCCTGCTGCTTATATCAATTTTTTTGTTGGATGATCTTAGTAGCCAGCTGTTTTTTCTTATAAAAGTAGAATAGCTAATAAATTCGAATTTAAAATTCTTAAATTCTGATATAACATCCTCATAACGCTTGAAATTTATCTACTAGTTTTAGAGATGCATGGTGAGAATTTACAAAGAAATACATATTGTATTTTGTCGGCTTATTTTATCTGTTTTTTCTTTAATTTTCACATATATTAAAAATAACTAAATATCATAGACACATTTTTTTATATTCACCATTCTTGTCTTGAGAATATAACATAAACAAATACATAATTAAATTTACTCAATAATCTTTCTGATGAATTTTACTCTATAATTTGTATATCAATCTCATTAATATTAAAAATAAAAAATGTAGAATATGTGTTAATAACATAAAAATGATATTCTTTTGAACTTTAAGAAGGATAAAAAATTACAAATAAAATGAAACGGATAGAGTAATATTTTTTAATGATGAAAATATATAGAAAGGCTTATGAGCATTATATAAACAGTCTCTCTATAGCACAATTGATAAGCAGTCTCGCATGCAGTCGGAGAGTGCACATCATATATCAGACATGATTGAAAAGAAAATCAAATTGGCCTTTATGATTATATATTTTTTGATGAATTTCTGATTATATATTAATTAATTAATTTTTGGATTTATTAAAATTATTGTTTTATTTAATATTAATAATTAAATTTTATTCATCAAAATAATAATAATTAAATTTTAGTTCGTCTCTTTTTTATTAAATTTTAATTTTATATTAAAGGGAGACCTTTTTAGGCTAAAATGCAACATATAATTGTTTATAATTATTTTTTGTCTCTGAAAATTTACCACGTATGCAGAATTAAGTCTATTTTTTCTAGATGCCCAAAAATAAATATTTTATAATTATTTTTCAATTTTGAATTATTTTAATCTTTTTTAATTTATTTTATTTTTATAATAAATAACTTATTACATAATAAATTTATAGATCAAAATAGTACGGGTATGAAATAAGTTTAATTAGTACGATATATGTCTATTATGTATACATCAACAACGAAGTTTCATATTAATGCATGTGTTTCCTTCTTCTTTTTCTTCAGACCTCTTTAATATTAGTGGTCAACGAACATTAGCACAGTTAATTATTAGTATTATTAAGAATTTTTTAAACTTAAAAATCACAGTCCGGGGTGAACCACAGCCTCATGCACAAAGAAGAATTTGACCACTCAAACTAGCCTTCGTACTTTATTCTCTATACATTATGAGTTATAAGCTTGGTCTAATTTCTTCAAAATACTAAACTTTTAAATTTGAGATCAATTGTAATCTTTTAAGATTATATTATTTAACCGTTTTTTTTTATAATTCAGAGAAGAGGGAACGCTTCATGAATCATGATCTAACAGACTGCTCAGCACTTATACTTAGGGGTGTTCAAATTCAGTTTGGTTGGGTTATGAACTTATAACCACCCAAACTGAATTTCTAATATTATCTTGGATTATCCAACATGGGTTATATGAGTTATTTAACTTACTATTTTTTGCTTTTTATCACTTTAGATGAAAAATTAAAAACCCAAATTTCCATCTGATTTTTTTTTAAATAATAATAAAAAAAAAATTCCAGGAAAACAAATATTTTCTAGAAAAAAAAATTTAAAATTTTTTTTTCCATAAAAAATATATTTTGATAAAAAAAATTTCAGAAAAAAAATATTTTCAGGAAAAAAATTTAAAAAAAAAAATTAAAAATTTTTTTTCCAGAAAAAATATATTTTGATAAAAAATAATTTTAAAAAAAATAATTTTTTTTTAAAAACATTTTCCAGAATTTTTTTTTAAAATATTGGTCAAAAAATATTTATTTTCATAAAAAAATAATTTTTAAAAAAACTTGGTGAATCAATCAACAAATATATATGCATTTTAAATAATATATAACCCAAACAAATCCAAATAAACCAAGAAACTCTTTTAGTTGGGTTATAAAATTGAGAAAATTAGGATAAATACTCCATTTTTAAAAATAATTTGATTTCCTACCTCAACAAGGAAAAGATAAAGAAAATACCTCACCTTTTTATTTTTTTTATTTTTTTACTCTAACACATGTTTATATTATAATTATGCCTAACTTTTATTATTATTTTACTCTAACTATTTTTCTTTACTTTAAGTGACAACTGTCACTTTTTTCTTTTTTTCTCTTTCTTTCTTTCTTTCTTCTTCTTTTTTTCCTTCTTCTCTGTTTGTTTTTTTTCACCATTTTTTTTTCTTCTTCTTTTCTTCTTCTTTTCTTTTCCATTTTTATTCTATTTTTCTTCGCCGCTCCGCCGCCGCTCAGCCATCGTTCTATTGTCGCTCTCTGTTCGTTTCATATTTGATTTTAATTTTTTTTTTTTAATTCGTGGTGACTAATACGATTTATGTTAACTTTCAGATCTAAATAAATTACTCTTTGATTTTTTCAATTTTAGATCTAAAAATCTGCATGAAAAGGATTTTATGATGAAATAAACAATTTTTTGCACAAAAAACGATTTTCTGCAAACAAAACAGCATCTGATTATCATATGAGTATCACTGCATTATCATCACATTATCATAGCACTGCAGAAAAGATAATTTTTATATAGAAAAACATCCTCTGATTATCATATGAGTATCACTATATTATCATGTAATTATCATAACATTGCAGGAAAAAAATTCTGTAGAAAATAATGTTTGATTATCATATTGTTATCATAATATTATCATATATTGTTATCATAACATTATCATATGATACTTACATGGAAAAAATTTACAGAAATAGTGTCATATGATAACGAGATGATAATATTTATGATACATATATGATAACATCTATGATAATGTATGATAAAATAGTGTTTGATTATCATGTCGTTATCATAACACTGGAGTATGATAATTAGATGATAATGAATTATGATAAGGTTATGATAACTAGATGATAACGTACGTGAAAATAGAATAACAAAAAGATTCATGACACCGGTATGATAACCAGATGATAATAAAAGAATAAAGTTATGATAATAGTATGATAATATGATACATATATGTAAAAAAATTACAGAAAAATTATGATAATGAGATGATAATGTAAAGATAATAGTATGATAATATGATATTTGTACGAAAAAAAAAACACAAAAAATTATGATAACGAGATGATAATGTGAAGATAATAGTATGATAATATGATACATGTATGAAAAAAACAATTACAAAAAAATTATGATAAGGTGAAGATAATAGTATGATAATATGACCTTATTATACTTCATTATCATACTATTTTTTTCACATTATCATTTCGTTATCATAATTTTTATGTAATTTTTTTTATATAGCTTTCATATTATCATACTGTTATCATAATTTTATTATTATGTCGTTGTCATAACATTATCATTTAGGTACAATAATACATTATCATCTCGGTATCATATGATTATATTATGATAACGAGATGATAATACACCATGATAATCAATTTTTTTTTTGTAGAAAATCATTCTTAATGCAGTGTTATGATAACAACATGATAATACAGTGATATTCATATGATAATCAGAGACTGTTTTCTTTATAAAAAATCTTTTTTTTCTACAGTGTTATAATAATCATATGATAATCAGATGCTGTTTTTTTTGCAAAAAATCGTTTTTTGTGCAGAAAATCGTTTTTTTCATCATAATGTCGTTTTTTCATGCAGATTTTTAGATCTAAAATTGAAAAAAAAAAATCAAGAGCAATTTAATTATATCTGAATGTTAAAAAATCGCAATAATCACCATGAATTAAAAGAAAAAATAAAATATGATTGAATAATGCAGTGATGGTGGAGCAATGAAGAAACGGCGGCGAAGCGATGAAGGTATAAAGAAAAATGGAAAAGAAATAAAGAAGAAGAAGAAAATTAACGAAGAAAAAAACAAACACAGAAGAAGAAGAAGAAGAAGAGGAGAGAGGAGAGAGGAGAGAGAAAGAAAAAGAGTGAGATATGTAAAAATATGACAACTGTCATATAAGTTACTTAGAGTAAAAAATTAATAGAAAGTAGGTATAATTACAATATAAACATGCTTTAGAGTAAAAAAATAAAAGCATTAAAATTATGAGGTATTTTCTCTATCTTTTCCTTGTTGAGGTAGGAAATCAAATTATTTTAGAAAATAGAGTATTATCCTAATCTTCCCTATAAAATTTCAATAACCCAATAGTTTATGATTAAAATGAATATAGTGGTTTGGGTTGGTTTCACATGGTTGGTTTGGGTGGGTTATGTAAATTTTGTACACCCTTACTTATACTATTTGAATTATAACTTATAAGTTATTGGTACCGCTTCTAGAGTTTATGTGTCAATCAATAATCAATTTTGAAAATAATCAAATTATTTTTTTTATCAAATTTATTAACAAAAAAAACCGGATATTAAGGTTGAAGCTAGGGGTGTCAAAATGGGTTGGCGGGTCGTGCTCGTGTCGACCCACTCTGTTGACACGATTAGGGTCAACACGAACACGACCCATTTAACTAATCGTGTCAAAATTCACAACCCTAACACGACACGAATTTTAAACGAGTGACACGACATGACACGATTAACACGTTAACATAAATGGGTAACACGATTAACACAATTACACGGGTAACACGACACGACTAACACGACCCACTTAACATTTAATAATTTTTATTTAAATATACTTTTAACCTCAAATTTATCAATTAATTTTCAAACTGTAAAATTTTAATATAATTAATTTATTTTTATATCAATATAATTAATTTAATATTTTTATTATATTTTTTTTTATAATTATAACTATTTTATTTTTATATTATTATAAATAATAGAATTTATAAACGGGTTAAGTGGGTTAGATGGGTTCGCGAGTCAACCCGTGACACGATCCATTTATTTCGTGTCATAAACGGGTTGACACGTTTTTGACACGAACCCGCTAAGCCTCAATTCGGATTCGACGAATAGTGTTATCGTGTCATGACCCATTTTGACACCCCTAGTTGAAGTTGTGGACTAAGGGTGTGCAGTATTCGGTTAAAACCGAATTAACCGACCGAAACAAACCGGAATTTTAATTTGGTTTGGTTTTTGGTTAATTCGGTTCGATTTTTATTTTTAAAAAGTTTGGTTAATTTGGTTCTGTTTGGTTTTGGCGATGGAATTTCTAAATAAACCCAACCGACCGAAATATATATATTAATTGTGTTATTTTTATAATTTTTTTAAAAAAGTTGAGATAATTTTGTAATTTATTTAGAATTTAGTTGCTAAAACCCCTCAAAATGTACTTAAATTATAAATTAGTATTAGAATTATTGTTTTTTATTTTATTTTTTAATAATTAATTTTAATAAAATTTAGTTATTTCGGTTAACCAAAAAAATTCGACCGAACCGAAATATTAGTTTCAATATAATTCGGTTCGGTTTTAGAAATTTCTAATATTTTGGGTTCGGTCGATGCACACCCCTACTGTGAACCAGTGTTTTAAAACCCGGACCGGCAAGAGAACCGGTGTGGGCATCGGTTCAAGGTTCAACCGGTTCAACCGGTTAAACCACCGGTTGGACCGTTTAGATAATAAATAAATAACCAAATATGTATGTATAATAATATATTCAAAAAATGATGGGCATAAAAAGATAAAAAGTTTATTTTGGGCTCTTAATAAATATATGGGCTTTATAATCAATATTCTGCATAGGCCCTTCAAATTTTATATAATCAACCACTTTTCTATTAGGGTTTATGTTCTATTTTACAACTTACTGCACTTGGCGGCGGCTAATTTTTCGCAAAACCTTTCTTTGGCAATGAATAATTGGAAACGTGAAGAATATAGATCCTTTTGTCTTTTTGTTATAATCTTCACTTCCCATTACATGATAAATCTGTTTGAGCCATCAACAATTGTAAAGCCATGGTTTTATTTTCATTTATCAATATGTCCATTTCTTTTGATTTTTCTTAACTGAAAATTTTCTTTCAATTAAACTGATGTGAAACCGGTTTTAAAGGTCTAACCGGTTATCCGGTTATCCGGGTTTTAACGGGTATTTCCGGTTCAAAAAGGTTGAACCGGAAATCCGGGTTTTAGTGGAAAATCGGACCGGACAGGCCTCCGGTTCCCGGTCAAACCGGTTGAACCGGCCGGTCCGGTCCGGGTTTTAAATCATTGCTGTGAACTATGGCCGGGCGCACCGAAACTAAGATGAAGACGAGTGCACAAGAATTCAGCTCAAACAACAGAGTGAGGAAATGGGGAAGGAAGAATGAAGGAAAACTCTGGTGTGCTCTAGAAAACTCTCTCCGCAAGGAACCGACTCCATTAATGATGTTTTAGTTCAATTTAGGGCAAAGAGATTAAAAATGGAGAGCGATCAATCAATTAATCGGTGAAGAAGAATTCAATTGCTTTCGTAGTCGGGAAATTTTTGCGATCATGGAGAGCAGCGGAGGGGGGAGGAAATGGAGAGGAATGTTGCCTCTGCTAGCAATTCACGCAGTGAATGAGTACTACAGGCTGCCGTGGAAACCTCCAATCACGGCGGGGCTTCTCGCAGCCAATACACTCATCTATTTGCGGCCAGCCTTCCTTCATCCCCTCCTCCCTTCTATTCGCGACGTCTGCTTCAATCCTTACCTCATTCTCAAAGTTAGTATTTCTGTTTCTCCATTTTCATTTAAATTACCTGTTAATTTTCTTAATTCAAACGTCATTTAACTTTTGCGTATGTCCCTGCAATATAATGTAGTTCTTTTTTATAGAGGTGGTAATCGACTGCTAGAGTCTAATGCATTAGTAGTTAGTAGTTAGTAGGTGGATGTTTAACGTCACCCGCTATCAGTGGGGCTCTACGTGTGTTAAGGTGTGGGTCTGGATGTTTGAACGCAAGACCTCCAGCCCGCGGAATCCACCACTAGGCCACACCACTTAATTGTATGTAATGTAGGTCATGAAGCACTTCCATGTAATTCACTTTTTAGTAGTCTCATCTATTGCCATAAGATATTAAGATGTAGTTTATGATGCCATGGTAGTGTTGTTCTTTTTCTCTCTGTTTGCTTTTAGTTTTCAGTAGCTAAAGTTTGTCATTCTGTTATGCATTCGTCGTTGAATTGACAGTATGGGGACCTAAAACGCTTCTTCCTCTCGCCATTCTACCATATTGGGGAGTCTCACCTGGTATTCAATATGATGTCTCTCCTGTGGAAGGGTATCCAGCTGGAAACTTCAATGGGAAGTACCGAATTCGCAGTGATGGTTGCATCATTACTTGCTATGTCCCAGGGTATTACGCTGTTAATAGCCAAGTCGCTCCTCTTGTTCTTTGACTATGGTAGACCTTTCTATTCTGAATATGCTGTTGGATTCTCTGGTGTTCTATTTGCGATGAAAGTTGTCCTCAATTCTCAGTCTGATAACTACACATATGTGCATGGACTAATGGTACCTGCACGGCATGCGGCATGGGCTGAATTGGTTCTTGTCCAAATGTTTGTTCCTGGAGTCTCATTTCTTGGCCACCTTGGTGGGATACTTGCTGGAATTCTATATTTGAAGTTGAAAAGAACTTACTCAGGTTCAGACCCACTTACTCGGATAATCAATAATCTTGCTGGTGCATTGAGCTGGCCTTTAAGGTTTGTGAAAGGCTTATTTCGTATCAGGCAGCAAAGGATTTCTGGACGGGGAGCTGTTGGTGGGAGTCAAGGAGGAAGGACTCTAACAAGGGTATGGAGGTGCCGAGCATGCACATATGATAATTCTAGTTGGTTGAGTGTATGTGAAATGTGTGGGAGTAGCCGAGGTGGTGGATTGCCATCCGATCAAGTGCCCCATCAGTTTGATGATTTGTCAGTGGAAGAGATACGCCGTCGAAGGATTCAAAGATTTGGTTGATAAAATAATTTCGGTGATGAACTATATTGACTAATGCTAGGAATAACCATACCTCGTATGTCTGATTACCCATGGTCATTGATTCGGTATTGTGCTCATTCCAACAGCTCTTGGACATCGGGTGAACGTTCAGTAGATGCAAGAGGGTTATGCTTTCACTTTGTTATGATGTATATTCCTCATCTTTTTTCATTGTTGTCTTTAGAAGAAATGGCATATATCCATTGAAATGTTTGCGTGTGTTTTAGATAAAACTTCAGTTGTGGTCTTATTTTTCATATATTTTTGATAGAGATTAAGTAGAAAAAGAGGTACATGAATATAGAGGAATATGATTGGGCTTCCCTGTTAGTTCTCGGAAGGGTTTGGGATTTGTTTCCATTGTGATATTTTATGACTATCAATATATTTTTGATTATAGAGATTAGTGTAATACTCATTATTATTACTCTTTTCATTTTAAAATTATATATTTTTGGTCGAATATACAATTTTGATTAACGTCATTACAAAATGACAAAATAAACCAGTTTGTTTTTTGCCATTATTTCTGTTGTTGTGGACTATCTACGGCATTTGTGTAATTTATTTCAATTCGGAAGTGAATGATTTTTTAAAATTTGTAATTTAATGTTATAAAATATTTATAAATTAAACTCTCGGTCAATGTCTCGTGTATGCCACACATTATTCACGTTCACATGAGTAATAGTGAATTTTCTTTTTTGTTAAAGGAGGTATATTTTGTCATTTTTGATAATGTTAGGTACCACTTTTAAATATTTTTTTATTAACTTTCAAGTTAAAAATAAAATCAAATATGAAGGTTCAAATTATATATTTAATTTATTATTATGTATCGCACGATAAATAGATAAGTGAGCTCGGGAACTCGGAAGCATTCTGCTTAAAAAATAAAAAAAAAGGCAATATTCATATTTAGTTGCTTCACTATTTTAAGTGTAAAAGATCTTTACAGTTATCTTCCCACAGAATTTGAACAAAGGGTCAACGCACCCCCTGAACTTGTGACACGGGGTCATCTAGCCCAATTTATACTTTTTTGAGCAACTAACCCCAAAACTCTTCATTTTTGGGTCAAATAACCCAATAATTTATATTTTTATTTTAAAAAACAGATTTAGGATAATTATATCGCAACAATTAGGGAAGTATTTAATTATTTTTTTGCATCTCTCACCTCCGATTTGTATTTTACGCGTTTTAAAAATATAACTATGGGTTACTTGACCCGAAAATGAAGAGTTTTGGGGTTATTTGCTCAAAAAAGTATAAATTGGGTTAGATGACCCCGTGACACAAGTTTAGGGGGCGCGTTGACCCTTTGTTCCACAGAATTTGCTCACTATGTCTAAAATTTGCAGTATAAAGCAGTGGTATTTGTTTTGAACAGCAACAAATAGATAAATCGCGACATAGGAACAAAAAAAGTATTAAAATTATACAGTTTATCCAAGCAGAGCAGCGCTAGCTAGCGGCCTTATTGCCGCCTTACACGACGGAGCATCAGAATCGGAGAAAATTAGAGAGCTTAATAATAATACTGTAAAACGAAAAAGGAAAAGAAATGTTGCCAATCGTTATTCCTCCTCAGTTCCATCCTATAATTTTTGTCAAAAGCAGCAGCCGGAATTCCCAATTTATCGGCGATTCCGATTTTTCATTAGGTTTTAGAAGAAGAACAAGTAGTTATAAAAGTCCTTTTGCCGCCCATAGCTCCACTCACTCCGACGACAACGATACTTCAGGTATGAGCGCTGCGTTTTTTATCGCTTTATTTCTAGCTTTGGTTACCTTATCCAAATTGTCTGAAAATTTATAGAATAAACCACCTTAAAATTATTTTTTATCAATTTTGTCATCTTACAAACTTTCAGTACAATCTTGCCCACTTTCTAAAAAGTTTCTGGCCCCGCCACCTCATTTTTGGCTTGCAGTTCTTGCAACTGATGCCGCTCCTCCGACACGTCCAGCTTTTGACAAGTTGAAAGCACAAAGGTTAAAGCTGCTTAAGATAGCCGAGTCCTTGAAGAAAAATGTCAGGACTAATGTACATGTACCATCCCCAGCTGATGAACATTTTCACAACCCGGTTATCTCAGATGCGAAATCGAATTCATCGCCTTCGTTAACACGAGATTCTTCAGCAACCAAGGCTGGTAAGGCCATCAGAAGCTCCAATGCCAAGTTTAAGAATGAGGACTTTCACAGGGTGGAGCCAGATAAACCTCGAAGATCGGCTTTCAAAAGATCTGGAGCAGGAGGTTCTTCTTACTCCAGAGGATGGGGTAATGCAGGTCTTACAACAACATCTATGCAAGAATATAAATCATCTGCCCAGACTGGCTTCTTCAGTAAACAATCCTTTACTGATTTGGGATGCAGTGAATTTATGATTGAATCTTTAAACAAACAAAGTTTTATGCGCCCCTCTCATATTCAGGTATATCAGTAATTTGCATTCTTGTCCGAGAACTAGAAGGCATTTGTTCTGTAAAACAGATTTATACCTGTCTTTTTAGTACTGTTCTGGCATTCTTTCATAATTGACTTCCTTTATATGGCTATTGCAAATTTTCGACTTACGGCAACATAGGTGGTACCTCAAAAATGCTGTCTCATCAACTTATGTAAGCTTTAGAGGTGTGCAATTATCTGTTCATTTGATAGGGATATTGGTTAAGTTTATTTTGATCTCTTAGTATATTTGTTTACCTCGAACTAGGGCTTTGTTTCCTTTTTATTTTATTTTATTAATTGGAGTGGATTGAACCACGAATCTCAAGCGTGCTGTATTTACACCTCGGTGAGTCTATTAGCATGGCTATTATGTTGCAACTGATCAGTGATTGCAGGCGATGGCATTTACACCTGTAATTGAAGGGAAAAGCTGTGTCATAGCAGATCAAAGTGGATCAGGCAAGACACTGGCATACCTTATACCTTTAATACAGCGGCTGAGGCTAGAAGAACTTCAAGGACTCAGGAAATCCTTACCACATAGTCCAGAAGTACTTGTGATGGCACCAACTGCTGAGCTGGCTTCTCAGGTTCTACTTTTGCAGCTAAGCCAACTCATTTTAACCTAGTGTGATTTTCCTTTCTTTTTCCTCTTTTAGTTTTCCTATAAATTCAATAGTGATATGCGTTCTACGGTTTCTCCAATTTTGTAGCTACTTTTGAAGTGTATAACCTTCTGGTGGTAGGTGTTATATTAGAGGCTATTAAGTTCTACCTGATTGTCCTTCCTAAACTTGTGGGATCCACGAACTGTCATGATGTCGACATAGCCTGCAATCAAATGATTTGAATGCAATAAGTTCTTCATTCTGTTGAACTGATCACTGGTCATTTTTATTTTCCAAATGCTCATAGTAATAAGTAACATACTGAAGATTGAGAATGCTGCTAGGCAGAACTGCAGGAAATGGCTTACATTATTATGCAGTATGAGAGAGAATAGGCAATCTTTAACTAATGCAGAATAGAGATATTTGAGTTTCACGTCATAGGATTCCTGGAGAATACAAGGGTAAACTGCCCACAAGACCTACAGGGAGAAATATATTGGACAATGCTGAATTGTAATCTTGAGATATTTAAAATTTCCTATCATAAGGCATGTGCTTGGGTGAAGGTATAATTTTGACTTTCCAGGGGAATTGGACAAGCAATCATAAACCAGATCCTGAAAGATGAATTTATCTTGCAAAATTGTTTATTTTTATTGCTTAAATAGGAATTTAGATACTATGTCATTCACATCCTTTTTTGGCAGTTTAACTGTTGCTTAAAGTAGGTGCAATTGTTGCAGGTTTTGAATAATTGCCGATCACTGTCAAAATTTGGGGTTCCATTTAGATCAATGGCCGTAACTGGGGGATTTTCGCAGAGAACTCAGATGGAAAATCTAGAACAAGGTGTTGACGTTCTAACAGTGACACCAGGTCGTTTCATGTTCTTAGTTAAAGAAGGATTCTTGAAGTTATCAAATCTGAAATGGTAACTCATTAGAGTTCGTACAGTTTTCTTAGAATAAAATAAGACTTTGTGATAGTGATTTCTTCCTCAATTCTCTTGGTGGTTTTCTTTCTTTTTATATAATTGGTAAATGCATAACAAGTAGTGACAGAATAACTATCATCTGTTTCAGTATTTGTTTTCATCTGAGTCTCTAATTAGAGAACACAGACATTCTTATAGGCAGGGTAGGTTCTTGTTTCAATTCAAGGTAATAACCACGTAAGCAAACTATGGCATTAAATGAATGTAGAAAAACAAACATTTTGTGGTGCAACTTTTCATATACATCATAGGTGCTTATGAAAGCTGGGGAAGTAAGGAGACTGCTCGTGCATTAGAAATCTATGTTCTGAAGTAACAAGTGTCTCTGTTTGTAGAAAGAAGGAACATAGATAGAACAATAAGAACGGGTTTTAGAGCTTTCCAATGTCTGAACTCTAATGTCTTTCATGAAAAGATATTGTAAGATTGAGAAATGAGTCATAATCAGTATCTCCCTATTTTGACAAAAAAAAAAGATATCTCCCTATCACTGAGATCTCTGAATATGAGAAATACAAAGTTGTAAAACTCCCACCACATGGAGAGAGATGGAATGCAAATTTATTGGCTGGAGATGGGCGGAAATAACAGATAATAAGAAATAAATAGATGAATTTGCACTTGTTTGAAAAAAGAAGAAGAAGATGATATATGTGTTTAAAAACCTCCCAAAGACTTTCATTACTTATATTTTTTTCATTAGAGAAATAAGTTCCCATCCCTAATTTTTATCTCCAACCTTGTCCTTGTATATACTGAAACTTCATCAAACAATTTAGAGTGTAATTTGGAATCAGCTAATCCGGTCATATGCAATGATGTATAACTTGAAAGAATGATATTATACATGTCAACATCGCCATAGGGATGTGAATGTAATGAGCTAACATCAGAGGCTTAACTCACACTAGGGTCAAATCTGCCTGTCGTCATCGGCATCTAAATTGACCTGTTCTTTATGATCCTATAACATGTTTCAGTCGTCTATGGATCGTGTCTATATACATATATATAGTGTGATGTATTAACCCTAATATTGGACACGAACCTCATTTTGCAGTGCCGTGTTGGATGAGGTAGATCTACTTTTTAATGATGAAGACTTTGAGGTTGCACTGAAAAGCTTGATGAGTTCTGCTCCCGTTGGCACGCAATATCTGTTTGTGACGGCAACTTTACCAGTGGGTGTGTATAACAAGCTTATTGAGATTTTTCCTGATTGTCAAGTGATCATGGGGCCGGGTATGCATCGTACAAGTTCTAGGCTTGAAGAGGTGGGTTTTCAAACTTACTGAGTATGGAGGCTCTGCAGGTGTTATTTTTTTTTTTCATAGGAAAGTCTTGGTAGTTTTGACACATTTTGGATAGTTTTGTGTGGTAATATTAATAATTGTTATTTTGCACGTCTAGGTTCTTGTAGATTGCAGTGGACAACATGGGGAAGATAGAACTCCAGAAACAGCATTTAATAATAAGAGAACTGCTCTTCTGCAGGTCATAGAGCAAAGACCCGTTCTCAAGACAATTGTTTTTTGTAATAAGGTAAGTTGGAAACTGATTTTGATAGGAGTCGAATATTCTATTTAAAAAAAATTACTTGTCTGTATAATGGAAAAGATTTTGCCCTCTACATTTACAGATAGAGACGTGCAGAAAAGTAGAGAATGTATTAAAAAGATTTGATAGAAAAGGAACAACTGTACGAGTTCTTCCATTCCATTCTGCTGTGGCACAAGAAGCGAGGCTTACAAACATGAAGGAATTCATGAATTGTAGCTCCGGAGAGTACTCCTTGTTTCTGGTTTGTACTGATAGGTATGGCCATGGTTGTGCAACTATTATTTTCTTAGAAGCCTGGGTCCTAGAATAGCTTATAATAACGTAACATGTTTGAATTGATGGCAGAGCATCACGGGGAATTGATTTTACCGGTGTCGATCATGTTATACTATTCGACTTTCCACGTGATCCAAGTGAATATGTGCGACGTGTAGGAAGAACCGCAAGAGGTGCAACAGGAAAGGGGAAGGCATTCATCTTTGTGGTTGGGAAGCAAGTTTCCTTAGCACAAAAGATAATGGAGAGAAACCTTAAAGGTCACCCACTGCATGATGTGCCATCAGCCTATGAGCTTATGAGTTGAAATATGTTGTGTTTGAAGGAAATAGTGATGGATCTAGTGGCTAATGTATCTCTTTTTTTCATATCTTTGCGCCTGCATATGGAGCAAATATGTGATTTTTTAATTTTTCAATATTAGGGTTATTATATATTTTATCTTACAAATTAAAATACATAAGTTTATGTTACTATAATTATGTAATAACATTATAGATTATGAAGCTAAAAGTGGAGTAAAATTTAAGAATTGTGAAAGCTCTCTATATTCCACGCAAAAATGTAGATGTTATAAAAATTATTCAATTTCATGGCTTTTTGAATTTTAATATTAGGTCTTTAATTTTTGTTATTAAAATCAATCTAATAAAAGTATATGTTACAGAACTTAAAGGTTAGTGAAAATTTAGAATTGTGATATTTTTTTTAATTGCATCCTAAAAATTAAATTAATACATGTTATAGAACTTCATGGTTAACCGTTTTAATATTTTAAATTTTAAATTTTAAAAATTATTATAATGAATTTATAAAATAAAATTTATCAACCAATTAAATATCCAGCCCAACCATTCACTGCAGATTACGAAAAGTGCTTGTTTGGCTTTAATATGTGGATGATATTCCAGTCGGCAAATGTTTAAATCATTTTTAGAAGGCCAAATGTTGTAAAAAGGCCAAACATTTCACAAAAGTCCCAACCTTTTAATTTTATCGATTTTGGCCAAAAACTGATTATTTGGTTTCACAAAAGTCCTGACCTTTCAATATTTGGCATGCCACATAGGCGTCACATAGGCAAATTGAAATCAAACTGAGAGTTGGCCACAATTGAAACCAAATAATTTATTTTTGGCCAAAATCGACAAAATTGAAAAATCAGGACTTTTATGAAACTTTTATAAAAGGTTTGGTTCTTTTTACGACATTTGGCTTTTTTTAGAAACTTTTATGTCATAATTAAGACTTAATATTAATTAAATGTCTACTTAAGACACTAGGTCATTTTTGCACAATTTTCCTTCTTTCTCCTCCGTAATTGGAAATTGCATCACTTGAATTATTAATTCCGGAGAAATTCTCAAGTTGAGAAGCAAACGAAAATCCTATTTCTCTCACAGATTCGCTTCCTCTGCAAAAACGGTTCGATTCAGCCATGTGAGTCGCACTTCTTCAACACATTCTGCATTTAATTGCATTTATTTTAATTTTTATGTTCTTTAATCTAATCCCTGCTATTTACATCTCCTGTTTATAATGAATTCAGATTTTTTTTTTTTAATTTTTCAAATCAATTTACTTAGGGTTTGATTATTTGTGTGTCATCTTACTTAAGATTGTTCAGAATCTTGTTTTTTTGGACTTATTTTGATTTTGTTAGCATTTTCAATATAGGAAATCTGAACATCAGCCTGTCATTCCGGGATTGCCGGATGACCTGGCTTTGCGGTGCCTTGCGAAATTGTCCCATGGGCACCATGGATTGCTGGAAACTGTCTCAAAGAGATGGAGAAATTTAATTCGTAGCTCAGACTATGCCCATTATAAAGCTAGAGAAGGATGGTGTGGAAATTGGCTTTTTGTACTAACCGAAAACTCCAAAAACCAATGGGTAGCCTATGATCCTGAAGCGGATAGATGGCACCCTCTACCGATTTCTACTGAGGATTTTGCTAGCTGGCATCATTTTGGGTTTTCATGTGTTTGCATTGGTAATCGATTTCTTGTGATCGGTGGATCCTATACGCTCAATGATTCTTCACACCCCAATCAAAAGCCTGTGGTAACCAATCGTGTGTTGCAGTTTGATCCATTTAAGAAAGAGTGGAAAAGCCTGGAAAAAATGCGAACGCCTCGTTCTCATTTTGCTTGCAATGTCATCTGTGGTAAGGTTTATGTTGCTGGGGGCCGCAACTTATCTTGCATTGGAGGGCTTGCTCTTGCTGAGGTTTATGATCCACTTGTAGATAAGTAAGTATCAGCTGCAATCTCCTTTAGAATTCATTAAATGATTCTTGCTGTTATGTTGAAACTTCCAATTGCTTCTTATATATTATACCTGTGTATTTATGCTTCATCTAGTGCTCTATAGATATTGATAATTGTAATGGTCTGTTCAGTCTTTTTACTTTATCTGTTAGGAATTTGAACTTCTTTTTATTAACGAACATGAACTTTGTTATTGTTTTGTCCAAAACACACAAATTGATAATGTGGTAGTGATTTTAGTATGCTGCAAATGTCTTTTTGGTTCCATCTACTGTAATTTTAAGCTTGAAGAGGGCTTCTTGGTATAAGCATTCGTTCTCCTCTATTACACTTTCTTGATGGCGCGTTGGTGTGATGTTGGTGGACACCAGAAGTGCAATACAGTGCCTACGGCAATGGAATGATGAAGTAGAGCTTGGGGACATTGTTGACAGAATCAAACAATAATCTTCATGACACTAGTTTAATTGAGCAAAATGATAACGCTGTACATAATTTTCTAGAATAACTTCGAAACTCTTAAAAGTGTTAAACTCCATTGTTTATTTCTTTACATTTTTCATTTGGTTTCCTTGAACTCTGTTATGCACCAACTTTTTGGTTTATTTTCCCTGCCAGAACATTTAATTATTGGTTGTTGTTTAGAAAATCATGGTCTTGATCTCGTAGCACATTTCTGTTTGTAAACTCTAGATTTCTGTTCCTGAGTGGTGTCATCTTTTACATTTAACTCAAGAGGAATCGACTTTTTTATGACATGTTTATTGTGTTGCACCCAGGATTGTACTTGCAGTTGTCATTTTCTAGAAATCACTTCTTCACTCAAAAAATGAAATTAATGTCCCCATACTACATGCAAACTCAGCACAAAAGCTTCTCTTGTATTCTTCCTCTTGTGTGAGTTTGTTTGTACATTTATTACATTTGCTGCTATCTTTGCTTTATCTTCACTGCCTTGAGAGTAGTATTTCTAGGTCAAGATAGATCACTTGAAGTCTCAGCTAACAGATAACTGTTTATAAAATGATTTTGGCTATTTATATCTAAATATAGTTATGTTTCTTTGACATTAAAGCTTTCTACCTTCTTCTTTTGTCTCCCTGGTATGTGTACATATGCATGTACATGTCTTTGTATTTTATGAGTAAAATTCTTATTTATGACATAGCATCATTGCAGATGGGAGGAATTGCCACCAATGCCCAACCCGCAGGTGGATTGCTTAGGTTTATCATATAAAGGGATATTTCACGTATTGAGTGACCAGGTAGGGCTATCAGACATCAACACATCCCAAGTATTCGATCCATTAAAAGAAACATGGTGCATGGTGGAGGACATCTGGCCATTCTCAAGGGCAACGCAATTCTCAGTTCAGGTGATGGATGATGGTCGAGTATATACAGTTGCTGATTGGGGTGAAAGCTTGATAAAAACAAGAGATACTGAAAAAGGAGAATGGTATGATGTTGGTGCGGTTCCTGCAGTGATTCTTGAAAACCACCCACGTGCATTGGAGTCGTTTGGTTATGGTTTTGCTAACTTAAGAGGGGAATTATATGTATTGGGTGGAAAGGTTCTAAAGTGGGAAGAGGCAGGAACGGGGAGATTTGATATAGTGAGATTGGGTTTAGTGAGAGTTTGCAATCCAGTAGAGCGACCATTAAATTGGAAGGAAGCTAGAGGAATGTGCCAGCCAGCACGTGGCTCTGTAGTAGGATGTGCGACTTTAGAAGAGTAATTGGTGGACTGTTGCGGAGAAACATAAACAGAAAGCTCTGGCAGTGGAGGACAACATGTTTTATTAGTAGCTAAGGAGCCTGGAAATGCAACAAGAGTAAGGTAATTTGTTTCCAAGTTGCCTTGATCTATATAAATAGCATATGTCTATTGCTGAATGCAATTCTAACTTTTACGAACTCTGTTGGTTGGTAGAGATCAAAATGATTGTATCAGATTCCTAATAAACAGTTATAGGAGATGTCATCTCTTTGAGTTCATATGTTCTTCTTCCATTTCCTTTGTTTATTCTCATTTCTCTATAACATTGCTGGGCTTCTGGGTTATTGATTTCATCTTTTATCATGCTATTCAATATTGCAGTAGAATTGGCCGTTATATGCATACACCTCTTGGGCAAGACGACCAACCGCAGCTGAAAGCTTGTCCTTTGCTTGTTCCAGGATTCGACAGTACTATGATTGTTTTGATCATAATATTATATTTTTCTTGACAAATGTTGTGCTTAAACTTGGTTCAATGTATTTGATTTGTTCTTGACATATGTATTGTGCTAAGAGTTTTTCATTATCTTGATACAGCACTTATGAAAATTAATATTACCATAGATTCTTCATAAATATTATATTGAAAATAAATTATTCCTCCATCAACTAATAATTAATCTAAGCATCAGACACCATATAATTCTTTATATAAATGTTGATGCTACCATTTATGTCTAATTTTGATCCAATTATAAATGTAATTTCTAGAGACAGACAATTAAATGTGATTGCAGCCTGATTGAACCTTTGCACTACTGATCAATCTTTGCCTTCCGTACTTTGATCAACCTTAGGCCTCGTATTCATAAGGACCTGCAGGTCAAGTGAAACAATTAAATATATCACAATTATATGATACCATTGGAATTCTTTTTTCAGAAACCATTTAAGAAAATATAGCCAATTGTGCTTTTGAAAACTGTTTAAAACTTTTTAAAAACTGTGTTTTTAAAAATTGTTTGATGTCACTTTTAAAAAAACATGCTAGAACGGGATTTGAAGTAGGAAATCAAAGCACAAGAGTAAAAAAGTAAACTCTTGACACTCCCTAAAATGATTTTTAACTTGGCTAATTTTTATAAATATTTCTGTTCTTTTGGTATTTTTGTAAACATCCCGATACAAATTGACATGAACCTTAATACTTACAAGTATACATCATCCATACCTTTCGAAGCATGGCGTTTTCGTTGATCAAGGTAGAAATTTTTTCATCTAATTTTGAGTTGTGCTCTTGCAATTCCTTGGCCTTCGATTCCAGCTCATTCACGTACACTTTCTTCCTTTCTCTGGCTTGTTGGGCAGACACCCTATTCCTCAGCAACCTGTGCTTACTTAATTACCAAGTAGTTAATTCATCTATCCAAACTTTAAAATACTTAATTAACCGAATACCTAACAGTTATAATTCAAATGTTATAAGTGATGAGTAACATTCTATTACATTGAGGATTCAATTCGTCCTATAAGCACTCTCTCTCTCCAATGATAAAAACTCGCACACAAATATTTGTTAGATATATGAATAATTATAAAGTCTTCTCTATTTAATTAATCAAATAAAGATTGCTAAAATTGAATTCAAGACATTTCAATCACAGTCTTCCATATCATATATCAAATATCAAATAACCAAACCATCTAAAATTTCAAATTATTACTGAAAACGCATCATAGGGGCGAAGCAACCTTGATGAAGTACAATATCACTAACTATAGGGATACTCGTAGAGTAGAAACCACCGCCACAATGTCACACGGATATGCTCACTTTCATCTAGAACTACTCAGATACATCCACCCATGACGAACTCTCGCTTAACTTATAACCGTCCTCGGAGATGTAGACATTCGTCACATCTAGGAGGACAATGTGTCTGTCAAGATATTGAGACCACAAAAGATTTTGTGACACACAAAATGTCCCCCGCGTCCTACACGCTCAAAAGAATAACTTAATTGTACAGCTCAATAAATCTGAAAGGGATCAGCGAGAGATCATTCAACGGTTACATGTCAGCCTATAAAAGTCAGTTTATAAGGAAACCCTAAGGTTAAGGTACTTCTCCATTCTATTTTTACTTTTTTCTTCCTCTACTAAAAACTACTAACTTGAGCGTCGGAGCGAACGACAAGAGAACCCCTCCGGTGTTCCTTCTGACCTTTGTTTCTTGTTCTCGGCGGTGATCTGACTTGCATAGATCATCTCGGAGTTGTGGTGATTTATCAATTATTAAAAGTCGTTTTATTATAATGCATATACATTTCAAATATCTATCAAATGGATCATCATCATATCCGGTTTTTCTGCTACAGTCAGTCTTACCTAACCTGTATTTAAAATAAAGTAGAATGACAAAATAAAGTATTAGGTGGTAAAATGTGCATGAACCTCTTGAGCCTTCGGTACTCTTTATCAACAGGGTTCCGTCCCTTTCGGCGCTTCTCCTCCGTATGCTTATTGACAGTAGACGATCGGGCTTCCACGTCTGGGACTGTGAAAAGATCCTCATCGCTCTCTTCTGGTAATTCAAGGCCAATTCCCAATCAATATTAAACCATGAATCATAATGATAAATAATAAATTAACAGTTACCTAGCTTATTGTTGTGGGTGTGGGGAGGGAGGAGGGTAGTATCGTCCTTTTGATTGTTGATCCATGAAGAAGAGCTTGAAGTGGTAGCAGTAGCCTCACTGGTGGTTGGTCCAGGAACAGACATCATCCTTCGGATCTTCACCAGTCCACTTTCGAGTTGCGGATTTGTATTTTAGACCCTAAATTTTGGTTCTCCTACGAACACGTTGATGCATGCATAGCCGTCCACTCTATTACTTTATTATTCATTTTTTTAAATAAATTAAATGATTTTCTCTTTAAAATTAAATATAATTAAAATTGTATACTTCTCAAATTTAATTACTCATAATATCAACTAATATTCTTATTTAGTTTACTTATTAATTTTACATATAATCAAGTTTCATTTTTATTTCATTGAGTATTAAAAAAATTAACACAATTAACCAATTTTTAGAAAAAACAAAAAAACAAAAGTATCAATTTAAAAATATCTTAAAAATAAAAATAATTTTTAAATATTGCTTTTACTTCTATCACTGTCGGACTACTAGCGCCCATTGCCAGATTTCGGTGGTGGATATGACGTTGGTTTCGATATATTTTGTTTTGCTGTGCTGATGTCGGATTAATTATTCATCATTATCAGTTTAAACAATATTTATTTCATAGTCCATATCAGATTCTGATAATGATAAATCTAAATTATTAGAGTCCGAACTTTCAGTTGGATTACCCATTAAACTAATTTAATTAATTATTGTGCAAATAGTGTTTTTTTACAAAGTTTATTTTCTTTTTATTTGAGAGTTAAATGGACTAATTGAAAATATTTTTTCTTGTGTATTTATCAGTACTGCTTAAAAAATTTAGAAATCAAATTTACCTTTTTTTTTATAATGGTAACCTGTAATCTAAAGATGACGTACTGGAAATACTTGTTTGTAACTTTTTAGGAAGTTCAAACACCAATATGTAATTTTTTAACAAGTTCAAACAACAATTATTTATAAATTTTAGTTCAAACACTAAATTATTATATTCAAACAAGTTCATACACCAAATTTATAATAATCCATTTCAAATAAATATTTTAAGGTTTTTTCTAGGGTAACTTCATTTTTTACAAAATGAACAAAGTACACTAAGAAAAAAAGCTACCATGTTTTTTTTTATATATTTTAAAGAATAAATTATTGCTAGGTTTTCAAACTATACATTTTATGATTAAACAGTTTCTTTACTAAATCTTATCTCTAGCATTTGAGTTTATAAAAAAATGTGTTTCTAAGTCCTTCCGTTAAGAGCATACGATTCACGTTTTAAAAATGGTGAGTTAGTTGTTAAAAAATAACCCATAATTAACAAAATTTCTAACAAAGATTTATCAAAAGGCTTGAAGACATATTTTTCTAGAGTTTAAAGACCAAAAAGAGATAAACGTTAGCTTGGAGACTTGTGTATAAAGACAAAAGTATAATTTAAGAACTTAATAATGTGTTAAGCATAGTTTAAATAGATATTTTAAAATCTACATCGTTTACGTTTTTGTAATTTCAGTGGCATCAGTGTAAAAAACCCTAAAATATAGAAGCCCAAATACAGAACGTTTGAAGAACATTGTTCCAAATTCAAATAACAGTTCTGTCGACTCCAGAAGAAGAAGAAGAAGAAGAAGAAGAAGAAGAAAGAATTTGAACAACAAAAATAGTTTGATTAAGGAGTAAAGAAATACAATGAAAGGAATGCTGATGTCATCAATGTCTTCCAGAGCTCCGGTCAAGTTCAGGATGTCAGTTTTCTTTTCTTCTATTTTCTCATACTTCTGTCCATTGCTCCGTCGAGTTCAGGCTGTATATGTTACCGTGAATTTTTTCGTTTCTTTTACAGACCGACGGCCGATAACCTAGTCCCAATTCGATTAGACATAGAAATCGACGGCCACCGCTTTAAAGATGCTTTCACCTGGAACCCTTCCGGTAATTTACATCTATTTAAATTAAGGGAACTTCAATATAATCAAATATCTAATTGGCTGTAATAATAGATCCGGACTCGGAGGTGGTGGTTTTTGCTAAACGGACTGCCAAAGACTTGAAGCTGCCGCCTGCTTTCGTTATGCAGATCGCTCAGTCTATTCAGGTTTTCTATTTTGGATTCCTTTTGTTTTAATTTCAGCAATTTCTTATTTCGCTGCTCTAATTCGCTGTATTTTTTGTTACTTAAAGACACAATTGAGTGAGTTTCGGTCCTTTGAAGGGCAGGATATGTTCTCCGGAGAGAAATTTGTTCCAATCAAGGTTCTCTCTCGCTCTCTTGTATTGTTTTCATATGCTACTGATAATTGATTGCGGTCCCTTCGTTGTTTCGCAGCTTGATCTTCGGGTGAATCACACTCTTATCAAAGATCAATTTTTATGGGTAATTATTAATTATAAGTTGTATTCATCTTTTTCTTTTAAATTATGAAAGAAATCCTATGTAGCACTGACACGGATAGGGGGGAATAGGACACTTGGACACTGACAAGATGAAAGGGTGTTGTTTAAGGTTTTGATATTAATAATGAAGTTTTGTGTCCGAAATGCCAAGTTTTCGAAACGGGAAATGTTGATTGACTGAAGTGTCTGCGTTACTTAGAAGAAATCATTAGTGTCTTTTTAGTTTGCCTGAATTTGATTGCATTTGCACTACTATGCCTCGTGAATTTCCAGGATTTGAACAATTTTGACAGTGACCCTGAAGACTTTGCTTTAACCTTTTGTAAAGATTTGGGTATTCTAGATCCTGAAGTTGCTGTAAGTAAACATTACCATTCATTCTCTCTCGTTTCCGCACCTTATCTTTCCCCTGTTTACTTATCATGACTCTGTAAATCTCAACGCAAACCTTTGATTTTTTCTTTGCAGCCTGCAGTTGCCTTTGCAATTAGGGAACAACTTTATGAGGTTTTAGCTGCACTTTATTTGTTTAGCCAGTCTTTTTTTTTTATATGATGTGGTTTTGTTTACCATATCTTACATTTATCCTAGCATGCACTTCCCTTGCTTCACCTAAAATATCCTTGTGATTTGTGGGCCTTTTAGATTGCAACTCAAAGTGTAGCTACAGCAAGAGAAAGCAGACTAACCAAAAAGGGTCGCCGGGGCTTTGAATATTTCTCCGCCAGGTATCTCCTTGCTACTATTCCTTTCTTCTCGTTGCTTGAGGTTTACCTTGAATAGTTAACGAAGTTGGACAGTTAACTACTTTGTGAGAAAATTCTAGTCACCCTTTTCTCTACCTTTCTTACAGTAAAGCCGGGGGTCTTGCATCAGATTCAATGAAGTTATTCACTAATAGATACAGCATGGTTAGGTATGTCTGACTTTATGAGACTGGAGAAAGTATCTGTTTCCTGAGAGCTAATTTTTTTTTATTATTATTGCGTTGGCAATTTATCATCTTCTAATTTAAGCAAGGGAAAGAAGTTACAATAATGGCTTTCCATTCCAACAATGACCTAGTATGACAATAATGTGCATAGATCGCATTACAGAGATATATCATGCATCCATTTCCTCCCATCCTATAATTGCCACATAATGCTCTTAATTATATCGCTTTATTTCCTGTTCTTCCACAACAAGTTCCACATTGGGCTGCATTTCACAGTTCTTGAGAGTTGGGAGTGATTTAACTTTATGAAGAGGATTATAGGGAAAATGTGCACCTTGCCTAAAGCCCTTTAGAGCTGTTATGCAGCAGTAGGACTCTACTATGTCGTCATCTGCATCAAATTTGTCTATAGTTTACTTGCAGACCTTGTTGTCTCTCTTTATGTGTTAAACTATTCCTCGGTCTTAAAAAACGTCTCTAGACTACAACACTCTGTTACAGTTTCACTTTTCCCTTCTCTACAGTGTAGGCTATTTCTGTATGAGTTGGTTCCACTTTGTTGCATTTTAAATTTTTGCTATGAACATTAAATGTTGCTGAAGCTTTATGAACTGATTACTTATAGATGGTGTCTCTGATATTAGGAAAAGAAAGGAGTGGGATATGTATCAGCCTATTGTTGATCACTTATCAAATGAGGAAGTGGAAGCTCTTGAAGAAAGGGAGGAAAGGAACTTGCGATGAATTATAAACCGCGGGGCAGGTATATGGATCTATTAAAATACTTAGGGGTTGATCAAAGTTAATACAAGATTTAATTTGTTACAAATTAAATCTTGGGTTAGCTGCCTTGAGCATGTGGGATGTGGATGTCTTGTTCTTCTCTCTGTGGCTGCATATGTGAAGCAGCCTGCACATCTGGTATGCAAAACGCTGAAATTGTAAGTTCCATGCTGAAGGACGTCTTATATTTCTCTGCGGCATGTTAAGGCATTGTTAAAAGCTAAACTCGACAAGTTCAGACGAAAACTTGAATATCCTGTAAAGTGACCAAATGACCTTCTCTAGTGGCCTCAAATCGTCCCCGTATATAGCCTGAGCCGATTATGAAAATGGAATTTGTTTTTTCCATTGCCATCAATTTGTTCATTGCCAGTCAAAGGTACAAGTGATGCTGTTGATTTGCAATTAATTATTCCAATTAGTCGCATCATCTAAAAGGCTGCTTATCCAGATAACTAAAGTACTCAACTCTATACTAGTTAAGCAGTTTTTCTTTCTCTGTTAATTGTAATGTGAATATGCGTTTGCTTGGTTGAGTAGGCTTGTATTATTGTCTGCTATAAAATAATTAGTTTTGGGGCTCTCGATGTGCAAAAGTCTATTTAACTTTACTTCATACCTTTCATGACTTGTATTCTAATCGATTCAAAAAACTTCTTAGTGGACGGTGAAGTTAAATTTTTTGCCCCATTTTTTTCATTTCTTTTTTAATTTTGGTAAATTTTGAGCCAAAAAGATATGGACGGTGAAGTTAAAATATATTTCTTCTGTCACATTTAGAAAGTTTCATTATTAATTTACGGTGTTTAAAAAGACATAATTCATACTTTTTATTTCTGATTTGATTTAGTTAATTGTGTATTTTAATAATTGCTTTTAGAAGAGATTTAAAATTTTGAAAATATTTGTTATTTTACTATTAGTAAAAAGTAATGGAGAATGGAAAAATTATTATAATGCAGAATTATACTTAATGATTGATTATTTTATAAATTGTGATCAATCATTAAAACAAAATAAAATAAAGAGAAAAATTAAAGTTAAAGGTTAAATAAATGTGATCGCAAAAGTTCGCTTTATATTAATGAGTAAGAATTTTTCCAAAAGTTAATTTTCTCGTATAAACGGGTTTGAATAATTTGTAAACAATTATAATAACGACTGATTGAAAAATTAAAGGCTTAATGACTCAGAAAATTCAAATGTTTTTTACTTTCTGCAAATTTAACCAAAGATTTTAAGTTTGTATATTTACTCCAAATTGATACTTCAATTTTTCATAATCAATTTAATTGTGTCTATGTGACATTTTAGCTGGCAAAAACCGAATGGAAAATGTTATTTAACCCATCATTTTGTACCTCCTTCATTGTCCCTCCTTACGTGTCAACATTTAATTCGTCTAATTTCCCTCCAAAAGTGTATATCTCAAAAACAACTTTTAATGCATCCATTAATTTGTTGCCACGTCAGATGGGTTAAAAAAGGTGGGTTAAAAAGGAGGGTTATATAACATTACTCAAAACCGAATATCGTTAACCCGCAAGATGTGGCATCCCACTCAGCAGAAGATGTTGAAACTCAATCAAATATTTTATTAGTTGTAATGATAGATCAAGACTCAGATGCTTACTTTCCTATAAAAAAACTCTCCCTTTAGTTTCCATGATGCTTGGATGGGTTCTCTACAGACTATGACACTAAATTATAAATCACTTTTTATATTCGAGTTAAACTCTTTAAATATGTATTGTTATTTATAAATAAATTAATTGTTTTTTATTCTAATATAAAATGCACTAATAAAGAATCAGTCATTATTTAAAAAATTATAAAAAGATAAAGTTAAAAAAATGAATAAAAAATATTAATTTTTATTAATTTAACTAAATATTTTTTTATTTTTCCGTAATTGGGCAAACATTCTATTAGTTTAAAATGGAAAAAACCATAGTTTACTTTTAACAGTTGTGACTGTGGAAGATGTTCCCAATCATATTGTTTCCTATATTTCAGCTGATGTATCCTCTTTGAATTTGCAATGTGAACAATTAATTACTCTTTGATGATAAAATAGAAAATTGTACTTTATGGGTCAAAGACAGGATGGTAGTTACATAATAACTCGCACATGGAGTTTAAGAGGAAGAGAAAGAGATATATTTTAGAGCAAATTACACCCGGCTTTTCACATAGTACCACATATATTATTTATATTATTATCTATTTTAAAAATCAAATGATGTGTTCCCTCATTTTAATTTACACTAACGATTTAGACTTTATTGCATCGTTCAATTTTGATATTAGTCAACTGGATTAAAAAATTTAACTAAAAAAAGTTCAAATTTAATTTAATCCATAAATTTATATTTTTAATATGTATTATTATATTATTATATTACCATTACATTTAATACTTAATGAATTTAATTTAATTTTTTAATATTCTATTATTTTGAAAAAAATGATTTTTTTATTTTTAGAAAGAAAATTAAGAAAAAATGAAATGTATGTAAAAATAAAAAAAATTAAATTTGATTTAAGTCAATATATCTCATAAAAATATAATTTTTATTTATACTTCCATCAAAAGTAATTCTTATTTTAAGCGCATTTCATGTTCTTATTTTATGCAAAATATCATTTTCTATGTTCGTTTAGTGTTGTTTTCGTTTCCGTTCTCTATTTTCGTTTCTCGTTTCTACGCCACTTAGGGCGTGGGCAAGTGTTGGTAATTATTGATGAATATAAAGATGAAAAAGAAGTAAAGGCGTTCACGTGTTTGTAGGGATGGTCCATGTGCAGTCGGCCAAGATAAGAAAATCAAGGAGCGATGTTCCTATGGCTCATCTTCCGGATCTTGCCTCTTCTCTATCTTTCCTCCGCCCTTCCTCTCCCACTATTTATATACTCCACACCTTTCATAGGGCCCAACTCTTAATCTCCACATTAATACACTCCAACTACAAAAATACTACTAAACAAAACACAGCCTTCTGCACTACATAACAATGACCTCATGGAAAAAATCCATCGCTTCCCCTTTCAAGAAAGCCTGCACTTTCTTCAATCAACCCCAGCCCACCGCCCGCGATCATCATAAGAAGTCGCAGCCAGGTATATATATATATATGTGTGTGTCTGTGCGTGTGTGTTTTTATATATAGAATTGATGAATTACATATTTAATATGTTTCGGATTCGATTTAATTATTTGCAGTGAATGAGAATAGCGCGATGAATCTGCATGGAGAGGTGATGGCATGCGGATATGAAGATGTTCAAGTGATGTGGTCCATACTTGATAAATCCAAATCTGCCAACTCTGGTTTTACTTCTTCATGATGGATCTGCTCTGTTCATGTACATATAATTGTAACCATTCCCAGGTTACACAGCTAGCTAGGTTCCCACCTCTTTAATTTATTGCTTCAGCTTCAAGATTTGAAGCAGGTCATGCTGTTTGAATTTTAGGAATTATAGGCAATCCCTGTGATCAAATCACAGCGAGATTTTTGGATGAACTTCTTTGTATTTCACGAATTTCATCTTTCAGTTTTATCAGTATCAGAGCATATTCTGAAAAATATGGGCTATCTTAATGGCTAAACTCAACGTGAATCTAATGGATCTCGTGGTGGTATGAATTTGATGTTGATTTTGATGAATTTAAAATTATTGATGTTGATTTTGATGAATTTAATATTATCGCGTTTATGTGAGTAAAATACATCTAAAATTCATCCACAAGTTGATTTTTAATTATTCGTTACTAAAAGTAAATTGAAAAACTAATTAAGATAAATTTTATTTTAATAATTAATTGCTTAGATGATATCAACATTTATTCAGAGGGAGTAAGTAGTTAAGTAGTCAAAAAAAAAAAATAGCTTAAAACTAAGGAAGTCAATATGCTTTGTTTAAAAAAATGCGTGGACTAATAATCATGATATAACTTTAGAGAGAAAATAGTATTTTATTCTTTTTATTTTTTATATTAACTATTATGACATTATTGAATTAATAATTATGCAATAGTTACATAAATTATTCATTTTGTATTATTATTATTTCAAAACACTGTCAAACATTAAATTTAAACATTCTTAAGACAGAAAACAAAACTAGTGCAGAATAAAATGCTATTTAAACCATTGTAATAAAATTCCAGATTTCCTTACGGAAGTAAAATCTTTATAACTTATAATCACTGGTCTAAACAAAATCACTAATGGACAATCACTACAGTTCACAAATTAAAATTTTCATTTCTTATCGAATCAAAACTCGCAGGCTCAAATTCTAAATTCAATTGTGCGTGTCTGGAAAGTGGCGCGACACACCAAGCCCTGGCACGACGCGCCACATATTTTGGTAAAGGGGCGATGCGCCCCTCGTCTCTCCTCCATCGTGCAACATTGGCTCTTTGGAGTCTTGTTCGCAAGGCAGTCTGGTGCGGCATGAGGAGTTGAGGACCTCTGGTGCAACGCACCACTTGTTATTTCGCTTCAAAAACTCTCTGTTTTTACTTTGATGCTTTGCGACTCTTCACATAGGTTCATTATTGCTCCATTATGCTCAACATTTATCAGTTTTCATGCATACGCATAAAACACTTGGACACAACAATAAGAACCAAAACGAGTTTGATTTCAATGGTAAATGTGTGATAAAAAGATCAAAATGTATCTAAAATATAGGAGTATTTCTAATCTTATGAATTAATTTTAAATAATCTCAATTAGCAATAATTAAAATATTAAATTAAACACTAATTTTTACAATAAAAATTGAAGGGTTTTTTCTAATAATTTTTACACTCCGTAATTCCGGCGAGTTCGTCCTCTTTGAGGACGAATAGCCGGAGTTCATCCTCTTTGAGAATGATCTCAAAGCGGAGCATCAACTTCTCATTTGCCGGAAGACATTGGCTCTTTCGTTGGGCATGGAATGTAATTTTTTTTTAAAAAGACCTTAATTTTTGTTTAAAAAATGATTTGATTTTCTAAATTTTAAGATATAAGGAGAAAAATAAAATTTTAAAATTATTAAGCGTTAATTTAGAAAATGGAAAAATTCTAGACACTATTTTAATTTTTTTACTATTCAAAACCAGAGAGTGTGTTTCACTCTCGAAGGGAGAGGCTGATTTGATGCACTTTGACATAATTACGGGTCTGTTTAACCAAAAGCTTCAAATGCCAAGTTCAGGGGACAGATTGATCCTTTGTTCGATTGTATTACGTCATTTTTGTTCCTATAATAGTAAATAGACTTAATCACCTAAAAATGCACCATCTTTAATTTTTTTTTTCGTTTATGTCCATATCTTTTAAAATCTTCAATTTTAGCTAATTTTTCAATTTTCACTTCAATTGTAGCCATTTGTTCATATTAAAGTGGAAGAAAAATTTAAATACTTGTTCATATTATTTTATTATTTTAATTTGTATTTTTATTATAATAAATTTTAAATAATAATATGAGGTTGATTTGAATTTTTCCGCTTCAATTTGAACAATTAGCTACAATTCAAAATGAAAGTTTTTTTTTTGAAGATAAAAGTTAAAAAATGAGTTAAAATTGAAGATTTAAAAAATGTCACCATAAACAAAAAAAATCGAAAAGATAAAGGTATTTTTAAGCGATTAGCCTAGTAAATAAAGGCAAAAATGGAAAAGAATGATGAAAAAGAGGGAAAAAAAGTGTAAGCCACAATGGGATGATAAAAAATAAGAAAGTATGCTGGAAAATATAAAATGAACTCAGCATCAGAAAAGCCCTACTTAACGCCTCTCACTTTTTCTACTGTTTCTTTGTTGAAGAAAGAAGATGAATTGCACAAGTGAGCCTGAATATTGTCGATCAAGTGAATTAAAAGCTTTCGATGATTCAAAAGCTGGTGTTAAAGGACTCGTCGATGCTGGAATTACCAAAATCCCTCGAATTTTCCATCAACCTCCTCATCTTTTACATAATATTTCCCATACTGATAACAATTTCAGTTTTCCTACCATAGATCTTCAAGGTTTGCAAAATAGTGCAGATTCGCGCAAGGAGATTGTGGAAAAAGTTCGGGACGCGTCAGAAAACTGGGGATTTTTCCAAGTTGTTAATCATGGGATTCCTATCCATGTTCTTGAGGAGATGAAGAATGGAGTTCATCGATTTCACGAGCAAGATACTCAGGTGAAAAAGGGATATTATACTCGCGATTCGACTAAAAAGGTAGATTATGTTAGCAATTTTTATTTGTATAGATCACCAGCAGCTAATTGGAAAGATACATTGGCTATCCAAATGGCTCCTCATCCTCCAAAACCTGAAGAGATTCCACAAACTTGCAGGTATATATGCGCTATAGATTCGCAATTAATTTATTTTGAGTTTGAATTTATAAAACTCCTGATAGTATAATTGCAGAGATATATTGATGGAGTACTCCAAAGAAATAATGAAATTGGGGAAGTTATTGTTTGAATTGTTATCAGAAGCTCTTGGTTTGAAACCTAACCACTTGAAAGAAATGGATTGTGACAAAGGTCTTCTTGTTTTGTGCCATTACTATCCACCGTGCCCTCAGCCGGAATTAACCTTAGGCACGAGCAAGCATACCGATAATGACTTCCTCACTCTGCTCCTCCAAAATCATATCGGCGGCTTACAAGTGCTCCATCAAGATAACTGGATTAATGTTCCTCCCATGCCCGGTGCGATAGTGGTTAACATTGGAGATCTTCTGCAGGCAAGCTCTTCTAACTAGCAATGCGTAGTCAATTTTGGTTTATAAAATGATACTTTTTGAAATAGAAATCGCGTTACATTTTGATTTTCAACTTTATTGTAATTTTAGCTAAACTTGGATTTACTTGCTGATTTTCAGCTCGTATCAAATGACAAGTTTAAAAGCGTTGAGCATAGGGTGCTGGCGAACCGAGAAGAAGGAGCAAGAGTATCGGTGGCATGTTTCTTTAGTACAGATTTATTGTCTGCACCAAGACGTTACGGACCTATTAAGGAGCTATTATCGGAAGATAATCCTCCTAAATACAGAGAAACTACGGTCAAAGAATTTTCTGAACACCGTAATGCTAATGGCCTTAACGGAATTTCTTCTCTGCTTCACTTCAAGCTCTGAGAACTTGCAATCCAATCAACATGTAAAACTGGTTAGCAGTCTTATAATATTTGATCTTCGTGTCAACAGTATTTTTGATAAAATATCCCACATTGCTAATATAATGAGTTTGTGAAGCTAAGAGGTCAACCAATGACTAGTTCTTCTAGTCATCTTGGTTATGGTTCGATCCAAATCCATTATATATTGTCACGAGTTTGAACTTTTCTATCTGCTAATTTATAAATCTGGTATTCTGAAAATAATAATAATAATGTGCAGAGATATAGTGATGGAGTGTTTCAACTTTCAAGGATATAATGAAATTGGGAAACTGATTGTTGGAATTGTTAGCAGAAGCTTTTCATTTTGTGCCATTACTATTTACTATCCACCGTGCCCTGGCCAGGAATTAACCTGCAATTAAGCGAATGGTGCTTTCTATCTCTGCTTCTTCAAGATCATATCGGCGACTTACAAGTTGTCCGTAAAATTCACTGGATTGATGTTCCTCGCACGCCCTGTGCGCTAGTGGCTAACATTGGAGTTCTTCTACAAGCATATTCTCATGTGCGTAGCCGTTTAAGATTTGAGGCTAGTCTTTCGTCTTCCGTAAGAAAATTATCCGACTCGAGTAGACATTAGTATGAATATGGAATAAGTTTAAAAATGCCACTCCATAATTTAAAACTCAGTTAGGACACCTTGTAGTTAAACTAAACAAAAGTCATAAATAAGGACATTTGTCACAATTTAACGGGACACATATAATAGATGCGATATAAAAGTTGTTAATTTAATTTGTCTTAGAAATATCTATATTAAAATTGAAATTAATTTAAATTTAATTTTCTGAATTTAATTTTTTTATTTCAAATTCGCCATAATTAAAACTGTAACCGAAATTGGCCGGTTACCTACAAGTGGAACCGTCCCTTGGGCCGTCCCGGAATGGTTCCATAAATTTAAATGGTGGTCAGGGCTTGGTTCGTCAAATATGTGGTGCACGATGCTAAATCCTGGACAATTTTACAGCCACAAACTTTTATGGAGAGTGATAGCGACACAAAATGATTTTAAACTCATTTTCTGAATTGAAAATTAAGTAATTACGAATGCAGTTGTGGATGCCATGCCAATAAAAACATAAATTTTCAATTTTAAGCCACTAATTTTTTTGGGTAGAAAAATCTACTAATTTCAAAACGTCTCTTTTTTTTTCCCTCTACGTTCATGTTTGTATTGTGCTGAGAGTATTATTGAAGATAACGATAGATCATAGTCTTTATTATAGAAAAACAATGCATCTTCTTGACTATTTTTTTATTTTGGTTAAAACTTTTAAAATCGTCAATTTCAGCTTATTTATCACTTTTCTGCTTTTATTATTGTCATTTAGAAGTAGAAAAATCTTCAAATATGTCGATATTTAAAATTTTCGATATTAACAATATGAAAAATATATTTGAACTCTTTTCCGCTATAATTTGAACATGACTATAATTGAAATCGAAAAAAAAAGGCTAAAACAAAAGTTTTAAATGTTTGAACCATAAACGGAAAAAAAATTAATAAGATGAGGTATTTTTAATATTGTGTCTTATTTTTAAAATATGTTTTCCGTTCCATTTTAAAATCTATTTTTCTCTTTTATAATACCTCATATTATATTTTGTAGTACTTTCTAAATATAAATTTCTTTTTTTTATCATTTATTTAAATTAAAAACAATTTATAATTTATATTAATAGTCTTATAAATTTATAGATTTTCTGAACTCCAAGAATTCTAAATTTATGAATTTAATTAAATCCATAATTTATAAAATGTGATGTTTATTAATTTAGAGTTTTTATTGTTTCGAATGAATTTAAAGTCAATAAATTTATATAGATAATTTTTAAATATTATTACAATATTTCATGTATAAGAAATTAAATCATATCTCCTAGGTGAAAAATCAAATGAAAAAGATATAGAGAACAATGACTTTTAAAAATTTATAAATTTCCAGCACTCTTTATCATATCGATCGTTGTATTTATGCATCTAATTTTTTTCAATTCAAACGGTGCCTTAATAAATTTTACTTTTCTAACTCAAGTAAAATTCATTAATTTCTTCTTCTTATTATTAATTCCAATTGTATTTATTTTTATAATTAAATAAATATTTAAATTTAATTACTTAATGACCATAAAATCTTTAGTTATAAGCAATCAGTTTGTAAGAGATTAAAAAGGACTACTAAACTTTTTAGGGAAAATTAAACTCTGCACTTTTTTTTGAATTTTTTTATAAAAATACGTTTTAATTTTTTGATGTTGTAAAAATACTTTTTTTTTTAAAATACGCCATCTATCAATAATATACCAATGATCTACCAAAAGAGTATTTTTTGCAAAAAAATAATAAAATTAGAGCGTATTTTACAAATATTTAGCTGAAAATAGGTATTTTTATAACCATACTTATAATATAAGTTTTCAATTATCAATCTGTTTATTTACAATTACATTTTAAAAATCAATAGATAAAGCAAACCTTTATTTTAAGTAGAAAAATGTATACAAACCACTCTCATATCTTAATTTATAAAATATACTGCCATTTTAAAAATTATTTTCAACATAGTTTGAAACTGTACTAGACTCTTTTAGTAATTATTACCTATAAATTTTAGAATAACTAATGAGGATAGAATATCAATATACAAAAGTTAATTTAGTTTTTAATTTGTACGTAATTGAAATAATACTTTTTTAAAATGAAACGAGAAGGTGGTTAACAAATAAAGATGACTAAAAAGAGTGATTATTTACAACCAACGAAGGTTGGTCCACGTGCTAAGCGATTTGATATCGCTTAAGTAAGATTTCAGATTCGAGTTTTGTGAATGCAGAAATTCCAGCTGGCACACCCATCATGCCATTGCCAGGTGTGCGACGTGGGTCGGATCCGGATTAGTCAGGGCGAAGCTCTGAAAATCGGATGGACAACCAAAAAAAAGAGTGATTATTTCAGGGTAATTAATCCTGAAGATCATTGAACTTTCGATTTTTTTCATTTCAGTCATTAAACTATTTTTTTTTCATTTTGATCACTGAACTTTCATTTTTTTTCATTTTAGTATTTCAGGCCAAAAATGCTTAGGTGGCAACCGGAAGTTGACATGTGACAACCGGATTTTACAAGTTTTACCTTGAAAATTTATCACATGTACATAATTTCACTTTGAAAATGACTTTTTGGATCAAATATTGCATATATGGCAAGTTTTCAGGTTAAAAAAATTTAATTCCGGCTGCCACCTAAGCATTTTTGGCCTGAAAATACTAGAATGAAAAAAAATGAAAGTTCAGTGATCAAAATGAAAAAAAAATAGTTTAGTGACTAAAATAAAAAAATTCGAAAGTTCAGTGATCTTCAGGATTAATTACCCGATTATTTCATGTAACGGTTGTCTCATGTCATTCTTATAATAAGCTAATGAGTATTTGTAATATTTAAATATTCAACCATTTTTTATCTTTTATCATAAAATATCTTAAAATTGCAAATGTTTCATTGATTTCTTGTACGAGAGACGTGAAACAACCGTTATATTGAATAATTATTTATGAAAAAAAAGTGTGATTGGATAATTAAAAATAATATAAAAAAAGAGAGGAATTAATAACTTTAATATCCTACCATTTGATTTGAGCCCATTGACGTAAATGAGACGGAAAAGGAAAAAATGAAACTAATGGACAGGATATTAATTAAGGCATAATTACTGCCGAGTATTTATTAAGGCATTACTTTTTCTGTAGTCTCTCACTTTTTCTGCTAATTCTTCGCTGAAGAAAGAAAATGAATTCCAAAGTTGAGCCTGAATATTGTAGAGCAAGTGAATTAAAAGCTTTTGATGATACAAAATCTGGTGTTAAAGGACTCGTCGATGCCGGAATTACCAAAATCCCTCGAATTTTCCATCAACCTACGAATGTTTTACATAATATTTCTCATGCTCCTAATAATACTAATACAAAGTTCAAATTTCCTATCATTGATTTTCAAGGTGTCGAAAATAGTGCAGATTTGCGCAAGGAGATTATCGAAAAGGTACGGAACGCGTCAGAAAATTGGGGATTTTTCCAAGTTGTTAATCATGGGATTCCTATCAATGTTCTTGAGGAGATGAAGAATGGAGTTCATCGATTTCACGAGCAAGATTCCGAGCTGAAAAAACGATATTACTCTCGCGATTTAACTAAAAAGGTACTCTATAACAGCAATTTCGATTTGTATAGAGCACCAGCAGCTAATTGGAGAGACACGTTGGCTGTACAAATGGTTCCTAATCCTCCAAATACTGAAGAGATTCCGGCAGCCTGCAGGTATAAACTACAGATTCCCTGTAAATTTATTTTTATTATCAATATTAATCTGATTTCCTGACAAAAAAATTGCAGAGATATATTGATGGAGTACTCCAAGGAAATAATGAAATTGGGAAATTTAGTGTTTGAATTATTATCAGAAGCTCTTGGTTTAAAACCTAACCACCTGAAAGAAATGGATTGTGAGAAAGGTATTCTTGTTTTGAGCCATTACTATCCACCGTGTCCTCAGCCCGAATTAACCATCGGCACAAGCAAGCATGCCGATAATGACTTCCTCACTCTGCTCCTCCAAGATCATATCGGCGGTTTACAAGTTCTCCACCAAAATCACTGGATTGATGTTCCTCCCGTGCCCGGTGCCATAGTGGTTAACAATGGAGATCTTCTACAGGCAAGCTCCTCTAACAAAACCGATCATTTTCGAATTGAAATAGTTTGATTTTTCTGTCAATTCGGTATTCTCCTTGTAACTTAGTTTTGTAGATTTGCCTAAACTTAGATTTACTCGATGCTTTTCAGCTCATATCAAATGACAAGTTTAAAAGCAGTGAGCATAGAGTGCTGGCCAACTGCGAAAAAGAAGCGAGAGTATCGGTGGCGTGCTTCTTTACCACAGCTCTATTGTCTGTATCGAGACGTTACGGGCCTATTAAAGAGTTATTATCGGAAAACAATCCTCCTAAATACAGAGAAACTACCGTCAAAGAATTTGCTGACCACTTTAATGCTAAAGGCCTTGATGGAACTTCTGCTCTGCTTCATTTCAAGCTCTGAAAACTAGCTATCTCATCAGCTTGTATACTGGACTAGGCTTATAAAATTGGTAATTTATGTACAGAATGAAGTTTGTTGAAATGGTATTTTACCTCATGAATTTGTAAGCAAGATATAGCAAACTTTTGGGATGTGACCGAGTCACACGAGTTAACTTGAGCTATTCGAAATAAATTTGAAGTACTTGAAATTTATTTGGTATTAATCGAGTCGAGATTAAATAATTATCAAGTTGAATTTGATCAACATACTAGATACGATAAGCTAGCAAGTCTAATCAAACTATAGTTAATTTTATTTTTTTTATATATTAATTATATGAGTACATTTTTTTCATATTTGATACGTAATCCAAATAAGATTTTAGTATTTTAATATTTTAAAAAGTAAATATCAAGGATATATTTAAACTCTTCTAAGCGGAAAAACTACAATTTAAAAAAATTGATACAATCGAAACTATCCTTTTTTTAGAAAAAACATTGACGATTTTAAAATTTTAAAATATAGAAAAGAATAATATATTTCTGAATAATCAAACCTATGGTCAAGTCTGTGGTGCACAGTGCTCAATCGTGGACGTTTCTGCAGCCATAAGCTTTTATGGAGAGTGATTTATCTGCATTTTTTTGTTTCACTAATTTTATAAGTTTTAGCAGTATGGATTTTTTCTAGGTAGCAAAGTCATCCTCCTCTAGTAACCAACGAGCTATAGCTTAAATGCTATAAGCATTAGGGCACAAACTGTTGAGTGTGTTAAATTTCTCACTCAAACGCTCTCTTTTTATAATTATATATATAAAAAAATTCTTCTGTAGTTCTAATACAATGGCATGCTCAACTCAACCAACCAAATCCAACTTTTTTGCATAAATAATCTATAGCATCAATCAGCAGCGTAGCTAGAAAACATAGTTTGAGGAGCAAACTATAGGGAAAATAATCATAATTGATGATAAATCAATCAAGCTCGCAAGCTCCAAATCGAAAATTATTTTTCTAAACAAAGGCAACCTTTTTTTTTATAGCGGCATTGTGGACATGCATATAATCAAAGAACTATGCTAGTTTGTCTACTGCAACTCATGTTCAAAAGCTTTACAAATGGAAATGAACCATAAAACTTGCACATCACGTTATAAAAATATAGTATAGTATCAGAATTTGTTGTCAAAATAATTGTTTTCCTTAAAGTTGAACCGACAAACTTGGACACCAAGTTTATTTTAGATGTAGAAACTTGGAGACAGTTTTTTTATATATATAGAAACTTGGACACCAGCTAATTGATTATTTAATTAAAGACTTTTTATAGTTATTAGTCATTATCATTAATAAAAACCATATTATTTATAAATAAATCATATTAATTCATTATGGGGTGGTCACACTTTATATAGATGTGGTTTCCCTAAGAATTTATATGTTATCTCTAAACATAACTTTTTCTGTAGCTCTCTCCTTCAGTACGGTTTCAATCTAGAACAAAGAAAATGAATTGTACAATTGATGCTGAGTACTGTCGATCAAGTGAATTAAAAGCTTTTGATGATACAAAATCTGGTGTTAAAGGACTGGTCGATGCTGGAATTGCCAAAATCCCTCGAATTTTCCATCAACCTCCGAATGCTTTAGAAAACATTTCACATGCTCCCAAGGATACTGCTACCCAGTTCAGCTTTCCAATCATAGATCTCCAAGGCTTCGAAAATAATCCAATTTCACACAAGGAGATTATCGAAAAGGTACGAAATGCGTCGGAAAGTTGGGGATTTTTCCAAGTTGTTAATCATGGGATTCCTATCAATGTTCTTGAGGAGATGAAGGATGGAGTTCGTCGATTTCACGAGCAAGATACAAATCTGAAAAAGGGATATTATACTCGCGATACGACTAAAAAAGTTGTTTTTAATAGCAATTTTGATTTGTATACAGCACCAGCAGCTAATTGGAGAGATACGTTGGCTATCCAAATGGCTCCTCATCTTCCACAACCTGAAGACATTCCAGCAGTTTGCAGGTATATATGTGCTACAGATTTACAATTACATGTTCCTAGCTAATTTATAATTCTGATTTCCTGACGACAAAAAATCTGCAGAGATATAGTGATGGAGTATTTCAAGGAAATAATGAAATTGGGGAATTTATTGTTGCAATTGTTATCAGAAGCTCTTGGTCTGAAACCAGACCACTTGAAAGAAATGGATTGTGACAAAGGTCTTTTTGTTTTGTGCCATTATTATCCACCGTGCCCTGAGCCCGAATTAACCTTCGGCACAAGCAAGCACGCGGATGGTGACTTCCTCACTCTGCTTCTTCAAGATCATATCGGCGGCTTACAAGTCCTCCATCAAAATCGCTGGATTGATGTTCCTCCCACACCCGGTGCGCTAGTGGTTAACATTGGAGATCTTCTACAGGCAAGCCCTTCTAACTGAATTTTAAAAAGGAAATAGTCTTCCAAGGAGATAGAACTAAAATTACATTTTGCTTTTGAATTTTACACCGGCTAAAGTTTGGTTTACTTGATGCTTCAGCTCGTATCGAACGACAAGTTTAAAAGCATTGATCATAGGGTGCTGGCGAACCGTGAAGAAGAAGCAAGAGTATCGGTGGCATGCTTCTTCAGTACAGATTTATTGGCTGCATCAAGACTTTATGGACCGATTAATGAGCTCTTATCGGAAGATAATCCTCCTAAATACAGAGGAACCTCGATCAAAGAATTTTCTGAACGCTGTAATGCTAGAGGGCTTGATGGAAATTCTTCTCTGCTTTATTTAAAGCTCTGAAAACTTGTAATATGCAGAACTTATTAGTAATCTTATGAGTAATAATGGAATTTAAAGGAACCAATGACTCTCATCTCATCTCATCAGGCCAAGAACTAATAGTTGTTTATACTTTGTAGTATTGCTCTTTTTTGTTCGTCTAAGCCTGGCCACATTCTGGTTTTGGTTCGGACTCGATCCAAAGTTAGTCAAAATCTGAATCGGGTCAAAATTGGCCCGATCCTGGAGCCAACCGATTCAAAGCTGATTTCAATTTTCTGAACCATAAATGTTGATTTTGAATTGGAATTGGCAGATTTGATTTTGAAATTGAAAATTTTAATTAAAAAAAAGCTATCTTGTTCATCTCATGTGCTTGTAATTTTATGTCACATCTGCTAAAAATGTGATATAAAGTGTGTCGATTTTTAATCTTTATTTTTATTTTTATAAAATTGTGTTTGTCTCATTTTAATTTAGTTTAAATAAAAGTAATTGACTGTAATTTTTTTTTTGAATAGACCGGAACTAGTAATGCCTATTAAAACCGGTTGGTTCAGAGCCGGCTAAGAACCGCCCCTTAGACAGTTTTGAGCTGGTTCCATTAAATTAACAATTATAGACGGGAAATTTTGAATCAAAACCGTAGGTTCACGAACTATGACTGTGGCTAAATTCGTCAAATGTATGGTGCACAGTGCCCAGTCCTGGATCATTTTGCTACCATAAACTTTCATGGAGAGTGGTAGATAGTGTTTTAAAAACCAGACCGGATTAGCTAGTCGAACCAGACTGTGGTCCGATTTAAAATGCTAAAAACCCAAAATTCACTGTTAAACCGGGTTAGACTGGGTTAGATCGGATCAAACCAGATCGAATTAGTAAAAAGTCAGGGATGGACCGGTGAATCGGTAAAAAACCGGCAAACTGATATTTTTTTTATTTTTTAATATATTTAACCGATTGAACAGGCCATTAAATCGATTAAACCGAGAATTGATTTTGCCTCCGATTCAGTTTATAAAACACGGGTGGTAGCTACATAAAATTCTTTTAAATTCATTTTGGGAACGAAAAGTTAATTGAAATTATGGATTTATTGAAGTTTAGGTTTTTGGTAGCAATTTAAAACTCAATTGTTTGATAGATTGAGTAATTACAAAAGCAGTTATAGATGCCATGCCAAAATTGAATAATTACAAAATCATATATTTCCGATTGTTAGCCAACTTCGAAACGACTCTTTTTATTTTCTTTTTTGAGTATATGATCAATTATGTCCTTGAATTTATAATTTGAGATTAAATAATTCATTTTCAATAATTTCAATCGACTGATGATATTTTTTTTCAATTTTTAGATCAATTAAGAGCAATATTTTCTATTCTAAAATCAATTAAGAACAAATTGGATCATCTCACTCTCTAAACTTATTCATTTTATACAATAACTTCTTTAATTTATCAAAATATAAAGAGTACTATTTTTATATGATCAAAATAGTTGGAAGTGCGTTATTTATATATGAGTCGCAATTTTAAGGATCGGCCTGACCTTTTTTTTGGGAGGGGGGCGGGGGTTACACAAATACCGAAAAAATAAAAAATATTATAAAAATATTAGATAAAAGTTTTCTTTATAAAAAATAATATCTTTTTAAAATTATTTATAAAAATACTATCTCTTTGTATACAAAAATACAAATACAAATATTTAGTACAAATTCCGTATATAATCCAAATAATATGAACAATTCATTAATTTTGTATATAATTCGTATTTTATAAAAATTATATACGATTTTTAAAAAAAAAATTAGATCTGAAAATATCAGACCTGAAATTTAAAATCTGATATTTCAAATCCAAATTGAAAAAGATGAATGTTATGTGAGCGGTGGCGGCATGGAGAGCTTGCAAGCGGCGTGAAGACAACAACAGTGGTAGCGTGTTATTGATATAGCATAGGGTGTAATTTTCCTCTTGTTTTCTCTATGTTCACGGTTAAGATCACTAGTAAAAATAATGGCAAAACTAAGAAAATAGTGGCAAATAAAAGAGAATAAAATACAACTGTGAACCACAGTTAGCTAAATAAATTTAAAAAATAAAATTAATTCCGCATAACAAGACTGCTTACTGACTATTTTGGAACATTTATATGTAGCATAACTTTTTCTGTAGCTCTCCCCTTTCGTACTGTTTCCTTCAAGATCAAAGAAAATGAAATCCACATTTGAGCCTGAATATTGTCGATCAAGTGAACTAAAAGCTTTCGATGATACCAAAGCCGGTGTTAAAGGACTCGTCGATGCCGGAATTACCAAAATCCCTCGAATTTTCCATCAACCTCCGAATGCCTTGCACAATATTTCTGATACTAATACAAATTTCAGTTTTCCTATCATAGATCTCCAAGGTGTCGAAAATAGTGCAGATTCGCGCAAGGAGATTATCGAAAAAGTACGAGACGCATCAGAAACTTGGGGATTTTTCCAAGTTGTTAATCATGGGATTCCTATCAATGTTCTTGAGGAGATGAAAAATGGAGTTCATCGATTTCACGAGCAAGATTCCAAGCTGAAAAAAGGATACTATTCTCGCGTTTTAACTGAAAAGGTAGTTTATTACAGCAATTTTGATTTGTATAGTTCACCAGCAGCTAATTGGAGAGATACGTTGGCTATTCAGATGGTTCCTCATCCTCCAAAACCTGAAGAGATTCCAGAAACTTGCAGGTATGCGCTATAGATAATTCGGACTCAATTTAATTTGATTTTTAAGTTATCAATCTGATACTCCGAAACAAAAATTGCAGAGATATATTGATGGAGTACTCCAAGGAAATGATGAACTTGGGAAATTTAATGTTTGAATTATTATCAGAAGCTTTAGGTTTAAAACCTAACCACTTGAAAGAAATGGAGTGTGACAAAGGTCTTCTTGTTTTGACCCATTACTACCCACCGTGCCCTGAGCCGGAACTAACCTTAGGCACAACCCAGCATGCCGATAATGACTTCCTCACTCTGCTTCTTCAAGATCATATCGGCGGCTTACAAGTCCTCCATCAGAATCACTGGATTGATGTTCCTCCCATGCCTGGTGCCATAGTGGTTAACATCGGAGATCTTCTACAGGCAAGCTCCTTTAGCTACTCGTGTGTTAGGTAGCACAGACACTTCATTCAATCAACGTGTGTCCTGTTTTAGAATCGTTTCGAACACTTAACTTTTCACACACGAAACTTCATTTTTGACATCGGAAACTTTAATATTTTGGGTGTTCTGTTTCCTGTGTCCGTGTATGTGCTACCTAGCTTGTGTGCAATTGGTTTTTGGTTTGATTCGGATAAAATTTGGGCATGTTTTGATTTTCTAACATGTTATTTGTCTTTACAGCTCATATCAAATGACAAATTTAAGAGCAGTGAGCATAGAGTGTTGGCGAACTGTGAAGAAGAAGCAAGAGTATCGGTGGCATGCTTTTTCAGCACAGCTTTATTGTCTGTGCCAAAACTTTATGGACCGATCAAGGAGCTATTATCGGAAGATAATCCTCCGAAATACAGAGAAACTACAGTTAAAGAATATGCTGCTCACTTTAATGCTAAAGGCCTTGATGGAACTTCTGCTCTGCTTCATTTCAAACTTTAAAAATTAGCAGTCAGTCAACATGTATATTGAGCTGGTCTAATAAAGTAAGTTCATGAAATTGTATTATGCCTTATGAATTTGTAAGCAAGAAATACAAAAACATGGAAGAATATGCTTTTTTTTTCTTTTATAAATTACCTAAGTATCATTATTGTTTTATTTTTATTTCAGTATGTCTTTGATTCTGTATTTTGTTTTATCTATCCTTGATCTTCTATTGATTCATGATAACCAACTATACACTCCGGCATGGATCGATTTGTTATATGTTTTAAAATAAGGACATAACATAGTACTAGCTCAAATTGAAGGGGTTATAATTGAAAGAATTCAGAAAATTTCGGACGAGTAGACATAGAATAAGGAGACTCTTATGTTAAAACATGTACACCTTAATCACACGTCGCCTTACAAATTTAAAAAGGTAAAATTTTACAGCACTTTTAATCAGATCTAGCCATCAACCTGATTTTTCAAAAGAATTCAACATGTATACACAAAATCAGCTCGAAATCTTCATCAATCCAACAAAATCACATCCGGACTAATCAAAAAACTTGAATATAAAATCGAACAAATCCTAAATAGTTTTGATCGAATCAAAAATCAACACACTCGAGTAAATGTGGAAAAATGATGATTTTTCGGTGGAGGCCCAAAGATCGCCGCCTCTTAATCCTTTAGCACATAAATTTTCTCTTATTCTAACTTTCTCTTTCTAAAATGTACATCTAGGCATGAATTTTTGGAGGGTATAGCCAACATTGAATTTGTAAACTCATCTAAAGCACATAAATTTTCTCTTATTCTAACTCTCTTTCTAAATTGCACATCTAGCATGAATCTGTGGAAGGTATTAACCAACACTGAATTTGTAAACTCTTTAACATACTTAGTTAGGTCCAATTTATAATTTTATTTTTTTATGTTAGACTCGGTTTTTAACCTAAAACTTTAATAATTATTTTTGCTTTCAAATGGTATTCACGTTATTAAATATACATTTTATTAACAAATGTTTTCTTTTTGCTATTATCTCTGCTGATATCGCAACGCATAACATACACATGACATTTTATTCAATTAAAATTCAAATGGTCTATTTCAACTCGGAACTTGACATTATAAAAATGGATAATCCTCTGAAAAAACCTCCACCTTTTAGCCCCAATTTATTTGCACCATCACATTGTAAAATCACCAATTTTATCCAAATTATAACCTTTTGTTTTCAATTGCACCCTAACCGAAATTGGCACACGCTTTTTTGACACATAGAAAGCCATGTCAGCAAATTCATTGTAATTACCCTATAGCCCTTGCTTATTCATCGGCTGACATATTATTTAAAAAATTAAAAATAATAATTAAATTTTTATTTAAACTTAAGGAACTCTTTTGCTCTTTTTACATTATGTTATTAGTTAATCTTAAATAATCACACTTACCTTAATTAATCATAATTAACTTTAATTAAAACCTAATCCTAATTAAACCTAATCAATTAAACCTAATTAAACCTAATTAACCTGATTTCAAAACAAAAACCTGATTAACCTAATAAACTAACCCAATCTTAATCTTCCTTTACCTTCAGCCGAACCCAGCACCTGCAACCACCTAAAACTAAAATCTTAAACTCAAAGATTACAAAACAAAGAAAAAAATGACAGTGGTAAACACCACATCTGCAAGAACACAAAAAGAATTGATCATATTAAAAAATCCCATCAGCCACTACATCTTCAATCTCATGCCAAGTCGCCACGCTTCCAATCCTATCTTTCATCGGAGAAAAAAATCAAAGAAACGAAAGGTCTGCTCGAACACTTATCCACAAAATTTTATCCACAGAAGAAAATTTGCCGTGCTCGAACAGCGCTCATAGGTGGTGGTGCGAACGAAAGATGCATGGTGATGATGGATTGTTGCAGGCGAAGATGGTTGTGAAAAGGAGAAGAAGAAAATGGCTGGCGGCGGGTTGGATGTTGTATGAATTAGGGTTATTTGTTTGGTTAATTAAAGTTAGAGGAAAAATGCAAAACAAAATTCCTATAGTTTTAAAAAGTGTAAAAAAAAGTCCATATAGTTTTAAATAAAAAATTAATTATTATTTTAATTTTTTAAATGACATGTCAGTTGATGATTAAGCAAAATTAGCTGACATGACTGCCATGGTGTCAATTTTTTTAGGTTAGGGTGCAATTGAAAACGAAGGGTCATAATTTGGATAAAATTGGTGATTTTACAACGTGAGGGTGCAAATGAATTGAGGCTAAAAGGTGAAGGTTTTTTCAAAAGATTTGCCTAAAAAAATCAATAACAAAAAAGTTTATTTCATCATTTTTTAAATAACGCTAGATATCATTTTTAAATGATAAGATCATTTTAGGCCAAGTTTAAAAAAAAACGAGCGATATATTTAGCCAAGTGCTTATTTAAGTATTGGTGCGACTTAGGAACATTTGTTTTTTTAGGTTTAATCACACAAATAACCCACCTTTTAGCCCCTTTTCAGATGCACCCTGACGTTGCGATTTTGTCAGCTGCATCCTGATTCACACCTTTGGTTTTCAATTCCACCCTCAAGTACAGTGGCGTAACCAGAAATCAAAATTAAGGGGGGTAAAATAGAATTGTTTTTATATAATATACAAAATTTGAAAATTTGTTAAAATTAAGGGGGTCAATATGTAGTAATTGTCTAAATAACATGATAATTTTTTTAAAAATTACTTAGAAAATCTGCCTTTTTGAAAGAATAAGAGGGGCAAATGCCCCTCTTACTTTCTATGTGGCTCCGCCACTGCTCAAGTACTAAATTGATCTCTTCTCCATTTTAAAAAAAGTTAAAATAAGTCATTCATTTTTAACTTTTTGTGTGGAAAAGAGTCCAATTTGATTTTGAGGGTGGAATTGAAATCAAAAAGTGCGAATTAGGGCGCATCCTCACAAAGAAGACCTTTGAAGCTCCTGAAGTTCAACAATGGGTTCAACAGGAATGGAAACCTACAGCAGGTCTATTGGTGGAACGGGTCTCCTTCAGCTTATTTTCATTCGCCTTCGAGAACAAGACCGACTATGATAAAGTACTCGCGCAACGGCCATGGAATATCCTGCACCAGCATATGGTTATTAAAGAATGGCCAACTCATAAAAACATCAACCATATTCAATTTAGAACCACCATCTTCTGGGTCCAGATTCATGGCCTCCCTAGGAATCAAATTACAGCAATGAATGCTACCAAATTAGGGGCTATGTTCCACAGGCTACTGGAAGTTGATATTGATGCAACTAACCCTATCTGGAGACAGCAATTCTTGCGTCTTAAGGTGGAGATTCTAGCTAATAAACCATTTGCAAAGGGCATCATGACTAACCCTAATACTCCTGCTGCGGTCTGGGTTGATTTCAAGTATGAAGGTTTCCCAGATACTTGTTTTTATTGTGGCCGTATGGGTCATATGATTCGTGCTTGCAGGTACCGGCTGGATAATGAAGCTCAACGCATCTACATGCAACCTGGGCAACCTCTCCCTTATGGGCCATTTCTAGGAGCTGCACCACTGCTACATAGCTCTTTGGTCCGAAATAAGAGTGACTATGATGCCCATTTCCAGGCAGACACTCGCCGGCCGCAGCACTGCCGTCAAGTTCCGCTACATTTTCCGGCTGAGCAGAACACCAACACCAATCCGGCTGTCACAACCCCTCTGCCATGCATGCCACAGTATCCATGCACAACTACCATTTCAAATGACGAGGTAGTGGAAAGCACTATGATGGTTAAGCCGCCACAAATCTTACTGTCAGATGATTCTACAGCATTTGAGGGTACACGTGCCCCGACAAAAGGTAAGTACCCCGCTATCCAAGAACCATCTTTCCAATTTACTGCACAATCCAAAACACCTGGCATTAATACCACAGCTCCTTCACCTGCCTTACTTACCAAAGCACTCCTTGACTTCTCTAAAGGCATTATCATTAACCCAATATATACAACTGTTCCCGCTACACATCCTATCCTGCAGAACCCACCCCCTAAACAATATGGCCCAACTAGAAGCCCAAAACCTGTTTTTCTCCCCCAGCATCTCATTCATATTCTAAGCCCACATTTGAAAGCCAAATTTCTAAATGGAGGCCCACACATTATGCTGGCTGAGATAGAACAGATTGAAGTATGTTTGGATCTCTTATATCGCAATAATCCACACTGTGCCAATGGTTCAACGGACTGCAATGCAGCTTATCAAGAGGAAATCCTCACTCTCTTCCAAGAAGCCTGCATTGATGATTACAACACGAATCCCATACTTGGCATGGCACTGAGAAACAAATATTGTCAGGAATCTTCCTCTTCTGCTGTAAAGACCCAGACCACATGGACTCGAATTGTTCGTCATGAAGCTTCTACTCTTTACCAGTCTGATTCCATGGCAATGCAGGTAGTAGAGGGTAAGCGAAAGATTGATTGGGTCACACATCATGAACAAGATCATCTTAAAATCAGCAAAACAATGCACACAGCAGCAGAAACCAACTATACCTTGCCAGACTTTTTCAACTCTGCAGGTCAACTGCCAGTTATTATTGAAGAATTGGAAGAACCCTTCAACACAGACAGCTTCTTCTGGGATGAGGAGACCACCCCTAATGGGTCTCCAAAGGATCCATGAAGCTGATTTTCTGGAATTGTCAGGGGTTGGGGAATCCCCTGACAATCCAGCAACTAAAGACTATGTGCAAAACTGCCAATCCAGATATGGTCATTTTAGTTGAAACAAAAAACAAGTTGGATAAAACCCTTTCACTGACAAAGGCCTTAAAGTTCCAGAAACATTTTGTGATCGAGCCTCAAGGAAACTCGGGAGGCATGGCCCTATTTTGGAATCTGGATATACAGGTTCAAATTCATCAATATGATACTTATTTTGTAGCTATGTCAATCATAGATCAATTTGATGTTTGTTTTGATTTAGTTAGTTGCCATCTAAACACCAAACAATCAGTGCGGGATGGGCAATTTCAATGTCTAGCTAGCTTAAAGAATCGGCTTTGTCAGTCTTTTGTTTTTGTGGGGGACTTTAATGATGTCTTAGATCAAACAGATAAGTTAGGAGGTCTGCCCTTTGATCCAAACCAGCATGTAATTTTTCAAACCTTTATTTTCAATATGAATATGCATAGTTTAAGCTATTTGGGTTCTGATTATACTTGGAGCAACCGTAGAGCACATCCATACCTTATCCAAGAGAGAATTGATCGTGTTTTTGCTAGCCCAAACTGGTTACAGCACCATATTCATGCACAAGTCCAGCATTTAGATGTGATTGGATCAGATCATTGTGCCCTTCTGTTTACAACGGATACCACTATACCTCGCCCAAAAGGCATGTTTCATTTTGATAAACATTGGCTCAAGCATCCACAAATTCACCAGATCATTGAAGAAGCATGGAATTTCAACTCCAATGGCTCTCCAATGTATCAGCTTTACCAAAAATTAAAAAATGTCCGTCATTCTCTTGTCAAGTGGAATAGTGACTCCAAAACAAACGCAAAAACCAAAATTCAACAGCTAACGCAACAATTACAAAGTGCGAAATCCCAACCACCAGTGTATATTCATTGGCCATATATCAGACAACTGGAGCAGCAACTATATGAGGCACGCAAACAGGAGGATGACTTTTGGAGACAATCAAGGCAGACTTGGCTACAACAGGGGGATCAAAACACAAAATACTTCCATGCCAGCACCATGCATCGTAGGAGGAAGAATACTATTCTTGGTTTAACTGATCCCCATGGAAATTGGACCACACAGCCTCACATGATTCGACAACTAATACTGGAGCATTTCAAGGATCAATTTACCTCCACATTTCAAAGTTCGCAAACACAGGTAAACAATCCAGTCCCAACTAGAGTCAATTTCGATATGAATTTGGCATTATGTAGACCAGTTTCAATCCAGGAAATTTCAAATGCTACCTTCTCCATTAATCCTTCCAAAGCCCCAGGGAGTGACGGGTTTACCTCCTTGTTCTACCAAAATTTCTGGTATCTCATCCAAAATGACATTATACTATCGATTCAAAACTTCTTCCAAGGGGGTCACATATTGACTAGCTTAAACCATACAATCATTGCCCTAATCCCTAAAATCCCTAAACCTCTCATAGTCTCCGATTTTCGACCCATAAGCCTTTGTTCAGTCTTTTACAAGATAATATCTAAAATCCTTACATCCAGACTTCAAAACATTGTACCTGTCTTAACTTCCCAAAATCAAAATGCTTTTACAAAAGGGTGGTCCATTTCGGACAATGTCCTACTGGCCCATGAACTGATTCACTATTTGAAAACCCGACCTTCAGGAAACACCCATTTCATGGCTCTAAAATTAGATATCAGCAAAGCCTATGACCGGCTGGAGTGGCCATACATTCATTCTATTCTTACTGCTTGGGGTTTCCACCCCATCTTTATTAAATGGATCATGAAGTGTATTACATCTGTAACGTACTCAGTCCGAATTAATGGATCCTCCCACGGTTTCTTTAAACCAACTCGGGGCATAAGACAAGGAGATCCAATGTCTCCTTTGATATATGTCCTATGTTCTGAAGGCTTGACTCAGATAATCAGTTCAGCAATCCTAGATAAATCCCTCCAAGGCATTAAACTCAATTACAGATGTCCAACAATCACCCATTTGCTTTTTGCGGATGATACCATAATCTTCTCCAAGACCACCCTTCCTGCAATCTTAAACATCCAGCTTATCCTCAATACATATGCCCAACAAAGTGGTCAGTGTATCAATTACAAAAAATCTTCAGTTTTCTACAGCGCAAATGTAGATGAGTACCAAAGGCAGCTATATACTGAGATGTTAGGCATTCCGCAAAATGCAATTCAGGAAAAGTACTTGGGCCTTCCGTATCAGATTTTGAGATCCAAAAATCAGACCTTCTCACACATCATCTCTGCTATTGCTTCAAAATTAGCCGGATGGAAAGAAAATTTTTTATCCTCAGCAGGGAAGGAAATTATGATTAAAGCAGTTGCAATGGCTATCCCAATTTATGGCATGATGTGTTTCAGACTTCCACAGTCTCTTTGCCATCGTATTCACCACCTAGTTAGGCAATTCTGGTGGGGTCAGAAAGAATCTGAAAAGAAAATATGCTGGATAGCTTGGAGTAAGATGAGCCACAGAAAATGGGAAGGGGGTCTAGGGTTTAAGGATTTGCAAGCATTCAATCAAGCCCTTTTGGGTAAACAATTCTGGAGAATTATGAAAAATCCTAACTCTTTGCTTTACAAAGTCTATCAAAGCAAGTATTTTCCTTCTTCTACAATACTCGAGGGCAGATTGTCTGGACGGCCATCATGGGGATGGAGAAGTTTGCTTTGGGGTAGAGATCTCCTTATGAAAGGATTGCGCTGGCAAATTAACAGTGGATCATCACTCCAATACTTTCGGGATCCCTGGATACCGGGGTCTTACCCCTTTCTTCCAAAACCCTTATTTCTACAGACACCGCTCTCAGGAAGGATATCGGAGTTAATTAATCCAGTCACACGGGATTGGAATTCAGCATTAATCTTGAACACATTTGTGAAAGAAGATGCTGACAGAATTCTTGCTCTACCATTACCTTACTGGCCTCATGAAGATAGACTGATTTGGCACTACAAACCTGACGGAGAATATACAGTCAAGTCTGGATATCATATTGCTCTCAATAACGGATTCAGAGAATATACTTCGCTGATACCCCAATTATCCAAACAGGACTGGAAATACATATGGGAGTTATCATTACCAAATAAAATCAAGATATTCATTTGGCGATGCATACATGATGGTTTGCCAACGGGAGCTGCACTCCATCAACGACTTCTTCTTCCCCCAGAATGCTCTTACTGCACTGAACGTGAAACATTAACCCACCTCCTATTTACTTGCCCATTTGCTAAACAAATATGGTTTAAAGGACCACTCCATTATCGATCAACTGCTGACATTTCATCAAATTTTGCAACCCAATGGAAGAAAATTACAATGCAGCTTAAAGATCTCGACCCTGCTAACAAAGCCATAACTATCTTTGGCTTTTCTTTGTGGCACATCTGGAAAGCCAGGAACAACCTCATTTTCAAAGATGATATACCCACACCTGAGGACACAATCCACAGTATTTTAAGGGACGCAGAAGAATTCCAGCAGTCCATGGAAAAATCACTGATTCCTCATCCTTGTAGATCAAGCAATCACATTCACATCACAAATATCCAAGGAATTCCGACAGAATTTATAAAGCTAAATTATGATGCTGCTGTCGATGCACAAAAGAAAAGAGGTTTTGTAGGAATTGTGTCTAAAGATGAACATATGTGCTTGAAAGGTAAGTTCTCGGCAGCATACAGATTTATTTGGGACCCGGGAATTTTGGAAATGTTGGCTCTTCGAGAAGCAATGAATTGGGCAATTTCAAAAGGTTGGAAAAATACAATCTTCGAAGGTGATGCTCTCCAAATTACCACTATCATCAAATCTCAAAAATGCTCCATAGCAAGTCTTCAAGGTGTTTGTGCAGATATCTGGCATCTTCAAAATTCCTTCGATAATATTGTCTCCCAATCAGTACCTCGACAACAAAACATAGAAGCGCATAATTGGGTGCAGCAGGTTAAACGTTGTATCCTCCCTTAGTTAAGTTTTGTGTTTCTTATTTTGTATTGTACTTTGAATGATCCTTCAATAATATATCTCCGTTAAAAAAAAAAATAAATTAGTTGTGTTTTAAATTTTTTATGGACCAAGTCATTACTGCTTAGCTAAATTAACATGGATAAAACACTAAAACTACGTCGTTGACGTTGAATTTTCAGTATTAATTACATCATGGCCGATGTAAATAGAAGAGGGTGTGGTGTGTGGTCCATGAACCTCACCTTTTTCTGAAAAAAAGTAATAATAATAATATATGTATTAGTCTACAAACTTTTTTAAACTCTTTTATTGAAAACAAGGGTTTTACTATTCGCCGCTCATTTTACTTAACATCGCCTATGCAAAAGATATTTCTACCATTCTAACAAAATTTTCTAAAAAAAGTTCTCTCAACTCATTCGAACACATTCGAACAAATACGTAAAAAGTCGATTTAAATGACGGACAACGAGTACAATTCGTCGGATAACGAGTATCGACATTCAGAAACAAATTTTTCCTGTTTTCCGAGGTAAAAAATAATTTTTTTTAATTTTTTTATGTTATTTTAGGGGGGGACGACCCCAATTCACGTCCCCTCCGGAGGAGGGGACGCCGGCGTCCGACGTCCCCTCCTCCGGAGGGGACGTGAATCGCCATGTCCCTTCCAGAGTCCCTTTCGGAGGAGGGGACGCCGAAATCCGGTGCGGACGCCGGACGTCCCCTTGAAGGGGGACTGTCCCCCTTCAAGGGGATATTTCCGGCTGCGACTCGCAGCCGTAAATTATTTTTTAAAAAAAAATGTTAAAATAATAATTTTCTTATTTTTAATAATTTCAGTGATTTTTTTAACAACATTATTAAATTAATTAAAATCATTTAATTATATTTACCTGATGACGAGTCGCCAACGAACCGACCACCTGCACCCTTCTTCCGTTTAGAAATGTAATTTTTTTCACTTGGCTCGTCCTCTGAGCTATTAAAATCATCAGACTCTCTAAGATCATCAACTGACATGCGCCTGTTATCGGGAGAAGTATGCGTCGGTTGGTTCTTTCGTCGAGCTGAGACAGAAATTTTACGCGTAGCAACGTGACGGGCTCCCGACCCACCTAATTCTGGGGCAAAAACGACTTCCCTCTACGTTTTCCGCCCTGCAATTATAAAAATTTAAATATAAGTTATAGAAATAATATATAATATATATTATATCGAATAAATTCCTAAAATCATTTAACTTATTTAAAATAATTATTTATTTTATAATTTTTTTAAAATAAAATAAAATAATTATTAATTTTATAATTTTTTTTAAAATAATTAAAATAATTTCCGGCTGCGACTTTTCAGTCGCAGCCGGAAAACCAGACGTCCGGAGAGAACGCCAGACGTGTTCGTCCCCTCCTCAGGAGGAGACGGGGATCTCCCACGTCCCCTCCTGAAGAGAAGACGAACCACGTCTCCTCCTCAGAAGTGGACGTGGGAGAGGGGACGTGGTTCTCCCACCGGAGGGGACGCCGTTTTCCAGCATCCTCTCCTCCGGAGTGGACGTGAAATGGAGACGTTCCCTCTAAAACTGAATAAAAAAAATTTATTTCAAAATTTTTTAAAAAAACTTACCAGGAGTTGTCGATTTTCATCTCGTTCGAAATCCGATATTGCTGTAGAATATGAGTTTGAATATGGTTGAATGAGTTGAGAGGATTTAGGTTTTTGTTTATGATTTAGTTTTCTATTCAAAAAATAAAAAGGGTAAAAAGGTAATGTGTATGAGCTGTGTTAAGTAAAAACTGGCGGTGTTTAGCAATTCAAAAAAACAATCAACAAAATAAGAAGATTACGACTTTCTTATTTATCAAATAAAAATATTAATAAACATTTTACTAATTGAAATGATCATAAAATAGTTAACTCTTTTCAAAACCTATATATTTAGTTTATTAATTGAAAAATAAAAATCAGTCAGTGCAAATTTAAATTTTAAACAATTAAAGTAAAAATTTCATTAAGATTTATATAAAGTATAAATATACAACATGAACATGCATATATATTTATATATTTTACTTATTAATTACTATTAAATTTTAAATGAATATATTTGTTTTTATTTTTACTAGAATGATTAAAGTAGTAGAATGAGTGAATTAGTAGTTGAATTAATATTTAATAGTATAAAATATATTTAATAGTGTAAGCCACGATATAATTATTCAATATTTTTAGAATTTAAAAATTTAAGTTGTAAAAAATTAAATTTATAGTTTTATAAAAAAACACTATGAATTTGGCGGTTTGACTCATTATACCCCCTCAAATGAGATGTTAAATAATGTTTGGCTTATTTTATACATATTGGAGCTGATGTGATAGAAAATTATCGTATAATTTAAAGTTCAAAGGGTAAAACAAATCATAATGCCAAATGAGTGTTTAGTTTTTTTTGGGACAAGGACTCACTCTACCGAGCCGAAATTCAATATCATTGTCAAACCCCAGGATATGGACCGCCCGCAAGCCCACATACCTGGTAAATCCGGACTATAATGATCAGCAACCAACCTCAACCACTCCATATTAAGAAAAGGCGTAGGCGTGGGTTCGAACCCATGACCTTTGGCGCCCAGATGGCTGAAACTTAAACCATTAAACCAAATCCGTGCGGGCTTTAAAGGTGGCAATTTTCACACATACCCATTTACCCACCCATACCCGTCCATTGTATAAAGGGTATGGGTTATAAAAGGGTAGTTATATGTTAACTGGGTAATAAATGAGTAAAAATCTTCCAACCCATTAAAATAAGAGTTATAAAAGGGTTTGACATGGGTACCCACAATCTACCCACAATAATTCAATAAGCAAAATTGGTTGAATAACACATGTCAATTTAAGAGTATTTGAGTTTTTTTAGAATATCAAATAAATTTTAAATTTCAAAATCAATATTCAGAAGTCATAATAAACCAAAATATTTTTTTTTTCCGAATTTTTTTTTTTGAAATTTTTTTTTTTCCAGAAATTTTTTTTTCAGAAAATATTAGTTTTCAGAAAATATTAGTTTTTCCGGAAAATATTTTTTTCCAGAAAATATTTTTTTCCCGGAAAATATTCTCTCTAAAATTCATTATTTCTCACAAGATGTACAAATTAAAATGAAATATAATTTAAATCTTAAAAAGTCAATTTTAACACTATGCATATAAGTGGGTTAATGGGTGGGTTAGAATTATATAGGATTACAAGGGTATAAGCACCCATATAAAATTAAAATGGGTTATAAATGGATAGATTACTCATTTATAACCCTACCCATTTAAACATAACCCATACCCACCCAAACCCATCCATTTGCCACCTCTATGCGGGCCTAGAGTGTTTAGTTTTCAAAGCCACTATTATAATAATACACAATGACTAAATTAAAAAGTAACGAAAAAAACGTGAGATTAGAAAAAATGCGGGCGGGTGACTGAATGAATGAGACAGGAGAGAAAAAAAATGGATTTAATAGACTACTTAACTGACTTTTTCGGAGCATTTTATGTACCCTCTCTCCTTCAGTACTGTTCCATTCAAGAACAAACAAAATGAATTCAACAGTTGAGCCTGAATATTGTCGATCAACTGAATTAAAAGCTTTTGATGATACCAAATCTGGTGTTAAAGGACTCGTGGATGCTGGAGTTACCAAGATCCCTCGAATTTTCCATCATCCTCCTCATGCCCTGGACAATATTTCACATGCTGATACTGATACTGGTACCAAGCTCAGCTTTCCAATCATAGATCTTCAAGGTGTCGGAAACAGTTCAGTTTCGCGCAAGGAGATTATCGAAAAGGTACGAAATGCGTCGGAGAGTTGGGGATTTTTCCAAGTTGTTAATCATGGGATTCCCATCCATGTTCTTGAGGAGATGAAGGATGGAGTTCGTCGATTTCACGAGCAAGATACGGATCTGAAAAAGGGATATTATACTCGCGATCCAACAAAAAAGGTACGTTATAACAGCAACTTTGATTTGTATAAAGCACCAGCAGCTAATTGGAGAGATACGTTGGGTTTTCAAATGACTCCTCATCCTCCAAAACCTGAAGAGATTCCAGCAGCTTGCAGGTATGCCCTGCAGATTCACTAGTGATTTAATTTGGTTTTTAACTTAGGGTTAATAGCATAAAAAAATTATAAATTTTACACGTTTTTTCAATTTAATGAGTTATTCTAAAAAGTATCATATTTAGATACCAACTTATATTTTTTATAATCCGGTGTAATTTGCTTAGATGAAAAAAAAAAACTTCTACCTCAACAAATTTTACCGGAAGTTGGGTGTCGCCTCAGCAAATTACATTAAATTGAGAAAACGTGTAAAGTTTGTGAATTTTTATGATATGAACACTTAAATTTATAAATCTGATTTCCTGAGAAAAAAATTGCAGAGATATATTGATGGAGTACTCCAAGGAAATAATGAAATTGGGAAACTTACTGTTTGAATTATTATCAGAAGCTCTTGGTTTGAAACCTAACCACTTGAAAGAAATGGAATGTGAGAAAGGTTTCCTTGTTGGGTGCCATTACTATCCACCATGTCCTGAGCCAGAATTAACCTTAGGCACAAGCAAGCACGCAGACGGTGACTTCCTCACTCTGCTCCTCCAAGATCATATCGGCGGCTTACAAGTGCTCCATCAAAATCACTGGATCGATGTTCCTCCCATGCCTGGTGCCATAGTGGTTAACATTGGAGATCTTCTGCAGGCAAGCCCTCGAAACTACCTGTGTGCAATTTCGGTTTTTGGTTTGATTCGGAATAATTTAGTTTATTAGATGCATTGATTTTGTATATTTACGCTAAACTTGGTTTTATTCATTGCTTTTCAGCTCATATCAAATGACAAGTTTAAAAGCAGTGAGCATAGAGTGCTGGCGAACCGTAAAGAAGAAGCAAGAGTATCGGTGGCATGCTTCTTTACCACATATTTATTGTCCGTATCAAGAATTTATGGACCGATTAAAGAGCTATTATCGGAACATAATCCTCCTAAATACAGAGAAACTACAGTCAAAGAATTTATTGACCACTATAATTCTAAAGGCCTTGATGGAACTTCTGCTTTGCTTCATTTCAAGCTCTGAAAACTAGCAATCAATCAACTTGTACGATATATAAATATTGTTTTATGTACAATATAAAGTTTCTTGAACTGGTATTTCACCTCATGAATTTGTAATCAAGAAGATATAACTAAAAATTATGTTAATTGATGTAAAAATATTGTTTTGGGTTAAATTGTTGTTGTTTATAACTTCAGGGAAAATTGAATTTAAACTATACAGGTAAAAAGTTACAATCTTTTTAAGAGTTTGCCAAAGTTTGGTGCCAAAGCTTCTCCAGGTATGTGTCTGCAACTTGTTTTGTCGTGGGACTATAATGTGCACTGTATGTGAAGTTTCGAGCAATGTTTGTAGGTATGCCGGATTATTTTGATTGATATTCATTTTGCTTTCTGCTATCTAATTGAAGTATATCTTGCAAATTTGTATGTTTTACTTAGAACAGGACATAAACAGTAAAAATCAAGTCCTTATCATTTAAATTCTTCTGAGATCCCATTGTAATTTGAACTACTTCTGTAGGAAATTTCCTGCAAACACTAACTAATTGTACCTATTATTTCACAGATCAAATTTGCCAACAGGGTTTGTGGTGATGGTGAGTTATATGGCAAGAAATTACCTGGAAATTTTGCCAACAGGGCTTAAGATTATTATAAGCTTGCTTCTGTAAGTTACATTTGTTCAGTATTTCCTCGCAAGTTTTCTCTGAAAGCTCAAGTTCGAACTTGTAAGTGACTCATCCAAATATTATGTAACTCCCAATTTTTATTTTTCAGATTCTACTGCTGTTTTTTTATTTATTTTTCTTTAACTTGTTACATGTATTGGATATTATTGAAAAAGGATAAGAAATATATATGTGTAGAAACTTCAATGAGAAATATTGACGGTGTCCAAGTCAATAAATTTGAGGCTAAATTTTGTATCAGTTCATTTTGTTGAAAATTTTCAGGTCTTTCAAGACTGGTATTGCTACACAATCTTAATGGCATCCAATGGTGCAAAACTGCATTTTCCGTCGGGATTACTGGATGCATATGCCTCTTACAGGAAACGATTTCTTAGTTTAAAGCATTCTCTTCTAGCAGACCTTATTCCTAAAGATTTTGGTAGCATTATTTCACTTCCACCTCCTGAATACATTTTTTTGAAATTTCATCCAAGTTTTCGCAATTTGGCTGTGGCCTTTGGGGTTTACTTTGGTGTTGCAGTCTTATGCTTTTACTCTGTCTATGATCAAATGAAAGGGAATAAAGAAAGTGCATTGATCGATACTATATATTTCACGGTCACAACTTTGACCACCGTAGGATATGGGGACCTGGCACCTAATCGTTCCGATATAAAGGTGCTTTCCTGTGTATTTGCAGTCATTGGAATGGCACTTATGGCATTAATAATAAGGAAAGCAGCAGATTATTTAGTAGAGAAGCAGGAAGTGTTGCTTGTTGAAGCCCTAAACAAGCAACAAAATTATGGGTCATTCATAGCTAATTCTCAGACGGAAAGCAATGAAATTAGCTTCAAGTGTCTCGTGGTCATGGGGGCTCTTTCGGTTCTTGGATTGCTTGGAGTCATGGTTTTATATGTACATGAAGAATTGGACTTCATTGATTCCATCTATTGCGTCTTTACTACCATTACAACCGTAGGTTATGGAGATAAAGCGTTTGCAACTTACGGTGGACGAGTTTTTGCTATAGTTTGGATCCTGCTAAGTACTGTCGGTTTGGCTCAGCTCTTTATGTACCTTACTGAGGTATTGATACTAAAAGATTTATCTAAAAAGCAAATCAAATTAAATATTAGATAACATCATAGTACTAATAACTTTGGTCAATAATCTCCTCATATCAGGTATTCACCGAGAGCAGACAAAAGGCACTAGCTAACTGGGTTGCTGCTAGAATGATGATGCCTGATCACAACCTGATTTCAGCTGAGATCGATAATGATGGAGTTGCAGAGTAAGTAGTAGATTTCACGCTAGCTATTTCTATGGAAATTGTTTTATTTTATCATATATTCTTTAATCCCTGCTGTTTTATAGGGTTGCCGAGTTTGCTATACATAAGCTTAAAGCGATGGGGAAGATTAGCGAAGAGGATATCACAAGTTTAATGAAACAATTTGATGTTCTCGATGTTCATCAACGTGGATTCTTGGCGATATCTGAGTTAATGCGTGTTTAAGGAAAGAGGTATTGTAATTAAGCTATCAATAAGTGGCTATCAGCTTTGTACAACAGTTATTTTAATGAAGAAACTTTATGTAAGGGCTACTACTTCATGTGAAGGTCTTGTGGTAATGATCTGATGTATACCACAGGCCAATCTTGAAATGCTTAGTTTGTATATGTATGTTGATGAAAATGTTTGTCTATCTAATTATAAGATATCCATAATATATGTTTATATTTTGTGCAAAAACTCGTAAAGATAATCAAAATGTGATGAACATAAGGTTTCCGGCTTCAACAGTTGAACAGCATCACCATCAGTCTGATAATAGGAACGAAAATTCGGGAAGAGAAATCCGGACATGAAACTAAGTGAAATAACACGCCACTAAAATTCATATATCCGTCCTAGTTAAGTATGCTTAATGTACTTCATCCAGAGTTGCTCTTCTTCAAATTTGTATGAATCATAATCAAGTTGCAATCTAATGTTGATTGTAGCATGAATACAGAAACGCTAAAATGGAAAATGGCGAAATGTTTCTGGCAAAAGTTCAATTTAAATATATATATTAGAAGTTCATAAGTAGTTTTCGAAAATAGAAACAAAATACTAAAATGAATGATCCAAAAAGTTTCTGTGCACTTGATAAAGCTGCAATATATAACCTTGGAGGAATTTGCACCTACTTAAGTAGAAAAATAATGTCAATGTTAATTACTTTTAGATATTTGCACCTATCAATTGACACCAGCAATTTCATCAAAAGCTTTTCAGTTCTTCCATTCTCTGAACTAAACTAATTAATCCACAACATGTGAAATGTAAAGTGATGTAATATTAAAACAAGATTACCCTCTAACTTAACACAAAATTAACTAGTTCAAACAAAAACAGTATGCACTGCCATTAAATATACCATGAATTTGAAAATAATTGAATGACAACAACCTTTTTCAAGATTCAAATGCAAATGCAATATTTAGAAGTGAAGTTTCCAAGCTATGTTCTTTGAAATGGCCATTTTTTCTTTGAAAATGGGTAATTTTGCATTTGTTTTTTGGATTTGTGTAGGAAATTTCTCAGTCACGTGTGCACAGTACCTTACATTAGTGTATCAGATCAAGAAAAAGACAATAGATATATGTTGCAAACGACAATTTTTGCCAGAAAGGTGTTAATTATGGCTATATAAAGGAATTTGCCTGGAAATTTCTCTACTTGCAGTTGCAGAGTAATGATATAAGCTTTATGCAACTTTGCATTTGATTCAATCATTACATCTTACACTCAATTTCCTCCCAAACTGTCTCTGGAGGTTAGTGACTGATATTTTGTACATTATGTTGTTAAAGTATAGATTATTTTTTGTGTTCGCTACACCCGCTTATCTGTTCTAAGCCTTCGTGTGAAATGACAAGCATTAAACATTAATTCAATGTGTGCAAATGTTTGATGCAACTAAGCTTAGTTGATATTTGATCTTAATCTCTCTGACTTGCATATTTACATGTGTGTGTTTATGATTTTGTATATAAAGGATGTTATATATTTTGCAGGTCTTTTGCATAATGGCATCCACTGGTGAAAAACTTCATTTTCTGTCTAAACTAGTGGATCAAACAAATAAAGTATATAATTCCAGCAGAAGAAGACTCCAGACTGTTAAAAACTCTCCGTTACCGGACCTTATTCCTAAAGATTTAGGCAAAGTTTCACTCGAAGCGCCTGAGTCCATTTCTGGGAAGTTCCACCCAACTTTTCCTATTTTGGCAGTGGCTGTAGCAGTCTACTTGGTTGTTGGCACCTTATGCTTTTACGTTTTCATAAACGATGTCCAAGGGGAGAAATCAAACGAAATGTTCGATGCTCTATACTTCACTGTTGTGACTATGACCACGGTAGGATATGGGGACTTAGCGCCCGGGGCTCCTCACGTCAAGCTTTTCAGCTGTCTATTTGTTGCTGTAGGCATGATACTTGTCGGAACAATAACGTGCAAAGTAGCAGATTACATAGTTGAGAAGCAGGAAAAGATGCTCGTTAAAGCCCTGAGCAAGCAAGAAAAATATGATCCATTTAAGATCGTCAAGGAGACTGCAACCAACAAAATTAACTACAAGTGTATTGGGGCCACGGCTGTTCTTTTGATTTTCATGTTAGTTGGAGTCATATACTTAAACTCGAGTCAAAATTTGCGATTGGTTGATGCCATCTATTGTGTCTGTACAACCATTGCAACCGTAGGCTATGGAGATAAAGCCTTCTCGGATGTTGGTGGGCGACTTTTTGGTGCAGTTTGGATACTGACTGGCACTTTTGGTACGGGCCAGTTCTTCCTGTACATGACTGAGGAATTCGTCGAAAACAGACAAAAGGCGCTTGTTAACTGGATTCTTACCAGAGGGATGGTCAATCTAAATACAAACAAAGCCGAGTAAGTTGAATTCGCGTTACTTTGTTATACATTTAATACTATTCTGCTATACTCTTTGATTCATATAATTTAATCTGTTTCTCTTACTGATGCTCTGCTGCATTTCTATAGGATTGCGGAGTTTACTGTGCATAAGCTTAAAGAAATGGGGAAGATTAGCCAAGAAGATATCTCATGTTTAATGAAAGAGTTTGAGGATCTTGATGTTCGGCAATGTGGATTCTTGTCGGCGTCTGACCTAGTGTTCGCTCAAACGAAGAGATGATTTAAGCTATCAAGTATCAGATTTATACAACTATAAAATATTCAAAATGTCTATATATGTTGCCTCTCCTTCTTTTGGAGCTCTTGTTTGATATCTCTTACAGGCAAGCCTTTACATTTGATTGTTTATATATGTTAATGAAAATGTCCGTTTGTCTTTGTTTTAACATATCCTCAACAACTCCCTTTTATTAGTTACTTTACCATGCTGTAAAAACTATTGTTGAAGTAAATTCGGTTGCATGAAAAGTTATAGCTTTATTATTTTTCATTTCATGTTAATTAGCATGTCTATGATCAATAAAATTTGGCTTCGGTGTGTTTGGTTTTGACAAATTTTTCAGTTTTGGGTTATCAGTTTGGTTTGAGCTTCGGAACCTAGATTAACCGAACACACCGAATAACCGATTTTTTATTAACCATATCAATACAAATCAGAAAATCCTTACCAATATTGACAGTCAAACAAATCAACAATCATCCTATCAATCATCTCCTACAATCAAGGACAATTAATCATGTTCATATTACAAATATAGGAAATTTATATTAGTGTATCATTGTAATTATATCAATTATTCTTGCTATACTTAACATTGTAATCCTATAAATATGTACCTCATTCAACAGTAAATATACACAATTTCAAAAACATTCAGCAACCTTGTCTTATATGGTATCACAGCGCCATCAACGATCCGCAACAAACAACCTCCGACCAAAACGCTTCACCTTCAAGCGCACCAACCCACCCTTGCCTCAACCCCGTTCCACCATGACAAACACTGTGCAAGAAACTCTGATTCCCAACCCACATGAAACCACAAAACCCTTAACTGCTCTCAACCTAAGCCATGTCATTAAGTTGACACCACTTAACTATTCCTCGTGGCATTTTCAGTTAACAAATATACTTTTCGGGCTCAGCTTACTCGGTTTTCTGGATGGATCCGAGTCTCCACCACCTGCCACCGTCCTTGACTCTGAGACAAATGAAAAACCCAATCCCGCCTACTTGACTTGGCTCAAGTAAGACGGACTGATTCTTGGTGCCTTAATGGGTACTATCTCTTCTGCCCTCCAATCCTTAATTGTAAGGGCTAAAACCACTAAGGAGGCTTGGGACATTCTTGCCCATACTTACGCAAACCCCTCGCGTGCGCATATTATGCAACTTAAAGACAAATTTGACTCCATTGTTAAATCAACGGATCAAACCATCTCGGACTATATGCACTCGATTAAAGCGTGTGTAGACCAACTCGCCCTTATGGGCAAAGTCCTTGATCCCGAAGATATTATCTCCAAGGTCTTAAAGGGCCTTAACTATGAGCTCTATAAACCCGTCATCAACGCCATTAGAGCTCGTGATACACCCATTAGTTTTGAAGCATTACATGAAAAACTACTTCAACACGAACTGATTGTCAAACACCAAGAAACCACCAATCATTTCACCCCATCGGCGAATCCTGCATATCGCCAGAATAACCAGCACCACCATCGTAGTTATTCCCGCCACCAACCCAACTCTCCTTACCCACAAACCACCACCCACAACCATCCAAATCCCCGACCCTTCCAAGGGCGATGTCAGTGGTGCCGTCAAACAGGCCATGTCATTGCCAATTGCCCCTTATTCAGGAAACTTTTTCCAACCATTGTCTTCCCGGCGCCACCATCTACTCGCTATAATCAACCACCACCTCAGGCCCACTCGGCCACCTATGGAGCACCTCCACCGAACCCAAACTTCCTGCTTGACAGCGGCGCTACCAATCATATCACCCACGATCTGGACACTTTAGCTTTTCATTCTCCTTATACCGGACTGGACGATTTCATTATCGGAGACGGTTCAACTCTCCCGATTGAAAATATAGGTTCTTTTACTCTCTTATATTTTTTTTTATAATTATTCCTTGTATTTTTGTCCGTTTTAAGTTTTAACAGAAAAGAAAAGAATTGCCGACTTATTCAGTCAGTTTGATTTTGAATTTTTTTTACGGTCGGTTCGGTTACGGTTAAAATATAATATTCTGTCAGTTCGGTTTTGAGTATTAGGTCGATCGGTTTGGTCAGTTTTGGAAAATTCAACCGAATGCTCACTCCCTACTCCCGAGCCAGAAGAGTTGGCAGCAGAATGCAGGTTATTAGAAAGATACCATTTCTTATCTTAATGATGCCATTTTCCTTATGATATGAGTTCTTAAATGCAAATTGTTTTTGCAGAGATATATTGAAGAAGTACAGCAAGGAAGTGGCGAAATTGGGAAGCTTTGCTCGAATTATTATCAGAAGCTCTTGGTTTGAAGTTTGAACCTAAATCATTTGAAAGGTATAGATTGTGCTAAAGGACTTGCTGTTCTGTGCCATTACTATCCAGCATGCCCTCAGCCAGAATTAACCTCGGGCACAAGCAAGCATACACTGTGCTTCTACAAGATCAGAGAACCTATGGATCGATGTTCCTTAACACCAGGCGCTCTAGTGGTCAACATTGGTGACCCTCTACAGGCAAGCCTTATCTTGTTGTGCCTGTAGCTGTACTTGCACATAGTTGCTGCTTTCCAGCTCAAATCAGACGACAAGTTTTTAAGCGTTGAGCATAGAGTATCGGTGGCATGCTTTTTTTTAGCAATTCTGTAACGGCAAAACCAAGACTTAATGGATCAATTAAGGAGTTATCAGAAGATAATCCTCCTATGTACAGAGAAACCGCAGTGACATAATACGTTCTCTACGGGTACTTCTCGTCTGCTGCATTTCAAGCTTTGCAAGTTAGCTTCTTGATGCTTTTCTTCAATATCTTTTCATAATTATAACTATTACTTTTTGTATCCAAAATTGACTTGGATTCAGACAATAAACAGTTTAAGCCTTCTGTTCTCAGAATTTACTGCTATGAAAAGTGTAGAATGTTTGAGGCAGTGTTTGGCTTTAGTAGGCTGAGTGATGTATCAAATGGAATAGTTGATTCACAGCCACCGGATCATCCAGTCACAATCATAGCCATCTCACTTTTATTTAAAAATATTAATATTTTCATAGTATCATTTCAATAGAATAATACAATTCCAAAAAGTTGAATTGAATTCTTACATGGAATTATTTTCACTAAAAATATGTTAATCAAAGTGAGCTGGCTTTTGTTTTTAGTGTGGAAGATTCAAGGTAATCCACATGTGTCTCTGTCCTAACTTTTGTTTTGTCAAAATTTCTTGCTGTTTCTGGTCAAAAACTGCCTTCTATTTCTAACACTCATCATCTAAAAAATAAACAACTTTTTCCTCTGTTTTACCTGAAAAAAAGATCAAAAATGGTTACGAGCTATGACAGACAAACTGAACTTAAAGAGTTCGACGACACAAAATCTGGCGTAAAGGGTCTCGTAGATGCCGGAATTACAAAAATCCCAAGAATATTCGTTCATGATCAATCTAAGATCAATTCTGAATCAACCTCAGACCAAAGCAGCATACCCATCATAGACTTCAAAGGCATAGACAGCAATGAATCTGGTGATGATCCAACGCCTCGTATTACTGTGATCAACCAAGTTCGCGAAGCCTGCGAGAAATGGGGTTTCTTCCAGGTGATCAACCATGGAATTTCAGAAGCTACTTTAGATGAGATAATAAAAGGTGTTCGTAGATTTCACGAGCAAGATAACGAGATCAAGAAACGATTTTATAGCCGTGAGCAAGGGGTGACGAAAACAAAAGTTAAGTATAATACGAATTTTGATTTTTATCAATCGGAAGCTGCTAATTGGAGAGATACTATGTATTGTCTTATGGCTCCTAATCCTCCGAGTCCTGAAGAATTGCCTCATGTTTGCAGGTAGTTACTAACTCATAAACTATATTTTTTGTGAAATTAATTCTAGTGTTTGGTCGAAATTACTGTTTTCGCACTTGAATTTTAATCTTTTTTTAATTAGATAGTATTCGGTAGCTGAAACTCCTCCCAAGGGTTCCAGTATTAATCACAAAGTAATCAACTAGTCCGACGAATTATAAAAGATTTATGTTCTATAATTGATGCTATTATGGGTGTAAATAAGTTGAACTACTCACGAGTTATATAAATTGACTCGAAAAATATTCGAAATTATTTTGAATTGAACTTGAGCTACTTGAATTAAAGCATTTTCAAAGAAAATGTGGACCTAAAAGCAAGAGTGATCAATCGTAATTACTAATTTTCTAATATTTTTAGAAAATCAACTATTTTTCTCTTTAAATTTGATTAAATTCACTACCGCCCTTGTTCGTTGGTTAGTTCTGATAGTTGATTTGATCAAATGGTCCGATTATCAAAAATACAGTTTAATTTGACTCATACTTTTTATAAAAATTTCATAAATTATTAAAAAATCCAAATGAAATATATGGCTTTTTGAAAATCGGAAGAATTAGTAGTTCTGATCTAATGTTAGGATTTTTTTGCAGTGAAATTATGATCGAGTATGCGAACAAGGTAGCAACACTGTCGAATACCCTATTCGAATTGCTGTCCGAGGCATTGGGACTTGATCCTAGCTACCTTAAAGATATAGGTTGTTCAGAGGGACTACTGGTACTGGGGCATTACTACCCTGCTTGCCCTGAACCACACCTCACATTGGGAACCAGTAGCCATTCTGATAATAGCTTTCTAACTGTCCTATTGCAAGACCAAAGTGGTGGCCTTCAAATCCTTTCTTCTGATCATCAATGGGTTGATGTCGTTCCAACTCCCGGAGCTCTTGTCGTAAACCTCGGAGATTTATTACAGGTGCTTTAAATCGGATTCCATTCGCCCCTCTAACTTGGTATGAAAGATGATTTTATTTCATTTTTTATGCCAAGTTAGAGTAAAATATTGACCTTTTGTTGCCAAGTTGCCTTATACATACATATTTGAATCTTTGAAATTTTAACTGCTTAATTATTTATTTTGTATTGGTTTTTTGCAGTTAATTTCTAATGATAAATTTAAAAGCTCGGAGCATAGAGTGGTAGCCAAAAGTGTAGGTCCGAGAATATCAGTGGCATGCTTTAACATACAGCTTGGTGATTCAAAGAATGCATGGAGAACTTACGGGCCAATCATGGAGTTGGTATCGGAAGAAAATCCACCAGTTTATCGAGAAACCACCGTCAAAGATTATTTGTCGTATTACTATTCCAAAGGGCTTAATGGTGTTTCGGCATTACAGCATTTCAAGCTGTGAATTTGCTTATATAGAGACCTTGTTTATATGAAGGTTTCTCGTTCAGGTTTTCAACAACTATGATTTGGAAAAAATACTTACATGAATCTAATTCGTCATACAGGATTGTATTCATCAAATTATGATATAAGAATATTTCATAATATAATCATTATTAAAAGAGTGTACTTTTTTTTATGAAAGTTAAGTGATGATGACTAAAGCTGTAATAAAATGTAATTTCTATATGTCGGTTTCTCTTGTCTCTCTTATCTCTTTCCGTATCTCTATACTCTTTCGGTGGAATTAGATTATGGCAGAATTTTTATTTTTATAACTGGCAAAGTGAGAACACTTGTGGGAAAAAAAACTTATAATCTGATAGAGTAGTATCTGGCGCTTGTATCATTTGAATTAAATTCATTTTATGTTAAAGGTCTACGATTATTTTATTTTTAATAAAGTAAATATTACTTTGTTTATCTGTAACTGTTGGACCGCTTGGACGAATATTATTGCTTTCATCCATTAGCAAAATGAACAAAGTGCACCAAAAATAAAGTGGTGGTAAAATTTCCTTTATGTTAATGTTTCTTTTTCTTTTTCTTTTTCCTACTAATCATTTCTTACGCAAAATGATGTTTTAAATCCATAATTTCGGCCATTTATCAAATATAATTTTAAAATATAATAAAAATATTTTGGTCAGTCAATTTATATATTAGAGATATATTTAATAAAATAATCAAAGTTATGGATCTGAAAAAATATTTTACCTATTTTTTCAATGAATGCCTAACTTTAGTTAAATAAATAAAAAAGGAATAAAACGTTTCCTTTACTTACCCACTATCTTATTGTATGATTTAAATAAATCATAGCTGCAAAAAGTTGAAGACATTCACTCATGTCATCTACACATTGAATAGTGGCATAATGCTATAAATAAATCAAGGTGTAAAAAAGTTCATCAACTACAACACTATACTTTCTTCTCCAAAACAGTACACATTTTAAATATGTCTGCAGAATCACAAAATTTTGAAGCTGACATCAAAACAAACTCGAGTTACGACAGGAGAACTGAATTAAAGGCGTTCGACGACACCAAAACTGGCGTAAAAGGTCTCGTCGACGCCCGAGTTGCAAAAATTCCAAGAATCTTTATCCACGAGAAGATCCACAATCCACAATCTGCAGCCAACGATAAGAACTGCATACCGGTCATAGATTTGCAGGACATAGAAAAAGATCGAAGGCTACGCGGAGAAGCTGTAGATAAAGTTAGAGAAGCTTGTGAAAAATGGGGGTTTTTTCAGTTGATCAACCATGGAATTTCTGAAACTGCTTTGAATGAAATGATAGATGGGGTACGTAGATTTCATGAACAAGAAACTGAGGTGAAGAAACGTTTCTTTACGCGAGATGAGAGTAAGAAGGTGATTTATAATACTAATTTTGATTTTTATCAAGCTAAGGCAGCTAACTGGAGAGATTCTTTGTATTGTTTAATGGCTCCTAATCCACCAAATCCTGCTGATTTGCCTGAAGTTTGTAGGTATGTATACTTAAATTTCAATTCTCATTACATATATAAAAAAGCATAATGATTATTATGAATTATAGAATTATACTATTAGTTATAGTCTGGTTCTAAGAAATTTATTGAAATTATAGGGGTAATTGATTCTGACCATCATTGAACTTTTAAGTTTTTTCATTTCAGTCACTAAACTATTTTTTTTTCATTTTGATCACTCAACTTTCATTTTTTTTCATTTTGGTATTTCAGGCCAAAAATGCTTAGCTGGCAGCCGGAAATTGACATGTGACAACCGGATTTTACAAGTTTTACTTTGAAAATTTATCACACATACATAATTTCACTTTGAAAATGACTTTTTAAATCAAACAATGCATATATGGCAAGTTTTCAGGTTAAAAAAAATTAATTTCGGCTGCCACCTAAGCATTTTTGGCCGGAAAATATTAAAATGAAAAAAAATGAAAGTTCAGTGATCAAAATGAAAAAAAATAGTTTAGTGACTGAAATAAAAAAATTCGAAAGTTCAGTGATTTTTAGGATCAATTACCCAAAGTTATAGTAGCTAAGTTTGTCCGATTAAATTAGTTTGGTTTGACTTTACTCATGTGATTCCCCTTGAGCAACCGCCTTTTGATCAGTTAAATATTTTTACGATTAACCGACTATAGCATTTTTATATAACGGATACCGGCATTTATTTATTAAATTTTGATAATCCAATATTTATTTTGAAAAAAATAATAAGGTTCTTAAATCAACTTAGATCAAAGTTTATCTATGCTGCAAACATTGGGGGAAAAAAATCTATGCTGCAAACAAATTATCAATATGTTACTTGACGGATAGATTAACATATAAGGGCCGTTTGGTTCGCCATAAAAAAAGAGAATGAGAATGGACATGGGAATAATTCCCATTATTTGTGTTTGTTTTGTTAAATTGTACTAGGGATTGGGAATGTGATTACCCCCTCAATGGGAATCACTCATTCCCCCCTTACCTTATGAGAATGTACTTTTAGAAATGAGAATCAAAATTTTATAAAATATTTTAATAATAAATAATAAATATATAATTATTAAAAAAATTATTTTTAAATATTTATTTTAAAAAATATACTTAAAATAATAAAAAAACTTTTTTAATTTTTTTTTAAAAAATTTCGAAAATAATTTTTTTAATTTTTTCGAATTTTTTTTTAAATAATTTTATTTTTTATATACAAAAATATTTAAAAAAATAAAAAAAATATTTTTAATAAATAATAAATAATTTTTTTATTAAACTTTATCCATTCTCATTCCTACACTAATTTTAAACCAAACAAAAAATAAAAACAATCATTGCCATTCTCATTCCTTCTCATTCCGATTCCCATTTTCAACCTTGAACTAAACGGCCCCTAAATAAAATTTGACATATTTTAATAGGATAGGGTAATATGATAAATTAGAGAAGGAAGATTATGGAATAAAATAATAATGTTGTTATTAATAATTGGTGATTACAAATGTATATATAGATTAGAATATGCACAGTTCAGTTTGCTTTAGTGCGGTTTGGTTTAGAGTGCAAAATGCCAAATACAAACCAAACCACCCCTATATAAATAAAAACTAAATTTTATAGTTTGATTTATGGTTTTTTCGGTTTGGTGCACCAAAAATTCGGTTCGGTTCAGTCAAATATATATACCCCAATAGAATAGGTAAATTTCTATTGTTTTAAAAACAAATGATGAATTACCCAAAATAAAAGTAATATAGTTGGACAATTGCAAAAAAAATTAAATATTTTCTGTTTTTTGTGTTTATTTTCTATTCAATTAGTCGTTATTTGTATTACTTGGGATCGAATAGAACAATATTTAATTTATTTAACTAGAGAAATTTTATTATAATTAAATAATTTTAAAAATTATATTGCAATTTACAAAAATTTAAAAAATTGGTTAAAATTAATAAAAAACTCCTTAAATTAACTTATTTTGCTACACATATTTCTCTTAATTACAGAGATATCACGATAGATTACTCTAAGAAAGTAATGAGCTTAGCGTTAACATTATTCGAGTTGCTATCGGAGGCACTCGGACTGAGTGCGAACCATCTGAAAGAAATGGGCTGCGCAGAGGGGCTTTATATGATTGGTCACTACTATCCAGCGTGTCCTGAACCAGAGCTGACGTGGGGTGCCACCAAGCATACTGACAGTGGCTTCCTCACAATTGTATTACAAGATCTATTGGGTGGCCTTCAAGTCCTTCATCAAGATCAATGGTTCGATGTTACTCCTATTTCTGGAGGTTTAGTCGTCAATTTGGGAGATTTATTACAGGTAAAATTAACCGATTTTCAACGTCAGGATAGGATTGAAAAGTGGATAAGAGATCGACATTAGACCTTTATAAAAAATATATAATTTGATAACCGCATAAATATTTAACACAAGTTTTTACAATTACCTTATGTCTTAATTTGAGCTAATGTAAGTTTTTGATGTCTGGGAACAGTTAATCAGCAATGACAAATTCAAAAGCGTGTATCACAGAGTAATATCAAAAGAAGTTGGACCAAGAATTTCAATTGCAAGTTTCATCAGAAGTCATATGGAAGAAGGGAGTTCATCTTCTTGTTCTAGAAAGTTTGGGCCGATCAAGCAACTGCTGTCGGAAGATAATCCTCCATTATATAGAGAAACAACTGTACGAGAATATGTTTCCAAAATTTACACAAAAGGGCTTGATGGTAACTCTGGACTTCACTATTTCAAACTCTCAAAATAAATCTCATGTACTTCTCCAAATTCAGTGTCTTGCTTCAGCCACAAGACTTGACATATAAGAATATTGTGACCGTTTTATGAGTCATTCAATTATGCATTCTGCCAATAAAATAACATAGGTATCTCTGATGCGTCGTTTATGATATGTTTTGCATCACTTTCGACAATAGTTAATGACAACTCCGTACATTTGGTCAATAAAGACTCTAAAAAAAGACTACGAACTTTTAGCATCAAAGGATAAAAATGTTAAAAAGCGCTTTGCAAAACAACGAAAAAAAAGCACGTGGTGAATTGATGGGGATCATGTTCATCGAACCAATTCCATCAGATTTATTTATTGTTGCATCAATAGTAATTTTTTTTGACAATAACATCAATAGTAATTTAGTTTTTTTTTTTTGGACATTTCTATATGGTTTTTTTTCCATTCATTATAAAACTATCAAAATAGCATTATTTGGTTACCTAAAAATGCTTTTTGGCTGGCAATTGCTAAAATATGGGAGTTAAATTATTATTTTTAAATGTAGTAGGTGAAAGGTAAAATACAATATTTTTTTTAACATTTATCATAATTTATTGTTTGGTCTCTTTTTTAAAAAAAAAATTAGATGATATAATTTTTTTTATTTTTATTAATATTAATACTAATATTAGTATTTTAGTATTTTATTTATTTTATATGTTAGTCAACTAATTAAGTTAAATTACTTAATTCATAGAATTAGATTAGTTTAGCACTTAAATTTATTTTTAATATAAATATAAATAAACATTATGTTTCTGTAAGTTTGTGACTTATTGAATTTAATTTATTTTTTAATATTTTCAATTTATTATTCTTTTTTAAATATACTTCTGATATCTAACATTGTTTAAATTTTAGAAAGCAAGAAAAATAGAGAAAATTAAACATCAATAAAAATGAAACAGTGTATTAATTAGAATTATTAATTCATCAGCTATCATAAAATACAGTATTTTTTATTTATATTTATATCAAAAATTAGTTTGAAAAATAGACTAAAATTTATTTATTTTTAAATAATTTGTTTTAATTTAATTAACAGAAAAATTAGCAGAAAAACTAAAATATTATCTAAAATAAAAATAAAAGATCATATCGTTTATTTTTTAAATAAAAAGAATAAAATCGTAAATTATGTCATATATAAAGGATATTAGACTAATTAGCTATTTATAAAACTGATTAGAGGTCAGTATGATTCGGTTTGATTTATAAATAACTAAAACCAAACTCTATAAAAATCAAATCAAAATCAAATTTCACTAGTTTATTATACGGTTACTTTGATTTGGTGAACAAAATTTTGGTTCAATTTAGTTAATCTTTATAAATTTTAAACCAACTTAAACTATTTTAACTTTTAACTAATTCAATCTCAATTTCAATTCGGTTTGGTTTGCTTCGTTATATAATTTGGTTCCATTTTTTCTCACCCCTAAAAACTTATGTCCTATCCTATCTACTGCTGTCCCAAAGTCCAAAGTCCAAATATTTACAGTAAGATCAGTAAATTTTAAGTGATATAAAATGGAGGTGGCCGGAGATTCCTTCGCCGGAATTTCAATAACCGTTGCCAAGAACTCAAATCCGTCGACGAGTCAAAACCCGGTGCCCAACGTTTTCAGGCGTCACAAAGTTCCCCAAATTTTCATTCGCCCACCTGAGGAACTAGCCGCCGGCGATCACATGGTGGGAAGGCGCAGTGAGGCGGTGTAGAGAGTGCTGGAGAAGATGTTGGCAGGTAATTAATTGATTCTTAATTATCTTAGCTAATTAGTACGATTTGATGAATTTGTTTTGCTCTTGTAAATTCATTTACTTTTATGGAGGATAGATAACAAATTGTTCAAATTTTACTTAAATTTTTTATTTTTTTTTGGTTTAGTTGATCTTTTCACAATAATAGTAGTATTAGTTTTAAAAAAAGTTGGCAATTTTACCTGAAACTTGTTGAATTACATCAACATTAGAACTAGACCAAATATGAATATCCATTTCTTATCGAATTTGAAAAGAAATAATGATGTAGTACAATCCCCCTGTGTACTATGGAACTGTGAAAGACTTCGTTGCTTATGTCGATTTAAAAGGACTATATGGGAATTCTTCCCTTACACATTTCAAGCTGCGACGAAAGCCATAGGAATATAAGGTTAGAATGGCTTCAATTTTTGGTTCTCATATGATGTTTAAATTAATAATGTTGGTTCATAAAATGAATGGATCGATGAGAACGAATTATGAGTTTGGCATGGTATATAGCAATTAGTGACACTGATTGCTATATTATATACCATGCCTAACTGATAATTTGTATGTTGGTTTCCACCATACGATCAAGTGATCAACGTATTCTGCTGAGGATCATTGATGCAGAGTATAATTGTTCATAAATGGTGGGTAAACTGTATTTGACATGTTATTGATTTCATCAAAGCACCATTTTTTTATGAGGGACGTTTTAATATATTTTTAAAACGTCGAGGACTGACTAGTGTAATACGTCCAACCTCAGGAGTTGAAAGTTATTATCTTTTACATTTATTAGGAGTCAGCCATGTCTTAAAACCCTTAGCTATCCATTAATTATTTTCTATGATTCGAATATGCAAAATCCTTCCGGACATATGTTCTAAATAATTTAAGGATCTTTCTCAGGCTATTTTAGTATCTAAAATCAAACTGGTATCTCCTTTCAAGATCCTAAAACCGAATTAAATGCTGCAAACTTCTAAACAAGAAAATTTGGCATTGAGCATTCCTATAACAAATAAGGACAAGTAGAATGTAATTATCACTTAACTTTAGTTGAGGAGCTATGTACATTGTTGAGATTCAATTTTTAGGGCGGCCTGATATACTAAATTCAGACACATTCGATAAAGAGAATCATTATTTTGCCTTTTTGTACTTACCATGAGGTCGACCCGAAAATTTCAGTTTTTTGTTCATCTTGGTAGTGAATCAATGCTAACTTGTATTTCATATTTTGTATTGATTCATTATACTATTTGTTTCATTGTCAGCATCTGAACTTTGGAAACATAACTAAAAAGACAGCAAAATAAAGAATTGAATGCAAGACTAGAAAACAAAAAGGAAAAAACATAATAACTTGTAAATTTAGCATTTTTTCCCTATAAATTAGTCTTTGTTGAGGGAAGGCAGATTCAAATCCAATTAGAAGAAGCTCGATAATATAATATTTATTCCGTTTCAGTATATAGCGAGAAGGAGATGGAAATCATAGACGGCAGTACAATCGAATCTCTTTATGATCGTAGTAAAGAGATCAAGGCTTTCGATGAAACAAATTTGGGTGTGCAGGGACTAGTAGATGCTGGTGTCGTAAATATTCCAAAGATGTTCGTTCGATCTACAGAGGAACTAGCTGAGGAACTTCGACATCCTCGGACCCACATTGGACTTCCAGTGGTTGATTTGGATGGCCTGTTGACCGATCGACACCAGAAGATTGTCGATGAGGTCCGCAGTGCATCCGAGGAGTGGGGATTTTTTCATGTGATAAATCATGGAATACCCTTACGCGTACTAAATGATATGATAAATGCTGTTAGAAAATTTAATGAACAGGATATTAATGTGAAGAAAAAACTATATTCTCGCGACACAAGCATAAGAGTGAGATTTAATAGTAACCATGATTTGTTTCATTCGGAAAGAGCTGATTGGAGAGACACTCTGTCTGTTTCCATGCTGAGATCAGACCATATTGATCCAAACGAATTGCCTGCAATATGCAGGTATACATTACTAATCCGATGAATTTAATTGTCTAAGTAACACTAATTTTCATTACTTGATTTGTTTCCAAAATATTGTAGAGACGAAACTGTGGAGTTCATAGATGAAATCAGGAAAATTGGAGACACTCTTTTGGAATTGCTATCAGAAGCTCTCGGTCTGAAACCCGACCACCTGAAATCTATAGAATGTAACAAAGGGCGTACACTTGTATGCCACTATTATCCAGTATGCCCTGAACCAGAACTAGCCATGGGAGTAACTCAGCATACTGATAACACATTCCTCACCGTGCTTGTCGAAGACGAGACCGGCGGTCTTCAAGTTCTACACGATAATCAATGGGTCCACGTTCATCCTATTCCAGGGAGCTTAGTGGTAAACATTGGTGACCTTCTTCAGGTGCATTACTTAAAACCTATTTTCTTACGTGGAAATTGATATTTTACGTTATCTATGTAACTAGAGATGAGCAACGGTCCATTCGGTCTACCCAAAATTTATAACTGATCAGTTTTTTAAAGTTTTGTAACCAAACCAAATTTATCAAAATTATTTTAAGCCTGAATCAAAATAAATCGGTTGGGTTCGATCAAAAAACGAAATTTTCATTAATCAAACCAGCAGTTTCATTATTCATCAAATGACAGTTTCATCATTAGGTCGTTGCAGTTATTTCAGTTTTCTATTTATCCCAACCAAATTATTTAATTAAATTTTTTGTAATCGAAAACTGAACGGATTATCAAAAAACAATTTGTTTGACTAATTTGTTTCGGTTCCGTTAATCAGTTTTAACGGTGCCATGCTCACCACTAATATAACATTGACTACTTTAGACATGATTTACTTGACATTGTGAATCAGATTGTATCAAATGACAAGTTCAAGAGCAATATGCACAGAGTAGTTCCTAGCAGAGCCCCAAGAATTTCAGTGATAGGATTTTTTGCAGGACGTGTGGCTCCTCCGGCAAGGCTGTATGGTCCAATCAAAGAGTTGATATCCGAAGAAAATCCAGCCAAGTATAAAGAAGTTGCGGTTAGCGAATATGTTGCTAACTTCTTTACAAAACCTATCCATGAGAAGCCTAGTCCTGAAGATTATAGGATCTGAAATCTGGCAACTAGTAAGAAATAACAATGATACTAATAAAAATGAGTACGGGAGGAGTGTGTTTGTTGCTTCATGCAATGTATTAAAAGTTGAACCGAGGTGGCCGAACCGGTGTGATCACCGGTTCACGGTTCAAACAGTTAAATAAAAATTAATAAATGGAGAACATTCTAACTAAATAAATAAAGAATCTAACACTTTTATGGTTTTATAGCTTTTGACTTTTGCAGCTTTTTTTTTATTCCAAAATGTGAAATTGTATTTTATTGTATTTTCGGAAAAATTGAACATATTGGCTTATGGTCTAGCCGTCTAGGTACCAAAGACACTTCATTCAATCAGCGTGTCCCTTTGGAAATGTATCAGACACTTGACGTCGTCCGGTTCGGATTTTAAAACACTGGTTTCATGCAAAAATCAAAACTTTTTTCAAGAAATATCTTATTTACACGAATGGATGAAATTACTTCTATTAGAATATAAAATCAAGAACAATACCGATTCCAATAACTCAATTTTGAACATTATTTCAGACCAAATACATCAAATAAGTTGGTTGATAATTTAAAGGAGAGTAATCTTGTGAATTTTAAACATTAATATAATCCGACGATTACCTAATGCTTTGATGATGGTAACCTGAAGAAGAAGATGCGTAAAGAGAAAGGACTTAAACCTTGTTTGATGTGTAATAAAAGATAGAGGGAGCCATCATCCATGGACAAATTAAGATTACCTACCACATTTTGTTGCCTTTGCCAATTTCGTCATCATTTCTAAACTTTCCTATGAACTAACTCACACTTAACTATTTAATAACTACGATATATACTTCCTATTTTTTTGACAATTAACCTGCAAATAAATTCAACGCATTCAGAGACTGCGATGACCCAAATTGGGGTTAAATTACCTAAAAATAGAGTATTATCATAATAATGATGTAAAATTAAAAATTATTGTTTTTAGTTGAAATTTAAAGACTACGATGACCTTTGGTTATTTTCCATTGATGTTTATGAAAAATGAATCCATTCCCTTCCACATGTTTTATTTTGGAATAAATAGAGGATTTTACTGCAACACTAAGTATTGCATTGCAATCTCAAGTATGTAGCTTAAATGTGAATATTTTAATAGACAAATAATTAATCAATTATTACATACCTCTTTATATACAGGAATGAAAAATATTAAAGTTCTATTGATAATAAAATAAACTCAAAAAATTGCAAACTGTCAATCAAGTATCACGTCATCCACTAACGAGAAATAGTTCAAATGGTACAACCACCATACAGAAACTGTTAAGTTCGTGAGTTCAATTCCTCCCACAAATTCTCATCCGTTTTTAATTATAAAAAAAAAATCACAACATTTTTTTAAGCAATTGAACTAGATCTAGTTGATCGTGCATTAGACTCATAATGCACTTTACTAAGATCACAATTGCAGCCGTGACAATTTCAATTTAAATTGCTCAACTAAATTATGAAAATTATGTTTTTATTCTTTAACCATTTTGAAAATAGTTTATTTTATGTGCATGGACAGTCCGTCCATTTCACTCCAACATATCCATTTTAAAATTCCATCATTTTCTTTCTTTATTTTCTAGTTTGACCATCGTTAATAGTTTTTGCTAGTTTGGGCTATTTCATTAAATAACTATTTTTGCCATTTCTTCAAAGACTAAAATCTAGAACCATTCATAATTCTCTCTAGCCCTATATTTCTTAATTTTATAACGAATTTATTCCATCTACAAATATTACAACCTGATACCCGTAATAATTTTAATCTTTACACCGTTACACACACATGTGGTAGACATTAAAACGGGTATTAAAGTATTTAACCAAAAAATTGAGGAGTAATACAATCTGTGTTAAATAATATTAATACCAGTAAATTGCGTACCGCTGTTTTATAAAATCATTATCGTTTTATTTAATTTAAACTTATTACTCAAAGTCTCAAGACAACACTTCGCTTTACCTGTCCCCATTTGTAATAATCTCTTACAATTCTTTTTTTTTTTAATTTCACAATCTTCTTAGTTGCTTCTGCACACAAATTTAGACTTACCCAGAATAAATTTTTTCCTTAATTGTTCAATTTCTGCTTCTGGGTATCTTAAAGACCGGTTCTTTTCACTTGAACGGTCTTTGGTTTTTATGGGTTGTTGTTTTGGATGATTTTTGGGAGATGGGTAGGTTTGATTGATCAATTTCAATTACAAAGTTGATAATTTGTTGGGGTTTTGGTGGAGAAAATGAAGGATTTTGCTGGAACCCCAGGAACTTTGACTGCCCTTGTTTTGAGAATTTCTCAGTGTATTTTTGCAGCTGGTTCTATCACTGCAATGGCTACCACCTCCACCTTCTTCAATTTCACTGCTTTCTGGTAATTATTTTTTAATGATTTAAGCTGCATAATTTTGTGCTTTGATGTGCTTAATTGATGAAGTCAAAGCTTTGCAATTAGCTTATGTTGAAGTATAATACTTATTTAAATATGCGTTTTATAGACACAAAGTCCACAAAAATGAGATGATATGTTAAAACTACGAAGTCGAAGTTGCTTATAACATTGAGAAGCTGCATTGATTGTTGAATAGCATCATTTATCTACTATTTTCTGATTGTTTGTCTTGCTCCGAATTGATTGATTGGCAGCCAATTTCTTCTCATATGCATGACTGATGTAGCTGAAAGTAAATTGATTATGAATGTTTATTAGCAATCTAGCATGGGGTAGACTGTTTCAACTTGAAGAAGGTGCGAATCAGATATAATCATCAGACTGCGTGATGCGAGAAACTTAACTGACTGGGCTTAAATAGGCCTAATTACACAAGTGTCTACAGTAGTAAATATCTGCTCTATGCAGTCACATTTTTGTTTGAGTTGAATTCTTGAAAAGGAGTGTGTTTGTGACTGTATGTTTTATAGTTGTCTCTTAGTAGACACTTTGATAGATTTACTTGACTTTTAATTAATGAGATATGGAAGTACCTTCATCTCCTTTTCTAGTTGCCATCGTCTTGTGCTATAAACTTAGCTGTTGACTTTTGATTTTGTGCCATCTTATCTGTAAGGCATCGAATACTTCATAGTTCGTAGTACTACTGACAGAAAACTTGCTAATTGTTGGTAATGCCTTCTTATTTCCCACAAAGTGTTTTTGAAATCATGTCCTACTAATTTTTCGATGATATTTTAGCTATGGCCTCTCAGTAGCGATAAAGTTTGACCATAAAACTGCATATCATATTATGTACTCTGTTAATCTCACTGCCCTTATCAGCATCTTAGCAAGAATTTTGTAAAAATAGGCTATATTTCTGTAAAATAATTGATTCAGTACTGCAAGAATACTTACTGTATTGCCAGTTATACACAAACCAGTTAACTTGTGTTTAATTTTGCAACTCATACTATAACTAGCCAAATTCTTTTTGTAGCTACTTGATAGCTTCAATGGGTTTACAAGTCATATGGAGCTTTGGCCTTGCATTACTAGACGCTTATTCCTTGGTTCGAAAGAAAGCTCTCCACAACTCCATCTTGGTCAGCCTTTTCGTAGTTGGTGATTGGGTCAGCCTTTAGAAATCCTTCAACGGTTTTTGTTCTGTAATTTCATTATAATAGCTGTATCTTCATACCGTTTTGTCATTTTAACAGATGTTTTACAACAGGTAACAGCGACATTGTCTCTTGCAGCAGCATCTGCCTCGGCAGGAATCACTGTGCTCTTATTTCATGATGTTGGACATTGTAACTATTTGAGCGAATGCCAAAAGTACCAAATGTCGGTTGGATTGGCCTTTTTGAGCTGGATAGCCATTGCCATGTCATCTCTAATTATGCTATGGATACTGGCTGCAGGTTAGCAACTAGTTTCTTGTATTCATTAATGAAAACACTTAAAATGTCATCTATCATTCATTATAGAAATTTTTGTCATTCCACAGTGTGAATAGAAAAGAAAAACAAGAAGAATAGCAAAACCATACCCAAACTGTATTTTTTTACTTTATTATTCTTTCTCTCTTCTGCCAAGAGAGCTAAAGATGAGTCGGTGAAACAAAACGAAAGACAAATTTTTCCGGGTCGATGATAATCTCTTGTACTCATCACATTATCACATCATATGCATCTGATTATAACAGCTAACTCTATTTTCTGTCCCACCATGAATTAGCAATACGTTGCTTGTTTTTGCATATATTAATCCAAGCATATGATTACAAGGGATAGTGAATGCTTTTGTTTGTTTGCACCAACAGCCGACCAAGAAGTTCATATTTATGATTTGTCTTTGCCAAATATTGTATTGCTTAAATCAATAGCTCTCTATCATTACTGAACCTGCTATCTAAAAATAAAATAAGATAAAGCGAAACCATCATTTATGCACAGTATTCCGGTATAACTGAGTTTATTGACCGAACCAAGCCAAAATTTGTGTTTGATTTGATTTTCGATTAATTTGGTTCAGTTAAGATATCTAAGGCATTTGGTAATTCGATCTCATTTGGTTCAATTTTCGGTCTGAAATTACTGAAATAGACGAATGGCCGAATTAATCTAATTATATATATTATGTTATTTTTGTAATTTAGAGTAATTAAGATATACTTGTAAGTTTCTATAGGACTCAAGTTTCCATTTATCCCCTAAATTTATGTGTTGAGAAATTAACACCAAAATTTATTTCATTTTCTTTTATTAATAATTAATGTAAATAAAAATTGGTTATCCGGTTAACTAAAATAGCCGATTAATGAAACAAATAATTTTTGTGGTTTGATTACAACTCGGTTTCTACATTACCTGGTTACGGTTTGGTTAAAAAAAAAACTAAAAGAAATTTGGTTTTGGTTAATTTAGTTTGGCTCGGTAACTGAACCGACCGATGCACACCCTTATCTATGCATTACCCTTTTCTTAAAGCTATCTGTGTCTAGTTGGAATCATGTGGAAACTGTCTTTCCATATTTTATGGTTTTTTTTATGGAATTCCATATTTTATGGTTGAAAAGATGACAATGTGCCATTTTAAACTGATGTTTAGTGTTATGTAAGTGGAACTGTGGAGTTCTGGTATCCATAATTGAGATACACCTCATAATGAGAAGATACCACACCTGCCCACTAACTAAAATTTAAATTTAAATTTATGTTTAGGCAAAAGACGCTATTATAAGATATTTAATAGAGGGTCATTTTGCACCTTGAATTTGACACAAAACATCAAATAAATTCAAGTTCGTGACTTAAAAAAAACACATTCAAACTTCTTTTTTGGCTCTTGGCACTTGAGCTCGAAATTGTCTGATAAATTTCTATTACCTCAGCTCGATTTTGTATGTAATGCTCCAATCTTTTCTGTTACTTCATTTGAAAGGATAAAATAAGCTAAAATGCTAAGTTTGAAAGTGGTTTTATAAGCCACGAGGTTGATTTTATTTGAACTTTTGTGTGTGGGGCAAAATAAATCTCTGTTATTTGTTATTATATAAATTGTAACTTAAGAGTGTAGAGTAAGTTGCTAATCTGTTGTGGTGAAATCTTATGTAAAGTATTACTCAAATTAGATCCTTCTAAGATTGTGATGACTTGGTATACAGTACTAGTGAGTTGATGTAAACTGGTAGGAATGTTGAGAATGAATATGAAAATAATAATGGGAATGATAGGAATGAGATGAGAATGTATTTTTTCAAATAATGTGGAATGAAAATGAATTTGATTTTTTATATTCTTGTATTAATATATAATATTAAAATGAGTTAATTTTAAATAAAATATAATTTAATAATTATGTGACAAATTAAATATGTATGTAGACCGTCCTAGTCCGAGTTCCAGAATAATAAAAAAAATTACACTTCCACACAGATGAGGCTGCAAAAATTAAAAGTCTTCTGAAACAAAATTGGCGTGTTATTATTCAGCATATTCACAAAGATGGCAATCAGTGTGCTGACAGAATGGCCGACCATGGCCTTTGTGAGGAAGTAGCCCTCAAAGTTTTCTACACTATACCTGCTAGTATTTCTAGCTTAGTCTCGGAAAATAATGCTCGAGTTTCACTACCCCGCATGTGTAGATCTCTTTAGTATTCCTTTGACTTTGGCCATTCTCCTTTCTATCAAAAAAAAAAAATGAGGCTGCAAGATCTTAAATTGGCAAAATAAATTGACTAAAATAAATGATTAGTAGAAACCCATCTCTATATAAATTAAACATAGATGGAAAAGTGACAAATTAACAAAAATAATAGCAAAATTAGAAGGGTGAGGGTTTCACTCCATTATTTGGTGTTTACTTGGTTCATTTTAAAGTACTTTTTACAAAGTTAATCTTCTGGTAAGTATAATGGTTGAGAAGCTAACTACCTAAGGAGTTCAATATAAGTTGTTTGTTTTATTTTTTATTTCTCAAAAAGTGTGAATATGTAAGTGATTCAAACATTATTTAAGTGTTGTCTACATAATTAAATAAAGAAAAATTTGATACTTTAATAGTTTGATAATGAACAGTACAAAGATTGTCGGTTCGATTTTAATATATAAAACTTTTAGTTTCATTAAAAAAGGATATGTATTATAAAAGAATGCTGAAAATTACGAAGAAAAAAGACTATTGCAAAAATGTCCACCCAAATCAGAAAAGGAACAATTCATAGATAGAGAAAATGGATGATACGTTTTGAAATTGACTAATTAAGAAAGAAAGCAATATTTAAATTAAAGCGTCGATATTAAACTTAATTTGAGAAGATGACAAATGATAATTATACAAAATGACACACCTTAATACCCTTTTAAAGATATTTGATCAACAAATTTTTAAGTAAAAAGCTGGGGTCGATAAATTAGATTTCTTGCTGTCAAATATTATAAAAATCAAAATAAAGTGTTTGATACAAAATTAAACTAAACAATTCAATAATGAATAAAAAGAACTAAAATTAAAGAAAATCTCAACATCAGATTATTGCTTGGAAATAGGATCTTCTTGCTCTTCATAAATTTAACTTTACTGGTTGTTTGGAGATTTTTTTTAAAAAAATTATCTTAAATTTTGTTTGATACGCCAGATTTTTCCTTTAAAGATAGTCACCAAATGGTACCACTTTCATTTTCATCAAACACGTGAACCAATTTTTTTAGCTAATTTATAATTGTTGACTAATTTAATTACTGTTATCACTTCAAAACAACCTCTTGATTTATGCTATAATTATGCCTTTAGTCATGTACAATTTGACCCTGGATAAGAGGATCAACTATGTACAGTCTTCAATATACAAGTAATATACATTAATTTTGCAACTCTTCTTTTCACTCATTAATTTAACAACTAAAAATTATGGGTTTGTAGTTTCTATTTTCCTTTCTTCTCTTTTTTCCCCTTTTATATTCAATCTTTTAAGAAGCTGCCAAAAGGGTGTTAAACTGTGGAGATAATGGTCTATAAATACTAAAATTTGAGTCATTTTCTCCCAAATCTTCATACTTTAAGGTAAGCATGCTGAACCCACTATAAGGACTAACAATTTTTTTATTTTTTTGTATATATATATATATATATATACAAACACATTATAGTATATATCGTAAGTTAGATAGCACAAACACTTCACTTGATCTATATTTTTCGTTTCAGTAATGTGTCGAACACTAGGCATTCGGAACACAAAACTTTGATTTTAACACGAAAAACTTTAAAATAACTCTGTTTTGACGTATCTGTGTCTAAGTATCCCATTTATCTGTATTCGCATCCGTTCTGCCTAAATTGTAAGGATTTATAAGATTATACAAAGTATTTAATTTATTTTGATGGCTGAATTTAAATCTTTCAAGAAAAAAAGAGTATTCTCATTTTGATATTTTTTAGAATTTTTCAGATTTAGAGTATGTTTGGTATAATTTATTTTTTACTAAATTCTAAAGAAATTATGTTTTGTATTGATTTTATTGGAACTCCTTTGAAATTTTATGTAATTCTATGAAATTAATTGTATTTAGTTTAAATTCTTGCCAAGTTGATTTAATTTGCAAATAAGTGATGAGTTTTTGTTATATGATGATAGGAAATTATCTAATAGATAACAAAAAAAGTGATAAGTATAAAACTTGCAAAATAATTTTCTAAAAAGATAAAAAAAATTATATTTGTGAAATTACTGGCTTTTTTTTAAAATACTTTATATATATTATAATTTAAAATTACTGACTTAGTTAAAAGATCTTATTGTATTAAATTCACTTTTCATCCAAAATAATTAATAACATTATAAAAAATTAATTTATTTTTATTTTTTTAATCTATTTACTTTTATGAAAACTAAATAATTTCAGGGATGAAATTAAACTTTAATTATAAAAATCACATTATTTTAAAAAAATCAAGTAATAAAATTAATTAATGGAGGGGGTGACATTGACTTTGATTAAAAGTCATGTTAAAATAAATTAATTTTTCAAATATCATGGGACTTAGTCAGTTTGACCTAATCTCGGGAGGGTTTCATACTTTCATTAGTTAACCCAAAACGTTAATCTCTTCCTTCCTGCTACTTTAATCAAAAGGGAGTTATAGCTTCAATAATTTTAATCTAGTTTTGAGAAGAAAAAAAGTAATTTAATCTAGTGTAATAAAATTAGCATTAACAATTTTTTATTTTTTTGAAAGAGCATTAACAATTTGAGTTGTCCCAATATTGAATTTTTTTATTTTTTATTATACTTTTTTTTATTGAATTATTATACTTTAAATGCTCTCATTTAAGTTTTTGGCAAAAATACTTTTATTTTTTTTTTGGATACTAACAATTTGGATAATATTGCCAGTTTCAATGGATATCTTAATTCTAATCAATTAGAATTTACTAATTAGAAGAAGTGTTGGAGTTATTTTTAAAACTTTATAAAAGAAAGTATATAGCATTAATAATATCTCTAAATTCATATACAATTTAAAAAGATTCTGAAAAAAATTCTATACTTATGTGACAGAGAGAATAACTCTTTTTGAAGTCTAAAATGTATTTCTATAAACTTATATAGTGTTTAAGTATATAACTTTAAACATATATATTCTATACTTAATGTTTTATTTCATGTGTCAATCAAACAATTTTTGAGACTGAGCTAGAATTGCTTCCAACATATTAGAATTGGAATAAAATTATTGAACTAAATTTTTTTGTTAGATTTTTAAGAAGCTGAAAAAGTTTGAATTTTGGTAGGTAGTAAAAGTCACACAAGATGTGCTTACTGGTTTGGTTACTTAATACTTTGATAAAGAACATGATACTAAATCAGCATGTCACAAGAATCAAAATTAATCTGCCCAATTGGTCCATTTAATTATTTTATTTATCTTCATAATACTTTCATTTGTGTGAACAAAGGTTTAAACACAAAGAAGAAGAATTGAAGTGATCAACAAAATTAATTCATGGCAATGAAGAGCTGGTGCAATATTGTGCAGCTTTGCAATAAGTTTAGGCCACATCTACTGATGCTTCTTGCTCAGGTTGGCTATACATTTCTTTACATCATCACTGAAGCTTCCTTCAATCATGGTATGAATCCTCACGTCTACGTAACTTATCGACACGTTGTCGCTAGTGTCGTGATAATTCCTTTTGCATACTTTCTTGAAAGGTAGTGTGATTTCTACGATTTTGTATATTGTCGAGCTTTAGGTCTACTCAATTTGTCACATAATATATACATTTTTCATTGATGGATACTCGAATTTGATGAGATAAAAATGACATTATTTTTGTGTGCAGAAAAAAGAGGCCAAAGTTGACATTAGCCCTTTTTGTTGAGATATTCATTCTATCTCTCCTTGGGTGAGAGAAGTGTTGAATTTCTTGCTAAACTATAAATTTTTTATATAACGGTTATTTTTACATCAAAGAAGTGTTACTTTAGAAATTATAGCTTGGAAATCGAGTGGTTAGCCAACTTTGTCGTTGGCACGTAATTGAAACTAAAAGTTCAGCTATCAAAATATAACAAATTGAATATTGATAACCACTATATAAAAGGCTTATAGTTAAGTAACGTAATTTTTTTTTAACCCGATAAGAAGATGCAGGAGAGTTACTAACAGTTTGTTTTAAACAATGACAGGGTGAGTTTAACACTGAACATGTATTTTGCAAGCTTGAAATACACATCGTCAACTTTTGTTGCATCAGTACTTAACACAGTAGCTGCCGTGACTTTTGTAATTGCAATTGCACTCAGGTTACAACAACTCAACCTACAATTTCCTAACACAAATACCATTCTTTCAGACATATCTAAAAACAATATTATTCTGACGTATATAGATTGGAGAGTCTTAATCTTCGAAATCCTCGAGGAATCGCGAAACTTCTCGGGACTTTGGTCTCGTTAGCCGGTGCAACGACTATGACATTATATAAGGGTCCTATAATGAAACATTTTGCGCATGCTCCTATACATATTCAAACAAATTCTGCCACCGACCACGAGAACTGGCTAAAGGGTTCGATTCTTGCTGTTGCAAGCTGCATAACTTGGTCGGTCTGGTATATTATGCAGGTTCAATTCGAATTTCAATCTTTTTATTGGTCCAAAAAATGCATATATATGCAGTTATTTTGCTTATTTGCTTGAATATTCAGGCAGTGACATTGAAAAGGTATCCTGCTCAACTATCGCTTACTGCGTGGATGAGTTTGGTTGGGGCGGCACAGTCAGCTTTCTTCACGGTAATTGTAGTACATAGAAAAGCTGCTTGGACAGTGGGGTTCAATGTCGATTTGTTGGCAATTGTATACGGTGTAAGTGGTGTTAGAGTCCGTTTATTATGCTGTCGAATTCTTAAAACGCGGTACCTTACGCTAAATTATAAATCGCAGGGAGTGGTGATGTCTGGTGCAGTAGTTTTCATTCAGCTGTGGTGCACAGAAGTAAAAGGACCAGTTTTTATTACCGTGTTCAATCCGGTTTCGACGATATTAGTTGCACTTATTGCATACTTTATTCTCGGCGAAAAACTGTACCTGGGCAGGTAATTATAGAATTAGATAAGTGAATTATGAAGTTAAATACATGAACTAAATTTTTCAAAGATTTGTGTGTTGTGCAGCATCATAGGAGCTTTCGTCGTAATCTTCGGATTATATTTGCTGTTGTGGGGTAAAGAAGGTGATCAGCCATATAACAGCAAATCAAATGATCAATCGAATTCGACTTACGATGGACAAAACGATGCTTCTATAGAAATTAGAGTAGCACCAGCTCATCCATGACATCTAAATTAATCCTCCTATTAACGATCGATGCCCAATTAAGATCTCCGAACATTTGTAAGATATTCAGAAAAGTGAGAAAACCACTCCTGGTGAGCTAACATGAGATAAGCATTCCATGTAAGAATATGCTGCTTGATTCGCAGATCGCCTTCCGGTAGCTACAGACCTCATGGCCGCTCTTCCCACATTCGTACCTTGCCATGCTAACAATTGAACTCAGCAGCGTTCCGTACTGACTCCACCAAACCATTCTTCTTCGACCAGACTGCACTGTTCCAGTTAGACCAAAGGTTCCAACCAACAAACCATGACAGCTAAACAGACATCATCTTGTACAAGAACAGTCATCCAATTCTGTCTCAGTTAATTAGTTCAATTATTGCTATAATTTTTGTTTATATCTCTGCATTATCGTTATGAGATTAATTGAATTTAGCTTCGTAACTCCATTACCTATGGATCATTAGCATAATAAGAGCTCACATGGCAATGGTTCTCCGTATCCATAGCTTAACTAATTATCCTATATTTTTATTATTAATAATTAATGTTAATAAAATTAAATTTGGTTATTCAGTTAACCGTAATAGCTCATCGAACTAAATAATTATTTTAGTTTGATTAGAATTTGGTTTTTGTATATTTCGGCTATGGTTTAACCTTAAAAAGGTTCAGTTTTGGTTAATTTAGTTTGGTTGATTATCGAACCGACCGCAGTAAACCCCAACCTACGCATACCCTTTTCTTTAGGCTTTTCATAGCCACTTTGATCTTTGTCTAGTTGTAATCATGCGCAAACAAATTTCCATATTTTATGTCTGAAAAAATAAGAATGAGCCATTTTTAAACTGATTTTGAGTGTTAGTGGAACTGTGGAGTTATGGTAGTATCCATAGTTGGGATACACCTCATAATGAACAGGAACAGTCCTGCCCACTAACTAAAAATGTATTTTATGTGTAGGGAAAAAGATGCTATTATAAGATATATTGCAATAATAGAAAGGGTTAATTTTATAAAAAAATCACGATCTTTGCACGAAATTTCATTTTAATCATAACCTTTAAAAGTTGACATTTAAAAACATGATCTTTCATTTTATTTTAAATCTATTATAAAAATAAAATTCGGTGTATTTTTTCTGACAAAAAATTACTAATCCTACATACCCTAGCCGAAAGATAATAATATTTGGTGTCGATTTATAATTTAGGTCTTTAATTAATGGTTTAATGAAGAATTTAGTCAAAAAAATACACTAAAATGATAGATTTGAAAAAAAATGAAAAATCATGGTTTTATATAGCAACTTTTAAAGGTCGTGATAAAAATGAAATTTCGTGTAAAAATCGTGATTTTTTTTATGGAATTAACCCTAATGGAAACTGTAGTTTAAGAGTGTAGATGTTTCATTAATTTACCTCTAATTCCTTTCACTCTGTTTACTAACACTAAAAATGGAAGCTAAAACTAAACTATTAACAAAAACAAAAGTGAGAGACCATATCGTTTGATTTTCAAATAAAAGGGAATAAAAAGTGAATGATGACATGTGAGGGACTTCATGATAATTTGCTCCTATGTCAACTATTCAAATTACAGAAATAGGAACGAAAATTAGATCGGCGTTACCAGAAAAATGAAAGTTGGTAACTTATTTTGTTAAATTTTAAATTTCGTGTTTTAATTTCAAAACACAATAAATCTCATGATTTAATTCAGGATTAACCCAATATTCTAATTGATATTAATATAAGAATAATAAAAATAATTGAAATAGACAACAGATTGATTAATTCTTAATTCAAACAATAACAAATATTCAATTTTATTAATTTATTTTCAACATATTAATCCCCCGTCTCTATATAAGATAAATTTTGCATCTTAATTATTAAAAAATATTGATTACATATATGGAAAAAGTGACAAAAGACATAGCAAATTAAGAAGAAAAAAAAACAATTTACAGATAAGAGAAAAATGGATGACACGTTTGAAATTCACTAATTAAGAAAATTTAAATTAAAGCATCATTCTCATAACTTAATTTAAGAATATGACAAATGATAATCACGCAGAATGACACCCCCTTAACACCCTTTTGAAGCTAATCACCAAATGCTGACACTTGCACTAACATCAAACACGTGAATCAATTTTTTTGCTAATAAGAATTAATTAATAACCATATATATTTGATCATTTAGCAAACATCAAGATTTAAATTTTTCAAAAAATAATTATGGGTTTCTAGTTTCTATTTTTGTTTTTTCATATTATTAAAGAAGCTGCCAGAGGCTAGTAAAACTGTGGAGATAATTGTCTTGATCATACACTAAAACTCATTCCTTAAGGTAAGCATGCTGAACTCACTCTAATTAAGGATTAATATATGTCTCTTTATTTTGAAGAAAGATTTATATCTATTTATTGGATTAAATTCCACAATTCCATATAATTCGATTCGATTTAATAATATATATATTGTGTATATTGTTATATAAATTCTATCAAATTTAATTTTGAAAGAAGAAATTTTCATAGATGATGACCAAGAGTTATTAAGAAGTTGACGGCATTAAGCCAAATAAAGAGAGAGAATATTGTAAGTTAATTTACATGAACCCTAAGATCTTTGAACAAATATGATAATCACAAATAGACTAATATAAAGGAGAGATAGAAGAATACCTCCTTCCATAGCGATTACGAATGCGGAATAATAGAATAAACACTATAATGAAGAGTTTCGGTTTCTCTCCTCTTACCTATATATCTGTTAGTTATGTGTTTGTTAGTGTGATTTTGTGATGATCCAAAAGCACTATATATAGGAGAAGAGAGGACCGAAATTCCAATTAGGGTTTCCCCTAAAACTTAATCTCAACCGTCCATCAAGGTGGAGTCATAATTGGAAAAGATCTCCTATTTAATAACCAAATCAATTAGATATATCTTACTTCCTATAGAAAATAAGATTCCTAATTAGACCACATTACGGGAAAGGAAATAGGCTTGAGGGTCAAGTAAGGACCCTTAAGGTATTTTCTTACAGTCTCCCACTTGGTCTTTAGGAATATTCATTAATATTTTCAATAGAAATCATAAGGCGCGCATAAAAAGATAAACCTGTTTTTAGTCGGTTGTCATAAGTGCCTTGATTAATCTAGTAGTTAATGTGAGTCATGGCGGTTACATCATTTTTCAACATGCTTCCTTCCATGTACCACGTCATTAACAACTATCATAATTAGGCCATTATCAGGAGTTTTCATAATGGTCCCATAATGTCTTAAAAAGACGAATTCTGTTATCGTTAGTCCAAAAAATAATATGTGTACACAATGGAAAACAGAATGGAAAAGATGTAGAATTCTATTAAGAGCTCAATAATAAATGTCAAATACAGACATAATAAATGGTCAGAAAAGTAATAACTAGGAGCTATCTTCAAGGCCCATACTTTCAGTGTGTTTCTGAAAAGGCTTTGGAGGTAGTCCTTTCGTAAATATGTCTGCAACCATATCATTCGTGCCTAAGTGATGAATGACAAACTTTCCTCTTCTAACATCTTGTTTCAGTGATAGATATTTAAGGTCCATGTGTTTGGCTCCCTTAGATATCCGATCATGCTTGGAGAATTGGATTGCAGCATTATTGTCACAGTAAATAGTCAAAGGCTTAGAGATGAAGCTCAAAGCCCCGAACTGAGAGACAAAATTTCGCAACCATGCTCCTTGATTTGCAGCCTCAAAACATGCCACATATTCAGCTTCCATAGTAGATGTATAGAGCAACTCAGATTTCTGGCTTTTCCATGATACTGCACCTCCAGATAAGAGGTACACATAGCCAAGAGTGCAGTGTCTAGAATCTAAACATCCACCAAAATCTGAATCAGAAAATCCAACCATCTGTAGATGTGTTGATTTTCTATATGTGAGCATGTAATTTCTTGATCCTTTTAAATATCTCAACACTTTCTTTGCAGCTTTCCAATGAGCGAGTCCTGGGTTACTTTGAAATCTGCCTAACATGCCAACTGCATGGCTAATGTCAGGTCTCGTGCAAACTGTGCATACATCAAACTCCCAACAAGTGAAGCATAAGGATAATTTTCCATTTCTTTACGTTCCAATTCATTCTGCGGACATTGATCAAGATCAAGTTTGTCTCCTTTATGCAATGGAACAACACTAGAAGAACATGTCATCATGCCAAATCTTTCAAGAACTTTATCAATATAGGCTTTCTGAGACAGCCCCAAAATTCCAAGTGATCTATCACGGAATATCTCTATTCCAATCACATAGGATGCCTCGCCCATATCTTTCATTTCAAAGTTCTCAAATAAGTAATGCTTAGTCTCATGTAAAAGACCAAGATCACTACTGGCCAATAAGATGTCATCAACATACAGTACCAAAAATATGAACTTACTCCCACTGATCTTGAGGTATATACATGGATCAACAATGTTTTCCTTAAAACCAAAAACAGTAATGGTTTCGTCAAACTTTAGATACCATTGCCTCGAAGCTTGTTTCAGTCCATAAAGTGATTTCTTAAGTTTGCAGACCATGTCTTCCTGACCTTCGGTAATGAAGCCTTCAGGTTGACGCATGTAGACTTCTTCTTGCAAGTCTCCATTAAGAAAGGCGGTTTTCACATCCATTTGATGTAACTCGAGATCATAATGAGCTACTAATGCCAAGATAATTCTAAGAGAGTCTTTCCTGGACACTGGGGAAAAAGTCTCAGTATAATCAATGCCTTCTTTCTGATTAAAACCTTTGGCTACAAGTCTAGCTTTATGTCGTTCAATATTGCCATTGCAGTCGCATTTGGTCTTGAAGACCCATTTACACCCGACTGGCTTATGTCCTGTAGGCAATTGAACAGCGTCCCAGACTTCATTTTCAGCCATAGATTTTAATTCATCTTTCATGGCATCAATCCATTTATTAGAATTAACATCTTTAAGGGCTTGTTTGTATGAAATCAGATCTTTAATAATCCCAATATCAGATTCTACTTGATAAAGCAAGTAATCATCGGAAATAGCTGATCTTCTCTCACGAGTAGATCTTCTTAATGCTGGTTCCTCTGGTGCTTCAGCCATATGATCATTATTGGCAATAATCTCATTATGGAGTTGTGGATCATTGTTTGGGTATTCCTCATTGTCAATTTGTTCGACAATTCGGAGATTTCCAACACCTTTCGGAATTAAGGGTAAAGGGATAAGTACCCTTATTTCCTGAATGATCACATCTTGTACTTTATCACTCCCACTGATTTTGCCATTTTCATAGAATCTAGCATTTCCGGTTTCAACAATTCTTGTACTATGGTTGGGACAATAAAACCAATATCCTTTGGACTTCTCAGGGTAACCAATAAAGTAACCACTGATCGTTCTGAAGTCCAATTTCTTTTCATGAGGGTTGTAAATTCGAGCCTCAGCTGGGCATCTCCAAATTTGGAGATGTTTTAAACTAGGTTTCCAGCCTTTCCACAGTTCAAAAGGGGTCTTTGGAACTGCTTTGCTAGGAACCCGGTTTAAAATATAAACAGCTGTTCGTAAAGCATCCATCCACAAAGATATTGGTAAATTGGCATGACTCATCATGGATCTAACCATTCCCATATAAGTACGATTTCGCCTTTCAGCTACACCATTCTGCCCTGGAGAACCAGACGTTGTGTATTGAGCAACAATTCCAAGTTTTTGGAGAAGTTTTGCAAAAGGTCCAGGATGTTGTCCTGTTTCATCATACCTTCCATAAAATTCACCACCTCTATCTGATCTTATGATTTTCACTTTTCTATCTAATTGCCTTTCAACTTCAGTTATGAACACTTGTACAGCGTCCACAGACTGAGATTTTTCATGCAATAAATAGAGATAACAATAACGTGAGAAATCGTCGATAAAAGTAATGAAATACTTCTCACCTCCAAACGTTGGAACGTCGAAGGGTCCACAAATATCTGTATGTATGATTTCAAGAAGCTGTGTACTTCTTGTGGCTCCTTTCTTTGTATGTTTAGTTTGCTTTCCTTTAATGCAATCTACACATGCTTTATGATTGGTAAAATCAAGACTTGGAAGAATTTCATCTTTTACCAATCGCTTTATTCTTTCACTGGAAATGTGTCCCAACCTTTTATGCCACAAGAAATAAGAGTCGTTTTTAGACGACTTATGTTTTGTTTCACCATTAGTATGCAGGGTGAGATGGGTTTCAGAAATTTGACTAGCAAGATTAAATCTATAAAGTCCATCAATTAGAATTCCAGAACCAATACGGCTAGAATTTAAAAATAAATTAAAACAACCATCTCCATGATTAACTTTAAAACCAGCACTATCAAGTTTACTTACTGAAACTAAATTACGAGAAATAGATGGAACATAAAGAGTTTGAAATAAATCTAACTGAAATCCACTATCCAAAATAAGACGATAAGTGCCAATAGCTTCAACTGGCGCTTTGTCTCGGTTTCCCATAAATAAAAAGTTTTCACTTGGGCTTATGGTTTGGGTCGTAAGAAATCCCTGCATGGAATTTGAAACATGAACATTAGCACCAGAATCAATCCACCAAGCATGAGAAGTAACATAAGAAAAGTTTGATTCAAAAAAGCTTACGAAACCCATGGGGTTACCTTTCTTTTCGAACCATTCCTTTCGTTTTTGGCAATCTTTCTGAAAGTGTCCAGGTTTATTGCAAAAATTGCACCTGGCCTCTTTCTTTGCCTTCTTCTCTTTTGATTGATTAGAATCATTCATTTTGGGTGGTGCTCTTTTATGGCTTGAATTATGCCTTTTCCCAACTTTAGATCCAGCTCCTTGGACAAGATGTGCAACCTTAATACCTTGTTGGTTTAGCCTGCCCTCTTCTTGAACCAATTTATTAGCCAACTCATTCACCGTCCATTTATCCTTAATGGCGTTGTAATGAATTTGGAAAGGTCCATACTGAGAAGGCAAAGAATTTAGGATAAGCTGAACGAGAAAAGAATCGTCCACCATCATTCCTAAATTCTTTAGCTTTGCCGCAAGTTCGTCATCTCAATGACATGATCATGCATTGAGAGTGTGCCATCAAACTTCATGGTTGTAAGATCTGCCATAAGTTTCCCCGCAAGGGATTTGTCTGCAGTCTTAAACCGATCTTCTATTACTTTTAAATAATCCTTAGCATTTACCGGTTTAGGTAAGGAAGTTTTGATGTTGCTAGCAATTGTCATACGTAAAAACATAAGACTCAATCTGTTAGACTTCTCCCAAGCTTTATGGAGAGCCTTTTGTTCATCATTACTTGTTTCTGTAAGAGGAGCTGGCTCTTCAATTTGAAGAGCCAAATCCAGATCAAGTACTCCCAAGGTGAATTCAACTTTCTCTTTCCATTCTGATAAGTTGATTCCCGTGAGAAGTGGGACAGATGAGACAGATGATGACAAATGCGCAGGAAAAGATGCTGCAATTTGTAGAGATACATTAAATTTTAAGGCATTTAAAAGACATAAGTAACACATAAAATTGAATATTTACGACAAGAAAATATAATGCTCCTGTGGGCAGTCACTATATATTCTACAATTTATACCATTAAAAGTCGTAATATCTATCATACATAATTAAGTAATATATTTACTTTAATTAGACCCAAAAAAAATCTGTGGATTTTCTTAGTCTATATATACATTACTTCTTTATTATTAATCAAAATATAATTTTAATTATCTGTGGATAATTAATTAATATATTGACTAATAGAACATAACAATGGTAATATAATATTTTATGCAATTCATAATCTTTAATTGAATTCAATAGTAAAATTTAATACATTAAAACTTTTAATATAAATATTAAATAATAAAAGTTCATAATTATCGTCAAAATTTTAAAAAAATTAACATACAGATTTAACAAATTTTAATAGTCACCCTTTTAAATTAATGAACAAATATATATGATTTAAATTGATTAATTCCAGCAATTATGAATATGAAATCAATCAGTTATAATTTGAAAATACAGCAAGAGAATTCCATATTATTCAAAAGACATGGTAAACAGGCCACTCAAATATTATATTCTTAAAAAATAATATCCTAATTCTATGTCATTAATGGCCATAAGATTGACAATCAATAGTCATAACAAAAACATAATGATCAATGGCCGAGAATCTTAATTAGCATACAAGGAGCAGTAATTTAAAACATAAGTTCTGGCAAGGATACAACGGAATTGACGTAATGCAACATAATGATTAAAAGGATAATTAATCGTTGCAAAAAAAAATACGATTTTAATTTTTGGTCTATTTATTTTATGGACAATCATATGTTCGTTAACCTAAGCTCTGATACCACATGTAAGTTAATTTACATGAACCCTAAGATCTTTGAACAAATATGATAATCACAAATAGACTAATATAAAGGAGAGATAGAAGAATACCTCCTTCCATAGCGATTACGAATGCGGAATAATAGAATAAACACTATAATGAAGAGTTTCGGTTTCTCTCCTCTTACCTATATATCTGTTAGTTATGTGTTTGTTAGTGTGATTTTGTGATGATCCAAAAGCACTATATATAGGAGAAGAGAGGACCGAAATTCCAATTAGGGTTTCCCCTAAAACTTAATCTCAACCGTCCATCAAGGTGGAGTCATAATTGGAAAAGATCTCCTATTTAATAACCAAATCAATTAGATATATCTTACTTCCTATAGAAAATAAGATTCCTAATTAGACCACATTACGGGAAAGGAAATAGGCTTGAGGGTCAAGTAAGGACCCTTAAGGTATTTTCTTACAAATATTATAGGCACTAAGTAGAATATAATCATTCTCATTCTCTGAAGATTTGTGGAGATTGATTTTAACTTTGCAAGTGAACATTCTTAAATCCATTTGGCTATGGCATAATTTACCATGCTGTGACGCAATATATTCTTGCACAAAACTACACAGTTTTTCATTATTATATCTATAATATGTTTTAGTTAAATATGCAATAAATATATGAGTATACATTATTTTTTGGTTAAACACACATATGATGATCTTACATATAAAAGAGAGATATATAGATTTGATATATCATATAATAATGATCCAGAAAATGTATATATTAAATATAATCTTCATAAATTTAAGTCCGAACTATTTTTTTATTTTTTATGTTTTATAACAAAACACCCTAAGAGGGATTTTAGTTTAAAAATACTAAAATATAAAGAGGGAAATAATAATTTCTTAAATTTATATGAAAAATAATATTTAAAATAATTAAAGTTCTTAGTTAGATTTACAATAAATAAAAAAAGTTTGAATTTTTATATCGATTAGGCCTATAAACTCTTATAATTGCAATAGTTGGTAAGTGGGACTTGGAAGTAATTTTAGCTTAACTGGTTAGCTAAACTCACACAAGATGTGCTTACTTGGTTTGATTACCCAATGATCTTTGTGTTCCAAGAAAATAAGAAATTAAGTGTTAGTTACTGATGTTAGCTTAATTAAGTACTGCAAAATCAATGTATAATCACTAATTAATATCCAGAAAATTTGCACAAAAAATTTGTGCTCTCTCCTATAGACATAATATTTTCCATCAAATTCTAGTCAACCAAACAAGAATTTGTAAGTACCTATTTTTATGAGTTAATTTCCAGTATCTTTCTTCTCTTTCTATCTGTTGCTACTTTCCATCTTGTTGGGTGTTCGCCAACAAGTTCATCATTTACATAATTTTTCTTAATAATTTGAAGGGTTAATTGCAAAAGAAATTATGAATTTTAGCACGCTTTGCAATTTTAACACGAATTTTAAATTTTAGTAATTTAGTAAACAAACTATTAAATTTGTACAACGAGCAATTTTCCAATCAAAAAATGCTGATTTAGACGTCTAAACATATATTACCATGTATTTCTGGTATCCACATCAGAATTTTTTAATAAAAAAAATTTGCTCGGTATTTTAAATTACAAAAAATTATTAGTTTGTGTTTTAAATGGCTAAAATTTAAAATCTATGTTAAAATTACAAAATATGTTAAAGTTTATAATTTATTTTACCATGTTAATTACTTATCTAACATCCACATCAGCATTTATTGATAAAAAAATATTACTCAGTATCTCGAATTATAAAAATTAATAATTCGTGTTTTAAATTGCCAAAATTTAGATTTTGTGCTAAAATTACAGACCGCGTTATAATTCACGATTTATTTTGCAATTACCCCCTTAATGAAATTAAGCTTATGAGTGTTTTTTTTTTGGTACAATTGCATGAAGTAGAAGAAGAAATATGTAGGTAATAATAATAATGCAAGTGGAATAAGAATGATTATCTAAAGGGACAAATCAGGTGCATTACAGAATTTGATAAAGAACATGATACTAAATCAACATGTCACAAGAATCAAAATCTTCCCAGTTGGTCTATTTAATTACATTTATTTATGTTCCATAATATTTTCATTTGTGTGAAGAAAGGATTGAAGACAAAGAAGAAAAATTGAAGTGATCAAGAGAATTAATTTATGACAATGAAGGCTTGCAATGTTGGGCAGCTTTGCAATAAGTTTAAGCCACACCTATTCATGATTCTTGCTCAGGTTGCCTATACATTTCTTTACATCATCACTGAAGCTTCATTCAATCATGGCATGAATCCTCACGTCTACGTAACTTATCGACACGTTGTTTCTAGTGTTGTGATGATTCCATTTGCATACTTTCTCGAAAGGTAATGCGATCTCTACGTAAGATTTCATATATGTTCGAGTCTTTTCTTTCCTTAACGTGCTAGGAAACATGAATTGTTTTGATCAGCTCAGTTCACCACGTAATATTATGAATTTTTTATAGATGGAAACTCTAACTTGTTTTATGTTTGTGGTGCAGAAAACAAAGGCCAAAGCTGACATTAGCACTTTTTGTTGAGATATTCATTCTATCTCTCCTCGGGTAAGATGAGAGTTGAAATTTCTTGCGGATACTAAAACTATAGACTTTTTACGTTTTCAATATTATATTTTGGTCACCCTCCCCAATTATCAAAAAAAAAATACTATATTTTGGTAACTGAATTTTAATTTTTACAATAACCGAAAGTTACTTTAGAAATTATGTTCAACCATTACTTATGCGGCGATGGAAAACTGTGTGGTTATCCGACTTTGTCGTTGCTAAATAAGCAAGTATTAGCCCGAATTCCTATAGTAACGTTGCCAGAATGTAACAAAATCAATGTCGATTATCGTTTTGTTAAAGGCTAACCGCCAAAAGTTTTAACTGGTAAGAAGATGCAAGAGATATTAACTAATGCAGGAGTTCACTAACGGTGTGTTTAAACAATGACAGGGTGAGTTTGACACTGAACATGTACTATGCAAGCTTGAGATACACATCACCAACTTTCGTTGCATCAGTGGTTAACACCGTAGCTGCTTTAACTTTCGTAATCGCAATTGCATTCAGGTTATAACAACCTATTAATTGACAATTTCATAACACAAATATCGTTCTTTCATTATCTGAAACAGTTATTCTAACATATATAGATTGGAGAGTCTTAATCTTCGAAATCCTCGGGGGATAGCAAAACTTCTCGGGACTTTGGTCTCGTTAGCCGGGGTAACGACTATGACATTGTATAAAGGTCCTGTAATGCAACACTTGGGGCATGTTCCTGTACATATTCAAGCAAGTTCTGGCTCCAACCATGAAAACTGGATAAAGGGTGCGATTCTTACTGTTGCAAGCTGCATAACATGGTCCGTCTGGTATATTATGCAGGTTCAATTCGAAATTCAACTTTTTATTGTTACAAAAATGCATATACATGTAGTTATCTTGCTTATTTGCTTGAATATTCAGGCAGTGACTCTGAAAAGGTATCCTGCTCAACTATCGCTTACTGCGTGGATGAGTTTTGTTGGGGCAGCACAGTCGGCTTTCTTCACGGTGATTGTAGAACATAGAAAAGCTGCTTGGACAGTCGGGTTAAATGTCGATTTGTGGTCAATTATATATGGTGTAAGTGGTGTCAGGGTTTGTTTTAATATGCAGTCTGATTCTTAAAGCGCAGTACGCTTATGCTAAATTATAAATGGCAGGGAGTAGTGATGTCGGGTGCAGTAATTTTCATACAGCTATGGTGCACAGAAGTAAAAGGACCAGTTTTTGTCACCGTGTTCAATCCGGTTTCGGCAATATTAGTTGCTATTATTGCATACTTTATTCTCGGCGAAAAACTGTACACAGGAAGGTAATTATAGAGTTAGATAAGTGAATTATGAGCTTAAAAGCATGAACTAAAATGTTTAAGATGTGTGGATTGTACAGCATTATAGGAGCTATCGTTGTAATTGTCGGCTTATATTTGCTGTTATGGGGTAAAGAAGGTGATCAACCAGTTGACAGTAAATCAAAAGATCAATCACATTCGACTGACAACGAACAAAAGGATGCTTCTATTGAAATTAAAGTAACACCAGCTCATCCATGATATCTAACTTCATTCCTCCTATCAAGGGATCAATATCTCCAAACATTCCTTTACCGATAGGCTGAAGTCAGGGATCGAACTTGAAGATATTTCAACCGAAAAAGCAGAATTTTTTTCAAGACCAATCATCAAGTACAGATATTGGATAATCTGGTTGAGAAAATAATAGCCAACTAATTCATTTCTTCAATAGCCAACAGCACATTAGCCATATTCAAATGTCGAAATCAGACAGGGTGAAACCATTTGTATTTACATTTGAAACAAAAATTGTTGAATAATCTAGAAAAAGCATCTCTAATTTAGATAACCTTTACTATTGAAAAAAGAAAAACAACAATTATGCAGCAGGAGGCCAGTACTCATGATCTTTAGATGTATCACGTGCAGCAGGCGGTAATTGCCACATTGGTATCAGACCGTAGCCAGAGTAAACAGCCATCTTATTCATTGCAGCATGATAGGCTGCTGGATGGGTTGGCATGAATCCAGGTGATGGAACGGCCATAACTTTTAATTGTTGCTCCATCTTTTCTTTATCCGCCTTGAGTGTGAGTTTCTCTTCGCGAAGTTCATTCTTCTCAGCCTATTACATGGTCACAAATCAGAATGTTAGCGCTAACATATAGGAGCTACAAGAAGCAATAAAAACTGTAATTCAACAAACTTCAGATATAGTCACCTTCAAACTTTTAATCTCTTCCACCAACTTTTCATTACTTTCTTTGAGCTCTTGAGCTTCAGTTTTCAACTGATTCAGAACTTTAATAGCCTCATCAAGTAGAGCTGGTTTGTCAATTCTAGCAGGTCTGTCAGGTTCCAAAACAGAACTCAAATCCTGAAACCTGAAATCATGGTATAACCACCAAAGCTAAAAACATTAGCAAACATGCGCTATACTATTCAAGAAATTCTAAATATTAAATCCGCTTTAACATTTTCCGTATTACTAACTCCACTCCTTATACATCTTATACTAAAAAAGCTTTTACTCACAGACAAACATAACTCCTGCCATAAAATCTGTATCTTACCTGTCATTTAACCTCTCCCTCCTTAACTTCTCGCGGCAAGCTTTAGTCACGGGCTTGCTACAAGAATCACCACTGTGTTTCCTGTATTTTAAATATAAAATAATCAAACACAACTCATTACTAAAGACATCCAGAAAACATAATTCTAGCTAGAAGCTCAAGCTTACCTTTTCCGCACGCATTGTTTTGCTTCTGATACAGCACCGCCGCTAGATGAAAAATCAATATCGGCAATACCTCCATCACTGTAAATCACCCATCAAATCAAGATTAATTAAAACAGTTCATAACCCTATTCATCAAATATTTTAATCAACTACAATAAAAAACAAACCCTAATCAAAACTACATCAATTGATCAATAATTAACATGAAATAAATAAAATGAAACGAAACAAGGATTGGATAAAAGAATTAATACCTCTGATTATTATTATTATTATTATTATTAGACCATAAGAAATCGTGAGAAGTAGTAGTGGTGGTGGTTTCTTCGATGAAATCATAATCAAGAAAATCCCAACACGATCCTTCCTCTAATGATTCCATTGATCGGAGATGTTGATTTCTTGTGATTGCGAATGTAAAATGAATCAAAATTAGGGTTTGTTTTTTACTTTTTGGGGAAAAAGAAGGGATAATTAAGAATAATAACGATGGCAATTGGGAATATTTTGGGGGAGTTGAAATTTGGAAAATGACAAGTGGATGAGGTGGAGAATTTGTTAGAAGATAGAACCAATAATTACGTTACACGTGGTTGAAATCAGCCAGTGATGGTTGGGTTGCGAGCCGCCGCGTCGTCGTATCATGACCGTAGTAAGTGTTTATGAACCACCCGTGGCTGTGGACCTGACTTTGTAGCCACTGAGCTAACAGCCCACCACTACTCACTGCCCTTTATACTTTTAACGCAATAAAGGTTCATTTTCCCCCGTCAATTTGATAAAAAATACAAACACAAGTTTGATGTTGGTTAATTTGGCTCATTTACCCCTTTAGTTAAGGCGGTAAAAAATGATTGGAGTACTCGAACTGAGAAGGCAACAAACTATTGTACCACTTAGAGCTGAAGGGGTAAAACAAATTAAAATGTCTATTTTTAAGGTATTTTTGTGAGGGTGTTTTTGTTTAAAGCCATGAACTCGGTCTTATTTGATATTTTGTTTCAAGTTGAAGGGGCAAAATGAATGTTTATTGATTTTTAAAGTAAATTAAAATAATGATTCAATGTAATTTTAGAAAAAAAAATATTATAAGTCTAAACCGGTATTTTAAAAACTAAAGGTTCAAATAGGTATATAATATATACAATATATGTCTGTTAAAAAAATATACACGATATATGAATAATATTTAAAGTATATTTATTTAAAGTTTAAATATAAGAAAATTTTAACTAAAAATATATTTGACGAACTAGCAAATAAATCATACTTGGACTAGTAAAAAAGTTGGTTTTTAAGAAAGAACCGAGCGATATTAACCTCTGGTTTGCGGGCAAACTGGTTGAATTGGCTGGTCTGTTTTGATTCTTAAAAAACTGGTCTAAACAGCAATCCAAACAGACATATAAGAGATTTCAGTTATAAAAATTACAAAAGAAATTATATGGTGAAAAAAGGAGAAAAATTGGTACAATTTATTTGAATTTATCTCATTATAAATTAGCTTTTTTATTCAGCTGAAAAGCTGGTATACAGAATTAAGCACTGTTATTGGACATTAGCAGAGAAGAGTATATCAATGGAAATTTAGTGAAACTGCTCAGTAATCAAATGACATGAGCTTCATTTTTAAGCTTGTCAATCAATTCATCCACAGAAGAAACAATAACTCCGGCTTTTCGCTTTGGTGGCTCTGTAACTTCAACGACCTCGATATCAGATTTCGTTTCAATGTTCAACTCTTGTGGAGTGTACTTTTTTATGACCTTGGATTTTGCTTTCATAATGTTCGGCAGAGTCGCATACCTCGGCTGGTTCAGTCTCAAATCAGTACTGCGCAATGAGAATATACAAACAAGTAGCCATCAACATGAGTAGACATCTAGTCTATGTTGCACGGAAACAAAATCGTTAAAATAAAAAATCCTAAAACAGAAAATGCAAAACGACACTATGAATATGTTACAAATATAAAGTTTGGACGTTTCATAAGTGTTTCCGAAATGTAAACAAAACGCCAAAACGTAAAACCTAATAAATTTCCGGGCAACAGAGCATGTAGTTGAACTACTCGAAAACTGACGTATTATGATTTGTCTTTAATTTTTCTAAACGTTGACACGAATCAAAATTATGGTAAAGTAATCTAGCCACTACACAGGCTGTAGGGAATTTGTAACCCGGAAAAGACATTTAAATTCTCTTCAATGCATGGACTCAGACAAAGCATATGTTATCACTGGCACGGTATAATGGTGGCATATACTCAGGGGCATAACAACTTGGTGACATGATAGCAAAAGGAAAATATAATGTTGTTCTGGTCTTTTTAACTTAATGTATCTTGAAATTATTGTGTATGGGAAGAAATAACTATTTTATATAGTTTATGGAGTCATATTGGATAAGGGAACAGGAAAACTTATCTAAAGCATAATGATAGTAGGCATTTTTCATAAAATTGTAGCTAGCACATGTTATAGCAGTGGGCATCCAAACTGTAGCAGCAACTGAATTCAAAGTGAATATCATAAGCTCGGTCACTTACGTGATTACTGCAGGTAAATCGAGACACAGGGTCTCGAGACCACCATCCACCTCTCTTTCTACTGTTGCTACTTGTTTCTCCTTATCAAGCAAAACCTACTAGACAGCAGAAAGTCATTGGAAAAAAAACGTGAAACAAGAAAAAGCTAGACGCAGAGGAGAGGGAGTTTCTGCGTATAGGAACTAGATAAAGCTCCTGCTAATAAAATTATTGAGTAACAAGAGCCGAGGCATTTTAAGACTAATGATAGAGTCAGTTTGGTGAACAAACTCATTCATGATTAAGCAATATCTTATTGAGAACTAATGCTCCGCGCCAACAGTAACGAATCATTAGCAATGGGAGCTTTTCACCTAGACAGTTTCATCGGTTATGTCCATAAAATGCATGGACATAACCAATCAAATACTAGAAGAAAAAAAAATACAAGATTTTTAGATTTTATTAGTTGGGACCTAAACCAATCATTGACCCTGCCTAAGTAAGAATTTCCCTTTTGCAACATTCAACACCAACAAGTTTCCATAATCTCATACTGTTCACAGTAACCTATATAAGTTCCTTCACAAGCAAAGTCTTAGGATTCAATTTCAATAACACAAGCTTCCGTTGAATCACAGCTGCAGCTAAATCCCGAGATTCATATACGCAACAAACATGACAAATCCTATTCAATTATTAGAAGTTTGTCTAAATTAAATAGACATAACAGGATAATATCATATGCTACAATAATTAGGACCACTATTCAACTTGTCTCTCTTCATTATGTTATGCTTGTACCTCACTTAATTCATCAGTGTTTTCAAGCTTCGGGAAGAATTTACACTCAACTAAGCCACATTGTTCTTATGAGAACCTTTGAAATTACTGCCTACCTCCTACATTCAATCAACGTTTGGCATTACGGACACAAACCTTCATTCTTAACATAGAAAACCTGAAAATAACACCGTTTCACCGTGACTGTATTCAAGTGTCCCGTTTCACGGTCCGTGCTACCTAGCCTACCTCTAACTCTAGCAGCAAAACTTTTGAAATTAATAAACGATCTCTAACTAACCTTTGAAGCAAATGTCCCTTGAGGCCAACCTAACAACCCAGCCACCATTTGCCCTGTTTGATTACAATCATCATCAATCGCCTGAATCAAAAATCAACTCAACAATAAGAGTTGATCATCAAAATCAAAAAACAAAAAAGATTACAAATTCATCAAAAAGATCACAACTTTATCAAAACCCACACAAGATTTTCACAAAAAGATCACAACTTCATCAAAACCCAAATCAAAAACAAACCTGTTTGCCCATGATAATCAAACCAGGTTTCTCCAAACCCACAAGAGCCTGAAAAATCTTAGCCACAGTGAGTGGAACCAAAGCTTCATTAGCCTCCACATGAATCCCTCGGTCAGCACCCATAGCAAGACCAGTACGCAGCGTATCAACACATTGCTTAGGACCCATACTAACAGCAACAATCTCAGATGCCAATCCAGCTTCCTTAATTCTAAGTGCCTCCTCTAAAGCGATTTCACAAAACGGGTTCATCGACATCTTTATATTCTGTGTCTCCACTCCACTCTAAACCCAAAACAATTCAACAATTAAACAATTTTTCAGTGTTAATATTTTGTTTTTTACGGTTGTGAATAAGATTGTGTGTTAAGTTGATTAGGTGATACCTTGTCGGGCTTGACTCTGATCTTGACTGCGTAATCTATGACTCGTTTCACGGCCACCAATATCTTCATGGGTTATTTGTCTCTTCCGTTCGATGTTAAAGCTTCTTCGTATGTTACGAAATAAATTAAGCTTAATACGGAATTAGCATAAGTTTTAAAAGAAGAGATTTGTATATTTTTGAAAAAGGAAATAATATTTGTATTTCTTTTGATTTATTTTTGTCCATTTTCATTTCAAATTAATTAAAATTTGATTTTGCAGTTAATATATAATAAAATTAAAGAAATTCCTGTATTAAATAAGAAATAAATATAATTTTTTTCTTACATTTTTATTAAATTATTATTTTTGGACTTTTTTACTACATTTATTATGTCCCTTAAAAAGTAAAAATATATACTTTTATTAAAATTTAAAAGATTATGTTGATTTCAAAAAAAAAAAAAATAGGTAATTATAGTAAATTTGTTATAATATTTCTAAATTTCTCCTTCAATATTTTTAGTAATAAAGCATTATAAATTAATTATCTATAAAAATCAAAACTATTATATTAATAATTTAAATATTTTTTTGGTATATATGAAAAAAAGAAAAAGCTCTAGACACAAATAAAATTGTCCATTCTTTACAACAGCCGATTTTTTTTTAACTTCAAGTGTTATACAATCCAGTTAGATGTTAGTGAGTTAGCGGAAATATTAACTAAATTTTAAACCAAGAAAACACACAATACCCGAGGTTGATAGTGCCTGAAATATTATACATTGAAAATTATGATTTAATTAATTCATGATTATTAAATCAAAAAGTATATTGAATGTTGTTTTGATAAAATTAAAAGTATTTTAAAATTTGATTCATATAACTTTTGTACATTTATGGAATGGGAAAATTAATTATTTTTGTTTATATCTTTTTTTCATATAAAATATTTTAGTTAAATAAAACTAAAATTTGAAAAATAATAATAATTTGATTTGCAAACATAATAGATCTAAATGTTATTGTGGCCTTACCCATATGTAAAGTAGGGGGGATCCATAATTCATAGTATGGATAAGGGCAAAAAGTGTATTGAACGTGTATGCCATGCCAACGAAAAATACTTGCATCACATCTCATTTTGTGAATCTTTAATTAGCAATTTGGCATTTGCTGATATATAATATTGATATGGAATTTAATTGATTTGCCAATTTTAATTGGTGAAAGTCCGTCTTTGATTTTTTTTTTCTGGCATTCATTTTTTCAGAAAAGAGGGTTTAGCCAAAAGCAATAGCTGAATCAGCTCGATTAGCAGTTTTAAATTTTAACAATTTTCTTGATGCAATATAATATATACATTATAATTTTTTTGATATCGTTGGCTAAATGCTGGTCGTCTCTTATATGCTTCAATGATCCGGCTCGTGAACCTATTTAAAAGAGAAAAAACAATTTTCCTCTTAAAAACTCAAACCCGTAATTCAGACGAAAGCATGTTGAGGAAAAGATTTTTTGATACTTCTAAAGATATTGCTGGATACAACAAGAGAAATACTTGCTCCGTCCGACAGTTCCGACTAGTTATTCCGAATTCGAACACATCCCATTAATTCATGCCATCCAGAACACCGGAAACACCAGTTGAGTTGGTTGGTCCCCCTCAAACAAATTGAGAATGAACAAGAAACTGAAGATATGGGTAAGATAGTGACCTTTTGCTGAATAATTTTATACTGTTTCACATTAATTGTTGTACATTTATTTATTTCATATAGACCTTGAAGTAGGTGCATCTTCATTGTCCCTGAGTTGGACCAAATATTTTTAACTTTAAGGAAATAGTATAATTCAGTACTACTATATTGAAATTCCAACTCAACATTTATCATAGTCTCTGAAATAGCAACAAAAATGTTAAATCAATAATAGAGTTATGGTATAGTCAGTAGCGGATACAGAAACTTTTTATAAGTTTGACAAGATTGTACCGACAATTTATAAAATAGATAATATAAAAGAAAATGGTCAGTGTTATAAATTTAAGGTTGAAAAACTAAACTATTAATGTATATATTTATATCTATACTATATATAAAAGCACGGATGGGGGGGGACAGGCAAATTTACTGAATAATCCTTTTCAGTTTACTATTAAATAAAGGTTTTATAGTCATTAACTAATTAATTAATCATTATTGTAATCAAAGTCCTAATTAAAATAGGTAGCTAAATTGTCTCAAATTTAGTTTTTAGTATGCAAAAAATAACTAAATTGTCTCCAAATTAGTAGGAATACCTATCTTTTAGTTTGATTGCACTACAAAATTAAAATACTCTATCTGATCAATATATTATTATTTAAATTTCTATTTTATTATTTTTAAAGATATTATTAATTAAATTAAGTTAATTATTTAATTATGATTATTATAAAATCAAAAGAAGAATAAATTCAGTATGAAAAACATTTAATAACCGAATATATTATATTTACTTTTATAAAAATTCTTAACTAATTTAATATTAATTATAAATAAAAAATTAATATAATTATTATAAATTTACTAATATATTCATTGACGAGTTACGTTACGAGCCACGTGCATAGCACATAATGCAAAACTAGTCATTTTAAAAGATTCAAAAAAAATAAGGAGGTCAATTGCCCACCATAAGCTCTTTTTAGGTCCGTCCCTAGATATAACAATGATAACAAACCTCCAAGAGAGTGCTATTTGGAATCAAGAATAAGACTAAAAACTCAAGTAATGTCCATGCATAGTATAATTATGAGTAGATGGATGGAATTGGTACAGGCTGGAAAAATATGAGTACTAGTTGTTATGGAATAAGTTAGCCAATTCCTCCTTTCACCAACATTAGCATTATTGACATAAGAAGTTGGTGTGGCCATTCTCATTATTGTCTTAATTTAAAAGCTGCTCTCCTAAATCAATGGAGGAGGACCATATTTCTTATTATAGAGGACCCTCTTGCTCTACTCCCTAAATCCATAGATGGGGACCTTTCCCAACTTTTCTTTTCTTTAAAAGGAAAAGAACAAAAATAAAATTATTTAAAAAATAAATTAAACATTATTAAAAATGAGGGAGAAAACACAAAATAAAAAAAAGCGAGATAGGACTAAAATGAAAAATGGTCGGCAACAGCAGAGGACAAACAAGACAATTAAAAAATGATATCAAAAGGAAAAAATAACTTAAAGACAATTAGGGGCGATATCAAATAAAATTTGGAAAGGGACTGTATCAAATATATTTTGGGAGAGACTCTAATTCACACCTAAATTGTTATAGATTTTTTTTTAGAGATTTGTTTTTGATTTTGAAGAGAGAAAGCTTGTATGAAGTCAGAGTTAGAAAGAAGTTGAGTCTGAGCTGCCATAAGGTCGAAACTGAATTAAATAATCAAATATGATTCAGTTCGGAGTGAAAAAAATCATAATTCCGCCACTAGAAACAATCGATGAATGCGATCAAAAGAACAACCGTCCACCTTGCACCTGATTCCGCCCGTGCCCACAATTTATATTCAATCAAAAGATGGAGATTTAGAAACAAAATATGAGCACAAGAGAGTGGAAGTTTGAGCCATCACAATCATAATTCATTGCTGCTGTTGAATCATATAACAAACATGGGTGTTGGTCCACTCTTTACATCAATGAATCTCAAATTTATATGAGACTTCAACTGAATCCAATTTATCTATGTCAAAAATAAATAGCCTATATATGCCTTTTTAAACACAACTATTTAAAATTAATACAAAGAAAAGAAAAAAGAATTACTCTAACCCCTTGTTTAAGCTTTATGGGTCCAATTAAACAGGTAAAATACAACTTTTTGAACCTCTGCCATGCCCAAAACTAAAAAAAGTCCTTCTTGGTCTACCATTACTACAACCTTCTGTTGCTGGACTAACCTGATCATGCTCATCAACAACTCGGTTCTGCTGAACCATTTCTTGAATCGACAAATAAAGTTGCCGGTCCCCCGACGAATCCATTGAAATAGATCTTCTAATCGGTTGGATTGCAAAATGATTATCTTTATCTCTAATATTAATACACTCATCACCCTTGCTAAACTTTCTTGATTTCTTTTGAACTGCAAACTTTTGCTTCCTCGGCGAAGAACTTATTGATCGTGCGGGTGCTAGTTGATCTCCTGAACTCGTTTGATGGTCACAATTCGTGTTATAAATACTACCCAGTTCGATAACAACGTAATCTTCATCTCCGCTAACGAGACGCTCACTGTAATTAGGGTTTGGATCTTGAGGTGAAGAACTCGGAGCTGTAATGTGATCCAATGGGACTAATGAGACACTATTTCTACAGAGTGGACAGTTAGCATTGTTTTGAAGCCAAATATCAATGCAATCTATATGAAAAACATGGCTACAATTTGGTATAATTCGTAGTTTTTCATCTTCTTCGAACTCATTCAAACAAACTGCGCATTCACAAAAGCTTTGAATTCCGCCATTAGTGTCGGACTTCTTGAACTTCAAGACTGGGATAGACCTTATAATCGACTCATCTAACCCGCGATTTTCGATATCCGGAGATGAAACCATTAACGGGTGTTCTTGGTTTCTGTTTCTTGATATAGAAAACCGTCGTAAAAGATCGATTCGATGCCAGTTTAGACAGCATTTGATGACGAAGATGTAGTAGCTGATTAACAAAAAAGCAGTGGCTAAAATTCCTATGAGGGCAATGGCTATAATGGGGAAACTTGTGTCCGAAGAATGTGTGTGAGGTCTAAAGATTGAGGTTGACGAAGATGGAGTTGTGATTGGATCCATAAAATGAAAATTAATTTAACAGAGGAAAAATATTTTGCAGACAGTGAAGAACCAATGAGATCTTGAAATATTATTAATGTACAGCAACATACATAAGTGTAAGAAATTAAGGATGAAGAAGAGGGAGAGACAGAAGAGAGAAAAAGCAGGTGGTGTAGAAAATGAGGGAGGTGCTAAAATGGAGACATGGGACTTGAATTTGAATGCAAATGTGCTATGGCACAGAAATTTAGTATTTATTAAGTCTGAGCTAAGAGTACGTGGTTGTTGAAATACATATGATTTACCTCGATTATTGTGTTAATTGTTTTTTTTTCAAAGAGTAGCTGTAGTCAGTGACTCAGAGTTCTAAGAATCGAACCAAACCAGCCCGTTCTTGCGGAAACCAAGGAACGATTTGGTTTGATTCTTTTGTACTAAAGTAATGGGTCAACCTCTTGGAACTAAAAACTATAACAATAATTTAACCGTAATTCTTTTTATTTTCAATTTATTAATAAAATAGGTGTAATTATTTTTTAAATCCAAATTTTTATATTTTTTTATCAATTACGACCAAATCTTTTAATTTTTACAATTATGTCCTATTTAAAAGCTTATTTAATTTGCTATTACGAACAAACTTTGAATTTAATTTTTTTAATTTAAACTTTTGCGTTTTTTATTAATTGCGACCAAAAAAATTTATTAACTCTTCTTAAAAATTAGAGAAAAAAATTAAAATTGATATTAATTGATAAAGTATGCAAAGTTTTGGATTTAAAAATGAGATTCAATGTTTTGGTCACAATTACAAAAAAATAAATTTAAATTGAACATTATTACAAAATTTAAAAGATTTGGTCATATTTGTTAAAATTTTAAAGATTTATTTTAGACTTATGTATATTAACCCCCTCCGAACTTTTTTAATTGTCAATTTAAATAAGAAAATGCTTTTTTATTTCAAATTACTAGAATTATTAGTTAATTAATATTTTAATTCATTATATGGATTGTAAGATTATGAAGAGACAAAATTTAGTTGTATATATTGAACTAGTATTTAATAGTGACACTTTAATTATAGGAAGGATGAATTTGATAGATAATTGATAAATCACTACTGCCTGATCCGGTCTGCAGGGCTTGATCCGGTCCACAGGGCCTGAAAGAATAAGAACAAACAAAAACGTCAGACGAAACACCGGTGAGGGACATCGGCAGATCACTCCGACGGTCTAGTCGGTGTTTGTAAGAAGAAAAGGAAGAAGAGAAGAGAAAAAGAAAGTGCAGAGTATGAAAAAAGAATTACCTCAAAATTTGCACATAAGATGTTTTATATAGATTCACCTTGTGCATACCTATCTTAGTGGATTATTACTCTTCTCTTGGTCCCCACATAATCGGTTAGCTGATGTGGTAGCTCCTCATTGTGTCTCGTATATCGAGCAAGATACGCGATGCAAAGAACTTTCTGTATGTGTCAAATTCTGTTAGTGATTTCAGAGAGTTTGTTGGTAAAAATAAAGGTCGGTCTAGATGTGAACCGAGCTGGGTCGATTATTTTGATCATCGCGTCAGTCGTGCTTTCTACCGAGATACCGTTTTTGTATCTCTTCTACTCATGCAGTTAGCAGTCCGATATGCTGTTTAGTGGAGGTATTTTGTTCCGGGTTCCCTACTTGCCTGACTTGGTGGGGTCTTATGTTGATAAGGCTGTTTTGCTGCCTTTATGTTACTGGCTACGTTACCCATAATCAAAAAATTAAAAAAAAAATCAAATATTTATAGGTTAATATATTTATTTAGATGGGCAATTAGAAAGTAGAAAATGTCATTTATATTATGATTTTTTATTTAATAAATTATATTATAGTTGAATTAATTGAACCGTGAATCCATAGCCACATTGGTTCGACTACTACAGGTCCGGTTCTTAAAAGTTAAAACATTAGAGATTTAATAGAATGGGCGCTATCATCATATTCATATGGATGATAGACAGGAGGTTTCAAATTAGAAGCTTTAATCACAAGTTTGTGTAATATATTGAATCTGGTTGGTAGTGAGTGAACCATGATAGGAGCTAATTAACCACCCATTAGTTGGTTTCTAATGATGAGACTCATAATATCTACTGATTGGAAGTGTTACCTACTACCTAAAATCCAATATAGATTGCATTTAAATCTCTAAACATATGTAAAAGAATTAAATTGAATTTATCGGTTCGATTGATTTTATAGTTAAGTTTGATTTTATTTGGTTTTACAACAAAATTGGAATTTTTTTATATTCAAAACGAAATTGAATAAAAAATTCATAACATTAAACCGAATCAATTTTTTATCTATTCAATTCGATCTGAGTTTTTTTTTTTGATAATGATCAATATCTAACACAAGACAGGGTGTTAGTTAATTTTTTTTTAACATGTACACTAATGATACAAAAAGGACTTGACCTTTCATTTATTCTCAATCATAATCATTATCATCAATCATAAAACAAGTGGTCACCATATGATAATTAAACTCTCCTGAAACATACTGTAATACAAAGTCTCTCCCTCCACTCTAATTTGAAAAGTTAGATATAAAAAGATGAATTAAAGATAAATATTGATGGTGGGTGGGTCCAAAATCGCCATTAAATATTTTATACACACAAGAAAGTCAAATATGTAGAAATAAAAGGACATAATAAAAGCAGGACCGACATTTTCCATACTTGCGTGTTGACAAACCATTCTTAGGTAAGAAAATGTTTTAAAAGTTTTTCCACAGTCAAAGAATTTTGTATCTCTGCCGAAGATTTCAGAATTTTCCTCTTTGCCTTATTTTCCTTTCTGGTTTGTAGACCGCCTGCAACTTTTTTCATTCGCATCAGTGTGACTTTTGAACCTTTTTAAAAATTAATTTATCAGTATTTTCAAAGAATTAATTTATCAGTAATGGATGAACATTCGGTGGAAATTTAGTTCACATGTTTAGCTCAACTGTTTGGCGGTTAAAAATAATTTTTTTGTTTCAAATAGCTATTTAGACAGATGTTAACTTAATTTTTAAAAAAATATTAGTGCTATATATTATTTTAATAATATATAACATTAGGTAAAATATTTAATTATTTATAGTATTAAGTAAAAGTTATTTTCACTAGTAATAATTTAACTAATTTTTTTAATTTAATTTAAAAATATTAAAATATTGTTTAATTTCAATTATTTGATTGATACAATTGTACTTAATTACTTATTTATAATTTAAAAGAATATTAAAATAAGTTTAATTTCTAAAATTATTTAACATATTTTTTTATCCAAATTATTTAACATATCAACAAAACTAAATTTTACCAAATAAACATATGATATGTATCTGTTAGCTAACTACTTCAACCATCGGTTGACACGGAAACCAAATATATGAATCAATTCAATTTCATTTTATTTATTTATTCTCTATTTTGGCTTTCAAAAAATAGATATTACACACACGACACATGAATCAATCTGACTATAGAATGTGCATAGTTGAACTTGTAAATTTATTTTTTTTACAAAATTGAACTTGTAACTAGAAAATAACCAATAGAGTTTAAATAGTGCCGGAGCTATATTTGGACGGAGCCGTCCGCCGTGGTTAAATATCATTGGAAATACAACTATTTTATGGATTTAATTTTAAATTCCGTCTTGATCAATACAAACAAAAGTCCACGACTAATTTGAAAAAATCACGACTAATTTAAAAAAAAAATCTGACTAAGTCTCTAAATTTTTTGTATTTTTGTCAAAGGTAGTTTAAGGTGGGTAAGACCATATGGCTATTCCCTTGGTTGGTTTATGATGGTGATCAAATTCTTCCATGTTCATTTCTTGTTTGCTTAGACTTCGTTTGTTGTTTTCTTGGATTTCATGGTCAAATTCTACCATGTTCATCCTTAAACATTAATTTAAGATTAGGATTTAAAATTTATCAACCTTTTTGGTGAAGAAAAAGTTATTTCATGGGTATAATGAGATCATCTTCTACTAATATTCTAACAGAAACATTCCTCTTGATTCATTATTTCTTACTTAACATTTACAAATGTTGATCTTATTGCAAATGAGATCACTAATCATCAAAAATCATTGCTTTCAAAAGAAAATCACCAAACATCAGATTCTTCTTCTAGAAATCTGATGTTTAAAACAATTATACTGGTATATGTTTATCAGTCAAGCTATAAAATTAAAACAATATATATCCTCATCATTCATTTTATAAAAATAATTCATGTCTAAAACTATAATGAATTTGTCATTTATATAATAAATTACAAAATTAATAATTTGATTCAACAATTTTATAACTTTTGTCAATATTATTTAAGTAACAAGTAAAATAAATAGTTTAATTGATAAAAATAAATTTATTTTGATCATTTAGTTAATTTTTATGATAAATTAGCTTATAATTATCTATATAAAAATATATATGTTATCATTAAAATATATTTTACTATATTAAATTTTATAAAAAAATATTTAGTATGAATTAATTGTTAATCATAAAAACAATTTAGGCTTAATCACCAAAAAATGCCAAACCTATACGTTTTGTGTCAATCATAGCCAAACCTTTAAAAATCACCAGATTTAGCCAAACCTTATATGTTCTGTTTCTTTTTTAGCCATTTTTGAATCGAACCGGTTTTTCTGACACCATGTCGTCCACGTCACCGCCAACTAAGCAATTGGCTGGCATGTCAGCTGAAATATTTAAATAAGGTTTGGCTATAACTGACATAAAAAAATAGGTTTGGTATTTTTTGGGTGAATAAACCTAATTTTAAATTCAAGCCAATTTTTAAATTTAATAATTAGTAAATTAATTATATCATTTATGAAATTTACATATATTTAAAAATAATTAATATTTCCTTTTTAATACTAATTAAAATTAATTTTAATTTTTTATTAAACCTAATTAAATCTAATAAATTTATATTATAATATATGTTAATGAATATGTAATTAAAAAAATGAATTAATGTATTACTTAGGAATTAATGTAGAATTAAATTTGGTGAAAAAGTTTAATGTTCATGATAATTTTGAGCTTGGTTTATTATTTTTAATGTTGTTGAGATCTTGTTGTGACTGGGTTTAGGTAATAAATAAAATAGTTATGTGTAAATTAAGGTAAGTTTTTGGCTATGCCGAGTAAAATGAGATATGTGTTTATGCTTATAAACATCATGATATATATTGATTACAGAACAATGAGCTTCACTTTTTAAAGAAAAAAAAATGAGAAAATAATTACACTCGTCCTTTAAATAAGCAGTCTATTCAGTGATAATTTTTATGTCTATGTGTGTAAAGTTGAATTATAAATAATGTCGTATGTTTGTTGTATATATTACTCTCAAATTGTTCGTCGGAAGACGAACAATTGGGTCTCAAACGGCGGCGGTGTCAAAGAACCGACAACTGAAATTTAAAAAAAAATTAAGATGAATATGACATTTTTTGGTTTTAATAGAATTTAAATTAATTATATATCCATCAAATATGTAAAAAAAAAATTATTAGAATTATTTAAATATAGTAAAAAAATAAATTAATTTTAATTAGCTTTAAATAAAAATATTATTATTTAAATGTATATGAATTTTATTATAATATAATTAATTATTTAATTTTAAAATTAGTTTTATTCACCAAAAAATACCAAATCTATGCATTTTGTGTCAGTTATAGCCAAACCTTACTTAAATATTTCAGCTGCCATGCCAGCCAGTTGCTTAGTTGGCGGTGACGTGGACGACACGGTGTCAGAAAAAACGGTTCGATTCAAAAATGGCTAAAAAAGAAACTGAACATATAAGATTTGGCTAAATCTGGTGATTTTTAAAGGTTTGGCTATAATTGACACAAAACGTATAGGTTTGGCATTTTTTGGTGATTAAGCCAACAATTTACTATACTTAATTATATCTTATTATTATTATTAGACTCTTTATTTTTCTTATTGAATTTAGTTAATTAAAAAAATTGTTGGACCAAATTACAAAAATAATTTAATTTAAATATATATTTATCAATTTTGTTATAATTGTGGCCATGTAAATTTATTATACCTATTTCAAATTGTAAACAAAATTAAGAAATATACATGAATGAATAAACTATGTTAGTTTGGCCATGCAACTTTTTAAAATTGAGAAACTTCATATAAAATTGTAAAATCTATATATCCATTATATATGTCATTAGTAAAGATACTGTATGTTATTATAAAACAATTATAATATTTGTTTCTCTAAATACAGACTAACTTGTTATAAAGTTATTTAAAATATTAAATTATATTTATTTTTATCAATAAATTATAATTTAAATAATAAGCACTGAATAACTAATTAACTGTTAGGTCGTAAGTTCAATTTATTATATAAGCGCTCTCTTTTTTTAATTATAAAAGAAAATATTTGTTGTTAAAAATTAGATCTTTCATAAATTATTTACTACTCCCTCCGGTCCATAATATTTGTCGCACTTGAGAAATTTTTTGGTCCATAATATTTGTCATGTTATAATATCAAAAGAGCATTAATTGTTATTTTTTCATGTTTGTCCCTCATTAATTTATAAAAAGAATACAATAAACAAATGAAAATAATAGTTATAAATGTAAACAAGTTTCAGTGTGGGATTAACTTAGTAAAAGTATTTATAAATTAAGACATATTAATTGTTTTCTTAATTTTTATGTCAAAGTTAAATGCGACAAATATTATGAACCGGAGGGAGTATTTGAAGTATGTTCCAACTTCTGATCGTTCAAAACTAATCCTTGTACCAATGTGTAGCTTGGTCAAAACTAATTCATTGTACCAATGTGTAGCTTGGTCTGCAAGTCAAATATTGATGTCGTTGAAACTTTATAATATCACACACTCCAACTACTGATTCAGGGATGTCGTTTGCTGCTCAATCTGCTAATTACATTCATGAACTGAAATCACTTACTATTAGAATTTAATTCATTGTAACCTAATTTATATCCATTTTTGTTATATTTATACACATAGTCTAAATAGAATCATGTTTAGTATAATACTAATACAAATGATTCTGTTCTATGTCAAAATTATGTATTTATTTTTTAAATATAACGTGTAAAATATTTAAAAATGCATTGTCTTGACTAGTGTATAGTTTTAGAGGAGATAAAATTATTTAATAATCATTAATTAGGAATAAATAAGTCTAACCTGACACATGGCATGGGAGCACAGCTGTCCATTAGAAGAGTTCCAACAGATGAGAAACTCCAATATTTAAGAAAGAATTGAAGTTAAGAGAAAAAAGAAAAGAAAACAATCTACTCCTCCATAAAAAATAGAAAGCTACTTTATCCCATAAATGTAAAAGAAATCGTGTTAGTTAAATATCAAGTTTTTAAAATATTTATTATTTTATTAATATTTTTTAAAATTTTTAGTTTTTTTTAGAGAAAAAGTTTTAGTTATGAATTAATTAAATTATAATTTAATATAGCAAATTATTTATATAGTAATCTGTCTTATTTTGTTTAGTAGATTTCACTTATATCTTTAACTCGTTTTAATTTTTCAATTATAATGTTATTTCGTATAAATTTATATTTCTTCATTGAAACATCATATTATAATAACAAATGTTCTTGTATATTTTTTAATTTATTTGAGGTTGATTACACAACAGGAATAATTTATTTTTTATATTTAATAGAAAAATAATTTTTATTTAAATTTAAAATATGATCGTATGAAATATCAACTTTGTACTATAATATTTATGGATTAGACTAGCTTTTTAATATTTTATTTTAGTTTTAATAAAAGTGTAAAATTTTCTTTTCACAAATATATTATATTAAAAATAAATTTATATAAAATCAAATAATGAATGATAAAAAAATACCAAATAAAACTTAACTTTGAGGAAAATGAAACATTTTTATAAATTATAAAGATCTCTTAGTATCTTATATGTTGGGGAGCTGGAAAAAACAAATGTAAAAATTGGTTTTGTGCCACGTGTCTAGCAGTAGTGAGAGTAACAAACTCAGCTGATCACGTGGATGCTTACGTAGGAAAAGTTACACCCACGTGACTTAATGCCAAATTAGTGGATAATTAATCAGTCTTCTAGAGTCTTCTTTCAGTTTAAGAGACAGTTATCAACACTGAATGCGCACGTGGTATCACGTGCTGCTAATGCAATTTCAGTAAGTATTTCACAACAATTCAATAAGTCAACATGGTCAAAAGTTGACAAAACTTGGATCATCGTTTTAACTTTAACCGTTTCTCTATAATCATTAACCATCTCCTAAAATATAATTAATACTATCAATTTAATTTTTTAATATATAATATTCCCTCCGTCCCACTTTAAAAGTCTCATTTGACTTTACACACAGATTAAGAAAACATTAACTATTTTTGTCTTTTCATGTTTTTTCATGTTTTGCCCCTATTAATGATAGTGAAACTTTCCATAGAACTCTTTTAAAATGACTAAAATAAGAGTAAAATAGGGTATTCAATGGAAAATATTCTAAAAATAGTAATGAGACTTTTTAAATGGGACATCCCAAAATGGAATATGGGACTTCTTAAACGGGACGGAGGGAGTATTATATTTTAAATTATTTTTATTTTATCCTTTATGAAATTTTATATTATTTGATATATTGGATAACTCAATTGTTACTCACATATTAAATACATTATTTACACATATTATTAAATAATCATTAAACAATTTTATCACTCAGTTTATTTTTTTAAAATCTTAGTAAATTTTATATCGGATTTATTTTTTTAGACAATAATTAACCATATGTCGAGTCTATAATTGAAAAATTAATTATTTATTAGATTCAACTATATATGAATTTTATTCTATATAATATCTCAACATGATTTACGGAAAAATATATACACAAATTTGATAAAAAATTTCATAAAACTTTAGTTAACCATTTTTTATTAAAATTTTACGGGCCTATTAGGAAATTTTAATGAATATAATACATATATACAATTAATTAATAGGTAATAATATATTGTAGTAGCAAAAAAAGGTGGGTCCTTATCATTACTGTATTTATAAATCTAATTGAAAATATTTGTTTAATATGTTATTTTAAAAACTTTATTAATTAATATGCAGTTTTAATTTTCTATCCTCAAATTATATTAAATATATCATGTTTATGTATATTTTTTTAAAGGCTTAATTTCTTAAAAAAACCCCACCTTGCACTTTTTTTTCGTTTATACCCTGATCTTATAAAAACACCATTTGTACCCAATTTTGAGTTTTTATGTTTCATCCCTACCCAAAAGCATTAAATTGTACTATTTTCATTTGAAAAAAAGTTTAAAACATATTTTTTTCTATTTTAAAAAATATAAATAAATCTTTAAACTTAAAAAATAATCAAATACATCCAAATAATTAATTAATTTTTTTAATTTTATAAAATAAAAAAAAATTATTTTTAATTTTTTTGTCGGAAATATTCTTTAAAAAATTTTAAATTTTTTTTAAAAAATTAAAAAAATTCGGAAATACTTTTGAAAAAAAAATTATTTTTAATTTTTTGAAGAAGATGGTATTTTTGTAGTATTAATAATATTAATATCTAATTAGTATATAAGTTAAAAATGAAGGATTGTTTTAAACTCTTTTTCAAATGAAAAGAGTACAATTTAATGCTTTTGGGTAGAGATAAAATATAAAAACTCAAAATTGGGTACAAATGGTGTTTTTATAAGATCAGGGTATAAACAAAAAAAAAATACAAGGTGGGATTTTTTTAATAAATTAAGCCTTTTTTTAATAATAAATATTAATTAAAAAATTATAATTTAAATAAAACATCTAAAAAATATTTTTTATTCTAAAATGTTAACGATTAGAAGAGAGATTCTTAGGTAGACTCAGTCCACCACGTCATCCGTGTACTAAGCCTATCACATAATGACACGTCATTAAAATGATGACAATCTTGTAATATTACTATTCAAAAGTGTAAATAAGTAATAAACAAATTTACAAAATTGCCATCATTTTAATGACGTGTCATTATATGATAGACATAGTCCACGGATGACGTGGTGGACTGAGTCTACCTAGGAATCTCTCCGATTAGAAAAGAAAATATTGGGATCTCTATAATATATTGATGAGAGCTGAGTCCTACTTATCACAGTTTTCCAACTCAAACAATATTTGTTTATATTTACTGAAAGTAAGCTTTGAATCTACTTTTCTTTTAAAAGATAATTAAGTAATAATAAAGACACATTAAAGAATATCAGAGTAAATCAAATGTTAAAGAAGATTAACTTAATAAAAAAAAAATCTAATATCCGAAAAAAAAAACATCAGTCATATAGGAATTAATTCATAAAATTATCAAAATACTTTTAATATATATTTGATCCTAAATTTTAAAATATTAAAATTAATTTGGAAAAATGTTATGGACTTTCGCGCATCAACAGATTATTAAACCCGGTCCATATTAAGTTTGACCCCGTGGATGCATGATTTTAGAAGAGTTATAAAATTGGGCCTTGTTTGGGTACTGGCTTCATATAAGCTTGGGACCTTGGTACAGCCTCAAATATAGAACCCAAAAGGAATCTTTTAAAAACTACCTAAAAAGGAATATTTGCAAAATTTAACCTTAAAAGTAAAATTTGAAAATAAAACTCTAACGTGTTTTTTAATTTATTAATTTTACTCTTGCGCTTTGGATTTTTACTCCAAATCAAGTTCAATGTGTTTTCGAAAAAAATGGTTTCAAATGATCTCAAAAACACAATTATACAACCTTTTTTTTTTATAAATAATTTATAAAACAGTTTCAAACAATTTTAAATAGTTTTAAAAATAATATTTCAAATAATTTTAAAGGATTTTAAATGATTTTTAAAACACATATTAGCAACCGTTTCTAAAAAATAATTTATCGAAAATTTCAAACGGTTTTAAATTATTTTCATATAATTTTCAAAAAGAATTGCTAAAAATAATTTCAGATAGTTTTCATACATTTGCAAATGGTTTCAAACAGTTCCTAAAAAAAATAGTTTTAAACGATTTTAAACAATTTGTGATCAAGGCAGATTTTCTGTATATAAAATGGTAAAAATGATGAATCTGTCGATTTATTTAAAAAATATAAAAAAATGTCAATATTTACAAAGAAGGTCCTGGAGCAGTACAAACCAATATATTCAACATATTATCATATAACCTGGAAGAATTTTTCAGTTTTCATAAAACAAATATGAATAGAATCGTCGATAATAATTGATTATTTACACGTAAAAAAAAGGCAAGAAATAGTAAAAGAAGAAGGTCCACAATACAAAAATTAATAACAAATTTATCTTTTTAAAATTTAATTACAATTTCAACACAATAATTACCTTTCCCATAATATAAATTAATAATATTTAAATAATTAAATTAAGGTTATTATTGGAAGTTAATAAAATATAACTACTTTAACCATCATTTCTTAATTCATGTGAAAACTCTATTTTGTCCATTTTTATGGAAATATGGAATGGAGGGAGTATTATTCTAGATTATTTTATCGAGTATCCCAAATCAAAAAATATAGTATTATTTTAGATTAATTTATCGAGTATTAATTTAAAGAGTTTTCGATGTATATACTACAGCTTCAATGTTTAAGCCATAAAATGATCTTGTCAAATTATTCATGTCTCTGTTTTTTTTAATTGTCAATTTTTAACAAAACATACATTTTAAGAAAGTCATTAAAACCGATTCAAATGGTATAACCGTTGAGCAACAAACTGCTAGGTCGTGGATTTAAATCTTTCCACAAGTGTTTCTCCTCCCAATTATTAAAAAAAGGCTTAATGGCAAAAAAAACCCAAACCTTTACGAGTTGTTACAATTATATCTAAACCTTTTAATTTTGCAATAATATCCAAATTGCATTATTTTGTTGCAATAATATCCAAATTGTACTTTTTATGTGAATTTTTTTGAGTTTTTCGCCATTTTTTGAGACGTTTACTATATTATCATACATCAAAACATAATAATAGCCTAATATCTTAATTGAAAACAATAAGTTTATCCATCAATTTGACTATTGTTGCTACAAAAAATGCAATTTGGATATTATTGCAATAAAAAAATGCAATTTGAATATTATTGCAAAAATTAAAAAGTTTGGATATAATTACAACAAATCGTAAAGGTTTGGGGTTTTTTTACCATTAGGCCTTAAAAAAATATAGTAAAAAAAATTAAAAAAATGGATGATTATAAGTGAAAAAAGAGAGTTTATAAAGAATTTTTTAATGTGGCTGCCAAGAAGCATAACAAATTAGCTCATATGTTAACATTAATTTCCTTACAAGTACAACAAGATTCTATCTCTTTTCAAGATTAATGAACTTATCATTAACTTGCAATGTTCAACAATTATACATTTAACTTGCTCTTCAAATTCTATAAAATAATTTTGCATTTTGCGAAATAAGAATCAAATCGAATATAATTGTTCTTATGGAACCCACAACATTTTAGATTCTTGACCATTTATTATGTGTCTCATCATTTTTGACCCATGTGTTTTAAATTGAGAAAAATGAAAATTGACCATCCCATCCCTAAACTTCGTTTACTTTTCTTTTCTTTTCTTTTCTTAAGTTTTGTTGGGTCAATTTGAAATGGAAATTGTTCAATCCTTCCATCTCAAATAAATAAAAATAATAATTCATTTTATATATAAATAAGAACTTTAATTACTGTAAACAATAAAAAAAACTTTAAATTATTTTTGCTTCATGAATTTATTTGTTTTTAAAAATGTTCAATTTCTCTATTAGTTTTCTTCAAAATTTATGCGATCATTTTGCAGGCATTTCAATTTCATTTCGTTAGTTATGTATAAAATATTATATTGGAAGCTTACAACAATGCTTTAAAAAACAGATCGGACTGGTTGGTCGGACCGAGTTAACTGGACCAGCCAGTCGGACTAGGTTAACTGGATCGGTCATTCGAATCAGGTTAACCCGAAACCAGCTGTGCCTAGTGCAGTTATGTATAAAAATCCAAAAGCTTAAAAATCGGTCAAGATCTGAGTTTGACCGTTAAAATTCGGTTATAAGTCAAAATCGGTAGAATTGGTTTGTGAAAACATACCTGCAAATGTAGCATTTGTTTCAAAATAAATATATGGTCTCCCTTATATCTCATACTAACTCTCAGATTCTCTTATGACAAAAAAAATTCTTAGATTCTACCCTCACTGTTATTTATATGTGTGATCCCCCTATACACACACTCTCTCTTTTATAAAATTAACACAACACTAATTATTTAACAATTAATTTTATTTAAATATATCATCATTTTTAATCAATTATAAATATATTTCACATATTTAATATTTAATTTTATTTAAATATACCGTATTTTTTATTTATAAATTTTTATCATATATTCTTATTTAATAATTGACATTTATTCAAATAAAAAGTTATTTTTTCTTTGGTATAAAGAATTATTTTATGTACTCTTAAAAAATGACCATTTATAATTATATTTTATATTGTTTAAAAAAATATAATAATTTAAATATTTTATCATATTTTTAATTTAAATAATTTATATTTATTAAAATCAAAAAATCGGATCCAACTTGGTTGAACCAATTGAACCATAATTTTTCAATAAAACTGGTTCGTTTTTTAGTCCGATTTTTTAAAATATTGATTTTCAATGCTATTGCCAAATGAATTATATAAAAAAGATGCTTTTGTGGTATAATACATTTCATTAGGACTAAATTGACTTTAAAGTTCAGTTTGAACTGATTTGGAGACAAATTCAGGAGGCTAATTTGCCCATTTAATGAAAAATGAAAATTTGTAGAATCACCTGAGGTGAGGTGGAGATTAATAATAAGGTGACGTGTTTAATGATGATATCATCGTGCTTTCAAAGAATATCTCATAGTATTTTCTTACCTTTATTCATTTTAGCCATATTTATAGAATAATATAATTTGAAATAATAAAACATTTATTATTAAACAATAAACTTAATAACCAATGAACTTTAACTCAAATGGTATAAGCGTTGAGCAGCAAACTGTTAGGTCTTGAGTTCAATTCCTCCCACAAGCGCTCCTCCTCCCAAATTATCAAAAAAAAAAACAATAAACTTAATATAAATTATTTAAATTAAAATGTGCTTTTTAAGTCATGAAGGGTAATTTTCAACTTGGACATTAATAATTATTTTAGCTATATAATCGTGTTCATTGGTAAAACTAAAATGGATTAATTGCAAATTAAATTACAAATTTTATGCTAATTTGCAATTATAATACAAACTTTAAAACTTCAGTCAGTAACCAATTTTCATTTTTTGACAAATTAGTACACCAATCTAAAAAAACACTGATGTGGGCAAATTAATGTACCGCCACATGTCGTTGCATGATTGGTCAGTGTATCAATTTGCCTAAAATTAAAAGTTGATTACTGACATTGATAAGTTTTAAAATTCGTGTTGTAATTGTAAATTAGGATAAAATTCGTAATTTAATTTGTAATTAATCTAAATAAAATCCAAGTGAAATTAACAATTGATTAAAGGCTTAATTACTTAAAAACCACTCATCTTGAACTTTTTTTTCGTTTATACCCTGACCTAGGAAAAAATTCATATTTATACCCTGACGTATGTAATTATGTTTCACCTCTACCCGAGACACTAAATTAACCTCTTTTCATTAAGAAAAAAGTTTAAAATAGTTCTTCATTTTTAACCTAAGCTAATTAGAGTTTAATTATAAATGAATTTTTTTCTAAATGAAGGACTATTTTAAACTTTTTTGTAAATGAAAAGAGGTTAATTTAGTGCCTCGGGGTAAAGGTGAAACATAAACACATACGTCAGGGTATAAATGAATTTTTTCCTAATTCAGGGTATAAACGAAAAAAAATTTAAGATGAGTGGTTTTTAAATAATTAGGCCTTGATTAAATAAACACACATTCAAGTTTTACGATTGAATGTGTCAGTTTTTTTAACTCATAAATTACAATTAAACTAACTATATTGTGTTTGTTAATTATGGCTATGAAACATACATTAACAAATTTGATTTCTCAATTTCACTTTTAAAAGAACAAGCTTTACATTACAGAAACAAAAATCAAATTAAAATCAATCATTAGTCACAAATTAGAAATGTTTAATTTAAGTTAACCCAATTACAATTCAATTATAAGGTTCAAATTAATGTAAACTATGGATTAAAACAAATACAACTATAATAATGAAACACTTTTATGTCATTAAAGCAAAAGTTTAAAATGGAATAATTTTTGGGTTATAATTTTAAATTACAAAATACAATAAAAAGGAATGAAAAAAGGGCTCATTTAAACTAAAGCCATCACATTGACCATCCAGGTGCATTGGACTCCACTCAATCTTCAAACTTCTTTTAATACGAACGCTTCCTTGATTTATTTCCACGTGGCTAAATGTTGCTTTGACTTTTTCCAATCCCAGGTGGCTTTTCTTCCAATTCTTTATTCTTTTGCTATCCGTACAAGAATGTTCTAGACAATAGCTATATATAGTTATTATACCCATGCAAATACTAATAAAAACAACAGCACAGAGACAGCTTAAGCTTATAGCATTTGTAATTTCCATGGCTAGTAAAAATGACGGCGGAGAAGTCAAGTACAGAGGCGTTAGAGTACGGCCATGGGGAAAATTTGCAGCGGAGATACGTGACTCGGCACGCCAAGGTGTACGTGTTTGGTTAGGTACGTTTAATACGGCAGAAGAAGCAGCTAGAGCTTATGATCGTGCGGCTTATACAATGAGAGGCCACTTAGCTATTCTTAATTTTCCAGACGAATATCCTCCGACAAGTGGGGGAAGTCGTGGCCGCGGTGGTTCTAGTTCTAGTAGTGGTTGTTCTTCTGCGCCTCATTTTGCTTCGGGCTCCTCTAGCTCTTCTTCGTCTTCAATGCACAAGCAAGTATTCGAGTTCGAGTATTTGGATGATAAGTTACTAGAGGAAATGCTTGAGGAAGAAGAGCAAAGGAGCAAGGACAAGTAAACGATAAGAGCATTGGTTTGCATTGCATATCATTATATATACACACACATATATATATATATATATAATATAATGATTTGAATCGTGTCAGATGTTCTTTCGATTTCAAACACTAATATAACGAGAGATATATATTTAATTAACAAAAAAAATTAAATATCATCTACTTAATTATATAACACGTGATATTATAGAATAAATTAACTTATTTATAAATATTATATTAATTAAAATTAAAATTAAAAGCTTTATTGATTGATTATTTTATAATGACGCGTGTCATGTAATAAATAAATAATTTTCAAAGTGAATTAAGTTGTATAAGAATTTCTCATAACAATGAGATTGATTACTATTGCATGCAACAACCCAGTCAAGAGATATTACGCATGAAGCTAGTTAATCAAATTTGTCAAGTTCTTAATTAAATCATCCGTGATGTATTATTTGTTATTCTCGCTAATTCAATGTATCTCGTTTACTTGAATTTTCTTTTATGAATCATATGCATAACTGCATATTCCCTACAAACAAGAAAGTGCAGAGATTTTGTAACAAATATATATAAATATGACTTTTTCTAGATGGCAAACTGTTATTGTCAAATCATATATTTATCGTTTTCAACACTATTCTTAAACAACAAACAGCAACCGATGGAATAAACTGATATTAATCAACTTACCAGTTACCACACATACATGATACAACCCTTGATACAACCCTCAGTAAAGATAGTTTTTTTAGGTGAATCAAGTTTACCACGTAGGATTATAAACTATCCATTTAATATGTGACACATAATATGATTATTATAAGGTCTAATGTTTTAAAACCCCCAATCTTTTATTCCCTTTTCAATCCTAACTTGATGTTGAAATCAGTCAGTTTTACCCTATTTTATATTTTTCATTTCAATTGTACCTTAAAATATAAAATTTATCTTTTTTATTTGGCAAAAATTTAAAAAAAAAATATACATTGACCCTTTTTGTATTAGATTAACTTTTAATACTCCCTTCGTCCCATTTTAGAAGTCTCACTTGACTTTACACATAGATTAAGAAAACATTAATTATCTTTATCTTTTCATCTTTTTTCATATTTTGCCTTATTAATGGTAGTGGATTTTCCATAGAACTCTTTTAAGATAATTTTAAAAAGGGTAAAATAGAGAATTTAATGGAAAAATATTCTAAAAATAGTAATGGGACTTTTTAAATGGGACATCCCAAAATGGAATATGGGACTTCTTAGATGGAGGGAGTATTAAATTGACCATTTTAAAGAACTTTTTTGAACTTTTGTTAAATAAATAAAGATAAATTTTATATTTTAGGGTATAATTGAAATGAAAAACAAATAAAATAGGGTAAAATTGACCGATTTTTAAAGTCAGGGTAGGATTGAAAAGTCATTGGATTTCTGTCAAATGTGGAAAACACAAGCCATGGTTATTTCGCACCTACATTGCAAGTGAATAATTTTGAGATTAAGATGAGTAACATCCAATTTCTGAAGAAACACTGTCATGGTCTATAGAGTGAGGACCCAGCAACCACATCTCCAATTTCTTGAAAATCTTTTCAAGATTAGTGGAATGACAGATAGGGGGTGTGCAAAAACCAAATTAAACTGAAAAACTGAACTGAACCGAACCAAAATTTTAATGTTGGTTCGGTTTTTTAGTTAAAATGGTTTAATTTGGTTTTTGTCAACTTAAAAATTTGATATTAGGTTTTCAATTTAGCTTTAGGTTTTTGTAAATCGAACCGATCGAAAAACCGAATAACAATTTTTTTTTATGAAAAAATTAAAATTTATATGTTTATTTATATTTTTTTAGTATTTATTTTTTAATAATATGTAATATATAAGTTAATAATTTATTATAATAGATAAAATATACAAATAACATATGTAAAATTATAATTAATCAATATTTTTTAAATTTTTTATATTAAAAAAACTGGATTTTTTTAAAAAAAAATCGGTTTTAACCGAACCGAACAGTACCGAATTTTTTGGTTCGGTTCAATTTTGGTTCGTTTCAATTTCGGTTTTTGGTCTATTTCGGAACCGAATCGGTTTTGGATTTTGGCCTATTTTCGGTGCGGTTCATCGAACCGACCGAAACCGATCGATGCACAGGTCTAATGACAGAAGACTAGATAAAGCTTTGTCTTTTTTCTTTCTCTTTAAAGGATATGGCAAGAGTTTGGATTCAATCTCCTTCCAGTGCAGCCATCATCTCATGGGGAGAGTTAGTTGAGCATTTCTCGCCAAGTACTTTTTTGCGGCGAAAACTGCAAGTTGATCAAAGATATCATCATTTTTCAGTAGAATGATTAGGAGTCATTGTATGATACCTGAGAGAGATTCAAAGAGCTGCACTCAAAATAACAAATGAAAAATGTAAATAATTAGAGAAGATGAAAGCAATTGTAGAATTGAATAATAATAATTCTGTGTATTTGATTTGTTGTTTACATATGTATATATATACAGTCTAAAATAGTCCTAATCAAAATAGGATGTCTAATCATAATCAAATTTGGAAGTCTAATCATAATCAGATTGGGATTCTGATCATCCTGTTACTTGCGCATCCAATACTCCCCCTCAAGTTGGAGCATGAGGATCAATCATGCCCAATTTGGATAATAACGTAGTAAACTGAACCCTTCCAAGAGCCTTCGTGAAGAGATCAGCTGGTTGGTCAGCGGAAGCAATATGACGAGTAAGAACATTGCCAGCCTGTACTTGATCGCGAACCAAATGACAATCGATCTCGATATGCTTAGTGCGCTCATGAAATACAGGATTGGCAGCGATATGTAAAGCGGCCTGATTGTCGCAGAAAAGATGCATTGGCTGGGAATGCGCAACTCCAAGAGAAAGAAGCAGAGACTTTAGCCAGATGAGCTCACAGCATGTAGAGGCCATAGAACGATACTCAGCCTCAGCAGACGACCGAGAAATAGTTACCTGCTTTTTAGTCTTCCAAGAAATAGGTGATACACCCAACTGAATGAAGAAACCGGTGATAGACCGTCGAGTAGTAGGACAGGCAGCCCAGTCGGAATCACAAAAAGCACGTAACTGTAAAGAGCTTGAAGCAGAAAGGAGTAGGCCCTTGCCCGGACTCCCCTTTATATAGTGTAATAAACGAAGAGCAGCTTGCCAATGATCACGAGTAGGTGTTTGCATAAATTGTGCTAGCATATGCACAGAGTAGGAGATCTCGGGTCGAGTAATAGTAAGATATATGAACCGACCAATAAGACGCCGATATTGATCCGGTTTATCGAGCAACTCAGCGGTAGAAGACGCAAGATGATGATTTTGATCCATGGGAAAAGCGGCCGGCTTAGCTCCCAAAAGACCGGACTCGGAAAGAATATCCAACGCATACTTTCGCTGAGAAAGAAAAAGACCCTTGTCGCTTCGAGCTATCTCAATACCTAAAAAATACTTCAAAGCCCCCAAATCCTTCATATGGAAGCAAGAACTTAAGTAAGTCTTAAAACGAGTTATAGTAGCAGAGTCATTACCGGCAATGATGAGATCATCAACATAGACTAGAACATGAATACATGTCTTATGTCGAAAATAAGAGAACAATGAGTAATCAGCATAGCTCTGTTTGAAGCCATAATGGCGCAAAGCAGAGGCCAATTTTGCAAACCAATTACGCGGAGCTTGCCGTAGTCCATAGAGAGACTTGCGAAGACGACAAACATGACCAGGAGGGACACCGAGAAGACCCAAAGGTGGATTCATATACACCTCCTCATCTAAGTCTCCATGAAGGAAAGCGTTATGGACGTCCATTTGATGAAGCTCCCACTGCCGAACGGATGCGACGGATAGAAACACACGTACTGAGGCCATGCGAGCAACAGGGGCAAACGTCTCATTAAAATCAACGCCCTCCACTTGGCGATTACCGAGCACAACAAGTCGCGCCTTATATCGTTCAATAGTCCCGTTTGAGTTGTACTTAATACGATAGACCCATTTGGATCCAATTGGATGTTTCCCGGGTGGTAAAGGAGTAAGTGTCCATGTGTGATTAGCAGAAAGAGCATTGAGTTCTGCACTCATTGCATCCCGCCAATGTTGATGATTAATGGCCTGCCTGAAATGAGCCGGTTCATCCCCGGCGGTAACAGCTGCAAGAAAACCACTATGGGAAGCAGAAAATTTAGCACAAGAAACAAAATTTTCGATAGGAAACCGAGTACCTGAGGTATGTGAAGAGGACATGGGTATTGATGAAGTGCCGACGGAGTCTATATGGCGAGTAGTGCGACAAACATAGTCGTTTAGATGAGACGGTGGCCGGCGAATACGATCGCTGCGCGAAATAGAAGTTGGCGCAATTTCTGTTTGCGGAGAAACTTGCGGAGCAATGGGTGGTGGGATCACCTCTGCTGGAGGTATAGCAGCGATTTCTGAACTCCCCCTGTCGGGTTGTTCATCTGATGGTGAAGTGTCATCAAAGACAGCCGGAGATCGGTCTTGCAGTTGACCTGACGCCGAGGTATTTCCAAGAGAGAAAGGAAAATGTGATTCGTAGAATACTACATCCCGGCTTGCAAATATAACCCGAGTCTCTAGATCATATAATAACCACCCTTTCTTACCCTGCGGATAGCCGACAAATATACACTTCCGACTTCGACTGCTAAACTTGTCACCATGTTTCGGAACTTGCGCAGCAAAGCAAAGAGACCCGAAGACACGTAGAGAATCATAGGAGGGAGCACGGCCATAAAGTAATTCATATGGCGTTCGGCCCTCAATAGCAGAAGAAGGAGTGCGATTGATAAGGAACGCAGCTGTAGAGACGCACTCACCCCAAAAATCCAGCGGAAGATGAGCTGTAAAGCGCAAGGCACGAGCCACATTAAGAAGATGGCGATGCTTTCGTTCGACACGTCCGTTTTGTTGTGGTGTAGACACACAGGATGTTTCAAACACAACACCATTGGAGGCAAAGAAAGGTCGAAGTAGAAGGAACTCAGTGCCATTGTCGGCACGCACTCGTCGAATCTGTTTATGAAACTGAGTGCTAACCATGGCAAAGAAATTACGCAGTAAAGTTGAAACCTCAGTCTTGGAAACGAACAGATGTACCCATACTGCCCTGGAGTAATCATCTAAAATAGTAAGAAAATAAGAGGCACCACTAGAAGAAGGTGTACTGTAGGGCCCCCATACATCGCAGTGTATAAGATCAAATAAACAATCTGCTTTATTATAACTTGAAGGAAAAGACAAACGAGTTTGTTTAGACTTGTAACATACATCACAAGGATTTATTGTAGATAAACTAGAACTATCTAAAGCCAAAGTAGTAATAGAAGACAAGGTTGATGCAGAAGGATGACCGAGACGGTTGTGCCAAAGACTAGCAGAAGATGTTGAAGAGTGAGCAGAACAAGCACGACTATCCGATGAGAACGTCTGCAGCCAATAGACCCCGTTTCGCGGCTTACCCACGCCAATCACCATCCTCGTACTGATTTCCTGTAAAACAACCACACGATCAGTCATTAGAACAAGCAGGCGTAGATCATGAACAAGCTGATATAAAGACAATAAATGACAATCTAAATTTGGTATGTATAAGACGTTGTGAAGCTGAATTGAATCAAACGTCAAACTGCCGGTTTGAACAGCCGATGAAACGCGACCATCCGGTAAAGTGATAGCAATAGGAGGAACCGAGATGATATCCCGAAGAAGAGATCTATCGCCTGTCATGTGGAAAGATGCGCCTGTATCTAATATCCAAAAAAGTTTACCTGACTTGTCGGACGTAACATTCATAGAGTTGTAAAGATTAAGAACCGCAGTCCATTGGTCATTAGTAAGTGCTGGACCAAAAGCCTGACGATCCTGAGTAGTGAGGGACTGAGCAGGAGCGGAGGATGAAACAGCAGGCTGCACAGCATTGGCAGTACCAGAATTGCGAGTCATACTAGGATTAGAAGATGTGTGTTCGATAGGTGTTGATGAGGATCCACGTCTGGCAGCGGCGCGCTCTTTCCACCAATCAGGAAAACCGTGAAGTTTGAAACAAATGGAAACGTCATGACCCTTTCCATTGCAGTGAGTACAAGTCAAATTCTTTTTGTCGATTAAGACAGCGTCTTTGGAAGAAGATGTGAATTTGCGAGCAACAAATGCAGTTGCATCCGCAGGTGACTCACGGTTTGTAACTACAGTTGTTAATCGCTCCTGCTGAACAATAAGAGAATAAATTCTAGCAATAGGTAACAAGGGTTCTTGAGCCAAGATGGTGGAGCGAAGAGAACCAAACACAGAGTCATCAAGGCCAATTAAAAATTGGTGAATTTTTTCTTCATCACGTTCTTTGTTTATGGTTGCAGTAATCTCACACTTACAACCACCACATGAACATTTATTGGGTGGAACGTATGTCGCCAATTCCTCCCATAATTTTTTGAGAGTCGTATAATAATCTGATACTGATTTCCCGTTCTGTCTGCAAGAGATGATATCGCATCGTAGTTGAAGCTTTCGGGGGCCATTCCCAACTGAAAAACGCTGCTTTAGATCATCCCATAATTCTTTGACAGTGGGAAAATAAGTGATGGAAGACCTAAGGGAAGGATCAATGGATTGGACGATCCAACCTATAAGCATAGAGTTTACCATCTGCCAATCTTCAATCAAATCAATATTGGCAGATGGTATCGTAATTCGGCCATCAATGAAACCGAGTTTGCGTTTAGCTACCAAAGAATTTATCATGGAAGAAGACCATTCTTCGTAGTTTTCGCCTTTCAGAGTCACCGGACAAATTTTAAGTCCCGGGTGATCCGAAGGGTGAAGATAATATGGAGATTTGAAGTTCGGTACAGCGGCGGCGGCAGCGTGTGCGACGGCGGCGGCATCCTCAGCTTCTTTCGACATAGTATGGTTTTAGAATTTTAGGGTTTGTGTTTAGATAAAGGATCAGATAGGCTCTGATACCATGTAAATAATTAGAGAAGATGAAAGCAATTGTAGAATTGAATAATAATAATTCTGTGTATTTGATTTGTTGTTTACATATGTATATATATACAGTCTAAAATAGTCCTAATCAAAATAGGATGTCTAATCATAATCAAATTTGGAAGTCTAATCATAATCAGATTGGGATTCTGATCATCCTGTTACTTGCGCATCCAATAAAAAATAATCCACTTTTTGTACCAGCTTCTATTTCTCTCCTTTCGTGCTAGTTTTTTTACTATCAAATCCTTAGCTAAAAATGTTTAGACAAATAAAATCTCTCACCTCTTCTCTATTATCATGTTAGGTGGTACATCAAATAAACAAAAAAAGAAAATTTACATATTTATTAGTGATTAAGTTAATAATTGACAAGCATGTGTTCTTAGGGTTTGCTTCATAACCATCAATTGATTAGTGATTAGGTTAATAATTGTGCGAAAGTGTGTAATTAGCCTGGTTTTAGTTCGTCGTATGTTTTTGCCTGCAATTTCTCGAAAGAGAATTTTAGGTGCTTACGATTAGCCTGAATCTTAGTAGAACAACCAAATCCATATTTCAATCTGATTGAACAGCATAATGACAGTTAATAATCCCTGCCTTTCCATTATTGTTAAAAGGCTTAATGCCTTAAAAAAACCCCGACCTTTCATCTCTTTTTCAATCCTACCCTAACGTTGAAAATTTGTCAATTTTACCCTATTTTGTATTTTTTTCATTTCAATTGTACGTTAAAGCATACAATTGACCTTTATTTATTTGACAAAATTTCAAAAGAATTCTTTAAAAATAGTCAATTTAATATAAAAAGTTAATTTAATGCAAAAAGGATCAATTTAGATAATTTTTGCCAGATAAAAAAGGTTAATTTTATGCTTTAAGGTACAATTGAAATGAAAAAAATACGAAATAGGGTAAAATTGACTGATTTGCAACGTCAGGGTAGGATTGAAAAGGGGATGAAAGGTCAGGTTTTTTTTTAAGACATTAGGCCTTGTTAAGACCTTGTTTTCATTACATATTTAGTTAATTTTAACCATAATTGTTATTTCAGTTTATTTAGTTTAATAACAGCATTCAAATTATCTCTTACCTATCCAAATCGAGTCTGCTAACTGGTTGTCTTTAGTAGCTTTCCTTGTAGATACGATATCTGGACTTCACAATCTGTATTACAAGTTGGCATACGTACGCTTGCAGTATTTTGCCAACAATCATACTATTATTATATAACGAAATCATATTATTATCATAACTGTATAAAGATATGATATTGATATGATAGTATAATAATACCGATATGATAATCAACCCCTTTTTGACAGAAAATTGTTTTTCTATTAGTGTTATGATACCGATATAATAGTTTAGTGATATCGATATGATAATAAAGTGCTGTTTTCTGCAGAAAATCGTTTATTTCATTAATTTTTTTTATATGAAGATATTTAGATCTGAAAAATGAAATAAAATTAAAGAGCAATTTTTTAGATTTGAGAATTAAAATAAATTGTAACAATTTCCACGAGCTAAGAAAAAAATTGTTAAAATTAAATATGAAAAAAATGACGGAGCGATGGCGGAAAGAGTTAGATCGATGAAGGAACGACGATTGACCGACGACGAAGAAGAAGAGAAAAAAATGGAGAAGAAAAAGAATGAGGAGAGAGAAATAGAAACCGAAAAAAATGGTAGAGTAAACAAAGAAATTATTTTCAAAATATTCCATTTTAAAACATATTTATATCTTTTTCATCTATATTTCCATAAATTCCTGCTCTATCTTTATTTAAAATATAATATAAAAAATACCCTATTATATATTATGACTTTATTTTATTGTAGGTCATTTGATTCTTATAGCTTCCACATTTTTTCTCTATCCTCACACAAATTCTCTCTTTCTCTCTATTTTTCTCTCTCTATTAAATTTTTCTTTTCCTTTTTACTTCTTTCCATATTAATTTTTCTTCTTTTTTTTCTTTTTCGATCGCCGCTTTCTTTCATTTCACCGTCGCATGTCTTCCGATGGATTTTTCGTCGTATTTTTTTCATCATCGGGTTTTTTGGTGGATCTCTCATCATCACGATTCTTCCAATGATTTTCTCGTCGCCGCGTTTCTTCCGATGGATTCATCGACGCTGTTTTTAGATATTTTTAATTTTTAAGTTTTTTTGATAAATTAAATTTTTTTATAAAGAGATTGTTGTGGATCTATTATTTTATATTTATAAATTTTTTCTATTATTCATATAATTATTTCGTATTTTTTTATTCATAGATTTGTTCTTTTATTTTGATGCTACTGATTTTGTAAAAATAAATTAATTTATGGTGTATTTGTAGTTTTTATGGTGTATTTTTGTTAGTATATTTCTGGTGTATTTATAATGTATTTCTGGTGTTTTTCTAGTGCATTTATGTTTTCTGGTGTTTTTATGGCATTCACTATAAAAACACTATAAAAATAACATATATACACTATATATATATATGCAATATGTTACACTATAAAAACACCATAGATATACTAAAAAACCAAATATATACACTATAATACACCATAGTTACACTAAAAAACACGATAATAAAAAAACACCAGAAAAAATTTATAAAAAAGAGAATAAATCGTTAAAAAGTGAAAAAAGTATTTGTGAAATTAAAAAAGAAGGTATTTTCGTAAAAAGAAATTTAGAAAAATAAAGACAAAAAAAACAATGTAAAGTTGCAAATAAAATAGGAAATAGTATAGTGCAGAAAATTTCCTCTAAAAAACACTTAGACACCGTTTGGATTGATGGATTCTAAACGATGGATTCTAAACAATCCATGGATTTGGACAAAATCTATCGTTTGCCTAGAAAAAAATTTAATAGAATCCATGGATTTATAAATTCCCTCATTTTCTACAATCCATCATTTTTGAGGGTTTTGATTTCCCACCTACTAGGTGGGAAAGTCCAAATCCACCATTTTTAATAGATGATGGATTGTTATATTATTTATTATTTTCCATAAATAATATTAAAAATCCATTGATTTTATATTCAATTCAAACGATGGAATTTTAAAATCTATGGATTTAAATTCCATTAATTTAAAATCCATCGATTTTGCTAAAATCCATGGATTTTAAAAACCCTCAATCCAAACGGTGTCTTAAAGTAAAATATAATAAAAATTTTGTGTTATTATATTAAAAACATATTTTAAAATAAAAGTGTTAAAAAGGCGAGGTATTTTTTCTATATTTTTTTTTATCAAGGTAAAAATTACAATTGTTTAAAAAATAGACTGTTTTTTCTATTTTTTTGAAAAATAAATAAATTATATAGAATCATTCTAAATAATCTTTCTATTGTTTTTAAAATAAATTTATAACATATAAATGATAACGTGAGAAATGTTTTATACATGACCATTGAGTAGTTATTCGGTGATAAGGTATCCATGTGGGAATTTGGGTAGTTTTTGTTCCACCACTATAAAGCAATTTGATGAAAACTAAGTTTTCTTATGAAGATTAATTAGATCAGTAAGATTCAGAATAACGCTATATTTATTATTTATTTATATAAAACTTAACTTGATTTCATAATCAAGAACAAGTATATATTCTATCTCTTTCGGACAATGCTATTAGGGGAAGGTAGTTTCAGGCCAAATGGAATGGCTTCACACATAACCTTTCCATTAAATAAAAGATGTCCTAATTCTATTAGGGGAAGGTCATTTCTTCCCAACATTTTTCCTACAATTTAATTCCAACTTTAATTTTTCTTTCTCTAGCTAGTTTAAATCACATTTCCTTAAAATTTGCAAACCACTTTAATTTCCAGTTGCTACCACTAATGGAAATTTGGTTTTTAGTGACAGATTTTGACGAAGGTTGCTAATTTAGAAATTGGAGATATAGACGGATTTGGAATAGTTCAGCAACGAAATCTTATTAGTGTTGATTTGATTTGTCGCTAGCTGTTTTTTTTATATAATTGGAGAGAAAGAGCGTTTGTGAGAGAATTTAAATCCACGACCTAGCATTTTTTATCTAACGTTTATACCATTTGAGTGATATGTCGCTGTTGAGAAAATAAAAAAATTCATCTATAAGTTTTTGTCATTCAGCAATAGAAAAATCCATTTCTAAAAACAGTTTTTTATTCAATTTGTTACTCCCTCCGTCCCATTTAAGAAGGGACATATTCCATTTTTATTTGTCCCACTTAAGAAGGCCATATCGTGTTTTTTGTGCAAATTTATATGAATTTTCCTTTTTTACCCCCTTTTCTCTTTTCATAATTAATGACTATTAGTCTATACACAATATACAACACTATCATAAATAGGGGTAAAATAAGAAAAGACTATAGTAGTTAATGTTTCCTTAATATATGTGAAAAAGTCATTTGTCCCTTCTTAAACGGGACGGAGATAGTATTATTTTACCTCTTTCATCAATTTCCATTGTTATTTATAGACAATAGTAATATTGGACAATTTCTTTTAAAATGTCATTCTTTCAGAAATAATTGTTATTATTGTATAAGCTTAGATCTGGATTACAATTACCGATAAAATATAGCTCAAATAGTATAAGTGCTAAATAATATTTTATTAAGTCATAGATTTAATTCTTTCTACAAATTTTTTGTTTCTCGAGATAAAAAATAATGCAAATTACAGTTTGTTGTCCCTCTTTGCACTAAAAGTTTTAGCTACACCACTGTGGATGTGTGACAGTATTTTTCACGTTATTTTTTATTTTATTTTAATTAAAACCCTCTTATAAAATTGAGGGGATAATAGTAATGCATACCTAAATTCATGGTAGTAATAAAATTGACCTTTTTTTTGGTAATTTTATGAGGTGTCCTGAACGGATTCCAATTATAAAACGACACCTTTAAATCTTTCACATTCAGACTAATCCCACTCGAGCCGGGTAGGTCTCTTGCGGGAGGAAAAAGTCTGACCCCAAATTTTAAACGGCTGCATACATGAGTACGGTTCGAATCCACAACTTCACTTAAGCCAGTGTTTTAAAAATCAAACCGGACTGGCCGGTGGTCCGATCTAAAACAGCAGAAAATCGGATCTTTTAATGGGACCGGGTTGGACCGGATTGAACCGGTAAAAAACCGGTGTTGAACCGGTGAACTGGAGGTTGAACAGGTAAAAATCCGGTGTTGAACGGTGAACTGGAGGTTGAACAGGTAAAAATCCGGTGAACCCGAATCTTTTTAATATTTTTTAAAATTCATTAAACCGATTGAACTGGTCATTGAACCGGTTGAACCAGGAATTGGTGGCTCACCGGTTCGGTTTTTAAAACACTGATTAAGCTAAAAGAGCGGCTTACCAACTCATCTACGCGGTTTAAAAGTTATCCATTTTTCTATTTAAAAGTTTTAGTTTTTTTGGGTGCTATATTGTAAAAATTGGACAAATCGGTTTGATCTAGATCCGGTTTCTGATCTAGTCAGAAAAGAGAAAGAGTCGACAATAAATTGTGAACTAACCTGACCATTCAAACTGTGAATCGGTAATCCGTTCATTCAGCCCTAGAGTGGACTGGTTTGATTTTTAAGTATAGTCAATAAATTGTAAATTGTAAATTGTAATTCTCTTGGTAAATGTATATTTGACATGATTAACTTTTTTAGACAATGGTATCAATGATACTATTCATAAAATTCAAATCAGTTTCAGTCATTTATCTCAACCTATTCCATTTTCTTTCCATTGATTCTTAGATTAGTGGCAAATATATGTCAATTTCTTTCTTTAGATTCTGCTTTAATTAATTTACTGTTACTTGTCTCCGAGTCTTCTTCTACATCAATATCACACTCAAAATAGTACCATCTGGTTGTAGCTTTCAGAACCTAGCTAAAGCATTAAGGCCATTGATTCTGTTATCAAATGGCATCCAACAAAAAAAACTTTCAATTTATGACGAAAATTGCGGTCACAAAATTTTATGACGCATGTGAAGTGGCGGAGCCTCTTACAAGTAGAGCAGTGCGGCCGGCGCCCTGATGGAGTTGGTTGGAACCGTAAATTTTTTGGAGCATTTTTGTTTTATTTTAAGCTTGGTACTAATAAATTATCGATTAGGTTTTTCCCTTTTGCCTCTCTCCACTAAATTTTTAGCTTCACCACTGCGAATGTGTGATGGAAAATGCTGTCATAAAATTTCATAATGTCAGCTTCTATTACAAATTCGTTATAAATCCTCAAAAATCCATCATAATTTTTTTATAATTCCGTTATAAACTTATGACGAATTTTTCCATCATAAATATCCGTTATGATTTAATTTTCTTTTTTTAGTCTAATCATGTAGAAAAAAATATCAGAGATTATTCAAATTGTTATGCATGGTTGCATCTCTTAATTCCTCAAGCATTAAAGCCGAACCTTATTACTAATAAAAAAAAAGAAAATGAAACGATATTGTAACGCATCAAAAGCATGTGAAAATAAGTATTCTTTTCTATATAATTTTTTTTATATAGTTATTTTATTATTTCTATTTTAATGCATGGAGATGGAACTTTAAACCCTGACCGTACAATAAAACTCGAACCACCATCTGCAAATCTCGACCACATGTAGCATGTGATGTATATGTATATAATCGGCAATTCAAAATGGGAAACAGAACACACCTTTTCCCAAAAATATACGCATTTAGACGAAGGAATAGGCATCCACATTACCTATCAACAACTGCAATTTGTTTATCATGATAATACCTTTTTTTCTTTTCTTTTTCCTGTGAAAAAACATAAATATCAGATTCATTTTTAAAACAAGTTTGACGAAATTATAGGCTGTATAGCATATAATTAAATATTCTTAGCATGCATTTAATTCAAGAAAAGACCTTCTTCATTTATCTCTTATCACCGTCCTTTTCGGATGTGATAAGCCCATTAATTTATTGATTCTGTTCTTTGCGTTTTGTCTTCTTTAATCTGAATTCCTTTAACCTTGCTCTAATTTTCCTATATACATGGGAATTTATTACCTAGTTGCTCAGAGTTCTTCTCACAGCAACTTCATTATATCTATGTACTGATATACATAAGAGTCTATATATATATATATGAAATATATTTTTGAACTTTTTTCAACTAGAAAAATTTCAATTTGGAAAAATGAGTACAGTCCGAAAATTGGAAAATGAGATAAAATTGACATCTTTAAATAATATATAAAAAAAATCAAAATTGAATATATTTGAATGATTGACTTTTTTATTCAAAACTCTTCTGATACAAACTTAATTATTGTGGAATTTTAAATTTCATCTGTCTATGTTTAACATAATCCTACATCACTAAAATAACACATATAGAGAATTTATAAACCATTGGTACTAGTTATTATATCATGATTGAAACTAAATACATTCATATTCGTATAAATTTATTACATTTTAACTTATTTATAATCAATTATCCATACATATTAATTAATTATATTTTTAATATGGTATCAAAGTGTGTCTGGCTCGAATTATTAATTTCTTGATTGTCCTTTTGGAAATTAATTTTCAGCGGCCCAATCTAATGTTGCCGTTGTGTATAATCAAAATTTTAGTTTCAGGGAAAATTTCAATTTCAAGTGACAATCGGACATTCGGACGTGCAGTACCAGTTACACTTGAAAGGGAACATTATAGTAATTCCATATCGGTTAAGTAACACAAATATAGAGAGTTTATTATAAGTATAAAAGTAAGTAACAGAAATATAAGGAGTTTATAAGTATAAAGGTTCAACTACCTATTCACTATAACTAATTATTAGGTTATGATTGAATCTAAGCACATTTATATGCATGTGCATTATTACATTTTAACCTATTTATAGTTAAATATTTCAACCTATTGATCATTAATATTTCTAATATGATTTTAGAGCGGGTTTGACCTAAGTTTTTAATTTTACTGTTGTCTGTGTAGATGTTCATTCCAGCGGCACAGTCCAGTGTTGCTGCTTCGTATTAAATCAAAATTTCGGTTTTAGGGCGAGCTTCAATTTCAAGTGACAATCAGTTGTTTAGTCCCAAATGCACTTGAGGGAGGGTTAATATAACCCCATATTGCTAAAATAACATAAATATATATAAAGAGTTTATTGTGAGGGTTTAACCACCTATTAACTAGTACTAATTATGAAATCTTATTTGAACTAAATATATTTATATGCATGTGAATTATCACATTCTAACTCATTATAATCAAATACTCATACCTAGTAATCAATGATATTTATAATAGAATGTGACGGTAGGATCAAATAATTAATGCACCTAAAAGATCAATATGTTAAATGATAATATTATCTTCTTAAGTGGGATAGAAACATGGTTATTCTAAGTGCCATAATCATATTCATATTATCATTCATCATATATGGTCTGAAAATGTATTAAGATTGCAAGTTCTAACAAAAAAATCACCAGCAGCACACTCAAAAATAAATACATATTAAGCTAAAAACGCTCACAATCTCAAGTGTAGTGTTCTGGCAAGGTTCGAATGTGGTTTTTACTCAAAATTTCTATTCTAAGTTCAAACAACCTAACATGATCCAAGATCATAATAAACTTTTAAAAGTTGGTAGTTCTAAAATTTAGAAATAGCAAGATATTTTGTGGAAGATTGTTAAGTTTATAAACTAACGACAATTCTAACTCATAAACAAAACCATAATTATAATCAAATAATCACAAATTTCAAATTTCAAATTTTTACATAAATAATTAAAATTCATTATCATGTTAAAAAAAATTAAAATTGAGGTTGATTCATTATTATACAAATTTAAAATTAAGCAAAGCGAAACGCACTATGGCCATGTAATTCGACAAAACTTAAAAAACAAGCTAAAAACACAAAACACAAAACGCACCTCACACTCAATTATTACATTGTTCTCAATATTATAAATATAGGAAATCAAATAAAAGAAATAGGAATACTCCCCTAATATGCACCCTATTTGAAAATAGTCTAGCAAAATTATTATGTATTATTCATTTTCTTAATTTGTATGTCACTTCAAAAAGACATGTAATTAGGAATGAAAGAAATATGAAAAAATAAACTATTTCTCAATGAAGCACAAATTCATTGAAACTTCAATGAAAAAAAATAAAATGAACTATTCTATTTTTTCTAGTTTAATATTTTAAACTATATAATTCTAAAAAAATCCATATAAAATAAATACCCAAAATATGCATGTGACCGATGACTTATAACTCAGATGGTATACGAGTTAGACAACATTTTGTCAATGTAGGTTCTACTCAGATAAGCGCTTTCTCATTATCAAAAATAATATGCATGTAGATAATGCATGCATAATCATATAGAAAATCTTAAACTGTAAATTTCTTGAAAATCTTATTCATCTCATATATATATTTTAGCAGGGCGAACATCCAAAACTAAAATCTAGCACTCATCAGATTAAAATCTAATGGATATATGTATACATAAAAGCTAGCCTTATGATAGCTAGAGTAATCCAAGAAGCAAGCAAGTCAAAGGTGAAAAACCCTAGACATAAAAATGCTGAATCTTGTGTTTATTTATTTTTTCTTCTCATCATCATCTGATTGAAGAAGCTCATCCAACACCGCATCATCCAAACACTCAAACTCGAAAACTTGCCTTTCTTGCCCTCTAGACGACGAAGAACTTCCGGTTTGTTGAGTCCGAGGACGAGGACAATACCCTGAAATTTGAGAGTAATACTCATTCGGAAAATTAAGAACCGCAAGATGACCTCTCAAGTTGAATGCTGCCCTATCGTATGCACGAGCCGCCTCCTCCGCAGTATCAAATGTTCCTAGCCACAGTCTTGTTCCATGTCTCGACGGGTCTCTAATCTCCGCCGCGTATTTTCCCCATGGCCGTCTTCGAACACCTCGATATCGCACTGCTTCTATCTCCTTCCTGTCGTTAGGGCCTTCCATATTCAAACCTACTTTTGATAGACAATGTCTTTTCTTATTATTTTTAAATTTGGTTGCTCTAAAAATGAGAGTTTGATAGCTTATATATAATGTATATTTGGATTCTGGAATAAAAGTTTCTGTTGATTTTAATTCTTTCAATTCTGTGGATTTGACTATATAAATGTATAGTGATTGACCAGAAAACTACCATTTTAAAATGATGGAGGGAAAAAGAAATTAATTAAATATTTTTAAAATGTGGTTTCTGATTCTATATTTCTTTAATGTGAGAATATATATGATCTTGACGGTTGATGCTCAAGTAACAGTGTATGTCACTAGCAAATGTCAATACCTATATTTGATTACTTCATCATATTATGAAACGCCCTAAATTATCACGTGGATTATTATATTATTTCAAAATGTTAAGGTATTTCGACGACCATTCATGCATAATGTCATTTTATTCTTTATATAATATATATTCGGTCATTGTATTAACATGGCCGATATGCACATTTTGGATACATAAAGTTCGAATGACTACAGGAGTAAAGTGGAAATGACAACATTTTGGATAGATCAACAATATAAAGACACAATGCCTTCAAAGGGGTATGAGCAGTGATAGACATATGACTTTCTTTTAGAATAATCCATATTATAAATGAAAAAATGAAAAAATATTTTTATATATAAAAAAAGCATGAGTATAATGTACATCTGAATATTATCTTCCAAGCAAATATATATGTATCCGATCATACTCATAAATGAATATGTAATTCAACATACTCATAAAAATATACAGTATGAGTATAATGTGCATCAACTGACTATGTTGTATGCAAATAAAACAAAATAAAAACAGCGAAACGTATTCTTTCAAAATATAAAAAATAGAAAAGTATTAGGAGAAACGTGTAAATAATAAAAAAAATTATAAAAACTAAATATTATAAATTTATAAATAATAATAAATACATAAATAATAAAGTAATTTAAATATAATTAAAACTTACAATTATAATAAATAATAACGTGGATTTTAAGTATCTTATTGTTAAAAAGAGGAGGAGTTACTGTTTGTAAATTGTGGGTAATGTGGGTTATAATTAAAGTTTGTGTGTAACAGATTAATTTTTTTCCTTCAAATTTATAACTTTTTAGATTTTAGTTTTTCAGAATATAATCTCTCCTTAATTAGGATATATAAATGGATTTATAACTGCGAAGGTTTAACCACCTATTAACTAGTATTAATTATTAGGTCATGGTTAAATTTAGACACATTTCATAAGCATGTGGGTTGTCACATTCTCACTTATATAAAATTAATTATTCTTACTGATTAATTAAATAATAGTTCTAATATAGTATGTGTCTGACTCGGATTTTTAATTATTCGGTTATCCGTCTGGATGTCCAGTTCCAGTGGCCCCGACCGACGTGCGTATTAAATCACAATTACAATTTGAGGAGGAGTTTCCATTTCAAGTGCAACCGATGTCCAATTCCGGTTATACTTGAGGGAGAGTGTTAAAGATAACTGGGAAAATGCTCAAAAAAAACCCTAGTGTAACCGAATCTCTTGATACTCCTTTAATGTATTTCGAGCCTCAAGATGGACATTTACGTTAGCGTAACCTGAAATTCAAACCCCTCAGTTGGACGAGAAATTCTTGTGTGAACCTAATTTGCCATGTAGGATTATAAATCATTCATTAAATGCGTGACACGGGACATAATTAAATGTCATATATGATGGGTATTGTTGCCCAAAGCAACCAAATGGTTGAAACCCATCGGTACATAACCCCACTCTGATTTTTGAGACATTAGCTGCAAATTTTTTGTGTAGTTCATTCAAGTGTTTCCAAACTGGCGAGTCAGACGAATGACTAATCATACTATTCTCTATATCATATGCCACTTTATATGTTTAACTATAGCTTTTGAAGCGTACAGCGTATGTAGTCTCGGAGTTATAGAAAAATAATGTATTTTTATAAGGCTCATTAGTCCTTCTTTTGGAAGTACCCGTTGTGGCTGGTATCCACCTATCATGTCTGTAAACTTTGCATTCGGTTAAACTCGGTAGAATCCTATCGCATTCGCATAACTGGCGCTTTGTAATTCGAGAAAAATATTTGGCAGCCTACCGACATAGTTCTGCACGTGCATTACATAATATATGCTAGATAAAACTATCAAAATAATCCAAGAGGAAATAGCGTTATGAATCATATATTAAATAAGCGCCAAGAAATTATACGCCAGAAAATACTACCAATTTTTTTTCTACCGTACTTATGCATATATGTTTTCCGTGATCGAATTACATAGACATCATTTTTACGAACCGTACAATTCTATGCCCTTCAGTTTCTTGAAAATACAAGACGGGTTTTCTACGGCTAATTGAGATTTTATTCGGTTTGAATAAAATTTTAATGTATTTTTCAAATTTGTATTAACTATAATAAATATATACAAAATTAAAAAAATATACATTTATTATTCAGATATATACAAAATGTATAATTAATATATACAAAACTTAAAAATTCAGAATTTAATATTAAAAGAAATCATATTTTTAAAATTGTTTTTAAAAAATTATTATACTATTATAAATATAAAAATTTGTATTTTGTATTTTTTAATAAATATTTCTTATTTTTTAATATTTATGTAAACACCCGTTTGCAAAATGGTGGGCCTGTGTAAATTTTAAGAAACACGGGCCTAAGATGGACCGTTATAGCGAAGATGGGCTTCAATTTATCTTCAAATGCTTCATATATGTTTAGCAATTTCAATTAATAATATTATTAAGGGGAATCTTTATAAAAATACCTAAAAACAATAGGGACGATGACAAAAGTACCTAAAATTTTAAAAATATTTACAAAAGTATCTGTAAACTTTTTTTATTTACAAAAATACGACTGATTTAAAATTAATTACAAAAGTATCAAAAAATGAAAATTAATTACAAAAGTACGATTTGTATAATGTCGGTATAATTATGGTATAATTTTGGAATATTAAAACTATAAATCAGATAATTTAAAAATAATATTTGGTTTATTATTGGTATAATTTCAGTATATTTTTGGTATATTGATTATAAATTTTTATATATATTTTCTAGTTGATAACATGTATTTTTTTTTATGTGTATTTTTCACTATAGTTGGTAATGAAAAAAAAAATTTGTACTCTTGGTATACTGATGGTATAATTTTGGTATATTACTAATTTAATTTTCAGTAAACGATTTGATGTAATTTTGGTAAATTTTTATTTAATATTAATAAAATCTCAGTATGTATAATGTTGGTATAGTTTTGGTACAATGTTGATATAATGTTAGTTTATTAGTATACTAACATTATACCCACAGTATACACCGTATGTTTTGTAATGCCCCGCATTTTTGGAGAAATGTTTAATTGGAATAAATATATTATTTTAAGCCAAAGGGAGCTAAAACGAGGGAATTTCCGTAAAGGAGGCGGAAAGTGGCGTTTTGACGAGGGATCAATTTTAATAAAGTTGGACTATATATTAGATAAAGTTAGTTGGAATTAAATTTTATCTCGTATTTGAATATCGAGATAAGCATATTGAGATTTAATGGGAAAATTGGAGAAAATTCCCATTAAATAAAATAAATAATTTTAAAATGGATATTTAAATAATATCCGTAAATTTTGTCATTTGGATTATTCAAAGAGAATCCAAAAATATTTGGAATATTATTTTAAAATACGGGTTTAAGCGTGGCTAATAAATTATACGGCTAAACAATAGATTTTGAGGATAAGGCGACAATTAATATTTTGGAATAAAAAAAAAAAAATAGTCCGTATAATTTATAATCGAACAAAGTTTGGAATTAGCCCGAGAAGGTTAGCGACGTGATTAACTAATAAGATTAATTATTATGGATCTTAAATTATAAATAAGTGGAAATAAGAGATTAAGTGATTTGGGTTAAGTTTGAGGATTGGATTAAAAGAGCCCATTTGAAATAGTAAGCCCAATCTCTTTTCTTTGAAATCTAGACACATAGCATTTCCAGAAGCTTCAATCTCTCATAACATTCATCTTCAACCTTCTACATTCAAGAACATGGAGAAAATAGGGTTCATGATTTAGTTTCAAACTTAAGGACCCACTTCTAAGAAGGATTAAATTGGTCATCTAGCATCCAATTGAAGCTGAAATTGAGGTAAGAATCCTTAATCCATGGATGAAAATCAAGATTTTGTGTTAAAATTTTATAAGTGTTCAATTGGGTTTCTAGTTGCATGTGTTAAGAATTAACATTAGATGATGAATTACTAAGTTTGAGGCTAGTAAAATTGGGAATTGAGGGCTGGAAATTTTGGGTTTAAGTAATGATATTATGGTTAAACAAGTATTGATAGGGATTAAAAAGTTGGATTAGATTAATCTAATAAAAAAAAAAATTGAATTGGGATGAGTCTTAATCAATTAGTATTAGAAAACTCATGATTTTTAAAAGCTGGAAATTTTCTAATTATCACAAAATTATGATTTTTTGAGAACCGGAAATTGGAGTCGGGTTTTGACGGAAGCATGGTGGCCGGTGAGAGACCGGTCAGGCCGTGGCGGCCTGACCCGTCTGCTCTGTTGAGCAGACCCAAGTCTGCTCAACAAGAGCAGGCGAGGTCTGCTCTAAAAAGAGCAGACCTGTGTCTGCTCTAAAAGAGCAGACCTGTGTCTGCTCTAAAAGAGCAGACCTGGTCTGCTCAAAAAGAGCAGACCGGCTGCTCTTAAGGAGCAGACCAGCTGGTCTGCTCAATGGGCAGACCAGCCGGTCGCTCCGGACCTGCGTGCCACCGGAAATTTTCCGTAATTGGGGTATTTTCTGAATTTTAAAAAGGTTAATTTAAGTGTTAATGTAGAGCTGAAATTGAAAATTTTAATAAGTTTGATATATAAATTTTCAAATGGAAGTTAAAGGATTATATCATAAAATTGTTATCAAACTTAAAGCTTTAAAAGGATGAGGTTTGTAATGTCTAAGCAAATTTAATTTAAGTGAGGAGGTTTAAAGAATGATTTTAGAATTTGGGGATTTATGTGGATTATGACATAAATTAAAATCAAGCCTAAGTGCTTGAATGTAGAATTTAAAGTATAATATAAAGTAAGTTGGGATTTAGCTTAAGTGTTTAATATGTAGGGGTTGAAAATGTTTGATTACGGGATGTGTTGCGTAGTAAGTCGACTTGGTTAAATAGGATATTAAGAAGGCAAGAATAAAAAATGGATGGATTTAGAGCCAAGTCAAGCGTAAGCGCTTGAATAGAAAAGTGAAAGTTTGTAAAAGTGAAATAGTTTTATGAGTTAAAATGTTAATTTAGCACTTGTTCGTATTATAGATTCTACGCTTTATCGGATTGGAGAATTAGAAGAATTGGAGTTAATCAACGGGCTAGTTTATATTTTGCAATTGGAAAATTTGGATTTAAGCGATTGAGGTGAGTTCGCTATTTACTCTCGTTATTATTATTATTTTATATGAATTGAATGTTTAATTCAAGAACCTATATATTTACTTATAAAACTAACTCTAGTATTATTAAAACTTCATTAGTGTAGTTTCAAAAGTATAAGTTATAATTTTTATTAATAACCTATTTTATCCTATAAACACTTAAAGTACATTATATCGTATAAAAGGGTCGCATACGAATAAAGTTGAAATTTTAACATTTTACGTTCTACTTTGTTATCGAATTATTATGTTCATTGACTTATTTAAGAGTATTATGATTAAAAACAATTAGTGCCATATTGTAGTTACGCCTTCGAAAAGATGCATATTGTTTTAATTAGTATGAGGCGTAAAATAAAGAATGTTTATTTATACAAGAAGTTTTAAACGCTTAATAAAGTACTTGTTAACTTAATAGTTTTATTTATATATATTACGTGAAGTTTTATTAGACCCAATATGTGATCCGTGGGGAAACGAGCTACCTATTGGGCGTCAATAGGTTGTGTGATCACCAGAATTGATACGAGTCTAGGCGTCTATGGTCAATATCTTGAAATGGGTAATTATGAATATCGATCGATTAATGGATTAAGGAGGATAAAAATAAAATTGAGACACCAGGTAACTCGGTCGAATTATCTCGGGACCTGTGTCTCGTGGGTAACTCGGTCGAATTATCTCGGGACCCACAACTTGGGATTAAGTAGTGGCATGATGTAACTCGGTCGAATTATCCCGGGACTATGCCACGTGGTAGCGGGTAACTCGGTCGAATTATCTCGGGACCCGGCCACTCGGACGATATAATTGAAAAGTGATTATTATCAATTATGTCCAATAAGTCCGTAGCACTTGGGTTTAGGGTTTCGATACGGATCCGACATTGGAAGTCATTAAACTATATTTTTAAGTTTATTATCAAAATATGTTTATTCTATCGTTGTTATTAAAATATGTTTAATTTACGTTTATTACCAAGTTATGTTTATTGTAAGTTATCGATTGGTTTAAAATAATTTATAAACGCGAAAATTTTTTAAGTAAATTTTAGGCTTGCTACGGGTTTTGGAACCAAAATTCCCATTCCCTAGCGCCGGTCGCGACTCGAGAAATCGGGTCGTGACAAAGTTGGTATCGGAGCAGTTGGTCCCGGATACCACTGCTTTAGGAGAGTGTACCTAGGAAACTACTGCAGCATAGGGTTTGTGTCATGTCTTGTTTTGAAATCGTTATTGTTATAAATTCTTAATGTGTTTTAGGTATGAAATATTAATATAGACTAGTGCTAGGTATAACATATTAAATTATGCATATTGTGTGTGAATAACGAATTAGAATGTGTAAAGTATCTTATCATGAAATTGTTTATATTGTAGTATGCCTGGATATAGGAGAGCACGAGTTTATGCACTGTTTGATGAGGAGGAAGCGCCTCCTGCTCAACAAGTTAGGCTAGGCAATGGTGGGCCACCTGAAGTCCATCAAAATGGGTTTTTAGCTGATGGCGAAGGATCGCCAGAAATCCATCAGAATGGGGTCATGAATAAGGGAAATGGAAGAGTTGAAGCTCGGGTTAGATCAGTAACACCCGAAGAGTTACCTGTAGGGGAGGAAGAAGAGCCTAGTGAGGAAAGTGAACAAGAAGAGGATCCATCGGAAGATCCTTCAGAAGACTCTGACGTTGAGGTGTTTAGGAGCGGGCAGTTTTGGTCCGAGACTCATAGGTACCGTGATCATAGAGAAGTAGCTGCTTTGAGGGCCAATCAGGCGGAGGCAAGTTTGAATAGCCTCAGAGCAATGTTGAACACCTATTCTAGGGGTGTGCTCTCTATAGAAACTTACACTAGTGAGTTTCTTCGTATGATGCAAGCGGTTCCGCAAACTGGTAGGGATAATGAGGAAGTGAACCGTCGCTATGTTAGAGGCTTGGGACCGGACTTTGCTGAGTTGTTTGATTTCACAGATGAACATATGGGATCAATAGCTAGTAGGGCCGCGGAAATAGTAAGTGAGCGTGAGTGGAATGATAATCCTGTCCAGCCTTTTTATTTCCCTCGTGAGAGGCCAGTGTCTCCGGTCCATAGAGATGAAGCTTCCGGATCGGTAGCTAGGGGAGTTAACGCTCCAAGGCGAGCTAGAGGACCTAGGATGAGGGTAGTGCGTCGAGGACGTAGGGCACCTGGTCAAGCCGCACCAGGTATTATTTAAATATGTGCATAACTTATGTTTATAATAAATGTTAATAGATAGGACAAGTAAAATGATGCGTAAATAAAAAGCGTGAATTGAAAGGAATTTTAATTAAGTAGAACCCTTAAGTATGTTGCCTTAAAGAAAAAAATTCAGCTAGTAGAATTAAACTTAGCATAAAAAAAAAAAATTACTAAAGCTAAGAATCGCATAATTTATTAAATAAATTATGATTAGGGTTATAGTACGAATAACAAATAGTAAAGTAAATCGTACAAGAATGGCATGGTGAAATTTAATTTAAAATTAAAACGAAAATAATGAGATAAATTATAGCTTTATGTTAAAGAATAACAAACGGTCAATAATGAAAATCTAATAAGCCATATTTTGACAAATTGAATAATATAATGCTTAGGCGAGGGAGTTAAGCATAACTCATTTAGTTGGTATAAGTAAACAAAAATAGGAACGTCACGGAGTTTTAGTCTGGAGGACTTACAAGTTTGTTATTATAAAGTTATTTTACGATTTTTAGTGGTACAATTGTGCGCAGACCCTGCATGAGGCATGTCATTCAAATCACCATAAAGTCATATTGACATTAGTATATGTATATATATTTTGTATATAAAACATTTTTTTTTAAAAAAAAGCAGTAGATCACGCATCATACATATGCATATTCCAAAGAAAAGTGATTTGAAATTGCAACTCTTTAGTGATGAGAGGTGTCATCACTCTGTGGCGCAATTGTACTAAAAATTTTCAATATCGATAAAGTGATTTACGATGATTTTGAAGAGAAAAGTTGAAATTGCCGGCAAAGCGAAAGTGTTTGAACTATTTCAAAAATGTGTAAGCTAATTCGGACAAAAGACTCTGTGACGATAATAATTATGATTAGTAAATTTGAAAGGACAAATATTTAGAATCAAATAGGATGGAGCCTCTAAGAATGTAAGGAATTTTTTAGAACTTGACATAAAATAAATTACGAATTGTTAATTATAATAAAATGGAATAGGAAATAAAACCGATGAGATCAAAAAGATGGTATGAGCAAATTGGCTAAATCATGAAAGTTATAATGGACGGGGGAAAGTTCAAGAAAGGTTTGGAGCTAAAGGCTGACAATACATAAATAATGTCTGACGCATCAAATGTGTCAAATTTAAATTTAGTCAAAACGAAAAAAATGGAAAATAGAAATGAAGTATAAAGTGTATATTTAAAGAATATAATAAACAATAGGTAATTTTAAGTAATTTATTTAATAGTTAAAAAATTACCATTAAATACCCCAAATTTTGGAACTGTATTGATTTAAAAAAAAAAAAAAAAAGGGAAGTTATTAAATTTAAGAAAAGAAAAAGGAAAATTGAAGTAAGAGACTAAGACAGCTTCTTTAGAAGCAATTTTGGGCGTGCTCGCCGAGATTTTTCGTAAAACCTATTAATGACACGCCAGGGGGGGTATGTCGGAAAGGATAACGACAAACCCATATCGATTTCAGAAAGCAAGACCTGCCTTAGACAAGCAGGCAAATATATACCCTTAAGTAAGCCTACAAGTTAAAGGAAACTTAAGTTTAAAACCTACATTAGCAAGCTAATTCTGGATCAATTTCCGATCCCAAGGAGTGTTATTTCGAACTTAGGACCAAAATGAAAGTTGTAGACGGTGTTACATAGAATGAGTTTCAAGTGATAGATTAAAAATTGGATAGATTTTAAATGTTGGTTTTGTGGCCTGAAGTGGGCTAAAAACCTAAAGTTTACAAAATTAAGAAAAAGTGAATTTTAGTTAGTTTGGAAAACTAACTATGTGATGCATGGATTACATAATACAAAATAAGTATAAGTTTTAGAAAATCGTAGCATAAAATATTTTACGAGATTGTGCCTTAAGGGAATGGCGGAAGTAATGAGCACTACCAAAGAAAAAGTTAATATTAAAATAATTGGATGATAAGCATTATAAGAAAATTCGAGGACAAATTTTTTTTAAGGGGGGAAGAATGTAATGCCCCGCATTTTTGGAGAAATGTTTAATTGGAATAAATATATTATTTTAAGCCAAAGGGAGCTAAAATGAGGGAATTTCCGTAAAGGAGGCGGAAAGTGGCGTTTTGACGAGGGATCAATTTTAATAAAGTTGGACTATATATTAGATAAAGTTAGTTGGAATTAAATTTTATCTCGTATTTGAATATCGAGATAAGCATATTGAGATTTAATGGGAAAATTGGAGAAAATTCCCATTAAATAAAATAAATAATTTTAAAATGGATATTTAAATAATATCCGTAAATTTTGTCATTTGGATTATTCAAAGAGAATCCAAAAATATTTGGAATATTATTTTAAAATACGGGTTTAAGCGTGGCTAATAAATTATACGGCTAAACAATAGATTTTGAGGATAAGGCGACAATTAATATTTTGGAATAAAAAAAAAAAAAAATAGTCCGTATAATTTATAATCGAACAAAGTTTGGAATTAGCCCGAGAAGGTTAGCGACGTGATTAACTAATAAGATTAATTATTATGGATCTTAAATTATAAATAAGTGGAAATAAGAGATTAAGTGATTTGGGTTAAGTTTGAGGATTGGATTAAAAGAGCCCATTTGAAATAGTAAGCCCAATCTCTTTTCTTTGAAATCTAGACACATAGCATTTCCAGAAGCTTCAATCTCTCATAACATTCATCTTCAACCTTCTACATTCAAGAACATGGAGAAAATAGGGTTCATGATTTAGTTTCAAACTTAAGGACCCACTTCTAAGAAGGATTAAATTGGTCATCTAGCATCCAATTGAAGCTGAAATTGAGGTAAGAATCCTTAATCCATGGATGAAAATCAAGATTTTGTGTTAAAATTTTATAAGTGTTCAATTGGGTTTCTAGTTGCATGTGTTAAGAATTAACATTAGATGATGAATTACTAAGTTTGAGGCTAGTAAAATTGGGAATTGAGGGCTGGAAATTTTGGGTTTAAGTAATGATATTATGGTTAAACAAGTATTGATAGGGATTAAAAAGTTGGATTAGATTAATCTAATAAAAAAAAATTGAATTGGGATGAGTCTTAATCAATTAGTATTAGAAAACTCATGATTTTTAAAAGCTGGAAATTTTCTAATTATCACAAAATTATGATTTTTTGAGAACCGGAAATTGGAGTCGGGTTTTGACGGAAGCATGGTGGCCGGTGAGAGACCGGTCAGGCCGTGGCGGCCTGACCCGTCTGCTCTAAAAAGAGCAGACCTGTGTCTGCTCTAAAAGAGCAGACCTGGTCTGCTCAAAAAGAGCAGACCGGCTGCTCTTAAGGAGCAGACCAGCTGGTCTGCTCAATGGGCAGACCAGCCGGTCGCTCCGGACCTGCGTGCCACCGGAAATTTTCCGTAATTGGGGTATTTTCTGAATTTTAAAAAGGTTAATTTAAGTGTTAATGTAGAGCTGAAATTGAAAATTTTAATAAGTTTGATATATAAATTTTCAAATGGAAGTTAAAGGATTATATCATAAAATTGTTATCAAACTTAAAGCTTTAAAAGGATGAGGTTTGTAATGTCTAAGCAAATTTAATTTAAGTGAGGAGGTTTAAAGAATGATTTTAGAATTTGGGGATTTATGTGGATTATGACATAAATTAAAATCAAGCCTAAGTGCTTGAATGTAGAATTTAAAGTATAATATAAAGTAAGTTGGGATTTAGCTTAAGTGTTTAATATGTAGGGGTTGAAAATGTTTGATTACGGGATGTGTTGCGTAGTAAGTCGACTTGGTTAAATAGGATATTAAGAAGGCAAGAATAAAAAATGGATGGATTTAGAGCCAAGTCAAGCGTAAGCGCTTGAATAGAAAAGCGAAAGTTTGTAAAAGTGAAATAGTTTTATGAGTTAAAATGTTAATTTAGCACTTGTTCGTATTATAGATTCTACGCTTTATCGGATTGGAGAATTAGAAGAATTGGAGTTAATCAACGGGCTAGTTTATATTTTGCAATTGGAAAATTTGGATTTAAGCGATTGAGGTGAGTTCGCTATTTACTCTCGTTATTATTATTATTTTATATGAATTGAATGTTTAATTCAAGAACCTATATATTTACTTATAAAACTAACTCTAGTATTATTAAAACTTCATTAGTGTAGTTTCAAAAGTATAAGTTATAATTTTTATTAATAACCTATTTTATCCTATAAACACTTAAAGTACATTATATCGTATAAAAGGGTCGCATACGAATAAAGTTGAAATTTTAACATTTTACGTTCTACTTTGTTATCGAATTATTATGTTCATTGACTTATTTAAGAGTATTATGATTAAAAACAATTAGTGCCATATTGTAGTTACGCCTTCGAAAAGATGCATATTGTTTTAATTAGTATGAGGCGTAAAATAAAGAATGTTTATTTATACAAGAAGTTTTAAACGCTTAATAAAGTACTTGTTACCTTAATAGTTTTATTTATATATATTACGTGAAGTTTTATTAGACCCAATATGTGATCCGTGGGGAAACGAGCTACCTATTGGGCGTCAATAGGCTGTGTGATCACCAGAATTGATACGAGTCTAGGCGTCTATGGTCAATATCTTGAAATGGGTAATTATGAATATCGATCGATTAATGGATTAAGGAGGACAAAAATAAAATTGAGACACCAGGTAACTCGGTCGAATTATCTCGGGACCTGTGTCTCGTGGGTAACTCGGTCGAATTATCTCGGGACCCACAACTTGGGATTAAGTAGTGGCATGATGTAACTCGGTCGAATTATCCCGGGACTATGCCACGTGGTAGCGGGTAACTCGGTCGAATTATCTCGGGACCCGGCCACTCGGACGATATAATTGAAAAGTGATTATTATCAATTATGTCCAATAAGTCCGTAGCACTTGGGTTTAGGGTTTCGATACGGATCCGACATTGGAAGTCATTAAACTATATTTTTAAGTTTATTATCAAAATATGTTTATTCTATCGTTGTTATTAAAATATGTTTAATTTACGTTTATTACCAAGTTATGTTTATTGTAAGTTATCGATTGGTTTAAAATAATTTATAAACGCGAAAATTTTTTAAGTAAATTTTAGGCTTGCTACGGGTTTTGGAACCAAAATTCCCATTCCCTAGCGCCGGTCGCGACTCGAGAAATCGGGTCGTGACATGTTTGATATTATTTTTTATTTTTTTGTACTTTTGTAAATATTATTAATATTTTTGTAAATGAAAAAAGTCAACATATACTTTTGTAATTATTTTTATTTTTTTTAGTAAATGGTGTAATTTCCTCAAAACAATATTTGTTAAATTTAATCTGAAATGTCTACTTTTTTACTCACGCACACATTACGCGCACATTACTGTTTCAAACGATTTCTAGGTACACAATTGCGACCATTTTCGAGAAAAATATTTCTCAAACAATTTTTAAAAGCACAACTTATAATTATATTTATCAAAAAAATTAAAAAATTTATTTTGCAACCGTTTCTAAAACAATTACTAAAAATAAAATATTTTCATAAATCGATAGAGTAAAAAATAATATTTTAAAAAATAGTAAAAAAATAAATTTTAAAAATTGAAATATTCTTTATAAATAAAATTAAAAATATAATATTTTTACAAATTCTCTTATTATTATTGGAGAAAAGGAGCGTTTTTAAAAATATATTATCAAATAAATATATAAAAAAAAAACTTAAACACAATGGGTTCAATAGCAAACTGTGTTTAAGGAATAACAATATCAGAATTTTAGGATTTGTAAAATTAGTGGATAATAAAAATTAAAATTAATTAATGATGTGTACCAAAATATTATATTTAAAATTATATTTTATTTGGCTCAAATTTGTTTTAAATTTTATTTCATTTATAAATTAATTTATTTGATATAAATATATAACCAATTCTATTATTTTTTTTAAATGGAGTTATCTAATAGTCTTCGTCAAAGCAGAATTAATCTTAAAAAAACGAGTAGTCATATGCACCAGTAAGTTCAAAATTAAGAACAAAATCAGAAGAAAACGCAAACAATAATTAATTTTTAGTGACAGATATGTAATACGTCTAAATTGAGCGATGTATTTTGAATTTGTCGCTAAATGTACCAAATAATATTTTACGGCGAATGGCGGGATAACACCCGCCAATTTCTTTCGCACATTTAGCGGCGGATTCAAAACGCGCCACTCAATTCAGACAGATTACATATTAGTCGCTAAAAATTAATTAATTCAAAAAAAATGAAAAAATTACTTATCAAGAATGAATTATAAAAAAATATTTTTATAATTACTTTTTCCAAATAATTATTTCTTAAACAATTATTTTTTAAAATAATTAAAAAAATTATTGAAAAAAATAGTTATTTGAAAAAAAAAATTAAAATACAGAAGTAAAGTGCGGAAGTAATAATTTGTTCGTTTCATGTATAAGTTAAATATAATACACACACACACACACACATATATATAAATTACGGATTGCTTCGATTTCTTCGATTTTTGCTGACACTTAGTAATACTTAAAGTTGGTGCCACTTAGTTATTTAACGGATTGCTTCAATTTTTATTGACACTTACACTATAAGAAAAGTGAGTTTTAGCAACGGTCTATTACAACGACCATAAAAATCGTTACAATACATATACCTTTTATAACGATTATTTTAATGTCGTTTCTAAATATAATTATTTTACGATGCCTAATAAAATCGTTATTAAAAGTTATACTTTTAGCAACGACTTAATTTATATCGTTTTTAAAGATAATTATTTTACAACGACTAATCATGTCATTGTAAATTATTTGCTTTACCAACGATTTAATATGTGTCGTTTTTAAATATTATCATTTCACAACGACAAATAATTTCGTTGCTAAAAGAAAGAAGAAATAGTTAAAATCCCACATTAAAAATAAGTGAAATGAGAATGATGCATTCTCACTATAAAAGAAATCCACCCTTTACTATATAAATAATTTTTACTTTTGTTGTAATATATCAATCAAAAAATAAAAAATATTAAATTTTAATAATAATTGTATTTTAAATTATAAAAATTATAAAATTATAAAATTATATAACATATTAAAATAATAATCAATATTATAATGTTTTGACAACGACTTTTTATAGTTACTAATAACTTTTAACAACAAATCTTATAGATTTTGTAAAACCTATAGCAACGACCATTATTTAAAAAAGTCGTTATAAAAAAATTACATTACGCCAACACGCACAACCACATTTGTCGTTGTTAAAAACTTTTAACAACCATATTTTAGGTTTTCACAACGACAATTCACGTTTTCAAAAATCAAGTTTCTTGTAGTGTTAGTAACACTTAGTTATTTTAAGGATTGCTCCGATTTTTGTTGACACTTAGTAATACTTACTAGAAAATAAAATTTAAGATACATTGTAATGCCCCGCATTTTTGGAGAAATGTTTAATTGGATTAAATATATTATTTAAGCCAAAGGGAGCTAAAATGAGGGAATTTCCGTAAAGGAGGCGGAAAGTGGCGTTTTGACGAGGGATTAATTTTAATAAAGTTGGACTATATATTAGATAAAGTTAGTTGGAATTAAATTTTATCTCGTATTTGGATATCGAGATAAGCATATTGAGATTTAATGGGAAAATTGGAGAAAATTCCCATTAAATGAAATAAATAATTTTAAAATGGATATTTAAATAATATCCGTAAATTTTGTCATTTGGATTATTCAAAGAGAATCCAAAAATATTTGGAATATTATTTTAAAATACGGGTTTAAGCGTGACTAATAAATTATACGGCTAAACAATAGATTTTGAGGATAAGGCGACAATTAATATTTTGGAATAAAAGAAAAAAAAAATATAGTCCGTATAATTTATAATCGAACAAAGTTTGGAATTAGCCCGAGAAAGTTAGCGACGTGATTAATTAATAAGATTAATTATTATGGATCTTAAATTATAAATAAGTGGAAATAAGAGATTAAGTGATTTGGGTTAAGTTTGAGGATTGGATTAAAAGAGCCCATTTGAAATAGTAAGCCCAATCTCTTTTCTTTGAAGTCTAAAGTCTAGACACATAGCATTTCCAGAAGCTTCAATCTCTCATAACATTCATCTGCAACCTTCTACATTCAAGAACATGGAGAAAATAGGGTTCATGATTTAGTTTCAAACTTAAGGACCCACTTCTAAGAAGGATTAAATTGGTCATCTAGCATCCAATTGAAGCTGAAATTAGAGGTAAGAATCCTTAATCCATGGATGAAAATCAAGATTTTATGTTAAAATTTTATAAGTGTTCAATTGGGTTTCTAGTTGCATGTGTTAAGAATTAACATTAGATGATGAATTACTAAGTTTGAGGCTAGTAAAATTGTGAATTGAGGGCTGGAAATTTTGGGTTTAAGTAATGATATTATGGTTAAACAAGTATTGATAGGGATTAAAAAGTTGGATTAGATTAATCTAATAAAAAATTGAATTGGGATGAGTCTTAATCAATTAGTATTAGAGAACTCATGATTTTCAAAAGCTGGAAATTTTCTAATTATCACAAAATTATGATTTTTGAAAACCGGAAATTGGAGTCGGGTTTTGACGGAGGCATGGTGGCCGGTGAGAGACCGGTCAGGCCGTGGCGGCCTGACCCGTCTGCTCTGTTGAGCAGACCCAAGTCTGCTCAACAAGAGCAGGCGAGGTCTGCTCTAAAAGAGCAGGCCTGTGTCTGCTCTAAAAGAGCAGACCTGGTCTGCTCAAAAAGAGCAGACCGGCTGCTCTTAAGGAGCAGACCAGCTGGTCTGCTCAATGGGCAGACCAGCCGGTCGCTCCGGACCTGCGTGCCGCCGGAAATTTTCCGTAATTGGGGTATTTTCTGAATTTTAAAAAGGTTAATTTAAGCGTTAATGTAGAGTTGAAATTGAAAATTTTAATAAGTTTGATATATAATTTTCAAATGGAAGTTAAATGGATTATATCATAAAATTGTTATTAAATGTAAAACTTTAAAAGGATGAGGTTTGTAATGTCTAAGCAAATTTAATTTAAGTGAGGAGGTTTAAAGAATGATTTTAGAATTTGGGGATTTATGTGGATTATGACATAAATTAAAATCAAGCCTAAGTGCTTGAATGTAGAATTTAAAGTATAAAATAAAGTAAGTTGGGATTTAGCTTAAGTGTTTAATATGTAGGGATTGAAAATGTTTGATTACAAGATTTATTACGTAGTAAGTCGACTTGGTTAAATAGGATATTAAGAAGGCAAGAATAAAAATGGATGGATTTAGAGCCAAGTCAAGCGTAAGCGCTTGAATAGAAAAGCGAAAGTTTGTAAAAGTGAAATAGTTTTATGAGTTAAAATGTTAATTTAGCACTTGTTCGTATTATAGATTCTACGCTTTATCGGATTGGAGAATTAGAGGAATTGGAGTTAAGCAACGGGCTATATTATATTTTACATTTGGAAAATTTGGATTAAGCGATCAAGGTGAGTTCGCGATTTACTCTCGTTATTGTTATTTTATATGAATATGGTTACATGAATTTAATTATTGAACGCTTTAATTCAAGAACCTACATATTTACTTATAAAAATAATTCTAGTATTATTAAGACTTCATTAGTGTAGTTTCAAAAGTATAAGTTATAATTTTTTATTAATAACCTATTTTATCCTATAAACACTTAAAGTACATTATATCGTATAAAAGGGTCGCATACGAATAAAGTTGAAATTTTAATATTTTACGTTCTACTTTGTTATCGAATTATTATGTTCATTGATTTATTTAAGAGTATTATGAGTAAAAACAATTAGTGCCATATTGTAGTTACGCCTTCGAAAAGATGCATATTGTTTTAATTAGTATGGGGCGTATAATAAAGAATGTTTATTTATACAAGAAGTTTATAAACGCTTAATAAAGTACTTGTTACCTTAATAGTTTTATTTAAATATATATTTATTACGTGAAGTTTTATTAGACCCAATAAGTGATCCGTGGGGAAACGAGCTACCTATTGGGCGTCAATAGGCTGTGTGATCACCAGAATTGATACGAGTCTAGGCGTCTATGGTCAATATCTTGAAATGGTTAATTATGAATATCGATCGATTAATGGATTAAGGAGGACAAAAAGAAAATTGAGACACCAGGTAACTCGGTCGAACTATCTCGGGACCTGTGTCTCGTGGGTAACTCGGTCGAATTATCTCGGGACCCACAACTTGGGATTAAGTAGTGGCATGATGTAACTCGGTCGAATTATCTCGGGACTATGCCACGTGGTAGCGGGTAACTCGGTCGAATTATCTCGGGACCCGGCCACTCGGACGATATAATTGAAAAGTGATTATTATCAATTATGTCCAATAAGTCCGTAGCACTTGGGTTTAGGGTTTCGATACGGATCCGATATTGGAAGTCATTAAACTATATTTTTAAGTTTATTATCAAAATATGTTTAATCTATCGTTGTTATTAAAATATGTTTAATTTACGTTTATTACCAAGTTATGTTTATTGTGAGTTTTCGATTGGTTATAAAGAAAAATGTATTTGTTTAGTAATGCGACCTCGGTTTTAATTATAATAGCGATAGTAAATTGTGAACTCACTCAGCTATGTCTGACCCGTTGATTTCTAAATTTTTCAGGCGTTCAGTAGATAGCGATCAGGTCGAGCCTCCACTCCTTGTTTCGGAAGGCTCCTTACTTTTTGCGTGTACAGCTTCTGACTCTCTAGCGCTGCAGTAGTTCAGACGTATACTTTTGTCGAGGTCCTATTAGCGGTTTATTGTATTTTGGTTTAGTAACCGCTCATGTCTATATCCTTTTGTTAGGCCTCGTTTTCTGATTAACAAACAAACATCAGAGGTAGCTTTAGTTTAAAACGCTTAATATATGTATTTTGTAAATGCTTAGAATGATACTTAGCGATATTTATATATATGTGTGTGCGGTTGTACAAGTCTGTTGTGCGACGTGGTTTGAGATTTTACAGGTGTTGGTTAGTTAAAAGTACATCCGTTATACTGCCAAATTTTTGAAAATGAAATACTTAAGTTTTAAAATGATTTATAAACGCGAAAATTTTTTAAGTAAATTTTAGGCTTGCTACGGGTTTTGGAACCAAAATTCCCATTCCCTAGCGCCGGTCGCGACTCGAGAAATCGGGTCGTGACAAAGTTGGTATCAGAGCAGTTGGTCCCGGATACCACTGCTTTAGGAGAGTCTACCTAGGAAACTACTGCAGCATAGGGTTTGTGTCATGTCTTGTTTTGAAATCGTTATTGTTATAAATTCTTAATGTGTTTTAGGTATGAAATATTAATATAGACTAGTGCTAGGTATAACATATTAAATTATGCATATTGTGTGTGAATAACGATTTAGAATGTGTATAGTATCTTATCGTGAAATTGTTTATATTGTAGTATGCCTGGATATAGGAGAGCACGAGTTTATGCAATGTCTGATGAGGAGGAAGCGCCTCCTGCTCAACAAGTTAGGCTAGGCAATGGTGGGCCACCTGAAGTCCATCAAAATGGGTTTTTAGCTGATGGCGAAGGATCGCCAGAAATCCATCAGAATGGGGTTATGAATAATGGAAATGGAAGAGTTGAAGCTCGGGTTAGATCAGTAACACCTGAAGAGTTACCTGTAGAGGAGGAGGAAGAGCCTAGTGAGGAAAGTGAACAAGAAGAGGATCCATCGGAAGATCCTTCTGAAGACTCTGACGTTGAGGTGTTTAGGAGCGGGCAGTTTTGGTCCGAGACTCATAGGTATCGTGATCATAGAGAAGTAGCGGCTTTGAGGGCCAATCAGGCGGAGGCAAGTTTGAATAGCCTCAGAGCAATGTTGAACACCTATTCTAGGGGTGTGCTCTCTATAGAAACTTACACTAGTGAGTTTCTTCGTATGATGCAAGCGGTTCCGCAAACTGGTAGGGATAATGAGGAAGTGAACCGTCGCTAAGTTAGAGGCTTAGGACCGGACTTTGCTGAGTTGTTTGATTTCACAGATGAACATATGGGATCATTAGCTAGTAGGGCTGCGGAAATAGTAAGTGAGCGTGAGTGGAATGATAATCCTGTCCAGCCTTTTTACTTCCCTCGTGAGAGGCCAGTGTCTCCGGTCCATAGAGATGAAGCTTCCGGATCGGTAGCTAGGGGAGTTAACGCTCCAAGGCGAGCTAGAGGACCTAGGATGAGGGTAGTGCGTCGAGGACGTAGGGCACCTGGTCAAGCCGCACCAGGTATTATTTAAATATGTGCATAACTTATGTTTATGATAAATGTTAATAGATAGGACAAGTAAAATGATGCGTAAATAAAAAAGCGTGAATTGAAAGGAATTTTAATTAAGTAGAACCCTTAAGTATGTTGCCTTAAAGAAGGAAATTCAGTTAGTAGAATTAAACTTAGCATAAAAAATTACTAAAGCTAAGAATCGCATAATTTATTAAATAAAATATGATTAGGATTATAGTACGAATAATAGATAGTAAAGTAAATCGTACAAGAATGGCATAGTGGGATTTATTTTAAAATTAAAACGAAAATAATGAGATAAATTATAGCTTTATGTTAAAGAATAACAAACGGCCAATAATGAAAATCTAATAAGCCATAATTTGACAAATTGAATAATATAATGCTTAGGCGAGGGAGTTAAGCATAACTCATTTAGTTGGTATAAGTAAACAAAAATAGGAACGTCACGGAGTTTTAGTCTGGAGGACTTACAAGTTTGTTATTATAAAACTATTTTACGATTTTTAATGGTACAATTGTGCGCAGACCCTGCATGAGGCATGTCATTCAAATCACCATAAAGTCATATTGACATTAGTATATGTATATATATTTTATATATAAAACAATTTTTTTTAAAAACAATAGATCATGCATCATACATATGCATATTCCAAAGAAAAGTGATTTGAAATTGCAACTCTTTAGTGATGAGAGGTGTCATCACTCTGTGGCGCAATTGTACTAAAAAATTTTCAATATCGATAAAGTGATTTACGATGATTTTGAAGAGAAAAGTTGAAATTGCCGGCAAAGTGAAAGTGTTTGAGCTATTTCAAAATGTGTAAGCTAATTCGGACAAAAGACTCTGTGACGATAATAACTATGATTAGTAAATTCGAAAGAACAAATATTTAGAATCAAATAGGATGGAGCCTCTAAGAATGTACGGAATTTTTTTTTTAGAACTTGACATAAAATAAATTACGAATTGTTAATTATAATAAAATGAAATAGGAAATAAAATCGATGAGAACAAAAGATAGTATGAGCAAAGTGGCTAATCATGAAAGTTATAATGGACGAGGGAAAGTTCAAGAAAGTTTTGGAGCTAAAGGCTGACAATACATAAATAATGTCTGACGCATCAAATGTGTCAAATTTAAATTAAGTCAAAACGAAAAGTGGAAAATAGAAATGAAGTGTAAAGTGTGTATTTAAAGAATATAATAAACAATAGGTAATTTTAAGTGATTTATTTAATAGTTAAAAGTTACTATTAAAGTTACTATTAAGAAGGGAGTTATTAAATTTAAGAAAAGAAAAAGGAAAATTTAAATAAGAGACTAAGACAGCTTCTTTGGAAGCAATTTTGGGCGTGCTCGTCGAGATTTTTCGTAAAACCTATTAATGACACGCCAAGGGGGGTATGTCGTAAAGGATAACGACAAACCCATATCGATTTCAGAAAGCGAGACCTGCCTTAGGCAAGCAGGCAAACATATACCCTTAAGTAAGCCTATAAGTTAAAGGAAACCTAAGTTTAAAACCTACATAGGAAAGCCAATTCTGGATCAATTTCCGATCCCAAGAGGCGTTATTTCGGACTTGGGACCAAAATGAAAGTTGTAGACGGTGTTACATAGAATGAGTTTCAAGTGATAGATTAAAATTTGGATAGATTTTAAATGTTGGTTTTGTGGCCTGAAGTGGGCTAAAAACCTAAAGTTTACAAAATTAAGAAAAAGTGAATTTTAGTTAGTTTGGAAAACTAACTACGTGATGCATGGATTACATAATACAAAATAAGTATAAGTTTTAGAAAATCGTAGAATAAAATATTTTATGAGATTGTGCCTTAAGGGAATGGCGGAAGTAGTGAGCACTACCAAAGGAAAAGTTGATATTAAAATAATTGGATGATAAGCATTATAAGAAAATTCGAGGACGAATTTTTTTTTAGGGGGGAAGAATGTAATGCCCCGCATTTTTGGAGAAATGTTTAATTGGATTAAATATATTATTTAAGCCAAAGGGAGCTAAAATGAGGGAATTTCCGTAAAGGAGGCGGAAAGTGGCGTTTTGACGAGGGATTAATTTTAATAAAGTTGGACTATATATTAGATAAAGTTAGTTGGAATTAAATTTTATCTCGTATTTGGATATCGAGATAAGCATATTGAGATTTAATGGGAAAATTGGAGAAAATTCCCATTAAATGAAATAAATAATTTTAAAATGGATATTTAAATAATATCCGTAAATTTTGTCATTTGGATTATTCAAAGAGAATCCAAAAATATTTGGAATATTATTTTAAAATACGGGTTTAAGCGTGGCTAATAAATTATACGGCTAAACAATAGATTTTGAGGATAAGGCGACAATTAATATTTTGGAATAAAAGAAAAAAAAAAATATAGTCCGTATAATTTATAATCGAACAAAGTTTGGAATTAGCCCGAGAAAGTTAGCGACGTGATTAATTAATAAGATTAATTATTATGGATCTTAAATTATAAATAAGTGGAAATAAGAGATTAAGTGATTTGGGTTAAGTTTGAGGATTGGATTAAAAGAGCCCATTTGAAATAGTAAGCCCAATATCTTTTCTTTGAAGTCTAAAGTCTAGACACATAGCATTTCCAAAAGCTTCAATCTCTCATAACATTCATCTTCAACCTTCTACATTCAAGAACATGGAGAAAATAGGGTTCATGATTTAGTTTCAAACTTAAGGACCCACTTCTAAGAAGGATTAAATTGGTCATCTAGCATCCAATTGAAGCTGAAATTAGAGGTAAGAATCCTTAATCCATGGATGAAAATCAAGATTTTATGTTAAAATTTTATAAGTGTTCAATTGGGTTTCTAGTTGCATGTGTTAAGAATTAACATTAGATGATGAATTACTAAGTTTGAGGCTAGTAAAATTGTGAATTGAGGGCTGGAAATTTTGGGTTTAAGTAATGATATTATGGTTAAACAAGTATTGATAGGGATTAAAAAGTTGGATTAGATTAATCTAATAAAAAATTGAATTGGGATGAGTCTTAATCAATTAGTATTAGAGAACTCATGATTTTCAAAAGCTGGAAATTTTCTAATTATCACAAAATTATGATTTTTGAAAACCGGAAATTGGAGTCGGGTTTTGACGGAGGCATGGTGGCCGGTGAGAGACCGGTCAGGCCGTGGCGGCCTGACCCGTCTGCTCTGTTGAGCAGACCCAAGTCTGCTCAACAAGAGCAGGCGAGGTCTGCTCTAAAAGAGCAGGCCTGTGTCTGCTCTAAAAGAGCAGACCTGGTCTGCTCAAAAAGAGCAGACCGGCTGCTCTTAAGGAGCAGACCAGCTGGTCTGCTCAATGGGCAGACCAGCCGGTCGCTCCGGACCTGCGTGCCGCCGGAAATTTTCCGTAATTGGGGTATTTTCTGAATTTTAAAAAGGTTAATTTAAGCGTTAATGTAGAGTTGAAATTGAAAATTTTAATAAGTTTGATATATAATTTTCAAATGGAAGTTAAATGGATTATATCATAAAATTGTTATTAAATGTAAAACTTTAAAAGGATGAGGTTTGTAATGTCTAAGCAAATTTAATTTAAGTGAGGAGGTTTAAAGAATGATTTTAGAATTTGGGGATTTATGTGGATTATGACATAAATTAAAATCAAGCCTAAGTGCTTGAATGTAGAATTTAAAGTATAAAATAAAGTAAGTTGGGATTTAGCTTAAGTGTTTAATATGTAGGGATTGAAAATGTTTGATTACAAGATTTATTACGTAGTAAGTCGACTTGGTTAAATAGGATATTAAGAAGGCAAGAATAAAAATGGATGGATTTAGAGCCAAGTCAAGCGTAAGCGCTTGAATAGAAAAGCGAAAGTTTGTAAAAGTGAAATAGTTTTATGAGTTAAAATGTTAATTTAGCACTTGTTCGTATTATAGATTCTACGCTTTATCGGATTGGAGAATTAGAGGAATTGGAGTTAAGCAACGGGCTATATTATATTTTACATTTGGAAAATTTGGATTAAGCGATCAAGGTGAGTTCGCGATTTACTCTCGTTATTGTTATTTTATATGAATATGGTTACATGAATTTAATTATTGAACGCTTTAATTCAAGAACCTACATATTTACTTATAAAAATAATTCTAGTATTATTAAGACTTCATTAGTGTAGTTTCAAAAGTATAAGTTATAATTTTTTATTAATAACCTATTTTATCCTATAAACACTTAAAGTACATTATATCGTATAAAAGGGTCGCATACGAATAAAGTTGAAATTTTAATATTTTACGTTCTACTTTGTTATCGAATTATTATGTTCATTGATTTATTTAAGAGTATTATGAGTAAAAACAATTAGTGCCATATTGTAGTTACGCCTTCGAAAAGATGCATATTGTTTTAATTAGTATGGGGCGTATAATAAAGAATGTTTATTTATACAAGAAGTTTATAAACGCTTAATAAAGTACTTGTTACCTTAATAGTTTTATTTAAATATATATTTATTATGTGAAGTTTTATTAGACCCAATAAGTGATCCGTGGGGAAACGAGCTACCTATTGGGCGTCAATAGGCTGTGTGATCACCAGAATTGATACGAGTCTAGGCGTCTATGGTCAATATCTTGAAATGGTTAATTATGAATATCGATCGATTAATGGATTAAGGAGGACAAAAAGAAAATTGAGACACCAGGTAACTCGGTCGAACTATCTCGGGACCTGTGTCTCGTGGGTAACTCGGTCGAATTATCTCGGGACCCACAACTTGGGATTAAGTAGTGGCATGATGTAACTCGGTCGAATTATCTCGGGACTATGCCACGTGGTAGCGGGTAACTCGGTCGAATTATCTCGGGACCCGGCCACTCGGACGATATAATTGAAAAGTGATTATTATCAATTATGTCCAATAAGTCCGTAGCACTTGGGTTTAGGGTTTCGATACGGATCCGATATTGGAAGTCATTAAACTATATTTTTAAGTTTATTATCAAAATATGTTTAATCTATCGTTGTTATTAAAATATGTTTAATTTACGTTTATTACCAAGTTATGTTTATTGTGAGTTTTCGATTGGTTATAAAGAAAAATGTATTTGTTTAGTAATGCGACCTCGGTTTTAATTATAATAGCGATAGTAAATTGTGAACTCACTCAACTATGTCTGACCCGTTGATTTCTAAATTTTTCAGGCGTTCAGTAGATAGCGATCAGGTCGAGCCTCCACTCCTTGTTTCGGAAGGCTCCTTACGTTTTGCGTGTACAGCTTCTGACTCTCTAGCGCTGCAGTAGTTCAGACGTATACTTTTGTCGAGGTCCTATTAGCGGTTTATTGTATTTTGGTTTAGTAACCGCTCATGTCTATATCCTTTTGTTAGGCCTCGTTTTCTGATTAACAAACAAACATCAGAGGTAGCTTTAGTTTAAAACGCTTAATATATGTATTTTGTAAATGCTTAGAATGATACTTAGCGATATTTATATATATGTGTGTGCGGTTGTACAAGTCTGTTGTGCGACGTGGTTTGAGATTTTACAGGTGTTGGTTAGTTAAAAGTACAACCGTTATACTGCCAAATTTTTGAAAATGAAATACTTAAGTTTTAAAACAATTTATAAACGCGAAAAATTTTTAAGTAAATTTTAGGCTTGCTACGGGTTTTGGAACCAAAATTCCCATTCCCTAGCGCCGGTCGCGACTCGAGAAATCGGGTCGTGACAAAGTTGGTATCAGAGCAGTTGGTCCCGGATACCACTGCTTTAGGAGAGTCTACCTAGGAAACTACTGCAGCATAGGGTTTGTGTCATGTCTTGTTTTGAAATCGTTATTGTTATAAATTCTTAATGTGTTTTAGGTATGAAATATTAATATAGACTAGTGCTAGGTATAACATATTAAATTATGCATATTGTGTGTGAATAACGATTTAGAATGTGTATAGTATCTTATCGTGAAATTGTTTATATTGTAGTATGCCTGGATATAGGAGAGCACGAGTTTATGCAATGTCTGATGAGGAGGAAGCGCCTCCTGCTCAACAAGTTAGGCTAGGCAATGGTGGGCCACCTGAAGTCCATCAAAATGGGTTTTTAGCTGATGGCGAAGGATCGCCAGAAATCCATCAGAATGGGGTTATGAATAATGGAAATGGAAGAGTTGAAGCTCGGGTTAGATCAGTAACACCTGAAGAGTTACCTGTAGAGGAGGAGGAAGAGCCTAGTGAGGAAAGTGAACAAGAAGAGGATCCATCGGAAGATCCTTCTGAAGACTCTGACGTTGAGGTGTTTAGGAGCGGGCAGTTTTGGTCCGAGACTCATAGGTATCGTGATCATAGAGAAGTAGCGGCTTTGAGGGCCAATCAGGCGGAGGCAAGTTTGAATAGCCTCAGAGCAATGTTGAACACCTATTCTAGGGGTGTGCTCTCTATAGAAACTTACACTAGTGAGTTTCTTCGTATGATGCAAGCGGTTCCGCAAACTGGTAGGGATAATGAGGAAGTGAACCGTCGCTAAGTTAGAGGCTTAGGACCGGACTTTGCTGAGTTGTTTGATTTCACAGATGAACATATGGGATCATTAGCTAGTAGGGCTGCGGAAATAGTAAGTGAGCGTGAGTGGAATGATAATCCTGTCCAGCCTTTTTACTTCCCTCGTGAGAGGCCAGTGTCTCCGGTCCATAGAGATGAAGCTTCCGGATCGGTAGCTAGGGGAGTTAACGCTCCAAGGCGAGCTAGAGGACCTAGGATGAGGGTAGTGCGTCGAGGACGTAGGGCACCTGGTCAAGCCGCACCAGGTATTATTTAAATATGTGCATAACTTATGTTTATGATAAATGTTAATAGATAGGACAAGTAAAATGATGCGTAAATAAAAAAGCGTGAATTGAAAGGAATTTTAATTAAGTAGAACCCTTAAGTATGTTGCCTTAAAGAAGGAAATTCAGTTAGTAGAATTAAACTTAGCATAAAAAATTACTAAAGCTAAGAATCGCATAATTTATTAAATAAAATATGATTAGGATTATAGTACGAATAATAGATAGTAAAGTAAATCGTACAAGAATGGCATAGTGGGATTTATTTTAAAATTAAAACGAAAATAATGAGATAAATTATAGCTTTATGTTAAAGAATAACAAACGGCCAATAATGAAAATCTAATAAGCCATAATTTGACAAATTGAATAATATAATGCTTAGGCGAGGGAGTTAAGCATAACTCATTTAGTTGGTATAAGTAAACAAAAATAGGAACGTCACGGAGTTTTAGTCTGGAGGACTTACAAGTTTGTTGTTATAAAACTATTTTACGATTTTTAGTGGTACAATTGTGCGCAGACCCTGCATGAGGCATGTCATTCAAATCACCATAAAGTCATATTGACATTAGTATATGTATATATATTTTATATATAAAACAATTTTTTTTAAAAACAATAGATCATGCATCATACATATGCATATTCCAAAGAAAAGTGATTTGAAATTGCAACTCTTTAGTGATGAGAGGTGTCATCACTCTGTGGCGCAATTGTACTAAAAAATTTTCAATATCGATAAAGTGATTTACGATGATTTTGAAGAGAAAAGTTGAAATTGCCGGCAAAGTGAAAGTGTTTGAGCTATTTCAAAATGTGTAAGCTAATTCGGACAAAAGACTCTGTGACGATAATAACTATGATTAGTAAATTCGAAAGAACAAATATTTAGAATCAAATAGGATGGAGCCTCTAAGAATGTACGGAATTTTTTTTTTAGAACTTGACATAAAATAAATTACGAATTGTTAATTATAATAAAATGAAATAGGAAATAAAATCGATGAGAACAAAAGATAGTATGAGCAAAGTGGCTAATCATGAAAGTTATAATGGACGAGGGAAAGTTCAAGAAAGTTTTGGAGCTAAAGGCTGACAATACATAAATAATGTCTGACGCATCAAATGTGTCAAATTTAAATTAAGTCAAAACGAAAAGTGGAAAATAGAAATGAAGTGTAAAGTGTGTATTTAAAGAATATAATAAACAATAGGTAATTTTAAGTGATTTATTTAATAGTTAAAAGTTACTATTAAAGTTACTATTAAGAAGGGAGTTATTAAATTTAAGAAAAGAAAAAGGAAAATTTAAATAAGAGACTAAGACAGCTTCTTTGGAAGCAATTTTGGGCGTGCTCGTCGAGATTTTTCGTAAAACCTATTAATGACACGCCAAGGGGGGTATGTCGTAAAGGATAACGACAAACCCATATCGATTTCAGAAAGCGAGACCTGCCTTAGGCAAGCAGGCAAACATATACCCTTAAGTAAGCCTATAAGTTAAAGGAAACCTAAGTTTAAAACCTACATAGGAAAGCCAATTCTGGATCAATTTCCGATCCCAAGAGGCGTTATTTCGGACTTGGGACCAAAATGAAAGTTGTAGACGGTGTTACATAGAATGAGTTTCAAGTGATAGATTAAAATTTGGATAGATTTTAAATGTTGGTTTTGTGGCCTGAAGTGGGCTAAAAACCTAAAGTTTACAAAATTAAGAAAAAGTGAATTTTAGTTAGTTTGGAAAACTAACTACGTGATGCATGGATTACATAATACAAAATAAGTATAAGTTTTAGAAAATCGTAGAATAAAATATTTTATGAGATTGTGCCTTAAGGGAATGGCGGAAGTAGTGAGCACTACCAAAGGAAAAGTTGATATTAAAATAATTGGATGATAAGCATTATAAGAAAATTCGAGGACGAATTTTTTTTTAGGGGGGAAGAATGTAATGCCCGCATTTTTGGAGAAATGTTTAGTTGGGTTAATTATATTATTTTAGCCAATTGGAGCTAAAATAAGGAAATTTCCGTAAATGAGGCGGAAAGTGGCGTTTTGACGAGGGATTAATTTTAATAAAGTTGGACTATATATTAGATAAAGTTAGTTGGAATTAAATTTTATCTCGTATTTGGATATCGAGATAAGCATATTGAGATTTAATGGGAAAATTGGAGAAAATTCCCATTAAATGAAATAAATAATTTTAAAATGGATATTTAAATAATATCCGTAAATTTTGTCATTTGGATTATTCAAAGAGAATCCAAAAATATTTGGAATATTATTTTAAAATACGGGTTTAAGCGTGGCTAATAAATTATACGGCTAAACAATAGATTTTGAGGATAAGGCGACAATTAATATTTTGGAATAAAAGAAAAAAAAAAATATAGTCCGTATAATTTATAATCGAACAAAGTTTGGAATTAGCCCGAGAAAGTTAGCGACGTGATTAATTAATAAGATTAATTATTATGGATCTTAAATTATAAATAAGTGGAAATAAGAGATTAAGTGATTTGGGTTAAGTTTGAGGATTGGATTAAAAGAGCCCATTTGAAATAGTAAGCCCAATATCTTTTCTTTGAAGTCTAAAGTCTAGACACATAGCATTTCCAAAAGCTTCAATCTCTCATAACATTCATCTTCAACCTTCTACATTCAAGAACATGGAGAAAATAGGGTTCATGATTTAGTTTCAAACTTAAGGACCCACTTCTAAGAAGGATTAAATTGGTCATCTAGCATCCAATTGAAGCTGAAATTAGAGGTAAGAATCCTTAATCCATGGATGAAAATCAAGATTTTATGTTAAAATTTTATAAGTGTTCAATTGGGTTTCTAGTTGCATGTGTTAAGAATTAACATTAGATGATGAATTACTAAGTTTGAGGCTAGTAAAATTGTGAATTGAGGGCTGGAAATTTTGGGTTTAAGTAATGATATTATGGTTAAACAAGTATTGATAGGGATTAAAAAGTTGGATTAGATTAATCTAATAAAAAATTGAATTGGGATGAGTCTTAATCAATTAGTATTAGAGAACTCATGATTTTCAAAAGCTGGAAATTTTCTAATTATCACAAAATTATGATTTTTGAAAACCGGAAATTGGAGTCGGGTTTTGACGGAGGCATGGTGGCCGGTGAGAGACCGGTCAGGCCGTGGCGGCCTGACCCGTCTGCTCTGTTGAGCAGACCCAAGTCTGCTCAACAAGAGCAGGCGAGGTCTGCTCTAAAAGAGCAGGCCTGTGTCTGCTCTAAAAGAGCAGACCTGGTCTGCTCAAAAAGAGCAGACCGGCTGCTCTTAAGGAGCAGACCAGCTGGTCTGCTCAATGGGCAGACCAGCCGGTCGCTCCGGACCTGCGTGCCGCCGGAAATTTTCCGTAATTGGGGTATTTTCTGAATTTTAAAAAGGTTAATTTAAGCGTTAATGTAGAGTTGAAATTGAAAATTTTAATAAGTTTGATATATAATTTTCAAATGGAAGTTAAATGGATTATATCATAAAATTGTTATTAAATGTAAAACTTTAAAAGGATGAGGTTTGTAATGTCTAAGCAAATTTAATTTAAGTGAGGAGGTTTAAAGAATGATTTTAGAATTTGGGGATTTATGTGGATTATGACATAAATTAAAATCAAGCCTAAGTGCTTGAATGTAGAATTTAAAGTATAAAATAAAGTAAGTTGGGATTTAGCTTAAGTGTTTAATATGTAGGGATTGAAAATGTTTGATTACAAGATTTATTACGTAGTAAGTCGACTTGGTTAAATAGGATATTAAGAAGGCAAGAATAAAAATGGATGGATTTAGAGCCAAGTCAAGCGTAAGCGCTTGAATAGAAAAGCGAAAGTTTGTAAAAGTGAAATAGTTTTATGAGTTAAAATGTTAATTTAGCACTTGTTCGTATTATAGATTCTACGCTTTATCGGATTGGAGAATTAGAGGAATTGGAGTTAAGCAACGGGCTATATTATATTTTACATTTGGAAAATTTGGATTAAGCGATCAAGGTGAGTTCGCGATTTACTCTCGTTATTGTTATTTTATATGAATATGGTTACATGAATTTAATTATTGAACGCTTTAATTCAAGAACCTACATATTTACTTATAAAAATAATTCTAGTATTATTAAGACTTCATTAGTGTAGTTTCAAAAGTATAAGTTATAATTTTTTATTAATAACCTATTTTATCCTATAAACACTTAAAGTACATTATATCGTATAAAAGGGTCGCATACGAATAAAGTTGAAATTTTAATATTTTACGTTCTACTTTGTTATCGAATTATTATGTTCATTGATTTATTTAAGAGTATTATGAGTAAAAACAATTAGTGCCATATTGTAGTTACGCCTTCGAAAAGATGCATATTGTTTTAATTAGTATGGGGCGTATAATAAAGAATGTTTATTTATACAAGAAGTTTATAAACGCTTAATAAAGTACTTGTTACCTTAATAGTTTTATTTAAATATATATTTATTACGTGAAGTTTTATTAGACCCAATAAGTGATCCGTGGGGAAACGAGCTACCTATTGGGCGTCAATAGGCTGTGTGATCACCAGAATTGATACGAGTCTAGGCGTCTATGGTCAATATCTTGAAATGGTTAATTATGAATATCGATCGATTAATGGATTAAGGAGGACAAAAAGAAAATTGAGACACCAGGTAACTCGGTCGAACTATCTCGGGACCTGTGTCTCGTGGGTAACTCGGTCGAATTATCTCGGGACCCACAACTTGGGATTAAGTAGTGGCATGATGTAACTCGGTCGAATTATCTCGGGACTATGCCACGTGGTAGCGGGTAACTCGGTCGAATTATCTCGGGACCCGGCCACTCGGACGATATAATTGAAAAGTGATTATTATCAATTATGTCCAATAAGTCCGTAGCACTTGGGTTTAGGGTTTCGATACGGATCCGATATTGGAAGTCATTAAACTATATTTTTAAGTTTATTATCAAAATATGTTTAATCTATCGTTGTTATTAAAATATGTTTAATTTACGTTTATTACCAAGTTATGTTTATTGTGAGTTTTCGATTGGTTATAAAGAAAAATGTATTTGTTTAGTAATGCGACCTCGGTTTTAATTATAATAGCGATAGTAAATTGTGAACTCACTCAGCTATGTCTGACCCGTTGATTTCTAAATTTTTCAGGCGTTCAGTAGATAGCGATCAGGTCGAGCCTCCACTCCTTGTTTCGGAAGGCTCCTTACTTTTTGCGTGTACAGCTTCTGACTCTCTAGCGCTGCAGTAGTTCAGACGTATACTTTTGTCGAGGTCCTATTAGCGGTTTATTGTATTTTGGTTTAGTAACCGCTCATGTCTATATCCTTTTGTTAGGCCTCGTTTTCTGATTAACAAACAAACATCAGAGGTAGCTTTAGTTTAAAACGCTTAATATATGTATTTTGTAAATGCTTAGAATGATACTTAGCGATATTTATATATATGTGTGTGCGGTTGTACAAGTCTGTTGTGCGACGTGGTTTGAGATTTTACAGGTGTTGGTTAGTTAAAAGTACAACCGTTATACTGCCAAATTTTTGAAAATGAAATACTTAAGTTTTAAAACAATTTATAAACGCGAAAAATTTTTAAGTAAATTTTAGGCTTGCTACGGGTTTTGGAACCAAAATTCCCATTCCCTAGCGCCGGTCGCGACTCGAGAAATCGGGTCGTGACAAAGTTGGTATCAGAGCAGTTGGTCCCGGATACCACTGCTTTAGGAGAGTCTACCTAGGAAACTACTGCAGCATAGGGTTTGTGTCATGTCTTGTTTTGAAATCGTTATTGTTATAAATTCTTAATGTGTTTTAGGTATGAAATATTAATATAGACTAGTGCTAGGTATAACATATTAAATTATGCATATTGTGTGTGAATAACGATTTAGAATGTGTATAGTATCTTATCGTGAAATTGTTTATATTGTAGTATGCCTGGATATAGGAGAGCACGAGTTTATGCAATGTCTGATGAGGAGGAAGCGCCTCCTGCTCAACAAGTTAGGCTAGGCAATGGTGGGCCACCTGAAGTCCATCAAAATGGGTTTTTAGCTGATGGCGAAGGATCGCCAGAAATCCATCAGAATGGGGTTATGAATAATGGAAATGGAAGAGTTGAAGCTCGGGTTAGATCAGTAACACCTGAAGAGTTACCTGTAGAGGAGGAGGAAGAGCCTAGTGAGGAAAGTGAACAAGAAGAGGATCCATCGGAAGATCCTTCTGAAGACTCTGACGTTGAGGTGTTTAGGAGCGGGCAGTTTTGGTCCGAGACTCATAGGTATCGTGATCATAGAGAAGTAGCGGCTTTGAGGGCCAATCAGGCGGAGGCAAGTTTGAATAGCCTCAGAGCAATGTTGAACACCTATTCTAGGGGTGTGCTCTCTATAGAAACTTACACTAGTGAGTTTCTTCGTATGATGCAAGCGGTTCCGCAAACTGGTAGGGATAATGAGGAAGTGAACCGTCGCTAAGTTAGAGGCTTAGGACCGGACTTTGCTGAGTTGTTTGATTTCACAGATGAACATATGGGATCATTAGCTAGTAGGGCTGCGGAAATAGTAAGTGAGCGTGAGTGGAATGATAATCCTGTCCAGCCTTTTTACTTCCCTCGTGAGAGGCCAGTGTCTCCGGTCCATAGAGATGAAGCTTCCGGATCGGTAGCTAGGGGAGTTAACGCTCCAAGGCGAGCTAGAGGACCTAGGATGAGGGTAGTGCGTCGAGGACGTAGGGCACCTGGTCAAGCCGCACCAGGTATTATTTAAATATGTGCATAACTTATGTTTATGATAAATGTTAATAGATAGGACAAGTAAAATGATGCGTAAATAAAAAAGCGTGAATTGAAAGGAATTTTAATTAAGTAGAACCCTTAAGTATGTTGCCTTAAAGAAGGAAATTCAGTTAGTAGAATTAAACTTAGCATAAAAAATTACTAAAGCTAAGAATCGCATAATTTATTAAATAAAATATGATTAGGATTATAGTACGAATAATAGATAGTAAAGTAAATCGTACAAGAATGGCATAGTGGGATTTATTTTAAAATTAAAACGAAAATAATGAGATAAATTATAGCTTTATGTTAAAGAATAACAAACGGCCAATAATGAAAATCTAATAAGCCATAATTTGACAAATTGAATAATATAATGCTTAGGCGAGGGAGTTAAGCATAACTCATTTAGTTGGTATAAGTAAACAAAAATAGGAACGTCACGGAGTTTTAGTCTGGAGGACTTACAAGTTTGTTATTATAAAACTATTTTACGATTTTTAGTGGTACAATTGTGCGCAGACCCTGCATGAGGCATGTCATTCAAATCACCATAAAGTCATATTGACATTAGTATATGTATATATATTTTATATATAAAACAATTTTTTTTAAAAACAATAGATCATGCATCATACATATGCATATTCCAAAGAAAAGTGATTTGAAATTGCAACTCTTTAGTGATGAGAGGTGTCATCACTCTGTGGCGCAATTGTACTAAAAAATTTTCAATATCGATAAAGTGATTTACGATGATTTTGAAGAGAAAAGTTGAAATTGCCGGCAAAGTGAAAGTGTTTGAGCTATTTCAAAATGTGTAAGCTAATTCGGACAAAAGACTCTGTGACGATAATAACTATGATTAGTAAATTCGAAAGAACAAATATTTAGAATCAAATAGGATGGAGCCTCTAAGAATGTACGGAATTTTTTTTTTAGAACTTGACATAAAATAAATTACGAATTGTTAATTATAATAAAATGAAATAGGAAATAAAATCGATGAGAACAAAAGATAGTATGAGCAAAGTGGCTAATCATGAAAGTTATAATGGACGAGGGAAAGTTCAAGAAAGTTTTGGAGCTAAAGGCTGACAATACATAAATAATGTCTGACGCATCAAATGTGTCAAATTTAAATTAAGTCAAAACGAAAAGTGGAAAATAGAAATGAAGTGTAAAGTGTGTATTTAAAGAATATAATAAACAATAGGTAATTTTAAGTGATTTATTTAATAGTTAAAAGTTACTATTAAAGTTACTATTAAGAAGGGAGTTATTAAATTTAAGAAAAGAAAAAGGAAAATTTAAATAAGAGACTAAGACAGCTTCTTTGGAAGCAATTTTGGGCGTGCTCGTCGAGATTTTTCGTAAAACCTATTAATGACACGCCAAGGGGGGTATGTCGTAAAGGATAACGACAAACCCATATCGATTTCAGAAAGCGAGACCTGCCTTAGGCAAGCAGGCAAACATATACCCTTAAGTAAGCCTATAAGTTAAAGGAAACCTAAGTTTAAAACCTACATAGGAAAGCCAATTCTGGATCAATTTCCGATCCCAAGAGGCGTTATTTCGGACTTGGGACCAAAATGAAAGTTGTAGACGGTGTTACATAGAATGAGTTTCAAGTGATAGATTAAAATTTGGATAGATTTTAAATGTTGGTTTTGTGGCCTGAAGTGGGCTAAAAACCTAAAGTTTACAAAATTAAGAAAAAGTGAATTTTAGTTAGTTTGGAAAACTAACTACGTGATGCATGGATTACATAATACAAAATAAGTATAAGTTTTAGAAAATCGTAGAATAAAATATTTTATGAGATTGTGCCTTAAGGGAATGGCGGAAGTAGTGAGCACTACCAAAGGAAAAGTTGATATTAAAATAATTGGATGATAAGCATTATAAGAAAATTCGAGGACGAATTTTTTTTTAGGGGGGAAGAATGTAATGCCCCGCATTTTTGGAGAAATGTTTAATTGGATTAAATATATTATTTAAGCCAAAGGGAGCTAAAATGAGGGAATTTCCGTAAAGGAGGCGGAAAGTGGCGTTTTGACGAGGGATTAATTTTAATAAAGTTGGACTATATATTAGATAAAGTTAGTTGGAATTAAATTTTATCTCGTATTTGGATATCGAGATAAGCATATTGAGATTTAATGGGAAAATTGGAGAAAATTCCCATTAAATGAAATAAATAATTTTAAAATGGATATTTAAATAATATCCGTAAATTTTGTCATTTGGATTATTCAAAGAGAATCCAAAAATATTTGGAATATTATTTTAAAATACGGGTTTAAGCGTGGCTAATAAATTATACGGCTAAACAATAGATTTTGAGGATAAGGCGACAATTAATATTTTGGAATAAAAGAAAAAAAAAAATATAGTCCGTATAATTTATAATCGAACAAAGTTTGGAATTAGCCCGAGAAAGTTAGCGACGTGATTAATTAATAAGATTAATTATTATGGATCTTAAATTATAAATAAGTGGAAATAAGAGATTAAGTGATTTGGGTTAAGTTTGAGGATTGGATTAAAAGAGCCCATTTGAAATAGTAAGCCCAATATCTTTTCTTTGAAGTCTAAAGTCTAGACACATAGCATTTCCAAAAGCTTCAATCTCTCATAACATTCATCTTCAACCTTCTACATTCAAGAACATGGAGAAAATAGGGTTCATGATTTAGTTTCAAACTTAAGGACCCACTTCTAAGAAGGATTAAATTGGTCATCTAGCATCCAATTGAAGCTGAAATTAGAGGTAAGAATCCTTAATCCATGGATGAAAATCAAGATTTTATGTTAAAATTTTATAAGTGTTCAATTGGGTTTCTAGTTGCATGTGTTAAGAATTAACATTAGATGATGAATTACTAAGTTTGAGGCTAGTAAAATTGTGAATTGAGGGCTGGAAATTTTGGGTTTAAGTAATGATATTATGGTTAAACAAGTATTGATAGGGATTAAAAAGTTGGATTAGATTAATCTAATAAAAAATTGAATTGGGATGAGTCTTAATCAATTAGTATTAGAGAACTCATGATTTTCAAAAGCTGGAAATTTTCTAATTATCACAAAATTATGATTTTTGAAAACCGGAAATTGGAGTCGGGTTTTGACGGAGGCATGGTGGCCGGTGAGAGACCGGTCAGGCCGTGGCGGCCTGACCCGTCTGCTCTGTTGAGCAGACCCAAGTCTGCTCAACAAGAGCAGGCGAGGTCTGCTCTAAAAGAGCAGGCCTGTGTCTGCTCTAAAAGAGCAGACCTGGTCTGCTCAAAAAGAGCAGACCGGCTGCTCTTAAGGAGCAGACCAGCTGGTCTGCTCAATGGGCAGACCAGCCGGTCGCTCCGGACCTGCGTGCCGCCGGAAATTTTCCGTAATTGGGGTATTTTCTGAATTTTAAAAAGGTTAATTTAAGCGTTAATGTAGAGTTGAAATTGAAAATTTTAATAAGTTTGATATATAATTTTCAAATGGAAGTTAAATGGATTATATCATAAAATTGTTATTAAATGTAAAACTTTAAAAGGATGAGGTTTGTAATGTCTAAGCAAATTTAATTTAAGTGAGGAGGTTTAAAGAATGATTTTAGAATTTGGGGATTTATGTGGATTATGACATAAATTAAAATCAAGCCTAAGTGCTTGAATGTAGAATTTAAAGTATAAAATAAAGTAAGTTGGGATTTAGCTTAAGTGTTTAATATGTAGGGATTGAAAATGTTTGATTACAAGATTTATTACGTAGTAAGTCGACTTGGTTAAATAGGATATTAAGAAGGCAAGAATAAAAATGGATGGATTTAGAGCCAAGTCAAGCGTAAGCGCTTGAATAGAAAAGCGAAAGTTTGTAAAAGTGAAATAGTTTTATGAGTTAAAATGTTAATTTAGCACTTGTTCGTATTATAGATTCTACGCTTTATCGGATTGGAGAATTAGAGGAATTGGAGTTAAGCAACGGGCTATATTATATTTTACATTTGGAAAATTTGGATTAAGCGATCAAGGTGAGTTCGCGATTTACTCTCGTTATTGTTATTTTATATGAATATGGTTACATGAATTTAATTATTGAACGCTTTAATTCAAGAACCTACATATTTACTTATAAAAATAATTCTAGTATTATTAAGACTTCATTAGTGTAGTTTCAAAAGTATAAGTTATAATTTTTTATTAATAACCTATTTTATCCTATAAACACTTAAAGTACATTATATCGTATAAAAGGGTCGCATACGAATAAAGTTGAAATTTTAATATTTTACGTTCTACTTTGTTATCGAATTATTATGTTCATTGATTTATTTAAGAGTATTATGAGTAAAAACAATTAGTGCCATATTGTAGTTACGCCTTCGAAAAGATGCATATTGTTTTAATTAGTATGGGGCGTATAATAAAGAATGTTTATTTATACAAGAAGTTTATAAACGCTTAATAAAGTACTTGTTACCTTAATAGTTTTATTTAAATATATATTTATTACGTGAAGTTTTATTAGACCCAATAAGTGATCCGTGGGGAAACGAGCTACCTATTGGGCGTCAATAGGCTGTGTGATCACCAGAATTGATACGAGTCTAGGCGTCTATGGTCAATATCTTGAAATGGTTAATTATGAATATCGATCGATTAATGGATTAAGGAGGACAAAAAGAAAATTGAGACACCAGGTAACTCGGTCGAACTATCTCGGGACCTGTGTCTCGTGGGTAACTCGGTCGAATTATCTCGGGACCCACAACTTGGGATTAAGTAGTGGCATGATGTAACTCGGTCGAATTATCTCGGGACTATGCCACGTGGTAGCGGGTAACTCGGTCGAATTATCTCGGGACCCGGCCACTCGGACGATATAATTGAAAAGTGATTATTATCAATTATGTCCAATAAGTCCGTAGCACTTGGGTTTAGGGTTTCGATACGGATCCGATATTGGAAGTCATTAAACTATATTTTTAAGTTTATTATCAAAATATGTTTAATCTATCGTTGTTATTAAAATATGTTTAATTTACGTTTATTACCAAGTTATGTTTATTGTGAGTTTTCGATTGGTTATAAAGAAAAATGTATTTGTTTAGTAATGCGACCTCGGTTTTAATTATAATAGCGATAGTAAATTGTGAACTCACTCAACTATGTCTGACCCGTTGATTTCTAAATTTTTCAGGCGTTCAGTAGATAGCGATCAGGTCGAGCCTCCACTCCTTGTTTCGGAAGGCTCCTTACGTTTTGCGTGTACAGCTTCTGACTCTCTAGCGCTGCAGTAGTTCAGACGTATACTTTTGTCGAGGTCCTATTAGCGGTTTATTGTATTTTGGTTTAGTAACCGCTCATGTCTATATCCTTTTGTTAGGCCTCGTTTTCTGATTAACAAACAAACATCAGAGGTAGCTTTAGTTTAAAACGCTTAATATATGTATTTTGTAAATGCTTAGAATGATACTTAGCGATATTTATATATATGTGTGTGCGGTTGTACAAGTCTGTTGTGCGACGTGGTTTGAGATTTTACAGGTGTTGGTTAGTTAAAAGTACAACCGTTATACTGCCAAATTTTTGAAAATGAAATACTTAAGTTTTAAAACAATTTATAAACGCGAAAATTTTTTAAGTAAATTTTAGGCTTGCTACGGGTTTTGGAACCAAAATTCCCATTCCCTAGCGCCGGTCGCGACTCGAGAAATCGGGTCGTGACAAAGTTGGTATCAGAGCAGTTGGTCCCGGATACCACTGCTTTAGGAGAGTCTACCTAGGAAACTACTGCAGCATAGGGTTTGTGTCATGTCTTGTTTTGAAATCGTTATTGTTATAAATTCTTAATGTGTTTTAGGTATGAAATATTAATATAGACTAGTGCTAGGTATAACATATTAAATTATGCATATTGTGTGTGAATAACGATTTAGAATGTGTATAGTATCTTATCGTGAAATTGTTTATATTGTAGTATGCCTGGATATAGGAGAGCACGAGTTTATGCAATGTCTGATGAGGAGGAAGCGCCTCCTGCTCAACAAGTTAGGCTAGGCAATGGTGGGCCACCTGAAGTCCATCAAAATGGGTTTTTAGCTGATGGCGAAGGATCGCCAGAAATCCATCAGAATGGGGTTATGAATAATGGAAATGGAAGAGTTGAAGCTCGGGTTAGATCAGTAACACCCGAAGAGTTACCTGTAGAGGAGGAGGAAGAGCCTAGTGAGGAAAGTGAACAAGAAGAGGATCCATCGGAAGATCCTTCTGAAGACTCTGACGTTGAGGTGTTTAGGAGCGGGCAGTTTTGGTCCGAGACTCATAGGTATCGTGATCATAGAGAAGTAGCGGCTTTGAGGGCCAATCAGGCGGAGGCAAGTTTGAATAGCCTCAGAGCAATGTTGAACACCTATTCTAGGGGTGTGCTCTCTATAGAAACTTACACTAGTGAGTTTCTTCGTATGATGCAAGCGGTTCCGCAAACTGGTAGGGATAATGAGGAAGTGAACCGTCGCTAAGTTAGAGGCTTAGGACCGGACTTTGCTGAGTTGTTTGATTTCACAGATGAACATATGGGATCATTAGCTAGTAGGGCTGCGGAAATAGTAAGTGAGCGTGAGTGGAATGATAATCCTGTCCAGCCTTTTTACTTCCCTCGTGAGAGGCCAGTGTCTCCGGTCCATAGAGATGAAGCTTCCGGATCGGTAGCTAGGGGAGTTAACGCTCCAAGGCGAGCTAGAGGACCTAGGATGAGGGTAGTGCGTCGAGGACGTAGGGCACCTGGTCAAGCCGCACCAGGTATTATTTAAATATGTGCATAACTTATGTTTATGATAAATGTTAATAGATAGGACAAGTAAAATGATGCGTAAATAAAAAAGCGTGAATTGAAAGGAATTTTAATTAAGTAGAACCCTTAAGTATGTTGCCTTAAAGAAGGAAATTCAGTTAGTAGAATTAAACTTAGCATAAAAAATTACTAAAGCTAAGAATCGCATAATTTATTAAATAAAATATGATTAGGATTATAGTACGAATAATAGATAGTAAAGTAAATCGTACAAGAATGGCATAGTGGGATTTATTTTAAAATTAAAACGAAAATAATGAGATAAATTATAGCTTTATGTTAAAGAATAACAAACGGCCAATAATGAAAATCTAATAAGCCATAATTTGACAAATTGAATAATATAATGCTTAGGCGAGGGAGTTAAGCATAACTCATTTAGTTGGTATAAGTAAACAAAAATAGGAACGTCACGGAGTTTTAGTCTGGAGGACTTACAAGTTTGTTGTTATAAAACTATTTTACGATTTTTAGTGGTACAATTGTGCGCAGACCCTGCATGAGGCATGTCATTCAAATCACCATAAAGTCATATTGACATTAGTATATGTATATATATTTTATATATAAAACAATTTTTTTTTAAAAACAATAGATCATGCATCATACATATGCATATTCCAAAGAAAAGTGATTTGAAATTGCAACTCTTTAGTGATGAGAGGTGTCATCACTCTGTGGCGCAATTGTACTAAAAAATTTTCAATATCGATAAAGTGATTTACGATGATTTTGAAGAGAAAAGTTGAAATTGCCGGCAAAGTGAAAGTGTTTGAGCTATTTCAAAATGTGTAAGCTAATTCGGACAAAAGACTCTGTGACGATAATAACTATGATTAGTAAATTCGAAAGAACAAATATTTAGAATCAAATAGGATGGAGCCTCTAAGAATGTACGGAATTTTTTTTTTAGAACTTGACATAAAATAAATTACGAATTGTTAATTATAATAAAATGAAATAGGAAATAAAATCGATGAGAACAAAAGATAGTATGAGCAAAGTGGCTAATCATGAAAGTTATAATGGACGAGGGAAAGTTCAAGAAAGTTTTGGAGCTAAAGGCTGACAATACATAAATAATGTCTGACGCATCAAATGTGTCAAATTTAAATTAAGTCAAAACGAAAAGTGGAAAATAGAAATGAAGTGTAAAGTGTGTATTTAAAGAATATAATAAACAATAGGTAATTTTAAGTGATTTATTTAATAGTTAAAAGTTACTATTAAAGTTACTATTAAGAAGGGAGTTATTAAATTTAAGAAAAGAAAAAGGAAAATTTAAATAAGAGACTAAGACAGCTTCTTTGGAAGCAATTTTGGGCGTGCTCGTCGAGATTTTTCGTAAAACCTATTAATGACACGCCAAGGGGGGTATGTCGTAAAGGATAACGACAAACCCATATCGATTTCAGAAAGCGAGACCTGCCTTAGGCAAGCAGGCAAACATATACCCTTAAGTAAGCCTATAAGTTAAAGGAAACCTAAGTTTAAAACCTACATAGGAAAGCCAATTCTGGATCAATTTCCGATCCCAAGAAGCGTTATTTCGGACTTGGGACCAAAATGAAAGTTGTAGACGGTGTTACATAGAATGAGTTTCAAGTGATAGATTAAAATTTGGATAGATTTTAAATGTTGGTTTTGTGGCCTGAAGTGGGCTAAAAACCTAAAGTTTACAAAATTAAGAAAAAGTGAATTTTAGTTAGTTTGGAAAACTAACTACGTGATGCATGGATTACATAATACAAAATAAGTATAAGTTTTAGAAAATCGTAGAATAAAATATTTTATGAGATTGTGCCTTAAGGGAATGGCGGAAGTAGTGAGCACTACCAAAGGAAAAGTTGATATTAAAATAATTGGATGATAAGCATTATAAGAAAATTCGAGGACGAATTTTTTTTTAGGGGGGAAGAATGTAATGCCCCGCATTTTTGGAGAAATGTTTAATTGGATTAAATATATTATTTAAGCCAAAGGGAGCTAAAATGAGGGAATTTCCGTAAAGGAGGCGGAAAGTGGCGTTTTGACGAGGGATTAATTTTAATAAAGTTGGACTATATATTAGATAAAGTTAGTTGGAATTAAATTTTATCTCGTATTTGGATATCGAGATAAGCATATTGAGATTTAATGGGAAAATTGGAGAAAATTCCCATTAAATGAAATAAATAATTTTAAAATGGATATTTAAATAATATCCGTAAATTTTGTCATTTGGATTATTCAAAGAGAATCCAAAAATATTTGGAATATTATTTTAAAATACGGGTTTAAGCGTGGCTAATAAATTATACGGCTAAACAATAGATTTTGAGGATAAGGCGACAATTAATATTTTGGAATAAAAGAAAAAAAAAATATAGTCCGTATAATTTATAATCGAACAAAGTTTGGAATTAGCCCGAGAAAGTTAGCGACGTGATTAATTAATAAGATTAATTATTATGGATCTTAAATTATAAATAAGTGGAAATAAGAGATTAAGTGATTTGGGTTAAGTTTGAGGATTGGATTAAAAGAGCCCATTTGAAATAGTAAGCCCAATCTCTTTTCTTTGAAGTCTAAAGTCTAGACACATAGCATTTCCAAAAGCTTCAATCTCTCATAACATTCATCTTCAACCTTCTACATTCAAGAACATGGAGAAAATAGGGTTCATGATTTAGTTTCAAACTTAAGGACCCACTTCTAAGAAGGATTAAATTGGTCATCTAGCATCCAATTGAAGCTGAAATTAGAGGTAAGAATCCTTAATCCATGGATGAAAATCAAGATTTTATGTTAAAATTTTATAAGTGTTCAATTGGGTTTCTAGTTGCATGTGTTAAGAATTAACATTAGATGATGAATTACTAAGTTTGAGGCTAGTAAAATTGTGAATTGAGGGCTGGAAATTTTGGGTTTAAGTAATGATATTATGGTTAAACAAGTATTGATAGGGATTAAAAAGTTGGATTAGATTAATCTAATAAAAAATTGAATTGGGATGAGTCTTAATCAATTAGTATTAGAGAACTCATGATTTTCAAAAGCTGGAAATTTTCTAATTATCACAAAATTATGATTTTTGAAAACCGGAAATTGGAGTCGGGTTTTGACGGAGGCATGGTGGCCGGTGAGAGACCGGTCAGGCCGTGGCGGCCTGACCCGTCTGCTCTGTTGAGCAGACCCAAGTCTGCTCAACAAGAGCAGGCGAGGTCTGCTCTAAAAGAGCAGGCCTGTGTCTGCTCTAAAAGAGCAGACCTGGTCTGCTCAAAAAGAGCAGACCGGCTGCTCTTAAGGAGCAGACCAGCTGGTCTGCTCAATGGGCAGACCAGCCGGTCGCTCCGGACCTGCGTGCCGCCGGAAATTTTCCGTAATTGGGGTATTTTCTGAATTTTAAAAAGGTTAATTTAAGCGTTAATGTAGAGTTGAAATTGAAAATTTTAATAAGTTTGATATATAATTTTCAAATGGAAGTTAAATGGATTATATCATAAAATTGTTATTAAATGTAAAACTTTAAAAGGATGAGGTTTGTAATGTCTAAGCAAATTTAATTTAAGTGAGGAGGTTTAAAGAATGATTTTAGAATTTGGGGATTTATGTGGATTATGACATAAATTAAAATCAAGCCTAAGTGCTTGAATGTAGAATTTAAAGTATAAAATAAAGTAAGTTGGGATTTAGCTTAAGTGTTTAATATGTAGGGATTGAAAATGTTTGATTACAAGATTTATTACGTAGTAAGTCGACTTGGTTAAATAGGATATTAAGAAGGCAAGAATAAAAATGGATGGATTTAGAGCCAAGTCAAGCGTAAGCGCTTGAATAGAAAAGCGAAAGTTTGTAAAAGTGAAATAGTTTTATGAGTTAAAATGTTAATTTAGCACTTGTTCGTATTATAGATTCTACGCTTTATCGGATTGGAGAATTAGAGGAATTGGAGTTAAGCAACGGGCTATATTATATTTTACATTTGGAAAATTTGGATTAAGCGATCAAGGTGAGTTCGCGATTTACTCTCGTTATTGTTATTTTATATGAATATGGTTACATGAATTTAATTATTGAACGCTTTAATTCAAGAACCTACATATTTACTTATAAAAATAATTCTAGTATTATTAAGACTTCATTAGTGTAGTTTCAAAAGTATAAGTTATAATTTTTTATTAATAACCTATTTTATCCTATAAACACTTAAAGTACATTATATCGTATAAAAGGGTCGCATACGAATAAAGTTGAAATTTTAATATTTTACGTTCTACTTTGTTATCGAATTATTATGTTCATTGATTTATTTAAGAGTATTATGAGTAAAAACAATTAGTGCCATATTGTAGTTACGCCTTCGAAAAGATGCATATTGTTTTAATTAGTATGGGGCGTATAATAAAGAATGTTTATTTATACAAGAAGTTTATAAACGCTTAATAAAGTACTTGTTACCTTAATAGTTTTATTTAAATATATATTTATTACGTGAAGTTTTATTAGACCCAATAAGTGATCCGTGGGGAAACGAGCTACCTATTGGGCGTCAATAGGCTGTGTGATCACCAGAATTGATACGAGTCTAGGCGTCTATGGTCAATATCTTGAAATGGTTAATTATGAATATCGATCGATTAATGGATTAAGGAGGACAAAAAGAAAATTGAGACACCAGGTAACTCGGTCGAACTATCTCGGGACCTGTGTCTCGTGGGTAACTCGGTCGAATTATCTCGGGACCCACAACTTGGGATTAAGTAGTGGCATGATGTAACTCGGTCGAATTATCTCGGGACTATGCCACGTGGTAGCGGGTAACTCGGTCGAATTATCTCGGGACCCGGCCACTCGGACGATATAATTGAAAAGTGATTATTATCAATTATGTCCAATAAGTCCGTAGCACTTGGGTTTAGGGTTTCGATACGGATCCGATATTGGAAGTCATTAAACTATATTTTTAAGTTTATTATCAAAATATGTTTAATCTATCGTTGTTATTAAAATATGTTTAATTTACGTTTATTACCAAGTTATGTTTATTGTGAGTTTTCGATTGGTTATAAAGAAAAATGTATTTGTTTAGTAATGCGACCTCGGTTTTAATTATAATAGCGATAGTAAATTGTGAACTCACTCAGCTATGTCTGACCCGTTGATTTCTAAATTTTTCAGGCGTTCAGTAGATAGCGATCAGGTCGAGCCTCCACTCCTTGTTTCGGAAGGCTCCTTACTTTTTGCGTGTACAGCTTCTGACTCTCTAGCGCTGCAGTAGTTCAGACGTATACTTTTGTCGAGGTCCTATTAGCGGTTTATTGTATTTTGGTTTAGTAACCGCTCATGTCTATATCCTTTTGTTAGGCCTCGTTTTCTGATTAACAAACAAACATCAGAGGTAGCTTTAGTTTAAAACGCTTAATATATGTATTTTGTAAATGCTTAGAATGATACTTAGCGATATTTATATATATGTGTGTGCGGTTGTACAAGTCTGTTGTGCGACGTGGTTTGAGATTTTACAGGTGTTGGTTAGTTAAAAGTACAACCGTTATACTGCCAAATTTTTGAAAATGAAATACTTAAGTTTTAAAACAATTTATAAACGCGAAAAATTTTTAAGTAAATTTTAGGCTTGCTACGGGTTTTGGAACCAAAATTCCCATTCCCTAGCGCCGGTCGCGACTCGAGAAATCGGGTCGTGACATACATAAAGTTGGTGCCAAAGTAGTGCTAGATGTTTTGTTCAGTTTTCAGTTTTTTTTTGTTTTTTCTTATTTTGCTTTTATAATGTTGGTTTGAATCGCTGCTAGTTGATTGTTTGATGGAACTGGAGAAGAAGAATCCACTCATCTCGTATCTTCTAACATATCAAGTGGCAATTGATTCTTATGTGTTTAGTACGCTTATGAAAAAGATTTTATGCAATTTTGATGGCATTTAAGTTATGAGCTTTTGAAGAAGATAGTTTCAAGTCTTTCAAGACGTATTGCAACCACTGAATTTCACAGTTAATAGATGCTAAGGTACAATACTCATATTCTGATGAGGAACGAGACATTGTTTGTTGCTTCTTAACTTTCAAAAGATTAGTGCTGACCCAAGAAAGACATAAAACTATGTGACAGATTTGCGAGTATAAGGGCAAGAAGCCAATCAAAATATGAGAAGACCTTCAATTGCAAGTTATTTGCAACTGGAAATTGAAGTCCCGATCCAAGAGTATCTTTAAGGTATTGAAATATACGGCGAATGGCATACATGTGTACAGTTGTGGGACAGTCCATAAATGAAAGTTGTACTGCAAATGATAGATTAGACCATGTAGTAGTGAAATATAAAAGTTCGCCAAAAAAACTTTGTATATGATGTAACATCATCTAAAGGTTGGGCTGATGATTTAGTGAGTTTGCAGGAGAAAAACATAGATGTACTGACTAGTTTAGCTCCTGAGAAGTTTTTTTCCTACAGTAATTCCAAGGTAATGATTTTTCGTTGCAAGCCCGGCCCATTTCATTTTTATAAGATTTATATGTAAGTCCGCCTAAAGCCGGTTTGAGCCCATAAAGATATAGTGCTAAGGGCAAGTTTGGATAGGAAATATGAATTCTGATTCGGACTCGGGCCGATTTTGGAGCTATATAAAAAAAATTAAAAAGCTCGGCGGGTCCAGTCCGAGCCCGACCCATATACAGATCTGCATCGGACACATTGAAATTTGAGATCCTTTAAAATTTAGGCCAATTGTCGTAAAAAGGTCAAACCTTTCATAAAAGTTTCACAAAAGTCATGACCTTTCAATTTTGTCAATTTTGCCAAAAACAGATTATTTGGTTTCAATTGTGGCCAACTCTCAATTTGATTTCAATTTGTTATGTGCCGCCTACGTGACATGCACATATATTAAAAGGTCAGGATTTTTGTGAAACCAAATAATCCATTTTTGTCCAAAATCGAGAAAGTTTTGTGAAATGCCAAACTGTACTAAGCTGACATGAGTTGTACAAACAAGCTACAAACATAAAAAAACATGTGATGTTTGACCTTGAAGCTTGATGTTTGACTTTGAAGCTTGCAGCAACAGGTTGAAGCTTGCAGCAGCAGAATGCAGTTAAAAATGTAGTAGAAAAATCAATAATTATGTTAACCAATACAAATATAGGATTTTCTACTTCTTTTTTCTCTTAATTAGTTAGATTCTTGCTTTTAAATTTTAATATGCTAACAATGTTTATTGGTCTATTTTAATTAACCATGGAATGTAGTCTAATTTCTAGACCTACAGAATCAGAAACTTCCTAAATAAAAAAAATCATATTAATACCCTATTTTAAAGATGGCATTATAAACTGCCATCGATCTTGTTCCTTCAGTAGAAAATGAGATCCCATATCATCGTAGTTCGACGTTAATGAGTGGCTAATCTGAAATATTTTATCAGTCTGGATTTAATATTAAGTTTATTTTTATTTTTTTACTAATCCGAACTTCACTTTTCTTTAACCCATAAACTGAATCTTTTTTCAAAAAATTGGCATCAGCCCGAGTTGAAGTTATCCTACTTTTAGGATAGTTCCGTCCTGGATGCAGTGGCGAAGCTACATGCATGATAAGAGGGGCATTTACTCCTTTTATTTTTTCAAAACATACAATTTTTCATATAAAATTAATTTTTATTTGTATTAGTTACTTATAAAATATTATGTATTGACCTCCTTAATTTTGGTGAATTTTAAATTTTATGTATTATTAAGGGTTAATTACATATAAAATCACCACCTTTACACGAAATTGCAAAAATAACACGACCTTTAAAACGTGGCAATTCAGGGCACCACCTTTCATTTCTTTTCAAAAATAACACGGGCACATTTTTAGTGGCATTTTTGTTGACGTGGCGTGACACGTGAGTGTCCAAGTCAGCAAAATTTTATCAAAAAACGTGCCCATGTTGTTTTTTAAAAGAAATGAAAGGTGATGCCCTGAATTGACACGTTTTAAAGGTCGTGTTATTTTTGAAAATTCGTGTAAAGGTGGTGATTTTATATGTAATTAATTCTATTATTAATGAAAGTAGTATATTTTTTTTTAGTTTTGATTTCTAGCTAGGCCGTGCGTGGATGTAACCTACCATTGCAAATTAAATGCATGCATTTAAGTATATGCTTACTGAGCATTATAATTTATGTGGGCAAATCTTGTTACATCATTCCGTAATCTAGTAAACTCTAATATAAGTTTTTTATTTTGCAGTCATGGTTTTGGATCTTATGAATGTTATTTTTCCTTGGTGCTTCACCAAATGATGAGGCTTTATTTTTTTATGATATTCATGCGAATGCCTAGTTAAAGTCAAACAATTGTGACCGAATTATTTTTATGAACAAATTACATTTAAAGTTTTGAGATATATCATAAGTAATAGTTTGATATTTCTTATTTTAAAATCTATTTAATAGTTTTTAAGTTTTAATTTCATTAATTGAGAGACCCTTCCATTAAGTTGAGGGACTAAATCGTTTAACGGAACTAAAATTGAGGGATCAAATCGTTTCAAAATGAGGTAGCAAATTATTTAATAAAATTAAAAGTGAGGAAGCAAACCGTTCACAAAAATAAAGATGGAGTACCAAATTGTTTGAGAGTAAACGTGGAAATTAACAGAGGAGTTTAATAGTTAAAAGAATTGAAACTGGGCGACCATTAAGTAAACTATTGAAATAAAAGATATCAAACTGTTAATTATAATATACCTCAAAATAATTTGCTCTTTTTTTATCTAGTATTTTTGCCTATGGACAAAGGCCAAGCAATTGTATTTGTTAGTTTAATTATAGGTTATTTTTAAATAAAATTTTAACTTTTTATTTTTCAGAGATTTATAACATTTAAAAATTGGCCTTTTACAAATATAGCTCAATATTATTTCTCGATGTTGTTTTATTTGTTGAAAATCGTCAAAAACAACATCGTTTGGTGAAGAAAAGATACTTTTATATCAAATGCTAAATCAAATAAAAAGTGAAGTTATGAGGTGTCAATTTTCAAAACATTGTGTTTAAATTTTTAAATAGGTGAAAGATTAGACTTTTTTTATAATATTATTAAAAAAAAAATCAAATCTATTGATTTAATTTACAGATATAAAATTTATAGTTTTTTTTTCAATATAGTATTCATCAACGAGGTTCTTTTTCTCTGATTGAGGTCACATTCAGACATTTAGCATGCGCATCTTAAGTTCAAGCCCTTTTGATCAATGAGTGCCATTAAGAAACACAAATTATTTTTACATCTATCACATTTATCATAATTTTTAGTCATTTTATTCATTTTTTATATTAGTTATCTAAGCTAAAGTACTTGGAGAAAATAAAAAATGAAAACATTAGAAATGGACTATGTACCATGAATCTGTAGGCATCAAAGATTGCCTAACAGATTAGTCAAAATGGTATTTCATGCCTCAATTTGGTCTTTTTAATGTTCTTGATGTTTCTATTAATTTTGTTTGTTATTGGTAAATGAATAGGGAACTAGTAAAGATAGATGACACAGGATTAGAGGTTTAATTATAATTGAATAAAAATCAAAAAACTTAAGTTAATTAAATTATTAAATTATTTTGATTTTTGACATAAATAATTCAGTGAATTTTTTTTTATCATAAACCATCAGTTGACTTGAAAATTTGAAATATATCTGTGGCGAAAAATATCCAAGTATATTTGTAAAATCAGTTAAATAACTTATTTAATATAAATAAAGAACAATTTAGTGTTCAATTTATCTTCAGTTTATATTAATTCATATATAATTAATATATTAAAAATTAACTTATAGTATTTTTCAATATGAAATGAAAAACATTTGTCAAATTATGTTTTCAAGTTTGGTATGAGAGATTAATAAAAAAATAAAAGATAATTTTAGACATAACAAAGTTAATTATATATTTTTAAAAAAAAATATTTAAAACTAATATGATGTGTCCTAGTAAACCAGGTCAATTAATTAATCAACTGATTTTATTAATAAATTTATAATTTTTTATTAAAAATAAATCTAGTTTATATTAATTATTATTTAGTACAGTTAGCAAAAATTAATTGCTATTAATATTTGGTTCCAATCTCATGCAACTATATATTAAGGGGTTGGAACCGATAGTTGTTTCAAATGGTAAGTGGCTTAATATCGCTTAAATAGGGTCTCAAGTTTGAGTTTTATAAATGTAGAAAAATTTCGTTGGCAGACTCACCTATCATATCGGCTACGCGACGCGGATTGAATCCGGATTAGTTAGGGTAAAGCGCCGGAAACCGGATGGACAACTAAACAAAAATTTAAGGGGTTTGGCCGCTAGGCCAATGCACAAGAAATTTATATCAAACATAAATTTAGGATTAGTGTGATAATAGATTTTAAAATATGACTAATAATGAGTATGGACCACTATATTGCATAATAACCAAGGTACTCCCACTATCTGAAGTCTGAACACGTGAGGAAAAATAAATGCAGACAAGTATACAAAATTTTGACCTATAGTTTTATGGTCGTGACTAAAAGAACCCAGGCATAGTTGTTTATTTTGATTTTGTCTTTCAATTTTTTTTTCTCTCTATATTTCCACAATTTAATTTATTTTCTAGATCAAGTAAATTTAATGCGACCATTATTGTCCCCTTAAAAGAGATAATGAGAGCCATGAAAATGGAAAATTAGAAAAAAAATTAATCCTCAAGTACTACTTCAACTAATTTTTTGCATTATTGAAATTTTTTTGAATTTCGATCTTGATTTATATTGTATATTTCAAAATTGTTTTTCAATGCTAATTAAAAATCAATTTAGCAAGCTATTACCCGAATTGTATTAGTATTTTCAAAATTCTAATGGAATTGACAAATGTATAAATAAAAATTATCAAATCAGTCCATTAATTTAATAAAATTTGTGTCAACTATATTCAAATAAAAAAATAAAAAACTTATTCGGTAATTTTAAAGGTTTAATGGTGCTAAAAAACTCCTAAGTTTTCAAAGTGTGCAAATCAATCGCAATTGAAAATTTTGTTGCAATTCTATTCAATTTTTTTAATCATTTTAATATGTCAATCATTCACCTATATATAAAATTTATTTGTCTTATTTTTCCTTTTTCAACATGTTTAGCTTAAATGTGACTTTTTTGTTTTTACTTAAACTATCGAAGGTCAAATGATTCAGAATTAAATTTTGACATTGATTTTGATTTTTCTTGGATTAAAAATTAAATTTTGGAAATCTGAAAAAAATGAGTTTTGCTAAGTAATGAGTTAGCATAAAATTGAAAAAAAAAATAAAACAATTAAATTGATTGAGATAATTTGGATTAAATTGCAACAAAATTATCAAATTGGAATAGATTTGTAAATTTTAGAAGTTTTTTTTGAATAAATTTATAATTAGTCAAAAGATTTATCTTTTTGGCTCCATTAAATTAAAATCGAAATAACTTTTAGGTCTCCCAGCTTATTTTCTTAATAAATTATTGCATAATTAGAGTAAAACTCGTAAAAATTTAAAAATAATATATCACATTTGATCGGATTTTAATACATTTTCTTGTTACGATAGTTTCTTTTCCTAAATGTGAACTAAATTATCATAAAAAGTAATTTAGGATATTGAACTCAAACTGTATCTATATTTATCGATTACATTTTTCATCCTTTTTATCTATTGTATATGTATATATAAAATTGACTTATAGTGTATTAGTGTAAGAAAAAGGGCCAAACTATTATAAATTATTATGAGAAAATAACAAGAAAGCAAGAAAAAAGGCTTCACTTTTCACACAATACAACTTTATTAAATTTGTTTACTTTGTTATCAAATATGGGTATTTTATTTCATCCACCACGACCTTTTCCTATTAACATCACGTGTCCTATAAATAAACCCTAATTTAATTTTTTTTTTTTAAAAAAAAAATTCTCCCCTTTTCAGCAGGCCTGACGCGCGTCAGGCCTGCTGAGCGTGAAACAGGTGCACCTACACCTGTCATCACAATTGTTTGGGAACAGGTGCATGGTGCACCTGTTACCCATATAGTATATAAAAGGGGACCTTTTTTCCCAAAGGTCCCCATATATTGTTTATTAAATATATAATATATATTTATATAAATATTTATTTAAATGTTAAATATTTATATTAAATATTTAAAAAAAATCATTAATTTATTTTTATATTTTATAAATATAACATATTAAAATAGTTTATTTTATATAAAATTTTAAAAATATTAATTTTAAGTTCGAGATATTTGAATAGACTATTATCAAATTAATTTTATAATTTTTTTACTTCTGTTACATATTTTAAATATATATATTCCGATACATATTTGTTGTTTGGTGCATATTTATAATATTTAGAGTTGGTAAATTTTAGTTAATAATTAATATTTTTGTTGAAAATAATTATTACTTTGCTAGTGAATATGAGAATGATGATGTTACTTTTTTTTATTCTTATTATTTTACAACTATTGGAAAAGTAACCCTTAATTTGCTAGTGAATATTTTTGATACATATTTGGATACATATTCGATACATATTTGATACATCTCTGATATATAATTTAGATCGTTTAGACATTTTTTTATTTTTTTATCGATTTTATTAAATCAACCGACTAATCAGATCCGTTTGTTATTATATTTTAAAAAATGGATACATCTCCGATACATATTTTATTTAATTCTAATCGACTATATTTAATTGTAACTCGAATATATTTTTAATACATCTCTGATACACAATTTATACATTATAGATACATATTTGATACATTAATTGAATTAACTGACTAATTTAATTGGTTCGTTTTTTAATTTAAAAAAGCTTATAATTAATATTATTATATTTATTGTTTTATATATATTTGATCAGTTTGTTTTCATTATTTAACTGAAAGTCCCAAGGTGGAAGAAATGAGAAAGACGAGTATAAGTGCAAAATATTCGATAAATATTTGATACATCTCCGATATATATTTAATGCATCTTGGATACATACGTGATACATTTTCGATACATAATTTATACGTGGTATTTATAAAAAAATATTAAACATGATAGATATATTTTTTAAATGTACTTAATAGATACATCACTGATACATAATTTATACACGATAGATATATTTTTAAATATATTTAAATATATACATGATAGATACATTTTTACTAAATTTATTCACGATATATATATTTAAATAGATACATGATATATACAGTTTTATTACACTTATTTTTTACACTTATTTGATACATTTTGCGACGTATCAAATTTTTTATTACATGTATTATATATTTATTTTAATATATGTTTGATACATATTCGATACATAATTAATACATGAGAAATATATTATTCATGCATTAGACCCGTGTTCGGTATGTATGAACAATATATTCGATAATAATTAATAAAATTATTTTTAGTACATATTTGATAAATCTTCGATACATAATTTATACATGAAAAATATATTATTCATGCATCGGACCCGTGTCCGATATATATCAATATTATATTTGTTTGATACATCATTGATACACAATTATTTATTGTTAGTTAATTAAACTAATTTTTTACTTTTTGTAAATATTATTTTGAATAGTTTTGTGGATTATTTTTATATTTGTAAATGTACAGAAATAATAAAATACTATAAATAATCAGTATATATTTTTAAAAAATAAATAGATTACTATCAATTTTTTTTTTGAAATGATGTCTCAGAGATGTATCAGAGATGTATCATATGATATTACAAAACTGTGTCTATAATTTGTTAATGCTTGCTTGCTATAGGTGCTGACGCGCTGACGCGCTCTGACGTGCTGACGCGTTATGACGCGCGCTGACGCGCTCTGACACGAAAATCACATGTGCTAGTTGTTGTGTTTCCTTTTTATTAAAATGGTATTATGCTTGCCATGTGTCACCTATTTAATGGAATGGTGTTTGTTGTAAACTTTTTTGCTTTTGTGGTAGGAATGATAAATAAGGGAGTTAGGTGACAATGTGTGAAATGTTGAGCTATTTTTGTGGTATTTTTGTGATCTTTTCAATTATTATTCATGATATATTTATCAATTTTATTATAAATATTTAAATTTATTTTTCTTTTTAAAAATAAACTTAATAATCAAAATTTGATAATTCAATTTTTAAGCAACCGGTAAACTAATTAAAGAGAATAAAGGGTCAATATCTTGATTATCATAATGGACACAGTAAAACTAACAAGGGATCTCAAGTGAAAATTTACTTGTGTTTCCTTTACACACATATATAGTGATTAAAAAGCAGGATCAGCAGGTTGAACAGAAAACCAACAAACTGTTCGGTCTAATTAATGTTAAAATTTAGAAATTTAGTCCTACCGAATTAGATCGGATTAAATCGCCAATTGAATCGGTAATTGATTCAGTTGAATCGGCGATTTAAAAGATCATAGAACACGTCTAGAATTTATTTAATCAGTTGAACTGGATGAATCGAGAACCGATGGTTGAACTGGTCCAGACACTGATTTTATTTTTAAAACCGATTTTATTGTATTGTTCTTATTGGGTTGCTTGACGACTGTTAAACTATATTATAAATGTTGATATATTAGATACAATTAGTCTATTAATTAGTAGTTAAATTATAAGCACACAACATATCTTCAAATTGTCTCGTAATACCAACCAATTATTTTGAGTAAACTACAAATTAACTTATATTTATAATTATTAATTTTAATCATAAGTCATATCAGTTAGAAAAATTAAATAATATAAAGAAAATAGAATCATTTTTTATTTAGCTAATTAAATGATTAATCTTTACAAATTTCTCAAAATTAAAACCTTTCTTTAAACTCTGATAATTTTGGAATATGCGATTTCAATATAAAATATATAATTATAAATTTCAGACATTATTAATTATATATGTACAAATTAATTCCCTCAAATTTAGTAAAGTGACATAAACATATTTTTTAAATATAAAAATATCAAATTAAAATATTTCATTCTAGTTTTAAAAAAAAGTACTCATAAATTTCTAAGTTAATTGGCATAATTGTCTTCATCTCATAAAAAAAATTAGAGAAATTTAAATTTACTTCAAATGAGTTTCCTAGAAGCTACATTCTTCTAATATGAAAGAAAATATTAAAAATCAAAGATGCCCTGATGTAACTGTCTGAAAATTAATAATATCCATTTTTTCCTTTTGAGGATTTTCCAAGATTGAACAGTTTTTATCTTCCAAATTTGGTGACTTTGAAATATATTTTCTTGAGCTTCAAGGGGGCATGTATTTAGACCTTGTTAAGCACCATCCTTTTCATTTTTCAAAAAAGTTCTGGCTCATCATAGGCCCCATACGCATATAGGATAATATATATTTGTTTCAATCAGCATCAATATATATTGACACAATATTATTAGACAATATTCATACCAAGGGGAAAAAACAAGCCAAACTATCAAATTCAGAGTGTTTTTTTTTTGTAAATCTATAAACTTAACCTTAATTGATTTTTGTGCCAAATTCTGGTTCAAAATGAATTTTTATTGATAGTATAATGTGAAAGAGGAGAAAACAAACTACGATAACGTTTTGTTAGAATCAGAATTAAATTTTAGAAAAATTATATAATTAATGTTTGAATTTTAACTTGGACAATCACTTGGACATTAACTATTTAATTTATGAATCAAATCTATATATCAAACTCTAGCAAATTGATACACTTAGTTATACATACAATGAGACTCAGTTTATAAGTCTCATATTATGTTTCTTAGCTATATACATATCTGAGCGTTTTTAAAAATTAAAGCTTCACGCTTGTTATCTACAAAGCGCATATAAATTGACAAAACACTTTCATAACTTAAATAAAGTCTTATGTTCAAACCGTATTCATGTACTGTTTAAAATTAAAAATTTGTCTCTCGCACGAGACCTATCCAATTCAAATAAAATGAAAATTAATTTGAATGAAAAAAATAATAATTAACAGAGCCATTTCATAATAAAAGTTCGTTGAGAACATTTCACATAACCTTTTACTGAAAAAAAATATTCATGCTAGTTGAAATGCTACATTGATCGGATTAGAAAGGAGGAGGAAAAATAATTTAAACAATTAATGTGGCAATTAAACCAAGCTGATTTGTCCTGATAAAGGAAGTAAAAAAAGAAAAATCAAACTTGTACACGTGGCATGAAGAGTGGACAAATGCCCAATCGAATTTTACTTCCATTTCTTAGAGAATTTGAGATCATAGTAGCTGACGTCACTCTCTTCTGACTTGGCCGCCATGTTTTCAGTTGACCATGTGTCAATCATTCTTCTATTTGTGGACCCTACATCAACCTAAAATTAAAAAAATAAGAAAAAAAAAGTTCAATTTTGCCTTTGATGTTTATGCCGAAGTATGGATAAACCCCTCGTAACAAATTATCTAAAACATACCCTTAAAATTATAAAAACAACTCAACATATTCCTCTTTAAAAAAATTAAAAGATTTTTAAAACAAATATATTATAAGGAACATATTTACTATTCAAATAAATATTAGAAGAAATTTACATATTTCTCTAACAATATTTAAAATTTGATATAAAAATAATACACTTATTTTACTTCATATAATATAAGTAGAATATATAATTTTTCATGAAAATAATTGTAAAAACTATAATTTAAATTTTTTAATAAATTTATACGGCACAAATAATAATTAATATTTTTATCAATATAATTAATTTGTACTTTTATAAAATTTATAATGCTTGATTATCACAAGAAATTCATTATATATAATATCTTTTATTATCAAATAATATAACTATTAATAATTTAGGATGAAAATAAATTTATTTCTAAATATATATAAGTAAAGGCTGAAAAAAGCTCAAATAACTTAATCTCATTATTTAGATTTATTTTATATAATAATTTTCACTATGTGATAACGTAGTACATTTAGTAGGGGCGAAGCAACCTCGCCAAGAACGAACATCGCTAAGTCAAGCATTTTACCGACCTGGCGTCGATATCCGACCATTTCCTATATCATAGACCGCGCGACCTGGGGGGTCACCAGATCAATGAACATTCGAGCATCATCCGAGACGCGTGCTTCTAACAAGATCGGATCGAAGATCCTGTCCGAGCTTCCAGACTGGAGGCATGAAAGCCCGATATTGACAACCCGAGCTTCGAGATACGCTCAAACTCTGGAACTGGAAGCATGTGAGTTCGGCTCCGGCAATCCGGGCTCCAAGCTTTGTTCGAGCTCCAAGATCTAGCCAAAGCACACTCACGTGTACCAGATCTTGGGATCACAGAAGATCCTCTGACAGGTGCGTGAGAAATGTTCCCTCAACCTGACACACCCAACAAACTGCGCTCCATACGGGGGATATTCTTCACATAAGCATAACTGAATTCAGGGACCACGTGAAGGACAGCCTGCCAGCAAGGCAAGGTTTGCTCCTAAACCCTAACTATAAAAAGGGGTTTAAGAGCAAACCCTAGGTAACTTCTTTTATTCTCTAAAAAATCTAACTCTTTTCTCTTCTTCTTCTTCCTCTCACAGAAATCTTACTTGAGCGTCGGAGCTAACATCCGGTGACCCCACCGGAAGTTCCATCTGACCTCTGTTTGCTGGTGTTTGCAGGCCTCAGCAGATCAGTTTCATTTGATGATTCATCACTATGTAATTACGTAATTAAATTATAATTTTTTATTTAACAATTTATATAATATAACATCAGTTATATTATACATTCTAATGTTCATTGTAATTTGTTTTTCTATCGCCTACGATTTAAGGTTTAGATTTTAGAATTTAAAATTTAGAGTTTGGAATTTAGACTTGGTGACTTTAGATATTAGGGTTTATAATAGTTTTTAGGCTCATGAATTTGAGGATTAGAGTTTGTAATTTAGAATTATGGTATATTTATATTATGGAGTGTAAGTTTAGAATAAAAATATTTTTACTTACTAAAAAAATTAATACTTTTTAGTTTATAATTTTTTTTCACTCTAAATAATTAATAGTGATTTTCTTGCAAGTATTAATTATTTTAGAAGTATATAAAATTGCAATTAATTTTTTTATGTAAAATATTTATTATTATTTGTGTTATAAAAATTATTTAAAATTTAAAAGTATACTTTTTAAAATTATTTAAAAATTAAAAATTTTACTTATTTTAAATGAATAATATAAATATATTATCTTTACTTAAAATTTTAAATATTATTAAAAATATATTTGAATATGCCTCAAAAGTTTATCAGAGAAATAAATATACTCGCTGTGACATATTTGTCTTAAATATATCTTTAAAGTTTTTAAATGGACAGTTTATGCCCTTCTGAAATAGAGAGATAACACTGTATGAAAGGACATAACTAAGTTGTTTTTAAAAATTTGAAAACACATTTTAAATAAATTTGTCATCAAAAATTTATTCATACTTCGGCATTAACATCATGGGGAAAATGAACTTTTCCCATAAAATGCCGTACCACTTTCTTCGACTGTTATCCTATTTTGTTTATACCCCATCCATCCTGTCACTGTAATTTAACTCACTTTTCTTTTTACTGTCAAATATGGATAATTGATTCCAAAAGTACCTAGACTTTTCAAATTGTAATAATTTGATAACTATATTTTTTTATAACTAAACTTTAATTTTATTTGAACAATAATGAATTATTTTGGTTACTAGACTTAATTTATATCACTTTTTTGTTTTGTTGACCAAATATCTTTCTCAGTGAAATCAAATAAAAAATTAGTAACAAAAAAAGAAATAAATTAAAATTGAAAGAAAAAAAAGTTTTGGTGCTCCAGATATCAATTACCCGTCAAATACTGTCAGTGAAACTTCTTGCTGCCTATATATAACGGGACAGCCACCTTCAAAAACCTTACTCTGAAACATAAAACAGAACCAAAAAAAACTTCGAATCCAAACCAGAACTTCACATGAATCCCTTCAACTTTGACTCCCCAAATTCAGATTTCTCATCGGAATCTTCATTCGGGTCGCCGGAATCCTTTTACAGCAACCAAAATTCCTTACCCTTCAACGAAAATGATTCAGAGGAAATGCTTCTCTATGAACTCATCACAGAGGCCACTGCTACTCAAGAAACATCAATGAAATTAAACTACTCAATCAAACAAGAAGAAATCAGCTCAGAAACTAGACAAAATTCCAAGAAACAAAAGTCATACAGAGGCGTAAGGAGGCGGCCGTGGGGGAAATTCGCGGCGGAGATACGAGATTCAACACGGCATGGAGTCAGAGTATGGTTAGGGACATTCGACAGTGCAGAAGCAGCCGCAATGGCGTATGATCAAGCGGCGTTTTCCATGAGAGGCTCCGGCGCGATTCTTAATTTTCCGGTGGAGAAAGTTGAAGAGTCGCTTAAAGATATTGAGTATAGTAATGGTGACGGTGACGAAGAAGATGGGTGTTCGCCGGTGGTTGCTCTGAAAAGAAAACATTCGATGAGAAGAAAAATGATGAGCAGGAATAAGAAAGAAAATAATAATAATAATAATAATAATGTTGTGGTTTTGGAAGATTTAGGTGCTGATTATTTGGAACAGCTTTTAATTACGTCCTCTGATCATAATCAGAATGCTAATTGTTGGTCAATTAATTAAATTGATTAGTAATCATTTGTGGGTTTTCTTTTTTCATCCATATATGGTAGGATTTAGCAGTGTCGATTTGGCGGCAAATCTCATGCTTATGTATAAATTGATTCGGTTTTGAAGTATAGATTGATAAAAAGAAATTGATTAAGTTTTCAGTTAAGTGTTTTAAATATTTGATTAACTGAATTAACAAACTATTTTTTTATTATTTAATCGTTATTGTTTTATCGATTTAGCCAAATTAACCAAATTAAGCGTTTAAATCGACTAGTTCCCTTTTAATCCGTTTTGTTTAATTCAATTTATTTGATTAGTTCAATTAAAGAGACAAAATAATTTAATCTTTTTATTTTAATTGAATCAGTCAGTTTTTTAATCAAATTGATCATTTAATTAATCAACCATGACACCTGAGTTTAGTCCCCCCCCCCCCCCAGTCACAAAACTCCCTAAAAAAACATCACTAAACCCACTAGGTTTTACCTTATGGGCCACTAAACCCTTTTTACCCCAAAACCGCCCCAACAAACCGTCCCAACCCTAAAAATTACCAAAATACCCCTAAAATCAATAAAAATTCAAACTAATTCAATCCAACCAAATTAAACATAAACAATCCATCCAACCAAATTAAATCTATATGAGTCAAATCGAAAATCCCCACCCACTGCCGCCATATTTTTCAGGCCACCACCCCCATCCACCGCCGGAAAAAAAATCGTCCAAAAATTAAAATGATTCTTTTACAATTTAAATAATTAAATAAATAATTATTTAATTTTCAAAATATTTTTTTAATTTTTTAATTTTTTAATCGGAAAAGACGAACAAGATGAATATGTCCGTCTTCTCATGAGTTCATCAATGATGAACCTAGGTCTGTTAATCAACGCCATGAGCAGACCTAGGTTCATCGTTGATGAACCCTTCTATTTATTAATGACGAAGGCCCAAACCATGGGTTGTTCATCATTGATGAACAGACCCATGGTGGTCTATTAATCAACGATGAACAAACCGCAGACAGTTCATCATTGATGAATTTTTTTAAAAAAGATTATTTTATTTATTTTTAATTTAATTTTTGGTCGGAAATTTTTTTCAGCAATTGAGACTGCAATGGATGTATGGCGGCGGCCAGAAAAAGGTAGCGCCGGTGGTTTCCGGTTGAATGGTTTGTTTTAGTTGGATGAATTGGTGGTTTAGGTTTGATTTGAATGAATGAATGGTTTATGTTTGATTTGGTTGGATGGGTGATTTTAGATTGGGTTATTTAATTTTTTAATTAATTTTAGGAGTATTTTGGTCGTTTTTAAGGTTTGGACGGTTTTGGGTAAAGAGGTTTATTGACCCATCAGGTAAAATTTAAAGGAGTTAGTGATGTTCTTTTTAGGAGATTCTGTGATAAAAAGGGTTAAACAGACGCCATGATTGATTAATAGCCTTAAAACCATGATTAGTTGAGTATTTTTCTTCCGAGCTTGTATATATTTGGTCCCTTATGAGTGGAATGAAAGATCAGTTAATGTCACATGTTTTATTTATAGTTATTATTGATACAAAAATAATTTTTTTGCATACGCTATAATAAATAAAAATATACATACATCAAACTTTAGAAGTGATATTTTAAAATTTATTTTTATGATCAATGATGATTATTTATAAATTTTTGCTATTTATTTAAGCATCCCTTTTGCCCTGCAATATCTTTCAAACACTATAGTCATAACTTTTACTGTGCTTTTTTCCTCTTTCTTATGTAGTGGCTTGGTAGTACTCTACCTTGTGAAATTAAAAGAAGTAGAAGAAGAAAGTAGTGATTTTTAATGAAATAAACTACATTTTTCAAGTATGATGAAGCAATATAATCTAAGGTTAACTATACAAAAATGCTTAACCTTTGGCGCTTTAATAATGTCTTTGAAATTTTAACAAATTAATTACTAATCTTTGTATTTTTACAATTTAATGCATCAGACCAATTGGCGGTGTTATGTACAGTAAAAATTACCGTTTCAGAAGTATTTCAGCGTGCCACATCAGTAGAATTTTACCACCTACTTTTTGAATAAATTGAATTGCAAAAATTACAAAGGTTAGTGATTAATTTGCTTAATTTAATAAATTACGCGATTGGTCTCAAAAATGATGATCAGACAGGCAAGTCTATCTCACAAGCAAATATAGGAGGCTAAACGCCACCTTTGATCAATGTCCCGTAGTCGTAAATTGGATTGTCACATGCGGTACAGTTTAGTCGAGGTCTGCTTAGTGATTAAATTATTATACACACTGAACATTACATATTTATTTACAATTAACCTTAAGAATAGATTTGATTTATGAAAAGAAATTAATACACGTAGAATAAAAATGTAATTTTAAATGAATAAAATAATTATGTCTTGGTTTTTGAAAAAAAATACATATTCCACAAAATTATAAAACAATAATTATAAAAACATTTACCATTTCATAAATCAAAATAAACAAATTGTCATTCCATATAGAACAACTAATGATTTCTTAGCCATATTATAAATCAAACATAGGTTACTACTCTATACCAGAATAATACTTTTTTATACAAAATCTTTTAACTGTATTTCTTTAGCATTATAGACTTTGAATTTGACAGGTAAATTGAAGCCAACCGCTTTTTAATTTGAAACTTAAAAGACTATTCCTCTTTAATCATTTTTGAAATATTATTTTTTGTTAAATATTTTAAAAATATAGATTTACATTATCGTTTATTTATTTTAATTAATAATTTTCTGATAAATCATATTTTAATTAATAATATTTTATTTAAAAATATAATAAAGAATAGTTTTAATCTAAAGTATTATTAAAAATATAAATAAAGTAAATGAGACATCCATAAAAAAAGAAAAAGACATGCATAGTTTTTTTTAAAAAAAATGGGATCAGAAAGTATTAATTTTGTCTTTTGGTTCAGTTAAATTTACTTATAGTAAATTTATATCTATGTGCCAAACTTTACAAATTTCACTGTATGGGCAGGGAACTTTACTAGAAACAATTCTTATTAGTAATAAAGTTTGAAGAATCAATACGCACATGTTGAATTCAAAAAGATACAAAGGAAACAAAGTTCTTAGTTTTAGAAGAAAAAAACCATTTTTGAAATAATGAGTCCTAATAAAATTGAAAACAGAAAAAGAGATTTAAAAATATTAGACTCAGTTCATATTTTACCTGAAATTATTCATTATAAAAATATGATACGATTTATGATTTAAAAATAAATAAATTACAAACTATAAAATATATATTTAATTAAAATTATAAATATATAATATATAGTATAATATAATAAAACAACAAAAAATAATAAAACAACATTCAAAAAAGTTTAATCACAATAAAATATCAAAATTTTGCATGATGTGTTAATCATACCATATCTTAGCGTATTATGTCAGTTATAGCTAAATTTCTTAATTCGATTGTTGTTCGTAGCTCAATGTATCGAAATAAAAGAGCATAAGGCGTGAATGTCACTGCCTTAAGAATATTTTACTAAAATTAGTGTATTCTCCAGAATACAACAAGCTCTTCATTATATAATATTAGAAGCAGGAGCATCATTTTGTTTAATATTTGATACGATCAAAAACATATCTAAACTAATCCAGCTTTCAAAGTTTAAACAAAGGATAAAAAATATTTTGGCAACTTAAAATCAAATGTGCTAGAGATGGTGGGTGTGATAAACAAAACATGCTAAAATACTTAGTCAAAAATCGTGTAGCATAATTTTAAACAACTAAAAAAATCAGTTTTAGATCATGTCAAATATGGACTCTCTAAATAAGAATTTAAAAATTAATTAAATAAACAAAAAACAATTACGGATAGCAAATCGAGCTCTAAACCGGTTTAAAATGGGCTATGAAAGAAATGTAATATGCAAAAACCGGTTACTTCTAATAATTTTAAAAGTCTTGGCCATAACTGAAAAATGTTGCAAAAATTTAGTATTTTTCCGGGACTTGGCCAAAGTAGTATAGTTAAGCTCTAACTAAATCCAGTCTACAAAAATTAAAATGAATAACAATAATGTCACCATATAAATTATAGCAATAATTTTAATTATTACGTGATTTTTAATTTTTTTTTTAAATGGATTCAAGATTAAAGGTCTGGTCAATGTTAATTTTGTCAAACAAAGTCTTATAATCATATGATTTTTGTTTAATAGATAAGATGTATCATTTTCAATCCTATATGGTTAACTGAACTTGGTCAGAAATAATTATTTTATTATTTTAACTTTCATATTTTGATTGCTTCTAGGATTCTAAGTATAACAATAAGATAAGTTATCTCAATTAGAAAATATATTGCAGTTTTAATGAAGCACTTGAAACATATTTAAAACATTATACTGAAAGATGGATTTTCTAAAAAGTCTAATTACTTAAAAACACCCCATCTTGAACTTTTTTTTCGTTTATATCCCGACGTAGGAAAATCTTCAATTATACCCTATTTCGGGTTTTTCATTTTCAACTCTACCCCCATTAAGGGTACAATTGATAATTTGAATAATTTATGGATAAAAATATTAATAACAACAAATAGAAGAATTATATCATCTTTTCTCTTATTTGAAAAAATACAAATAGATCTTTTAACTTTTAAAATATTTAAATAAATCCTAATCATTATTTAAAAAATTAAATTATTTATAAAAAAAATCTGATCTACCATAATACTTCTTCAATTTAAAAACCCGTCATTAAATATTTAAAAAAAAATAATTTTTTAGTTTTTGTGCTTCTTCTTTCCATGGAAGGAAGGAGCCGCTGCTCTTTCCTTCCATGAGCACGCAACTCTTTCCTTCAAGAAAGGAGCAGCTGCTCCTTCCTTCTATGCAGCTCTTTCCTTCAAGAAAGGAGCAGCTGCTCCTTCCTTCATGAAAGGAAGGAGCAGCGGCTCCTTCCTTCCATGGAGGAGGAGCTGCTCCTCCTCCAGGAGCAGATTTGAAGGAGTAGTCGGGCTCTTTTTTTGGAAAAAAAAATCTGAATTTTTTTTAATTAAATTAATTATGTATTAATTTTGTTAAGTTTTTAAATTTTGAAAAAATTAATGATAATTAATATAAATTTTCCAGCAAGTGTGTCATTCTCTAATCCCTTAGAAGGATGCAATTGACCAAAAGATAAAGATTTAAACACCGAAAAATATAAAATTAAAGATGAAGATAATTAAAATTTGTATAATTTAAGAACTTCAAAATGGATTTAGATATTTCAAAATGGTGCTGTCAAACATGTCCAAAGTGTAGTACTAAGCCCAGCATCTTATGGTTCTCATCTGGGCTTTTTACACCATAAGGAAGGTGCTTTGCTTATGGTTACTCTTCTTTTATAAATATTTTTTAAAATTAATATTTTCTGATCTCCTAAAGATTATGTGTTTTTATTAAAGACAGATTTTATATAAAAAAAATAGATAATCTAAATCGTCAAAGTACATCGTATATTAAAATTATAAAAAAATAAAAAACAAACTGAAACGCTATAATCAATCTACATATATAAACGAAACAACAATAGAAATTTAAAGATACAAATTTTACAAGTGTAATTAAACATGATGAATTGAAGTATTGAGAATCTCTGACGCCAATTTTCATAATTTCTATTTATCTATTATTCTGCTGCTAATATACATACAAAAAAATTGTGAATTTTTAAAAATTTGAATCTAAAATTTGAACAAACGATAAAAAAGCTTGAACGATTCAGAAATCTGCACACAACTGCATTTCCAATAAAAACACTAAAAAAACACAAATCTCCAATAAACAGAGTAATCTATTCAAAGATCATAAAAATAAGGCTTAATGCCTTAAAAAACCCCGACCTTTCATCCCTTTTTCAATCCTACCCTGACGTTGATAATTTGTCAATTTTACCCTATTTTGCATTTTTTCATTTCAATTGTACCCTGAAATATAAAATTGGCTTTTATTTATTTGACAAAAGTTTTAAAAAAATTCTTCAAAAATGGTAAATTTAATATAAAAAATTAATTTAATGCAAAATAGATAATTTTTTTAAATTTTTGCCAAATAAAAAAGGTCAATTTTATGTTTTAGGGTACAATTGATATGAAAAAAATGCAAAATAGAGTAAAATTGACTGATTTTCAACGTCAGTGTAGGATTAAAAAGGGGATAAAAGATCGGAATTTTTTAAAACATTAGACCTAAAAATAAACAAGTTAACAACCATTGATATGCGGCTAAAAGTTGAAGATCACATCCCTTACGTTCGAAATTGAGAAAAAAGATAAACTCCTTCTATCTGTCATAGCTAGATCTTGTTATCTTTAAAATTGAGAGAAGGCACCGCGCGCTAACATCCAACAAGTTATATTGAGATCTTCTCATGCATGGCATTGCATTGGACTTATTTTACCTGGCTGATCAATATTAAAAGTGTTTATAATGCAACAATTTTATCACGTACTTTTTACAACAAATCAATATAGAATAAAAAATGGACACTAGGTTCCGAAGATCCATTGGAGTTTAGGACGAGAAATAGGAAAAATAAGTATAAAAAGAAGAAACCTATAACTAGGAGAAACTCGATCACTTGAAAGTTTCTTCTATAATTAAGGAACATTTGCGATAGAGAATTTTTAATTTTTTTTATCATTAAATATTAGCACAAGGCTAACGCCTCATTGACTTGTTGCACGAATAATGTGGCACAACCGTTATGTTGTATAATTATCTCAGTATTAAATAAGGCTGGGCAAACTTTGAAAAGCCAAAAATTTAATCAATCCTTCGGTGATGAATTAAAAATTAATATTTTCTAAAATGGAATTATAATAGCCATTTTAAAATTTAATTTATCTCTATTATCTCGGTAAGATCCAATAAGAAGATTTTATTCAAACGAGTTGGGATAATTTATAATGAATACTACTAGCATTACATATTATTTTATATTTAATTTAGTCATGGCTCTGTCTCTGATTTTAGATACTTTTAATTTGATTTGCGGTTTGAATTCGGAAATATTCAAGACTTGTTTATAACCTTAGTAAAACAAGCTCGATTCAACCTTAAGCCGAATAATCAGCGTGGTATTTTTGACATTGAGATCATTTGTTCTTTTTGATTTTTTTTTATGTCGAGATGAGTTGATTTTATATTTAGTAATTAGAATAGAAAATGAAAAAAAAATGAGCTTAAAAAACTAGAAATTCATACTACCATTAAACAAACTCAATTTCGTTATTTTCTATTCTAATTACTAAATGTAATATCAACTCATGTCGACGTAAAAAAAAGACCAACCAATCTCAATGTTAAGAGTTACGATACTGATTGTTTGGTTATGGTCAGTAATACGCTTAAAGCTGAGGATTATATTCAGCTCGCTACTCCAATTCTGGGCATCAAGATTGTATGTTTGATTTGTTGGAACCTACTTCCCCAGGTTGGCTCAAATTCAACTCTGACATAGCTATCTAGATGCCATCTGATGAAGCATCATCTGATGGCATTGCTCGGAATAATAATGGAGAGTGGTAGTTTTTGTACAACATAAATATTGGTTGGTGTTCAGTTCTTAAGCATAACTTTCGGATACGTTATATGGTCTTTGGAATATCAAACCAGTCATATTATAAACCATCAAAATTAGTTGGGTTTGATTTAGTAATTTATTCTTTGAAACCAGTTTAGACCATCATCAAACAATTATTTATTTATCATCTAGATAAAAAATTTAATAATTCAAATTATCTATTCATCATAAAAATAAATATTATATTTATATAACAAATTATAATAATGGCTAACAAATAATTTTTTTTTATAAAATTTGTATTATAAAAATTTACATTTTATTAATATAATATCTTAATATTATAAAAATATAGCATTTATTGATCGATAATAAATATACAGGTAGTTATTTCATCAAATGGTATTTGAATATATTACTATTTTATAAAATATTTGAATTGACGCGTTTTACTAGTCGTGTTATTTTTAAGATTTCGTGTAAAAATGGTGATTTTATATGTAATTAACTCTATTATCTATAATTTTAATAAAAATATATATGTAAGTGATGAATCACCAACGCCTGGACCGATCAGATGAACCTGAAAGAACAAGAACACAGAAAGTCAGACGAAGAACCGGTGGAGGTCACCGGTAATTCGCTCCGACGATCAAGTCAGTATTTACTTGGGGAAGAAGAAAGAAGAAGAGAAAAGAAGAGAAAAGAGTGTAGAGTGAGAAAAAAGAGTACCTTTAGGATTTTTGATAAGGTGGTTTATATAGGTTTACCTGGCACGTGTGTTCCATAGTGGATCCCTGCTCTTCTTTTGGTCCCCACAAAATCGGTTACCTGACGTGGTTTCTTTTTGGTACGTCTCGTTTGTCGAGTGAGATATGCGTCGCATAGAATCTTCTTAAGTGTCAGGGGAAACTGTCAGAGTTTGTTATCATGGATGTTTAATTCGGTTCACGGGTATGCTCGGTAGGAAATCAGCTCTACTTTCTGATGATGTTCTACTCCGGGATATGTGAATCAAAATCTGGTTACCTTTCAACTTTCCTTTTTTAGTAAGTCGGTTGCGTTAATCATTAGACACCGGGTTCCCTTATTTGCCTGATCTGGTGTAATCCGGTATGATAGAGGCTATTTTACCGCCTACGTATCTCGGGACTCGTTATCACTAGTCCGCCCCCTGGTATCTCGGACATTTATGTCCGGAGTCAGCAACTTTGGTAACGCGATCTGGATTTGTCCTGTTTCGAGCGGCAAAAATGGTGAGGTACCGTGTTTCACCTGTTTATGTCAGACTGGGTGTCTTTTCATCTGGCTTCTTTTCTCGTCCTGTTGACAGTTGTTGGGAATGTGTCTTAGGGTGTATTTTGTCATGATTTTGCTTGCCACGTGTCTGGTGATTTGAATTTTTAAAATAAAAACTGCTATTTATGGAGAAGACTCTTCAGTTTCCCTCCAATTTCCCTTGTTCCTTATTTTTCGGGACCTTCCTTCTTTCCATAACCGTCGCGACTCTTAAATTTCTGCTCCTATAAATATCATTCTAAACCTGCTCTATTCTTTTTCTTTCTTTTTTCCCTGCACTTTTCCTTCTTTCTCTGTGTTCTTGACTGTTCTGTTCTTAACTGTTGTTGAAGACTTTTCTATCGTGTCGTCGACGGTTACTACTGGTGCTTTCTTTCTCGCCGGTGATTCCCGTTTCTTCTGCCTTCCGTGTGTCTGCTTGCCTGAGGAGATCGCAAGTAAGTTTCTTCATTTTCCTTTTATTGTTGTTTTTTGCGTAGTGTTTGCCAGGATTGTAGAGATTTCCCTTTATATGCCTTTTCCATTTCTCTGATGCATGCTGCTGTGATTTTTTTTGTTTTTAGGAAAATTGTTAGTCTTTGGTTTTGTGTTTGTGATCTTTAATCGTGGTTTCTGGGTTTATAGTTTTTGTTCTTTCGCTGTATCTTCGTGTTCGTCTGTGGGGGAACTGTTTGCGTTTTTCGATCTTTTAGATCTGGGATTTTGCTAAAAAGACTGTTTTTATATCTCGGTTCTCCTCACCCAAAGACTGCTACTTTAATTAGGTATGTCTGACGAACACGAAGATCGCGAGGGGCGGGGTTATACCGATGATCACATGGGTGACTCGGATGGGGATGACTTTAGTCAGTCGATTGAAAAACCTGCCCGGCCTTTCAAACGCTTGCGTCGTGGCAAGGATACTGAAAAAGTTACTTCGACCGACCTGGATGATTCGGTGATACTTGTTCGGGGTAGAAAACGAGGGAATAAACAATATCCTGAAAAGTCTCAGACGAACGACATACCGTTGCCTGTCGAAGTTCCTGGCAAAGGAAAAAAGAAAGTGCCCGAGAAGGCAACTACTGAGGAGGAAGATTCGTTGGTTCCATCTCGGTGCACCCCGGCGTACTTGGATAAGGTCGCCGAGACGTTTGGTATTTCTGCTCCGTATGAGCTTTCATTAGTTCCTGAAGGAGAGCTGGCGAATGTTACTACTGCGTCTAACACTATAACTTTGCACACCGAACATCTACGATCCGGGGTCCGATTTCCCTTAGATCCTTTATACGAAGAGCTAAGTCAGGTGTATCGGGTGCCGCTGGGTCAGATGCATCCTAATGCCATAAGGCATTTTAGTTGTTTCCTGAAACTGTGCCGGGCTCATGGGATTGTCCCTGGGGTGCGGCTGTTTGCTTGTTTGTATAGCATGACCCTTGTGGACAATCAGCACTACGCACATTTTCGTTTTCGTCCAGCTCGGAAGGGTTATATTGAGAAGGTCGTTTTGGGTATGCAAGATTCGCTGAAGGATTGGAGGGAGGACTTTTTTCGAGTGTCTAGATCGGATCAGAAAGATTTCGAGAGTTGTAAGTTATGGGTGAATAAACCTCAAGTGCTGAAAAAGCATTTTTTCAACCCTGGGGATCTAGAATTAGCTAGTATAGCTATTTTGAATAGGGCTAATAAAATGACCGGGGTACCTCATGCTAACCATGTGTGCCCTAAGGTGCCTTTTAAGTTTTGGCCGAGGAAGAAAAAGGCCGGCCCGGAGGATGGTAAACGACTCCTTCCTTGATATGTTGTGTCTATTTGATTTTCTGTGATTGATTTTTCTTCTCTTTTTTTTTTTTGATTGGTTGTTTTCTTTGCAGTGGATATTGATGTAAGCCGGTTGTTGAAGAAACCCAAGGGCAAGAAGAAGAAAATCAATCCTGCTGTTCCGAACCCGTCTGCTCCTGGTTTGGTTGCGGAGGTTTCTCCTGCTCCGAATATCCATCAAGTGGATGTTGCTAAAGATTTGCTCGGAGCTGTGGGTCCATCTAGCCCGGTTCATACGGCGAATGATGATCCTGAACGGAGGGATTTCGTCTCTCCTTCGCACCCTGTGATTTCGGACAGGGTTTCTAACTCTGATGAGGCTAATCAAGTGCTCCGACCCCACGATAAGCAAGGTATGGATGTGATCCACATTGATTCTACTACCTTTACCGGGAAATCGCAAAAAAGAAAAAGGAGTGGACCGAGTTATGATACTTCTAGTGCTTCTGAAATTCCGGTCATCACTCCTGCTTCTTTCTTCGATTGGATGTCGCTGTGTTGCTCAAAGAACAAACTTGCAGTGACCGTGGAGACCCTACCAGTGGCAGATGAGATTGCCCGGGTGACAACTCTCCCGGATGACTTGGAGGGATATCAGAAACATTCGCCGAGATTGTATGGTCGGATGGTATCTTCTCTTGGTTTGCAAGTAAGTGTTTTTTTTTTTTTGTGTTATCATGATAAGTTTTGTTTGCCTTTGCTTATAGCATTTTGTGTTCTCTAGGTTTCTCAAATCGGCCACCTGGCGACCGAGGCTTATGAGAAGTTGTATGACGATTGGTCGGCCTCTTCTGAGCAATTGAAAATTGAGAAAGACCGGTTGTCGGCAGCGGAGAAAGATTTTGATAATCAATCCCACCTGGTGAAGGAGCAAGCTGATCGGATTAAGGTTCTGGAGGAACAGAATGCAGCTGATAGCAAGGAGAAAGGGCTGTTGCTTTCTAAAGTTGCGGATTTTGAAGCTGAGAAGACTGCGCTGACGGGAGAGTGCGAAGCCCGGATCAAAGATCTGACCAACCGGAATGACAAGATTACTGCCCGGCAAAAGGAAGAAATACGTCTTCTGAGAGAAAACGCCAAGGGTCAAGAGAAAACTTTGTCAGATCGGCTAGCGGCGAGGGATGATGAGTGGAAGAAAAAATTGTCCGAGAAGGAGGAGAAAATGTATGAAAACCTTCGTCAGATTTTGCGGGCTGGGCAATACAAGGTTGATGACGCTGCAAAGAAACTTGGGGGCGACCAAGTGGACTTGACACCCTTTGTTTTGGATGTCAAGGATCTGGTCGCCATGGTCCCTACCTTGCCCCCAGAAGATGATGAAGAGGATGAAGAAGAAGATTTTATCGTGACTCCTAAAGAACATAATGACCCGCCCTTGCTGTAGTTTGATTTTTAGTGTAATTTTGGTTTACAGATTCGTACATTTTATTTTTTGGTGCTAGTATCTTGGTACTTTACTCTAATATTCGAATTTGTTTTTTTTTTGTTATGTTGGAATCCCGTGGTGGGATCCTAAGTGGGGTTTTATCCCGGTACATTGCTTTATTGGTTTTTGATTTTTCCTGATTTTTGTTTTGTCTTTCTGGAATATTTATACGTGTGTTTTGTATCATAGTGGTTTTTTCTAAGTGTTATGATTCTGGTGTATATATTTTGATAACTTATCTCGGTATAAAGTAACATATTTACTAATCGTAGTTAGAGCTTTTTTCGAAAGTGATTTGTATAGGATCCTATTCTATTTCGGTGCCTTAATAGATTGCTAGATCGTAGTTATATTTTTCTAAGTCGGAAAAAGTGATGATGAATAAACATTTCTTAGGACGGCCGGAGCCTTTCTTAGGACGGCCTGAATCTTTCATAGGACGGCCGGAGCCTTTCTTAGGACGGCCGGAGCCTTTCTTAGGACGGCCGAAGCCTTTCTTTGGACGGCCTGAGCCTTTCTTTGGACGGCCTGAGCCTTTCTTAGGACGGCCTGAGCCTTTCATAGGACGGCCTGAGCCTTTCTTAGGACGGCCGAAGCCTTTCTGAGTACACATGTCTTTTTAACTTTTCTTTTTATATATAAGGGGAAAAACTTATGTTTGAGTTTTACAAAAGCCTAACCCAAACATAAGTGAAAAAACCCCTGGACCTCAACTTACAAAAAACAAAAAAATGCTTAAATAAAGGTAAACCAGAGTGCCCAAAAAACCCCTTCTAACGACCTGCTACTGGTAGTATTTCCTTAGCACTTGCGAGTTCCAAGTTCGTGGTATAGTCTTACCAGTCATAGATGCTAAATGATATGCTCCCCCTTTGCCGACTTGGATAACTCGGTATGGCCCTTCCCAATTTGCTTCTAATTTGCCTACCCCAGCGTTTCCTTTTCCGATATCAGCTCTTCTACGCACAAGATCGCCCAACTGAAAAATCTGAGGCTTGACTCGGTTGTTATGGTACCTCGCCATTCTTTGTTTATATGCTTCTATATAAGCAGAGGCCTTCTCCCTTCTTTCCTGGAGTAAATCCAGGCTCAGCCTTTGTTCTTCCTCATTTGTCGCTTCATTGAAAAACTGAACTCTTAGAGTAGGCATACCAAGTTCTACTGGCACCATGGCTTCGCACCCGTATGTTAGAGAGAATGGAGTTTCACCAGTTCCCTCTCGTGGTGTTGTTCGGTAAGCCCATAGCACGCTCTGCAACTCCTCTACCCACTTCTTCTTCCTGGCGTCTAGTCTTGTCTTTAGTCCTTTTAAAATGGTCCGATTTGTTACCTCGGTCATGCCATTGCTTTGTGGGTGTGTCACTGAAGTGAACCGGAGATCGATTTCTGACCTGGCACAGAAAGCTTTAAATTTCTTGCAGTCGAACTGTTTTCCATTGTCAGCTATCAAAACTCGTGGGAGCCCGAATCGACAGACTATTTCTTTCCAAAAGAACTCTCTAACCCGAGCAGATGTAATGTCGCTTACTGCTTCTGCCTCGACCCACTTAGTAAAATGGTCAATTGCCACGATGAGGAATTTCCTCTTTCGAGTTGCTGGCGGGAAAGGACCCAGGATATCAATTCCCCAGGTGGAGAAAGGCCAAGGACTGATGATCGGTGATTGCTCGGTGGCCGGGGTGTGCCTTAAATTTTGGTGCTGTTGACATCTTTCACATTTTTCCACCAGATCTTCAGCTTGCTTAAGCATTAATGGCCAGTAATATCCTTGCAGGACTACCTTTTTGACTAGTAACCGCGGCGCGATATGGGAACCGCATATGCCCTCATGCACTTCTTTCAAAACATATTCTCCTTCTTCAGCAGTTAAATATCGAGACCAAGGTCGGAGGAAAGATTTTCTGTAGAGGGTCCCTTCTAAAAAGGCATAGTGCGGTGCTTGACATAGGATCTTATAGGCCGCCCTCTTATCCTCTGGGAGACTCCCTTCTTTTAGATACCGAGCAATGCCAGTCATCCATTCATCCAATGGTTGGGTAAGGAAAATTGTCTCGGGGTAATCTATACTTGATTGGGCGAGTGTGGAAAAATGCACTCCAGCTAGCCTCTCCCCTCGGGCAGCTGACTTGGCCAATCGATCGGCCTCTTCATTCTGAGACCGGGGTACTTGCTCAAACTCCCATTTTCCCCCACGATCGGATATTCGGTCAAGAAAATACTTTGCTCTATCCACGTACCTCCTCATTTCAGGATCTTTTGCTTCGAAAGTTCCTAAAATTTGCTTCACCACTAACTGTGAGTCACTCTTAATTAGCACTTGCTCTGCTTTGACTATGTTGGCCAACCGAAGTCCGGCCAAGAGTGCCTCGTATTCCGCCGCATTGTTGGATGCTTTGAAACTGAATTTCACTGAGCTCCTCAATTCAACGCCCATTGGTCCTTTTAAGACTATACCGGCTCCGGCTCCTTCTAAATTGGATGCCCCGTCCACCTCTAGGACCCAACTTATCAATTCTATGTCTATTTCTGCTGGTTGATCGTGAGTAGTTGTTTCAGCCACGAAATCTGCCAGAACTTGTGCTTTCAGGGCCGGCCTAGCTTCATACTTGATGTCAAAGCCGCTCATCTGAACCGACCACGAAGCCATTCTGCCTGAGGTTTCTGGTCGGTGTAATGCTTTCTTCAATGGCTGGTTGGTTCGTACTACTATTACGTGTGCCTCAAAATACCTCCTTAGCTTTAATGCTGCCGACCTGAGCGCCAAAGCAAACTTCTCGATTTTTGCATATCGTACCTCGGGTCCCTTCAAGACCTTGCTAGTATAGTATATTGGTGTTTGGAGACCCAACTCTTCCTTAACCAGGACTGCAGCTACCGTCTCTTCTGCCACTGCGAGGTATAAGTACAGGATCTCTCCGGGCTCTGGCTTTCCGAGTACTGGCGGAGTGCAAAGATAAACCTTTAGTTCTTCAAACGCCTTTTCGCACTCGTCATTCCATTGAAAGTTCTTCGTATTTTTCAATGTTTTGAAAAATGGTAAACACCTTTTTGCCGAGCAACTCATAAAACGCCCGAGTGCAGTCACACACCCATTTAACTTCTGCACTTCCTTCACCGATCGAGGTGCTTTCATCTCTTTGATTGCTTCAATTTTCACCGGGTTGGCTTCTATCCCTTTCTCGGACACTACATGCCCCAGGAACTTCCCCGATCTCACAGCAAATACACATTTATCCGGGTTGAGCTTTATGTTGTATTTTCTTAGCTTAGCAAAGGTCTCAGCGAGGTCTTTTGCGTGGCCTTCAATGCTTCTGGATTTTACTACTATGTCGTCGACGTAAACCTCCACATTCCGACCCAACTGGTCGTCAAACACGTAATTCATTAATCTCTGGTAAGTTGCTCCAGCATTTTTCAATCCAAAAGGCATTTTCTGGTAACAAAATGTTCCCATGTCTGTGACAAAAGATGTCTTCTCCTCATCTTCTTCATCCATTGGCACCTGATAGTAACCCTGGGAGGCATCTAGAAACGCAAAAACCGCAAAACCGCAGGTTGCATCTACCAGCTGGTCAATGCTTGGTAGGGGGAAACTGTCCTTCGGGCAGGCATTGTTAAGATCGGTATAATCTATACAAAGCCTCCATTTTCCGTTCGCTTTTTTGATCAATACTGCGTTGGCGAGCCACTCCAAATGGTGAACCTTTCTGATGAAACCTGCTTTAAGCAGCTTGTCGACTTCTTCTTTGATCGCCATTTGTTTTTCGAGAGAAAAAACCCTCTTCTTTTGCTTCACCGGCTTACAATTGGGATCAACTTTCAGCTTATGAGTTATGACTTGGGGATCTACCCCCCCGATCTCCTCCGGCTTATTAGAGAACTCGGATGCAAACTCCCTTATCTGTTGTATGACGGTTGCTCGGCCCTCTGATGGCCAATTTATGCCCATCTGTACGGTCATGTCACTGTTAGGAAGTTGGACTGCTTCCAAGGGCTCGGGCGGCTTTTGACCCTTCTTTTCTTTCAGAGTGAGTTCAGGGGTCTCGATATTCATTGATTCTACGGCGGGCTGAATTGTAGTCATGTAACACTCTCTAGATACCTTCTGGTCGCCTCGTATGGCGATAACTCCCTTCTCAGTCGGTACTTTCATCATCACATATCTAATACAAGTGGCAGCACCTGTACTATACAACATAGGTCTACCCAGTATACCATTATAAGCTAGTGGCATATCGACAATCATAAAAAGAGTTTTTACCTGCCTTGTTGGTTCCGCCAAAGTTCCAGCTCGTCACTCTTTTTGTGGAATTTCGACCCCGAGTATTAAGTCTAGCTCAATCATTCCTTCCGGGCTTACCGGTGTTCCTCCTAGACCGAGGAGAGGTGTACTGACGGGTTTAAGCTCTGATCGGGTGCCTCCCAATTGTAAATAAGCTGCCAAAGTTAACAGATTTACCGAACTCCCATCGTCTACTAGAAGTCGTCTTACCCATTTTAATTGTATAACCGCCGAAATAACCAGAGCATCCTCATGAGGGAACTCCACTCCCTTGCCATCCTCTAGAGAAAACGATACCTCGGGCCACCGGGGTCCCTCCATGACCGACATCACTGTTTTCTGTTTTTTCTTGCAACGTCTCTCTGAGCTTACAGTTCCTCCTGCCAACGTATTAATCACTCCGGTTATTTGAGACCTCTTGGCCTGGGGATCAGGCTCCCGAGATGTGCTAGGCTCATTTCGGACTGGGTTAGGTCGGTTCGTCGGTGGCTGTTGCGGGGGATTGGTCACGAAACCCTTCAACCTTCCTCTGCACACCATTCGGTCCAACTCTCTTCTCAAATTACCACAATCTTTGGTCTCATGCCCGTGCCCCTCATGGAAATCGCACCACTTTGTTTTATCTCCCTCTCTCGTCATCCGGGGTGGGTAGGAAATATACTCATTATTAGCTTTTATCCACATCAGGATCTGATCTCGGGGAGTATTTAACGGCACAAAACGCCTCTCCTGCCCTCTGCTGTCGATATAACTATCTTCGCCTCCTCCGATATTGTAGCTCGGTCTGAAGTTTGTAATCTCTCCAATGTTTCGGCCAGGGCCACCCTGGAACTGGGGTCTCCCTCTCCCCCCTGGTTCATAATTGGATCGAAAACGCTCCTGACTCCTCCCCCCTCCTGGGGAGGTGTGCTTCTGGGTATTTGGTACCGAGCAGGGTGCCTGCCTCTGTCGCTCCTCATCCAAATTCATATAATTTCATGCCCGGTCCATAAGCTCAGTGTATGTCTCCACTGGGTTAGTTATAAGACTGTCACGGAATGATCCCATAGTGGTGTTATCTTTCATGGCGTCAATGGATGTATCATCAATGAGATTTTCCACTTGGACTGCTTCCGAGTTAAAACGAGATATATAATCCTTCAGACTTTCTCCCGGTTTCTGAAAACATTTCTTTAAGTCGGAAGACTTTTTCTTCCTCTGTATGCTCGGAGCAAAGTGCGTTTTAAAAGCTAGAGCCAAAGCTTGGAAACTTTCAATGGATCCATCCGCCAGACTTTGATACCAATTCTGCGCAGCATCAACCAAGGTGGTCGGGAAGATCTTACAGATGGAGGCATCAGAAACGTTCTGAACACTCATCGATACCTGAAAACAATTTAGATGTGTCATTGGATCAGTTTTTCCATTATACTGCTTTATAGTGGGGTACTTAAACTTATCTGGGAATGGCTCGTCGAGGATAGCTCGGCTGAGGGGGCTTCCTATGCCAAGTAAGGTAACCGGTCTTGACATAGCTTTGTTCCCCTTCTGCTTGGCCAGTTCAGCCTGGACTAGTCGTGTGACCTCAGCACCTATCGTATTCCTGTCCGGGTGGTCATTGCCCGAGCTATGTACACTTTCAGCTACCTCTTTCCTGGCTGGTGGGACTCCTGCCCTAGCCGCCTGCAGAGGTTCCACCACCGGATCTGGCACTTCCCTTCCCAGGCCGGTTGTATTACGCGGTCTATCCGGTGGTAGGTCCTCTCCGTGCAATCCCTCCCTTGGAGGAATAGGAGCGTTCTGGCCTTCAGCCCCCAGAACTGTAGCACCTTCGGCAAGTATACCCCGACCTCCGGTCACCCGTGTTGTGCTTGGATGCACCGGGGTTGGAGTCGTAGCAGCGTTGTATCCTGGGTAATACTGGGCCATGACAGCAAGATGCATTTGCTGGGCCTGATGCAACTGGCGTGCCATGTATTCCAGATATTCTTGAGCTTGTAAGACCGCAGGGGGTATATCTTGCCCAGAAACCGTTTCTGTTCCGATTGGCACCGGTGTAGTGTCTACCGGAAAACTGAGTTGAGTGGGAGGTAACGTGTTGTGGAGGAAGCTCTGTGGAACGGTGGTCCCTGGGGTGGATAGAGTGGTATGACCAGTATCGGAGGTGAATGGGCTCACCCTAGGATAGTTCTCCATCCCATACAAAGGCATAAAACCAGCTCCGCTGCCAGAGGCTCTGGACCCTCCCATCTGAGCGTTGGCCGGAGGTGTTAAACCAGTGATCACAGAAGTACGACCACTGGCAGAACTTCCCCCGACCGGAGTGGTATCCGCGACCGTCTCCAGAGGGTCTATCCTCTCAATGACAGAGTCGTTAGCCATTGTTTTTCAATCAGAGTTACGCAACAATGTCACAAAACTCAGACAAAAGAAGAGAAAATGGGATATTAAACGTTTCCCACAGACGGCGCCAAGTGATGAATCACCAACGCCTGGACCGATCAGATGAACCTGAAAGAACAAGAACACAGAAAGTCAGACGAAGAACCGGTGGAGGTCACCGGTAATTCGCTCCGACGATCAAGTCAGTATTTACTTGGGGAAGAAGAAAGAAGAAGAGAAAAGAAGAGAAAAGAGTGTAGAGTGAGAAAAAAGAGTACCTTTAGGGTTTTTGATAAGGTGGTTTATATAGGTTTATCTGGCACGTGTGTTCCATAGTGGATCCCTGCTCTTCTTTTGGTCCCCACAAAATCGGTTACCTGACGTGGTTTCTTTTTGGTACGTCTCGTTTGTCGAGTGAGATATGCGTCGCATAGAATCTTCTTAAGTGTCAGGGGAAACTGTCAGAGTTTGTTATCATGGATGTTTAATTCGGTTCACGGGTATGCTCGGTAGGAAATCAGCTCTACTTTCTGATGATGTTCTACTCCGGGATATGTGAATCAAGATCTGGTTACCTTTCAACTTTCCTTTTTTAGTAAGTCGGTTGCGTTAATCATTAGACACCGGGTTCCCTTATTTGCCTGATCTGGTGTAATCCGGTATGATAGAGGCTATTTTACCGCCTACGTATCTCGGGACTCGTTATCAGTAAGTATACATATTGATTTGATTTGATTTATGTTGATTTAATAATTTTTAAAATTATAAATCAAAATAATAATTAATATTTTTTTTTCAAACCAAAATCAACTCATGAATTTTCTAAATCATAATATTTAGTTTAATTTGATTGGTTAGAATTGTTTTTGTACAACCCTACTTTAGACCCTTTTAGAGTTTCCCCTCTAGCTTTAGCCAACCCTTCGTATCAAATAAAAAAGAAAAGTACTATACCGATAATAAAAATTTAGAGTAAATTACCTTAAATCCTTCCACATATGTCATAATTTACGTTTTAATTATTTTTATTTGAAAATTAAACAATTTAGTCTCTTTTTTATTTCCGTTAATAATGTAGTCCTTCTATCAATTTCTGGTGTTAATCAACCGAGTCAAATAACTAAAAAAAATTAATTTAAAAAGAATAATTTGATCCCTCATTTTTATCAACGATTTAGTTTCTCTAGTTTGCAATTAATTTATCTCTCAATTTTATTATTTAGTTGGCTAATACTAAAAATAGACGGAGAGATGGAATTATTCACAGAATTAAAAGTGAGTAAGCAAACTCAAAAAAATTATTAGGAGGGTTGTGTGTTGAACATGAGATGTAAAAGTTATGAAATTTACAAATTTGTGTAGTAATATCTGACAGAAAAGGAAAGAAATCAAAATCAAAATCTGTGTACAGCTCAGAAAATATCAAATTCTTATCAATTAAGCAAACTCACAGTAATTCAGTAACCGATAGTTTGAGTCCACTTCCCATTAGAATCATCGAAGATCTCTTTTATATTTCTGCTCCATTTCTCTACACCAAAAATCCCACAACTTGCTCAACATGATCACTTCCTCTTCCCTCATCGGCCCACCGGCCGTATCCGGCCAACCACCGCCTGATCCACAAGAAGACCACCTCGAAACCTCCGTCGACCCACTGATCACCCAAACCGCAAATCTCGATTTAACCGGAAAACCGCCAATGGGTCTGACTGAAAACCAGTCTCCGACGTTTCTCTCAACGGGTAACCCTTGTCTTGATTTCTTTTTTCACGTCGTACCCGATACACCGTCTGAAGAACTGATCCAACGGCTAGAATTGGCTTGGAATCACGACGCTTTGATCACTCTAAAGCTCGTGTGTAATCTTCGGGGAGTTAGAGGTACCGGTAAGTCTGATAAAGAAGGGTTTTATTCTGCTGCGTTTTGGCTTCACGAACACCACCCGAAAACACTTGCTTTGAATCTCAAATCTTTGTCTGATTTTGGGTATTTTAAAGATTTTCCTGAGATTCTTTATCGGATTATTGAAGGGTTTGAGGTTAGAGAATTGGAGAAAAAAGAATGGCTCCAAAGAAAACGAAAGAAAAAACAGAACAAAAGAGGCTCCAAGAAAGGGAAATTTAATCAAGAAAATCAAGAAATTAAAGAAACGGTTCAAAGTTTCGAAACCTTTCAGGAGACTGCAAGAGTGTTAAGGAAAGAAAGAGAGGCTGCTAAAGCTCTAAAAGCTTTAAACAAGTACAAATTTGATGCGAATTATCGGTTTTTATTTGATTCCGTTGCTGATTTGTTTGCAGAGTTGCTGAAATCTGATCTTGAGGCTTTGAAATCAAACCAATATTCAAAAATCACGCTGGCTGCGAAATGGTGTCCTTCGATTGATTCGTCGTTCGATAAAGCTACGTTGATTTGTGAAGCGATTGCTCGGAGGATTTTTCCCCGTGAGAGCTACGAGGAGTATAGAGAAATGGAAGAATCGCATTACGCGTTTCGTGTTCGAGACAGGTTAAGAAAGGAGGTTTTAGTTCCATTGCATAAAGTTTTGGAATTGCCTGAGGTGTATATGAGTGCAAGGCAATGGAATTCGCTTCCGTATAATAGAGTTGCTTCTGTAGCAATGAAAACATATAAAACCTTGTTTTTGAAACATGACGAGGAGAGATTTCAGGAGTATTTGGAAAATGTAGCGAGCGGGAAGGCGAAAATCGCAGCAGGAGCGTTGCTTCCTCATCAGATAATCGGCGCGTTGAAAGATGACGATGGAGGGAAAGTTGCTGAGCTTCAATGGGCAAGAATGGTTGATGACATGGCTAAGAAAGGTAAGCTAAACAATTGCATTGCTGTTTGTGATGTTTCAGGTAGTATGGACGGTATTCCAATGGAGGTGTCTGTAGCTCTTGGGCTGTTAGTTTCTGAGATGAGTGAGGAGCCTTGGAAAGGAAAGGTAATTACTTTCAGTGAAAATCCTGAAATGCATTTGATTGTTGGAGATTCATTGCTCGAAAAAACCGAGTTTGTTAGGAATATGCATTGGGGTGGGAATACAGATTTTCAGAAAGTGTTCGATAGGATTTTGAATGTTGCAGTTGAAAACAAGTTGAGTGAGAATGAATTGATCAAAAGGGTTTTTGTTTTTAGTGATATGGAGTTTGATTCTGCTTCTGGACATTACACTGGTTTTTGGCATTTGAATTCATGTCGAGATTCCGGAAGTGAAGAGAAGGAGATGCATAAAAGTGGATGGGAGACTGATTATGAAGCTATACAGAGGAAATTTAAGGAGAAAGGGTACAATTCGGTGCCGGAGATTGTGTTTTGGAATCTGAGGAACTCATCATCTACTCCTGTGGTGGCTAAGCAGAATGGAGTTGCTTTGGTTAGCGGGTTTTCTAAGAATCTGTTGACTCTGTTCTTGGAAGAAGGTGGGATTGTAAATCCTGAAGAGGTGATGAATTTAGCCATTGCTGGTAAAGAGTACAAAAAACTTGCTGTCTATGATTGAGTTTCTTTTGCTTTGAGTCAAGGTTTAGGTTACTCTCAGTATCTTCTTAGTTTTTAGTCTCAGTTTGCTGGACCAGCATCTGTTTCAAGGTTTTTGAATTTATTTTTACTAGCATGCAAACTTCAATTTACTTTCATTTTATGTTTTATGTTTTCTTGGCTTGATAACTTACTTGAATTAATTAGTAACTCAAATTATTAAGCCTCGATCTAACTAGGCAAGACTTGGAAAAACATAATACATAAAATAATATACAAATCTGTCAAGAGATAATACTATTGTAGCCAGTGCCTCGGCTAACGCTTGAGTTGGACTGGTTATTTGACCTGAGTTTGCAAAATCCAAACCAAACTAAATAATTGAACCAAGCTGACAAATACATCGCTTTAATATTATAAAATAAAGTCGGTTTTCTATTTGGTTGGTTTGGATATAAGTGCAAACTGAATCAAAATAAATGAAGCAAACTAAAAAATCAACCAACTAATTTGGTTTGGCGTGAATTTCTTTTCCTTCGAATTTCTGTTCGGTTTTGAAATAAAGCAAAACTTTAGTTTGGTTTACTTTAGTTTAATAGGGTATAAGGGGGTAGGCTCGATCCTGGCTGGTGTTTGAAATTTTTAAAAGAAAGAAGTAGGGTTTGTAGTGATTCCAGAACTAGACGGAGGATAGGCACGGGCTGCGGAGAGGTCAGAGGTAGACTCGGGTTGAAAAGAAATCCCGGTTCCGCCTCTATCTTCGATCCTCGGAACAAGTGCAATTCCATAAGTTCAAATACAATAGCACACCATGATTTTAGAATATATGCTTATTGACATAAGTGTGACATTCTCCATCGTTAATAATATTCCAATAAGCAAAGCCAGTTTCTTTGTTCATGGTAGGTTTCTTTCTTTTTATATTTATTTGTAACGCATGATCTCTTTTCTGGGTCCATTTCACCTACCTACTTACTTTAGATCTCCATCATCCTTTATTTAAATTCTCTAATAATCCATCTCATAGTAGCACCTTTCTTGCCTTTCAATTTCTCAAACGCACAATTAGAATATATTCTGCTGCCCCCTTTTTCAAATTCTCCTATCAGTACTCCAACATGCTCCATTAGTCCATTCTTTTTTATTCATTCTTTGCTCCACCACCAAGAAATCAAGTTTGCTTTATTCTTCTTCTTTTTGTTGCTTGCTTTTATCCTCTTTGCCTTGCGGCGTGCTTGTCTGATCTTGAAGTTTGATAAGAGAAAGAAGAGAGACTTGCCGATCATGCAACGAGGAGTTCTCGATGGTGTCATTCACAGGTTGCTTGAAGTTAGGGGCAAGCCGGGAAAGCAGGTTCAGCTTTCTGAGAATGAAATTAGGCAGCTTTGTTTCGCTTCCAGGGAAGTTTTCTTGAAGCAGCCAAATCTGTTGGAGCTCGAAGCTCCGATCAAAATCTGCGGTATTTTCCTACAAACCCTTATTTATTACCATAGTTGCTCTAATCATATGTACATAGTAATTAGATTTTGATTATGGATTTAGTTATGAATATGTGTTCATTTAGTGAAAATGTAATTTCCTTACAACACCAGGAGACATACACGGACAATACACTGATCTCCTGAAGCTCTTCGAGTATGGCGGATTACCTCCTCGTGCCAACTATTTATTCTTGGGGGATTATGTAGACCGCGGGAAGCAAAGTTTGGAAACTATTTGCCTTCTTCTTGCATACAAAATAAAGTATCCTGAAAACTTCTTCTTGTTAAGAGGAAACCATGAATGTGCTTCTGTAAACCGTATATATGGATTCTACGATGAATGCAAAAGAAGATTCAATGTCAGGTTATGGAAAATATTCACGGAGTGTTTCAATTGCTTGCCTGTAGCAGCTCTTATTGATGAAAAAATTCTGTGTATGCATGGTGGACTTTCTCCTGATTTGAAAAATTTGGATCAAATACGTAATCTACATCGACCTACTGATGTTCCTGAGTCTGGTTTGTTATGTGATCTTCTCTGGTCTGATCCTAGTAAAGAAATCCGAGGTTGGGGTGTAAATGAAAGAGGTGTTTCTTATACTTTTGGTGCTGACAGGGTCTTCGATTTTCTGCAGAAGCATGATCTTGACTTAATTTGTCGAGCTCATCAGGTTCGTAAAAATATCTCCAAATTTAGATTAGACGCGATGGATAGAGATAAACGCAAAAGATTTTGGAATATGTGTTGTTTAATTTAATGTTTTTGTGTGCAGGTTGTGGAAGATGGATATGAGTTTTTTGCTAACAAGCAACTGGTAACTATATTTTCAGCTCCTAATTATTGTGGAGAATTTGACAATGGTGGTGCTATGATGAGTGTGGATGTAAATTTACTATGTTCATTCCAAATTCTGAAACCTACTGATAAGAAGCCAAAATTTGGTTTTGGTAATTCAACTAAAATTAAGGTACATCTCCCTCCTACTTTTTTTTTTTTAATTGCAAACGAATTCATAAACTTTAATTTTACTGCGTTTTGCAATTACAATACAGACTGTTATATTTAGTAATTTTAAATACCAACTTTCAATTTATCGCACTTCATAATACCTATTGAACATTTTAGCTTTTCCGGACACCGGAAACTAACAGTTTGTGCTGTAATTGCATGACACGTTAAAGCTCGTAATTAACCCTTTTCTTGATTAACATAGTGGGCATAGCATATTAAGGCATAAAATGGTGGTCACTTTCTTCAATAATGTAATCCATTTTCCTTTTCTTCAGTCACTTTTAAAAGTGTAAGGAATACGATGCTGCTGTCAACTGATATCTGAAGAACATGTTGAACAATTGGCAACGGGAGTAAGAATTTAAGGATCTTTATTGGGTTCTTATTTTAATGTTGATTGAAAAATGTATATGGTCAACTTTGTTTATTCCAAAAGATAATGCATAGTTATGATGATGATTTTTGGGAGGCTTTAATCTCTTTGATTGGTTGTAATTCTGTTATCATCATGTAATAAGACAATGCAACTTAATAATTTGAATTAAATTTTCAATTAACTGTATAACATAGTTAAGTTAAACTTTGATTTGCTATGTTTATATTTTATATATGGCTAATTCTCTGAAAAACTCTCCACTTTTCAAACCCCCTTCGTTCGTACCCTCACCTTTTAAAATTTCCAATTTTATACAAATTATCACCTTTCATTTTCAATTGCACCCTATAAATATTAAATTGACCTATTTTCACTGGAAAAAAATTCAAATCAATACTTTATATTTAAACCTATATTTTAAATAGTTATCAATGTTACAATTTCAACAATAAAACCATCTTCCCTAAAAATATATCAAAAATTACTAAATTTCACATCCACTTTTATTCAAATTTACCGTTTTAATTCCACAAAATTAATTAAATTCAATTTTAAAATAAAATATTCAACGATTTTTAACAAAACGAAATAATGAACAATCGAGGTGTCCTTCAAGGAAGAACAGTCTAGATCTCGTCTTTTCTTCGACTCCGATATATAATTAAAATAATTAATATTTCCTGTTTAATATACGCAAAATTTTTACTATTCAATTTAAATAAATTTTAAAAATTATTTTTTTAATAAAAATTTATTTTTTCAAAAAATTTGTTCGTCGTGATGAACCCGCCATAACCGAGACTTGCCGCCAACAAGATCTGACCGCCGTCTCCTCCTCCTCCAAGAAGGAACAGATCTGCTCCTTCTCAGACGAGAGAAGGAGCAGGTTCGTGCTCCTTCTCTCGCCTGACTCGGACGAGCGGTCGGTTTTCGGCGTCGGCAACAAGTCTTGGTGGCGGCAGGTTTCGGTGGTGGCCGGTGTTTTGAAATTTTAGTGAAAATGGTTTTTTTATTTAAATTTTAACGTTAGGTACTATTTATAACATTTGTTAAAATATAAAGTATTGATTTGAACCTTTTTCAGTGAAAATAGGTCAATTTAGTACTTTTAGGGTGTAATTAAAAATGAAAGGTAATAATTTAGGTAAAATTGAGGATTTTGAAAGGTGAGAGTGCAAATGAAGGGGGGATTAATAGGTGAGGGTTTTTTCAGAGGATTAGCCTTTATATATTTGTATCCTTAGCCCTTGTCTCTTTTTTTTGGTTATTACAAATGAGATTCATGAAAGATAGTGTATAAATAAAAAGAATTGAACATAAAACCCGTAGTTAGTTATAGATTGGAAAAAGTAGACAGATCATAAAAGTCACGCGTTTTCCACGTGATGATAAATGCAACAAGACATTGTCTTGATTGGTAGCACGTACTATATCTATCTATACTACATATAAAAGCACGGATGGGGGGACATGCAAATTTACTGAATAATCCTTTAAAATTTATTACTAAATAAAGATTTTATAGTCATTAACTAATTAGTTATTTTATTAATCACTAAAGATATAAATATAATTAGAGTTCTAATCAAAATAAATTTGTATCATAATAAAAAAATTCTTATTCCTAATTATTTTCTTCTTTAATTTTGCACAAACAACCGAATGTTAAATTGACAAATCATCTTATCCCTACTGTTTTGCTTTTTGTACGTCATGAACTTTGTAACTACTATTAAACATCTGTTCGCAGGAAAATATTTCCAAACTCGAATCTTTGAATTTTATAGATGGGTACTGTGTGGATCGATGCTTTAACCGGTTCTGTCCGAAAAGTTGAACAGGGTTTGACTTATCTAAATTAAAACATTAATCTGGAGGTTAAGAAACTCAGGCGAGATTATTGTTTGAACTACTCCTACTCCTAAGTTAACCAACCGCGGGGGTTGGGGATAGAAAAGCGCAGGGCTTTGAAGTTTGTGTTTGATTGATAATTTGAGTTGTGCAGAATACAAACCTAAACCTAGCTATTTATAGAGGACAAACCCTAAAATAGAAAACCTAGTCTAGTGAGATACAATCTCTTATTTGGATAAATACTAAACTAAATAATATAGATAATACCTAAAAATAAGATAATAACTAAAAAAGATAAATATTAAGCTAAGATAAGAACAAAATGATAACTGATGGCTTTTGGGCTCAAAAATCCGAATTAGCCCATATAAGCTCTTTTTGGGCCAGTGTAAACAATGCCCCCCACGTCTTTTTATCAGAATGTCAAGAAAGATGAAGAGACGTATTTATATCGCATGTCATACGTGATCGGTCGTTTAGACCGAAAAGATTAAGTCTGTCCTTCTAGCCGATTATAACAGTACAAATTAAGCGGCCAAATATTCCAATTATTGGGTTTAATGAGGAATACACTTTTGTTGCTTTGATTTAATCAGCAACTAAGTGTAGCAGGCGAGAAAAATTCTTTCCTCTGGATCGTGCATCTTTCATTCATCCATGCATAGCCCACTATCCACGTTGCTTTGTACCAAAATTTGCATGGTAAAGTTTTCCTTTGGCTTATCAACTTCTCATTCACAACATGTGCTAATCGGTCATTTTACCAAAATAAAAAAAAATGGACGCGGCAGAAAAGACATTCCCTATGCAATTTTGAGGACCTATACGTTTGATAAATTTGATGGCCATATATTCTCTTCCAACATAATATTTTTGACAGATAATAAAAAATTCGGCCTCTTTTTTCAGCAATCTCGACGAAGCGTTACCCCAATAATTCCACAACACTCATAAAACTACCAAGATTCGCCTTTTTCTCCCTTTGGAATTGTTTTGATGGCTTCATCCATCTGATTTATCACTCCATCAAATACCCGCCGATTTTTTAAGCTACCTCATGAAATCGGCATGTAATAATGAGGAGAGAGTGGGAGGTAGGTCGCAGACAGAGTCATTTGTCTCCTCTCATGTGCTTGGTTTGGATGCTTGACTCCGAGATCGACGGTCGTGTCTCAGCGGGAGGTGCGTCGGTCCCCTTTTGCAGCTGAAACTCGACGATCATTATCACAACGGGAGGTACGTCGATCCCCTTTTGCGGTTGTAATCCTGACTTGTCGCCCTTTTCCATGATCTACTCCAAGTCTGAGTCTGAATCGCCTGACAATGTGCAACCTACTTCGGATTGGACTCGGCTACTTGAACGAGTGCACCTGTAACTTTTCTTCTTCGTTCCGGTTTTTGTGCTCACCATAAACGCGTCCCCAGTGGAGTCGCCAAAAGAGGTTCGCAGGAAAATATTTCCAAACTCGAATCTTTGAATTTTATAGATGGGTACTGTGTGGATCGATGCTTTAACCGGTTCTGTCCGAAAAGTTGAACAGGGTTTGACTTATCTAAATTAAAACATTAATCTGGAGGTTAAGAAACCCAGGCGAGATTATTGTTTGAACTACTCCTACTCCTAAGTTAACCAACCGCGGGGGTTGGGGATAGAAAAGCGCAGGGCTTTGAAGTTTGTGTTTGATTGATAATTTGAGTTGTGCAGAATACAAACCTAAACCTAGCTATTTATAGAGGACAAACCCTAAAATAGAAAACCTAGTCTAGTGAGATACAATCTCTTATTTGGATAAATACTAAACTAAATAATATAGATAATACCTAAAAATAAGATAATAACTAAAAAAGATAAATATTAAGCTAAGATAAGAACAAAATGATAACTGATGGCTTTTGGGCTCAAAAACCCGAATTAGCCCATATAAGCTCTTTTTGGGCCAGTGTAAACAACATCTCTTACCTATATAGTACTTATTATATGAATTTACAATTCTTTACTACAGGGCAATTTCAAATGCTACTTCTGGCGGCTCTCATGAACAAATTAAGTATATTTTTTTTTAATGGTCACTGCTTTTCTTTTTCTTAGCAAATTTTATAATTGTGCTCAGTTAATAACTTATGTTATTTATGAATTATTATTCTTTACTATAGTGTATTTAAAATATGCTTTGAATTATTTAACTGAAGATAATACATTTAATGAGTTTTATGATTAACATAATCAATTATTTTATTGATTTATACATCTAAACATACGCGTTAGTGGGTTTAATTAATTTAAGTGTCAACTTAATTCAGTTAAATTTTATAATAATTTATTTATTAATTTAAATGAAAAACAAAAACACATATATATTTACATAATTATTTTTAAAAAATAAAAGGAATTTATTTATTAATAAATATGAAAGAAGTAAGAGCATATATATTTATTTTATGATTATTTATTATTTAATACAAATATTATATCTATGTTTACATATTCATTTTTTTTATATATTTATTGTTCTAAATAAACTATACATTCATAAATTGAACTGAGTCAAATTACGAGCCACGTGCGTAGCACGTAATGTAAAACTAGTTAATAAAAACAAATAGAGGAGTTAACAATAAGAGGAAATTTTTCGTTTAAACCAAATTTTTATATATCTATATTCATACAAATTTAATAATCATAAATTTTAAATAAGAATCTATGCAAATTGGATGTAAATAAAATATTTTAAACTAAAAGTAATAGCAATTTTCAGGACAATTCACACTAATTGTCAATTGTTTTTTTTCTTCAAATTAACCATCTCCAAACTTTAATGCGTATTTATTTCAATTATTTTTAAATTTTTGTTTAACAGTTTAGTTGCTCTACCGTTCATTTTCAGGTCTAATGGTGCCAAAAAAAAAATCTCTTCGATTTTTGAAAATCTATAAAACTTTTTAAAATTTATCCCAATTTTTAACTAATTCTTTGAAAATCCATCTAATTTCTAAAATTAATTTATTGTGTTTACGTGGCAATTGAATGTATAATATTATAAAAAAAATTGAAAAGAAGAAGAGTTATCAATTCGGCTGCCACATGGTTTGGATAAATTAATTTTAAAAAATATTAAATCAATTTTAAAAATTGGATAGATTTCCATCTTGATCAAAATTGGAATAAATTACAATTTTTAAAAAGTCTTGATAGTCACAAAAAACAAAAAGATAGCCTTTTAACACCGTTATATTTAATTTTTAATTCTGTTAATATGTATGACGTGTCAATATGATATATCGACATGTCAAATAAAGTGAATTTCAATGGCACATAGATTATTAAATCAGATACCCCATGGGCATAAATTGACGGAGTTAAAAAAATTTACCGCAAAGCTGAGTTATCTCTACTATAAATAAAAGCAGGGATGGAGGGAGGGGGGACAAACACATTCACGTTTATGTTTTTTCTATTTTATAATGTATAATTGTTAATTAAAAATTTATTGAGATAATTATTAGAGTTGGAGTACTAATTAAAATAAACTACTTATAATTTCATCAGGCTGTTTTGGCGTCGCAATCTTCGGATAGGAGAACAAGATTAATTGCCTTCCTTGCTTCAGCAGCGCCCGCAGATGCAATTTATTTCAACCATTTTGGACAATATTGAATGGAGGTCACAACTGCAGTTTACGGCAGCTTCTTTCAAGGCTGCTCGGTTCAGCTCCTTGAGTTCTAACCAGTCTCCTCTTCCTCTCTTGCTGCAACGTATTTGGAAGTAGGTTTTGCCGCCACAGATTCAATTTTTTTTTTTGGTTATTATCGCGGGATCGTATCTCTTCGAATGTCACTTTGATAAAAAGAGGTGTTTTAGAAGAAAATCACTCTTCTTCAGGGATGGAGGTAGGGTATGGCCAGCACGGGCCTGGGCCCTACCTCACTTTCATTAAAAAAAAATTAGAGCGGGTCTTTTGCAATTTATTTATCCAGATTTGGAGTTTTAATCTTATAGGTTAAGGTTTAATTAATTAGAATAAAACTGAAGTTAAAGTGGGATATAATTAGAGAGGGAAATAGTAAAAGAAAACGACACATCGACAAAATTCTCAAAAAGTGCTACTGTGCCAAGTTTATTTTGATCTTAATTTTATGTTTAAATTTCTTATTTAATCATCTTCTGTTTATTGTGAAAGATGTTTGTTTATTTTTTAGTAAAATCTGATTATATTTAATTATTGCAGTTTTATTTTTTGGTATAATTTGTTTTGTGATTTCTATTTGCTCATAATAATATATAATTTCATTTTTAACGGAAAAAATTGTTCATTTCCTTTGATTTATCTACTTATTCGGTTGGTGTTAACATTGCCGGTTGCAACTGCAACAGTTGAAAGAGTTTTCTTATGTATGAATATCATCAAGATAATTTACGGAATAAGATGGAAAATCCGTTTATGGATGATTATCTCGTATGTTTTACAGGATTTTTTTTTAAAGTATCGATGAAGAAAATATTTTAAAACAGTTTCAAAAAATGATGATTTGTAGGATAATTTACTGTTTTGGTTGTACTTTTTACTAACAAATTTATAACTTTTATTTTTCGGTATAAATTTTTTGTGGTTTGATAATTTAAGTTTTTAATTAAATTGTGCCCTATCTGAATTTATCGTCTGGCTTCGTCACTGCTCTTCTTGCCTCTTATTTTTTGAAAATGAATCGAGTATTCATATCGTACTGCAATGTCATTTTGCTTGGTTTTTTTGATCGGCTGTTTTATTTAAATATAATGTCAGATGGGCATCCCCGTTAACTCTTGACGATTTCTTCTCTTAATGGATATCATTATTGGATGACAGACATCGTAGCCTATGGAAGCTCATTTGGTTTTTTGGGGGTTGCCATCTTTGGAAAGCGAGAAACAAACATGTCTTTAAATACGAAGTTGTTGATATTCAGTCATTGGTTTTTTATGCATTTGCAAAGCAGTAGATTTCTATATATCTTAGAATTAAGATTTTAGCTATTCAGGGAATGGTGTTTTTCGTTGTATTGTATTGATTTTTTCTGTTATGGCTGAATAGCTTTTCTGTATTTGACTCTCTTTTGCCTCCCACTTCTTTGTGGTTGTGCTAATCTACTTTTCATTTATATAAAAAAAACTAAAATAAACTACTTGTACTATGTTAAGATAATTGTATAGAATATTAACTAAAAAGACTACTTTAATATTTATTAGTTGTTATTTTAATTATTATTTGATCAACTAGAAGTCTAATTAAAATAAATAAATACTAATAAATTACTTATTTAATTATTATTTGATATTTATATTTGTTTTATAAATAAGATAAACTATTTTTAATTAACAATTATTTTAATAATTACTTGATATATTTTATACTTAAATACAATTTATAATTATAGAAATAATTATTAATTAAATAAATATTTTTTTTAATTCATCATAAATATAATTATCATTATTTGACGAGTCATACAACAAACCACATATAAAATATTTAAAGTGGCACTAGTTAAATAAACAAAATTAAAGTAATTTAAATATAAATTAAAATCGATATATAAAAAGAGAGAGAGTTCATAGACCATTAGGGTCAATTATCTCAATTTTCATAAGAAGTTATGAATTGTTTTTACATATTTGTACTGTAGCATTCATCATTTTTACAGCAAGACAAGCTTTTGAATTGATGTCTATATTAGAAAAAAAATGAAATTGTGTATGAGTTATATTAGGTTTATTTATTTTTCATTGTTTTTTTTTGAATGTTTTATTTTATCCTTTCTTTATGAAAGGTTTGTTGTCCTTTCTCTGTGGAAGATTTGCTATCTCTTCTTTATGAAGGAGTTATCAAGTGGTGATTGAATCGAATGATGTGAGTTTGCGGATGATGGGTGAAGTTTGATCGAAAATTGATTGAAGACTGCACTTAATTAGTAAAACAGTTAAATAATTTATTTTTGTTTGCGTAAGTAAGATCTGCGAATCAGACATCATGTTGCTGTTCCATGTCAGGTCATCGGTAGGGGTGTAAACGAACCGAGCCGTTCGCGAGCAGTTCGGTGTTCTCGATAAGAGCTCGGTTTATGTTCGTTCGTATTTTAAACGAACCGAGCTCGAACTTGATTTTATGTTCGTTAATATAAACGAGCCGAACATGAACATAGTGGTGTTCGGCTCGTTTGCATTCACGAACAGCTCGAATAAGAGTTCGTGAACAAGCTCGTGAACGAGCTCGATTAAGACTTTGTGAACAAGTTCGTGAACGAGCTCGTATATAGTTCACAAACAAGCTCGTTTAGAAACTCGATTAGGTGTTCGCGAACTAATTCATATTTAAAATAATTTATATAATTATGTTTTTAATTTTTTTAGCTCATATTCGTAAACGAGCTCGATTAGATTGTGTTTAATTTATTCAGCTCATATTCGTGTTTGTTCGTTTAACAGCTCGTGTTCGTTTGTTTATCCGCTAAACGGGCTCGTTTAGTACTTATCGAGCTCGTTCGTTTAGCCGCTAAACGAACAAGTTCGCGAACGATATATAATTATGTTTTTAATTTTTTTAGCTCATATTCGTGAACGAGCTCGATTAGATTGTGTTTAATTTATTCAGCTCATATTCGTGTTTGTTCGTTTAACAGCTCGTGTTCGTTTGTTTATCCGCTAAACGGGCTCGTTTAGTACTTATCGAGCTCGTTCGTGAGCTCGTCGCGAACTTGTTCGTTTAGCGGCTAAACGAACGAACACGAGCTGAATATGAACACTATAAAATTTAAACGAACCGAACATGAACACTCCGTTCAAAGCTCGACTGAACATGAATCGAACATGAACACCTTATTCGCTAAACGAGCCGAACATGAACGGTTCAAAGTTCGGCTCCGCTCGGTTCATTTACACCCCTAGTCATCGGGTTTTATTTTCGAATTATGCCGAATTTTTTACAAATGTAACTGTTTCATATTCAATTTAATGACATTTGACGAATTCAAAAAAAAAATATCTAGTCATCACTTTCACTTAAAAAGATTAACATTAACATTAATGGCTTTGGTCATTGTCTGTCCCAATCACACGTCTTTTTCTTCTACGGATATGAAAAATAAATAAATATTTGCTTTCATGATTTTTTTATTTTATTCATTTATTGTTTTTTCACACAATTTTTTATAGTACATTTTTATAGTTTAGCATTAGACAAGTATAAAAACGAATAACAGCTATATATAGTTTTTTAAATTATTAAAACAGATTGAGAATAATCTATGTATAGTAAATTATATATAAATATGTGCATAGTGGTCTCCTAAATTCATAGCAAGAGTTAAGTTGCTGAATTAATTAATTTTGTTAATTAAAATTCTAACATTAGCTAGCTAGCTAATTGTCATATATACGAAAAGATAGCAGAAATATTTGACATTGCCAATTGTATAGCTGTTCATATAATGTAATGTTCAATTCAATGAACTACTATATCATGTAAGCAAGATTAAATTTTTTAATTAGCAATATATTTAGGGCTTGATATGGCTTTTCATGAGGTTAAACAGTTCAGGAAAATATATTAACATTAAAATAAAAAAGTCAGCAGGTTGACATTTAATTTGTACGAAATAGTAGCAATGTGTATCTTATTATATTTATTATTTTAATCTTTTTTTTTTTTTTTATCAATGATATGTTATGCATCAGTGTTAGGAGTTAGTTGAAATAACATTTTTAAAAAATTCATCAACGGAAAACAGGGTTGAACCCCTGACCTTTCGAGTAATGTACGGCGAGGAGTATAGCCATCGGACTACACCCTCATGTACATTATTATTATGGGTTGGGGAAAAGCAAATTAAGGATAAATTTGGCTTCCATTCCTTTTTGATTGATATGATGAATATAATTTGGATGCTTGCTATGTATTTTATACTTGTTTCATGTTGATTAATCATTTATATCTATTAAGTTAAATAAAGTCCTACCTCCATTTCAAATTGATTGGTACTGTTTTATTTTTTTTTATCTTAAATTATAAAAAATAAATATCTATTTTATAAAATAACTGTTAAATATATTCTCATTAATTATAGAAAAAATCTTAAAAATATACTCCCTCCGTCCCATAAAAATAGACAAAATAGAGTTGCACATGAATTAAGAAATGATAGTTAAGGTAGTTATATTTTATAAATTTCCACTAATAATTTTAATTTAATTAATTAAATATTTTAAATATTAATTTATATTATGGGAAAAGTAATCATTGTGTTGGAATTGTAATTAAATTTTGAAAAGATAAATTTATTATTAATTTTTGTATTGTATAGAGTGATAATTAATGATAATTTATAGAATATAATAAAATAGGTTGAAATTGATAAATATTAATATTGGTATTATTCAAATTAATATAGTAACTTTGCCTATATTTTGGGACGCCCAAAATAGCTATTTTGCTTATCTTTGTGGGACGGAGGAAGTAATAAAAATCACAGAAAGACAAAAGTTATCACTATAATTAATGAGGGCAAGTACGGTATTTTTATATATTAACTCAATTTATTTAGAGAACTTAAAATTCTTAATTTCCATGTCCTAAACTGTCTATCGATTTAGGACGGAGGGAGTATCATTTATCTCAAAAAAAAAAAATATAGTGTCATGTTATGCGTATATATTTAAAATTCATTTAATCTTTGACAAAATAATCTATTTATTTATAATTATAATCAAATTGGTAGAGATGACTCTAGAAAATAATTTAGACAGTTTTGGTCTGTAATTTTGTTAGTCCTGATAATTTTATCATAAAAAGATAATAAAATTGACCGACAAAAGTAAAATATATTCTAGTTCCTTTACTTATTTTTATGATAAATAATTCATAATTAATAAAATTTTAAAAAATTATGTACTTACTTTTATCAAAATTTTATATATTATTATACAATAAATTCTTTATTATTTAAAATTCTATAAACAAATTCCTCAAATATGAGGCAATCTTTATAAATATAACATAAGATATTAATTATAATTTATTTTTATTAATTACATTTTTTAGTTTTTATTTGCTTGGACATAATTATCAGGATTCATAAAATAGATAGACTAAATAGTCGAAATATTATTTAAATTTATATCACTTTAGTCATAGTTATAAATAAATTAATAAATTAAAATTTCTCCAACATTTTTTTTTGCGAAAGTTCAATTACATTCTCAATCCATGCATAATTGCATCAGAAAATCCTACCTTCCAATTCACTGGTTACATTACATATATACTGCTACACATCATTTTTTTAGGATATAATTTATTAAATATAATTAAAGTACAATCATAAAATTTTAGCTGCCTGTTTAGGTTTTACCAAACGATATTTAGAGAATTAAATTAAAGTCAAGACTTAATTTCATACATATCATGTTGGTATATTGGATAATCTGAAAATGTAGTTGTCAAGCTCATAGAAATGGCAATGACAACTCTAACGATAATGACACAAACCATTTTAAATTTATGAGCTTATATCATTTCGATTCCTTTCTTGTAAGATCACCAAAGATATTAATTACTCATTTTCATATTATATGTTAGTTCATTAATATAAGGGAACAGTTGCCCACTTACATATCTAAATCCATATATTTATAACAAAAATACATATATTTAACATTGCACTTATTAATTTCTATATTACAATGAAACAATAACTTTAATAGGGGATCCTTGACTTACCACTAGTTAGGGCGGTCAAAATCGATCATAACACGGGAAATCGATTCACCAGACACGTAAAATTGATGAATTTTTGTTGAACTTTAGTAGATTCATACCGAATACAAGTTAATCCGTCTACGACACGAAATAAATCGATCATTTTTTATAGATTATCCCGTGAACCCGCCTAATTCATTTATAGATATATAATACTATTTAGAATAATATAAAATTAAAAGGATTAATAATTTCATAAAATATAAAATAAAACTATTACATAAAATTAATCTAGTTACATTAATATATAAATAAAATAATTATATGTACATTTTATAATTTAAATATGAGTTGATAAATTTGAGATGTGCTTTGTTAATAAATTTTAACGCATAAAAAAAATTGGCTATTTATTATATTTTATAAAATAAAATACTAATATAAAAAGAGGATGGCTGCCGTTAACGGCAAAACAAAACCACTAACGGCACCCGAAAAAAAAACTACAGATGGCTAGAAATATTTTTAGAAGAAAAGAAAGTTTTATTCTTTTAAATAGATTTAATTTTTTAATTATATATTCATAAAAAAATTAATATCTATAATGTACAAATAAATTAGCAGTAATATTAATATAGAACATAAAAAAGAGTTGACTTGAAAATCAAATAAAAAAACACAATAAAAAGAGTATATCCAAATATACCATAATTGATTCTTTCAATGGTTGAACATAAATAGTAGGCCGTACCACACTGTGTCACTACCAACCCATCTCCCTTCATCTCCATCATACTTCTCATTCTGCCAACCAATTGAAGAATCTAAGGGGTCAGTTTTCTCTCCTTTTCTTATTTGATTTTCTCTTCATCCAAACAGAACCTTTTAGATAATTATAGGCATCACAAGTTCCTACTTTCTTGGATCTTGGCCAATACAGTAGGACCACGTAGTATTTGATAATTTTCACCTTTATTGCATGGTTTAAAAATCCGTAGTTAGGCCGGTTAAATTGAATAATTATCCGTCTATTTTAATTAAGTTCGGTTAATATTTTTATTACTTCAATTAATTAAATTAATCGAATATTTTATATTATTTTAATATTTAATTTTTCTTATTTAATTTTAAATATTCATTTTGATATTTTATTGGTTTAACTGAATTGACCGAATTAACCAACTGATTTGGTCGGTTTGATTTTATACTTTTAAGATTTTAATTAATTCGATTTCATTCAACTAAAGATATAAATAATTTGGTTAATTTAATCTAACCGATTGTTTGCTCACCCTATTCGTTATGTAGAAAGGCAGTTTCTTTTCAATTCTTATATACTTATATTATACTCTAAAATGAAAGCTCTTACTCTATATATAATCTACACAGAAATGCTAATAATTATTGGATTACAAGCAGTGTAATGACTTCTTTGTTTTAAAAGTTTTTCTCTATTCTTTTCTTGTAGGTCAAACAATATATTCACGTATTTATCGAATAATATACAATAAATATTTGTGTTTTTTTTTTTCCGATGAATAAATATATGTGTTTTTTTTAATTTATATATATTTCAGAATTTCAATTTCCATTCTTTTGTTGATTAAGCCAACTTTTGATCTACGTACCTATGTAGCCAATGACTGAAAGTTCTTATATGTTCATGAATATACAATGATAAATTTTGTCTGGATTTGACAAGAAAACTTTATTGCTCATGTAGAATTAATGAAAATGTTATATTTTATTGATATAGTATTGCTTCAAAACTTAAATTCGTGTGTTCAACTTAATATATGACTAATTGTGACTATTTGGCGTGATATAGAAGTAATTGGTAAGAATTTTAATGAATAAGTAAGATTTTTCTGAAATGAAATTATTACAGTTTAGAAAAGTGACTATTTTTTACTGTACTATTTGAAATACTACAGAAAAACATAATTAGAAAATATAAAAAAAAACAAAAGAGAAGATAAAAGAAGTTATTTCAATAGGAAAACAGAAAGAATGTCAAAATAATATAAATTTTATTTTTTATATTAACATTTATAAATATATTTTTACAAAATTTATTTAAAAAATTTAAATATTAAAAGGATATATAATTTTTTTTATTTCTTAATTTTGTTTTGATGTTTCAGAATTGATTTTATTTTTTTTAAAATATCGAATATGAAAATATAAATTGTTTTGAGATTTTTTTTGTATTTATTAAACAAGTAGTACAAGCACGTTGACCAATTATTTTTTGAGCTTAATCCTTCGTCTTGTCCAATCTAATTGATACATTTTTGTAATACATTTTTTTAAAAATGTTTATTTTTAACTGATATTTTTTATTTATATAATTATTTTATTATTATTATTATAGATATTTGTTATATATATTTAATGCAACGTGGTGAGGGATTAGTATTAAAATCGAGTTAATGCAATTTCCTGTGGCCACCAACAGGTCGTTTCCAATTGTCTTTTTCCATTTCTTTCGTTCGTATAGGCTTATCCTTATCGATAAAAACAAAATATGGAAATGTAATGGAGAATCATAAAATTCCGCGTTACATTTTCAAATTTCACCGGAATAGTTCGTACTTTGTTTTATAGTACAACTTCTTGTTTCTGAAAAAATGAGAAACTAAGTTCAAGAATAAAAAATGCAATTCATAATTCTGTTCTATAATACCAATTCTTGCTCTACATGCAGGTTAAAAAGTTGGTGGATCAATCCATGGCTAGAGAACAGCTCGGAGTGCTCACGGCACTGGATGTCGCAAAGACTCAGTTGTACCATTTCACGGCAATCGTAATTGCCGGAATGGGCTTTTTCACCGACGCATATGATCTTTTCTGCATATCTTTAGTGACCAAATTGCTTGGTCGCATATATTACACTGACTACACTAAGGAAAAACCAGGCAGCTTACCTCCGAATGTAGCAGCCGCCGTCAACGGCGTGGCACTGTGCGGTACTTTAGCAGGGCAACTATTCTTCGGTTGGCTCGGTGACAAAATGGGTCGGAAGAAAGTGTACGGACTCACTCTAATTCTCATGGTGGTTTGCTCACTTGCTTCGGGACTTTCTTTCAGCGATAAACCGGACGCTGTCATCGCTACGCTTTGTTTCTTCCGGTTCTGGCTGGGATTTGGTATCGGCGGTGATTATCCTCTATCTGCAACTATCATGTCTGAATATGCCAACAAGAAAACCCGCGGAGCTTTTATTGCCGCAGTTTTTGCCATGCAAGGATTCGGTATTTTGGGCGGCGGAATTGTTGCTCTTATCGTTTCAACGGCGTTTGATCACCGATTCCCTGCACCTTCATATGCAGTTGATAGACACTTATCACTTATCCCTCAAGCTGACTATATTTGGCGCATCATCTTGATGTTCGGTGCAATTCCTGCTGCTGTAACTTTCTACTGGCGGATGAAGATGCCGGAAACTGCTCGTTACACCGCCTTAGTCGCCAAGAACGCGAAACAAGCCGCGGCTGATATGTCTAAGGTGCTAAATTGTGATCTTGAAGCAGAGGAAGAAAAAGTTAATAAAATGGTTACGGAGCCAGCCAATTCATTCGGTTTGTTTACTAAAGAATTCGCCAAACGCCATGGTTTTCACTTGGTGGGAACTACAACTACTTGGTTCTTACTGGATATTGCATTTTACAGCCAAAATCTATTTCAGAAAGATATTTTCTCAGCAATCAACTGGATTCCTAAGGCTCAAGAAATGAACGCTGTTCATGAGGTTTTCATGATTTCTAGGGCTCAGACACTTATTGCTCTCTGCAGTACCGTACCTGGATACTGGTTTACAGTGTTCTTGATTGATTACATGGGAAGATTCGTAATTCAATTGATGGGTTTCTTCTTCATGACGGTCTTCATGTTCGCGCTCGCTATACCTTACCATCATTGGACTTTAAAGCCCAACAGAATTGGTTTTGTTATCATCTACTCACTGACATTTTTCTTTGCCAATTTCGGACCTAATGCGACTACATTCGTTGTGCCAGCGGAAATTTTTCCGGCTAGGTTACGATCAACTTGTCACGGTATATCTGCAGCAGCAGGAAAAGCCGGCGCTATAATTGGTGCATTTGGATTCTTATATGCAGCACAAAGCCAAGACCCGAACAAGACTGACGCAGGTTATCCTCCGGGCATTGGTGTCAAGAATTCTTTGATTGCACTCGGCGTTATTAACTTCCTCGGCATGGTGTTTACTCTATTGGTGCCGGAGTCAAAGGGTAAATCGCTCGAAGAGTTGACCGGTGAGAATGACGAAAATGGAGAAGAAATGAAGAATACTGCTGCTGCTGCTGCTGATTCTGCTAGGACTGTTCCTGTGTGATTGTTCCTTTGCTAATCCAAAACCTTTCGCCAGCAGGGTTCATGATCAATTTATTGTGGGTTTTTGCTTATGTGCATTTTATGATGTTGATATATTGTTTTACTTGTGTTTGAATTTTGTTTTCTTGTTTTAAAGATCTTATTTATATAATATGTATTCTCTGTATTTTCCATTTGTTGCAAGGATCAATCCTATAAATTAATTTGAAATGATTTCTTTTGGAAGTACTATGTTTCTAATGATTATTTTCAAGAATTCTCATGATTTTAAGAGCACTTAATTTGATAAGGTTCTTTCTTAATTTCTTCATTGCTATCAAATATCAATGGTGACTGTATTAAGGTTCTTAATTACTTCAAATATACACTTTAACTTTCTGGGATGGTGAGATTGATTTTTTCTTTACTCAGACTGAATTTAAGCTAGCTCTTTTTTTTCTTCTTTTTCCTCTTTTCATATGAAATTCCTTTTTGTAATCTGAGAGGAGTGAAATGAAATCACAACAAATATTTAAAATTATAGGAAAAAGCTTAAGAAATAACCCTCCTTCGTAAAAATACAAAAACTAGTCATTTTTGTGTTCCATAAAAAATTGATATCTTTAATGTTAGTTAGAAATGAAATTTTCAAACTCCAAGGCGTAGATGAGTTGGTAAGGCGCTCTTGTAACTTAAATGAGGTCACGGGTTTAAACCGTACTCATGTATGCAGCCGTTTAAAATTTAAGACCAGAGCTTTGCCTCCCGCAAGGGACCTACCCGGCTCGAGTGGGGATTAGTCTGAATGTGGAAGGTTTAAAGGTGTTGTTTCATAGTTGGAACTCGTTCAGGACACCTCATGATCGATAAAAAAAATGAAATTTTCAAATTATCCTTTTTAATTTATCATATGATCGTTAAACATAATGGTTTTATAATAATTCACTTTTAAAAAATTAGATAAATATTTTAATAAATTAACCATTATGTTAAAAAACTGTAATTTTTTAATTTTTATAGAACGGAGTGAATAAGATTTAGAATTAAAAAAAATAAAGTTTACACGATTTGATTTAAACTCAAGCTACATGCATCCCTCCATGCTATTATTTATCTTATCATGTTAAGTACTTTTTGCAATCACATCTTACAAGGTTTCGTGTTTTTTATCTTATTTTTTGTTTTTAATTTTTGTTTTGCTGCCTTGGATATATTTTTTAGGGATAAGTTGAAAAGTACGTGATTTGTGAAAAATAATACCAAATATACAGCCGTTTTTTTTTTCTTGGGACACACTTTTATTTCTAAATTAATTACAGTTAGTACGTGATTTATATAAAAAATTCGGAACAACACGTAATTAGCAAAACAAACGAGTTAAATGCGGCGGTGATTATGTTGCCTAAACAAACGAGTTAAGCCCGGCCCGAGCCCGAGCCCGAGCTCGCAAAAAGTCCGCTTTTTGATGGGCGGGCTCGGGCTTTCTCAATATCATAAAAAATCAACGTAAGCCCGTCCAAGCCCGGTCCGTCCGTAAAATTAGTGTATTAGGACCGGATTTGGGTAGCATATTTAAAACCCGAACCGGGCTTGGGCGGGCTTGAGCTTGTTTTTAAAAAAGTCAAGCCCGCTTAAATCCGGCCCGAGCCCGTCCAAACCCGGCCCATGAACAGGTCTACCTAAATGATAAAGTGGGTCTTTCTTCTTGCTGTTGTATGGAGTAATTATAATTTGATTATACACGTGTCATGATTTCTAACTGGTTTATATTTGTTGCAAAAACAAGTGATTAGGCGGTGTTTGTCAGTAAACTTTTAAAAGAATATTAAAGAAAAATACTACTACCTATGATTTTGGATCTACTATAATGCTAAGAAGGCAAGAATATCCTGGTTTAACGTGTAAAAAATGAGAAAAAAATTGAATACTTATTGCTATGGTTAGTGCCTCGAAGATCGAACAAAAGGCAAGGACATAAGGCAAACCTTTCAATTAAATTATCAAAGATTAATTTTTTAATTATATTAATCCATTTTGATCTAACTCACTTTTTAATACTTAAATTAACAGTTGCTCGGCAGATCATTAAGAAGCTTCCGGGAGAAGAAGAATCAAGATCGATTGTATGGCTATTGACAACTTAAGTAGTAAATAATTTCTCTCTCACGAAGTCAATATCATGTTGTCTAGCTCCAACTATGATAGATTTTAGTTTTTTCAAAAGTTAATCAGAATGTCATCTAAACTTTAATTTCATAGGATATATCTTTATTTGTTTGTAAAGTATACACAAAATATACTTATTGTTTTTTAAAAAATATACATAAAATATATACAAAATATACTTATTATTTTCTAAAGAAAAGTAGCAAATATATTAAAAAAAATATTAAAATTAATTAATTTAAAATTAAAAAGTATACATAAAATATACATAGGATATATTTTTATTTGTTTATAAAGTATACACAAAGTATGGTTACTATTTTCTAAAAAAAATACAAAATTTATTCAAAAATAGTTATGAAGTATACACAGAATATCATAGAATATATTTTTATTTGTTTATAAACTATACACAAAATATAGTTATTATTTTCTAAAAAAAGTACAAAATCTATTCAAAAATAGTTATAAAGTATACACAAAGTGTACATAAAATATACTTATTATTTTTTTATAAAGTATACATAAAATATATACAAAGTATACTTATTATTTTCTAGAAAAAAGTAACAAATATATTCAAAAATATATTAAAATTAATTAATTTAAAATTAAAAAGTATACACAAAGTATAATTATTATTTTCTAAAAAGTACAAAATCTATTAAAAAATAGTTATAAAATATACATAAAGTATACATAAAGTATACATAAAATATATTTATTATTTTTTTATAAAATATACACAAAATATATACAAAGTATACTTATTATTTTCTAGAAAAAAGTAACAAATATATAAAAATTAATTAATTTAAAATTAAGAAGTATATAAAGTGTACATAAAATATAAAATTATTTTAAAATTTAAAAGTATACAAAAAGTATACACAAAATAAATTTATATTTTAAAATAACAAAATATACGCAATATATAAACATAATATGGTTTTTATGTATACATTGTTCATATACTTTTTATATACATTAGTAGTTTATCAATTTTTTTTAATTTAGATTCTATTAATTTCAGTATTATTTTTTTAGTTTCAGTATATTTTTTTTTTGAAATAAATGGACAATACTTATGTGTTTGTTTATAATAATTGTATACTTCTTGATGGATACCGAATCCTATTCTACTTATAATGGAGCCGAGTCGCTGGAGATCTATTCTCAGACGACACCAGACTCCCGCCCAAAGGGCCGAATCCACCGGATTCGCCTTGACTGGAATACATCATTCGACATCATAAAGACCGAATCCCTGAGGACTCGGACAAAGCACGTCGACCCCGGGATTCGGATAAGATCTCCAAGATCTACACATATTCGGAGTATCTGTCCTATTTGGATACAAATTCCGACTTAGGAAGATAACCTCCAACTTAGGAAGACGAGACTGTTTAGGAATATCTTCCTAAATAGGACTCCTGTCAGAATAAGGAAGGACACTCCTAATCAGGGTCAAACCCTACTAAATAGGAATCACTTTCCTACTACAACTCTGCAAGGTATACATTCGACTACTATAAAAGGAGCTTGAGGTATGCCTAAACACACAACTTATAACAAATACAATTATTCTCTCTTAAGCCTAAACTGACTTAAGCATCGGAGAGCTAATCGGACAAACCGTCCGATTAGCCATCTACACTGTTTTGCAGGATTAATGCCGTCGAGATGCCGGAATCCATCAATTGGCGCCGTCTGTGGGAAAAGCTTAACAACTTCGAATTAAAGGAGCTTTTCTGCGAACTAAATAAAATCTCATTGAAGGATGGCATCTGGCGGGATTAATTTAGAGAACACAAAAAAAATTATTATAAGAGAAGTGCTAAATTGGAAGAACCGAAAAGATCACATAGAAACAGGTGATTAATAAAACGAATTTGGTGGCCAGGAAGCATACGTACATGATAAAGGAATCACGTAAATAAAGAAATTGAACAATACTGAAGCAAGCAGGTCACGTCCTATTAATTATGGTTGGCAAACTAAAGCAGGTGGTGATAATTAAGCAAGCAGGTCACCTTATGGCAGAGATCAAAAGGAAGCATACATGAATAATACGAATGGCAACAAACAGGTGAAAGAGATATTGGAAGCAGACATTAAATAAATCAAAAGGTTGGCTAAATTGAATATAGGAAGCAGGTGATTTGGCCATGATTAACGAATTTGGATGGCCATCAAGTTTCTTTAAAGCACGTCAAAATATCAAATTTCCGTCCGAGAAAAAATAATAGAAGATTAAATTATTTTTAAAGGAAGCAGCTCTTGCTAAATTCAAAAAATTGAGAAAAAACTGCAACAAACGATATTGCATCTCTACAAAGAATCTTCTAAAATCACTAAGACCACGTCCGGGAATGAAGAATCAAAGATATTATCTTACAATCAACGGGATCTAAATCACGATAAGTTTTTCAAATACTTTATCTTATTTTTTTTATACTCATTGGAATGTCATAATGCATGATGAATCTTTTTATATATTCTGAAATTCCGCATGCTATATATTAAAATTTAGTTATTGATTTTGGTTTTAAAATTAAAGAAAAAATAAACTATTATTTTAGTTTAATCCATAATTTTATATGACTTCAAAAATATTATGCCTTTAAATTGAAATTTAATAAATATATTATAAAATATATATAAAAAAAGGAATAAGAAGCCAAATATGGCCTAATCAAGAAGGTATTGCGCCTAAAAAGACTCGATCAAAAAGAATATATTGCATAACTACAAAAGACTAATTAGCTAAGAAGGAAATAATCAAATGTAGCATATCAATCATTAGTTTCCTTTATCAAGTAATATAATTACTACTTGAATATATATCTTTATGAATAAGAAAACCGTTTAATAAAAATTTATAATGTGAGAGTGGACTATATCCTACATAATTTATATAAGATCGCTTGCTATATCGAACATAACTATATATGATAAATTTTTATTATATCTGAAGTCCATACAGACATAGAAAAAAAAGGAAGAAATGTTGGAGAATATACTGAAAGAAGAGACGAGATGTCCTGAATATCAGAAAACTAGGCGAACGACGCCCAACAAAAAATAAAGAACGAAATGGATCGAGAGGCGAAAAGTGAAGCGGCCTTAGAGGCAGAGAGAGATGGTTCGAAAGACAAACTGAAGGCGAAACAAACATATAGATGAAGATAAAGTTTTGAACAGGAGCATAAACGGTCCAAAGACTGAAGGTCAAGATGTCCTAGAAAGCTGAAGGAAGAAATCGCCCTGAAGGAGAAAATAAAACTTGAAGAAACGATCTAAAGACCAAAGGACAAGATGTCACAGGAAGCTAAAGGAAAAGAATAAATCTACAAAATAAAGTGAATACTACCGGAAAATAATGAAGAAGGGTATAGCGCCCCTAGAAACAACGAGAAACAAGAAAGATGGAAGGAATGAAGAAAACAAAAAGATACCACCCGAAAAGGTGAAAACCAAAACGAAGTCATGAGGAGACCAAATTCAAGAAGAGAAATAAAGAAAAAAATGCTCCAACAAAAAAATAAAGGTGAATCCTCTGAATCTCCATATTGAAGTAAAAACACACACGTAGCGGAATAAAATCTGGAAGAAAATAGCCAATGCGCTAAAGGAAATGAAAGCTGAAGAAATCGACTTGGACGATTTAAAACTAAAGGGCTCGCCCCTATCAACCGAAATAAAAGAAGAGGCTGGACTCGATAAACTACAAACTACTCAATAATAATTTGAGGAGAGAAGAACCTTACAAGGCAAAGAGACGAAGACCAATGAATTAAAGGAAAGAATAAAAAAATACGAGAATCAAGCGAACACGCCCAAGAGACAAAAATCAAAACAAGAGAAATGGTCCAAGTACTGAAAGACGAGATGTCACAGAAGACAACAAAAGAAACCGCCCAAAAAGCGAAAACCGCCCTATAGGCAAAAATCAAAACTGAAAAACTCGACCTGGACGACGTGAAACTGAAGTGCTCACCCCTATCAGCAAAAGGAAGAACGAAAACGGCCCAAGAGGCGAAAAACGAAGACATGATCTAAAAAACGGTCATAAATACCCCTTGAGATCGGTGTATTTGTGGGGGAGTTTGAAGGAAAAGATACAAATTCCACGAAGAATGCGATCAAGAAAATAATAAAAAAAAAGACAAACAATTAGCGGAAGCAAATAACTCAGATCTAGTGATTGCAAAAACAAGAAAAATCCAGAAAAAAGGAAATAAAGCGAGAGATGGTGGCAACAGAACTCCTACAAGGAGTAAAAGAATATAGAAAGCATAACAAAAATCGGTGGCAAGAAAAGAAAAAATAAATATAAAGGCTGAAAGAAGAGAAGAAATAAGAAATCAAATGGATTTTACCCAGAACAATAATGAAGATGGAGAAAGAAATCAATAAAGAGAACACCACTTGAGATCATGAAGAACCAAGCGATGTAAAAATAAAGGAAAAGACCTCGGGCGAAACGAATGAATAAACCAAAAAAGCTCCGCCAAAGAAGAATAAGACAAGGCTTAACCAAGAAGAGACTCGCCTTAATAAGGCTCGGTCAAAAAGAATAAACAAAGAAGGCTCCGCCAAAGAAGAATAAGCCAAAGCTTAAACAAGAAGAGACTCGCCTTAATAAGACTCGGTCAAAAAGAATAAACAAAGAAGGCTCCGCCAAAGAAGAATAAGCCAAAGCTTAAACAAGAAGAGACTTGCCTTAATAAGGTTCGGTCAAAAAGAGTAAAAAAAAAAAACAACAAAAAAGAAAATAAAGCTTGACAAAGATGAATCATCCAAAGAAGACTCATCCAAAGGAGAACCCCAAGAGGGACAAAGAAGATAGATTCGTCTGAACCTTGAAGAAAACCCCAAGAGGAAAAGAAGGATGAATAAGATAGAAGTCAAAAGGCCCATCATCAAGTATAGACTTTTGGTCATACCCGATGGTGTCAATCGCCCGTCGTCAAGTATAGATCTTTTGTCATACCCGACGGTGCCAATCGCCCATTGTCAAGTATAGACGTTTGTCATACCCAATGGTGCGAACTATCTTTAATTCATACAACGCAGCAAAGTAGACAGGAATCGGAATAAATAAAGGCGAAACGCCGAAAAACCAGAGTATAGATTTGCTCTAAAATAAAGGCGAAATGCCCGAAAAACCAGAGTATAGATTTACTCTAAAATAAAGGCGAAACGCCCAAAAACCAGAGTATAGATTTACTCTAAAAATAAAAGCAAAACGCCAAAAACAGAGTTTAGATTAACTCTAAAAGCGAAATATCAAAGATCAAAATCAACTCGAAGCAAAATAAAGCGAAAGGCGAATCAACTAAATAAAGCGAAAGACGAAAATGCCAAGAAATAGAGGAATGCGAAAGAAAGAAAAACGCCGAAAAATAAGAGAAATGCGAAAGAAAGGAAAAATGCCAATCAAAAGGAATGCGAAAGATCTCAAAACAGAAGACCGAGTCTAAAATGATTCGGGTAAAAATAAGGCCAAGTGCCAAAATAAGGAGACTCACTCAAATCAAAAGAAATAAGGCTACATGCCCAAATCAACGAATCACAAACAACTCGCCCAAATCAGAGGAACAAATCTTAGTAAGGAAGGCAGTCCACCCGAAAAGAATTAAAATCAAGGAAAATCGACGAAATAGATTGAATGGCCTGATCTCAAAACGGGCATAAATACCCTATGAGATCAGTGTATTTGTGGAGGAGCTTGAAGGACTCATATCTGTCCAATGAAGAAAACAAAAGGAACAAAATGAAAAAGAATTGCAAACAAGAAGAGTCAACTCGAAGAAACAATTACTCATTAAAAGAGTAAAAATCAGCTGGAATAAAAGACTTCGAGTAATGAAGATAAAGACAAAGAACACAGAAATGTTGAAATCCGAAAACCAAGAAAAGAAGAATGAACATCAAGAATAAAGAGGAATAAACGACTTAAAATCACAACCAACGAAGATCAAACACAGCAAAAAAATGGAAAATAAGGAGTAATGCAGCAGTAAAGAAGAATACATAGGAAAAACGAAAAAGAATCGGACGAGTATTAAACAAAAAAGGTTCAAAACCCTGAAATAAAAAGAATAAGGTTTCGCGCACAAAAGAAGGTTCTCCCAAACTGAGGGAACACCCAAAGATAAGGGTTCGCCCAGTACAAAGGCTTCGCCCAATACAAGGGCTTCGCCCACTAATGAAGATTCACATAGTATAAAAGTTTCGCCAAATGATGAGGAGTCGCCACATGAATTTTGCCTACAAAAATACTTAAAAGAAGACAATAAGTCTCGCCAAGAGAATGAGTTTCGCCATAAAGAATCGCCGAGAAGGATCTCAACAAAGAGGAAAAGGGTAAACAAATAAAATTCAAAAGGCCGATGGATCGAATCACAAATTGATTGGAAATTAGAAGACAATTGAAGAAATTTAAAGAACATAAAAACAATCAAAACATGAACAAAGGAATACCTGGAGATAAGGCATCAAAATAAATCAACGAGATTCGCCAAAAGTCTCGCCAAAAGAAGAAATCAAACACGAGAATTAAAGATTGAAGATGAGGCAAAGCTACTTTCGAACAACCAAAAGTAAAAGATGAAAAATAAAACAAATACAACAGTTTAAAGATAAAGGAAGATAGAACGAATGGACACATGTCATGCCTTCAAAAAATAACGAATAGATGAGCAACACATGGCGAAAAAGGAGAAAAACTGGAATCTTGCTCGAGAAGCAAAAAGGAACGCCGAAATAGAAAACGACTCGCCTCAAATAGAGTTGAAATACTCCAAGGCATAAAATACCATGACTTCAGCTCACTTGCGGGGGGCTAATGATGGATACCGAATCCTATTCTACTTATAATGGAGCCGAGTCGCTGGAGATCTATTCTCAGACGACACCAGACTCCCGCCCAAAGGGCCGAATCCACCGGATTCGCCTTGACTGGAATACATCATTCGACATCATAAAGACCGAATCCCTGAGGACTCGGACAAAGCACGTCGACCCCGGGATTCGGATAAGATCTCCAAGATCTACACATATTCGGAGTATCTGTCCTATTTGGATACAAATTCCGACTTAGGAAGATAACCTCCAACTTAGGAAGACGAGACTGTTTAGGAATATCTTCCTAAATAGGACTCCTGTCAGAATAAGGAAGGACACTCCTAATCAGGGTCAAACCCTACTAAATAGGAATCACTTTCCTACTACAACTCTGCAAGGTATACATTCGACTACTATAAAAGGAGCTTGAGGTATGCCTAAACACACAACTTATAACAAATACAATTATTCTCTCTTAAGCCTAAACTGACTTAAGCATCGGAGAGCTAATCGGACAAACCGTCCGATTAGCCATCTACACTGTTTTGCAGGATTAATGCCGTCGAGATGCCGGAATCCATCACTTCTTATAAAAAAATTAAGAAAACAGGAGGGTATATATCTAATGGACTTTATTAGTAAAAGACTTAAATGATTAATTTATTTAACTTAAAGGATTTTATAATTTAAAATATATGTTGAGAGTTTAGATGCTATTTAAATAATAGTTGAAGGATTGAATGTTGCATTTTACCAAAAAAATCAAGTTTGAGACCCACTTTCTCTCTTTTCTCAACAGCTAGTCTACTCTTTCAAATCAAACGCTCTCCTCCATTAATGGAGTAGAGGCTAAGCTTTTTCTTCAAGTTGACGAAATTTTGAAGGCTTACACATTCATATCAAAAGTCATTTTTTCATTTTTCTCTAATCGATGTTGTATTGTTCATATATACATATAGATAAAACTGAGATGCCCAATTAATTTTTTACCCTCATCATCACATATAACATTCGCTGTTAGTAGCAATTAAGAAAAGAGATAATTTTGATTTCAAAAATTGCAAAACAGAAAATATGACGAGACTCAAAATTATTTGTTAATTATGGGTAAAAATTAGCAATGAGAACTCTGAGAAACGATTTGGGCAAATATTTATCAAGGACGGTGTAAAAAAATTGAAACTACATACACCTTATATCAAAATCTTATATTCTTTAAGCAAGCCACAAAGAAATTAAAGAGAAAAATAAACAAAGCAAGAATAAAAGGAAATTGTACGTGTTTTGTGCAAATAAAAGAGTCCTAGTACGTGTTTTTTCAATCCTAAATCCTTTTCTGCAAATATTAGCGTAGCACGTGTTCAGTATAATTACTTTCACTAATCAAGTGTGGGATCTAATTTCCTCTATTTTTTAAGGATTCAATTTACCAAAGCAAAAACAATTTAGTGTATAGCTTTTAGAGTTAATTTGAAAACTATGTCGTTTTGTATTTAGTATATCACTTCTAGAGTTAATCTATATATTTACATAATATATGAGAGAACTAATAAATTTCTTTCGTCCATTCTCTTCAAATAGAATATTTTTATTAATTTTTATTTTTCTAAAACAATTTTTTAATGTATTTTTTAATTTATATTATAAGCTTTCTAATATATAAGCACTACTTAAAGATAAACTCAAATTTGACCTAATCTACATAAACTAATTTAATCTTATCTGTGTAGACTATTTTAATAGTTATCCTTAATAAATTCAACTCACATATGGAAAGACCTTGCTTTTGAATAGAATGCTTCATGCGCCAAATATTAGAGCTAAATTTGGTATCTGTTGCACTTATAGAAAAGATGAAGTTAAAATGTCATTCGAATATGATCAGATTGTAATGATGAAAATACAACTTTTGTTATAAAATGCATGATTTCGTTTCAATTTTATCCTACTACACTATTTTATTTATGTAGCGCTGATGTGTGGCATGCCACATCACCGCCATATAAGCGTGTGAGCAAAATTATATGATTGGAAAAAATTGAAACGAAATCATGCATTTCAAAATAAATTAGCTAAAATTAAAAAGTTCGTACTTTTGTGAAACTTTCATGAAAGGTTTAGTGTTTTTTGTTCATTTGGTCTTTATTATTACTAATAACATTTTCTAATTTATAATTCGTAACTTATTATGAAAATTCTTCACTTAACTTAATATTACTCCATTAACTTTTTATGTTTAAAAACACATTCCAGTATTACTTATAATTACTTTACAATATTTCAGTTTAATCCTGCAACCCCGACAAGGTCTTATATGTATAATAACATTGTGACAACTGACAAGACTTTCTTTCATCAAATATTGCTTAACAAAGTAAATATAGTTGTCTTTAAATGTGAAATTGGGGTGTGTTCCTAGCCGAACCGACCTAAAAACCGAACAGAGAGATATTTGTTGAGCACTTGTTGACAAGGGAAGTACACTATTTTAAATTCTTAGAGCCACCTCTAAAAAGGGCAAACAAACACAAGATATCAAGCAATTAAAAGTAGAAGTTTTTGATCCTTTGGCATCAGAGGCCAATTTCTTTAGGGTTTATTAATCCTCTAAAAAGGGCAAACAAACACAAGATATCAAGCAATTAAAAGTAGAAGTTTTTGATCCTTTGGCATCAGAGGCCAATTTCTTTAGGGTTTATTAATTCCATTTCATTTCTCGGCTCGGGCTCCGAATCACTGTCAAGTTCTGAAATATAATCTACAAATCTAAATTTCAATCATTTGTACATCAAAATCATTTGTTCAAAACCCCAACTATGCCCCTTTTTTGTATATGTGACAAGTCATGTCATGCCACATTAGCGTCAGATCAGCAAAGTCACATGCTTTTTATAAGGTAAACATAATTGAAGTAGAAAAATGTGATTTTAGCCAAAATCTGGGATGTTTTAGACATTGAGACAGTATAGAGACTTTCATCAAAAGTTTAATTTTTTTTTATCATTTAGCCATAAAATTACAATAATTCATAAAAAATTTAAATTTATTTTGCTATTAAACCAAATATAAAACATTAAAATGAGATTTAAAGATAGAAAAAAAAAAACCTAACAGTTTGATTTAAACTCAAACTATGCCTATTCCGCAATCAACTTATCTTACCATTGATTATCATAAACCTCTAGATATGTTTTGTCTTCAGTAAAGCCATATTGAGAGGTAAGCCGTAAGAGGTCTCTTTCATTTTTGGTTTATCAGTTTCAATTTGAGAAAAATACACCATATGACTCAATTTATGAAATCTTTATGTTAGTGACTCAAGAATTTTATTTTTGCAACAATCTCTCTTTTTTTAAAAGTTGTTTGCATGTATACCTGAATATAACTGCAGTTCCGTTTTTACCCTCACTTCCATTAAACTCAATCTTGCACCCTAAATCAAACGACCATCTCATCTCAATTAGTCTCACTCCTTTCAAACTCAATTAGCCACTCAAAATTTATGTCCGGCGACCGCTAAAGAGGGTTGCTTATGCTCCAACGACCGGCAATAGGACTGCGGTAGATGGTGTCATCTGAGTCCGGCGATTAAGTCAATTGCTGCCTCGAGTCTTTACAAAGGCAAATAATCTCTTTTAGTTTGTTTTTATGGATTGATAATATTTTTCATTCCACAATCTTAAATTTAGGTCATCAAAATTACAAATTTTGGAGATCATATGTAAAGATTAGAAAATTGGGTTCTTGAGAGGATCAATTCTATAAATTCCAGCGGCTATGTTGAATTTTGTTATAACAATGTGTTTATCAACTGATTTCTTCCAAAAAAGGATTATCTACAATAGACATTTGTATTATTGTGAAATTAATGAACTTAGTGGGTTTTCAGTTTGCTGCTACGCCGGTTTGCTGGAGAACTTGTTAAACCATCTATGAGAATACAATCTTATAGTAATGCTGAGCATATGTTGTGTTTCTTGGAATAGAGGAATTGATAATTAGATTGATAAGCTCTCTGCTCTATCTCGGTATTTCTGTGTGTATTCCAGTTAAGATGGTTAAATAGGTTCTGTTTAATTTATAAGTTCTGGAAAAAAACCACTAGTACTAAAAGTTATTGTTTTGAAGTTTTCGCCTCATCTTTTTTTTGTTCTTTTTCTCTTGTGGGTTTATTGTTGACAAAAATGCTCACGCAATAATGCCAACTCGTAGTAATCCGGAAGTCGGATGTCGATCCCACGAAGACAAGGGGTTTAAAGTGAATGAAATTGACTTTGATTTTCAATTCGGAAAGCAAAGAGTAGTTGGATTTTTGATTAGTAACAGCGGAACTAAAATTAAACAATCACTGATTAGACTAAGAAGCAATTAAGAATTAAACGATTAATTGATTAACGGATTAAAAATGATAATTAAAAGCGCCTAAGGGTTGCTAATCATGCCATCGAGATTCCTAGGTAATAGGTCGGGTATATGGGTGTTGGTTCGGGTCGAGCCGTTCTAAAGTATCTAAATCCGCTCTCTCGAGCCGGAAATTGACGAATCGACAATTGATTAATGAGTCGAAATCCAAATCACTCTCGCACAAGTGGATGTCGACTACAACAATCAATCCGATTAATCCGCAACTCAAACAACCGCCAAATCCCCAAATCACTCTCGCGCATTTAGGTCTTAAGCTTATGTTTAACAAGGTCTATTCAATTAGCTTAACTCTCGTCCTCACTAATCAAACACAAATCATCAAATAAGGAGCTAACTTATTCCAAGCATTAAGATCATTAAACACAACAAAACCCTAACCCATACAACCCTAACCAATCATCTAACAATCATACATAGCAATCATAAACAACCCCTAGACTAGGAGTTTAGCTACTCATGATTAAAGTAAAAACAACAACTAAGCAATAGTAAATCAACATAATAAAAGTGAGAAAGCTTACCTCAAATAACAATGAAGAACAATAAAGCATGAACAAGATAATGAAGATTCAATAACTAAGCTTGTATTAAAGATGAATTCAAAACCCAAAATCTGGAAATAAAAGCTTCAAATCCTTAACAATGGAGGAATCTCCAAGAACAAGTCACACAAAACTAAGAGAATAATTGCTAGAGTAATAAATGTTGCTACAAAAGAGGCTTACCCTAAAATGTGACATAAGGTATCCTAATATAGTAAAGCCCAAAAAGGAAATAAAAAACATCCTATTACAAGCTTGTTTGTCCAAAAGTGGAAGTGGGCCAAGAGAGCACAAGACCCAAAGCTGATTTGAAATGCTGAATTCTGGCCCTTCTCGATCGAGAAGCTTCATTAAAGTCAGCTTCTCGATCGAGAAGCTTGATGTCCAAAATCCCTGCCGAATTTTGCTCTTCTTCTCGATCGAGAAGCAAGGTGAAATTGTGCTTCTCGATCGAGACCATGCAGGAGAAGGGCTTCTTTGATCTTTTCTTCGCCCTTTGCTTCAATCTCTCTCTCGACTTCCACATATCATCGATTCTTTGCTCTTTTGGACTCAAAACCCTTCACATACGCTTCGTTCATCCTGAAACACTAAAACACGTAATAAGCGATATAATCACTCGAAACATGCAACAAAAGTATACAAAGCAATGCGAAAGAGACTCGTAATATAGGAGTATTTTACTCCTATCAAACCTCCTCACACTAAACCTTGCTTGTCCTCAAGCAAGAAATGCATTAAACCACAACTAACTTAGAGACATTGGCAAGGTTGAACACACATCAATATTCATACTCCCATTACCAAATTGTACAAATGCAAATGTCTAATGTCAACAACTATAATCAATGCGAACAAATGAGCAATGCAATTTGTAATGACATAATGCGAAGGCAAAGAGAACACAATTGCATTAGTTTAACATTAATCTTGAACACTCAAGCTATCACCATCGTTTACGGGACATGCGATTATTTGGTTAAGCAACAATGTAGGGCAAGTCATGGCAATAATCAAACATAAACAATTGAACCTAGGCATCAAAATCCTCACTAGGTATCACTCTAACACACAAGTGTTTAGATAAGAAAATTAAGCACACAAACACGGAATTCCCATAGGTTTGCTCATAGTCCTAAACTCCACTACTTAGCTCGGTGATCAACAATTATCTCATGGGCTTGCACGGGTTGTAACGTGGCCAAGGTCGGGGTAGATTAAAGTTGATACTTTAGGCTAAAACTTGACTTGAAACTAGTTAAAACATTAATAAGAACTTGGGCTAGCTTGGACTTTTTATATTTTTGAACTCTTTTTGAACGCTTAACTCAATCTCATGCCTTTATATTATTTGTTTTTTTTTCTTTTCTTTTCTTTCTTTCTCTTTTTGGATTTTTCTTTCCCTTGCATATTTTTATATTTTTCTTTCTTCTTCTTTCTTAGGCACTAATTTCACTTTTAGTTCAAGTTCACTCTTCTTTATGTTCATCAAGCTATTACCCTCTCCTCCTCACACTAGTTGTCAAGTCAAGTTGGGTGAATGAAAGTGGAAAATTAAGAAAGGGATTGTGTTGTTAGCATGGTAATATCAACAAAGGTCTAAGCTCAAAATTGGCTATCTAAAGGTTAAAGGTAGGCTTTTTAAGCGGTCTCTAGAATGGTTACACCTAATGCCATAGTCATTTAATTATCAATCACTCAACAATGCAATTTTGAATGGACACCGAGCAAATTCTAGGAATTCCGGACAAGGCAACACTCACAAAGACAAGTAGGCTCGAAATAACTCAATATGAAAAATGTGGTGTTATGCCTATTGTTCAATCCCTATGTTTTCATGCCAATTATGCCCAAATTATGCCAACACAAATTTTTCACAATTTCGCACATCATGCAACCGTATTAAGTTTAAACCATCACATCCAAAGATTAATAACTAAAGATCAATTTAAACACTATCCCTTCACACATGTCATATCGAATTACATCCATTAAGCAAGCATTTAAGCATAGTTGTTAAATCTAAACAAATGCATTATGGCAATAAGGCACAAGAGATAATACACATTGATATGGTTCAACACGTTGCCAAGTGACTAATTCTCATTTTCGATTCATTTCACATGCTTAGTACAAGAGCTTTAGTGGAGGCGACACGACAACCTAACTAAACTCTAGCAACTAAAATTAACAAAAATAAAACACAACATAAAGCAATAAAAGATAGAAACGAGATACAATTTCGCTACCCTCCTCAAACTATTTCTAGCTTAGTCCCTTAAGCAAGAAATAAAATAAAACAAGAAATTGTAAGAGATAGGGTTAGAAAATGCAAATCTCGCTAGTCGAACGCCGGGGGTTCGGGGGATGGAGTAGGTGACGGGTAGTGGGGCCCTCCTTGGGCATTGAAGTATGCTTGCAATTTTTCCGCTTCCCTTCTTTGCCTATGACGGAGCCGCTTCATTTCATATCTAGTTTCGTTCCAAATTCTCCTTTGCTCCGCCATAAATTGGCGTTGTTCATCCTCAAAGCTACTTCCCCCATGTGAGCTAGTGGCCCATGGTTGGCCCCATTGGGCCCCTTCTTCTTGAACCTCCGGTTCCTCCGTTGCTTTCTCTCTTCTTCTTACCGGCTCCTTTTCTCTTCTAGGTGCCGGTTGTTCTTGATCAAGCTCTTGATCGCCCTCCTCGTCATGCTCTTCTTCTTCACCTTGACCTCCAAATTCCGCTTGTCTCGCCGCTTCTTGCCCGTGCGCCTTTAGCCATGGGCCTCTTTTGAAATAGGGAACAACATTCCCTTTGTGAACATACCCGGCCTTGTCAAGATGCTTGATATCAATGGAGCGAGATGGTATCGGTGTGAGTCCTTCGAACTTCTCATTGGGGACGCCAAATTCTTTCGCTATACGGGTGACCAACCATCCAAAACCGAGTTTTGTGCCCGCCTCCGGAACATCGAGAAAAGTGGTAATTAGGCGGTTGGCGGAGTCAATCCGATAATCGGCCACCTCGGGATGCATCATAGCATTCATCATCACAACCTCGGTTTCCCCCACCTTGTTGTACTCGTGACGCCCCCCGAAAGTATGGCCAAGCCATTTCACCGCCACCACAAGAGCGGTGTCCTTGATGTCGTTTACCTTGGCCGTCTTTGCTTGATAGCCCTCCAAATCCGATACCTCTTTCCACACCCCTTTGTAGTCAAATTGCCTCGGGTTGGTGCGCAATCCATCCGCCTTCATTCCGTGCTTCCTTTTTAGAGCGGATACCCCTAATTCGTATTCCACTCCAAACAACCTTACGATTAACGAATTAGAGTACCCTTCCTCTAATTTAAGACTTGTGAAAAACTCCCAAGTCAATTCCTCATACCCTACCTCCGGCGCTTTAGCGAGTGTGAGCACACCCAACGGCTCCAAGTATTGCTCCACCTCTTCGATTAACCCCAAACGGCCCATATCTTCCCAATTAATTTGATAGGGAATGGCGAATTTTTGGCTCTTCAATTCTAGGAAACGCTTGCCTTCCTCGTCGGAGCGGATCTCGAAGGGTGCTTCATATTTCCTTGTGAGGGAACCCGGTGTGTTGGGTCCCACAACTGATGCACCGGAGGCGGTCTTCTTCTTTCCTCGGAGAGGTCTCGGAACGGGGGTGGGTGCGGTGGCGGCGGACTTTCCTTTGCTTGCCCTCGAGGTTCCAGCCATGATAACTATAGGCAAAAGGGTGGGTAAATATGTGTTTAGGTTGAAGTTTGGTGGTGGTTTAGGTGGTGATAGGGGTGGCCGAATTTTTGCTTGAAGAGAGAAGAAGTTATGGTGTTTTGCTTGAAATGGAAAAGATGAAGGAAGAAGATGAAGTGTTGGGGCTTTTTTTAAAGATAGAAATTCAATTTTGAATTTTGAATATTCCTTGAAAATGACATTCCTTTTCTTGTGCTTTGTGTTTGATGTATCCAAGGGCCTAGAATGCACCACCTCACACCCCCATGTGCAAATGTTGGACCTAGGGAAGACAAAATTGGCAAAAAATTCGAAATTCAAATTCAGACTCTTCATGCTTCTCGATCGAGAAGCACCATTTAAACTAGCTTCTCGATCGAGAAGCTCCCTTGAGGAATTCCCTGCCAATTTTTGCTCTTCTTCTCGATCGAGAAGCACCCTTTAAACTAGCTTCTCGATCGAGAAGCTCCCTTGAGGAATTCCCTGCCAATATTTGCTCTTCTTCTCGATCGAGAAGCATAAGCAAAAATGGCTTCTCGATCGAGAAGCCCCTGATTTCTGCACAACTTCTTTCAAAACTTCAAAAAGTCTTGTCCAATGCTTCCCAACTCAAATTAGCTCCGTGCTTTTCTATTTTCTACACATCAACAACATGAACACCCCGGCATTAAAGAGAACAAACGATATAAACAAAACTAAACTAATTCAAAAAATGAACATTTCCCAAAGTAAATAACTAAAACGAAAGAAATAAGTAAAAAGAAAGAAAATCTAACCGCTTGGGAATGCCTCCCAAGTGCGCTTGTTTTAAGTCAAAAGCTCGACCATTCTTGCTTGTAGAACTCATGAGGCGGGGTTGAGATAACATTGTTCCCCCTTTTGATCCGTTAAAGGCCCCAAGTAAGGCTTGCAACGGTGTCCGTTGACCTTAAACGTTTCACCTCCTTGATTCTCCAACTCAATGGCACCATGATTCGCCACACTCCGAATCTTAAATGGTCCACTCCATCGGGACTTAAGCTTTCCCGGAAACAATCTTAACCTCGAATTATACACCAATACATACGTTCCAACTTCGAAAGTTTTAGGGGAAATGTGGGCATCGTGCCACCGCTTGGTCTTCTCCTTGTAAAGCTTCGCATTCTCATATGCCAAGAACCGGAATTCCTCCAATTCATTCAATTGCAACAAGCGTTTCTCCCCCGCCGCTTTTAGATCAAAATTCAACTTTTTAATCGCCCAATAGGCCCGGTGCTCTAATTCCAAGGGTAGATGACATGCTTTCCCATACACAATGCGATACGGGGTCATACCTAATGGCGTTTTGAATGCCGTGCGATATGCCCATAATGCGTCGTCAAGCTTCAAACTCCAATCCTTGCGAGTCCCATTCACCGTCTTCTCCAATATTCGCTTCAACTCCCGGTTAGAGACCTCAACTTGCCCACTTGTTTGCGGATGATAGGGGGTAGCAACCCGGTGATACACATTGTACTTTTTCATTAACGCATCGAATTGCCGGTTGCAAAAATGAGATCCACCGTCGCTAATAATAACTCGTGGGGTGCCGAACCGATTCATCAACCTCTTGAGGAACTTCAAAACTACCTTGGCGTCATTGGTAGGTAGAGCTTCCGCTTCCACCCATTTCGATACATAACATACGCCAACTAAAATATATAAGTTTCCATGCGACATCGGAAAAGGACCCATGAAGTCAATCCCCCAAACATCGAAGATCTCTACCTCTTGCACGGAGGTCAACGGCATCTCATCCCTTTTAGAAATGTTCCCAACCCGTTGGCACCTATCACAATGGCTCACAAAGTCCTTAGCATCACGGAATAAGGTAGGCCAAAAGAATCCGCTCTCCAACACCTTGGCGGCGGTCCTCGCCACTCCATAATGACCGGCGTAATCGGATGTATGACAAGCCTCCAAGATGGGCATCATTTCCTTCAAAGCGACACAACGCCGCAACATTCCGTCTCCACACTCCTTAAACAAATACGGCTCATCCAAAAGAAACCTCTTAGCATCGGAAAGGAACTTCTTCCTTTGATGGTGCGTCAAATCCGGAGGCATTACCTTAGATGAAAGGAAGTTAGCAATGTCGGCATACCATGGAGTTTCCATTTCCCGGATCACCATAAGCGTTTCGTCCGGAAACCACTCGTTGATTTCCATACCGAGAGGAATTGGCTCCGGATTCTCGAATCTTGACAAATGGTCCGCCACCACATTCTCTGTGCCCTTTTTATCCCGAATCTCGATGTCGAATTCTTGCATTAGGAGGATCCATCGGATTAGTCTTGGCTTGGCATCTTGCTTGGTAAAGAGGTATTTTAAAGCGGCATGGTCGGTGTAGATGATACACTTGGACCCAAGCAAGTATTGCCGAAATTTATCCAAAGCAAAAACTACCGCCAACATTTCCTTTTCGGTAGTGGTGTAGTTGAGTTGGGCCCCCGCCATTGTCCGACTTGCATAATAGATCACATGCACTTTCTTGTCCTTCCGTTGACCCAATACACATCCCAAGGCTTGATCGCTTGCATCACACATAAGCTCAAAAGGCAAGTTCCAATCCGGAGATGAAATAATAGGAGCGGTCACAAGGGCCTCCTTCAATTTCTCAAAAGCCTCTTGACATTCCTTGGTGAACTCAAATGGGGCATCCTTTACTAGCAAACTCGTTAATGGCCTCGCAATGGATGAGAAATCCTTGATGAACCGGCGATAGAAACCCGCGTGGCCCAAAAATGCCCGGACTCCTTTAACCGTCACCGGAGCCACCAACTTCTCTATAACCTCTGTCTTTGCCCTATCTACCTCAATACCCGCTTCCGAGATTCTATGCCCGAGCACAATTCCCTCTTCTACCATGAAATGGCATTTCTCCCAATTAAGCACCAAGTTGGTCTCCTCACACCGTGCTAGAACACGCTCAAGATTAGCCAAACAACCATCAAACGAGTCACCAAAAACGGAAAAATCGTCCATGAATACCTCCATTATATCTTCCACCATATCATTGAATATCGAGGTCATGCATCTTTGAAATGTGGCGGGTGCGTTGCATAAACCGAAGGGCATTCGTCGGTACGCAAAAGTACCATAGGGACACGTGAACGTTGTTTTCTCTTGGTCATCCGGAAAAATCAAGATTTGGTTGTAGCCGGAATATCCATCGAGAAAGCAATAGTACTTGTGACCCGCTACCCTTTCAAGCATTTGATCGATGAATGGTAGCGGGTAGTGGTCCTTCCGAGTCTCCGCGTTCAACCTTCGATAGTCAATACAAACTCTCCACCCGGTAACCGTTCGTGTAGAGATTTGTTCCCCTTTCTCGTTTTCCACTACCGTCATTCCTCCCTTCTTAGGCACACATTGAACCGGACTAACCCAACCACTATCGGAGATCGGATAAATAATCCCGGCATCTAGAAGCTTTACTATTTCCTTGTGCACAACCTCCTTCATATTAGGGTTCAATCTTCTTTGCCTTTGAGTACAATTCTTGGCTTCATCCTCAAGGTGGATCTTGTGCATCACCACTTGAGGACTTATGCCTCGAATGTCGGAAATTTGCCACCCCATGGCTAACACATGCCCTTTCACTACTTGCACAACCCTCTTCTCTTGTTCCGTAGAAAGCTTGTTGGAGATGATTATCGGTAGGGTTTCATTCTCCCCCACAAAAGTATACCGGAGATGAGCCGGAAGCGGCTTCATTTCAACAATTGGTGGTAACTCGGAGGATGGAGGAGTCACACCATCGTTCTTGCTCAAATTCTCCGGCTTAGGTTCATCATCTTCGGTGTATGCATCACTAAGATCATCGGAATGGAAGACAACCTTTGAAACTTGCGACATCTTCCCCCTTTCTGAGCTTCTCGATCGAGAAGTGGACTGGGAGTTGCTTCTCGATCGAGAAGCTCTTGGTTGGAAATCTCTGCCAATTTCACCTCTTCTTCTCGATCGAGAAGCAAGGTGTAATTGTGCTTCTCGATCGAGAAGCTCCTGGGCATAGGTGAAATTGTCAAATTTTTCCAACGTTCCCCGGTTGAATGCTTCCACGTTTTCCTCGACTTGATCCCTCACAACTTCATCTACCAAATCAACCCTCATGCACTCTTCTTCCTCGATGGTACTCCTCATTGCTTTCTTCATATCGAACTCAACCGTTTCCTCATCGATTCGCAAGGTCAATTTCCCACCATGCACATCAATCAAAGCTCTCCCGGTGTTCATAAAGGGTCGCCCTAAGATCATTGGGCATTCCTTATCCACCGCATAATCCAAGATCACAAAATCAACCGGGAATATGAACTTATCCACTTTCACAAGCACATCCTCAACAATCCCATACGGCCTCTTCAATGAGTGATCCGCTAGTTGGAGTACCATCGAGGTGCTCTTCACGGTTTGATCTCCACATAATTCCCTGAAAAGAGTTAGAGGCATAAGATTAATGCTAGCACCAAGATCACATAAGCAATTTATAGAACTCATAGTGCCAATAGTGCAAGGTATAGAAAAACTCCCTGGGTCCTTCAACTTAGCCGGTAGATCATTCAAAATGATTGAGCTACAAACTTCCGGAATGGGGACCGTTGCACCACTATCCCAACTCCGTTTGTTGGTAATGATATCCTTCAAGAATTTGGCATATTGCGGCATCTCTCGGAGTGCATCCGCCAAGCTAAGGTTAATTTGCAATTTCTTGAAAATCTCAAGGAACTTATGAAACTTTTCGTTCCCTTGAGCTTTCCTTAACCGGCTTGGAAATGGAACCGGTGGTACAAACGGTGGTGGCGGTGGCGGTCTCACATAAGGCTCTTCAACCTCAATAGCCACCTCCTCCCGCTCCTTTGGTATTTCTTGGCTTGAGCTTGCTATATCAATCACAATTTGGGGTTCATCTTCCTCCACAACATGCTTCTTCCCATTTACTTTCTCAAGGTTTCTCCCACTTCGGAGCTCTACCGCCTTAACGTGTTCTCTAGGATTATTTTCCGTCGTGGATGGCAACCCTCCTTGAGTTCTACCTTGAAGTGAGATAGCCATTTGAGAAATTTGAGTTTCCAAATGGTGAATAGTGGAAGCTTGGTTCTTCTCCCTTTGCTCCATTTTTTCTAATTTCTCAAGCACCTTGGCAAGCACATTTCCCTCATCCGTATTCCGTGGTTGTTGAAAACCGGGAGGATGTTGTGGTCTACCACCGTAATTGTTCCCATGGTTTGGGTTTCCTTGATAGTGACCTTGTTGTTGTGGAGGCCTATTGTTGCTTTGAAAGCTTGAACCCGCTTGATTAGACCCTTGAGCGTTGCCTTGCCCCTCTTGATTTCTCCACCCGAAGTTTGGATGATTCCTCCACCCGGGATTGTAGGTGTTGGAATAAGGATCATTTGCTTGTCTTTGACCCCCGACATAGTTTACTTGCTCACTCAAAGCTTGCCCCGTAACTAGACATTCTCCCCCCGAATGGTTGAAATCACCACAAAACTCACATCCGACTTGAACATAAGCCACCGAAGCATTTCTAGGCGCAACTTGTTTTTTCAAAGCATCCAATTGTGCTTGGAGTGAAGCATTTTTTTCCTTGATAGCCTCCATCTCTCTAACTTGGTCAAGTGTCATTACCGACTTTTGACTAGCCGGTGCCCTTCTTTCCGTGGGCCCCCATGTGCTACTAACCATGGCCAACTTTTCTACCAACTCAAGAGCCTCTTCATACGTCTTTTGCATCAAAGACCCCCCCGAAGCCGCATCAATAGTCGCTCTAGTGGTGACATTCGTTGCATCATAGAAAATCTGAATCACATGCTCATTGTTAAGCTTATGATGGGGAACACTCCTTTGTAAATCCTTAAAACGCTCCCAAGCTTCATAGAGCGACTCCCCGTCGAATTGCACAAACTCAAGAATGTCTTTGGTTAGCTTTGTTGTCTTGCCATGTGGAAAGTACTTGTTAAGGAAAGCTTGAGCCAACTCCCGCCAAGTATGGATCGATTCATTGGGTAGAGATTGAAGCCACAAACTAGCCTTATCCCTCAAAGAGAAAGGGAACATCCGGAGCTTGATTTGGTCCGCGGTTATCCCATGAAGCTTGAACGTGTTAAGGACCCCCAAGAACTTGGCTATATGGGCATTTGGGTCCTCATGCTTCAACCCAAAGAAAGCACAACGGTTCTCTAAGAGTTGGATAGTACTCGGCTTGATCTCAAAAGTTGCCGCTTGAACCGGCATAGCAAAACATCCGAACGTGGCATTATCCACATCCGGCAAGAAGAACTCGCCCAAAGTTTGCCTCGGTTGATTTTGCACTTGCGGTTGCACCCTAGGGCGAACCTCCCTTGGTCGCTCTTGTTGCCTTTGTTGATTCGCATTCTCAAGTGGAGGAGGGGGTGGATATTGTTGTTCCCCTTCATCCACTAGAGGATGGAATCCTTCCTCTACCTCATAATCATGTCCGTCACCCTCCATAACTAAAGGAATCCGGGCTCTTCTTCTCACGCCTCTTTCGTAACTACCGAGATCCTCTTGAAAAGGTTCTAGCGGGAAATTAGCACGCCGTGTATTATGCATACACAAAGGGTAAATTCCTACACAAACAAAGACAAGAGAGCCGAGCGTAAATCACGAAAACGCAAGAACGAACAATAAAAGTAAAAACAGAAATTAACGCTAACTCGACCGAAATTCAAAATACTTTCAATCAATTAAACGCAACCTAGTCCCCGGCAACGGCGCCAAAAACTTGTTGACAAAAATGCTCACGCAATAATGCCAACTCGTAGTAATCCGGAAGTCGGATGTCGATCCCACGAAGACAAGGGGTTTAAAGTGAATGAAATTGACTTTGATTTTCAATTCGGAAAGCAAAGAGTAGTTGGATTTTTGATTAGTAACAGCGGAACTAAAATTAAACAATCACTGATTAGACTAAGAAGCAATTAAGAATTAAACGATTAATTGATTAACGGATTAAAAATGATAATTAAAAGCGCCTAAGGGTTGCTAATCATGCCATCGAGATTCCTAGGTAATAGGTCGGGTATATGGGTGTTGGTTCGGGTCGAGCCGTTCTAAAGTATCTAAATCCGCTCTCTCGAGCCGGAAATTGACGAATCGACAATTGATTAATGAGTCGAAATCCAAATCACTCTCGCACAAGTGGATGTCGACTACAACAATCAATCCGATTAATCCGCAACTCAAACAACCGCCAAATCCCCAAATCACTCTCGCGCATTTAGGTCTTAAGCTTATGTTTAACAAGGTCTATTCAATTAGCTTAACTCTCGTCCTCACTAACAAACACAAATCATCAAATAAGGAGCTAACTTATTCCAAGCATTAAGATCATTAAACACAACAAAACCCTAACCCATACAACCCTAACCAATCATCTAACAATCATACATAGCAATCATAAACAACCCCTAGACTAGGAGTTTAGCTACTCATGATTAAAGTAAAAACAACAACTAAGCAATAGTAAATCAACATAATAAAAGTGAGAAAGCTTACCTCAAATAACAATGAAGAACAATAAAGCATGAACAAGATAATGAAGATTCAATAACTAAGCTTGTATTAAAGATGAATTCAAAACCCAAAATCTGGAAATAAAAGCTTCAAATCCTTAACAATGGAGGAATCTCCAAGAACAAGTCACACAAAACTAAGAGAATAATTGCTAGAGTAATAAATGTTGCTACAAAAGAGGCTTACCCTAAAATGTGACATAAGGTATCCTAATATAGTAAAGCCCAAAAAGGAAATAAAAAACATCCTATTACAAGCTTGTTTGTCCAAAAGTGGAAGTGGGCCAAGAGAGCACAAGACCCAAAGCTGATTTGAAATGCTGAATTCTGGCCCTTCTCGATCGAGAAGCTTCATTAAAGTCAGCTTCTCGATCGAGAAGCTTGATGTCCAAAATCCCTGCCGAATTTTGCTCTTCTTCTCGATCGAGAAGCAAGGTGAAATTGTGCTTCTCGATCGAGACCATGCAGGAGAAGGGCTTCTTTGATCTTTTCTTCGCCCTTTGCTTCAATCTCTCTCTCGACTTCCACATATCATCGATTCTTTGCTCTTTTGGACTCAAAACCCTTCACATACGCTTCGTTCATCCTGAAACACTAAAACACGTAATAAGCGATATAATCACTCGAAACATGCAACAAAAGTATACAAAGCGATGCGAAAGAGACTCGTAATATAGGAGTATTTTACTCCTATCATTTATGACCATTTTTGTTTTCTTCAAATGTTGTTTATAAGATCTATTACTGATTCCTTAATTGGTCAAGTTTGCATTTTGTCTTTTGTTCTTGAATATGGCTTTTTATTCATGACTATATCCTCCATGATCAGATTGAAGAAAAGAGAGAAATTGACTGGAGTCTGCACTTTTATAGAAAGTGGTTTAGACCTTAGTCATGAGATAATTTTATGTAAACTATAAAAAATTTCGAAATTTAATGTGAATTCAAAATTAACCTAATGTAAATTTGTTATTAAATTCATATAAACCTCAAATTATTTAGTCTACTCAAATTAATTTAAAAACTTAAAAATAAATTTTCGAAGTGACATATAAACTAATAATAAATCAAATATCTCTTTTAAGTGAAATGCATTTGACAATCTATAAAATGAAAAATTAACTTGATGTGAACCTAATGTGAACTACATCAACTGAACTTCATTGATTCAATTTTTGATAAAATTTGTCTTACTGCTCTTTACAATTTTAAATGACATTTTATAAAAATCTCTTTTAATTATACTGTATTTGATAGTTTTTAAAACCGAAAATCAACTTTATGTGAACCTGAACCTATATCAACAGAACTATCTTACTTCAATTTTAAATAAAATTTATCTTGCTGCTTTTTACAAACTTAACTGATATTTTATATAGATAAAATTTTGAGATTTAGTGTATATATAAAGTTGAATATATATTTTAAGTGAAATGTATTCGACAGTTTACAAACCGAAAATCAACCTGATGCGAACCTGATGTGAACCTAATGTGAACCTGATGCGAACTACATCAACTGAACTTCTTTAATTCAATTTTTGATAAAATTTGTCTTATTACTCTTTACAATTTTAAATGACATTTTATATAAATAAAATTTTAAAATGTAGTGTAATATGAAAATAAAAATCTCTTCTAAGTATACTGTATTTGATAGTTTTAAAACTGAAAATCAATCTTATGTGAACCTGATGTGAACCTATATCAACGGAACTATCTTACTTCAATTTTAAATAAAATTTATCTTGCCGCTTTTTGCAAACTTAACTGACATTTTATGTAGATAAAACTTTGAGATTTAGTGTATATACAAAATTGAATATCTATTTTAAGTGAAATGTATTTGACAGTTTATAAACCAAAAATCAACCTGATCTGACCCTTATGTGAACCTGATCTGAACCTGATGTGAACCTAATATGAACATGATGTGAACCTATATCAACTGAACTACCTTAAATTAATTTTTAATAAAATTTGTCTTACTGCTTTTTACAATCTTAAATGCATTTTATATAGAGAGAATTTCGAGATTTAGTGTATGATATAAATTGAATATCTCTTTTAAGTGAAAAATATTTGATAGTCTATAAAATCAAAAATCAATCTGATATGAACTGAATGTAGACCTATATCAACTGAACTACCTTAATTCAATTTTAAAAAGTAATTTTTCTTTAAAAATGGAGCAAATGAAATAAACTTTACGTAGCAATTGACAACAGCCTATAAAAAATGATAATTTTTTCCAAAAAACAAAAAGTCTAACCTATTTGTTTATCAACTTAATTTAGAAAGCTGCCTATTTGGCAACATCTTTAGGATTAGTCTAACTACTTTTTTTAACACCGAAAAGACAACCAACTCAACCCATTAGAGTCTAAAATTAAAACTTTATCAGATAATTTCTTAGTCGCTGCTAAGAATCCCATTATAAACACTACAAAAGGTAATTTACTGTTTAATTCTTGTTTCATGAGTTAATCATCCCCTCTCTTTGTATTTTCACTCTCAACTACTTCTGCATTGGAATCACTTGTATCACTGAAAATAGGAAAATCAAAATTTGAAATCTAAATAGACTTGATCCCTTGAACTGATTCAACGGTAGAATATACATTTTAAGCTAATTCCGGTAAGCTTAGATCAACATTAACAAGACACAATTTGATGCAGCAGGAGATTAAGAGAGGAAGGAGATGGAATCGACAATTGACAAGAGTGAATAACAGAATATTTGATAGAAAGAACAACGATGTGGGACGATGGTGGCGAAGAACAAATGAGTTGAAGAGGAAGTGGTGGTGTAAAAGTTATGATTCAGGGTTATATCACGTGTTTCTGATGAAAGGGGCAGATTTGTCCTATTTATTTTATTCTTTAGTTTAGTTTGGGTTATGAGGGATTTGTGGAAAGTTTTTTATTTTTTTGAGAGATTACTGCTAAAACAAAAATTGTGAGGTAAAAATATAACATAATAGCATTTTTAGGGGATTTGTGTAAAAAACCCTTTCAATTTTCATGAAAAGCCAAAGCCCATGAACCCGCTTTCTTTCGATGTTAACCATCCAGGCCTTTTACTTGATCCATCAACAATTCCTTTTTTTTTAAAGGCTAATTTTCTATAAAAAAAACCTCATCTTCTCATCTTTTAGCGCCAATTCAGTTTGCAGCGAGCAAATGGTAACCACGGCGAATGGAGGAGAATGACAATGAATCGTGGTGGTGATTTTATAAGGTGAATATTGATGTTAGTAGTGGATGTTAATGGAAGAAATTAAGAAAAAAATTAGAGTTTTAAGAGATGTAGAAGATGAAAAAGAAAAAAAAAATGAAGAGTAGAGAAAGGTAGTATTTTTACAAATATTTCGCTCTTTTGTAATATAGGGTGTAAGTTTATTTATTTTATTTTTTTATAGAAGGCAATTCTCTGGGAAAAAAACCCTCACCTTTTAGGTGATATTTTTATACATGTTTTCTATTTTTCTGGTATTTGTGTATAAACCCTTTTAAAAAATACTCCAATTTAGTGAAAGTATTCTCAGAAATGCGGGTTAAATAATTTTTTTGCACTGAACTCTTTCTCACCTAAAATAATTATATTTCTACGTAAATCTCGGTCAAATACTCGGTAGATTACTAAACTATTATTTTATTTTAAAAAGAAGACCGAACATTAATTTATTTTTAAAACACTATCAAACTATAAATTTATTTCAAAAAGATATCGAATATTAGTATATTTGTAAAAGGCTATCAAACAATCAACTTATCACAAAAAGAACACCGAATATTGATTTATTTATAAAAGGTTATCAAATTTTAGTTTTTCCAATTTTCTGAATCACATGTTGCAATTTTTAAATAACTATTCGCCACATAAATTACACGTGTGTAAATATTCAATTTAATTTAAAAATTTCTCATTGATTAAATAAATTGAAGTTTAGTAACCTTTGAAATAAATCAATGTTTGATTTTTTTTTTAAATAAATTGGTAGTTCAATAACCTTTAAAAAATAAATCAATGTTCAGTATCCTCTTTGAAATAAGTTAATAGTTTGATAACCTTTTACAAATAAATCAATGTTCTGTATTTTTTCTAAAAGGCTAAACCTATTTTAAGGTCCTTAAATTATACGATTTTAGTTTATCAGGTCTCTCGTCTTCTATTTGACTTTCTCAGGTCCGTAAACTTTTACCTTTTGCTTCATTGGGTCCTGAAGTAGATATCCACTTAAGGACTCAATGAACTTATAAGTGAAAGTTTAAGGATCCAATGAGCCAAATGAGATCCACTTAAGGATCCAATGAACTATAAAATGAAAGTTTAAGGACCTGACAAAGCCAAATAAAAGATGAGGGATCTGATAAACCAAAATCATACAGTTTAGGGATCCCATAATGGGTTTAGCATTTTTGAAATAAGTTGACAGTTAAATAACTAATAAAAAGGCAGATGGAACAATCTCAAAATGGAACTAAAACGCCTATCTACACCTTCAAAACCGACACTACCACAGAATGGTCAAATCGGTAACATCACAAAGACAAACAAACAGATACACCTAGCTCACACACGACCTTCTCGGCCAACCGAACAAGTACCATCTGGCTTATGAAGGGCCTACTCGAACTCCCGAGTAGACACCATCAAATCCCATAAGGATCTTGCTCGGTGGCCGAGTAGGATCAAGCAATAACGTAACACATCTCAGAGGCACGCTCGGCCAACCGAGCAGGATTTTCCTTGATTACAAGGACAGATTCTGACAGAAGATACTCTGACAAAATCAACATTCCCTGCACAGACAAAGAGAACAAAATCAGAATTCTCGGTTCAAACAAAGAAACAACACACCAAAAATCCCAAGACAAATGCATAATATAAAAGATCAAGGAAATGAATAAAGGATCACTTTCACCTCTAAACTTGCGTCAAAGTATCAAAAAAATCCAAAATTAGAAAACCGGATCACTTATACCTTGAACATTAAACCGGCTCAAAAAGCCCCTTGTACTGATATGGCACCTTAATTGGAGAGTGAGCTTTTAATTAATATTTTTATCCTAATTAATCTCAATTAAATCCTAATTAATTGCAATTAAAACCTAATAAATCACAATTAATCCATAATTAATTTAGGGGTCTTTTTAACCTTTTTATCAAATTTTTTTTATTTTTTTCGTTCTGGCGAGGAGGAGGATGAGCCTCCTCGCCGGAGCTGTTCTTGACAGATCCTCACCTGAGGATCTGTTCACAGAAACAGATCCTCCGGCAAGAATAGATCCTCAGGTGAGGATCTTTGACCAGCGGGTCTTGAAGAACAGACCCGCGGGTCTGTATTTAAAAAAAAATAAATTTTTTTAATCTTTTTATGTATATTAAAAAATTAGAGTTAATTTGTTAATATTTTAATTTTGAGGGTTAATTAGTTAATTCAGATTTTTAAAATTTGAGGATTAATTTGTTATATATTAAAAATTACAGGGTTAATTTGTTATTTTAGATTTTAGAATAATAGGGATTAAATTGTAATTTTTTAATTATTATGTCTTAATTTGTAATGTTTAAAAAAAATTAGGACCATTTTAAACGTTTTTTTTATCAAAAACCACCCTGCGCAACAAAACCACTATAAAAAACCGGAGAGTGTAGTACACTCTCTTAGGTGAGAGTGGGGATAGGGATTTTTGACCCGTTTTACACAAGTTTAAAGTATAAGTGATCCCTTTTTCCAGCTTTGGACTTTTTTAATAATTTGACACAAATTCGGGGGTGAAAGTGATCTTTTGTTCCTAAGAAAATACTAGTATCAAACTTTCTGTCAGTCAACTTTGTCTTTGTAATTGGGTTTTCATTTTTATCTTTGACCCTACTTATGATAATTCCAATATTATGACCCTAATTAGTAGCAGCACTATATTACTTTTTATTTACCATCTCTCAATAAATGTATTTCCAAATCAACTTTCTCATAACCTCAAATTCTTTAAACGACATTATACTCCCTCTCAGATCTAGATTTTTATTTATTCTTTCCTTCTCTAATTCTTCATTTTAGCCGTATGGGTTTATGAATCTGAGTCTGTATATGGTTTTTGGGTGGAGAATCGGCCGGTTTTTCCGGTATAACAGGTTGAATAATAGTCCGGTTAGTCCGGTTTTTTCCGGTTCAAAACGGTTGAACCGTAAATATGATTCTTAAGATCGAATGGAGCGGATTGATCTTCGGTTCTCGATCGAACCGGTCAAACCGGCCGGTCCGGTCCTTTAAAACACTGATTTTCATACACAAACTATCAATTTTTCTCAAATTCATACATCGTTCAAAATTCCGGTAAAAACTACTGAGTTGACAACCGAATAGTGACATGTCATAACGAACCAGATAGTGACACGTCGGCAATTTTTATCGGATTTTTGAACGGTGTATGGATTTGAGAAAAATTGGTAGTTGGTGTATGAAAATGACGATTTTAGAACGGCGTGATTAAAATGAGAAATGGTGTAAAGTTAGTGAATTTTTATGACATTACTCCTAAGAATATTGTTGGTTTATTTTATAGATTGACACTTAATTTTGGTTCCTTTGTAGATCGACGCTGAATTTTGGTTTCTTTTGTAGATCGACACTTAATTTTAGTTTCCTTTATTGATCGACATTAAATTCATTTAATTTTTGTTTTCTTGTAGATTGACATTTAATCCGTATGCTGATGAAATAAATGTTAGAAGTATTCGATGGTTGTAGGGTATACAAAGAATTTCTCGGAGAAACTAGGAGGAGGAGGTTTTGGGTCTTTTCAAAAGAGCATTGCCAGATTTGAGTGTGATTGTTTTGAAGAAACTTGAAAGAATCAGTCAAGAAGAGAAGCAGTTCCGCACACAAGTGGGCACAATTGGAACAAATTCAACATGTGAATCTTGTTCGCCTTCAGGGTTCTGCTCGAAAGGTGCTAAGAAGCTATTGTTTATGATTACATACCAAATAGTTTTATTATGGAACAAAGGGAAGGGCCGAATCCGCTCCTTTGAGACTTTACGGCAAGGCCGCCTGCCAGACCGAGCTCGTCCGATCTTGGTTCTGCCCCCGTTCTTCAATGCTTGGAAAATTTAAGATTTTTTTTTTTTTTCAATGAAAGTTCTAGTAATAATACACTAAATTTCTTGTGTATTACTAAGGTTGTTTCGTATTACCTGTTTCACACTACATTTTTTTCTTAGTTTGGTACTGATGTCTTTAAATGCATCGACTTTTTTTTTGGATTGCAGATGGCTTCGAATTTAGTTTTTTCTAAATCTTTTTATTTTTATCCGGCAATATTCTCTTTTTTTGTTGTTATCGATTTGTGGGTGTATTAATATATGGATTAATTCCATAAAAAGTCACGACCTTTACACGAATTTTCATTTTAATCACGATTTTTAAAAATTGCCATATAAAACCATGACCTTTCATTTTTTTTTCAAATCTATCACCGACCATTTTTCCGGTGAATTTTACCTTTTATTTTTTTTAAATATGCCGGATTATGGTGGCCACGTCATCAAAAATACACCAAAATTTAATTTGGTGATAGATTTGAAAAAAAAAAATGAAAGGTCGTGTTTTTATATGCCAACTTTTAAAAGTCGTGATTAAAATGAAATTTCGTGTAAAGATCATGACTTTTTAAGAAATTAACCCTTAATATATCTATCATTATCAAAAGAAAAAATAAATTCAATATATGTTTCAGGGCAACATAAATATTTTGTTTTTGTTTTGGACCAACAAATATTGGATCGCCATTTGTTTCTCAATTATTGAAATCTCATAATTACTTTAATTTGTAATCTCATGTATGAATTAATTGTATTTCAGATTACTGATTTTATATGCTATTCAATTGATTTGATAACGAAATTAGCAATATATGTATAGTTTAAATCTGAGGAATATTATTATCAAAAAAAAATATCTGAGGAATATGGAATATTCTTTTTTATTCTTTTGACCAAGGAACATGCAGATGATATGATATAATTTCTCTCAAAAGTTATTCAGTTTATTATTCAATTGATAAAGAAACTCTACTCACTAATTTGTTTTTTCTTTTATAATTATATAAGTAGTCTTATTTTTATTATAATTTTTTTCTAATCGTATACACTCAGGGCTGTAAATGAACAGATCACCAAATCAAACCAAATTTTAAAGTTTTCATGTTTGACTCGTTACATGAACGTGTTCATGTTCAATTTATGTTTGTTCGATCTTTTTATTAATAAAATATTCATATCCGGTTCATTTAAATTTTACAGCGTTTATATTCGGTTCTAATTCGACTCATGTTTGTTCATCTAGCTGCTAAATGAATGAACTCACGAACATACTAAACGAATTCGTGCACGAAGCGTATGTTTAGCAGTTAAATAAATAAACACAAACATAATCAAAACCACGTAGTTTTGTTTTATCAAAACTATGTGATTCTGTTAAATGTATTTTTTGGTAAATAATTTTGTTTAAATTTTAATGTACTAAAAATATATTTGGGTTAATTTAAATACTACTAGCTGGTTCACAATCTCTTTATCGAGTTTTTATATGAGTCAATTTTTGAACTCTTTATTGACCTCCTATACGAGTTCGTACACGAACAACTAAACAAACTGTTCGTGAATGTAAACGAGCCGAACACCACTATGTTCATGTTTTGCTCGTTTAAATAAATAAACATAAAATTAAGCTCGAATTCAGTCGTTTATAATTACAAAAATTATTTAATACATTCAAATTTAAATTCAGGTCAGATTTGTCAACAAAATGTATAAAACCTTATTATTATTATTATTATTATTATTATTATTTAGTGAAAGGCTGCAGTCGAGAAATTAAATTTCTCGCTGCCAAATGATATTAAAAATAATAAAAAAAAAATTTAAGTATAAAAATAAAATTAAACAATTCAATAATGGATAAAAAGAATTTAATCTAAAGAAAACCTTATTATCTATATAAGCATTTTAATCATTAAAAAGCCCTTAATTTATTGCAAGATCATGTGATTAATTAGTATGTCGCCATATTGCAAGATGATGGTGACATCAGTGTACTAATATATTTGTTTATTCAAAGTTACCCCTTGCTGTAGAATTAAGGAACAAAAGGATTTTCTATTCTATATCTCAAATCAAAATTATGAGCATAGCCATTACATCATTTATATGCGACTCAACAGCTAATTAATTATCATTCCAATCTTTATATATTATAAATTGACTTACATAACATTTTTAGATGGTGACATTGATGTGAATTATAATCATGTTCTTATTTAATGTCAGTCGCCCATCTCTTTCTCTTTCTGTCTTCTTCATTCATTGTGGCATGCTTCACTGTGTTAATTCTATTGAGCATTTATATTCTTGTAGTTTTCTATGATTCAAATTTGCAAAACATTGGCCCTTTTCTTTTGATCTCTATATATATTAGTAATTAACCGAGTCCATGACCTAGATGCTTTCGTTTAGGGTTTCTAATAGCTGCATTGAATTTTCTTTGTTAGGGTTTATAATTCTTGCAATCAAACAACACTTCGTTAATTCTTCAAAATATACATAATCATGTCTTCTCTACCTTCTGATGATCATCGTCGTCTCATCAATCAATATTTTCGAGACCCACTTGAAATTTCATTAGATACTTTTTGGCCAAGCATTGAAGATGATAATCATAACCCAACTGCCAGCTTCAATCTTGAAACGTTTCAGGATTATGAAAATGCACTATCAGCCAATTCAGGTTGTCCAATTTTTCAAGAAAATTCAATTCGTGATGAGCCAGAAAATAGTTTATTGGCCAAGTCAAGAGGCGAAACGGTGGTGACAAAGACGAAGGAGATAAATCATAGGTTCAGGCTTTTAATGACGGAGAAAATGGCGACGAATTCTAATGAAGAAGAAGGTTCAACATCCAAGAAAGAAGAACACAATGCTAAGGAAAAATTAAGAAGAATGAAACTCAATGCTTCTTACTTGGCTCTTGGTTCACTTCTTCCCAATTCTGCAACTTCTAAGGTTTGCCGTCTTTCTTATTACATTTTCACTTTCTTTCTATAACTCTTTCAACATTTGTTTTATTCATTTACTTGCACTCACCATATATATTGAGCGCAAGTGAACTGAATATTTTTGAACTTTTTTTGGTGGCCAAACTTGCAGTAAAAAAAATTCAAGTTTGGCTATTATCGCAATCAAAAAATACAATTTATTTATTATTACAAAAATTAAAAAGTTTGGTTTAAATTGCAACAAATCGTAAAGGTTTGAGTTTTTTTTTTTACCATTAAGCTTATGATATATTATCATAAAAAACTAATTTAAGGGTTAGGCTAGACTAAATTGCATTAAATCAGAGTACATGACTAGTTTCTTCTCCCAAAGATTTAATTACAAAATTTAATCCGCAAATTAACCAATCCATTCAAGAGTTCAACTCTGGAGGTTGACTTTAACAATTTTTTATTATCTCTAACACACTCTTGCACACACAGATGTCAATTACACTGGAAGCACGGACAAAGTTCACATCATTATGCATTCAAATAGTAAATTAACTAATATTATTGTAAAAAACAAACTCTAAATCTTTTAATCATTTACCTCATGTTGGAAAATTTTGTAGAAGAGATGGACTGCACCGGTCATAATCGACAAAATTACGGAGTACATTCCGGAGATAGAAAGCGAAATCGAGGAGCTAAGTTTGAGGAAGAATTATATAGTATTACGGTTCAAAGAAAATGCAGTTGGAGATGATGAGCTTCAAGGGGCCACAGTTTCAGTGCTTGAACTCAAACAAGGGGAAGTAATAGTGCAAATATGCATGCAAACGAATATAGACAGGGGTTTGTCATTTCTTATGCAGAATTTAGAAGCACAAGGCATTACCATTTTAAGTGCTTCATCAATCAGTATATATGATGACACAATCTCATATCATCTGCATGTTCAGGTATGTATTGATTTCCTTTGTTTATAAATAGATCGAATAACAAAATAAATTTAAATTCGATTAAATGTCTGAATTTTATTTACAAATAATCCTATTTTAAATCTTTTGTATAACTATTAAAAATATTTTTTTAATTATGAAATTATGTATGCATATTCATATAATTTTGTACTTTATATATGACATTGGTTTTTTTAATACGTCCCACTTCATTTTCATTAGACACGCCATCGCGGAACCCATCAACCCTCCTCAGCTCGTCACCCATCATCGTCCGGACCATCGACCGCCGCACCCCATCGAAAACTTTTAATATTTTTTTTTATTGAAAGGAGCAGTTGCTCCTCCTCACCGAAGGAAGAGAAGATGCTCCTCCTTAACAAGGAGCGGATGCTCCTCCTCTTAGGATGTTGCTTCTTAAGTGAGGAGCATATGTTCCTCAACGAGGAGCAGTAGGTCCTTAGGCGAGGAGTTGCCGAAGGAGAAGCAGCTGCTCTTCCTCCGAAAATTTAAAAATTTATTTTAAGAAATTTATTTGTTTTAATTAAATTATTTATTTTTATTTTTATTTTTTATTAATTTTATGGAGAAGATGATTTTTATATAATTTATAAAATTAAAAAATATTTAGATTATTTGGTAAATATGAAGGGTATATTTTGAGTATTATCCAAATAAAAATATTTCAATTTAATGCTTCAGGTTGCTATTGAAAACCGAAAATCCGAAATAGGATAAAATTGACAAAATTGCAACGTCGGGTTGGAATTGATAATTAAATTAAAGGTCGATAGTTTTTCTGCCCTTTAGCGTATTTTTAAATGGCTAAGCCTTAACGAAAAGCTAAGAGTTATGAACTTATGTATGCATATTCATATAACTTTGTATTTTATATATGATATTGGTTTTTTTAGCTTTGGCAGATAAATGGAATTCCACTTGCAGCTGACTATATCGTAGTTTTCAAAAGGAAGCTAATTAGTTTCCTTATTGGCTCTGTGAGTTCTCCTCAATTTGCATGATTGTGCGCTCCCTCCGCTACAAAATACTCTCAGTTTTGGCAGATGATTGTAAACAACGTATAACCCCCACCCCCCAACTCCCTCTCTCTTTTACTATTTACATTAGTTTCTAATGCTTTTAATATACTGAGCAGACGATCTTACAAATATTTTCTTTATATGTTTTAAGCACTTTCATTTCTTTTCTTCTTTGTTATATTTGTACTTCTGCATATATGGTTCTCTCTCAAAACCCCACCAAAGATTCTAACTCTTACCTTGTTCAATCCTTGATTTTAGGCAATTCGCATGTTAGTTCAGATGTTAGGGAATCAAATTCCCTTTCATCTTGAAGGAATTTGATTTATTTTGAGAGTTCTTCATGTACTTTGAGGTTTCGTGATTTGGAGAAGGTGTTTGTAAAATATGGTGTTATCGGTAGACTTTCGTTAGCATCTAAACTTACCAAACAGAATTGTAGTTTTGGTTTCCTGAGAACTCGGCTAAACTTAATATCACTAGCACTACAAGAAAAGTGAGTTTTAGCAACGGTCTATTACAACGACCATTGAAATCGTTACATTACATGTACCTTTTGTAACGATTATTTTAATGTCGTTTCTTAATATATTTATTTTACAACGCCTAATAAAATCGTTATTAAAAGTTATACTTTTAGCAACGACTTAATTTATATCATTTTTAAAGATAATTATTTTACAACAACTAGTCATATCATTGTAAATTATTTGTTTTACCAACGATTTAATATATGGGTCGTTTTTAAATATTATCATTTCACAACGACAAATAATTTCGTTGTTAAAAGAAAGAAGGAATAGTTAAAATCCCACATTAAAAATAAGTGAAATGAGAATGATGTATTCTAACTATAAAATAAACCCACTCTTCATTATAAAAATAATTTTTACTTTTGTTGTAATATATCATCAAAAAATGAAAAATATTAAATTTTAATAATAATTGTATTTTAAATTATAAAAATGAAAAAATTCTAAAACTATATAACATATTTAAATAATAATTAATATTATAATGTTTTGACAATTGACTTTTTATAGTTACTAATAACTTTTAACAACCAATCTTATAGATTTTGTAAAATCTATAGTAACGACCGTTATTAGAAAAAGTCATTATAAAAAACATTACATTACGCCAACACGCACAACCACGTTTATCGTTGTTAAAAACTTTTAACAACCACATTTTAGGTTTTCACAACGACAACTTACGTTTCAAAAAATCAAATTTCTTGTAGTGTAGGGTCAGTGGTGATTTTAATGAAACAATTCATCAGAAGGACATATTGAATGGTGTTGGGTATTTATCATCTATTCTTGCCTTTTGAGATTTTGTGAATAATTTAGATGTCGGATTTGCCACATCAAGGAAGATATTCATTTGGCAAAATTTGTTTTCAAAATCTCGTATTGACAAATGTTTGGTTTCCGCTTCAGCATGTGTTATTTGGCCTTTCATGTCCCTCACTGCTTTACCTGGAAATCTCTGTAATCATGTTCCACTATGTTTTCTCTCTGTCAATGTCATTGATTAGGGCCCAAACCTTTTCAATTTGTGAATGCGTGGTGGGATCATGATGACGGTATTTCGCAAGTAGTATAATTCAGAAATCTGAATATCGATCATACAGAGACAATGGACTTAACACACCAATTTTGTCTATTTCTTTGATCGTTTAGCAAATAAAGATTTTGAGATGTTTATAAACTGAATTTGTTGGTTAAAAATACACAAGCGTACGTATGCCAACTTGTAATACAGATTGCGTAGTCCGGATATCATACCCACAGAGAAAGCTTCTAAAGACAACCAATTAGGAGACTCGATTTGGATAGTTGAAAAGATATTTTCGGTTTGTTTAAGAAAATTAAAAGACAAAATTAAACTATTGTAAATTAAATAAACTAAAACTGTAATTAAAATGTGGTTTTAGCAAATATGAGTAAAACAGGGATTATTAATCTTCCTTATGGTGTTGATAGGAGTATTTTACTCCTATCTTTAGCGTCGTTTCCGCATGCTTTATTAACGTTTTATCACGGTTTTATAGTATTTCGTATGCCTTATTACGTGTTTTAGTATTTCAGGTACTTAGGAGCATTGCGGAAGCATTTTGGTGCAAAAGTTGGAAAAGACGACAAAAGCGATGCGGAAGCTCATTTGCAAATCTGAAAAGCTGACCTCTGGGCACTAATTGACCAATTTGGACTAGCTAGAAGCCTCAAATGAACTCGTGATCTTTATGAAAGTTAAAGTAGACGTCCTAAGCTTTCCAACGGTTCAAGAATCGACTTAATTGGACATTTCTACACCGAGTTACGAAGGTTTGAAGATCGAGATCCGGGGCAGAAAATGGCAGCTCGAATCGGGCTCCTCATTTAGCCCAAAGAGCTCTATTCGAGCTTGGGCTTGCTGGAATGGGGAAATCTTAGTTCAAGATGCATCAAGGCTTTATAAATTTGCTATTTTGGGCCCAACACATGTGTAATTGAATGTTTGTTTTTTTCCTTCTTTTGTAAGTACTATATAAGGGGCCTTATCTCTATTTTAGGTATAGAAGATTTTCCTAGACTTTATTCCATTAGTGTACTTTTGAATCTTCTCCTAATTTTAGAAATCTCTAAATTTTAGTCTTCTTCTTCAATAGAATTTCCAGATTTTTATATTTCCTCCATTGTTGAGATCTTTGAAGCTTCATTGAATGAACAAGTTTTATTTTCTATTACAATTATTATTTGTGGGTTTTTCATCTTATTGTAAGTACTCTTTACCCATGCCTTCCATTTATCATTTTGTTAATTTAGCTCTTGAAATGTGTAACTAATCCCCCATGTTTGGGGGTTGAGATGATTTCCTTCTTGTTATGTTAAATGGTATGGTGATTGGTTAAATGCTTGTTCTAATTCTAGTTCCTAATGCTTGTGTTAGCCTAGCTATCTAATGCATGATTTAGTGTTTGCTTGACTCATTGAGAAATGGTTAGGTGAATAGACTTTGGAATTAGAAGCCTAGATTGTAATACCACGAGAGTGGATTAGGATTTAGGTGACCTTGAGTTTGTTGATTAATTGATGTTGGGTAATTGGTTTTGTTTAGTATCACGAGAGTGAGTTAAGCATTAATTGATTACTTGATGATTGATTTTGTCGTTCTTAGAGGCTCGAGAGAGCGGGAACGGTGCGCTAGGCACAACTCGGCCCTTGCTATATACCAATTTATCCATTACCATGTATGCATGACCTAGGAATGATTTCAACCCCTAGACATCTTTTACTTATTGATTAAACTCGTTCTTATTTTAGTTGCTTGAATTGTTAGTTTAATTGTTTAGTTGTTTAGTGCCTATTTAGTGTTAACAAAATACTTGAACTTCAACCATTCGAGATTCGCTAAACGAATTGAACCGCAACTAAAATTCATTCTCATCAATCGCTCTAGATTCACTCCTCGTGGGATCGATTCCGACTTCCGGATTATTACAAGTTGTGCTTTTTGCTCAACAAGTTTTTGGCGCCGTTGCCGGGGAGTGACGAGTGTTTATTGATTGATTGAAATTAGTTATTGTTCGGTCGAGTTAGCTTTATTTTCTGTTTTTATCACTTTTGTTGTTTTTTGCTTCTTTCCGGATTTACGCGTGGTTTGCTTGTTGTTGTTTGTGTAGGAGATCAACTATAGTGTATGCACAATACACGAAGGGCCAATCTTCCGCTAGAACCGTTTCAAGACAACCTCGGGAGATTTGAAAGAAGTGTGAGAAGGGAGAATCGTATACCCGTTATCATGGAACATGGGGATGATAACTATGAGGAGGAGCATTATCACCCTCAAGAAGATGGAGTGAGGCAACATCCGCCTCCTCCACTCGATGAGAGGAATCGGCAAGAGCAACAAGGGGACAATCACCCTCAAGTTCAAGGCCATCAAGCACAAAGACAAACTTTGGGGGATTTCTTCCTCCCGGATGTGGATAATGCTACCTATGGGTGTTTTGCAAGACCGGTCACCGCGGCTACTTTTGAGATCAAGCCTAGCACGATTCAACTCCTAGAGAATCGGTGCCAATTCTTTGGGTTACCAAGTAAGGATCCGAATGAACACATAGCCAAGTTCTTGGGAGTGTTGGACACATTCAAGCTCCATAAAGTCACCTCCGATCAAATCAAGCTTCAGATGTTTCCGTTCTCACTAAGAGACAAGGCTAGCTTGTGGCTTCGATCACTACCTAATGCATCAATCCACAATTGGCGGGATCTTGCTCAAGCTTTCCTTCACAAGTACTTTCCGATGGGGAGAACCGCGAAGTTGACAAAGGACATCATTGATTATTACCAATATGAGGGGGAATCTCTTTATGAAACTTGGGAGAGGTTCAAGGATCTCCAAAGGCATGTACCTCATCATCGGCTTGTAAGGGAACATGTGCTTCAAATATTCTATAATGGTTTGGGTGAGATCACAAGATCTACCATTGATTCGGCCGCGGGAGGTTTTTTGATGCAAAAGACGCTTGATGAGGCTAATGAGTTGATTGAAAAATTGGCTATGGTGAGTAGCACTTGGTCTTCGGAAAGGAGAAGACCACCGGCTCAAAAGGCATTAATGACACTTGACCAATCCAAGGAGTTTGAAGCGATGAAAGCCATGAATGCCTCTTTACAAAGTCAAGTTGATGCCTTGAAGAAGCAAGTGGGTCCACGGAATGCTCCGGTTGCATATGTCCAAGTAGGTTGTGAGCATTGCGGAGATTTTAATCATGGAAGTAATGAGTGCTATGCCACGGGTCAAACTTGGAGCGAACAAGTGAATTATGTGGGAGGTCAACGCCAAGGGAATGATCCTTACTCGAATACCTATAATCCGGGGTGGAGAAACCATCCTAACTTCGGATGGAGGAATCAAGAGGGCCAAGGCAATGTGCAAGCAAATCAACAAGCGGGTCCTAGTTTCCAAGGAGGAGATAGGCCCCAACAACAAGGTCCTTATCAAGGCCCTTATCATAACCATCAAGGGCAAGGAAACAACTATGGTGGTAGACCTCAACACCCTCCGGGATTCCAACCATAAAAGAATACGGATGAGGGAAATGTGCTTTCCAAAGTGCTAGAGAAGTTAGAGAAAATGGAGCAAAGGGAGAAGAATCAAGCTTCTACTATCCATCATTTGGAAACTCAAATTTCTCAAATGGCAATTTCGCTTCAAGGAAGACCTCAAGGAGGGTTGCCATCCACTACGGAAAACAACCCTAGAGAGCAAGTTAAGGCGGTAGAGCTCCGAAGCGGGAGAAACCTTGAGAAAGCCAATGGGAAGAAGCATGTTGTTGAGGAGGATGAGCCTCAAGTGGTTGTTGATGTAGCAAGCTCAAGCCAAGAACTACCAATGGAATGTGAGGAAGTGGTTATCGAGGTTGAAGAGCCCTATGTGAGGCCACCACCGCCGCCACCGTTTGTACCACCGGTTCCATTCCCAAGCCGGTTAAGGAAAGCTCAAGGGAACGAAAAATTTCACAAGTTCCTTGAGATTTTCAAGAAATTGCAAATCAATCTAAGGTTGGCGGATGCACTTCGGGAGATGCCCCAATATGCAAAATTCTTGAAAGACATAATTATGAACAAGCGTAGTTGGGAGCAAGGTGGGACAATACCGCTCACGGAGCATTGTAGTTCCATAATCCAAAGCAACTTACCAATAAAGCAACTTACCTTGCACTATAGGAAATATGAATGCTATAAATTGCTTGTGTGATCTTGGAGCAAGTATTAACTTGATGTCATTGTTTCTTTTTAGGTCTTTGTTTGGTGATCAACCGGTAAAGCGCACCTCGATGGTATTGCAACTTGCCGATCACTCTCTCAAAAAGCCGTATGGGATAGTGGAAGACGTGCTCGTTAAAGTGGATAAATTCATCTTTCCGGTGGATTTTGTGATCCTAGACTATGCGGTAGATAAAGAATGTCCTATGATTCTTGGTCGCCCTTTTATGAACACCGGGCGTGCTCTCATTGATGTTCATGCCGGCAAGCTCACCTTGAGAATTGATGAGGAAAGTGTGGAATTTGATATGAAGAGAGTGATGCGGAATGCCATCGAGGAGGAGGATTGCATGAGAATTGATGTGATTGATGAGATTGTGGAAGAGCAACTCCGGGAGAATGTGCAATTGTTGAACGAAGCAAAGAGGGTAGAAATTTGTCCTCAACAAATCTCTCAAGTTTCGTTTCATTCCGAGTCGGGGGATGATGAATATACTAGAGAGGATGAACCGAAGCCGGAAAGTTTAGACAAGAGCAATGATGTGACTCCACCATCTTCGGAGTTGCCCCCGAAAGTTGAAATGAAGCCGCTTCCGCCACACCTCCGGTATACTTTTGTTGGGGAGAATGAGACCTTGCCGATAATCATCTCAAACAAGCTCTCTAAGGATCAAGAAAGGAAGGTTGTGCAAGTAGTGAAAGAGCACATGTTAGCAATGGGTTGGCAAATCTCCGACATTCGAGGAATAAGTCCTCAAATTGTGATGCATAAGATTAATCTCGAAGACGAGTCAAAGAAGTCGGCTCAAAGGCAACGAAGATTGAATCTGAATATGAAGGAGGTAGTGCACAAAGAGATCGTCAAGCTCCTCGACACCGGAATAATCTACCCAATTTCGGATAGTGAGTGGGTTAGTCCCATTCAATGTGTTCCTAAAAAGGGCGGTATGACAATGGTGGAGAGTGAAAAAGGAGAGCAAATCTCCACAAGGACGGTAACCGGTTGGCGAGTATGCATCGATTATCGGAAGTTCAGTGAGGTAACCCGAAAAGATCATTTTCCGCTACCATTTATCGATCAAATGTTAGAAAGGGTAGCGGGACACAAGTTTTATTGTTTCCTTGATGGGTACTCCGGTTACAATCAAATATTAATCCTCCCGGAAGATCAAGAGAAGACGACCTTCACATGCCCCTACGACACCTTTGCATACCGGCGAATGCCCTTCGGACTATGCAACGCACCCGCCACATTTCAAAGATGTATGACCTCAATCTTCAACGATATGATTGAAGATATTATGGAGGTGTTCATGGATGACTTCTCCGTGTTTGGCGATTCGTTCGATGGTTGTTTAGCGAATCTAAGGCGGGTTTTAGCACGATGTGTGGAGACAAATTTAGTGCTAAATTGGGAAAAGTGCCACTTCATGGTGGATGAAGGCATTGTACTCGGGCATAGGATATCGGAGGCGGGAATTGAAGTGGATAGGGCAAAAACGGCGGTTATTGAAAAATTAGTCGCTCCGACTACGGTCAAAGGAGTTCGGGCATTTTTGGGCCACGCGGGTTTTTACCGGCGATTCATTAAGGATTTTTCGTCGATTGCTCGACCTTTGACAAGTTTGCTAGTAAAAGATGCGTCGTTTGACTTCACAAAGGATTGTCAAGATGCTTTTGAGAAGCTAAAGTCGGCACTTGTGACCGCTCCCATTATTTCATCTCCGGATTGGAGTTTGCCTTTTGAGCTAATGTGTGATGCTAGTGACCAAGCATTGGGTTGCGTGTTGGGGCAAAGAAAGGACAAGCGGGTGCATGTGATCTACTACGCTAGTAGAACTATGGCGGGAGCACAACTCAACTATACCACTACCGAAAAGGAGATGTTGGCGGTTGTCTTTGCTCTCGATAAGTTTAGACAATACTTGCTTGGGTCGAAATGCATCATATACACCGATCATGCCGCTTTACGGTATCTATTCACTAAGCAAGATGCAAAGCCAAGGCTCATTCGCTGGATTCTTCTCATGCAAGAGTTCGATGTAGAAATCCGAGACAAGAAGGGTACGGAGAATGTGGTGGCGGATCACCTTTCGAGATTCGAGAATCCGGAACCAATTCCTATTGGTGTGGAGATTAATGAGCGGTTTCCGGATGAAACGCTTATGATGATTCGGGAAGTGGAGACACCATGGTATGCCGATTTTGCAAATTACCTCTCATCGGGAGTCATGCCTCCGGACTTGACATCCCACAAAAGGAAGAAGTTCTTATCCGATGTTAAAAGGTACTTGTGGGATGAACCTTTCTTGTTTAAAATATGTGGTGATGGAATGTTGAGACGATGTGTGTCCTTGGGAGAAATGATGCCCATTTTGAGTTCATGTCATGAGACCGGACATTATGGTTCGGCTAGAACCGCCGCTAGAGTGCTTGAGAGCGGGTTCTTTTGGCCAACTTTATTTCGTGATGCCAAAGAGTTTGTTGACCATTGTGATCGGTGCCAACGTGTAGGCAACATCTCAAAAAGAGACGAGATGCCTTTGACTTCGGTTCAAGAAGTGGAGATATTTGATGTATGGGGTATAGATTTCATGGGGCCTTTTCCGGTTTCATTCAAAAACCAATACATTTTGGTATGTGTGGATTATGTTTCGAAATGGGTAGAAGCGGAGGCTTTGCCCACTAATGATGCTAAAGTGGTGTTGAGTTTTCTTAAGCGGTTAGTGAATCGGTTTGGGACTCCTAGAGTGGTTATTAGTGACGGTGGTTCGCATTTTTGCAATCGGAAATTTCAAGCTCTTATGAGGAAGTATAATGTGCATCACCGGGTCGCCACACCTTATCACCCCCAAACGAGTGGCCAAGTTGAGGTTTCGAACCGTGAATTGAAAAGGATTCTCGAGAAGACGGTGAATGGATCCCGGAAAGATTGGTCTTTGAAATTGGATGATGCATTGTGGGCGTATAGGACGGCCTACAAAACTCCACTCGGTATGTGATATGAGTATTTTACTCCTATTTAGGGTGCCGTTTCCGCATGCTTTTATTATGATTTATCACGGTTTTATGGTATTCCGAGTGCCTTATTATATGTTTTATTATTTCAGGTACTTTGGAGCATCACGGAAGCATTTTGATACAAAAGATGGAAAAGTCGACGAAAAAGAGGCGAAAGCTCATTTGCAAGTCTGAAAAACCGACCCCTCTGCACTAATTGGCAAATTGGAACCAGCTAGAAGCCTGAAATGAATTTGTGTTCTTCATGAAAGTTGAATTAGACGTCCCAAGCTTTCCAACGGTTCAAGAATCGACTCAATCGTACATTTCTACGCAAAGTTATGAAGTTTTGAAGATCGGAGCTGAAACCGTAATGCCAAGCTCGAATCGAGCTCACCAAGGCCAAGAGGGAGCTCGATTCGAGCTCACCACTCTGAGTTCCAGAAATTCAAGCTCGAATCGAGCTTGAGGAGCAAAAAATCAAGCTCGATTCGAGCTTAGGCTTGTGTAAAGGGGGAAATTTGATTTCAAATGCTTCAAGGCTTGATTCTCTTTGCTTCTTTGGGCCAAACACTCCTTGAGTGAATGTTTTTCTTTCCTCTTTTGTAAACATATAAAAACCCTTTTATCTCTATTTTAGGTTATGTCATGATTTGGTAGAGAATTGATAGACATCTCATTATTGTAGCAACACTTTCTCTCTAGCTTTAAATCATTGTTCTTATTGTTCTTACTAAAAGTAGTAAAGGATCTTCATAGTTCTTGGTGTTCTTCAAACTAATTTCCAGATTTTGCTATATTGGGAAACTTATTAAATACAAGTATTAGTCTTTTAATTGAAGCTTCATTATCTTGTTCATGTGTTTAAGGTTCATTTATTACTCCAAGGTACTTAATCTTTACTCTATGCCTAATCTTCATTATTGCTTAATTAGTTTTGCCATGATGATGATTAGTAGCTAAACCCCTTGTTTGGGGGTTGTTATGATTGCCATGCTTGATTAAATAGGTGATTAGGGTTAGGGTTTATGGGTGATGTTGGTTGTTGTGCTTCTTGAGCTTAATGCTTAGTATAGGTTGGCCTCTTATTCTTTGCTATGTGGTTTAATTAAGAGGACGAGAGTTAACTAATTAGACTATACCTAGGGGAGTACATGCTTTAGACCTAGATGCATTAGCATGATCTAGGGCTATCTTGGTTGTGGAGTTTGCTTGATTAGTCGGCTCGATTAACTCTATCAAAATCTATGAGCACGAGAGTGGATTAGATTTCGAAATTGTTAATCAAGTTTTGACTCATTCACTTCCGGCTCGAGAGAGCGGAATTGGTTCCGTAGAATAGCTTGACCCGACCTAAGCTCATATCACCTTGACCCGAACTACCTAGATATGACTTTGGCATGACTAGCAACCTCCAAGCGTTTTTACCCTTAGTTGAATCCTTATTGTTCAATCTTGTTTAATTGCAAGTTTAGTAGTTGTTTACCTTTAGACTTTTGATACTTTGAAAACCATATTCATGTTTGCTAAACGAATTGAATAGCAACTAAAATCACTCTCATCGATAATCACTCTTGAATTCACTCCTTGTGGGTACGATAACTCGGACTTAGGTCCACTCTATTACAAGTTGGGTTTATCCTCAACAAGTTTTTGGCGCCGTTGCCGGGGAGTGACGAGTGTTTATTGATTGATTGAAATTAGTTGTAGTTCGGTCGAGTTAGTTTTATTTTCTGTTTTTGTTACAATTGTTTGTTTTTTCTTTTTTCCGGGTTACGCGTGGTTTGCTTGTTGTTGTTTGTGTAGGATATCAACTATAGTGTATGCACAATACACGAAGGGCTAATCTTCCACTAGAACCGTTTCAAGACAATCTCGGGGGCTTTGAAAGAAGTGTGAGGCGGGAAAATCGTAGACCCGCTATCATGGAAAATGAGAATGAAGATTTTGAGGAAGGTGAGCGGTTCAATCCTCAAGTGGAAGGAGCGGAACAACATTATCCGCCTCCTCCCCCACTTGAGAATGTGAATCGCCAAAGGCATCAAGAACGCCCAAGGGATGATCGACCCCACTTGCATCCACAAGTGCACAATCAACCAAGACAAACTTTAGGCGAATTCTTTTTGCCGAATGTGGATAATGCCACGTTTGGATGTTTTGCAATGCCGGTTCAAGCGGCAACCTTTGAGATCAAGCCAAGTACGATACAACTTTTAGAGAATTGTTGTGCATTTTACGGGTTGAGTCAAGAGGATCCCAATGCGCACATCGCCAAATTCTTGGGTGTACTCAATACGTTCAAGCTTCATGGGATAACCGCGGATCAAATCAAGTTGAGAATGTTCCCCTTCTCTTTAAGGGACAAGGCTAGCTTATGGCTTCACTCTCTACCCAACGAATCCATCCACAATTGGAGAGAGTTGGCTCAAGCGTTTCTCAACAAATATTTCCCTCATGGCAAGACTACAAAGTTGACCAAGGATATTCTTGAATTTATTCAATTTGAAGGGGAGTCACTTTATGAGGCATGGGAGCGTTTCAAGGATTTACAAAGGAGTGTCCCCCATCATCGGCTCAATAAAGAGCATGTGATCCAAATCTTCTATGATGGGACGACTATTACTACTAGAGCAACAATTGATGCGGCTTCGGGCGGATCACTAATGCAAAAGACGTATGAAGAGGCGCTAGAATTGGTGGAAAAGTTGGCGATAGTTAGTAGCACTTGGGGCCCTATTGATAGAAGAGCGTCATCTACTCAAAAGTCGGTAATGACTCTTGATCAAGTGAGGGAAATGGAGGCCATAAAAGCAACTAATGCTTCTTTACAAGCACAAGTGGATGCCCTCAAGAAACAAGTTGCTCCAAGAAACGCACCGGTCGCCTATGTTCAAGTGGGATGTGAGCATTGTGGGGACTACAACCATAGTAGTGGGGAGTGTTATGCCACGGGGAAAGCTTGGAGTGAGCAAGTGAACTATGTTGGGGGCCAAGGGCAAGCTAATGACCCGTACTCTAATACCTACAACCCCGGATGGAGGAATCATCCTAACTTTGGATGGAGAAACCAAGAAGGTCAAGGCAATGCTCAAGCCTCCAACCAAGCGGGTCCTAGTTTTCAAGGAGGAAATAGACCTCAATATCAACAACAACCACAAGGTCAATACCACAACAACCAACACCAAGGGAATAATTATGGTGGTAGACCACAACACCCTCCCGGTTTCCAACAACCAAGGAACACGGATGAGGGAAACATGCTTGCCAAATTGATGGAGAAATTTGAAAAGATGGAGGTTGAAAATAGGCAACTTCACAATGAAAATAGGCAAAGGGAGAAGAACCAAGCTTCCACCATCCATCACTTAGAGACTCAAATCTCACAAATGGCACTTTCGCTTCAAGGTAGACCTCAAGGGGGATTGCCCTCTACTACGGAAAACAATCCTAGAGAGCATGTGAAAGCCATCAAAGTTGTGGAACTTCGAAGCGGTAGAGTCCTTGATGTTGATCATGATAAGGATCTTGAAAAAGCTAATGGCAAGAGGCCAATGATTGTGGAGGTTGAGCCTCAAGTGGTAATAGATGTTGCAAGCTCTAGTCAAGAGCTACCAAAGTCGTGTGAGGAGGTGGCTATTGATATTGATGTTGAAGAACCATATGTGAGGCCACCACCACCACCACCTTTTGTGCCTAAAATACCATTCCCAAGCCGGTTGAGAAAGGCTCCGGATAATGAAAAGTTTCATAAGTTTCTTGAAATATTCAAGAAACTTCAAATAAGCATGAGCCTGGGGGATGCCTTGCGAGAGATGCCCCAATACGCTAAGTTCTTGAAACACATAATTATGAACAAGCGAAGTTGGGAATAAGGCGGAACAATTCCTCTAACGGAAAGTTGTAGTTCTATTATCCAAAGCAATCTACCGACCAAGCTACAAGATACAGGGAGTTTCACGATTCCTTGCTTAATTGGCACTTCTACTTCTCTTAATTGTCTTTACGATTTAGGTGCAAGTATAAATCTAATGCCGTTGTGTCTTTTCAGGAAAATATGTGGAAACCAACCGATAAAACAAACTTCCATGATGCTCCAATTGGCCGACCATTCGCTCAAGAGACCGCACGGGGTTGCGGAAGACGTGCTAGTAAAAGTGGGCAAGTTCATCTTTCCGGTGGACTTTGTTGTGCTTGATTATGCGGTCGACAAAGATTGCCCCATGATTCTCGGGCGTCCTTTTTTGAATACGGGGAGAGCATTGGTTGATGTTAATGGGGGGAAGATAACATTAAGAATGAATGATGAGAGCATGGTGTTTGACATCAAGCATGGCAAAAGCAAGTGTGAGGAGGAGAAATGCATGAAGATTGATACTATTGAGCCCACATTCCATGTGCCTATGAAGGAGGTTCCTATGAAAGAACCCGAGGTTGTGTGTGCAAAAATCAAGACAACACCTCATGTCAAGCCACGCAAGGGAAAACCAAGACGTTGGGCATCATGGAAGTTGAAGCTCAACGGGATAGCAACCGCAAGCAAGAGACAAATATGCACGGAAGTTGCTACTCTTGGTGAGTACGTCCAAGTTCGAACCTCTCAAGTACATTCACAAGCGGGGAAGTTGATTTCTAAGTGGAGCGGGCCGTTTAAAACACGGCGCAAATTGGATAATGATTTGATTGAGTTGGAGGGGGCCAATGGAGATGTTTTTAAGGTGCTTGGAGAATGGTGCAAACCATATCCTAGAGTGTTGACCGATGAAATCGCGAGCAAGTCGCTCTTTTTGATCCTCCATGATTTTGAGGATCGATAGTCGAGCTTTCGACTTAAAACAAGCGCACTTGGGAGGCATTCCCAAGAGGTTCGATTTCTTTTCTTGTCATTTATATTTTGTTACTTATTTTTAGTGTTTCATTTATGTTTTTGTGTGTTCGATTGAACACACAAGATTTGATTTTCTAAACTCAACTCCAATTCAATTTTTATTTGTCTAATTTCTTAGCATTGAGGACATTGCATCGAAATGTGTGAGGAGGGTTGGAAAATTGAATGTAGTTGCGTAGGATTGTTTGTTTTGATGTTTTTTCTTTTTCGTTGTTAATTTTAGTTGTTTGTGTGTTTTTGATGTTTTGTTTAGGAGAATTTTGGTCGAATCTTTGAGCATGACCCTTAGCTTAATTTTGTATCATGTTAGCTAAGTTGATCAAGTACTTGCATTATATCAATTGTCATGTTCTAGTTAATGAATCATTGAATGGTTTTTCTTGTTCTAACAATTGTTGTTGATGATTGCTTAGTGAAATGTCAATTATATGACATAAGTTGATAAGATTAGGGTGAAATCACTTGTTAGCAACAATTGACCCTAAATGCATGACCAACGAGCTTGATGCGGATACATGATGTGTATGTAGTAAAATTGTTGAATTTTAGGAAATTGGGCATATGTGGCATGATTGTTGTAGTTCTAGCATTGGTTAAAACACACCCAAGTCTTGAGTTTTTTCGAGCCTATTTTGTTGTTGTGTTTTGCATGTTTAGTCCTAGAACTTGCTCATATCTCCGGGCAAGATTGTATTGTTGAGTTTTTGGCAATTAGGTGATAATGGCAATTAGGATTACACACTTCTCCAACCCACTCAAAAAGCCTACCCCTTTTCCCCTAGATAACACAATTTGAGCCTTAACCAAAATTTTTGTTTAAACCACAATTTTCACACAAATCAACCTTTTTCAAAATTTTACCTCTAAAACACCCTAACTTGACTTGAAATAGTTCTTATAAAAACATAAGGAAACTCTAGCTTGATGAACTATTGAAAAAAGTGAACTAAGTGCTAAAAATATAAGTTAATGCCTTAGAGAAAGAAATAAAAAAAAAACATGAAAAAGAAAACAAAAGAAAAAAGAGAGAAATTGAAGAATAGAAAAGAAAGAAAGAATAAACAAAGGCATGAAAAGTTCTCATTTGTTAAAAAGTTCACTTGTATGAAAATTTCCAAGCTAGACCAAGTAAAAGAGTGCAATTGTTATTCAAGTCAAGTTTTTAGCAAAAATCTATCTTTTTACCTACCCCTAACCCTTAGCCCCATTATAACCCTTGAAAGTCCATTTGATAGTTGCCGAAAACCGAACTAGGTAGTGGAGTCCGGAATTTGAGCAAGCCTATGGTGACTATTACATGTGTTCTTTGTATACCCTTTGTTATCTTGAGCGAGTGAAATCTAGTGAGGAATACACCATTGCTTGTAGTAGAACATTTATGCCGTGTTGTGCCCAACGTAGCTTGAATCCGATTTGTATACACGTCCCGCATAAGATAGCAAGTTTGTAATATAGAATGGTCGATAAGCATGCTTCTGTGATTGTAACCTTGATGCTATCAATTTATGTCATTGACATTGCATTTCTCACTTGTTTGCATCACTCTTAGTTGTTAGGTCGGGAATCATTCGTTTGGTAATTCATTAGTTGGAATATTGTGTATGATATATATGCGGGTTTGAAGTTATTAGCTAGCATGCGTCTCCGAGTAAGATTCATTTCTTGCTTGAGGACAAGCAAGGTTTAGTGTGAGGAGGTTTGATATGAGTATTTTACTCCTATTTAGGGTGCCGTTTCCGCATGCTTTTATTATGATTTATCACGGTTTTATGGTATTCCGAGTGCCTTATTATATGTTTTATTATTTCAGGTACTTTGGAGCATCACGGAAGCATTTTGATACAAAAGATGGAAAAGTCGACGGAAAAGAGGCGAAAGCTCATTTGCAAGTCTGAAAAACCGACCCCTCTGCACTAATTGGCAAATTGGAACCAGCTAGAAGCCTGAAATGAATTTGTGTTCTTCATGAAAGTTGAATTAGACGTCCCAAGCTTTCCAACGGTTCAAGAATCGACTCAATCGTACATTTCTACGCAAAGTTATGAAGTTTTGAAGATCGGAGCTGAAACCGTAATGCCAAGCTCGAATCGAGCTCACCAAGGCCAAGAGGGAGCTCGATTCGAGCTCACCACTCTGAGTTCCAGAAATTCAAGCTCGAATCGAGCTTGAGGAGCAAAAAATCAAGCTCGATTCGAGCTTAGGCTTGTGTAAAGGGGGAAATTTGATTTCAAATGCTTCAAGGCTTGATTCTCTTTGCTTCTTTGGGCCAAACACTCCTTGAGTGAATGTTTTTCTTTCCTCTTTTGTAAACATATAAAAACCCTTTTATCTCTATTTTAGGTTATGTCATGATTTGGTAGAGAATTGATAGACATCTCATTATTGTAGCAACACTTTCTCTCTAGCTTTAAATCATTGTTCTTATTGTTCTTACTAAAAGTAGTAAAGGATCTTCATAGTTCTTGGTGTTCTTCAAACTAATTTCCAGATTTTGCTATATTGGGAAACTTATTAAATACAAGTATTAGTCTTTTAATTGAAGCTTCATTATCTTGTTCATGTGTTTAAGGTTCATTTATTACTCCAAGGTACTTAATCTTTACTCTATGCCTAATCTTCATTATTGCTTAATTAGTTTTGCCATGATGATGATTAGTAGCTAAACCCCTTGTTTGGGGGTTGTTATGATTGCCATGCTTGATTAAATAGGTGATTAGGGTTAGGGTTTATGGGTGATGTTGGTTGTTGTGCTTCTTGAGCTTAATGCTTAGTATAGGTTGGCCTCTTATTCTTTGCTATGTGGTTTAATTAAGAGGACGAGAGTTAACTAATTAGACTATACCTAGGGGAGTACATGCTTTAGACCTAGATGCATTAGCATGATCTAGGGCTATCTTGGTTGTGGAGTTTGCTTGATTAGTCGGCTCGATTAACTCTATCAAAATCTATGAGCACGAGAGTGGATTAGATTTCGAAATTGTTAATCAAGTTTTGACTCATTCACTTCCGGCTCGAGAGAGCGGAATTGGTTCCGTAGAATAGCTTGACCCGACCTAAGCTCATATCACCTTGACCCGAACTACCTAGATATGACTTTGGCATGACTAGCAACCTCCAAGCGTTTTTACCCTTAGTTGAATCCTTATTGTTCAATCTTGTTTAATTGCAAGTTTAGTAGTTGTTTACCTTTAGACTTTTGATACTTTGAAAACCATATTCATGTTTGCTAAACGAATTGAATAGCAACTAAAATCACTCTCATCGATAATCACTCTTGAATTCACTCCTTGTGGGTACGATAACTCGGACTTAGGTCCACTCTATTACAAGTTGGGTTTATCCTCAACAAGTTTTTGGCGCCGTTGCCGGGGAGTGACGAGTGTTTATTGATTGATTGAAATTAGTTGTAGTTCGGTCGAGTTAGTTTTATTTTCTGTTTTTGTTACAATTGTTTGTTTTTTCTTTTTTCCGGGTTACGCGTGGTTTGCTTGTTGTTGTTTGTGTAGGATATCAACTATAGTGTATGCACAATACACGAAGGGCTAATCTTCCACTAGAACCGTTTCAAGACAATCTCGGGGGCTTTGAAAGAAGTGTGAGGCGGGAAAATCGTAGACCCGCTATCATGGAAAATGAGAATGAAGATTTTGAGGAAGGTGAGCGGTTCAATCCTCAAGTGGAAGGAGCGGAACAACATTATCCGCCTCCTCCCCCACTTGAGAATGTGAATCGCCAAAGGCATCAAGAACGCCCAAGGGATGATCGACCCCACTTGCATCCACAAGTGCACAATCAACCAAGACAAACTTTAGGCGAATTCTTTTTGCCGAATGTGGATAATGCCACGTTTGGATGTTTTGCAATGCCGGTTCAAGCGGCAACCTTTGAGATCAAGCCAAGTACGATACAACTTTTAGAGAATTGTTGTGCATTTTACGGGTTGAGTCAAGAGGATCCCAATGCGCACATCGCCAAATTCTTGGGTGTACTCAATACGTTCAAGCTTCATGGGATAACCGCGGATCAAATCAAGTTGAGAATGTTCCCCTTCTCAACAGTATGTCACCATTCCGCATTGTTTATGGGAAGGCGTGTCATCTTCCTCTAGAGCTTGAGCATAGAGCATATTGGGCTATTAAGAAGTTGAACTTTGACTTCAAGAAGGCGGGGGAAAAGAGATTGCTTCAATTGAATGAGTTAGATGAATTCCGATTAATGGCATATGAGAATGCCAAGCTCTATAAGGAGAAAACGAAGCGATGGCATGATGCTCACATCTCCCCTAAGGTCTTAGAGGTTGGTCCGTTTGTACTTCTTTACAATTCACGCTTGCGGTTGTTTCCGGGAAAATTGAAATCTCGTTGGAGTGGCCCATTCAAAATCCGGAATGTGGCGAATCACGGTGCGGTGGAATTGGAGAATTCCAAGGGTGAAACTTTCAAGGTTAATGGCCACCGGTGCAAACCATATCTTGGACCCTTGACGAATCGGGTGGAAGATGAGATATCTTTCACAACTCCTACATGAGTCCATCGTGAGACGGTCGAGCTTTCGACTTTAAACAAGCGCACTTGGGAGGCATTCCCAAGAGGTTCGATTTAATGTTTTTGTTGTTGTTTTACCTTCTTTAGATTGTTTAGATATTGTTTTTTGTTAGTTTTATGTCTTTTTGTTCGAGATAACGCCGGTGTGTTTGATTTTGGGTGTGTAGGTATGAAGGCGACGAAAAAAAAAAAAAAAATTCTCCCCTAATTTTTGGGGAGCTCGAATTGAGCTCCCCCTGAAATTGGACAGCTCGATTCGAGCTTCCCTTGAGAAAGGGAAGCTCGATTCGAGCTTGGTAATCTGGGTGAACAGATTACCAAGCTCGAATCGAGCTTGGTCACCAAAGACCAAGCTCGAATCGAGCTTGGTAAGAAAGAGGTGAGCTCGATTCGAGCTCACCTCATTAAAGAAGGGGAGCAATTTTTTTTAAAAAAATGTTTCTATTGGTGGGGTTTTACAAGTCTTGGATTGATGAGGTGGAGGCATCTTGGCCTTCCAAAGAGAAAAACAAGTCATAAAGATTAATGACATGGCAAGATCTCCATCCCTCTTCTCCTATTTTTCAAATCTTACCACAAAAAGAACTCCAACACTTCATCTTCTCCAACTTCTTTTCCCCATTTATCAAAAACTCCATAGCCAAGACCTCCATTCTCTTTCTTCTAGCAAAAATTCTCCAAGCTCTATCTCCACCATTTCTAAGTCAAACTCAAAACTAAATACACTTTCAAACACCCTTTTCCTTCCTCTACAATGTCTCGGAATACAAGAGCAAGCCGAGCCTCCAAGAAAAAATCCATACCTCCTAGTGAGCAAGAATTTCAAAAGGAGCTACCACCACAACCTATCCGCTCTTCAAAGAAGACAACCACCTTCGGGGCTCTTTCACGGAAATACAAGGCACCTTTCGAAATCCGCTCGGTTAATGAGGGTGAACGCTACGAGAAGCTTACGAAATGGGGTATCACCGATGCTTATGCCATTTGTTGGGAAACTATGAAGAAGTTGAGAATTGATGAAGCGGTAGAAGAACGTCTTCACTTCCTTTACCTTGATAAAGTAACTAAGATACCACATGATCAATGTGAGGAACTCACATTTGAATTCTTCACCACTCTTGCGTCATCCGACAACACTTCTATTACATTTCGGTTAGATGGTAAGGAGCGGGAATATTCCATGGAAAGTTTGATCCAAGACCTTGAATTGAATGAGTTCGGATTTAAAGAGTTGTCGGGTTTAGACGATATGGAGGCAAACGTGATATGGAATAAAGCATCGGGGAAGCCGAGTTACAACTCACACATCGCCAAATTGAAAGAGGTTCGGGATTTTGTCACCATAATCTTGCTTAAGTGGTATGGCCACACTTTCCATGGTCGCCATGAGCATAACAAAGTATCAAAGTCGGATTTGTTCCTTTTGCGAGCTTTAGATCACCCAACGGAAAAAGAATTGCAATTGAGTATGGGGTATCGTTTGATGGCATTGCTCCGGGAGACTCCAAAAGTTCCAAAGAAGAAAGGATTCGGATGGTTAGTGTTGTTCTTGGCAAGACAAGACCCGGATTTTGATGAAAGCAAGTATCGGATTCAATCACCACGAATGATTGATATGGATCATTTGGGTATAGGAGGATATGTGAGGAAAGAGAGAATAGTGGGGAAATACTTACACGATAATTGGGTGGAAGGACATCCCGGCGAGCCAATTCCGCGTAGTTTGCGCGCATCACCAAGACAAGAAGTAGAGCCGAGGCGACCTAAAGAGCCGGTGCGACGGAAAGACAAAAATGCGGCCGGAACAAGCGCCGAAGGAGGAGCAATACCGGAGGGCGTGCAATGGGAGCCTCCCGCTCCTAATGTGGATACAAGGAATGACTTTGAAGCCGCCCAACTCCAATTCATGGAGGATCAACGCAAGATGTGGGCACGTATGGAATATCGCATGGCGAGGCTTCATGATCGACAAAGGCGCCACGAGGAGAAATTACGTGACTATTTTAATGCCCCGGGGGCGCCGACCTATCCATTCCCAACTCCATCACCCGAACCACCGGAATTCGACTAAAACAAGATTTGCATTTCTCTAACTCAACTCATACAATTTTGCTTTATATTTCTTACTTAGGGACTAAGTTCGAAATAGTGTGAGGAGGGTTAGTCAATTGTATGTCGTTAGTTGAAATTTATCTTATTTTATGCTTTAGTGTGTTTTATTTTACTTTGTCGTTTTAGTTGTGTTAGTAGTCTAGTTATTGAGTCGCCTCCACTAAATCTTTGTTCTAAGCATGATATTGAACGTTTTGTATGTTTGTGATTGTGACGGAATTTGGAAATTTATCAACTTATGACATCTCCCGATCTTTAATGGCATGAATGTGTTTTTGTCTAATTTGAGCAACTTCCAAGGATGATTGATTGATGAAAATGCTTTTATGTGACAAAATTTTGATGGAAATTGGGTGAAAATGTTCTTGGGTGAAAGCAATTGTGAGCATGATAGTTGTTTTGGGATATGGATGCATGATGTGCAAATTTTTGAATATTTTGGGTCATTTGTGAATAAAATTGGGCATGATTGGCATGAGAACATAGGAATTAAATTAGTGCATAACACCACATTCTTTTCTAAAATGTTGAGCCTTGATTATAATTCTTGTGTGTTGTGTAGCTATATTCCTAGAACTTGCTTAGTGTCCATTTAAGACTATATAGTTGAGTGTCAATTGCTAAATGATTATGGCATTAGGATCACCATTTTGTTTAAGACCACTTAAAAAGCCTACCCTTACCACTAGGTCACCCCTTTGAGCCTTAAACCGTTTCTTTCAAATTGCAACACATGGTAACACACCATCCCTTCAACAAATTACCCTTTGAAAATACCCCAAAAATTGACTTGAATGACTCTTAACTATTAAAAAGTTTGTCTAACTTGAAGAATAGGAAAGGCATGAGCAAAGAAGTAATTATGTGCCTAAAGAAAAGAAAGAAAAGTAAAAGAAAGAAAGAATAAAGAAAGATCAAGAAAAATAAAAAAGAAAAAAATAAAAATAAAAATAATAATAACAAAAAAAAAGAGAGTAAAAAGAAAAGTTGAATAAAAGGCATGAAAATCAAATTGTAGTTCAAATGTGCAAGAAAATTCCAAGTTAGACAAATAAATGTGAATAAATATCTAGTTATCAAGTCAAATTTTTGCAGCCAAATTATCCTTCTCTACCTACCCCCTAACCCCTAGCCCCTAGCCAAGTTACAACCCATTCAAAAGACCATATGATAGCAATTGATTACTGAACTAAGTAGGGGAGAATCGGACTAAAAGCAAGCCTATGGTGAATTAGCATTTTTCTTGAGCTTAATTGTGTGCACCCAAACACTTGTGTGTTAGAGTGAATCTTGTGAGAATTAATATGCTTTTAAATTGATGCCTATGTTTGCTATGCCTTGATTGCCCTCTTATCACTTGACCAAGTAATGCATGTCCCTTAGATGACCTTAATGACTTGAATTGTTCAACAAAAACCTTAAGCCAATGCAAGTGTAGTCTAATTGTCATCTCATTTTGTCATTAAAAGTGCATTCATCTCTTGTGTGCATCATTAGCGGTTGTTGACTTTAGGCGAGATCATTTGAGCCATTGTTGAATAGGAGTTCATTTGTTGATGCTTGTTCAAGATCGCCATGGTTAGTTTCCGTTTGATTTGCCTAAGTTCATTTCTTGCTTGGGGACAAGCAAAGATTTAGTGTGAGGAGGTTTGATAGGAGTATTTTACTCCTATCTTTAGCGTCGTTTCCGCATGCTTTATTAACGTTTTATCACGGTTTTATGGTATTTCGTATGCCTTATTACGTGTTTTAGTATTTCAGGTACTTAGGAGCATTGCGGAAGCATTTTGGTGCAAAAGTTGGAAAAGACGACAAAAGCGATGCGGAAGCTCATTTGCAAATCTGAAAAGCTGACCCCTGGGCACTAATTGACAAATTTGGACTAGCTAGAAGCCTCAAATGAACTCGTGATCTTCATGAAAGTTAAAGTAGACGTCCTAAGCTTTCCAACGGTTCAAGAATCGACTTAATCGGACATTTCTACACCGAGTTACGAAGGTTTGAAGATCGAGATCCGGGGCAGAAAATGACAGCTCGAATCGGGCTCCTCATTTAGCCCAAAGAGCTCTATTCGAGCTTGGGCTTGCTGGAATGGGGAAATCTTAGTTCAAGATGCATCAAGGCTTTATAAATTTGCTATTTTGGGCCCAACACATGTGTAATTGAATGTTTGTTTTTTTCCTTCTTTTGTAAGTACTATATAAGGGGCCTTATCTCTATTTTAGGTATAGAAGATTTTCCTAGACTTTATTCCATTAGTGTACTTTTGAATCTTCTCCTAATTTTAGAAATCTCTAAATTTTAGTCTTCTTCTTCAATAGAATTTCCAGATTTTTATATTTCCTCCATTGTTGAGATCTTTGAAGCTTCATTGAATGAACAAGTTTTATTTTCTATTACAATTATTATTTGTGGGTTTTTCATCTTATTGTAAGTACTCTTTACCCATGCCTTCCATTTATCATTTTGTTAATTTAGCTCTTGAAATGTGTAACTAATCCCCCATGTTTGGGGGTTGAGATGATTTCCTTCTTGTTATGTTAAATGGTATGGTGATTGGTTAAATGCTTGTTCTAATTCTAGTTCCTAATGCTTGTGTTAGCCTAGCTATCTAATGCATGATTTAGTGTTTGCTTGACTCATTGAGAAATGGTTAGGTGAATAGACTTTGGAATTAGAAGCCTAGATTGTAATACCACGAGAGTGGATTAGGATTTAGGTGACCTTGAGTTTGTTGATTAATTGATGTTGGGTAATTGGTTTTGTTTAGTATCACGAGAGTGAGTTAAGCATTAATTGATTACTTGATGATTGATTTTGTCGTTCTTAGAGGCTCGAGAGAGCGGGAACGGTGCGCTAGGCACAACTCGGCCCTTGCTATATACCAATTTATCCATTACCATGTATGCATGACCTAGGAATGATTTCAACCCCTAGACATCTTTTACTTATTGATTAAACTCGTTCTTATTTTAGTTGCTTGAATTGTTAGTTTAGTTGTTTAGTTGTTTAGTGCCTATTTAGTGTTAACAAAATACTTGAACTTCAACTATTCGAGATTCGCTAAACGAATTGAACCGCAACTAAAATTCATTCTCATCAATCGCTCTAGATTCACTCCTCGTGGGATCGATTCCGACTTTCGGATTATTACAAGTTGTGCTTTTTGCTCAACAGCTGTTTATTCGACTCGGATTATGGGTTGGATTGTTCTGCTAAGGTTTTCTCTCGAGAAATTGCTGGAAAAAACAGATAACAAACTAATAAAATCCTTTTCAGTTTTTTTTTAAGTTTATTTAATATACTATAATTAAACAAAATAAAAAACAGTAATCAGCAAACTTACTTGTTGTAGAGCAGAACCGCAATAGAATGGATGGAAAAAAAATTGGGAGCGGTGCAAACAAACGACAACGACAATAAAAAATCATCAGCGGAACACAAATCTACAAGAGAGACAAAAATTGTAGCAAATTAGTATTATATTTACTATGAAATCCGAAAACATTTCACCTGAAAATGAGCATCACTCATTTTTTAGAAAAAGCTTGCAAGTAAAGAATACATTTTTAAAATATCAAGCACACCAATTCATACCAATTAACTTTTTATATTCATGCCAATTAACCTATATTACTTCGATAATTGAAATCAACATTGATAAAATTCTAATTAACAATTAAATAATTAAGCTAAATATGTCAATTATGCTAAATTTCCTAACATTTAACTAATATAACAATTATAAACTAATTACACACATTACCTAATTTAAACCCGAATGAAAATATAATTAACTTAACAATTATTCTAATTTAACAATTAACACACAATTAAAAATTAAGTAATCTAATTCATAATTAAATAATCTATAATAACTTAAAAATAACTTAAATTGCACTTAAATAGCCTAATTATAATAATCTAACCTTATAAATAATAAATTAACCTAACTATAATAATCTAACCTAATAATTAATAAACTAACATAATTATTATATATAATCTAATTATTAAATTAACTTAATATATTTTAAATTTATATATTTATAATTATACTTAATTCAATTATATCATAGACCTACTATTATATCTAACCTAATTATATATGTCTAATTATAATTATACTTAATTCAATTATATCATAGACCTACTATTATATCTAACCTAATTATATATGTCTAATTATAATTATACTTAATTCAATTATATCTAACCTTATTTTTAAATTAAATAAAAAAATTAACAATTAACTTAAATAAAAAAAACAAACGGCTTTAGAAAATAGCTATGAACTAAAGCAGGACGGCGGTGCCGGAAAATGGAGGCCAATCACTATTTTACAAAATAAAAAAATTAACAAAAATAATTTAAAACTAACAAAGAAAACAACACAAAAACTTACCGGGGGGAGGGGATTGACGGCGGCCGGAGGTTTGAGGAAGAAGAATCGCCGGAGGTTTGAGTGACAAGAACGGCCGGAGATGGCGTCTGGAATGCTGTGGAGCGAATCAGAGATGGGTGAGCAACGGAAACGAAATGGCTACCGGAATATGGGTGAGCAACAAAACGCCTAAAATCGCCTGAAAATCGTCGGCTTCCTCTTCTTCTCAGTCTTAAAACAAAACTGAGAAAAAGAGGAAACGAACCCTGATTTATCATTTAACTTTAGCGACGGATTTATGTCAGTCGCAAAAGTTAAATGATCTGTCGGTAAAGGAACGATGCGTTAATAAAACAGTTTGTTTCATTAACGCATCACTGTTTCATCAACGCATCAATTTAGCGAAGGATATGAAGGATCCGTCGCTAAATTTAACGACGGATCCCGCATATCCGTCGCTAACATGGGTAAGTGAAACGGTGAGTTTCACTTAATCCAACTTAGTGAGGAATTGCAGTCACAAACATGTGTTAAGTGAAACGGGATATGAAATCTGTTGCTAAACTTAGCGACAGATTACTCATATTTGCTGCTAAACCACGACAAAAAGAAGGCGGGACAGTTTCTGCCATGAAAATTTTAGGATTTAGCAATCCGTCGCTAAGTTCCGTTTCCTAGTAATGATTTAGTTAGTCTTTTTATTTTTTTTATTTTTATTTACTTGGTCTCCATACTTCTATTTTCATCTAAATTCTTTGTAAATTTATTATTTACTTCATTATGAAAGTTCCATCTTTTGTTTACTTCGTCCCTAATTAATTTATTTTTTAAATTATTATAATACTTAATTGTAGAGGGATTAAATATATAAAAAGTGAAAAGTACAACGGCTAACTAAAAAAGCAAAATACAAAAGACTACATAAACAAAAAAATATAAAAATACAAAGACCTCAGGATGAACAATTGCAAATGATGAACAATTGTAAGGTAGCAAGCAATACTTTATGGGGCAAATGTTGGCAGTATTTGTTCATTTAGATAATTTGTTGCTTGAAGAATAATAATTAAATAGCTCATAAGTTAAATAGCCATAATTGAGAGCAAATATCACATGTAAGACTTTCTAAATATCTGAATGCCTTAAGAACTAGTAATATTTCGTTACAACATGATGTAAGATGCCACCGCCAATCTAAGCCTAACCCTAAGCCGAACAATTTGGCATAGAGTAAGGTAAAGGCATATTATAATTTCTCAATCCGCTCTACATCTTATTGAATTTGGGATAATTTTATTCTAAATATGGATTTGTTTTAGCTATATAATTCTTGCTGTATATATTATTCTAGGTAAATAAAAATTGTTGGAGAGGATTATTTAGCTGCTGCATCGACCATGAGTAAACAACAAATCGGAGTGCTGATCGCACTCGATGTCGCCAAGACTCAGTTGTACCATTTTAAAGCAATTGTGATTGCCGGAATGGGTTTTTTCACCGACGCGTATGATCTTTTCTGCATATCTTTGGTGACCAAGTTGCTTGGTCGCATATATTACACTGACTATACTAAAGAAAAACCAGGGTCATTACCTCCAAATGTAGCAGCCGCCGTCAACGGCGTCGCGCTGTGCGGTACTTTAGCAGGACAGCTATTCTTCGGTTGGCTCGGTGACAAAATGGGACGGAAGAAAGTGTACGGACTCACTCTGATTCTCATGGTTGGTTGCTCGCTTGCGTCGGGCCTTTCTTTCAGCAATTCTCCGGACGCTGTTATAGCTACACTTTGCTTCTTCAGGTTCTGGCTCGGATTCGGCATCGGCGGTGATTACCCTTTATCTGCAACTATCATGTCCGAATATGCTAACAAGAAAACCCGCGGCGCATTTATCGCGGCGGTTTTTGCTATGCAAGGGTTCGGTATTTTGGGCGGCGGGATTGTTGGCCTAATAGTTTCAGCGGCGTTTGATCACCGATTCCCTGCACCTTCATATGCTGGTGATAGACATGCATCACTTATCCCTCAAGCTGACTATATTTGGCGCCTCATCTTGATGTTCGGTGCAATTCCAGCCGCTGTAACCTTCTACTGGCGGATGAAGATGCCGGAAACTGCTCGTTACACGGCTTTGGTTGCCAAGAACGCGAAACAAGCCGCGGCCGATATGTCTAAGGTGCTAAATCGTGATCTCGAAGCAGAGGAAGACAAAGTCATAAAAATGGTTACGGAGCCGAAAAATTCATTCGGTTTATTCTCTAAAGAATTCGCCAAGCGCCATGGTTTTCACTTGGTCGGAACTACAACTACTTGGTTCTTGCTGGATATTGCATTTTACAGCCAAAACCTTTTTCAGAAAGATATTTTCTCAGCCATCAACTGGATTCCTAAAGCTCAAGAAATGAACGCCATTCATGAGGTTTTCATGATTTCTAGGGCTCAGACACTCATTGCTCTCTGCAGTACCGTACCAGGATACTGGTTTACAGTGTTCTTGATCGATTACATGGGAAGATTCGCAATTCAATTGATGGGTTTCTTCTTCATGACAGTCTTCATGTTCGCGCTCGCTATACCTTACCATCACTGGACTTTAAAGCCTAACAGAATTGGTTTCGTTATAATTTACTCTCTCACATTTTTCTTCGCCAATTTCGGACCCAACGCGACTACGTTTGTTGTTCCGGCTGAGATTTTTCCTGCCAGGTTACGATCAACTTGTCACGGTATATCTGCAGCAGCAGGAAAAGCAGGCGCTATAATTGGTGCATTTGGTTTCTTATATGCAGCACAAAGCCAAGACAAGAACAAGACTGATGCAGGTTATCCTCCGGGTATTGGAGTCAAGAACTCTTTGATTGCTCTTGGCGTTATCAATTTCCTCGGCATGATGTTTACTCTATTGGTGCCGGAGTCAAAAGGTATATCGCTCGAAGAGTTGACCGGGGAGAATGAAGAAAATGGGGAAGAAATGAAGACTACTGCTGCTACTGCTAGGACTGTTCCTCTGTGATTTTTCCTTTGCTAATCCAAAACCTCTTGTCATCATGCTTTATGATAGATTTGTTGTGGGTTTTTGCTTATGTGTATTTTATGACATTGTGTTACTTTTCTTGCTTATGTGCATTTTAAGTGCCAAGTAGTATTGTATTACTTTTTGAATAAAAATTTCCTGCAAACACTATTGCAGGAAACTCCTGCAACAGTGTTTGCAAAACATGACACGTATTGTAGGATGGGTTTTTAAATGGCCAATTACTCATTTAGTTTTGAATAATTAACACATGTCATGTTTTGCAAACACTGTTGCAGGAGTTTCCTGCAACAGTGTTTGCAGGAAATTATTGTTCCTTTTTTAGTTTCTTGTTTTAAAAAAAGAAGAATATTTTCCGACTACCCAAGTTGCAGGAAACTCCTGCTGCTATTATGTGGCAGAGTTTGATAGGCTAATGGCATAATAAAATGATTTGGTTAGTTAGCCAGTTCTGATCTTGATTAATTAACCAATTCAGTACTCCTTCTGTTATCTTAACTCCTAAAAATCCTAAAAGAGAAAATAATGAAATACTGGGAATGCGAAGACATAAAATGAAAAAAATAAGATGTTTTATTATTCCATCACTTGAGTTGTTTGAATTTTGAAAGATTGGACTTTAGGGTTAATGAACAGAAACAGGAATATTACAAAAAGAAAAATTAAACGTAAAACTTGTAATGGAAATTAAACACCAAGAAAACTCACCTCCATGATCATGCAAATTTCAATAATAAAATAGAAAACTGAGCTAAAGCTTGAAAACAATTGCTTCATCTGAAGGTTTTTGAAGGAGTTGTCAATTTTTTTTTCTCACCTGTTTATTTAAAACTTGAGAAAAAAAATGGACTAAAGTGAATTGCAAAAACAAATGGAGAGAGCTGAATTGGCCAAATTAACCAAGAATTGAATTGGTTAATTAACCAATTCAAAATAAATAACCCAAACTGTGTGGTGGCAGCTTCTTAGACTGCCACCACACAGTTTGCAGGAATTTCCGGCTGCCTAGGCAGCAGGAAATTTTTATTCTTAAAAAAAATCAATTAAAAAACAAATGTGATCAGCATATATATCCTAATATTTGGTTGATATTAATTAGTTTAGCGGCAATTGCGATAGTAACTTTCTGTTTTTTTTTAAAAAAAAAAATAGAAATTAGATTGTACAAATACAACAAATAAAATGAAAGTGTAAAAAGTTGATAGTTTAGTGTGCACAAAAAAAAATTAATCCCTTAAATAATATAAGGTTTAAATTTTATAAATAAAAATGAATATATGTTTTTTTTTATAATTGGGGAGGGAGAGCGCTTGTGGTTGAAATTAAACCCACGACCTAGCAGTTTGCTGCCTAGCGCTTATACCATTTGAGTTACAGCTCATTGGTAACAAAGATCTTGAACTAAAAATCAAGAAAAATTGTACGTGTTTAATTTATGTTTAGCAATTAAAAGAACATAGAAAGTAGGGAAATTTAATCAAGAGTAAAAATTGAAGAGAAATTCGTACTTATTGAAATTAAATGACTAGTTCAGTCAAAATTACCAACTATAATCACGAAGTGTAAAATATAAAAGAAACCACAAAGTAGAGCATAGAGAGTGCATTTTAATACGGAACTCTTCTTTCATTTCCCTCCATCCATCGTCTTGTAGTTTTTGCACTCTTTTCTTTCTCTTTATATATATATATCCGAAAGAAACAAAGAAATTATTTCAAGAAAGTTTCTTATTTAGTCATAGTTATATATATAAAGCCTAACGGTTTGATTTGTTGTTCGAAAAATTTTCATTTTAAGGGGAAATTTATGGGACGTGAACAAGAAGTGCTTAATGCACTTGATGTAGCCAAAACACAACTGTACCATTTTACAGCAATAATAATTGCCGGGATGGGATTTTTCACGGATGCTTATGATCTTTTTTGTATATCTTTAGTGACCAAATTGCTTGGCAGAATATATTACCATAAGGACGGTTCTGATACTCCTGGATCTTTACCGTCGAACGTCTCGTCTGCCGTTAATGGTGTTGCTTTTGTCGGAACACTTGCGGGGCAGCTTTTGTTTGGTTGGCTCGGTGATAAAATGGGCAGAAAAAAAGTTTATGGAATGACTTTGATGCTTATGGTGGTTTGTTCTATTGCTTCAGGTCTTTCTTTTGGTAACACTCCAACTTCTGTTATGTCTACTCTTTGTTTCTTTCGATTCTGGCTTGGGGTCGGGATCGGTGGCGACTACCCTCTTTCGGCTACAATCATGTCGGAATATGCTAATAAAAAGACTCGCGGGGCTTTCATTGCTGCTGTTTTTGCAATGCAAGGTTTGTTGAGAAAATTCGAAAGAAATATGGAGAATTGTATTTTTTTTTTCAACAATTTTACTTGGTCTTTTACAAGCAAATATACGGGTCAAAATCTCTTGCGGTTATACTTCGACTTCTATTTTTCCAAAAAAAAAAAAACTTACTGTCGCAATTCCGATCAATAATTACTTATGTGACAACATAAAAATTGGGTGTCATATAGTTCGTGTTTGTCGGAATTCGGTGAGCAACTCTCGTTATTAAGAAAATAAAAGTCAGGTTAGCAAAATATAAAAAATAAAACGATGGTAACTGAAGTGTAAAAAAACATAAAGCTGAGTTCAGTAATGGCAACTTTGTTTTAACTCATATAAACCAACTAAAATATTAAATGTAAAGGGAATAAACTACAATAGAAATAGTAATAGCTATTGACAAAGAATTAATTTAAAAACTAACTATATAATTTTGAATTACTTTGATCAAGGTTTTGGTATCTTGGCTGGTGGGATGGTTGCTCTAGTCGTCTCGGCTGCGTTTGAGTCGAAATTTCCTGCGCCGAGTTATCAGGTTGATCCTCTTGGTTCGACTGTTCCTCAGACTGATTTTGTCTGGAGAATTATCTTGATGTTTGGTGCAATTCCAGCCGCACTTACTTATTATTGGCGTACGAAAATGCCCGAAACTGCACGTTACACTGCATTAGTCGCCAATAACGCGAGACTGGCCGCTTCTAATATGTCAAAAGTACTTCAGGTTGATTTGGAAGCAGAACATGATGAAGCTGAACAAAGCAGAGGAAATGGTTATGGCCTATTCAGTAAACAATTTCTCGCTCGCCACGGACTTCACTTGCTCGGAACAACGACCACTTGGTTCTTGCTAGACATTGCATTCTACAGTCAGAATTTGTTTCAGAAAGATATTTTCAGTGCCATCGGATGGATTCCGAAGGCGAGCACAATGAATGCGCTCGAAGAGGTTTATAAAATTGGCAGAGCACAAACTCTGATTGCTCTCTGCAGTACAGTTCCGGGTTACTGGTTTACTGTTGCTTTAATTGATAGAATGGGAAGATTTGCTATTCAATTAATGGGATTCTTTTTCATGACAGTTTTCATGTTTGCTCTAGCCATACCTTACCATCACTGGACTTTACCGAAGAACCGTATCGGGTTCGTCGTTATGTACTCACTAACTTTTTTCTTCGCAAATTTCGGTCCAAACACGACCACATTTGTCGTGCCCGCGGAGATTTTTCCAGCGAGATTAAGGTCGACCTGCCACGGTATATCAGCTGCGTCGGGAAAAGCAGGGGCGATGGTCGGTGCATTCGGGTTTCTGTTTGCTGAAAATGGAATGGGTGTGAGGAAGGCACTTTTAATTCTTGGTGGACTCAATTTCTTGGGGTTGTTGTTTACACTTTTGATACCTGAATCTAAAGGTAAATCGCTTGAAGAAATTTCTGGTGAAGGTGAGGAACGGAACTGAAACGAAGTGTCTAAAATTAGGCTATGTTTTTGTGTAATCATAATATAGCATAACCTGAAATAGATGTATCATCAAAATCAGATAGGTCAAAAAAAAACACTATGATTATGTGTATATGATTATGATGAATTTGAAGTCTAAGATTTACTAATCTCTTGAGACTAAATTGTCAAGTTTCTCACGTTGCAAGTGAAAAAAAAAGGAGTGGAAAACTTAGCATTACTTAAATAGTTAAATGTCAAAAACTATAGTGACTTTTTTCGGTCCAAACACGACCACATTAACGACATTCTTAATATGTGTGTTTTGTTAAAGATGGACAATTAAAATGGAACAGAAGTAGTATACAAATCATTTGAACACAAAAACAATTGTTATAATGAATTTATGCAGATTTTGTATTACCAACCAACTAACTAAGCTAAATCAAGTGAAACAAAGTATATTCGGAATATCTTTTGAGATATTGACTAGAATATTTTGTGATTAGCTGAGATTTAGAGCATCTTCTATATCTCATATGATTATTTTGTTTCCTTAGTTAATAATGTAAATTAAGGTAGCTGTTGTTATTAGGAGATTTGATAGCTGTAGTATTATTGGAGATTCCTATGATTAAGGAACTATTGAGTGTATATAATCAACACATATTGAGAATACAAGGCAGGACAAATTCCTCTAATGTTGTTTACAAACTTCAACTTGGTATCAAAGCATTGTTTGTAGAAACAGCAAAACACTATGATCAACGATGGGAAGCAGTCAAGTCAAGACTCAGGCTTTGGCAGCGAGAAGAGATCGCCTTATTACTTGTCATCAAGTGATAGTCCTGGACAAATTCTCACCCATGTTCAGCTAAAAGGAGAGAACTATGAAGAGTGGGCTCGTGTATTCAAAGGCTCACTGCGAGCGAAGACAAAAACTGGTTTCGTTGATGGCTCCATTCAACGTCCAACCGAGACCGATGAGCTGGATCTTTGGTACACTGTGAACTCGATGGTGGTGTCCTGGATTTTCAACACCATCGAACCGAATCTCAGATCCACCATCACGTATATGGATGAAGCGAAGGTGTTGTGGGATGATTTGCAAGAGCGTTTCTCAGTGGGAAATGGACCGAGGATACAACAAATTAAATCTGATCTTGCCAATTGCAAGCAACAAAAGAATGAGAGTGTGGCTGCCTATTATGGTCGCATGAAGAAGCTTTGGGATGAACTTAACGATTTTGATAAATTACCTGTATGTTTTTGCACAGGTTGCAGGTGCAATATCAGTACCACTCTGATTCAACGTCGCGAAGATGAACGTGTACATCAATTTATGATGGGTCTGGAGACTCCCAAATATGAGAATGTGAAATCTACAATTCTCAACTCAGAGCCGCTGCCCAACATGAACAAGGCCTACTCAATGGTGATAAGGGAGGAACGCGTTCGGGGGAACGTGCGTGAAGACAACCCCGAGCCCATGAGCTTTGCTGTGCGTACTAGTGCAGGCACTCGTAGTTCAGGGGGGGAACGTAAAGACACAGGGCGAATGGTTTGTAGTCACTGCAAAAAGAAGAATCATGAGGCAGAGTCATGTTTTGAAATTATTGGCTATCCGGAGTGGTGGGAAGAGCGCTCGAGGAATCTGAAAGGAAAAAGCATTCAATCCTCAACCTCAAGCTCTACTACTGGAAGTCGAGGGCGAGGTGTGACTGTAAATCAAGCCAATACCGTACAAATCGGCAACAACAATGATCCAAGCATGACAGATGCCGAGAGAGCAAATGTTCTTGGTTTGTCTAGCGAGCAGTGGGATCACTTTAAGAACTATGTGCAGTCCCAGATTAAGCCTAATGATCGTCTAACTGGTAAGACAAATAATGAAGTTTGGCTTGTTGATAGTGGAGCAAGTCGACATATTACGGGCAATCTTTCTTTACTTAATAATGTGCGTAACATTGAGGCAAGTCCTGTAGGGCTGCCTAATGGAGCGCATACTATGGCCATAAAAGAAGGAGATGTGAATATTGGGGCTGGATTGGTGCTAAATAATGTGTTATATGTTTCAAATTTTAACTGCAATTTATTGTCAGTATCCCAATTGCTTAAATACAAGAAAATGATAGTGCTGTTTATTGATGAAATTTGTGTGATACAGGACCGAGTATCGGGGACGCTGATTGGTGTGGATAAACAATGTGAGGGGCTTTACTACTTGAAGAAATCAAAAGAGGTGCAGGCTTGTACTGCTAGGGAGATTGACAAACATGAACTTTGGCATCAAAGAATGGGACACCCATCAAGTAAAGTAGTTGATTTATTGCCTTTTGTTAGTCGCACTGGTGGTAATAAGGTTGCTTGTGAAATTTGTTGTCGGGCTAAACAAACTAGAGATAAATTTTCGCTTAGTGAAAATAATGCTGTAGAACCTTTTGAGTTAATTCATTGTGATCTTTGGGGAAGCTATAGAACACAAGCTTCGTGTGGAGCAAATTATTTTTTGACTATAGTTGATGATTATTCTCGTGCTGTGTGGGTTTACTTGGTTAACTCAAAGAGTGATGTCTCTCGTCTCTTGAAAAATTATTTTGTTCTTATTGAACGCCAATTTGATAAACGTGTCAAAGTGATACGTAGCGATAATGGAACTGAATTCACTTGTTTAAAGGAATATTTTGTTGAGCATGGAATTTTACACCAAACTACATGTGTACGTACGTCTCAACAAAATGGTAGAGTTGAACGTAAACATCGGCATATTTTAAACATTGCACGAGCATTGATGTTTCAGGCTAGCCTACCGGTGAAATTTTGGGGTGAATGTGTGTTGGCAGCTGGTTACTTAATTAATCGCACACCTTCTATATTGTTGCATGGTAAAACTCCTTTTGAAATTCTTTTTGGAAAATTGCCTTCTTACAAACACATTCGGATTTTTGGCTCTTTGTGTTATGCTCATTACTCTCGCCAGGATAATGACAAGTTTGCTAGTCGGAGTAGACGATGTGTTTTCTTGGGATACCCATTTGGAAAGAAGGGGTGGCTATTGTATGATCTCGACAAAAAGGTGAATTTTGTGTCACGAGATGTCATTTTTGTTGAAGCAACTTTTCCATTTGCTACTGAATCTGTTCATGTGGATCAGGAGAAATTTAACTTCAAATTTTTCCTTGATAACACGAGTCATGTGGTAAGTGATGACGAAGAAGACAATTTCGGTCTCGACACAAGTCGTTATAATACCTCTTCTAATGATGAACCAGCTGCAGTAGTCCCTAGCACGCCACCTCATGACTCCGGTAACAATAACAATACTATAATGAGCGACTCTCCATCAGAGAAGTTTGGACGCGGGCTTCGTCCTAAAATACAGTCCTCGAGATATAATGCAGATGAATATGAACTGGGTACACCAAAAACTCATGTTGCTCATACCAGCCCCTCCACTAGTTTATCTCCCAATTATGCTTCTTCAGGTACTCCTTATCCTCTTACACATTTTGTCAATTGCACTAACTTCTCTGTGTCGCATCGCTGTTTCTTAGCTGCAGTGGATGCAAACGTTGAACCCGCATACTTTGCTGAAGCTGTCAAGTCGCCACAATGGCGTACAGCCATGAAAAAGGAAATTGAAGCTCTCGATGAAAATGGGACATGGGATCTTGTTGATGCTCCTGTTGGGAAGAAGGTAATTGGTAACAAATGGGTGTATAGAATCAAGTATAAAGCTGATGGTTCTGTGGAACGCTACAAAGCTCGTTTGGTGATTTTGGGCAACCGGCAGGTCGAGGGGGTCGACTACAATGAGACTTTTGCACCCACAATTAAAATGGTCACTGTGAGAGTATTTTTGGCTGTTGCTGCAGTTCGGCAGTGGGAACTCCATCAGATGGATGTCCACAATGCGTTTTTACATGGCGATCTTGGCGAGGAGGTGTACATGAAAATACCCATGGGATATCATACCAATCAGCCCGGAAAAGTATGCAAGTTGAAAAAGTCACTTTACGGATTACGACAAGCACCACGTTGTTGGTTTTCTAAGCTCTCTGCAGCCTTGAAGGAATATGGATTTGTTCAATCATATTCTGACTACTCTCTTTTCTCTTATTCTAGTTCTGGTGTGGACTTACATGTGCTTGTCTATGTCGATGATCTCGTGATTGGAGGTAATAATTCAGGTGCTATTAGCCGCTTCAAAGACTACTTGAGTCGTTGTTTTCATATGAAGGACCTTGGACGTTTAAAGTATTTTTTGGGTCTTGAAGTAGCTCGTAACAATTCTGGCATTTTTCTATCTCAACGGAAATACACCCTTGACATACTCTCTGAGACTGGCCTTCTTGGTGCTCGTCCTGCTAGTACTCCTATTGAGCAAAATCATCGTCTTGCTTTAGTTGAGGATGATGAGATGGCTGATCCTGAATCCTATAGACGGCTCGTTGGTCGTCTTATTTACTTGGCCATCACTCGGCCAGAACTCTCTTATTGCATACACATACTTGCTCAATTCATGCAAAATCCTAAGAACGCTCACTGGCAAGCTGCTGTACGTGTTGTTCGATATCTAAAGCGACAACCAGGACAAGGCATTTTGTTGCAGGCCAACTCTGATTTATGTTTGCAAGCTTATTGTGACTCTGATTGGGCAAGCTGTCCCCTTACTCGTCGTTCCTTGACAGCATATTTTGTTCTCTTAGGTGGCTCTCCTGTTTCATGGAAGACTAAGAAGCAAGCCACTGTCTCTCGCTCTTCAGCTGAGGCTGAATATCGTTCCATGGCAAGCACTATTTGCGAGTTGAAATGGTTACGAGGTCTCCTTTCTTCTCTAGGGGTATTTCCAACTCCTACAAAACTCTTTTGTGACAGTCAATCAGCTTTGCACATCGCCCGTAACCCCGTCTTTCATGAACGCACAAAACACATTGAAGTTGATTGTCACTTCGTCCGTGATGCAATTCAATCCGGACTTATTCAGCCCATATACGTCCATACTTCCGCGCAGCTAGCTGATATACTTACTAAGGCGTTGGGTGCTCAGCAGTTTACAACATTACTTGGCAAGTTAGGCGTTTGTGATCTCCACGCTCCAACTTGAGAGGGGGTTTTGAGATATTGACTAGAATATTTTGTGATTAGCTGAGATTTAGAGCATCTTCTATATCTCATATGATTATTTTGTTTCCTTAGTTAATAATGTAAATTAAGGTAGCTGTTGTTATTAGGAGATTTGATAGCTGTAGTATTATTGGAGATTCCTATGATTAAGGAACTATTGAATGTATATAATCAACACATATTGAGAATACAAGGCAGGACAAATTCCTCTAATGTTGTTTACAAACTTCAACTATATCATTTAACAAAAATTATAATCAAAATAACAAATATTTAAAATATAGAACATATAGCTTTCAACTATATTAAAATTATAATTTAAATCCATAGAAATTCAACTTGAGATAACAGTAACAGCAAACTAACTTCTCGAATATGAACATTAAAATCGAGGGAAGCAAAATTTTTAAATCTGTAAAATGTTAAAGAAAAAGACTATATTCAAAATCTTAAAGCAGAATTAGAAGACCAACAAAATCTAATAATGGGCAATAAATATAAAGTAGAAGAAAACAGAAAAAAACATATCTAACTAGAGCGAAAAGGAAAATAAAAATGAAATAGAAAATAAAAATTAAGTATAGTATGTTTGTAATTCTTCTTTACTTTAACAAAAAAATCCATAATGGTCTGATCTCTCATCCAAAATTCATCACTCTTTATTATTTATTTATTTCATATTTTATAGGCATATCAAAATATTTCCTAACATTGATGTTGAGATTTTAAGTGTAAAATTTGTTTTGTTAAGTTGTAAGTACAAGTTAATCTAAGCATCAAATAGGCCCAATGTCTTAAAAAAAACCCGACCTTTTAGTCCCTTTTCAATCATACTCTGACGTTGAAAATTTATCAATTTTACCCTATTTTGCATTTTTGTGTTTCAATTGTACCCTGAAAAATTAAATTAACGTCTTTTGCGTTTGGAAATTTGTTTAAAACATTCTTCATGTCTCGCATATATTAATTGTATATTTTTAAAATTTATTTAAATTTAGTTAAATTAATTAAGAATTTAAATTAGTGTTAATTTGATTATGGTTTTTAGTTAGTTTTTAAAACTAAAGGACTTATTTGTACTTTTTTGAATAAAAAAGAATTTAATTTCATGTTTAGACTTAATTAATTCAATGATTTCATCATTTAAGTAAAAAAATTAACAAAAATTAAAATATTGGGGTACAATTGAAAACGGAAAATTTAAAAGTGGGTAAAATTCAACGTTCGGGTGGAATTGAAAAAAAAATTAAAGGTGAGGGATTTTTGAGTGACTAGTTTCGCATTACGTGCTATGCACGTGGCTCGTAACGTAGCTCGTCAATAAGCATATTAGTAAATTTATTATATATATATCATTTTTTATTTATAATTAATATTAAATTAGTTAAGAGTTTTTGTAAAAGTAAATATAATATATTCGGTTATTAATTTTTTTTTTCCATACTGAGTTTATTCTTCTTTTGGATTTATAATAACCATAATTAAATAATTAACTTATTTTTATTAATAATATTTTTAAAATAATAAAATAGAAATTTAAATAATAATATATTATATTGACCAAATACAGTATTTTAATTTTGTAGTTCAATCAAACTGAAAGATAGGTATTCCTACTAATTTGGAGACAATTTAGTTATTTTTTACTTACTAAAAATTAAATTGGAGATAATTTAGCTACCTATTCTAATTAGGACTTTAATTACAATAGTGATTAATTAAATAATTAATTAGTTAATGACTATAAAACCTTTATTTAGTAGTAAACTGAAAAGAATTATTCAGTAAATTTGCCTGTTTCCCCCCATCCGTGCTTTTATATATAACTAGTTTCGCATTACGTGCTACGCACGTGACTCGTAATGTAACTCGTCAATTTATTATATATTAATTAAAATCATCATAATAATACCAATATATTTTATTTAAAATTAATTATAATTTTTATAATAAATAAATTTAATACTTTAATTTAATTATCTTTTAAATTAATTATAATCAATAACATTCATTTATAATTTATTATTTTTATTAAATTTAATATAATTTTTAAATGTGTTTTCTATATAACTAATACGAAATTAATTCGGATTTTTATTCGGTTATGACGTATTTTTTATAAATTGTATTAAGACTATTATTATAGTGATTATTTATACTGATAATTAAAATAGTAGTAAGTGTAATATTATATTAAATAAAATTTATTATAATTATATGAAAATATATTAATGTTACAATCAATGTTAAATTAAATTTGTTAGAATTTTTATTGGAATAAGAAATATTTTATAAAACCCCGTACTATAAAATAGCCATCATGAAAACAATATACTATAATAGCTAATTTTTTTTATCAGAGATAAAATAGCTATAAACAATTTCTTTTAAAAGTGCACTACTATATAGTTTTATTAATAGAGTTATATTACGCGTATAAGTTAATATAGTTATTTTGCTAGAGGCATGTGTATGTAAGTTGGGCAAAAAGTATTCTTACAACCATTCTCCTCTTTAATTGTGATAGAAAAAATAGTTAAGTATCTTCATATTTTCCATATTAGGTTAGTAAACTTTTTGTTTGATCAAATAACAAATTCGAACAATTTCGTAGTAGTCTACTTTAATTCTATTAGGAGTAGTTTAATTCAATCAGTATTCTATATTAATTATAGTTAATCAAATAATAAAAATTAGTATCAAGGGCATTAGCGTAAAAGTGCCGGTCCCCCCCCCCCATCCGTGCTTTTATATATAGTATAGATATAGATAGATATAGATATAGATTAGGCCTCTCAAATAAAAATGATAGGTGCAATTTTTCCCAATCACTCAGCCCAAAATTAATTTGAGGACTGCATAGAAATTGGGCTAGCTATTGGATATCCTACAAGAACATTTCTAAAACTCAAACAATAGCTCATAGTAACACATTGTGGGGATACAATTGTAACACATTGTGGGGCTGCCATGGTTTACAACAATACCCAATATGGCCCCAACTTGTAATCTTTTTGCATCACTTAAGGGTTCATCCACCGTATTAGTCAACATAGTTGGAACTCAATTAGCTAAAAGTTGGAATGTGAACCGGCCGTTTCGAACTAGAATTGTCGGTTCATGAACCGTGGCCGGGTTCATACAGCATTGGTCAACATAGTTGGAACTGAATTAGCTAACATTGTTGGAAGGTGCACCGGCCGGTTCGAACTGGGATTGTCGGTTCATGAGTTGTGGCCGGGTTCATCCGCCATTAGTGAACATAGTTGGAACTGAATTAGCTGACATAGTTGGAAGGTGAACCGGCCATCTCGAACTGGAACTGTCGGTTCATGAACCGTGGCCGGAACCATCTGATATAAACCATATAACTAAAGGTAGGGATGAGAAAATATTTGGTTAAGTTAAAAATGATTGATTTAACTAAAATTAAATTAATCAATTTATTCTATCTCTTTAATCGAACCGGTCGAAGTAACTGAATTAGTCAAAATCTTAAAAATGCAAGACTAAACTGAGTGAATTATTCGGTCAAATTCGCTAACTTGCTTAAACCAGTACAAATATAAAAAATTAAATATAAATTAAAATATTCAATTAGTTCAGTAAATCAAATTTGAGAAACTTACAATTGTAGTTTAATCAATTTTTTTATCAATCGAAACCGAATGAATTACCTGAATCAATCAAAAACCTTTTTCTGAATTAATAGAAAGATTGATTGATTTGATTTAATCAAATTTTGCTCAGCCATATCTAGCTAACGGTGGCATTGCCCTTAACAAGAAAAAAACTTTATGGCTTCAAATGCCTAATACTTTGGATCAATCAATGAATGTACAATCTGCCCATGTGATAGTGAAGCCTTCTCCTAATTGATAAGAAATGCTTGGACCCAATCATGCTAATGTACTTATTTGGATTTAATTCTTCAGTGTAGACTCGAGCCACATAAAGCAGGCATTATACTTAATAATAGTTTATTAATTCAACAATCAAGTGTTTGTTTTTTTATTATTATTATAATTTATACTTAGGAGAATCGAATCTGACTCTCATATCGAAATCCCGTTTGCTACGGTTTAGTGTATAACTGGCTTGACATAAAACCTCTGTTTTTTATAATAAAAAAAATAAAATTTAGTGGCACGTTCTTAAATATTCGGAGAAAAATCATACTATTTCTTATAAAATGTGTAATTAATGTCAAATACTATTAGAAAATTGAGAAAGTTCGGAGTTAGAAAGGGACGGTGAGAGTTTGAAGACATCAAACTTTAATTTCTACTTTGAATGCATGGCAAATTGACAATCACTAAACTCAAAATGAAATAAAAGGCCGCCCCACCTCATATACATATGATGTGTAGAAGAGAAATTGTTGTCATTTTTAGCATAAGCTGAATATTACAGGCCCCATTAAGTTTTGCATAGACAGTGTATTTGATTACTGAAAGTGACCTTTAACAACCCTAAACATTTAAAGCAATCAATTTGATTACTACTTCACTCGGACAATGTATTTCTTAATTGTAATAAGTGTGTATTCTATTTGGAAATGACAGGACCATAGCCAGTGATGTTGTAGCACAGTGATAATAGCCACAGTCATCTTGGTAAGAGGTTTCGTGTTCGAACCTCACTCCTCCATAATTATATATATATAAAAAAAACAATATATACCACTACAATAAAAATAAGAGAGAAATACGAAGAGGAGCCGCCCCAGCTGCCCCACCCCTGAAGATGGCTAGAATTTACTTCTACTCAAACATCTACTTCTACAGATAGTTTCATGGTGTATAAATAATTGAGCAAATGAACTTTCTGATTCTTGAATTTATGACGGATTATACAAGTTTAATTTAATATATTAATATATTTTGATAAATTAGTCTATACCTCTTCAAAATATGACTAATTGTATCCAATTTTGAGTTTTCAAAACAAATTTAATTTATGAGCGTGCCTATAAATTTAATGATCAGAATAACCTTTACTCGATAAATAAGTAATGATATTTCTTCCCATATATATAACATAATCTAGTACATATTAGATTAATTTTTAATCAAAACAAAGCATTCCTGCTTAATTTACTTACAATATGCAAAACTTGCTCCCTCTAGTTCTACCTCATTGCCTGCCCAATAAAAAAGCATAGCTAGGGTTACCATATAGTAGTAATTAAGTAATATATACAGCCCTTCTTAAACTAAGCTAATAATATCCATTCTCTTCATGCTAAGATCAATTCATCCCTCCATTTGTCACCCATGGATGCCCTATAAAATCCACAAAAAGAAAATTAATTTGATTACAACATCATATAATTCATGTTTTGTACTAATTGTTTAACATAATCTTTAATTTTTTAGTCATTAAATTGTAATTTTTGAGTGTATGTTTTTTTTTTTTTTACGAGAAGTCACTTCTAAGTAAAGTCTAAAATTACTGTCGAATTTCGGAATGTGAACCACCGACAAATCTCCGTATATGGCTGTCCGATCCTAATCCCTCTATTTATTAGAAAGAGTGTAAGCGGAATTTAACCCCGTGATTATGACACCGAAGGTTTAGGCTTATCGACCAAACTCGTGCTAACAAAAAATGTATATATTTGATCATTAAACTTTAACCAAAAAAAAATACTTACTCAGAACTTGTTCAGCAGAGAGCCTTTTGGAAACGTCTTTGCAAAGCATTCTTCTTAAAAGATCCTTAACGGCGGGAGACACGCCGTTAAAAGATCTCACCGGAAACCTAAGATTCCCTCTCAGAACAGCATTAAAAATTTCAACAGCAGTTTCACCATAAAACGGCGCAAATCCAGCTAACATTATATACAAAACGACACCAGCACTCCACACATCAACCTTCTCGCCGTAATCTCTACCGCTCAAAACCTCCGGCGCCACATAATACGGAGTTCCTACAATTCCGCTTAAACTAATCCCATAATCACCTTCCATAACCACCTCAGCCGATCCAAAATCAGCCAGCTTAACAAAATTTCTCGAATCTAACAGAATATTATCAGGCTTCAAATCACGGTGTACGACGCCGTATTTGTGACAGTGACAAACAGCTCTCATTAACTGAATAAAAAGAACTCTAGCGTCATTTTCCGATAAAAATCCGCCGCTAGAGATAATCAAACTGTGAAGATCTTGATTCGAGCACAAATCTATAACCATATGAAGATGATTTTCGTCCTCGTAGATATTATAAATTTGGATTATATGAGGATGAGGAGAGAGTAGGCGGAGAAGTTTCGGCTCTGAGAGGAGGCATTGAGCGTCGAGTGAGTCGCCGGAGGTGAGATTTTTATCTATGGATTTAACGGCGAAGGTGTCGCCGGTTGTTCTTGATGTGCATCTAAAAACGGTGCCGAATCTTCCACGGCCGATCTCGTCGCTGATTAGGTAGTCTCTGTTTAATGCGTTGCTCATTACTTTTTTTTTTCTTTGCTCTGTTTTTTTGTGTGTGCTATGAGTTGTGCCGTTGCTAAATATGAATAAATATAAGGCCGTGTTTGGCGGGGGGTTTTCATTTATTAACAGAAAAGCAAAGACTAAAGTGGTTAATTCTAATAGAATGTTTTCCGGAATATTCGGTGTTGGCCAATAGGAATTTGAAAGCTGTCAAATCTAACGGCTGGAAATAGGTATGAGTGACTGAGATGCTGGATTAATGACAAGTGGATTGTTTAATAGAAGTTTCGGAAGAAAGAAATTCCGTACTTTGGGAGTACAAAAGTTGGAAGAGGATTCAATTTCTTTTTGGAAAGACTTTGCCACGTCACTTGAATCCTCACCGTCCACCTTTTAGTTCAACATGCATTTTGGATACTACCGATGAAAATATTTATTCACTTCCAAAATGTCTAGAATTGCTTTGGAGTTACATTTAATTTAATTTAATTCTATAAAAATACTTAATTTAGTAATAAAATTACTTAAGTATTTTATTTTATATGCAAGGTAAGCAGGTCCAACATGTCTTATGCGTGATGTAGTAGGTCAAATAATTCATGTTAATTTAATACCTCTATGACTTCTTTCACTTATTAAATTATAAGGGAATAAATAAATAATTTAATTTAATTTTATAGTAATTTTTACTAGTAGATGATACATGCGATGCAGGGCCACATGTTTTCTTTTATATAAGAAATCTATTGTAAATTTATTCATACATTTCTAATTTATCAAAATTTATTAAAATCGAATCTAAAACAATTATATTTAAAAAAAGATAACAATTTAAAAACTAAATCCGATCTGACATGAAACGGTAATTCACTAGTTCTTAATTCTACTTATAAAAATAAAAAATAAATTATCAAATTGTTTCTCTAATAAAATATATATAATCCTTGATCAAAACCAATATGTATCACCGCAAATTGATTTCTGATATCAAAAGCTATGTCTATGGTATCCAATTCAACCACATCACGCAATATTTTTTATAAAAAATAGATAAACATTTTAAAAAATTACAAAAAAAAAAATTTTAAGAACGAAAGACTAACAATAAAATATACAATATAAAAAATCTTATAGAGCTTTCAAATGATTCTATCTCTATTATTGAAAGATTTGATCTATCTTTAGTTTTTGATTTGCGATAAATGTGATTGGATATGAGATTCGTCGATAAATTCTAAACAATTAAAATAAAAAAATTGATTTTTTATTATATTTCATAAAATTAAAATAATATAAAATAAGAATATCGTCAACAATAAAATTAAATTATTCATTGCAGTTAAAAATAATTATAGACGGTTAGAATTTTTCATTGGATAAAATAGAGGGAGAAGAATAAATTAAATCACTTAGTGGATGACTTGAAGTACCAGTGTACCACAAAAATCAGGTGATAATTTAATACAAAGAGCTAATCTCATGTGAATACATATTCATATGAAATATCCTGAAATAAAATAATGAAATCAGATATTCACTCATTTGTGCCGAATCCTACTATTCCTATATATGAACAGATTCACTCAAATAAATTAATGGAACTAGCCCCATGTGATACGTATTTAATATATATATATACATATAAATTATATGTAGATTGAGTATTGATATAGAGAATTGATACTATCTTTTTTTTTTAGGAAAGAATTGACTATCTAAGTGGCGGACCTAATTTTTTTTATAAAACGGATAAAATTATAATAAAAGTTTGTAAAATGAACAACATTAACATAACATAAATTTTAAAATAAAAAATGGTATAAATTCTAAAGGAAAAAATATACTACTAAATTATATATTTATTTATTTTCAACGATTTACAATAATAAGATGGACAATTATCTATCATAAACTCTTCTTAGGTCCGTCTCCGATTTGGAGTCACTGCTCCGATTGATAAGGACCAAGCCGAATAGAACTTATTAAAGCTATAAAACACTCTCATTTTGTGTGAATTAATTAGTTGCTTCATATTTATAACTCCAACATGAAATTTTGATTAAGAAGAAAGGAGTCCTTACCACTCCATTCCAAGTCCCACTGATAAGTTCCATTTCAATAGCATCGACCGATGTGCATATTGATCAACAAAGCAAATGCTTAACCATTATTTCAATATAATTATATTACATTATTAAAAATGCAATATAAATACATAAAGCAGCCTATTTTTTTTATCTATTAATAGTTTAACATTTTTGTTTGGATTAGAAAAAACTTGATTAGATAGATAATAATGGATGCTAGTGGGAGGAGAAGATCTTCAAAGAGATTTGGAGGCAATAAATCATAAGATATAGAATTGCATAAAATTAGAATTGTGAGGATATAAAGCTTTTCTTTGGGTGACTTTTGGAGGAAACAAAGAGTTATTGAAGCAAATTTTAGTTGATGTTGATATACTACTTGAATCCGGACAATATATGGTACAGAAGAAGCAGGACAATCACAAAGGTTGTGATCTTTAATTAATTACTAGGTCAAAATGGTTTTTAGTGTTGGACCATTTTCCAAATTTGTGATGAATATATAATATAAGCACAAACAAATATCTCATAATTTCTCTATTCTTCTTTATTCTTTTCAACCATCTAATTTTCTCTTGATATTTAAGTTTGCTTTTCATTTTTTTTAATTGATATGGATATTCTTTGTGTGTACGTTCGAAATACGACGTGTTGCAAGTCAAATGAATTTTTGTATCTATAAATAAATATATTTATATTTAATTTATTTAACAATTTATGTGAAAAATCTATATTATATTTATTAGAATTGGTCAAAATTATTAAACTAATTCATCCATAAATGTAATAACTTTAGCCAAATATGCAGCGCAAAATGAATCGATTTAAATGTGTGCATAAATAAAATAGATTTAATGGCACAATCAGCCATAAATATAAAAAAGAGAGGGCAAAATCTTACAGTTTATTGGTAAAATGAATTATTTATAATTATTGATGAGTGAATTATTTTAAATAGGAGAAACCTTTAATGAGAGAAATATTTTAATTATAGTAATGGTCTAATGAGAGAAATAAAAACACGAAAATAAGTTATCTATCTATAATTTTGATCCTTTTTTTTGGACAATCTGATCTGACATAGATTGTCTATATGTTAGGAAAAAAACTTCGTAATTAGTAGAATTGAGATTTGAATATAATAATTATTTTAATTTGTAAAATTATCGGACCGAACCGTCTAATTTTAAAAATAAAAAAAATTAATAAAATAGTTAAAATTATTTTCCGTAAAGATAATGGATACAGCTAATAATAGATTAATAGTCCTCGTAACATAAAAAATTATTTAATTTCTAATATATTGCTCTATAAGCTGGCTCTATAAAAGAAAGTGATATCAATGGAAGTGGAAGGAGTAATTCAGAGGCGGACTGAGTCATATAGGATGAAGAGGAGACGCCTCCTCAATTTTCTTGTTCTTTTAAAAAATGTAACGACTAAATTTTATTTTTCAAACAATTAGATCTTTCAATTTTTTTTTTTGTATACATGAAATTTCTCCATAATAAAAATTTTAGTTCCGCGCTGGAAGAGTTGAATGGGAGGCATTGGTGGGGGGACGGCAGCAGCCCCACCCCCGCCCTGCCCTCATATGATCAATATTCGTCGCTAATCACAATGATTGTTTCTTTGCTTAGATGTCATACTACATATTATATGCAACAAATCGTAACTACAACGACAAACCATATATGGAGCAGTTTCATTTTTCAAATAATTTTCCAAAATAATGTGCAATGATGTTGATTGACTCATCTAAGTATGTTTTAACACTAGTATTCATATATTGTAATAATTTACTATAATTTATAAAGACTATCAAACATGAATGTTATAATAATAAGGCTTAATTCCTTAAAAAAACTCCACCTTGCATTTTTTTTTCGTTTATACCCTGACCTTGTAAAAACACCATTTGTACCCAATTTTGAGTTTCTATGTTTCATCTCTACCCAAAAACATTAAATTGTACTCTTTTCATTTGAAAAAGAGTTTAAAACAATCCTTCATTTTTAACTTATATACTAATTAGATATTAAAGTTATTAATAGTACAAAAATACCATCTTTTTCAAAAAATTAAAAATAATAATAATTTTTTAAAAAAATAATTCCGAATTTTTTGTTTATTTTGTTTATTTTTTTTTAATTTTTTAAAAAAATATTTCTGACTAAAAATTAAAAATAATAATAATTTTTTTAATTTTTTTAAAAAATATTTCTGACTAAAAATTAAAAATAATAATTTTTTTTATTATTTTATATAATTAAAAAAATTAATTAATTATTTGGATATATTTGATCATTTTTTAAGTTTAAGGATTTATTTGTATTTTTAAAAATAGAAAAAAGTATGTTTTAACTCTTTTCTAAATGAAAAAAGTACAATTTAATGCTTTTGGGTAGGGATGAAACATAAAAACCCAAAATTGGGTACAAATGGTGTTTTTACAAGATCAGGGTATAAACGAAAAAAAAGTGTAAGGTGGGGTTTTTTTAAGAAATTAAGCCTAATAATAACATGGATGAAATGTTGCATGCGTTGTTGCCTTGTTCGGCTGCTAACCAGGACAAAGTTTGTCTGTTTTGTCTGTTAGGGAACTCTGAACCTCGTAATCCCTTGGATACAAAAATATCACAAGTCTCCATCTCTGCCAACTTGGTTTATATAGTTTCGTTTATAGCAAAGGGCAGAGGCAGAGGCAGAGGCGAAACTAGAAATATTTTTTTAAAAAAAAACAAAAGAATTTCATGCGGCCGTACTTGTAAAGGTGGACGGCAATTATTATAATTTGTATTTTAAATATTTTATGAAATAAAATACATATAAAAATAGTTAAAAATAATGCAAAGGTGCGCAATTGTCCACCTTCGACTTTGGCATAAGATTAATATGATCTATAAATAACTTATTTTCAACCATTTTAATTAACTAAGAATAATGCATTTTATTTTTAAATTAATTAAAGATAATATTTTCTATTTTGGTGACGAGGACCCACTCTACTGAGCCGAAACTCAATATCATTGTCAAACCCCGGGATGTGGACCGCCCGCAAGCTCACATACCTGGTAAATCCGGGCTATAATGGCCAACAACCCAACCTCGACCACTCCATATTAAGAAAGGGCGTAGCCGGGGTTCGAACCTACGACCTTTGGCGTCCAGATGGCTGAGACTTAGACCACTAGACCAAACCCGTGCGGGCATAATACTTTCTATTTTAAAATCAATTAAGAAAAAATTTGGATCATTCTGCTCCCTAAAATTGTTCATATTGTATAGGTTTATTCTTAATTGACCTAAAAATGTAAAGCATTGTCCTACAGTGGGGTGATCCTTTACTCTGTTTGGTTAAGTTAAACAGTTTTGTGTCATCATTATTGGTCTAAAAATTTCTAAGCTTTCTACCATACTTAGCTTAGCTTCACACATATCAAGGCAGAATATAATTAAAAAAATCACTTATCAGTAGAAAGTGTTCTGAATAAAACTAGGCCAACTGTCTCAGATCTCTTTTATACAACATGAACCATGATGATGAGATACAATCTGCAAGCAGCAGACTTTAGAGACACAAATTCAACTGATCAGTTATATATTTGACATTAGTATTAACAATTCCAGAAATTTTGCGCCCCGAATCAGCTCTCCTCTTACACAGTAGGCCGCCGGCTAGTGATTAGGTTCCCATAGCAACTGCAAATTTGTCAGTAAAAAGTTCTGCAATAGTTCAGAAGCCAAAAGAATGGTGCAGAAAAGAAAATTTACAAGTTGCCGCTAGAGAATTCATGTCAACGACAATAATTCATTGAATTATGATCGTCATTTCTGAGAATCTAAACATCTTTTGATTCGTTCGTTCTTAGTTATGCTATTGATGCGTGAACAGATTAAGATTAAAGTCAAGAGGCACTCTTATTTTCTAGACAAGGAAGTGGATATGTGGAATTGCTTACCATCTTTGCTTGAATCACGTTCCGTATCTATTTGTACTTGCCAAGGCTGCTTGAGGTCGGAAGATTCACAATCTTGCATGGGGTTGCTTTCTGATGTGGAACAATATTGGGGAACAGAAAATGAAACTCTGCTGGTGGCCTGCTTTTTCGATGCTGAAGATTCAGCCGTAGAGCATGACTCTTCATCTGTTCTACAGGTCCCATAAATGTCATTATAATCACGTAGAGTTTCAGGTTGTGGTTTTTCCTCTTCCATGGGTTTCGATCTCTTCCTAACAAATGGAGTACTCTCGAGATTTCCGGTTGATGGAACCATCTGATCATTTAATGAAGCACTAGGACAAGGAGCTTTTGATGCAACCTTCGAGACGGCCAAAATGTCAGTACCATTAGAGTTGTCAACAACTACTTCATTTGTTCCACCTGAGGAGGTTGAAGCCATTGCAGCCGTTTCCCACATCCTAAATATAGCTTCAGTAAGACGTTCTCTAGCTAAATCCAAATCAACTATAGGTTTTGGATAGTTTTGTCCCAATTCCACCCCTGCAGCTTTAAGTACATTATGAGGTGCCTCCCAAGGATGATGGATCCACTCAGTCGGCATTCTGGCTAGCTCGGGTAGCCACTGCCTCACGTATTCACCCTCTGGATCAAATTTTGAACCTTGCATCTGATCATAATTTACAAATAATTCTCATAAATAAATATCAATTCAAGTATTTGATAATATCATATGACTAATAATTTTGGTAACTAATTTCGACAAAGATGAAAAATTATTCACTAGAGATAGAATAAAACGTACCTCAGGACTATCTAGACGTTCAAGATCATGGCCATCTGGTAAGCTGCCAGATATATACTGCCAACCGAGGATATCGCTCTCAATGTCCGCATCCAATAATGTGTCCCAGAAATACTTCATTCCCCATCTCCATGGAAGAAGCAGAGCTTTTACAGCAAAACATGAAACAATCACTCTTATTCTATTATGTGTCCAACCAGTAGCCCAGAGTTCACGCATTCCTGCATCCACTAACGGGTAACCAGTTCTTCCCTGCCTCCAAGTCTTAAAATGATCGTGGTTGGCATTCCATGGAAAATACCTTAAGTTGCTCAACAACGATCTCTCGTGGGTAAACGGAAAGTTAAAACAAAGGTAACGGGAGTATTCCCTCAGCCCAATGGATTTTAGAAATAGAGTCACACTTCTTTTCCCTTCCGTGTTCTCATCTTTTGCCCATAACAACTGTTTCACTTGAATGGAATGGAAAACTTTCCTTACACTCACTTCTCCGAAATGAAGATACGGGGACAAAAGTGAAGTGGAATTTCCCCCGACCTTTAACCTATTCTTCGAATAGTCTATTAGATGCTTTTCAACAAATTCAGTCAGTGCCTTATCAGCATTACTCCAACCAGGAGACCATGCTCTTCCTAGTAAGGAATTGCTCGACTTTTCTGCTACATCTTCGAGACCCAATGCCTCAATTGAACAGCTATTAACTATGCCTGGCAATAAAAGGGAAAAGATTTTGAAACAAGAAATAAAGAAAAATCAAAATATTGCATATTTTAATAAGTTTTAAAATTTGAGTCTATTTGAACCGTTAAACAGTAATTTTACGAGAAGGTTCAACATACTAACTGACCAACAATTTAACTTGTGCATAGTATACATATTGGGATTACCTGAAGCAGGTATTAACCGCCATGGAGGAAGATGTGAAACTTGTTCCATTTGCATGTCCAAGCACTTCTCCCAGTATGCGTCAAATTTCATAAAAGCATGTCCATTTTCATCATATATTTCCCATGGTTCATACAGCAAATCCCCATTATAGCTTTGCACAGAAATACCAAGCTCCTCCAGTTTTTCTTTGATGTTGTGATCACGAACAAGAGATACTGGATCTAAGGAGATAAAAGAAACATCAACAAGTATCTCTAATACAGAAACTAAGTAAGGAACTCTAAGCAAAACTAGTTATTAAATAGTGGCATTATGAAGTAGCACGGAAACTTCATTCAATTAAAGTCTCCCGTTGCAAAAACGCATCGGAAACTTGGCGTTTCCGACACGAAACTTTATTTATAACATCATTTTTAACACAGGAAACTTTAAAATAACATTTCCGTTTTTCCGTATCCGTGTCCGTGCTGCATAGCCAGCAATATGGAAACATAAGTCTCTGATCCTGGGTGTGGTGTCAGTCAATTTTTCATTTATTTATACTTTCTTATATAAATTCAATAGCTACTTTAGTAGATCAATTCAGCAAAAGCAGCAACATATGAACATGTAAAATTCACTAATAAAACTACCAAGCATTTTAAGCAGCATAATCATTGACGTTTCCTATCTCCCTTGACTTACTAAAATAGACTGAAATTATATAACACAATGAGAAAGATTCAATAGTCACAACTCGCAAAATTAATCTATTAAAAGAAGCACTATAAAGTGAACATACCATAGAGATGATTGAACACAACTCTTGTTGCTCCAACCGCATTGATGCAATCCAAAAGAGCAGCCAGAGTACTATGGGTTTTAACCATTGCAAGTTCCGCCCCAAGCGATTTCAGCGAGTGGCTCAAGTGAGCCAGAGACTGCTTCAACCACCACCTCGACACTCGGCCAGGATAGAACTGTCCTTCTTCTTGAGGGCACCATATAAACACAGGACACACACAGCCATCCCTAGCTGCTCCGGCTAACGCAGGATTGTCCTCAATTCGAAGGTCCCGTCTAAACCAAACAATGGTCTTAGCTTTCTCCATATTGGAATAACTCAGATCTTTGAGGATCAAATCGAAAGATCAAATCTTTTGATTCTTGAAATTATTTCCCCTCATCTTTAAGTAGCTTCAATTGAAAACTATAAGAGTTCAAGAAGTCAATTTCGGGTTGATCATCACAGTACAGTACCGAATGAAACAAAACCCTGATGTCCAATTTCTTGAACCAACAAACAAGACTTAAAATAGCAACAGAAACAAAATACTAAAAGCTTAAAAAGTATGAAACAGTTCATGTGCTTTCTTGATCCTTTGATGAACTAACTTTTAGCTCTGTCTGTACAATAAAAAAAGGAAACCATGAAAGAAAACAGATCTGGTACACGAACCAAAATGATTCCTTAATAATTACATGTTAAAGAATAATATCTACAACCCATCAAACCAAACAATTGAAACAAAGTAAGCAGAAACAATTCGACAAAGAAAAAAAAGATAAGCCAAGAGTACCCAAGTTCCTGCTTTCCTTTAGAGTTGGATTATTGAGGTAATAAGAACAGTGGAAGTGAAGATCACGTGGGTGTGTGGGGCTTGTTTTCTAGGTTTTTCCACTGTAAGAAAAACAAAAAAAGTTGATAAGGGTCTCTTTCAGCTGGGTCTATGTACTTCCAAGGTTAGAGATTAACTAAAGGATTCATTCAGCTCTATTCTCCCAATTGGAACTTCATATTGGCTCATTAGTTAGTGATGATAATTAATCACCAAATTAGTTATAAATTGATAATAACTCTTGGATAGCAATGATCAATAAGTAGAAATATTTCATTGCAAGCAGGCACAAATTCACTGGGGACAGTAACTGATATGAAATTATTACCGGGGAAGCGAACTCCAGCTGATGACTGGTAACAGGAGACCATTTAATCTTCAGTGCAGACACATCAGAGCCCAAAGGAAACTGGGTGTACTGATTATTCTCTATTCACCAAACTCGATGAACTTCAATTCCTAATTATGTCCCTAACTTTATTTTTATCTCCCACCAAAATCCTTCAATTTGAATTAGTAATCAGAAAATCTCTGACGTTTTATTATATTTTGACAAAAATTATTTCGTTATAATTTTAAACACGCACACATATAATAATATTTTTATTTTTATATTAAATTTTACTTTTGATCTCTTTTAAAATTGCGTATCTCATTTAGTTACCCATTGAGTTTTATTTTTATAGTTGAAAGTTGAAACTAAAACTTGTTGATTTGACTTAACTTGTTTTTTTATGTAAAAGAAATTAAAAGTAAAAAAAATAAAATAAAAATATTATTTTAAATGTTTATAGTTATGAAAATAAAAAAAATATATTATAGAAATAGAGTCCTGGTATTTGTATAATTGTAAATTTTTTTAAAAATATAAATTAATTAGTTAATAATATAAGATGGTGGTAAATTTTAATTACTTTTTTTATAATATTTCAATCAACAATAAAATATAAAATTAAATAAATTAAAGATATAAAAAGTATAGGAATAATGAAATATATTGTTTTCTTTTTTATGTGTTTTTCATAACACTTCAACTGCCTAGCAGTAAAAAAATAAAAAAATAAATGATCTTTACAAAAGTTTAATGAAATCATGGATTTTCTGACTACGAATTGAAGATTAAGGGTTTGGTGTCGGAGTGGAAGAAAGATCAGAAATTTTCTAATTACATATTGATGTCTAAGGACTTTGATATAAAGAGAAGAAAAATCAAGGACCGTTGATGAAATTACCTATTTTTAATTATTATTTATTTTTTTATCATTTAATTTTCAACGTAGCTAACACGCAATTTGATTGTTGTACGAATAACATGACGTAACAATTGTATTATATAGTTATTTTTTCGAGAGTGTTTATCTCATGCAACCGTTGTGCCACTTCATTTTTACATTAAACCGATGAGCATTTGCGATCAAGCAAGTTGAGCGATCGGTTCTGACGTCGAACAGGTTGCCTCCCTAGGCGCGTCGGTGCGCGCGAAGGTGAGCCCACGACATCTTGATCTGATCCCTCTCTTGACTCGCAAGACGCGCTTTACTCACCATAGAATAGATCGAGGATTCTTCTCCATTGCCTGCTTGTCCGGCTAGATTCCATCCGATCTTGTTTGACTGCTTATATACAAAATTAGTTAACCCTTCAAAATAGCCCAAAAAATGACAGCCATCAAAAGGCCTAAGCCCATATAGCCTCGGCCTGTACAAATGATGTTCAGCGGTCTCTACCCAAGTAGTTGTGGCCGCTCATCGAGAGGATTGTCTGAACCTGGAACGTTGTTCAAAAAACTTCATGGCCTTTATTAATTATTATTTTATTTTTTATATGACTAACGCACAGTTAGTATGTTATATGAATGACATGGCACAACAGTTGTGTTCTATAATTATCTATTTCTTAATTCTTTATGATATTGCGTAGATTATTGATCTAATAAACACACGTGAAGATCACGTGGAGTATGGTGCATTAGATGTGGTGTGGGCCTTTTCGTAATATACTTATTTTCAAAAAAAAAAGTATTCTTGTACCTTAAAAATAATGTAGATTATTATTTTTGATGTTCCAATAAAAATAGAAAAAAGATTATATCTTATATATACTGCATGATGTGTTTTAAATTACCAATCAGACTGTGCAAAAAAATCAATAGCTGTATGTTTAGTTTTTTGTGGGAAACCCATGGAGATAAACGAAAGATAAGTTGGGTGGCTTCGGACTGGATGTACAAGAGTAAAAGGGAAGGGAGACTAGGGTTTAGAAATTTTGGTGCTTTTAACCAATCTCTACTGGCAAAGCAAGTTTCCAGACTAGTCAAAAATCCACAATCACTTTTATTTATAACTCCACAGGGTAAATATTTTCTGGCAGAGGACATTTTATCAGCAGGGAAAGGAACAAATGCATCTTGGGGGTGGCAAAGCCTCCACTCAGGTATACAGCTCCTAAATAGAAGCCTAAGGTGGCAAATATCCTCAGGGCAGTCTATTCTTACTTAAAAAGAACCATGGATACCTAGTGTATATCCTTTTATTCCACAATTAAGAGAAAATGTGCAAAGGACAAGTGTTCCAACAACGGTTCAAGGTCTTATGTGTACTCAAAGGAAAAACTGGAATGAAAGTCTCATCAAATACTTTTTATCCCTCAAGATGTGGAAGCAATCCTAGGAATTCCTCTCCCTTCGTTACCACACCAGGATGGTCTTATCTGGCATCACACTCGAAATGACGTGTACTCATCTAACTCTGGTTACCATGTTGCAAAAGCTCATGCTCCACAATCATCACAGCAGGTTAACCTGGGCCAGAGACGACATTGGATCTACCTATGAAGTTTGAACATCCCAAACAAAATTAAAGTTTTTCTGTGGAGAGCCATTCTAAAGGGTTTACCTTCAGGACAAGCTTTGCAGATCAGATCTATAGGCAGTGGCAAGTGTGCTAGACGTGGGGAAGAAGAAAATCTGGCTCACCTATTCTTCCGCTGTGAATTATCCCAATCGGTTTGGTTTGGATTGCCTTTAGGCTTAAGATTAATCCTGGTGCCTGATGTGGATTTCTCCTTGATTTGGGAAGGTTTGATATTTATAGTCAAAAGAAGAGTCTTTACAAACCATCTCACAACTTTGTTTCTTTCTTTGGGCAATATGGAAAGCTATACATTTCATCATCTCCAAGAAAGCAGGTTGGTCAATAGAGCAAACAATTCAGAACGCGATACACTATTATACAGAGTTTGTGGATGCAAACAGGGCTGACAATCAACAAAAGCCTAATTCACCTCTACAAGACCAAAACCAAGAAAGAGTAGATCCAGGGCGAAACTCTAAAGACAGGGAGGTGATTACAATTTAGTTTGATGGGGGAACTCAGGCTTCGCTGAAGTTTGGGACGATTGCTTGTGTAGCAAGGAATAGTGGGGGACAGCGCCTGGGCACCTTTATGGCCATATATCGCTACATTTGGAACTCTGGTATTATGGAATTTCTAGCTCTCAAAGATCTAATGCTTTGGTGCTTAGCTAAAGGTTGGAAGAAAATCAGGTTTCAAGGCGATGTCATGCAAGTCTCTACTGCTTTTAATACTAGATGTTGTCCAACGGCAATGAGCATGGGGATTTGTAATGATCTGTGGGGTTTACAATCGTCGTTCGAAGCCTGTCAGGTTGTTTATGTGGGAAGGAAGAATATTACGGAAGCGCATAACCTAGTTCAATCCGCCAAAGTTAGGTTTATGAAATTTTCTTCACCTCTTATTGAAGAGTAACTACCTTAGTTTTCTAGCTACTAGCTCGAAAAAAAAAACAAAAAAAAAATTATTCACTTTAAATAGTTGAAAGATTTAATTTTGAAAATATAATAATAATATGATCACTACATTAACTCATTTTTTAATAATTATTAACAACCTAATTTTTCGTATTTCAGAATAATTATCGAATAATAATATTTTCTTAATCTTTTAATTATTTTACATTTAAAATTATATTTACTTAATATTTATTCTTTAAATAGTTCATGCAATTAATTTGTTTCAATTTTTACCCTTTTCCTTATATTCTATAAGTGTAATTAAAACAAAACATAAAATAATATATGAAAGATATATTACATTTAGTAAATATAATTAGTTTCACAAAAATAATTTGAACAACTTAAATAATTACTAAGTTTCATAAAATTATAATTAATAATAATACATATTAATTTATTTTAAATAATTTTTCTAAAAGTAATGAAATTGAAAAATTAAAACTTTTTTTCTAGATTATGTAAAGTTTAAGTATTTGAGAAAATTACAAAAACAAAGTTTAAAAACGCCGAAAGTTTTAGCAGTACCATTTAAAAAAGAAAAATTTCCTTGAAAATTTTCTCATCACTTAAAAAATTATCGCTTTGCCCGTTCTGTATCAGAGATGTATTCATGATGTAATGTTTTAGGTACAAATTAAAATATAAAGTTTTTTCATTTTGTCTGCTGTGTATCAGAAATATATGAGCAATGTTCTTTTAAGATATCAAAGATGTATCTACAATGTATCAAAATAAAAGCATAAAAAGTAAAAAAATATTATTTTTAGATAAAGATGATTTTTTTTTGGATTTGGAGAGTGTTTTTGAAAATTGCATAATAATATGATTTTTATTTAAATAAATTTAAAAAATAAATTTAAGGAAAAAATAGACTTTTAATTTATTTTTTTAATTTGATTCAATAATTCTGTTAACTAACACAAAAAATACACGAAGTGACTAAATTGTTGACATAAATAGAAGGAACAAAAATGTAAATTATGACATATAGAGAGTTTTAAAATAATTTACTTTTTATTTATTCAACTCTAATAGAGATAAGCATATCACTCTTTCTCTAAACTTTACTCCTCCTTCTCTCTAGAAAGTTTGTTCTTCTTGTTCTTTTAGAGGGTGGGCGATGGTGATTTCCGATCTTGGTCAAAAAATCACCTCCTCATTGCCCAAATTGATTTTTATATTTAAGGTTTTTTTTGTTCAATAAGCTTCCCGGAACGGAGTTCATCGTGTGTATATGAATAAATTTTATTGTTTAGGTTTTTTCTTGTTTTTAAATAATCTCTCCGGAATGAAGTTATCGTGTATTTGAATAAATTTTTGTGAAAATATTTTTGGTTGGCATATTGATTTTTTTTGGATTATTCAAACATTTTTAACAATCGTTCGAGCTTCATATTCAAGTTTTTGAAGATTCAGAAAGTTTCAATGTGTTTTGATCTATCTTTGTGGAATTTATTGAAGAAGAAGATTGAAAAGTTAAGATTGAACGGATCGAGCGGATCGTCGGTTAAAAAAAAAAGGGTGTCCAAATCGTAGACCTCTCGTCCCAACGGAAACTTTGTTCATCATTATTGATTATTTTTATGGCGAGATTCTATCTCTATGATTTTTCTTATTTTCTATTATTTTTGCTTGTATCATTAGTTGTTTTTTAGTTTTTGTGGCTAATATTTAATAGATTATATGTTTAAATCTTGTTATATGACTTTCAATTATCATCAATGAATTTTATTTTTGGAAAAAAAATTCTCATATAGAGACAAAAGAATTTACAATCTCTTCAAAAGATTATCCTTTATTTTATAAAATTTATCATGAATTTAATTGATTTATTACATAAAAAATTTGAGATTTATTACATAAAAAATTTGAGATTTATTAAGTAATTTTTCTAAAAACATTAGTTTTATAAACTTGCATTTTAAAATAAATGGAAAACGTATTTGCAAATAGCAATGCCATCTTATCTCTTTATCCTTAATGTCTTCACGCTCAATTCAAACGAAGCCTTAAGTGGGTAGGTTATTTATAACTATATAGCGCGCCATTTCATAACCGAATCTTCATTTCCCGAATCTTTCGAATTCCGAGATTTCAAATTCCGCGCCAACATGGAATCCGAAGGTAATCACATCGCTCATAATTTCATTCATAAAAAATGAATTACCGAAAGAATTCGGTTTCCGTAATTAGCAATTCGAATTCTCTGATTGTTCTTCTTTTTCTGTTTTAGAAATTCTGAAACATCATGTATTTATTAGGTCAAAGAAGCGGTTCCAATCCGACGGCTATACTTGCTTCTCTGATGGGAAAGAGGGAGAAGCTTCGAGAAGAGCTTCGTAACATTGAGAAACAAGTTTTAATTTTTTTTTCTCTTTTAGTTTAATTTTAGTTTATGTTTTAAAGATTTGTGAAGTTATGATTATTGTTATAATTGTTTTTATAATTAAATTTTAGGTGTATGAATTAGAGACGAGTTATTTACAAGAATCGAGTCATATTGGACATGCGCTTAAAGGTTTTGAGGGTTTTTTATCTTCCTCAAAAAGCACCACCAAGTAAGTGTTTCTTTACTATTTTCAGTAATATTTTGATGATTTAGGTAACTATGGATGCTCAACTAGGTAGCACGGGCACGGGAAACGGGGCACTGGAAACGGGACACGGAAACGGGACACGGAAACGGGGTCATTTGAACGTTTACTATGTTAAAAATGAAGTTTCGTGTCCGAAACCTCAAGTTTCTGACACGTTTTCATGACGGAACATGTTGATTGAATGAAGTGTGTGTGCTACTTAAGAACTTCTCAATTAAGATAGATGAAAATGATCATTTAATTTAACAAAATTTGATTGCAGTTGTAGCTTGATTGAAATTGTGTGTGCATCACCTGAGTTGGGATTTTATTACATGACTAGCGGAAAATTTTAAACCAGAGTGTTGCTCATATGCTTATCTATGAATTTTAGCTGTTTGATAAGATGAAAAATCAGCATGCATGAATCAACAACATTATAATGTATTTTACAGGCTCCCTGTTTATGCAAATGACAAGTTTCTAGTGTCACTGCTTCCCGTAGCTATTTTGTGACAAAAAAGTTGTCTTGCAATTCAATTTGCAGTTTAAAAAGGTCCAGGAAATTTCAGCCAGATGATAGACTTTTCTCATTGTCATCAATTACCTCGCCAGTGGTATGTATTGCAATTCTTACTCGTACAGCAACGGCTTAGTCCTATTTACTTTCTAGATTTCTTTCTTTTGTTCTTTGGCGATTGAGCAGTTGGCAATTTTTTACTAACTGAAAGACCTTTCTTTTGAGGCATCACATGGCTCATCAATTGTCTGTTATTTGTTTTGATTTTTATTCTACTGAGAACAGTATTTTAAATTCAGTTTTGGACGATGTAGATTATGCTACCATATATTTTATAATCAGTGAATTTTTTGTCTGTTAGTGGTGCACTTGATGCTATTCTTAGTGGAGTTTTCCAAAACAATCCATAGTTTTTGGTCATGGCTCTGGCTGAGATAACGAGCTGAAATTTAGAACATAGAATGAACTCAAAAATCTCAGAACTGAAATTTAGAACATTGGCGAACATACTCTATCTATAGAACCGACGATGCAACAATATTTTTGTTTGCTGTGGAAATTCAGTCAATCTATTTTTTTGAATATATGCTGATAGAACATAGAATCTCGGAACTCAAAGCTAGTAGACAGCTTGTGCCCCTGTGGCGGTTGGTTGGTATGACTATGTTAGACGAATAACAAATTGTTCTCTGTTTTCGCAGCCAACTGTTTTGTGGCCATATATTTTCTTTGTTCTTCATTATTTAGTGTTTTTTGTTTTGTTTTCTAGGCCATGTTTAGTTATGCTGTTTGTTATTCTCCAGCATCCGAAAATTTCTAATGATGCTGACCGTCGCATGGATATTTAATTGAGATAGTTGCTCATTTGTGAAATTTTCTTATCGTGTTTTGTTAATCTTTAGGCCGGAGAACTTGGACTTATACGGGATGGTAAGCCTCGTATATTCTTTTTCATTTATTCCAGACATCAGAGATAGGATCTTAATGCTTCATATAGTCTCCGCAGATGGAAGGCCCGATTTTGGTTCTACACGGTTCAAGGCTGGAAATGCAACTGCCAATGGACAGTGAGTACCATGTCCTTTCAATCTATACACACTGAGCTTTGAAAATTATTCGTATATATATTAACGCATCACGAAAACCCTTTCTGAAGGGGGAAGCCAAAGAAGGGAAGAGCATCAACAGGACAAAGAGATGTGAAAAAAATCAAAGCATCCAGCGAAGCAGAATTTGACGACGAAGATGATCCTGATGTGAGATAATTAATTACCTCTTGGCTCTTACAGACATGTAATCACTGTATCATTTTATTTTAATTATTGAATAGGGGGTGGACTTAGGCGACTGTATCATAACAAGTTATGTAGTGTGGCTTGACATACAAGTTATTTTATACTACTAAAAGAAATCATTATTGTTATTTGACTCCTAATTTCGTCGAGTATACTTTATTGTTGTGAAAATTCTTTGGAGAAACGAGAGAATGCAATCGTGATTTGAAGTAAATCTAGTAGATTTTGTGAAAGTTTAACAGTACTTTGCAACCTTTTAGACATTATGAACGTTGGTTGGCAGAAATCAAATAGAAAAATGAACTCAACAAGAAGTTATGACTGTGGAGCCTGCAATTATTGATTCTGCTTTTTAATTGATTCTACATGCAGCTAAAAATTGGCCTGTGTATTTTCTTGGGTTGGTTCCAGCAACGGCCGAATTAAGCTTCACGAAGGGGAATACAATGACAGCTGACAACTAGTTGATTATTGGGCTGAAACTCGGCCCGTCCAAGCCCAGCCCATTTAGACCCGAACTGAATGCTTATTTTTGCTTCAAATCCGGCCCAAACTTGAATCCATTTCGAGTTTATTTTTATTTGCAGCCTTAAACTTCTATTTGTAATTAGTTAAATTTATACACACATTCATAAAAGTCTAATTCGAATCCGTCAAACTTCAGCCATAAACAGGAAATGAGAAATAAATTCGGACGAAATATATACTGGTGACTTTGCAGTTAAAACTTGTTGAGTGCTAAACTAGGCTTGTTTGGTTAAGTTAAGAACACATCTATCACCAAAACTAGGCTTGGTTTGGTTTGGTTAATTGCCGACTAAAACTATATTAAAATATATAAAAACGACTCTACATTATGATCTTAGACTATCAGTTGCTTGTCTAATTCCAATTTAAAAGTTTGTGTGATTCATAAATACTAGTGCTAATTTTATAATTAGAGCTTGCTAGCTCGAGACCTTTTCGACCAAGCAAGGTAAAAAATACCCAAATCTGAATTCAATGTTTGGTAAAAAGAAGAAATGAGCCGATGAATGATTACTATATATACATACATATATATATATATATATATATATATATATATATATATATATATATATATATATATATATATATATATAATTACATGTGCATGAAAATCGCTAAAAATATTCAAAGCTTAACCACTTTTCAGTTCTTTTTCTATGAGCCAACCTTAAACACACACAAAAAAAATCGATCTAACTTTAATAAGTATAATACAATTATAGTCAACTCCTTCATTTTGATTTTTTAAGGCTGCACCTTTTTTTTTCATTTAAACCTAATTTTTTTAAATAAAAGTACACTTATCAAATTGTCCTATTACATATTTATATACACATTTTTTTCTTTTGTTATTGTTTTGTTATTATTTTAAATTTATCTTATTTTACTTATTTTATTTTTTAAATTCAATTTCATAACATTTGCATTTTTCTTTAAATGATTCATTATTGATAATATATTTTTATTTATCTAGTAATATTATTAATAAAATTTAAATAAAATTTATACTCATATTGATAAATTTATAAATTAATAGTAATAATCTAATTTCTTTTTATCAATTACTATTAGATTGAATCAGCTATCATTTGTATGCTACCGGGTATTACTTGCTTTTCCGCTTCATTTTTGGAAAGTATTTGTTTTTCACATATATTAAAAGCTATATATAAATTAATTATTTTATTTATCCTTATTTATGTTGTCTCATAATTAGTTTTTAAAGTATAGTATTTTATTTGAAAATATAATTAAAAAAATCTAAAATTTTACTTAAAAAATAGAAAAAATACATTTTAAAAATATTTTTTAAATACTCTCTCCCTCTTAATAGAGTTGTCAATTTTTTTATTTTAAAATTTTCCCATTTTAAAGAAATGATAAATTTTAAAATTAATTTTTTATTTTCTTTATTTAAAATCTACCAACGAACTAATATTTTTTAATATCTATTGAAATATATAAGAAAATAAAAATTAATAACTATATTAAACAAATGTATATGATAGAAAAAATAATAAAAGTTATAATATCAATAAAAAAATTTAACTGTGAAATAATGAAAAAGTAAATAATTTTAAAATAGTAAGAGTATTTCTTTAAAAAAAACAGAGAATAATTGTAATCATTTGTATTTTACGCGTGATATATTCTTAAAAAAAGGTCATCAGTTGGAATAAGAAAAGTAAAAGGCATGTAGGCCAACTTTTACATGATTTCTAATTTCAATTATAATAAATAAATATTTTATGGGAATGGATGAATATAATTTTACTCAAAATAATTAACTGAAATTGGATGTTGAGATCAATTACTGGAACTGCCTCCTATAAAATCCAAGGAATAAAACAGTAATAAAACCAATTAATGCTGAATTCAAAGGCCATTACTAAAGTAAATCTTGACTAAAAAGTAAAAATTAATCACTATAAGGTATGGCAGTGACAAGTAAAGATTAATCAATGACTAGCAAGTATTGCACTGACAAACCATTAAAAAAAAAAGTATTGCAGTGATAAAAAAAGATTAATCAATGACCAGCATGACTATAAAAATGTTAACACTTGTAATATATATTTCATACTTATAAATTATTATAATCTTAACTATAAATTATTTGGTCAAGGATGGTAATAAGATTATACTATAATTAATGAAATTTAATTAGATGAAAAACAGTAGTTGATTGTGATCTATTTTGTTTGAAGATATTTTGGCATGGAATGGAAGGCACCAGTTCAGTCAAAATTTTAAGATATATTAAAATCTTATTCACATGCTTATTATAATTACTAATCTTTACATTTCATAGGGGGCGGGCAAAAAAACCCGGTCAAACCGATTAACCGAACCGAAACCGGAAAACCGAACCGGAAATATGTTTAACCGGTCCAACGGTTTAGGTTTAGGTTTTGATTTTTAGTTTTCATGGTTAATGGTTTAGGTTTAGGTTTTAGATTTCTAAAAACCGTGGTTAACCGGTTAACCGGTTTATATATATATATATTCATATATTTTTAATAATTAATAAGATATATTTTATGATCTATAAAATAATATTGATTTTATAATATACACAATAAAATCTAAATATAAAAATATATTGACATATATTTTATTTATGAATATTTATATATTTTAGGAGATTTTATATATGAAAATATTGTAAAAGAAATTTGTTTTCCTTATTAAAATATTTACTTAACAAAAATAGGAATATTTAAGTCTATATAGTAGAAAGTGGACGTGAACAACACTACAAACAATTCAAAAAATACAAACCTAACTTTAATATTACTCATAAATTATTTGTAAATAATAATAATTTTAAATATTTGCATTGATTTAACTATTTATAAGATAGTTTAGATTTATATTTTTTTAATATAATTTGAATTTCTATAGTTTTTTTTTGTTTGCTAAAAAATCAAATAGAATTAAAAATATATATTTTTTTGTCTTTAATTTTTCTAATGGTTATATGGTTAAAAACCGCAAAACCGAAAAACCGAACCGGTTTTTATGGTTAACCAATTTACCGGTTAACCGTTTAAAATTTTAGGTTTAGATTTTTAATTTTAAAAACCGTATTACAATGGACCGGTTTATAAATTACCCTCATGGACCGGTTAACCGGTCCATGCCCACCCCTACATTTCATAATTATAAAAAATATTTCAATTTTAAATTATCCTATATATATAAAAAAAAAAATTTAATTATACTTTTACTTAGACTTTTGACAAAAATATCATTATTTACTTTTAGGAGTATTAACCATTAAGGACTTATATTGGTAGTTTTAAATAAAAATATTTAATTCTAGTCAATTAAATATTAAATAGACAGATTGAAAGATTATTTTTGAAATATTATTAAACAAGTATATAGTATTAATGATATTTTTTTTAATTTATATGCAAATAAATATCTAATTCATAAATGCAAATTAACATGATTATCATGATTAATACTACATAGTACATGAATTAAAAAATATCATTAAGTATTAATGATATTTTTATTATTTATGATGTATTTTCCATAAACTTTTATATAAATTATTTATAAATAAATATAATTGTGTTTAGGGCTGAGCAAACCAAATAAAATTAAAATTCATTATTTGGTTCAGTTATTAAGTAAAAATGGTTTGATTTAATGACTAGTTTGGAAAATTTTGAAATTTGGTTAACGGTTCGGCTTGAAGATTTATGAAATTGAAATAACTAAAAAAATCAAAGAAACTGACTTCTCCAAATTGATAAGGTTTTTGTTTGATATTGTATTTAAATTTTGGATCTTTTATTTTACTTTGCCTACTTCTTTTAGACTTTTTGTTTGAGTTTGTATCAAAAGTTATAAGTCCAAACCGAATAAAAAAAACCGAATGGACTAAGAAATTCGGTCAAATTTTTTCAATGTTTGATAAAATAATTAGTGGTTATGTCGACCATTTATAAATCTTTGGCATCGTTTCGGTCGATTCAGAACCAAACCGACTTATGTTCAGCTATAATTGTGTTTAAACGTTTACTTAAAAATTCATTTAATTTAACCCTGAATTTATAATTTTGTAAGACTTATCATATTCATATATATAAATGAATTATAAAATTAATTTATTTACAAATTAAATGAGTTTTGGAGTAAAATTAAGCTAGATTTATTTCTACCTAATTCATATTCAATGAGAGGAACATTAGTATATTTTACACGTTGTGCCATTTGATTATTATCCTCTTGAAATCTATATTTAATTTCAACACAACACATAGTGTAGTTATTTTAAATTATTATTTCTTCCAATATATAATGTTTATCGTTTTTGACTATTTCATATAGATTAGAAAAAAAAATAAAGCGATAAATATTATAGATCAAAAAATAACTCGTAGTAGTATTTTATCTTGAAAGAAAAAAAATCAGCACACAAAGTTGAATTTGACTAAAGTCAAATAAAAAAGGAATTTGGTAACTTAGTATGATATGTAAATATTCAATGCATGATGAGTTGGAACTTGTGGGAACAGCTGAGAGTTTTTGAATTTTATTTTTGTGCGCATATTATACTCCTACATGCGCAAACTGATGAAGCTAATTTATTTATTTTTGTCAATTATCATTACTGATAACGTTTACCTTCTCTACATGCTATTTAATATAAATCAAAAAAATCAATAATCTATGGTTTAAACAATATAAGTGTCACACAGCAATCTATTAGATCGTGAATTTATTTTCTTCTATAAACATTCTTCTTTTTTAGTTATATATATAAAAAATATTCAAAATAAAAATAGGAGAAGTGTTATGGATTAAATATAAGCTGAGTGGTTTAATGGGTCATCTGAATAATATATATCATGTATTAGTATTTTGACCATATATTATCAATACATATTATATATATATATATATGATTTTCTTTTTACAAAAAAATATCTATTTTCAGCTAAATGTTTGTAAAAATACGCTCTAATCTTTTCTGTTGTAAAAATACGCTATTTTGGTAGATTATAAATAGATTATTGCAAAACCATCGGTAAATTAGTAATAGATTGAAAAAAGTGTATTTTTGCAAGAAAAAAGTTTTTTAAAAAGATATTTTTACAACAGTAAAAGTCAGAGTATATTTTTATAAAAACAAAATTCGAGAAAAACGCATAAAGTGTAATTTCCTCATATATATATATATATATATATATATATATATATATGTTTAATAATAACTAAGATATATTTTTATGCTCAAAATAGATTCTTTGACATAGTTCTCAAGAAATTTTACTTTTTGTCAATTAGTAAATTATTTTAAACTTTATTATATTCCTTAAAACATTTAAAAAAATTATTAATCTTTTGTGAAATAAATTATTTATTTATTAATGTATAAATTATGTGCCAAAAATAAAAGAAAATTCAAATATAATAAGTGGACGTCAAAATTGATAGCATTTTTTGCCTTTTTTTTTCAAATCAAAAGTTAGATGTATTAAAATAACATTGAAGTACTTCATTACATTAATGGATACAAAATGTTAAAAATTCAAATTAAAATCTTAACATTTAAAAAAATTAACAAAATTCAAAACGTAAATTTTGATGGCTTGATAAATTTAAAAAATTCAAGTATTGAAAATTATGAAGCATCATCATTTACGTCCTTAGAATTTTCATCTCACATTACTTTGATCGAAGCATATTTCAATAAACAATAACAATCTTAATTCATTAAAAATTTAAAATAGTAATGCTAATAAACATTAAACAATTTGATTTGACAAAAAACTTACACATTCAAACATCAAAACATCATTAAAATATACCAAGAAAACTAATACTTTTTTATAAAAACAACAACTAAAATACAGACACAAACACATAAAAATAATCTAAGTCGATAATTAAAACTCACGATGTTTTTTTTACTTGATATCTCTCTCTACCACCACTTCATCACATGTATATTATTCTTAGCCAAACAATAGGTCATCGTGTTAGCAAATCTTATAACAGAAATTACATTAAAATTTGTAGCATCAGAAAGCAAATAGCGATACGCACACCCAAAAAAAAATGCATTGGAGCAACTCTTGGTTACAGATTAACTACTACCACATTGACATTAGCATCCATTATTATGAAATTTAGCATCCAATAGCCATCAATAACCATGGCAGCATCAATAAAATTATTGCATATTAACCAATCAATATAGGTGCCTTAAATTATATAAAAAAATATAGGTGCCTTAATTTGCCCACACTAAATCTAAAATCTATTAAAGATTTCAACCTGTCTTTTAAATATTTCTTCCTCAATAAAATATTTACAAGTGAATCATTTTACTGGTTAATTATTTCTAATAAAAATGATTAATCAAAGACTTTAAAATGTCCCTTTGCTAGAGACCTACCATGAAAGTGCAAATTAAGCTTTCTTATTATTTGCATGTTTAACTCTTCTGTTTATGCTTTTTCATGCACAATAATATTAATTTTTGTTAATTACAGCAGCCCAACTTTTCATAAGATAAGGTTATAATATAGCTAAGTAACAATCACGCATATATTAAATTTTGAGTAGTGCGGCAGCCTATAAATAGTAAAAATTAATGCAGCTAACTAGTTAATTACATTAACAAATAAGTATATCATCCAACATATATGTCACGTTAATATGTACTAATGCATATTTGTTGTATGAGTAAAAGGTCTATGATTTTTAAACGAACAAAGGGTCAACGCGCCCCCTAAATTTGTGACATGGGGTCATCTAACCCAGTTTATACTTTTTTGAGCAACTAACCCCAAAACTCTTCATTTTTGGGTCAAATAACCCAATAATTTATATTTTTATTTCAAAAAAATAAATTTAGAATAATTATATCGCAACAATTAGGGAAGTATCTAATTATATTTTTGTATCTCTCACCTCCGATTTGTATTTTACGCATTTTAACAAACAATTATGGGTTATTTGACCCAAAAATGAAGAGTTTTGGGGTTTGTTGCTCAAAAAAGTATAAATTGGGTTAGATGACCCCGTGTCACAAGTTCAGGGGGTGCGTTGACCCTTTGTTCATTTTTAAACTTGTGAGTCGAAGTCAAATAATTCACTCTCAAAACTTATTTTAATTAATTAAAGACAATATTTTTTATTTTAAGTTCATTAAAAATAATACTCTCTATTTTAAAATCAATTATAAAGCTAAAACTAGATCATAGTGGTTTCTAAATATTTTTCATTTTGTATAATTGTACCCTTAATTAATTTAAAAACATAAAGTATTGTCCTTTAATTATTCAAAATAGCTAAAAGAGAATTATTTGATTCCGGATTATAAGTTTAAAAATTGAATTGATTTTTTATTCTTTTATATATTGAAATTTTTATTTTTTTATTTAAAAAATATAAAATATTTAAATTATAATCTAAAATTTATAACTACAAAAAAAAATATTTTACTAAATTATATTAACATTTATTTTGTCAAAGGTAACCAACTTTTAAAGTCTTAATGTTAGTTGTTAGTTACGGAGGCGAGATTTCCACAACATCTCAATACAATTAGAGATACTTTAGTTATTCAAAATAGACTCACATTTGCAAATTATATTAACGTAATACATCTATTATGAGTTGGATAATTTGTGTATATAAACATAGCAGTCGATGGTGGCTGCACAAGGAAGCAGATTATAATATAAAACACAACTCTCTTACACTTTAGATTATACTGACATCATAAGTGAAATGTGAATGGGTGACTCTTTCATGCCGAAAATTAATGTAATAAAATAATACAGACTTCATTGTTTTCTCCAACTTGTCTTTATTCTTCACCAAATAATCTACAAAGTGGCTCAACTAATTAAATCAGTTTATAATTATTTACCAAGAAACCACTTTTGTTTTGGTGTAAAATATTCAAACGTGTTTGATTACAGCTAAAATTATAAAACATCCAATAGTTTAACAATTTAAAAAGTAAATATTTCATAGACAGTATTCAGAGAATTTTTCTTAACCAGTTTGTACTTCGTATTAAGATACAATTTTTTCTCGTTATTTATTTACTACAATAGATAAGATTTTTTTTTTAAATTAAATCCAATTTATAATGGACTACTCTCAAATGAATAAACTTGTTATATACACAAACATTTCTTGGTGCAATAACGTGTGTTTCAAGAAGATAGCCAACCGATTGTCTTGTATGAGATGCTCAAGTATTAGGGAGATTTAGTACTAATTGCTTTATTCATGTCTAATATTAATGCAGTTACTGATCCAAAGCTTCACTCAGCTTCTCCACTGCCAAGTAAGCAATCAGCCAGGTCAGCAATCCAAGTGCCTGCAGCATCTAGCTCGTGTGCCAGCTAATTAAAACAGCACGCTTATTGTGTTGATTAGCTTGCTGTTATCAGCTAACAGAGTTAGTTAGTATTAGTTATGTTAGCAGTTATTTTAACAGAAGATTCTTCTTCTGTTAGGCAGTTTATTTTCTGTTATCTCTGCTTGTCTATAAAAGCAGATTGATAGATCATTTTGTAACTTGATGATTAAGATTCAATAAAATCTTCTCCTTCTTCTTCTTATCTTCTTCTTCTTTCTTTTATTCTTCTCATTATGGTACCAAAGCTTATTCTCTGAATACTTCCGCAAAATTTACTCTGAAATTTGTTAAATCAAACAAGTTTTGAAGCAATAACAATGGCGAATCAGTACACAAGAGAACTGAGACCAGAAGAGTCTATGTCCAGTCCATATTTCCTTCATCCTGGTGAGAATCCTTCACTGAATTTAGTTCCTAATGTTTTGACTGGTAGTAATTACCATATCTGGTATAGAGCAATGAGAATGGCTCTAATTTCTAAAAATAAATACAAGTTTGTTGATGGAACCATTTCAGTCCCTGTAAAAACTGATCCTATGTATGAAATATGGGAGAGATGTAATAATATGGTGGTTTCATGGATCAGTAGGTCAGTTTCTAATGCAATTGGACAGAGTATTGGTTGCATAGATAATGCACTAGATATTTGGACTGATCTCAGAGAGAGATTTTCTCAAGGAGATGCTACTCGTATTGGTGATTTATATGAGGAAATATATGCTCTTAAACAGAACAGTTTGTCTGTGATTGAATACTATACGGTTATTAAGTCTCTTTGGGATGAAATGGATAATTTGAGACCAATACCAAGCTGTGTATGTCTGACTAAATGTGCCTGTGGAGTTACTGATTTGATCAGAAGGTATGTTGAAAATGATCATGTTATTAAGTTCCTGAAAGGACTTAATGAGAATTTTTCTCAGATCAAATCACAGGTTACAATGATGGAGCCTTTGCCTCCAATCAACAAGGTTTTTTCCTTGGTCAGTCAGTTTGAGAGACAATTGGGACTAGGACAGTCAGTTATGACTGAGTCTAATGCTTTTGCTGCTAGAGGGAATTTTACAGGAGAGAATTCTTATTCTAGCAATTCTAACTCTCATGATCAATCTGACAATGCTTCAGTTACAAATGAGGCTAATGTGTTCTTTGCAAAAGGAAAAGGAATCTTAGGAACTGGACCTAACTTCAACAAGAAGTTTGGATATTTCAATAAGAAGCAGCTGTGTTCTTATTGTGGAATGACAAATCACACAGTGGATATATGCTACAAAAAGCATGGTTATCCACCTAGATATCAATTCAGAAACAAGCACAGCAATTCTGTTATTCAAATTGACAATGCTGGAGCTCAGTCATATGCAGGAAACAACAGATCTTCTTCTACTGATTTTTCTCAACAGGAAATTTACAGAAATGAGCACAACAATCAAGCACCATTCCCTTTCACAACAGAGCAATATGCTAAACTCTTAGCTATGATTCAACCAACTGGATCAGCAAATACAGCTCCATCAGCACATGTCAACACTTTATCTGCTACCTTTAATCCAGACCACACAGCAGGTACTGTTGTTCATATTTGTTTACATGCTGCAGTTGATTTACATAAAAACTGGATTATTGATACTGGTGCAACAGACCATATAATCTGTTCCACTGAATTATTTGACACATACAAGTCTATTTCTGGTGTGAAAGTTAATCTTCCAAATGGACAGCAAGTTCCAGTCACACATATTGGATCTGTTAAATTGACAGATTCTTGGATACTTTATGATGTGCTCTATGTGCCTGTTTTCAGCTTCAATTTAATTTCAGCCAGCAAACTCACTAATAATCCTCATCTTTGCCTACTTTTCAATTCCTCCCATTGCTACATTCAGGATCTATCCAACTGGAAGATGATTGGACAAGCTGAAAAGAGGAATGGATTGTATCAGTTTCTTTTTCAAGAAAAATCAATCACTTGTAATAATGTTTTTTCTACTAAAATGTTTCATTCTCCAAATCTGTGGCATATGAGATTAGGTCACCTTTCTAGCTCTAGACTGAAAATTCTACATAAGATAGATCCCATTATTTCTTTCTCTCATAATTCTGATGTATGTGATTCTTGTCACTTTTCTAAACAGAAAAGACTATCCTTTCCAGTAAGTGAATCATGTACTAATGCAGTCTTTGATATGATTCATATTGATCTTAGGGGTCCTTGCCAAGGTACTTCAGTTAAAGGTTTTAAATATTTTCTTACTATTGTTGATGATTATAGTAGATATACCTGGGTTTTTCTATTAAAATCTAAAGCTGATTCCAGAATCAATATTCAAAATTTCCATTCCTTTGTTAAAACTCAATTCCAAAAGGACATCAAAATCATTCGTTCTGATAATGGTTTAGAGTTCAACATGACTGATTTCTTTCATCAGCATGGTATTTTGCATCAACAATCATGTGTTTATACTCCTCAACAAAACAGTATTGTTGAAAGGAAGCATCAACACATTCTCAATGTAGCAAGAGCTTTATTTTTTCAATCATCTCTTCCTATTTCTTTGTGGCCAGAATGTATTCTTCATGCAGTTTACATTATCAATAGAACTCCCTCTCCTGTCATTTCCAATAACACTCCTTTTTTCAAACTCTATAACAAACAACCTTCTTTTTCACACATTAGGGTCTTTGGTTGTCTAGCTTTTGCTACTAACACTCATTCTCACAAAACAAAATTTGAAACTAGAGCTTACAAATGTGTTTTCTTAGGATTTCAAACTGGAATCAAAGGTTATAAACTTCTAAATCTTCAGACTAAACAGGTTTTTCTCTCAAGAGATGTACATTTTTATGAAACAATTTTCCCTTTTTCAAAAGAAAAACATACTGATACAACTCTTTCAGCTACTCCTGGTCAGAATTCTTTTATGTTTGATGATTTCCATTCTCATACATCTGATACTCATGTAGCATCACCACCAAACTCACCTTCTATGAATAATCCTTGGTCTTTTCCACCAGCAACTGATATTACTCAACAGACTCTTCAATTCCCAGATTCTGTATTCACTACTAATGATTTTCCTGTCCTTAGAAAATCAACAAGAAATATCAGTTTGCCAACTTATCTCAAGGATTATACTGTTTCATTACCTCCTACAAATGCTTCAAAATTTAGCTCCACCCCACACACCCTAGCCAATGTCATTTCTTATTCCCATTTATCCAAATCCCATCAGTGTTTTACAAACAGTTTGGCTGTTCTTCAAGAACCTGCAACTTACAATGAAGCAATTCAATCTGACTGTTGGAAGCAGGCAATGCAGGCTGAAATAAATGCTCTTAATCATAATCACACATGGGACATTACAGAATTACCAGCCAATAAACATGACATTGGGTGCAAATGGGTGTATAAAAGAAAATATAAGGCTGATGGCTCTGTAGAAAGGTGCAAGGCAAGGTTAGTTGCCAAGGGTTTTACACAGCAGGCTGGCATAGATTTCTTGGACACTTTTTCTCCTGTTGCCAAGATGACAACAATCAGGACTCTACTTGCTTTGTCAGCCATTCATAACTGGCATCTATTCCAACTGGATATCAATAATGCTTTCCTTCATGGGGAGCTACATGAAGATGTGTACATGAAGTTACCACAAGGATTTGAGTCTGCTCATCCAGGTCAGGTTTGCAAGTTAAAAAAAGTCCATTTATATGCTTAAACAAGCCAGCAGGCAATGGAATGCCAAGCTCACTCATGCCTTACTTCAAAAAGGATTCAGTCCTGCTGCTTCTGATCCTTCTTTGTTTGTTAAGCAAACAAACACAAGCTTCATAGCTTTACTGGTATATGTGGATGATGTTATCATTGCCAGTAATGATCTGGTTGCTGTTCAAGAGATAAAAGATTTCCTACATCATCAATTTACCATCAAAGATCTTGGTAAGCTGAAATATTTTCTTGGCTTTGAAGTTGCTAGAACATCAGCTGGAATCAATTTGTGTCAAAGAAAATACACACTTGATTTGCTTACAGAAACAGGCCTCCTTGGTGCAAAACCTGCTCCTACTCCTATGCTGAAAACTTCAAAAATTTCTTCTGCAGACAGTGAGTGTTTGCCAGATAATACTTTGTATAGGAAACTTGTGGGAAAACTACTGTATCTGTGCAATACTAGGCCAGACATATCTTATGCTGTGCAACAGCTTTCCCAGTATCTTGACAAGCCAACTCAGCTTCACTTAGCTGCTGTTTATAGAGTATTGAAGTATCTCAAAGGAGCTCCTGGTAGAGGTATATTCTTGTCAGCAGCCAGCACTGTGCAACTCAAAGGATTCACAGATTCAGATTGGGCTGCTTGTATTGACAGCAGAAAGTCTATATCTGGTCTTTGTATATTTCTTGGATCATCTTTGATTTCTTGGAGATCAAAGAAACAAAGTACTGTTTCTAGATCCAGCTCTGAGGCAGAGTATAGAGCACTTGCTTCTGCTACTTGTGAAATCCAATGGTTACTTTATCTGCTAAAAGACTTGGGGCAGCTTCATTCTCAGCCAGTTCTGGTTTACAGTGATAGTCAATCAGCAATCCAGTTAGCACATAACCCTGTCTATCATGAGAGAACCAAGCATATAGAAATAGACTGTCATCTCATTAGACAGAAGATCAGTGATGGTGTTATTCATTTATTGCCAGTTTCCTCTTCTTCTCAACTGGCAGACTGCTTTACAAAGCCACTATCTCCTCATCTCTTTGATCTTAATATTTCTAAGCTAGGCATGCTTGACATCTTTCATGCCAGCTTACGAGGGGGTAATGCAGTTACTGATCCAAAGCTTCACTCAGCTTCTCCACTGCCAAGTAAGCAATCAGCCAGGTCAGCAATCCAAGTGCCTGCAGCATCTAGCTCGTGTGCCAGCTAATTAAAACAGCACGCTTATTGTGTTGATTAGCTTGCTGTTATCAGCTAACAGAGTTAGTTAGTATTAGTTATGTTAGCAGTTATTTTAACAGAAGATTCTTCTTCTGTTAGGCAGTTTATTTTCTGTTATCTCTGCTTGTCTATAAAAGCAGATTGATAGATCATTTTGTAACTTGATGATTAAGATTCAATAAAATCTTCTCCTTCTTCTTCTTATCTTCTTCTTCTTTCTTTTATTCTTCTCATTAAATATACCATTGGAAAAATCTTTTTTAAATTAATTAGAACGAGTCATTATCTTAACAGTATGGCGTGAAGTGAAGAAATTACAACCACGAGACGTTAGTTAATATTCACAATCATAAATCAACAATAAAATAAAAATTTATACATTATTAAAAAGTAAGTTAAAATATAAATCGATTGAGATATTATGCTAATGTGTAAATAATTTTTTGATGCCAATGGGTAAATTATAAACATTATATGTGGTTGTAATTTTTTATTTCTATGAATTAATGATTTAATAATTAAAAAGATAAAGATACGGAGATCTAATGAATTTTACAGCTAGTGTTTACTAATAGTGAGCTATATGTATAGCTAGTGTTTACTAAAATAAAGCACATGTAGAAATACAATTTTTTTGCCATACACATCCCATTTAGGACATCCTTGATTATGATATAAATTTCATTTTGCCTCTAATATTTATTCATAGTACACAAAATTGAATAAGATATTTTTGCCTCTTATCCTATTTTTCAACAAAGAAATTTTAGTTGAACTTTCTAAATCACACATGTGGTTTGGGTTTCAATTTAGACCCAATTGAAGAGCGCCATATAATACAAATGGCAGTCATGAGGGATGTTGGAAAAGTAAACTAATATCAAAAAATACATAAAATTAATATATACCTATATATTAAATGAGTGGCACATAAATATAAATATCTAAACTAAGAGAACGATATTTAGGGGCGCATATTCGACCGGTTCGGTTCAATTTATTCAAAACAGATTTAATCGGCCTATAAAATGCTTAAAACTAAACCGACCAAAGATTGCATCTTATTTGAAAACAAACCGAGAAAAAATAAATAGAAAATATCTAAACCAAATTAAACTTAATAAGTCGGTAAATCGATTGATTTAGTTAAAACCGACAAAATTATAAAGAATAATTATAAAAAAATTGGCTATGCAATCAGTTTGTTAATAAAACCAAACCGATTATAAACTAAACTTATCACCCAACTGAATTGACCGACCATCATCAGTTCAGTCGGTCGGTATATTTACCTACCCCTACAATATTCCCCTAATGATATTTTGATCTTCATAATTAACTTTTCTATCATTATACTTAAATGTGGTGTTGATATGTATTTTCCAAATAATATTAATATTAAAATAAAAAGCCTTATGGTATTTGACTAGCATGGGCCCCATGATGACCAAAATATAAGAGATTTAGGAAATTAATTAAATAAGGGTACATGTGGAGTCTGAAGTAGACCCCAAATACTAAAGTTTTCGGCTTATGCTAAAACATATAAATGTTTGTTGGACCATTTTGATCAAATTAAAACAATAGATAGGATTAAGTCAACATATGTGAACTTCCTGGATCTAACCTATGCCCGTACACTCACTGCCACTTGCCATTGCCATTAGGACCGAGCAAAAAACCGAACAAACCAAACTCAACCGAAGTTTGTTGTTTGGTCGGTTTACGATGAAAACATTATGGTTCATTTCTAATTTGAAAATTTTGAAGTTTGGTTAACAGTTCGATTTAAGAGGTTGTAAAACGGAAATAACCAAAAAACCAACCGAATAGGACTTTTCCAAAAAAAATTAAAGATTTTTTTGACTTTTAATCTAAATTTTGGAGTTTTTTTTGTTATTTTACCAAAAAAAATATTAAGATGTTTATTTAATTTTTAAAATAAATCCAAACTGAAATTTAAAACCGAAAGAAACCGAACCGACCAAAAATTTCGGTCAAAAAATAGTTTGGTGAAAAAAATTGGCTACTTAAGCCATTTACCTTCCATTATTGATAAAAATAAAATTTAGCTATTAAAATATAAAAAATTAAAAGTTAAAAGCCAGTGGCAAAGCCTCATGAATAATATAACCCCTTAATTTTTTTTTTAAAAATAAATAAAATTATTTTTAATTAGATATTATTTAGCACAAAAATAATATCTCGATACCCTTAAATTCAAAGAATTCTAAATTTACAAGTTTTATATACTAATATTAGTATATTTTATCTTATTTCATTTCAATTTATGGCTACACCGCTATATAAAAACATTATAGAATGTCACATTTTAATATTTATGCTTGATATCATGATTCAAGTTAAAACACAAAAATCAAAATAAATTGTCTCGGTCTGACTTTGTTTTGGTAGGTGATGGATCCAGAATAATGGAAATCAGAATATTATGAACCGAGTCCGGTGATTCGCCCATCGAGGCGAACCTCGAGACTCGCCAAAAAAAGATATATTAAAGACAATTAAGGTCATAAAAATTCTATATGGATTCGCCACAATAAACAGAAGACTGAATCCTATGAGATTCAGTAATCAGATTCGGATATGGATATTCAAAGATCTAAAAAGTTGGATATTAATAATAAAAGAAGATTCTGGAAGACTTAGATCTTTTAAAAGAATAAAGAAATACATTTCTATTCGGAGTCCTACTCCTATTCAAGAAAGATAACCTTATTTAGGAGATCTATTCCTAAATAAACTCCATGACTATTTGAATTCATATGTCAAATAGGAATATCTTTCCTATTTGAACTATACAAGATATTCATTCACTACTACTATATAAAGATGGTGAGATATGCCTAAACACACAGCATATATAAACTATAATAATTTAATATTTTCTTAAACTCAATACTGACTCAATTATAGGAGTGCCCATCGGACGACCACCCATCCGATGAGCAGTCTAACCCTTATATTTTACAAGTCAAAGACTATCAAAGAAGATTCATAACCCGTCACGAAGCTGATCCATCAGTAGTAAATGGAAATATTCAAGATGTACATCAATGTCTTTTACATATATATATATATTTGGGACACTAGTAATCTACAATACTGATTCAAATAAAGCACATAATATAACTTCTGTTCTTAGTTTTTTTCTTTCCTTTTGTTTTCGCTTTATCCACTTGCAATTCCTGTTTCTAAAATCAAATTATGTGTACCAATCACTGTCCACAAGTGCTCTCCAGTTTGGAGAATGACATTTTTGACCTAGTTTCAAGTACTTGCATTTTTTAATACCTTTATTTGTTTAAAGTATATATGTCAAAAATATCCACACCCATTTGCACATAAAATCATTGTGATCTATTTACAAACAAAAGAAAAATACGGTACTACAATTATTGGTTTTATAAAATTTACGAAATGTCTCAAAACAAAGGTTAATTTAAGCTAGATTGATTTACTATAAGTAATGGTTTATATATTATTACTCAATATTTTAAATGTATGAACGATGTATCTTTTGTAAGTAAAAAGTGAAAAATTGAAAACAATAAAAAAATACATGTCAAACCAAACATTCAATGAAATTGGATTATAATTATTAATTACTATTAATCTATTATAAACAGGACAAAATTAAAAATTATTAGGCTCATAAGCACTCAATTGATTTCTTGTTTTTGTGCTATCCTAATTGTTCACTACTAAAGCAGTTAGTCTAATAAAAATTATAATTAAATAATAAAAAAATTGACTAACCTAATATAATCTTGGTTTATGTGTGAACCAGTCTCCTTCCAGGAAATATCAATATCCTTTAATCATTACACAAATATACAGTTTAATTTGAATATGGTGTTAGACTTTTCTTTGTAACAAACAGTACACTGTATATCTTTTAACTTTTTCTGCTAAATTTGCATATAAATAGCCACCATTATTTGGTATTTCAAAGACTAATTTAGCCAAAGACATTAAAAAACAAACAAAAAAAAACTAAGACTGAGTGTGTTATTCTAAAGATCAAGAAACGATAATGGGGAGAGCTCCTTGCTGTGAGAAGATGGGTTTAAAGAAAGGGCCATGGACTCCTCAAGAAGATCAAATCTTGATTTCTCATATTCAAATTTTTGGTCATACTAATTGGCGTGCACTTCCTAAACAAGCTGGTAATTAAACTAAATAAATTCTTCGTAACCCTAACCCTAATTAGAAGAGAGAGAGAGAGAGTGATTAAAACATTTATTTTTTTTGTATATTTCCAAAAATGTATTATCAGTGAATTTAAATATGTTTTTGTGTTCTATAGGTTTGTTAAGATGTGGAAAAAGTTGCAGACTTCGATGGATAAACTACTTGAAGCCAGACATTAAAAGAGGAAATTTTACTCAGGAAGAGGAGGAATCTATCATCAAATTGCATGAAATGCTTGGCAATAGGTATGAATTTTGTTACTATTTGCTTCAATGATCTGATGTTTGCGTGCTAACGCGTACAATAAAAATATCTTGCTCGACGAAAAATTCATTAAATATAACACAAGAACGATATGGTTTCTCTTTTTTCCCAAATTTTATTCCGTGTCATTTGATATATGTTAGACTGGTCATGCTCTAAACGAGCCAAAGATAAATTTGGCAATACTCGGAAAAGTATTGGACTAGATTGACAAATTTTAAAGATTATGGTATATTTATATATAGTAAATGGATAATAGATGTTAATAGATAGATTAAGTTTTTCTTAAACAAATCATAATATTAGAATGTTTTGGACATTAGTTATGGGTTATTTTTCATTTTTAGACTTGAAAGATTCTGTATTTTGGATTCGAGCAAACTATGAAATTAATTAAATAGTAGTGACGACTTGCATGCAGCTAATATAGTTATATACGTCCATAATCAATTTGGGATATAATTGTTATGTATTTCATGCATTGACCTAATTAATTTATCACAACCAAAAATTATGGTTTTAATCCAACATGCTATACTCTAATTCAAGAATATCAAATTCTTTCAAAATGATTCTAAAATAGCTATATAATTGCAGGTGGTCAGCAATTGCTGCGAAATTACCAGGCAGGACAGATAATGAGATAAAGAATGTCTGGCACACCCACTTGAAGAAAAGGCTAAAACGAAGGAATGAGTCCAATAACGTCTCATTATTACCAAAATCAGATAATTCAAATATTTTTACCACTCCAAAACTAATTGAAATTTCACCAATGTCCCCTCAGCCTTCTTCGAGTGACATTTCGACACTGTCGGAAACTTCGATTGTCACCTCGGAAACAAACAGTGCAAGTTTAACCACGAGCGAAAATATGGAATCGTCATCTGATGAGAACATGACTTCATCATTTCCGTTGATTGATGACGAGTTTTGGTCAGAATCAGAATTAATAAGCATGGGGTCAAATTTTTTTGATGAATTACAATTTGATCAGTTTCAAGGAGAAACTATGGAATCGGGCTACTTTGGGAACGATCAAAATATTATTGATAACGAAATGGACTTTTGGTACAATGTTTTTGTTAAATCTGGCGGCATAGGGGAATTACAATAATTTGGAGGAGGAAATGAGTACTTTTTACAATGCAATTTGACCATTAACAAGGAAAAAACTTACAAAAGGTGTAAGTAGTGGGCCAAATTGGTCCAAAAAGAAGAACCATTATCATCCATTGACAAAATCACATAATAAGCAAAATCTTAAAAATCTAATGATGAGAAATGCTTTGATAAAAGCCATAAAGAAGGCATGATTTTTTAGTGAGGAGGGAGATTAAAGATTAGAGATTAAATTAGGGAGGGCATAAATAGATTAGAAGTTCATTCAAATTGTTAGCATTCTTATTCATTGAATGTAAATTCATGAATCTTGTAAATATTGTACCGTATAAATATATTAATTGCAATCAAAATTATGCTTATATAAATTGAGAGAGAGTTTCAATTTTTCTTTCTCTGGAATAAGATCTATTCTTAATCTCTTGTAGTTCTTAGTAAAATTTAGTTTAGTTTTTTACTAAATGAATTAATATATCCAAAACGACAACAAAAATTGACAGTATATCATCAACTAGTCGTAAACCTTGTGTATTTATGCAGAATCAAATTAATATTTATTTAAATAATAAATTTATTCAAACGTATATATAAAAATGTGAAAAAATTCATATCAAAACTAATAAATAAAAATCTACTTTAATATTGATAATAAATTATTTAAAAGTATTGACTATCTCTACTATTATTACTCTTTTAATAATACCTTGTATATTAGATAAAATCAAATAAACTATAACGTTAGGATAATGAAAATTAAATAAACAATTTATATAAAATGTGAACTTGGAAATTTTTTACATTAATTTTATTTTTAAAAATTAATATTCGATAAAATAAATGATTTATAGATATAGGAAGTTAATATATAATAGAACACTTTTATATGTAGAGATTAAAAATTAATATAGATTAGAATACTTATTAAAATAAATATAGTTTAAATAAGTGATTTAAAAGATATTGACCATCTCTAATATTAATAAAATAATAACTTTTATATTTAGTAAAAATCAAATAAATTTAAATATTAAAATAATAAAAATTAAATAAATATTTTATCTAAAATGTGAGCTTGTCAAAATTCTAGATTAATTTTATTTATAAAGATTAATATTCAATAAAATGATTATTTTGTATAAATTATAAGTTAATATATTTTAAAACACTATTATGTGTAGAGATTAGAAGTTAATATAGATTAGATTACTCATTAAAAATAAATATAATTTAAATAAGTGATTTAAAAAATATTGACTATTTTTAATATTAATACTCTTTTAATAATAACTTTTACATTGGATAAAAATTAAATAACTATTTTGTTAAAATATTAAAATTAAATAAATATTTTATATAAAATATGAGTTTTTCAAAATTTCACTTTTTTTAAGGATTGATATCTAATAAAATATATTATAACACTATGATTTGTAAAGATTAGAAATTAATATATATTAGAACTCTCATTAAAATAAATACAATTCAATAAACAATATAAAAAAAAGTTAGTAATATAAAAATATTAAACTAAGTAGTTTAAAAGAATATTTTGTGTATGTAAGGCGATCTGCGAATCAGGCCGTGCATGTATTAGCGCAGTATGCCCGTTCCATGTCAGGTCATCAGGATTGGTTTAGCCAATTTCCTGAATTTCTTACAGCTGTTATCGCTACTGATTTGATCTAATACATTATCGAATTTTTCTTGTCAAAAACAAAAGTAGTTTAAAAGAAGTGGGAACTCATGAGAAGCTCTTTTAGTTCTCTCAATTATATAAGTATATATATTTAGTCCATCAATTTTGTAATTTTTAGCAATTATATTCAAACAATAAATTAAAAAAATGAGAATTCTAATTGATAAAAATAAAATAAATTTTAGTCCTGACTTGTTTTATGATAAATTAGTAAACAATTGGAAAAAAAATTAGAAAATTGTCAATCCAATTTTATCATTTTTTTGATGTTATTAATTTTTTTATGAATTTTTTTATGTTATTATCAAAAAAATTAAAAATTAAACACAAAAAAATCTCTAAATATGTCATAAAAATAACTTAAAATATTGTATCATACCTTATTTTTATCAATTACACCCTTCATTTTTTGTATTTGGTGTTTAGTTTTTATTGACTCAAAACATAAAATTATTAAACCAAATTGTCACAACTTTTTATTCAATAAATAATTATCAATTATGTCACAGTTGTGGATATATTATTTCATTTTATCTTTTTTTTATATTGAAATTATTTAAAATTGTAAGATTATGAGTTTAAATGTTTAATTATATTTCCGTTTTTGCTTGTAATCACAGTACAGAAAAATTAAAATTGATTTTGACTGCATTAATCAAGAGATGAAGTTAACAAGTACATAAATCTGATGTACATCTCGCGGGATAACAAAAAGGGTATATAATTCCAAATGAACAATCAATTATTCATAAGAGCATTTCATACTGTATATTTATTTTCAGTTTATAAATATGTGGTACCACAAAATTTATGAAATACTCTTATTTATGGCGGAGGAATACTAATAGTTAGAAGAGAACAGATATAGATCCATTCCATGATTGTTTTCTTTTTAAAAAAAATCAGTGTAAAGTAGTTTTCTCTGGCTTAATCGGCCAAATTTTGGAATTTTATAGTCCGGCTAGAAAAGGATATCATAGACAGTAGCGGAATCAAAAATTTCGCCCAAATTAAATTTTACCTAACCATTTAGGTAATTTTCCTGGAATCATGGGCTTAATATTTATCTAGCTATAATTTCACTAGTAATTCTACATTTTTTTTCAAAATTGTCAAAAATATTTAAAAATTTCTAAAAAGAATTGATGACAGACCGAGCTAAAATCTACCCAGACTTAAGGTGGTTCCACCCGTTACTATAGATGTTGATGTATTGAATAGCATGAAGAAAATCGTAGAAGGGGGTGATTTCACCTTTTTTTACTTTTGTCTATGAAAAAATGAATTTTCAGAAAGTTCTTGAATGAAAATATAACAGGAAACTGACCTCCAATTGCTACTTGTAAGATCTTAAGATTAAAAAATTTAATCATCTCAGTACTTGCAAAAATTTACGCAAACGATAGACTACCTTGATTTAACCACAACCCGAAAATTGTGAAGTTCCGTTTCGTAGAGAGTTACGAGAGTAATCAAGTTTGTGAAAATAGATGCAATGCGAAAAAGAAAAACCACATCAGTATTATTGACCGAAGAATATCAGATATTCTAAAATGATCTGAAAAGCATAGCAGAGTATTCAAAACATAGTTTCTCAATTGACAATGGTTCATTACTAAGTAAACAACTGCCTTATTCAAGAATGCCTGGCACAAAAGACTTGTTATTAATGCTAGCCTTGGAAATTAAGTCCCGGCATTTACGAGAGACATGAGTGAGCAAGAGCCCTCTCGTCGGAAAGTTCTTCTGCGGACAAATCCAACTTCTTTCTCGAAAAGTCATCAATGTCAAGTCCTGAGCAAACATTTATGAGTAAAGTGGCATAAATTTAAAAAGGTTGTTAGAAATTCAAAATGAATTGGTTATATGACTGCATTACATAAATAAAGCACATAAGGATAAAATCTAGTACTACTCAAGGATCAAATTATAACGAGAGAACAAGTTCTACATGTTATTTTGTACGGAAACTTCTTGAATTTAATGTTTCGGTATTTCATTTCATTGCTGAAAACGCTTTTGAAACTCCAAATCACTATATGTATAGCATTTTCTTATTAGAAAATATTGTTACGCCGTTTTTTGTTTCAGCGTTTCTTTTTTCGTGTTGAGCTATATAGACTGTAGTTATAGCACTACTGCATACGCAACATGTATAGTTACCCGGAACAATTGTCCACTCTCCATTTTTGCAGGTGACGGGGAAAGCATAAATCAGCCCGGCTGGTATACCATATGAGCCGTCAGAGTAGACCCCCATGGAGACCCAAGTGCCCTACAAGTGAAGCCAAAGACAAGAAAATTGGATCCAACAGCTATCTACTCTAAACAATGCTGTTGAACAAATTGAATAAAACCGAACCATACCTCAGGAGTTCCAAGAACCCAATCACGAATGTGATCACAAGAAGCACTAGCAGCCGACAGTGCACTTGAAAGCTTTCGAGCCTTGATGATTGCAGCACCGCGCTGCTGGACTTCAGCGATGAACTCTTTACGCAACCTTCAACCAATAAAGACAATCAAATAAGCATTTCCACAGAATATATTAAATTAACCACACTTGAACAGAAACATAGTTTCTTATATATGATACCATTCATCGTCATTAACAAGCTCTCGTACAGATTTCTCCCCGGACGGAGTTTTGACAGTAGCGTAGTTAACATCAGGGTACTGAGTCGACGAATGATTCCCCCAAATGATCACATTCTTAACATCAGAGACTGGAACGTTCAATCTCTCTGAGATTTGGCCAAGTGCCCTGTTTTGATCTAGCCTAGCTAGGCAACTAATGTTTTTTTCGGACATTGATGGGGCGAATTCCTTTAGAATCAACGCATTAGTATTTACAGGATTAGCAACAACCAGAACCTGTGTGACAGAGGAACAATAAGAAACTATAAACACTTAAACATAAATATACATATTTTTTCTACATTAACTAGAGTGGGAATTAACAAAGAACTAGCTTATATACCTTGCAATCAGAGGCTGCGTGCTTCTCTAAAGCAGAAGCCTGAGACTTATAAATTGCAAGATTTTTAGCCATGACATCTTTCCTCTCCATTCCTTCTTTTCTAGGGAAACCACCAACCATGACTGCAATACTTACTCCGGTGCACGCCTCAACAACATCAGTTGTAGCAACAATGCCTAAAAACAAGTAATCGAACTTTACGGAGGCAGTTTTAGATTAATTGAAATTTCATAGAGAACTTTTCTCTTTCGTTTTTCCAAATTTCGGTAGTCTTTGAATCAACAAATGATTGAATGCCTGATTACCTTTAAGAAGTGGAAAAGCAGCATCAACTAACTCCATTTTGACCCCATTTAAGGAGTCAAGTGCAGGTGGAATATCAAGCATATGGAGTATCACTGGCTGGTCAGGTCCGAGCATCATTCCTCTAGCAATCATTGGCACAAGTGCATATCCAATTTGCCCTATTAACAGAACAAAAATTACATACGAAGTGATGATAATGTGTATAAGCACCGAGCAGCATTCTGCTAAAACCGTGAGTTCAACTCCTCCCACAAGTGCTCGGTTATTAAAGAGAAGTGTTAAAACTGAAAAGGATTATGCATTGACTTACCAGCAGCTCCAGTGACGAGAACACGAACTGGTTCTTTGGCCATTGATGGAAATTGAAGAAGAAGAAGAAATTAAAGTAAGAACACTTAGCTAAAAGAGAAAGAAAACAGGGGAAGTGAGAAGAAGGTGATGGGTTTATAAAAGGAAATGAAATGATATGTCTTGTAGTATTTAAAAAAATCTGACAGAAGGTAGTGGTAGTGGTGACTGGTGAGAGGGGCCATAATAATTGCCTCGTTGTTCTACATTTCATCACATTTTTTGTTTTGTTAATAAACAATAATGGCGTTCTTTCGCATAAAATAATGGAGGCTATTTTGGAAAATGTGGAGGCTAAAAGGCACGTGTAGAACCTCAGGTTAGACTCCAAATGTTATTTTTTTATTCTGCTTCTATTTCTACCAACAACGATTAATCCAAACCGGTACTGAGATGTTGATCGGAGATTAAGTTCGAATTTTAATGGTGACAATGTACAGAGTTTATTCCGTTTGTTAGGCTGTGCTTGGATCTCTCGGATTATAATTTATATACTGCTGCTGAGTATTGAATTTGGATATGGATTTCAAAGTAGCTATAATTACAGGGAACATTTCATAGTGGCAAAAAAAGAGCTAATATTTATCATTTAGCTTTATGGGACTTTAATAATATTTGTGATTTTCTGATTGGGAGCATATTTTAGTCTATGTATTTGTCCACTATTTGATATTGAATCCCTAGACTTTTAAGTGTGAGCTTTAAATCTTTAATTTTTTATTTTCTTAGACATTAATCCATTCATCGCCAAAATAAAATAAATGTACTTCATGCACTATTAGTGCGAGATAATATTTTAATTCTTTTTCATCCTTTAATAGTAAGTCCTACACTAGTTTTTTCGATCTTAGAAACATTTTTAGAGACGGCAAGACTTAGGTGATGTTTGATAACACTGAAAATTAAGTGCTGAAAATTAAGTGTTGAATTTTAAGTGTTGAAAATAATAATTGCTGATTTTGTTAAGTGCTGAACTAAATAAGTCCGTTTGATAACCGCAAGTCAGCAAAAACTGAATATTATTGAAATTACTATATTTACATATAAAACTTTTAAAGATTAACTACTTTAAAAATAAATTATTAAATATAAATAATTTTTAAAATATAAATAAACAATTTTTAAAATTATTATGAATATTACACATATTATAAATAAAAATTATAAATTTTAGTTGCATATGTTGATAATTAGTCTTTAAAAATATGATACTCCACTTTAACTTGAAAATTAGTCCTTAAATAAAATACTAGTTTTTAGAACTCTGAAAAACCGTTTAAATCTGATAATCAATGTTGTGTATTACATCTAAAGTTCAAATAATATTTAAGAGCGGATATATCAAATAAATGACATATAGACTATAAAAACAAAAGTAAAGATAGAAAATATAATATTCATAATAAAAAATATATTAATTTGCAATTTTAAGTGCTGATTAGAGTATAATACGCTCATTGTGATGTTAAAAAATAGTAAAAAAAATTAATATATGTGAGATAAAATATTTTTATTCATGAGTAATATTTAAAAATAATAAGAATATAAAGTTTATTTAATGATAAAACTAATATTTAATAATTTAATGTTTTTAGTAAAAATAATAAGTCAAAATTTTTGACTTATTATTTTAAGTGATTTTTTTGACTTAACTGAATAAATTAAGTTTAACTTTTTTAGGTTATCAAACCAACTTAAAACAATTAAATGCTTGAAACATTAATTTAAGTAATATCTGTAAAATTAAAAGTGTAAAACTCAACTGACAAATGCAAACACAAATATTTGTTATACCTTTCCGTTATAGTTATATAGTTTTACACTACTTGATTGCTATCTCTTCATTAAAATAATGTATACTAATTTAGAGTACACAATAAAATTAATCCATAACCATTAACTTAGAAGTACTACTATAATGATAAATGTTAGGAAAAATTACATAAATGGTGTCTTGACAGTTCTCTTTTTAATTTTTTTAATGGTGTTTCAAATTTTTAAAAGCGTATCAAACAATTTTTTTTTAAGAGTTGACAATATCTAAATTTAATTTGAAGGGACCAATAGTACTGGTGCACATAGAGATGATGAGACATGTAAAATAAATAACCATGTGAAATTATCATAATTGTCCCAACAATTCATCATATAAGAAGTAGCCAACTCAAATTCATTAAAGCCATAAACAAAGTAAAATTCAAAATACAAAGGCTTTATTCAAAACTGTAACTATGCCTCGACGAGGAAAACGTCGATTGAGGCCCACTTGCTACACCATTGATGCACTTACGAGAGACATGAGTAAGCTAGAGCCTTTTCTTCTGAAAGTTCCTCTGCGGTCAAGTCCAATTTCTTCCTTGAAAATTCATCAATGCTGAGCCCTATACCACATAACAATAATAATAACATATACGCGAGCATCGAGGGAACTTGCAGACTAGTTTTGAGCATGTTGATTTCAGAAAAGACTAAATGATTAATTATCTTTATTCAACGTGGCCCTTTGCATTCTTAAAAGTACAATAATTAAATTTAGTTTTGTTACCAAATAAGAAATGAGAAAGTAATTAAAACATAATAGCAATTGCACAAACAAATACTATGTATTATACTGTTATATACCAGGAAAACATAATAAAGAGAAAGCTACTTAAATGAGTTAATAACTGAGTAACTACTTTGTTTGCAGATGGTTACCTTGAACAATTTTCCATTCCCCACTTTGGCATGTGACAGGGAAAGAATAAATCAACCCAGCTGGAACATTGTATGATCCATCGGAGTAAACTCCCATGGAAACCCAAGTGCCCTACAAGTCGAATAACAAATTATATAAAAGATCAGAAAAAATGTAAGCAAACCAAAAGTGAATCTGAAAAGATGAGGCAGTATTGCCAAACCTCAGGAGTTCCAAGAACCCAATCACGAATGTGGTCACAAGCAGAACTGGCAGCTGAGAGTGCACTTGACAACTTTCTAGCTTTGATGATTGCAGCACCACGTTGCTGGACCGTAGAGATGAAACCTCCATGCAACCTTCAATTAATAATAAAAAATTAATACTAGAGCTTCAATATTTTCACAAAACATATCATCCTACTATAACATGGAGAGTATAGTGATTAATACCATTCATCATCATTAACGAGCTCCTTGACAGACTTCTCGCCAGATGGTGTCTTCACTGTCGCATGGTTGACATCAGGGTACTGAGTTGATGAATGATTTCCCCAAATTATGACATTCTTAACATCAGAGACTTGGACATTCAATTTTTCTGAGATTTGACCAAGTGCCCGGTTATGATCCAACCTGGTCAGGCAAGTAATATTTTTCTCAGGGATGGATGGAGCAAATTCCTTTAAAATCAGTGCATTTGTGTTTGCAGGGTTGGCGACAACCAGAACCTGAGATAGAGGAGGCAAGACAAAAGATTAAACCACAATTACTACAATAACGTAAATAAACTGGCAACTGAAAATTTCAAGCATCTAACGCAAAATGTTACTGCTCGTCCTTTTATTAATCACAACATGTGTAAAAAAATGTTTTATCTTCTTAAAGACCATTTTTTACTTGAATTCAGAGTTCAATTTTTCAATTTTTAGCACAATATATTGCAATTACCTTGCAATTAGCAGCAGCGTGCTTCTCAAGTGCAGAAGCCTGTGAATTGTAGATTGAAACATTTTTTGACATGACATCTTTTCTCTCCATTCCTTCTTTCCTGGGGAAACCACCAACCATGACTGCAATGTTCACTCCAGTGCATGCCTCAACAACATCCGTTGTAGCGACAACACCTGACAGAAAATAATATCAGGATTAGATCATATGTCACAATCATACGCAATTGATTCCTTACAGAGCCCAACAATGTTAATCAACCTCTTTTCAGATTTTGTTAAAGGAAATTAGAGTCGGATAGATACCTTTGAGAAGTGGAAAAGCAGCATCCACCAACTCCATCTTAACACCATTCAATGCCTCAGCTGCAGGTGGGATATCAAGCATGTGGAGGATCACAGGTTGGTCAGGACCAAGCATTACTCCCCTAGCAATCATGGGAACAAGGGCATATCCAATTTGTCCTGCAAAATTCATCATCGCACCATTATCATAGTGTTTGGGAAGTGTAAAATGCAAGGATTCAAATGAAGTCAGTTCAATTCTATTTAGTCAAGTGAAGTAGCTGGCAAAAGGGTCAAAATTGTTGGAATTCAACTCTAGTCGAGCATACAAAATACCCAAATTCTAAACCTCTCCTTGTTATCAAACAAACCCACAAGCAAACGGTTGCAATTTTACGTTATAAAAGATCAAAAATTGGAAGAAAACAAAACACTCCATTTAATAAGCTGTGAATTTAAAGTCAACATTCATACAGAATAATAAACTACTAGATTGTGGCGCACAAGCACAATACGATAAGATCAATGTTTCAAAATTATATCCTAAGTAAATCCACAATTACTGATTATTAACATTGTAACCAAAGGGACTCATCAGTCATCACTGTTATAGTGTTATACAGCCAACCAAATCATTTAACATCACTGTTACTTCAGATCGGTAAGCGCCAAGCAAATATAACTCACTCAATTAAACTAATAGAAACTGAAATCAAACTTAAATGTGATCTAATCAATACAAATCACAGACAGTGATCCAGAGTCTAAAATCTAGCCAATCAACATTAGAAATAATAGATCTGAATCGTAAAACAGTGTTAAGTTAACATAAGATCAAAATCAAAGGTTAAACAGACAACAATTAGTAACAGATCTGAGTGTTAAAAACAGTTCAAAAAAATTAAATCATTTTGAAGTACCTGCAGCTCCAGTGACAAGAACGCGAACTGGTTCCTTCGCCATTGATAGAGATCAAAGAAACAACTGATTAAGGATTGGTAATAGCAACTGAGAGTAGATTAGTTTTGATCGGCTTACAAGGAGAGTACGAAGCGACAGTATTTATGTTATGTTGTTGCAGGTAATCCACAAGAAACGACTTCGTTTTAAATAAATTTTTTTTAGTTTTTTTTATAAATGTATATTATCTATTGCCTAAGAGACGTTAGTTTTGGGGATGGAGGGGCCCATGGTATGGAAGCGTGCGTACGTGTGACGCATAGCCGTTGAGATTCGTTTGATGATGCAGATGATGACACGAATCATGCTTGTATAGACATTTAATAGGATGCAAAATTATTATGAGCCAGAATATATTTTAAAATTCACATATTTATCTCTTTTAATAATTTTTAAATTTTATTTTTACTGATAATTTAATTTTTTTGTCTATTTTTTAGTATAAATCAGTTAAACTAAAAAATTAAATAAAAATAATCAAAACAATTATATTTTTAATATATACTGGTAATTTAACAGCTTCAATTTAATTTTTATTATTTTAAAATATTTTAAAACTAAAAAAATATAGTTTTTTTTAAATTTAATTTTTTATTTCAAAATTAAGTGAAAAACAATAAACAAAATATAAACAAAAGAAGTAAATATTATATAAATTGAGTTTATTAAGGCATCAAATTTTAAAAGATTATAATTATACTTTAATTTTGTTTGTGTTTATTAAGGCATTGAATTTTAAAAAATAAATTTAAGAAATAACTTGATATTGACTTTTTTCATTTTAGTCCTTCGATAAAGTTTACTAACACAAATAAATCAATGAATAGAATGATTAAATTGTTAAAAAAAACTGAAAGGTCATATTTTATCAATTATCAAAAAAATGCCATATTTTATTTGATTTTTAAATATAGAAAACAAAAATATGAATGGTAATATATATGAAATTTCTTTATGATAATTTGCTCGGTCCATGGTACTAATCAGTGGCGGAGTTACGGCAAGGCGGAGTCGGTGTCGTAAAGACTTCTGCTACGAAAAAGGTTGTGATGAGAAACCCTTAATTTTTCGTGCTCTTACCACAGTTAAGCGATCTTTTTCAGATAATTCGTCCAATTCAAAGATAGCCTCTTACCACAAACTTCTTGAGAGATGAATAGGATACACCTGCTACGCCTTAATTTGTGAACGTCGGCGCCGATTAGTTTTTAGATTTTTGAAGAAGACGAATTAGTTTTTGACAGTTTCGTCGTCAGGTATAGTTGCATAGTTTTCACATTTCTTAATATCCATTAGGATAACTTTTACTTTTAAGATAGGTTTTTCAAAAATATAAATCAATCTTTTTTATTTTTTTGGGCTCAATTAAACTCTTATGTTTTTAAAATTAAATAATTAAACTCTTATTATTTTAAAATCGAACATATAAATCCTTTTATTTTACTTTTGGGACACTTACCCTCTCAAAGTTTCGATAAATATTTGAAACATTAAAATTATTTTTGAATTTTTTTTCTATATGATTATGAGAGACATGTCAGCTATTAACGAATGTTTTTAATAGTATTGGACGAAATGGGTTATTTGTTCAATTTGAAAATAAAGAGCGTTCAATTATATATAAAAATAAATAAAAAGGTTTATCTGTATTTTTGTGAAAATTATGAGTATTTTTTGTACTTTTTCCCTTTAAGATATTAAAATGAGTCATGGCCCATGAAAGCCCATTAAAAAAAATAAAAAGGGACGATGACAAAAGTACCTAAAATTTTAAAAATATTTACAAAAGTACCTGTAAACTTTTTTTATTTACAAAAATACGACTGATTTAAAATTAATTACAAAAGTATCAAAAAATGAAAATTAATTACAAAAGTACGATTTGTATAATGTCGGTATAATTATGGTATAATTTTGGAATATTAAAACTATAAATCAGATAATTTAAAAATAATATTTGGTTTATTATTGGTATAATTTCAGTATATTTTTGGTATATTTATTATAAATTTTTATATATATTTTCTAGTTGATAACATGTATTTTTTTTTATGTGTATTTTTCACTATAGTTGGTAATGAACTAGAAAATTTGTATACTCTTGGTATACTGATGGTATAATTTTGGTATATTATTAATTTAATTTTCAGTATACGATTTGATGTAATTTTGGTAAATTTTTATTTAATATTAATAAAATCTCAGTATGTATAATGTTGGTATAATTTTGGTACAATGTTGATATAATGTTAGTTTATTAGTATACTAACATTATACCCACAGTATACACCGTATGTTTGATATTATTTTTTATTTTTTTGTACTTTTGTAAATATTATTAATATTTTTGTAAATGAAAAAAGTCAACATATACTTTTATAATTATTTTCATTTTTTTTGGTAAATGGTGTAATTTCCTCAAATAAAAAACCCATAAACAGAAACCAAATAATACTTTTTTTTTGTTTTTTTTTACCGTGGTAGAATCTAATTACGTTAGTAGTTAGTGGTTAGTAGTTAAATTTTCATTTTTAATTCGGCCTTAAACACTGGCCCTACTGAGACTCAAAACCGAGATCTCATGAATGCACTGGAGCGCCTTAACCACTTGGGTTAGGCCTCACTGGCAAACAATACTATTCTCTTATATACTTTGATTTTTATTATAGAATTATAACTTTTGTTTTCCTTATAGAATTATAGCTTAATTACACTAAATTGTATATATTGATTTAACAGTAATAAATGATGAATTTAAACTAAAATAAGTTAGGATTTTATTAATATTAATTAGTAACTTAAACTTATTTATTGATAGTTGACAAATTAATTTATTATTATTAAATAATTTTTTAATCTAGAATTTTTAATTCTTATATATTTTACATAAGTGAATTAGATTATTAATACTCAAAAAATAATATTTAACAAATAATATGAATAAATCGATGTAAATGTAAATAGAATTATTTGAAATGGTTGGATAATTATTTTTTAATTTTTTAAAAGTTACTTAATCTAAAAATTTGAAACAATACACCGTTTCGCAAGAAAAATAATTTCCACCGTCTTCAAACAAGTATCCCAGCTGGTATGTGAAAACGGGTACATGCCGGCAACAACTCCATACTGTAAGTGGAAGTGTTTTTTAATTCTTTTATCTGCAATTTTAAGCTTTTAGTTTTCTTCAACAATTGTTAAAGCATGAGAAATTGTGCATTTAATTACCAGATAGAAAAAGAATTTTCAACTAAAATTGCTTATTTCTTAAACTATATTGCGTAGATTTTCTATATATTTTTTGCACTTCTATTTTCCATTTGATCTCTGTTTATCTTACGAGAAAATTAAAAGATTATCATTTTGCAGGTACGAACCAGAAAACGGCAGGGACAAACGACTACAGTGGAAACGAGGAGAAGAAGAAATGGAAAAAGTGCATAAAAATCCTTAACTCTAGTTTTCAATTTAATATAATTTGTAAATTTTTAATTTAATTGACATGTGAATGACATAATTGACAGTCAAAATTATTAAAGTTTTAATCCGAGATATGAGGTAAACATTAAGGTCATTTTTAAACTTCTTTTCCAAAAAAAAAAAGTTAATGATGCAGGTATTTCACTCTCGCGAGGTGCGATTAGAGGACGGGGGATTTGATACGCTTTGTCAAAGGTTGGAGTTTTTTTGTTCGGTTTTCTTAGAGTTAGCTTTTTTGACACTTTGTGCCAACTTAATGGGGTGAATTGATCCTTTATTGATTTTATAAGAAGCAAATATGAAACTTGTCCATTTTAATTTCCCTCCATTACAGAAAACTAACAGAATAGTCGAATATACTCGAAATGCCTGAACATTAAAGAATTTGAATTCGAATCCATAATTTAAATTACAAAGCCCAAGAGAGCTTCTCATTATTATCAACCCTTTGAAAAAAAAAAAGAATTGACCCTATATGATGACTACTTTAAACAATGGTGAGTACTGAGCTGTACTTAGGTTTACAAGAATTGAAAATATATACAGTAATTTCATTTTCATCTTATGAGTACTGCTAAAGAGTGAAAAAAAACTTATTCACATGGAATAGCAAGACCCTGCAAATCATGTTTAAATCCATACTCTTCTTCAGCCCTCTGAAGCAAATTCTGAAACTCAGGATGATCTAGCCATGATAACGGAATAATTTGTCGGCTTCTATTTTCACCCACGTACACCGCAAAATGACCTTTCGGTACATCATAAGGAAGATCTTGCTGATGATGATGAGGATCAAACCCATTCTTCTTACCAAAGTTTGAACATCTTTTAAGAATTTGCTTTAGAGCTGCTGTTTGAGGACTCGTGTTTGATTTTTTTATAGCCATGATTTGTAGTAGTAGAAGAGAGGAGAGAATTCAAATTGGATGATTGAAATGGAGTTGGCTAGAGAAGTATTTATTGGGGGAAATTTAAGTTAGGTTTAGGGGGTTTAAAACATTGAAGGTTGATGAATTTTGTCCTAATTTTAGTGTTAATAAATTTAACCAAAAAAATTGATGTGTAACTAAAACACTCGCCATATCACAAATCACATGTATTTCGATTCCGGCTATATCCGTTTTTTTCGTTCATATTTCACTAAAGTATCAACCGTTAATCAACGTATTAGAATTCAGTAACTTTAAAAATAAAAATCAATTTTGGATATCCTTATTGGAATTAGAATAAAGTTTAGTCACAACTCACCCTTAATACTCCCTCCGTCCCACTCTAATTGACAAAATATGGAGTTTTTGGTGTCCCATTCTAATTGACAAAACTAACATAACTATAATTTTATTCTTTAATTTTCCATCTTTACCCTCATTTAAAACCATGTCTTTTATGGAAAATGGTGAGTATTTAATGAAAATTTGTCTAATATATACTAATAGCATTAATTAGCTCCATTATCAATAGAAGGGTATATAAATAATTTTCTATGTCATTTATTAACTTGTCTTGGTTATTGAAATATAGTTATTTTGTCAATTAGAGTGGGACGGAGGGAGTATATTTTACCATTGGTTTGGTTTAGGGGTTTGAAACAAAGACATGTGAGTTGTTAGGATTTAGGAATGAGAGCAAATTGAGAAGAATTTTAATAGAAGTAGAGTTTCAAAGCCAATGAGGGTTGTCGCCTCCTTCAAAGACATCAATGATACACTTTCTCTCTTTTCTTTTCCAACTTTTGTCTTAATAGTGTCATTTGGTGGACCTTTTTTGAGTTCTATAGTTGTAAAAAAGTTATTGGGTTTACTAATATGTGTTGTCCCTATTGTGCCTTTTCTTGCATAACATTTTATCCAATCCACCCACGTTTCTTCATTTTCTCATATTAATTAGCGTTAATGTCAAAAAAAATCACGATCTTTATACGTTTTCTCATTTTAATTATGAAGTTTAAATTTTTTCATTTTCATACACGAACTACCATTTTTTCCCGAATTCATACACGGTGCTGAGGTGACACTCATTCATTGGTGTAAAATGACCTCCACCTCAGCGAATTACACCAATAGAGCCGTGACACTTCAGCACCGTGCATGAATTTGAGAAAAAGTGGTAGTTCGTGCATGAAAATGAGAAAATTTAAAGTGCATGATTAAAATGAGAAAACATGTAAAGTTCGTGAATTTTTATAACATTACCCCTATTAATTACTAGTATAAAAAACATTTCTTATCTATTTTGAAATTACCTAATATTTAAATGTATTTATTATAGACCAAAAGTTTGGAAAATATTTAATCTTCATTATCCTTCTTTTATTTGAAATTCTGATTATTTTATTTTAATTTCAAACAATTTTTAAAAAATTCTTCTCTCCCATTTAAATTGATAGACAATTTTTAACAAACAACATTATATTAAATAACACGGATTAGGCGCTCGTAGTGACTAATCTTTTTTATAATCTTTTTGTTTTTTCCTTGACAAACATTGCTTTGATAGATGTTATTATGTAAGTCGAATTCATATATTTAATATTTTTATAGGGTAAAGAAGGATTAAAATGCCGTTATTAGATATCGTAAAATTGATGATATCCACGAAGAATTTAATTGTTTGTACACATGATTTTAGAGCTACTCAATCAGCTATGATAATAAGTGCATTTTCAAGGCATTATTTTACCGCTTTTTGCTGAAATATTTAAGTTATATAGGTGAAATAATTTAAGTTAAAGAAGCTATCATATTTATCATTGTTTTAATTCAATAGTGATTTTGTGTTTTTTGGTCACTTTTATTTATTTTAATATATTTTAATATAATTAATTAATAAGGATATTTAAAAAAATTAATTATTGAATTAATATTGAGTGTTTATAATTTGAAAAACGCCTACCAATTTGATATAAAATAAGTATTAAATATTTCATTAGTGCATTTAGAAAATATAAATACTAATCTTTAAATATTTTCCATCTGAAAAGAGAAACAAAATTAAATTTTTACATAAAAAAATATATAGAATTTTCAACAAAATAGTGGTTTTCGTCTATATTCATAATTAAAATTAAAAGAGGTAACAAAGATTAGAGGAACAAATTTTTTAAGCAAGGAATTAGAAATGATAAATTAGGTTAAGAAAACTTTTTTATGTAATTAATAATAAATAGGCTAATCTCATCATAAAATTCTTGTACTATTAGCTTTTATTTTATTTAGTTCTCAATAAATTTTTATATATAAATAGTCCTTTAACTATTTTATTTGTACTTTATGATCTTTTTGTGGGTGAATAAAAAAAACATTATCGTTCTAATTGCATGAAACGACGACGTTTTACGCTTAAAATGACCACATATATTCAAAATAAATAGTTAGAAAATCGATTACATGTAATAAATTTTCAAGAATCAAATGAAATAAAAGGTAATGGTACAAAAAAATTAGGATGAATTTAGCCTAACAAGTAACCATAATATGATAATATTATTGTTTAAATTTATAATAAATTTAATAATATTCACATATGGCTTTGTAAATAATTGGGATAAACAAGAATGAAAGAAGATAAAAACAAGATACCACATCTTTATTTTCAGTGGCTATAGGGTTTAAAGCTTTTGGATTTTGGCACAAGCCAAAAAAAATCTGAGCCAGTTCGATTAAAGGCAACGGCATAGCTAGAAAATAAGGGGACGAATTATAAAGAAGAAAATTAAAACTGACAATTTCTTCATACGAATTATGTAAAGTTTAAAATTACATCTCCAATCAATTATGATCGGAATATAAGCCAAATCCGTCTGTTCCCACCACTGTGTAAAGGCTATGAAAAAGACGAATAATATACTTATAAAATAAAAATTGGAATTCTCTTAAATTCATTTTAAATTTGAAAGGGTCATGTGCACGATTTACACCGTTCTTCATCATAAAATGAACGGTATAAATTAAAAAAATATAATCTTAACACCATTTATTTCACGATAAACGGTGTAAATCGTAAAATGACCCCTTCCGATCCCTAAAATAGTAGTCCTGCCTGCGTGGCACTAAATAGTCATGCCAAAATTGAGAATAGTAACGATCAATATATGGTCTCCTTTGTTGCTGATGTTGACTTTGGCTATATCCAACAGACAAACTTCTGCTAATTTTTAAATGAATTGTAAATCATTCTTCCAACAAAAATATCTTATAATATGATCAATTAAGATAATTCAGTCATATCGTAATTTGAATTTTCTCTACCGTTATTTAATTCTACATACTTTATATTAAATCATTCAATAAAATTTAAGGTGATTCCTTAAAAAATAAAAATAAGATAGATATCATTAACAAAATCAGAAAAGTGACAAAACCACTCATGATGACCTGACAAGGGAATGTTTTGCGCCAAAACATGCGCTGCTTGATTCGCAGACCGTCTTAAAAACAAAATAAATGTTATAAAACTGCTTTACTAACTCTATGCAATCCTCAACTAAAATTTCAGGATCAAGTAAATTACGATTTCTGATTTCTAAAATTACCTCCAACGCATCAAACTCTATAATCAAATTTGAGCCATCCTTAAGCCAACACAAAACCTCTCTGATCCCCATTACTTTCCAACCTCAATGCTGTAGATTTTCAGTACGTATCATTGTTTGAGAGACAACAAATTGTAATTCTTCATTTAAATAATCTGCTCTTCATAGATAGTTTATTTACGATAGTCAACCAACTCATAAAATCATGTAAGAATTCCAAATTATTTTGCTTTCCTTTTTCTTTCATAATTGGGGAAAAAATATCAACGAAAAGCAGATTATTAAAATTAGAAGAAAATCTCTAAAATAAATAGTAATATATAATACACTTTAACCATTTGAACACATTAAAATTTCATATTATAAATATATAATTAAATTGTTAGATTTAGATATTTTAAAAATCAAACTAAACTGAAATACTTGAAATATTTTAATGAATAAACTAAACCGATTAACGTTTATTTGGTATAAATTATTTTTTGGTCCATTCGGTTAGGTGCGTACTAATGCATGTTTAGAAAATTAGAATGGTATTTTTGTCCAAATAAAATTAATTATAAATATCTTCGAATTATTTGAGTGACAAAGTGATTGTATCTATTTTTTGTACTAAAAAGTTTCAATATCAGATTAATAAAGCCCTAATGGATAATCCCTTGATGTACCTAGTTGCCAAATTTCAGATTCTAACAGCTAAAAGTGTAATGTGGACGTGTACTGGATACAATGTAAAATTCCCAGTTTCTGCCAACAAATTAAATTGTAAAGTATTATCATATGAACAAAGGATTAATTCACCCCTCAATTATTCTTCAAAAATTCACCCCTCAATTTGGAATAAGATATCAGCTAAATCATTCTTAACAGATCGGTAAAAAAAACTCACAACTTTATATTTTGGTCTAATCACCCTAAAATACTCCACTTTTTTAATTTTTTTCGTTTATGCATTCACCTTTTAAAATTTTCAATTATAGCCCATTTGTCAATTTTGTTTTCAGTTGTAGCCATTTGTTTAAAATGAAGTGAAAAAAGAGTATAAATAACCTCTCATATTGTTTCATTTTATAATTTATTATGATAAAGATGAAAATTAGAATAATATGAAGTAATATAGGGAAAGTCTTACCTAGACCCGGTTCATGAAAAATTTATAATATATTTAAATTTTTTTCCATTCCAACTTAGATAAATGGTTATAATTTAAAGTGAAAACTGGAGAAATAGATTAAAGGTGAAGATTTAAAAAAGGTAAAACTATAAATGAAAAATAAAATAACATGGATGGAATTTTTAGAATGATTAACCCGTATATTTTCGTCACTCAATTGTAATTTGAGAAACACCAGTTTTTTGGCTTAATACATAATTAGACCCCTGAATTTGTACCCTTTTACCCATCTAACCTTTAAACTTAACGTGTATCCTATTGAACCTCTGAACTTGTTAAATAATTTTTTTTAACCCCTAATACGGAGATTGGGTCTCAGACGCGCTGACGTGGCAAATGACCTTTGACCGGGCTGCCAGCTCGTTTGCCACATCACCAAATATATAACGCTTAATATATTATTTGACCCCTGAATTTATACTAATTTACCTATTTGACCCCTAAATATTTTGTTTAACCCATTACACCTCTAAACTTATGAAATTATCAATCTTAACCCATGAACTTGAGAGTTTAAAATTTATTTTAATATATATTTAGTTTAATTAATAATTAATAATAAAATATATTATTTTTCCATACTTAAATGATACCGTTTATTTTGTATATATTATCAATTCTAATAAAACTCCAACAAAAAATAGTTATAATTTATTAAATAATTATTTTTACTTAATTAAATATTTATTTTTAGTTATTTTTAGTTATTTTAATTTATTTTTCAACTGACGGGATGAAATTTGAATGATCAGGTGAGACTTGTTAAATAAATACTATATAAAAAATAAAAAAAATAAACTAAAATAACTATTAAATTAAATGAAAATAATTACTATATAAAGTATAACTACTTTTCATTAAAAGTTTATTAGAACTGATAATATATACAAAATAAATGCAAAATAAACGATGTATGTTAAAAAAATATTATATAAAGTATGGAAAATGAATAATTATTTTATATAAAATTATTTTATTAATACTTATTAATTAAATTAAATATATATTAAAAATAAAATAAAAATTAAATTATATTTGAAACATTCAAGTTTAGGGGGTTAAGAAGGATAATATAACAAGTTTAGAGGTCTGATGGGTTGAACAAAAAGTTTAGGGGTCAAATAGATAAATTAGTATAAGTTCAAGGGTCAAACGACGTATTAAACAAATTTATTTTGTCCACCTAAGCTTTGCTTTTCTGCACTGACGCGCCAATTTTTGTTTGAACACACGCGCCAAAGCCATGTGGACGAATAGGGTTAAACGTTTATAAATTATCAAATTCAGGGGTCAAAAAGGATTATTTTAACAAGTTTAGAGGTTCGATAGGTTAACCGTTAAGTTCATAGGTTAGATGGGTAAAAGGGTACAAGTTCAGGGGTTAAACTATGTATTAAGCTCCAGTTTTTTTTATGTTTTTCCCCTTTAGGCATCTTCGCCTCTATCCATTCAATGCATCTTTCTAATTTTTGAGTTTTTTCTTTTTTTATGATACTCGTATATTTTTTATACATTTTTAAATATACAGTAAAAAAGCACCATCTTTCTTTCTCATGATACTCATTTTTTAAATTCACATAAACTTCCTTTCTAAATTATTTTTAGATTAATTATAGTAAACTCAACACATTTATATCAAATTACAATTATATCACGACTTTTAAAAATTATCAATTCCAGTCACCATTTTTTAATTTTTTACAATTATATCATCGTATAACTGACGAAACAACCGGAGAACGATATGACGCGGCATGTCAAATGCCACAATTAATTTTATTATGTTACTAAATTGATTATTTATCTCAAAATATAATTTAGGACTGCATATTTTTATGAGAAAAAAATGCAAAGCATGAAATCATGCTCCAAAATATTAGCGCAAATTATGATTAAATTATTCATGGCATCAGAGTTGTCCCACGCTATTTTCCGGTTGTTATGTCAGCTATAAATCATCAGATTTTTTAACGGTGATATAATTGTAAAAAGTTAAAGCTAGGTAATTGACATTGATTTTTTGTAATACTCGTGATAGAATTGCAAATTAGTGCAAAGATAACGATTCTTTAGATCGAGAATCAAAAAAAAATTATAATATATTTAGATAATTAAATTTTTGGTTTTTTTTTATAATAAAATTCAAACTAAATAAATATACTTGAAATATTTATAATAAATAAACCGAGCCGATTTTTTTTATTTGGCGCAAATTAGTTTTTTGGTTCATTCGGCGAGGTGCATTTTAGAATGGCATTTTTGTCCATATAAAATTAGTTATAAATATTTTCGAATCATTTGAGTGACAAAGTGATAATATCTATTTATTGGACTAAAAAGTCTGAACATCAAATTAATGGATAATCCCTTGATGTAGTAAGTTACCAAATTTCACATTGTGACAGCTTAAAAAGTGTAATGTGGACGGGTCATACCTACTAGGTCAATTTCCTTGAAGACAATTCCAGCATAAAGTTCAATGTAAATTTCTCTAATTTCTGCCATTATTGAAAGAAAACAAAAAGAATTTATAAAGTATTATCAAATGAATAAAGGATTCATTCACCCCCCTCAATTCAGCACAAATATAAAATAAATCATTTTCAACGAAATTGATAAAAAAACCTCAACTTTATATTATTTTTTTTCGTGCAGGTTTTCTTTGTAAACCCTCAAAATGATTATTCATCTCCTTCTCTTTTCGTTTAATGCATCTTTATAATTTTTGGGTTTTCTTCCTTTTCTTATAAAACCATATATTTTTCATCTATTTGTAAATAAATAATAAAGAAAACATCATCTTAGATGATAATTTCTTTGAATCCACGTAAGTTTTCTTTTTAAATTATTTACATATAAAATAATTGTCTTTACACTAAATTGTAATTATATAACGAATATTACAAATTATTAATTTTATTAACTATATCTTTTAATTGCAATTATATACTGTTCAAAAATCCGGCAATTTATGGTTAACGAAACAACTTAAGAATGATATAACACGACGAGTCAAATGTCAGGAGTAATTTGATTATCTTGCTAAGTTGGATAATCCCTTGATGCAATAAGTTGCCAAATTTCAGGCTAAAAAGTGTAATGTGGACGTGTAATACCTACTGGATCAATTTCCTTGAAGACAATTCCAGCACAAAGTGCAATGTAAATTCTCTAATTTCTGCCGACAACTAATTAAATTGTGAATGGATTATCAAAAAACTTGTGTCAATTTATATACTCATCACCAATGGGAATTGGTTCAAGTGGTAAGCGGCTTGATATCGCTTAAGCAAGGTCTCGGATTCGAGTCCTTGTGAATGCAGAAAATTCCCACTGGCAGACTCACCCACCATGTCAGATGCGCGACGCGGGTCGGATCCGGATTAATTAAGGCGAAATCTTGAAAACCGTATGGACTTACCAAAAAAAATATATATATATACCCATTATGTGTTGCTGCTGATACCAAAATGGTAACAATCAAAAATAGAAAGTTAACTACCGAAACATTCAACACTTGGCACCACTCTAATCGCCCAATCTTTGCTGCCATCACACGACTCACTTCTCATGTTCCAAGGCTCACAACATCTTACCTTTATGTTTAGATTTGCTATTTTACAAAAACTTCAACCAATGTTTTATATTGGCCTAATGGATAAGATCATTTGAACTTTAATTTTAATTTTAAGGTTTAAGGTTGTCACTGTCAAATCTTTTTTGACTTTTTACTAAATAATACCAATTTAATAATTTTATTTCAATTTTATCTAAAACAAATTCAAATTAAACTAATTTACCTTAATTTTCAATTGAATTATTATTCTAATTTGTTAGATAGTAAATTTTTTTTTTTTTTAAATTAGGCTAAACCTATCTAGAGGCCCTTATACTATATCATTTTTGTTCAAAAAGCCCTTATGCTATTTTTTTCTTCAGGTCCCTGTACTTGGCAAAATTCCGATTTTCAGGTCCTTTTGAGGGACTAGAGGAACAAAAAAATTGTAAATAGAGGAACTAGAAAAAACTAAAAAAGAACCTGAAAATCAAAAATTATGTAAGTAGAGGGACCTGAAGAATAAAAAAATAGTACAATGACTTTTTAAACAAAAATGATATAGTACAAGGGCCTCCAGTTTAGCCTTAAAATTATAACATTTAACTATTAATTTAAAAAATTATAATTCAAAAATAATATCAAAACTTGATTCTAAATTTTTTATTTTTTAGTATTTAAATCAAAACTAACAAGCTTGGAATTCAAAATAAATGAAAAAGGCAAATAGATATGAGAAAAAAACAAAAACATTCCAAAATAAATTAAATATTACTCAAATAGCTAAAACTCAAATTCTTTACATTCATGACAAAATAAGGAGAAAGTTTACATTTTCTAGTCAACCACTAAATAATAGATACATGACACACTCAAAGTAAAAAAAAAGTCAAGAAAATTCAGTTGTCAAACAGTTATAGAAACGCGTCAAAACGCGTCTGACATGCGTGTCAGAAAAGCGTGCCAGTCACGCATCAGCACGTGTCAGTGTGTTTCAATCTTAGTGGTGCGATTGGAGGAGGAGGGATTTGATACGGTTTGACGAAGGTAGGGTTTTATTTTGTCCATTTTTTTAGAAGTGTTTTTTTTAATATTTTGTGCCAACTTGAGGGGGTGAATTGATCCTTTGTTGATTGTATGAGAAGCAAATATGAAACCTGTCCATTTTAATTTTGCCTCCATTACAGAAAAGCCAGCAGAATACTCTAAAAGACTTGAAATATACTGATCAGACTAAATATTAAAGAATTTGAACTCGAATCCATAATTTAAATTACAGAACCCAAGAGAGCTTCTCATTATTATCAATCCTTTGAAAAAAAATTAAATAATAAAAAATTGACCCTATATGATGACTACTTTAAACAATGGTGATTACTGAGCTATTGAGCTGTACTTAGGTTTACAATAATTGAAAATATATACATTAATTTCATCTTATGAGTGCTGCTAAAGAGCGAAAAAAACCTTCTTCACATGGAATAGCAAGACCCTGCATATCATGTTTAAATCCATACTCTTCTTCAGCCCTCTGAAGCAAATTCTGAAACTCGGGATGACCTAGTCATGATAACGGAACAATCTGTCGGCTTCTATTTTCACCCACGTACACCGCAAAATGACCTTTCGGTACATCATAAGGAAGATCTTGATCATGACGATGAGGATCAAACCCATTCTCCTTACCAAAACTTGAACATCTTTTAAGAATTTGCTTTACAGCAGTTGTTTGATGACTCGTGTTTGATTTTTTTTATAGCCATGGTTTGTAGTAGTGGAAGAGAAAAGAGAATTTAGATTGAATGATTGAAATTGAGTTGGCTAGAGATGTATTTATTGGGAAAATTTTAATGTTAGGTTTGGGGGGGTTTAAAACATTGGAAGTTAATGAATTTTGTTCTAATTTTAGAAAGGGTATTTGTTCGTGTTAGTAAAATATAACCAAAAAAGGTGATGTGTAACCAAAATTCGTTAGATAGTAAAATTTATTTTTTAAAATTATAAAATTTAACTATTAATTTAAAAAGTTATAATTCAAAAATAATATCAAAACTTGATTCTAATGTTTTTATTTTTTAATATTTAAATCAAAACTAACAAGTTTGGAATTCAAAATAAATGAAAAAGACAAATAGATATTGTATGATGTAAAATATTAAAATAATTTATTTAATTGAAAAAATTGAATAGAATAGATTTGAACATTTTAAAAACTTTATGTAAAATTATAAAAAAATCTAAAAAATTGACTTTTTGACACTGTTAGGTGGCCAATCATTTCAGTTGATTTTTTTTTTTGAGGAAACATTTCAGTTGATTTTAAGAAGTCCTAATAATACTAAAACAATTTGTTAAATAGTCAATGTTTAATTATTAATAATTAATCAATTAATTAAAGTTTTAAAATCATTTTTAGTTAATTAAAGAATTATATTTGATTACTGAGTGAATGATTCTTTGCAACTGATTTTGTAAAGTTTCTGTTTTATACTTTTTTAGAACTATTACGTTACTTCGAACATATTTTTTTAACTAAAACATAACTATTAAATAAATCAACATAATTGAAAAATATATTGTAATATTTTTATAATGAGAAAATCTCCTACAATACACTATTTTGTATTTTATTTTTATTTTTATATTATTTTTTAATATTAATTGGTTGTACCTTTTTTTAAACAAAAATATTTTATTTTTATTTTCAAAAATACTTTTTTTTTTCACTTTATAATGATTTATGCTTGTTTTTATAGATTTTTTTAGTGTTTTTTTAGCATAAATATGATGTTTATAGTGTATTTATGGTGTTTTTTCTAATATAACTGGTATTTTTATAATATATCTATGTTGTATATATAGTGTATCTGTAGTGTTTTTATAGTGTATACCATAAAACACTGCAAATACACCATATATTGACTAGAAAAACATCAGAAAAACATAGATACATCAGAAAAACAGAAATACACTCTGGATACACTAAAAATACATTATAACGTAAATACACCATAAGACACTACAAATACACCATAAATCAATTCGTTGTAAATTTTTACATCAATTTAATTCAAAACAATATGATTTTAAAATCATCTTAAAACTCTTTGCCAAACATCTATCTAAACTCTAAACTTAACATTAGACCTATCAGACTTCTGAATTTGTTAAATAATCCTTTTTAACCCATGATTTTGAAAATTTTATAAACGTTCAACTTCTCCTCGTCCACCTAACTTTGGCGTATGTGTTCAAACAAAAATTGGCGCATCAGTGAAGAAAATCAAAGTTTAGGTGGAGAAAATTAAATGTCGTATATACATCATTTGACATATGAAGTTGTACTCATTTACCTATCTGACCCCTAAGTTTTTTGTTCAACCCATCATATGTTTAAACTCGTTAAATTATCATTATTAATCCCTAAATTTGAAAATTTTAAATTTTATTTAAACTTATATTTTATTTTTAATATATATTTAATTTAATTAATAATTATTAGTAAAATATTTATTTCTTTTCCAATCTTTATATTTTTTTAATATATATCGTTTATTTTGTATTTAGTTTGTATACATTATCAATTCTAATAATATTATAATGAAAAATAATTATATCCTAGTTAATAATTATTTTCATTTAATCTAATATTTATTTTAGTTTTTTTTGTTAATTTTAATATATTTTTATATAATATTTATTTTTAGTTTATTAAATATTTATTTTATAATTATCATAGTTTATTTATGTTTATTATCTATTCGTATTAATTTTTTTCAATGATATGAAAACTATATTTAACAATACAATATAATAGTTTTTCTAGCCATTTGAGTTGCTTGTAACCTAGTCGTTCGGATCTCATACCGTCCGTTGTAGTTGTAGATTAAAATATATTAAAATATATATTAAAATATATATTAAAATAAATATTCAATTAAATAAAAATAATACTATTTTTCATTGGAATTTTATTGTAAATGACAATATATACAAAATAAACAATATCATTAAACAAATAGTATATATAACATGGAAAAATATATTTCATTATTAATTATTAAATAAACTAAAAATATATCAAAAGTGAAATGTAAATTAAAATAAATGTAAAACTCTCAATTTCAGGGGTTAAAAAAGATAATTTAACAAGTTTAAAGGTGTGATGGGTTAAATTAAAAGTTTAGGAGTCAGATGGTAAATTAATACAAGTTTAGGAGTCAGATGGTAAATTAATACAAGTTTAAGAGTCAAACGATGTATTAAATCTTATATATTTATTATCTGGCAAACGAGCTGGCAGCTGAGTTAAAGATCTTTCGCCACGTCAGTGCGTTTGAGACTCAATTTCCGTTTCAGGGGTTAAGAAGGATAATTTAACAAGTTCAGAGATTTGATAGATTAAACGTTAAATTTAGATGTTAAATGGATAGAAAATACAAATTCAAGGGTCAAACTTTGTATTAAACCTCTCATAAAACCTAAGAAGACACTTGAACAAAACGCTGTGTAGCAAGCGCCACGCAGCCCACGAAAACAAAAACAACGTAGGTCATGGTAATGTAAACTAGTTCTTAATTTGTGACTTGGATCAAATAATTAATTCACAATTATTTCGATCAATTAAGTACAACCTCTATTTTTAAATCAGTTAAAAATGATATTGGAATATTATAGTCCTTGAACTTATATTTGTTCATATTGTATAATTTATTTTTAATTGACATAAAAATAAAAAATATAATCTTTATCAGATCAAAATAGCTGAGAGTCGGTTATTTTATTCCGAGTCATAAATTCAAGGACCGAGTTGATTTTTTCCTCAAAACAAAATCAATGTAATGCAAACTGCAAAGTTATTTCGCTCCAAAATAAATAGTTCTGCTAGTCAAATTACACACTCTTTAGAGGCCGTTTGGTTCGCCATTAAAAGGGGAATGGGAATGGGTATGAGAATGATTCTCATTGTTTATATTTGTTTTGTCAAATTGTATTAGGAAATGGGAATGTAATTACCCCCTCAATAGGAATCACCTATCCCCCCTTATTCAATGAGAATGGACTTTTGGGAATGAGAATCAAAATTTTACAAAATAATTTAATAATAAATAATAAATTTATAATTATTAAAAAAACTATTTTTGAATATTTATTTTAAAAAATATACTTAAAATAATAAATAAACTTTTTTAATATTTTTTTAATTTTTTTAAATAATTATTTAGAAAAAAATAATTTATTAATTTTTTTTGAAAAATAATTTTTTAATTTTTATAAAAAATTATTTTTTAATTATTTTTATTTTTTTCGAAAATATTTTTTTAACTTTTTTTAAAATATTTTTTTCAAGTAATTAAAATAATTTTTTATTCTTTTTTAAAAATAATTTTTTATTTTTTTTTAAAAATAATTTTTTAATTTTTTCGAAAATAATTTTTTAAATTTTTTTGAAAATAATTTTTTTTTAATTTTTTTTAAAAAAATTATTATTTTTTAAAATATAATAAATAATTTTTTTATTAAACTTTATCTATTCCCATTCTTACACTAATTTTAAACCAAACAAAAAATGAAAACAATCATTCTCATTTCCATTTTTTTTCATTCCAATTCCCATTCCCAACCTTTAACCAAACGACCCCTTAAAATTTTCCGGCGATAAGACATCCCGGCAACCGCACATTATTCTGGTAACTACCTCAACGCTTGCTCTTGAAAATTTAAATTTTGTCACTTGTAGTTTTATTTTACTCAGTCAATTTCCAGATTACTTGTAGTTGTCGTTGTGTTCTAGATTGTAATATCTAATTATTTGTTTTTCTGGGTTGAATCTGGCTAGAATTGCATAAATCCTCTATAATATCCAACTGAAATGCTGGTTATCGTTTGCTCTACATCAAAACGCAGCACCTTGTTCATCCACATTCCACACCCGGACTTTTCTTAATGAACAAGTCATTTGCGAATCAAATCTAAAATCAATCATCTGCAATTTTAAGTTAGGTTTTAATTTACATTGTTCAGTTCTGTGACCTAGCTATCTGTTTGGTTTGGAAATCATGTATAAGTAGATAATGATGAAAAAAATTATGATACAATTTTACTTTCAGTTTAAGAATTTTTTTGGCATGTATGCTTTGATTCTTCTCGTTAGAAACAGAAACTTTAGAGCAAACGGCTGCAAGGTAACCGAAATTAAATTATTCAAGGGTTTACTACTGTGATAAATGTTGAAAATTATTGAGAGTGATTACAATGCTATTTTAGTAGATATAAATTGATTAAGATGATTATTGATATAGATTGTTCTATCAGAGGTGCAGATAATCAATAATGAGCACAATGTTGGCCAATGTACTTTGAAAGCGGATGAAGTCAAGGTTGATGACTGATGAGAGCAGACTAATAGATTTTGCTAGGGTTGTGAAGCGTGTCCATACGACGGGAGGTAGAAGCATTCGAACTGTTAGGTTTGTCACTTTTGTATTTCCTGTTGCTGTCCAATTTTTGAAATCTATTGTTTATTGAATCATCTTTTAATGCTTTAATCGACCTTCTCTGAGATATGCTCTTACCATAATTTTGTTTCTCGGTCAATGGCAATTTAACTCACTATGCCCCAAATTACGTTTATTTATGAAGATATGCTTTTCTCAAATACACTACACTGAGAGCATTATATTATTTTTTATGTTCAGAAAATCTGGGTATTAGAAAGGGTACAACAAATATTTTGTAATCCTGATTGCAATTCTGGTGTTATGATCCAAAATCTCGGTTTATGTGAAGATCCTCTTCCTAATGTTGATCAAAATGTGAAGTTTTGTGGTGATTGCCTTGAAAATCAATAACATTGTCTTTGTTTGGAATGATTCATATGTTTATGCTCTAAATTATATGAGTTGAGTTTATCTATGGGCCATGAACTTGTTTATTTTTAGGGTGATAACCAATATAGAGCAAGTAGTCAAGCTCTGAAATTCGAGAACTTAATGTTCATGCTCTGCTGTCAAGACATCCTCACGTTAACGATTACAAGGCATCAAAGAGAAGTTGAAGTGTGTTAGATAGAATGATAAGGTATGATTTATGATTCCCAGCAATTAATCTACCACTAGAATTAGTTGCTTGATTATTATGTAGTTTGATACCGCTCCAATTTTAGGCTCTCTTATAGAGAGGAAGGCTTGTGGACTAGAAAGTTGCATTGCTATGATTCAATGAAGGAGCATTTTTTCTATTTGGCAGATATCAAATTCAACATGGCTCGTCAAAGGTTAGATACCATCTTCCATTCATGCAATGCTATTCTGTCCCCTGCTGGCTTCTACCATTTTGAAACACTTAGCATCATTATCAAGTTGAGAAAATTACTTAGTTGTGGAGAGCTCACTAAATATTTCGCACTCAATTTTTTGTTTTGGTGTAAACATGAATTTAATGGGAAACTATTCTAGGATTGCTGCTATAGCCTAGTTTCTGTCAATAGAACAGTTCTTCAAGCAAGGATAATATTACACTTACATTAAGCACAATATCTCTGCATCCTTCGATCTTGTGTGTCTCAACTATGAATCTATAGTTCCTTTCTCTCAGGAAAAGTAGAACATAAGAAAATAAGAAAAAATATAAAGAGGGTGAATAAAATCAATGCACAAGCAAACACAATGAAATATATATACATGGATCATAAGTCTTTGATAGAGAAAATACAAATCAAACCAGATAAATCCTCTTTACAAGTTCACACCTTCATTATTAAAGAAGATAAAAATAGATTATTGATGGACTCGCCTTTGTTTCATCTTGGAAACAGGCAAAAAAACCCTTAAAATCTTATGAAGTCCTATTTTTTAGTTTTCACCATCATCCTTTTTTGTTTACTCACTATCACATTATGTATGTCAAAAAATGTTTCGAAGAAAGAAAAAAAAGCAAACAAATATAAGAAGATAAAAACAGCAAATTTGTTTTGGCTAGGTACCTCTAGCCAACATATCTTCAAATTCTGTAGCTGATTTTTCTTTTTGAATCATTATATCTTGGCGAAAGTTGGATATGAATTCCTCAGCTCTGTCATCAACTGGTCGCAGTTGTGGAGATTTCAGAACAACTTCTCTCCATGCATCTTCAATGCTATACAATACTTTCTCCTTCTCTTTCTTCTTTGGATTGTTTTCTTTACTTGGAAAAACCTTTTCAACAACCACCTGCTTTCCTTTACTACTAATGTTACTACTGCTGCTGCTGTTGCTGCTGCTTGTTTCTGCGTATGTAATGATCTTCTTAGCTTGCACTGAGGACTCTGCCTCTAAAGAATAGAGCTGGTCTATGTAAATAGGCGAACAGTTTCTTTGAGCCAGCTGTTTCTTGTCACCATAAAAATTATAATGGTGACTGAAATAGAATGATCTTCTTGCTATGGAACGTTTCTTGAAAAGTTGAAAGAAATGGAGAGAGCAATAAGAAATAATACGGTTAGAGTTGGTCTTGATGACATTGATTGCTTTAGAGAAGTTGAAGTCATGGAGTTTTGACTCAACCGTCTTGCATAAGCGTTTCCATGCCTTCTTTGCAGGCTGAAGCTTCTTTCTTAGGCTTGAATGAGACATTTTTTTTCTCTGTCTCGAGTTTTTTAAATGTATAAATAGATAAAAAAATAGATTTTCAAAGAAGGTTTTGCATGAGGAAACAAATATAGGGTTCGGTTCTTATTGAGCAAGACGGCTAGAAATGACCTTAGGTTTCATTTCATATATACCTGTTATAGCTTTTTTATTGATGGTGATTCAAAAATGTCCATCAATCATAGAGAAAGAGTCAAAGAAGCTGTGCTGGTTTAGGATGGCATTAAAGGCAATTTACTTGTGCCTTTAAGGGAAATTCTTAGTTTAATTAAGCTGGCTTAATTAACTTTCGGTGGTGGATGCAAACTTGGGTCCTAAGTTTTACTCAATTATGAAAGCAATGTCTTTCCATTTTCATCCATTGCAAGGTGGGCTCCAGTTCCATTACAGTAGGAGAGAATGGTTGAGAAATATCACCTACTGGTGATTTGAAATTGAAATGATTGATTAATTACTTGAAACAAAGGGGTTTTGCTTTAGTAAAAGTGATTTTATTTTAATGAAAAGTCCTACTATTGCTCAGTATCAACTACTCTAATTAATCTAAAAACATTATCCAAAGAGTTCCATAAATTATGCATTGACTGTAGGCAATAAATTAGACAGGAAGATATAGTTTATAAATGCAGAATTTGGTAGGCTCTGATTGGTATTAACTGACATAATAAAGAATTCTCCCATTTAGGGACAAGCCACATTTTGACGATGAAAGCTGTTAGTTATTCACTTTTGACTTAAGGATTAAATGTGTTAGTTAAGTATTTTCATATGATCTTTATTTATAATGTTTGTTTTTATCTTTTCAGTATATGTCAATTTTAAGGATACTGTTAATGAAATGTCCATAAAGATGTTATGATGACTAGAAACCAATTAGAATTCTATAAGTGTCTGGTTTAGATATTTCTCCTATATGCAGTCACCTACTATAGTTTGTATTATTCTCCGACAAAGCTAGACTAAGAGAAATGAGTTAAAGGGAAATGGAAATAAATTTGTTAATTAATACAAAAAATTCTATATGAAAGATAAGTGAAAAAGTGTTAGTAATCGATATGTTACAGTGTCATTAACTTGTCTTAAAATATGTGCATCTCTTATTATTTACTCCCTCGGTTCATAACTTTTGTCGCTTTTGATCAAGTTTAATCGAACAACATAAAAAAAAAATATCAGAACTTTGGTCCTTTTTAGTTGGTTAGAACCATCCAGTTACGGGTATACTTTGGTGATTTTTTCTCAATGCTTTTAACAATTCAAGACCCACATTAAAGAGAGTGGCCCAACAAGAGAAAACTTAAGATGTTTAAATTTTCCTTTAGCGAAAAAATTATAACAACAGGAAAGCATCATTTCCTAGGTGACAAAGAAGAACTTTCTCTACTCACTATTGATGCAAAGAACCTCTAACATGTGCTTGCAGCAATTATCAAAACGTGGAGTACCATTTCTAGTACTCTTACCCCAATTTTCAAGACATGTTACATCCATGTGAATATCTAGTGCCTTAATTATTATTGATAAATTATCGAGTATCGGGATAGATAATTAAGGTAGGACTAGATCCTATGAAGTAAAATAAACGTCAAAACAACATTAAGAAGAGATTTGGACGTTCATTCAGCGATCAAACTAATAGAGAAAGGTAAGAGAATAAAAAGAAGAAAATTAAAAGAATGTACTTAGGATTTTATTATATGGTAGCCGTAGGTTATTTATAAGGTCAATGTGACCACTGTTTTTTTTTTCACATGCAATTCAACCATTTAGACCAAAAATTATGTCTAGAATTTAATTTTTGATATATAATTTATTCAACCGGTTGAATATTGAACATGTGACCTCACCGGTTTGACCACCGGTTTGGTAAAATACTGGTCCAAATCCTCTTGTTCGGGTTTATGTGTCCTTTACCGGAGGTTCCTTGCTTGGGTCTTGAGATCTCTTGTTCGGGTTTTTTGTGTTGCTTAGATCTCTAAGTTACTTGCTTGGATTTTGATGTTGTTTGGATTATGATCATGTTTGACTTGCTAGACTTTAAAGTTCTTTTCCCTGGATATATAATTATAAATTGTTAATAATATGACGCTCCTTCCTTTAAATATTTGCTATATGAGGACGGCAAGACATGTACACCCTTTTACAACTTGGAAAGATATTGAACATTTACTTTTCACTTTCTTCATTTTATTTTTTAGTTTAAAATCATAAAAGCAATGGACGCCATTGTCTGTTTAGTCTGCTTTACAGCTTCTCTAGGACCCGTTTAGAACACAAATCTTTTACACCTAATATTAATATATATACTTTTCTCTACTGCTTTCTTTAATTTATATACTTCTAAGACCCCTCTTTTTTATGTTTTTGTTTTACAATTTTTTTTTCTTTCAATTATTCTCTTGATTGAAATTGCATTTTTGGATTGGACGACCTCTGATCTAATGGATTCTTAGATCTAGATGATGTCCACAAATTAGGGTGTGTTAGAACCAACCATGCACAACCAAAAACTATAAGAAACTGAAATCAAATGTCTGATTTTTTGATTTGCTTTATTCTGGTTTGGTTCTATTGTTTTAATAAAAAAGTTAAATAAATCAAACTGATATATTATATGTCTATATAAAATTATAAATTATTTTCTTTTAATTTAAAGTTTATGGTTTCGGGTCTGATGCGTTTTTTTATAGATTCGGACCGAATTGATGGAACCTATGCACAATCCTACATAAGAACTTCTTGTTGTTCATAAGCAGAAAGTGATTGCCAAAGACCCTTATAACGCTTTGGTTGTGTTTGGTTCATGAAATAGAATAGTATGGAATAGAATAGCTATCTCATAAGGAATGGAATAGCCATTCTTTAATTTGTGAGAGGAGTATTTATTTCACAAAATCATGAAATAGCAGTTCCATGGAATAAAATAGCTATTTCATTCCGCATTTATTCCATGATTCAAACATGGCCTTTAGTCCATTGACAAAGACATGGAAAGAATTCATGCTAGATCATGGATTAATATACTAAATAGGTAACAACTATAAGACTTCTGTCTGAAGTAAACAAAATAATGCATTCGCAGTGCAGATTATGTCTCTTCATTTGAATTTCTATTTAAATGAAATTAGGTTATATGAGTTTCAGTTAGATATGGATTTATGTAGGTAGCAGATATTATTGAAGTTTCATTTCTTCCCGCAAGTTAAAAGATACATTCGTAGAACAAAGAGCCACACACATAACTTTTAGGTTCTCATGCCTATTTTGGCTTTTATTTATTTTAACTCTAAAGCCTACGTACTCATTAGTACTTATTACAGTTGCATTGTGGCCTAGTGTAGTACTCTTCAACTTCGAGACCTGGATCCAGGGCTGAGCACTGTAACCTCCTGTCTGTTATCTTTAAGCCTCCTTGCATCATCAATAGAAACTTGGAATGCATTTGCTACCACTTCCTCAGGCATGGACCGGATTGCTGAGACGCGTCCAGCGAGTTGGCTGATTTTAGCATTGTCGTTAGTTTTGAAGGATACCCATTCTAGGCCCCCCTCGCTTGCCTTTGTAATCACTACAAAATTTTGTGGCACTGTCAATATCTGACCCTCTCGAACTTGTCCGTCAAACACTGGGTTTCCGTTCTCATTAACTATCTGAACACGACCTGTTCCTCTGGTGATGTATCTGATGCTGTGAGCATTGATGTTCCAGTGTGGTGTCATTATAGCATTCTGCACAAAATAATCAAGATTTGTGTTTCTTTAATGCCATTCAAATATTTTAAATTTAGTTTGTTTAACAAAAAATATTCATTTTAGCCTCTAAACTTCGGATAAAAGATAAATAGATCCAAATTTGTGGGTTTGGATAAAAACACCCACAATGTGTTAATTTTGGGTTAGTTTACGACCATCAAAAGTGACGTCGGAATGACATCGAATTAGAATGTAAACTGATCCAAAATTGACAAGTTATGAGTTTGTTTAACGAAAACCACGAGTTTTAACTCTTTTTATCTTTTATGCCAAGTTGTTGGGGCAAAATGAACGTTTCTTGTGTTTAAAGTTAGTAATGTCAAATGTGTTTTACTCTGTAGAGGACAGTCTTGTGAATACTGAGTTGAAGGTATCTGAGGATAGGGAGGTTGTGATTGTTGAGAGTTTTGACACGGCCGGCGCGAGGGTTGTAGATATCAGCTCGTAATGGGTCGTTGATGTTGTGTTTCAGCCTGAGTGTGCAGTAAGTTTCCTCTACACCATTAGTTCTAATTCTACCTCCACGGCTCCTCTCTAATTCTCGCATTGCTTGTGCTTCTTGTTCTTCTCGTTCTTCTTCTTGGCTTCTTCGTGGGACTAGCATCTCAAGATCATCCACCACACTCACAATAATGCCTCTGTTATCATTTTCGCCTCTCATTTTTCTTGCAAGATCAGTGTTAATGTTGAAAGCTTCGGCTATCATTCGCTCGTCAATGCCTCGGAAGACATTGCCGGACCTTTCTGTCTGGCCTCTGCTGCTTGGTCCTCTTTCTCTCGGGCTTCTTACTGAACGTTCACCTCTTTGGCTCTGTACTTCTCGTTGAGGGTTACCAGCAAGGAAAAAGTCCTGAAATTACAAATTTATATTTATCAATGTCAAAACATTAACTCTGATAAAAATTCAATTATGGTGTGATTCTTACTCTGTGATTCTGATCAAGTTGGTTATTAGGATTGCTGGTGTCGATGATTTGGACAAGAACAAGAGGGGTTCTGCCACTGTTGTAGATCCATTGAGCTACTCCTTCAGGTAAGGCGATGACATCACCTGAGCGGATTCGACGAACCTTCTGATGCTGATCTCTCTGGCTCTGTTCATGGCCTGCTCTGAACTGGGACTGTGATGATTCTGTTGGTGTCTGGTAAGTCTCAGGACAACCTGGGAATACAGCTCCCTGAATACCATTTCCTGCATTTAGCCATTTAGAAAAAAATTACATCAGTACTAATTTTTGCACAAATGAGAAAAAAATATAGGTAATTGTTACACAAATTATGAATTGTAAGATATTTTGTAATTCTAATATGAGCTTTCAACTTTTGACAATATAAAATACGAACTAATGTTGTACACTTCTAGCAAATGCTGATGTGTACATCACTACATATACTATTCTGGCATTCACATACATTCATATTCTCTTATCAGAAAACTACTCAGTGTTAAATTGTTCAAATTAAAAGTTCGTATTAAAATTGGAATCATAATTTATTTTGCAATTCGCAATAGAATATATGATATACATAAAACACAATGTGAAAGAGAAAACCGAACCTCGGACAACATAAATGAGCTTAGGTCCATTGACATATTGTGGCAACAGTAATCCTTTCTGTTGAATAGTATGGCGCATAGCTACAACACCGGCGCATTGGAACTGTTGATCATTCTCGTCCCAGATTTCTGTCAGACCCGCTTCCGATTGCAACTGGCGAGACGGCTCAACAGCATTGATCCGGTTGAGCTGGCATTCACTCCTTTGCCATCGCTGTTGTCGCTGTTGCCTTTCTTCTCTGCTAACTTGCTGCTCAAGCTGAGCAAAACTGACACTGAAAATGATAAGTAAGCAAAGAGTAACAGAGAGCAAAGAAGAGTAACCCATTGAGCCTGTAACTGTATTACAGTTAATATTTTGAAGTGATGAAGTTGGCAGAGAAATAAGGTTGTATTTATAGAGAGCAAAATAAATGTTGGGGCTGGACGTGGCGAATCGAAGTGGTGAGTTGTCTGTATTGTTTATACATGCTGATTTGTATTTATGTTATGCATGGTTTTTGATACATTTTCTTTCTTCCACATAATAGTTTTGTTTCAGGGTACGTGGTAGTGATCATCTATGAATAAGAATTTAGTTTTGCATTGTTTAACCGATGGTTTCTCATTAAAATATCACATTCATTTGTTTAATTGGTTCTATTTAGATGTGACTATTTGCTATTTGATGAAATAAAATACGGATTGGGATTCTCTAAAGTTCATTTTGAACTTGAGGGGGTCAATGTTCATATCTATACCGTTCATTGTAAAATGAACGGTGTAGATTAATTTGATTAAAATTGTACATTTTTTATCTACACGGTTCATTGTAAAATGAACGGTGTAGATCATAAACATGACCCCCTCAAGTTCAAATGAATTTAAGGGAATTTCAATCCAATAAAATACTCCTACTAGTTTACTATGATTTTTATGGTATTTCATTTTAAAAAAATAACATCAGTCATTTGATCGATTCTTGACAGAGTAAAAATATATATGTGCATGATTGTCAGTTGCAATTTTTGTTAACCAGTTAAATAAATTGATTATTAGTAAAATAGACATTTAGGTAAAAGAAAAAGTTTTAAAATTATTATTCCATCAAAAATTAAACTCGGTTAAATAAAAGATATTTAATTTTATATTAAATTTTGTAATTTTTCTTAAATAATTTTCATAACAAAATTGTTAAAATAATAAAAAAAAAATAGAAAAGTCGCATTTAATTTTGAAGGTGTAAATGATGTAATTTCATTTTTTTTTATCCATTTTCTATTGAGCCGGACTCTCAAAACGCCTAAAATGTAAAATCTCACCCGAAAGTCGCCATAATCAAGAATTTGCCACTATTATCTTTTTTCCTATTTGTCTGCAAAAAATTAATTACAGTAACAAATAAATCGAAAACATGAAATAGCTCACTTCTACTGTAAAAAGTATTAACAGAGGGAAAAAGATTTTGCAGATTATCTTCGGCTAGAAAAACCTAAAGAACCAATTAGCTATGTCAATTTTATTTCTTTTTGTCTTATATAGCGAGCAAGCCAATTAAGGTGCCGTAGATTCAAGCCTCATGACAACTCTTTGTTTTTACTACACTCAGAATGAACTACCAGTTCAGAATTAATATCAGATTTGCATTTAACAATAAATAAATGATAAGAAAACAGACTTATAAATAAATTAAACTATGATTCTATATATATGATCATCATCAACACGTAATACCCTTAAAGAAAATATGTGTAATCAAAGAAATGTACCAAAACTACATGTAATATGCAGACAAATCCACATGCAGAAAAAATCGATAAAACCATTCGCCACATCCCAAATACTGAAACTGAAACTGAAATTTCTTTCACTATAAATAACGATCCCATCAATTACCTTTTCATCATCAAGAATTAGCCTCTATAGTCTCTAATGGCTTACTCATATCTGCTCTCTCTTGGTCTTTGTGTTCTTGTTCTTCTTCACAGCTCTGTAGCACAGATAGAGCAGGTAACTTCACGCCCCAGCGGACAAGAGAAGTCGCAGCGGCAACAAAGATGGCAAAGGGATGAGTGCCAGCTCAACCGCATTAATGCTGTTGAGCCTTCTCGCAGGTTCCAATCAGAAGCTGGTCTGACTGAAATCTGGGATGAGAACGACCAACAGTTCCAATGCGTTGGTGTTGTAGCTATGCGCCATACTATTCAGCAGAAAGGCCTTTTGTTACCACAATACGTCAATGGACCTAAGCTCATCTATGTCGTCCGAGGTATGCCATGTTTCTTTAATTACTCTTTCATCTTGTGTTTACATTTTCATTAATATGAGAAAAGAATATAAAATTAAGATCATTGCACTTCTATTATACGTACATAACAATGCAGGTAGAGGAATTCAGGGAGCTGTAATCCCCGGTTGTCCTGAGACATACCAGTCACCATCACAGTCGCAATTTACTGCCGGTGCAGCACATGAGAGTCAGAGAGACCAGCATCAGAAGGTCCGTCAAATCCGAGAGGGTGATGTCATCGCATTGCCTGCCGGAGTAGCTCAATGGATTTATAACAATGGCCGATCCCCTCTTGTTCTTGTCCAAATCATCGACACCAGCAATCCTGCCAACCAACTTGATCAGAATCACAGAGTAAGAATCACATCATAATTAAATTTTTTTCAGAATTCAGAATAATGTTTTGACATTGATATAAAAATGAAAGTTCAGGACTTTTTCCTTGCTGGTAACCCTCAACGAGAAGTACAGAGCCAAAGAGGTGAACGTTCCCTAAGAAGCCAGAGAGAAAGAGGGCCAGGCAGCAGAGGAAGCCAGACAGATAGATCTGGAAATGTCTTCAGAGGCATCGATGAGCGAATGATAGCCGAAGCTTTCAATATCAACACTGACCTTGCAAGAAAGATGAGAGGTGAAAATGATAACAGAGGCATTATTGTGAGTGTGGTGGATGATCTTGAGATGCTAATCCCGCGAAGAAGCCAAGAAGAAGAACGACAAGAACAAGAAGCAGAAGCACAGCGACAATTAGAGAGGAGCCATGGAGGTAGAACTAGAACTAATGGTGTAGAAGAAACATTTTGCACAGCCAGGCTGAGACATAACATCAACAATCCATCAGAAAGTGATATCTTCAACCCACGCGGCGGCCGTGTCAAAAATATCAATAGTCATGACCTCCCCATCCTCAGATCCCTCAGACTCAGTATTCAGAAAGCTGTTCTCTATAGTGTAAGTCTTTCAAATTTATATATAAATAAGTCAAAGAAGTTTAATTTTGTCATTGATGTAATTACATTGATCAATTTTGTATGCAGAACGCGATAATGACACCACACTGGAACATCAATGCCCATAGCATACGATACTTTACCAGAGGAAGCGGTCGTGTTCAGATTGTGAATGAAAATGGAAATTCAGTGTTTGACGGACAGGTTAAAAGGGATCAAATGTTGACAGTTCCACAGAATTTTGTCGTAATTACAAAGGCAAACAGTGAAGGTTTAGAATGGGTATCATTCAAGACTAATGACAGAGCTAAAATCAGCCAACTCGCAGGACGAGTCTCTGCAATCAGGTCTATGCCAGAGGAAGTATTAGCAAATGCATTCCAGGTCTCCATTGATGATGCCAGGAGGCTTAAGGACAACAGACAGGAAATCACAGTGCTTAGTCCTGGATCTAGGTCACGACAATAAACGAATGATCTAATTACGGTGCGATTTTGCAATAAAGTAGAATAACAAGTGGCTATGTAGTCATTAGAACAAAAATAAAGCCCAAGTGGGAGTGGACAAGTATACAGTTCTTGTAAGCTTGTACTATTTTGCACACAAGAATGAAAGTTTATCAAGCTTCATGCTGAAAAATTTCAATAAGCAGTGTTTACTTTTATATTTTGGCCTCAACCATCAATCTAGTTAAAATAATCTTTGTTTCTTTTTATCATAAATTATTCCTTAAATAGACACTATTGCTAAGAAGATAACAGATTAACATTCCACATAATATTATTAGAAAAAAATCACTCTCAAATTCAAGAACCTGAATATGTTTCTGCTGTTTTGCGTGCAAATCAGTCTGCAGATTTAATTGTCAATAATAGTAGCATCAAAGATCAAAGTACCAGTCTGGTCCAGAAATACAAATTGTACCAGTCAACAATAGTAGCTATTTCAAACAATAATTTCCGTACCTATTATTTCTGTTATAGTAAATCAGCAACATATTCATCTGCAAACTCCATTTTACCAGCATCGATAAATAAGCATGCAACTGCAGAAGACGAAGAAAAGAGTTTGCACATTATCTTAGAAAAACTAGAAGGTATATTCGACATCTCATTTTTAGTTCCTTTTGTCTTTATAGCAGGCAAAGACAAATTTAAGAAAGTGTAAATTTCAACCCTTAAACAACAAGAAAACTTTATGTTTTTACTACATTCGGAAAGAAGTGATAGTTTTGAATGAATGTCAAATTGACCTTTAACAATTTATAATTTGATAAGCTCATAAATAAATTAAGCTATGATTTTCTGGGACAACCAACAATTACAAGTAACTAGATTCCATATATTACTACCATTGACATGTAATACCCTTAAGGAGCCATAGAGTTTTTGAAATTCATGGATTTAATAAAATCGATGAAATTTAAATTCATGGTATGTGAAATCCAAAATTTGAAGATTACATGGATTGAATATAAAATTAATGGAATTTTTAGAAATAATAACATATTTTTAATCCATACATGTATAAAAAATGATGGATTTCAACTTTTTCATATCTAGGTGGTAAGAATTTTGGAGGATGGTGCGTTTTGGAGGATGGTGTATTTTCAAAATCCATGGACTCTCAACATTTCTTTATCATGCCAAACAATTAATTTTGTTAAATTATGAAATCGATGGATTAATCCCTCAATTCAAATAGCGCTTAAAGAAAACTACGTGTAAGTAAGGAAATGCATCAAAGCTACATGCAATATGAAGACAAACCCGCATGCAATATAAAGACAAATGCACATGCAGAAACAATTGATAGAACCATTCGCCACATCCCAAATACTGAAACATAAGCTGAAATTTCTTACGCTATAAATAACGATCCCATCAATTACCTTTTCATCATCATATTGCAGCCTCTGAAGTCTCTCATGGCTTACTCATATTTGCTCTCTCTTGGCCTTTGCGTTCTTGTTCTTCTTCACAATTCTGTTGCACAGATAGAGCAGGTAACTTCACGCCCTAGCGGACAAGAGAAGTCACAGCGACAACAAAGATGGCAGCGGGATGAGTGCCAGCTCAATCGCATTAATGCTGTCGAGCCTTCTCGCAGGTTTCAATCAGAGGCTGGTCTGACTGAAATCTGGGATGAGAATGATCAACAGTTCCAATGTGTTGGTATTGTAGCTATGCGCCATACTATTCAAGCGAAAGGCCTATTGTTACCACAATACGTCAATGGACCTAAGCTCATTTATGTCGTCCAAGGCATATCTTTCTTTACTCTATGATCTTGTGTTTGTATTTTCTTTAATATGAGCAAAGAATATAAAATTAAAATCATTGCATTTCTATTATACATTAAACTGCAGGTAGAGGAATTCAGGGAGCTGTAATCCCTGGCTGTCCTGAGACATACCAGTCACCGTCAGAGTCTCAGTTTACTGCCGGCGCAGGACAGAGCCAGAGAGACCAGCATCAGAAGGTCCGTCAAATCCGAGAGGGTGATGTCATTGCCTTGCCTGCCGGAGTAGCTCAATGGATTTATAACAATGGTCGATCCCCTCTTGTTCTTGTCCAAATTATCGACACCAGCAATCCTGCCAACCAACTTGATCAGAATCACAGAGTAAGATTCACATAATAATAATAATTGAATTTCAACAAAATTATGTTTTGACATTGATATATATATGATTTCAGGACTTTTTCCTTGCCGGTAACCCTCAACGAGAAGTACAAAGCCAAAGAGGTGAACGTTCTCTAAGAAGTCAGAGAGAAAGAGAGCCAGGCAGCAGAGGAAGCCAGACAGATAGATCAGGAAATATCTTCAGAGGCATTGACGAGCAAATGATAGCCGAAGCTTTCAACATCAACACTGATCTTGCAAGAAAGATGAGAGGTGAAAATGATAACAGAGGCATTATTGTTAGTGTGGTGGATGATCTTGAGATGCTAATCCCACGAAGAAGCCAAGAAGAAGAACGACAAGAACAAGAAGCAGAAGCACAGCGACAATTAGAGAGGAGCCGTGGAGGTAGAACTAGAACTAATGGAGTAGAAGAAACATTTTGCACAGCTAGGCTGAGACATAATATTAACAATCCATCACAAACTGATATCTTCAACCCACGTGGCGGTCGTGTCACCAATGCAAACAGTCACAACCTCCCCATCCTCAGATCCCTCAGACTCAGTATTCAGAAAGCTGTCCTCTATAGTGTAAGCCTTTAAAACTAAATATAGATATAAATCATGGAAGTATAATTTAGTTAATCATGATGCAATTACATTGATCACTTTGTATGCAGAACGCGATAATGACACCACACTGGAACATCAATGCCTATAGCATTCGATACTTTACCAGAGGAAGCGGTCGTGTTCAGATTGTGAATGAAAATGGGAATTCCGTGTTTGACGGACAGGTTAAAAGGGATCAAATGTTGACAGTTCCACAGAATTTTGTAGTAATTACAAAGGCAAACATTGAAGGTCTAGAATGGGTATCATTCAAGACTAATGACAGAGCTCAAATCAGCCAACTCGCAGGCCGAGTCTCAGCAATCCGTTCCATGCCAGAGGAAGTATTAGCAAATGCATTCCAGGTCTCCATCGACGATGCCAGGAGGCTTAAGGACAACAGACAAGAAATCACAGTGCTTAGTCCTGGATCTAGATCTAGGTCACGACAATGAAAAAACTAGCTAATTACGCGTAATTTTGAAATAAAGTTCCTGTAGACTTGTACCAGGAGAATCAAAGTTTATCAAGCTTTGTGCTGAAGATAATAAGCAATGTTTACTTTTCAATTTTGGCCTCAAACCTATCATCTACCAATCTAGTTTTAATTAATCCTCTTATGATAATTTTCATCATAATTCCTTAATAGACGAAATTGCTAAGAAGACTACAGATTAACAGTTCACATATTATAATTCGAACATAAAATTAAACTCAAATTCAAGAATCTAATTATGTAAACTCTACTGTTTTGCATGCAAATCAGTCTAATTTTCAATTGTCAGTTATAGCAGCATGAAATTAGCTAAGTCAAACAGTAATTTCAGTACCTATTAGTTCTGTGATAGTCAATCATCAACAGATTCATCTGCAAATTCCGTTTCTCCCGACACCGGTAAATAAGCGTGCAACTGAAAATGAAGGAGTTACAATGGACCTGAAAAAAAATTATTCAGAGTTAAATCACGCCGCTTCTTCAACGACAAAGAAACAGAGCAATAGTAGACGATTCAGCGAAGAATTTGGTGAATAGTTATTTGTTCGTTAATTGATGAGCAGTTTAATTGTATTATTAATGGAAGATCTGAGAAAGATTACCAGTAATGGAAACAATTTGGTACTTCATTAAGACGATGAGAGTCGCCGTTCACGGCGGTGGTAGTCATGAAGCGGGAGAGGGGAGGTTGAGGAGATGACTAGGCGTCAATATAATGTCCTTGCTATACTTTATGTCTGACTAGGCATCCCTGTTGGCATCATTTTATATTGACCACTTGCTTTTAACGCTTATAATATACACGAGCTAAAAAAATCCTAGCCGCACAGCATCCTCTCCCAACAAAAAAAAAACAAATCCTAAGCTTCTTGTTTTCCCCGGAAAACCCTAAGCTTGGCTTTTTGATCGGCGGTGGTCTCGTTCTTCTTTAGTTTAGTTTTTATTTATATATTTTATATATAATCGTTGTTTTTTTGCTATTTTATGTTTTTATATATGGTTGTTCTTATCTCTCCTTTTTATGGAGTTTATATTTTCCTCTATGAAAATTTTATATTGCCCTTTATGAGATTTGATGTTTCCTTTGTGAATCTTCTATTGCGGTGCAATATTTGAATCGTTTATGATGTAATTTTTATTTTTAGGTTTTCAATTGAATTCATTCAAATATATAATCCAGTTGAACAATTTAGATTGAAACTGTCAGAGCTGTAGATTGTATTTTGATAAAGTGCACTTTGAATTTAATGCCCAATTGACGAAATCCAGATCAGTTGCGTCCAGAAGACATTGTGATGCTTTATCAATAATATGCAATTTTCGATTTCATATTGCTATCATCGAGAATTCTTATCTTGTAGATTTGTGCAAGAGGATTGCAGCTTTTGTTATTTAATTGTCTTTTAATGTATTCGCAAGAAGCTATATGCTTGAATTGTAATACTTTTTCTAGTGCTGTAATAAAATCCTACATTTCTTCTAAAAAAAAATATATACACGAGCTAGATAACTGTCAAGTGGAGTACCATTAGAAATAACAAGAGCAAATTACTATGATGAGCTCCTTCTATTTATTATTATTCACATTTTGATATTTATTGTTTAAAAATCAAACAATTTAATAATTTACTTTAAATTTTTCAAACAATTATAATTTTTTGTTAATTTAGATATTAAATTGTTAACAGAACTAAAAATGAGATATCAAATTGTTTATAAATGAAATATGAAATTGTAAATATAATTAAAAATGATATATCAAATCGTTCATATAATTGAAAGTAAAAATTAAATTACTGACAAAATTAAAATAAGGCCCTAATTGTTAAAAAAAATGAAAGTGAGATACAAAATCATTTGACTATCAAACAATAGACGCTTAGAATAATTTTCTCAACAATTAAACTACAATAATGGGATTTTTAATTGAAGCAATTAGTGAATCTATTAATGATTACAATTTCTAACAGAACTGTAAATTAACACTATAAATATAATTATTTTTTAACTTTCACTAGTCATGCTATTGGATTTTTCATTTTTGATAATTGGAGAAGGGAGAGTGCTTGTGGAAGGAAATGAACGCACGACTTTGTATCTAACGCTTATACCATTGGAATAGTTATACTTATTTGCAACAAATTACTTGCGGTTATCTCATCGACAAAAAATAATTAAATTCATTTGATAATTATATGCCAAACTATGTATAAATTGTAGTATATAGTAATTCAATAAATTTTTATATGTGCCTAATATCTAAAAAGAAAAGGAACTAGATAAACCAAATGAATTTTTTCTATTATAAAAGTAAATTAAATATTATCAGTAAAATGAAAAAAATTACTTACATTAATCTAATTTTTAATGTACAATTATAAATTATTCTTTAATTACGTGACACCTGAAATCATTAACACTTATTAATAAATTAATAAAGTGCAATTTATAAAAAATAGGCCTAATGTCTTAAAAAAATTCCGACCTTTTAGCCCCTTTTCAATCATACCCTGACGTTGAAAATTTGTCAATTTTACCCTATTTTGCATTTTTGTGTTTCAATTGTACCCTGAAAAATTAAATTAACGTCTTTTGCGTTTGGAAATTTGTTTAAAACATTCTCCATGTCTCGCATATATTAATTGTATATTTTTAAAATTTATTTAAATTTAGTTAAATTAATTAAGAATTTAAATTAGTGTTAATTTGATTATGGTTTTTAGTTAGTTTTTAAAAATAAAGGACTTATTTGTACTTTTTTGAATAAAAAAGAATTTAATTTCATGTTTAGACTTAATTAATTGAATGATTTCATCATTTAAGTAGAAAAATTAATAAAAATTAAAATATTGGGGAACAATTGAAAACGGAAAATTCAAAAGTGGGTAAAATTGACAAATTTTCAACGTCGGGGTGGAATCGAAAAAAAAATTTAAAGGTGAGGGATTTTTGAGTGATTAGGCCTAAAAAATACTAGTACTTATTGATTGATGAATAAAATTCACGTAATAATTTTTCCACTTAAATAATAAGGATAAACACAATCCACATAAATTTGAAAATGTTTTAAGTAATCGTTTGTGACCATGAGCTGTAAGTTTAGTATACTGAAGAAGTTATTTTTAAAACTGTACATAAATCACACTCAACTCAATGGACATCTAACAAAAGAAACAGCACTGATCTATTTTACATCTGTTGGAGAGCAGGTGTTAAACCATGGACTCTGTGGCTACATGCATGCAAGACAAGAAACCAGACAAGCTCATAAATTAATGAACACATCCAATAAATCCATCCTTACGCATAACCTCATATTTTTACCACAGTTTATATAAGCAACAGCTGCATATATTTGCAAATCAATGACACATAACACTGCAAAAACGATATGTGTAAGTAAAAGATGAATCAAAGCTAGTTAGACAAACTTACATGCAGAAAAAATCACACACAACTCGCCACGTCCCAAACATGGAACCCTATAAATACCAACCCATCTCAGTCCCATTTCCATCACCAGATTAGCTTCTTCCCATTAAACAAACACAATGGCTAATCACTCTTCTTTGCTTTCTCTTAGCATTTGCGTTCTTGTTCTTTTCCATGGCTCTGTTGCACAAATAGAGCAGGTTACTTCCCGAGGATCACAGGGAGAGTCGCAGCGACAGCAGAGGTGGCAACGCGATGAGTGCCAGCTCAACCGGATTAATGCTGTTGAGCCTTCTCGCAGCTTCAACTCAGAAGCTGGTCAGACAGAAATCTGGGACGAGAATGATCAACAGTTCCAGTGCGTTGGTGTTGTAGCCATGCGCCATACTATTCAGCAGAAAGGCCTTTTGTTGCCACAATATGTCAATGGCCCTAAGCTCATTTATGTCGTACAAGGCAAGTCATTTAATCAGAATTAGAGTTAAGTCTTACCCTAATAAAACTGTCAATTTGTGACTATCAAAATTTTTATATGTTGGATGCGCAGGTAATGGTATTCAGGGAGCTGTGATTCCAGGCTGTGCGGAGACATACCAATCACCATCAGAGTCACAATTTACAGGAAGACAAGGTGAGAGCCAGCGCGACCAGCATCAGAAGGTTCGTCAAATCCGACAAGGAGATGTCATTTCCCTACCTGCCGGAGTTGCTCAATGGATTTATAACAATGGTCGTAACCCTCTTGTTCTTGTCCAAATCATTGACACCAGCAATCCTGCCAATCAGCTCGATCAGAATCACAGAGTAAGATTAATCAATCTCATAATTAATTATACTCCATCAGAATCAGTTATTAATAATTGGTCATGTATTAGGACTTTTTCCTTGCCGGTAATCCTCAACAAGAAGTACAGAGCCTGAGAGGTGAATCTTCCCTGAGAGGCCGCGAAGGAAGAGGAAGCAGCAGGAGAGGAGAAAGCCGAAGATCCAGCAACGTCTTCTCAGGATTAGACGAGCGTATTATATCTGAAGCTTTCAACATCGACTCCAACCTCGCAAGAAAGCTGAGAGGTGAAAACGATAACAGAGGCATCATTGTGAGCGTCGAGCATGATCTTGAGATGCTAGCACCTCCAAGAAGCCAAGAAGAAGAACAACAACAACAGAGAGAAGAAGCACAGAGACAGTTGGAGAGAAGCCGTGGAAGCAGCCGACGGTTGTTTAATGGCGTAGAAGAAACTTTCTGCACAGCCAGGATGAGACACAATCTTGATAACCCATCAGAATCTGACATCTTTAACCCCCGCGCCGGCCGTGTTACCAATGTCAACAGTCACAACCTCCCCATCCTCAGATTCCTCCGACTCAGCATTCAGAAAGCTGTTCTTTACTCCGTAAGTCCTAAAAACTAAAATGTCTTAAAACTAAATAGTAATGAGTTTCTCATGGAAATCAATCTTGAAAATTTCCTGACAAATTTGTGCAGAATGCTATAATGACACCACACTGGAACATGAACGCCCACAGCATCCGGTACATAACCAGAGGAAGTGGTCGAGTTCAGATCGTGAACGAAAATGGAAACTCGGTGTTCGACGGACAGGTTCAAAGGGGTCAAATGTTGACAGTTCCTCAGAACTTTGTTGTTATAACAAAGGCAAGCAATGAAGGTCTAGAATGGGTGTCATTCAAGACTAATGACCAAGCTAAAATCAGCCAACTGGCAGGACGCGTGTCGGCAATCAGGTCGATGCCAGAGGAAGTGTTGGCAAACGCATTCCAGGTTTCAGTTGAGGAAGCAAGGAGGCTTAAGGATAACAGGCAGGAAGTTACAGTGCTTAGCCCTGGATCTAGGTCCAGAGTCTGAAAAAGTGCTTACAACTGTATAATGTAATAATAATATCAGTAAGGAATAAGCCTTAAGTGGGCATTTGTATCTCATAAATTTGTGTTGTGCATAAACCTATGTAACATTTTATGTGGTACAAAATAAAAGTTATCAAGCTTTGAGTTAATGAAAAGTCACTACCAGCTCTTGTTTATGCATTTGCCTCTTCTTTTGTATAAAAAAAAACTCACTATAAGAACTCAAAGGCTGAAGTGAGTCGGTATGAAGTGAGTTGGTATGGAGCTCTCCTGTCATAAATGAAGTTGCGGGTTCGAACCGTATTTCTGTATAACCCCGTTTAAAACTTGGGGCCAGAAGAGTTCTACAAGGGACTTATCCGGTTCGAGTTTGAATTAGTCTAAATATGAAAGGTTTAAAGTTGTCTTTTCATAGTTGAAATCCGTTTAGGACACTTCATGGTCAACAACAAAAAAAATCACTACGAGCCGTGTGATTTGAATTCAAAATGTAATATTTATATATATTTTATAATAAAATAAAAATAAATATATAAAATAAAGCTAAATGATTCATAATAATATAAGTCATTATTATGATTTCCTGCACTTCTGCTTGCTAACGAAAATGAAAAAAAAAATAATTTTATCTAAAATAAGTTAATAAAAATATTTTTATGAAAATAACTTCAATAGTTATATTTGTTTATTTTACGAGTCATGACAATTCTATCAAAATAGTGAATAAAGAATATTAAAAAATAAACTAATAAAAGAAAATATATTTTATTCTTTTAATTATTTTATAATTAATTGTTTTATTATTAAAAAAATCTATTTAATTTTATAAAGTTTATATGGCTATTTTTTTTTTGAATGGATTATATGGCTATTATAAAATTAATATTATCACTATAATATGCTATACAACTTAACTCATCAAATAAGAACTAATTTATAGGAAAAATAAAATAAAATATTAAATTTCATTATTTTAATTAATGAATTTTCATATTTGATTGTTAAGTGCTCCCCTACTACCTCTTGCTATGTAATTACATAACTATACTGTAAATTATTGTTTAAATTTTTTAATAATATAACCTATATATTTTTAAATTCTACTATTCAATGTAATTTGTTTTTTTATTAATTATGATTTTATGAATTATGGCGTAGAATTTATGATTTATGATTTAAAATTTAGAGTTCGGAATTCAGATTTTTAAATTTATGGTTTTGAATTTATACTTTAGGATTTATTATTTAGAGTTCAGGTTTAAGATTTTATGGTATATGATTTATAATTTATGGTTTAATATTTATAGTTTATTATTTAGAGTCTAGATTTTAGATTTTAAGATTTTGGATTTAGGTCGAGGATTTAGATATTATAGTTTAGTATTTAATGTTTGTGGTTTATGTCTTAGGATTTAAAGTTTCAAGTTATGCTTTTAGGTTTAGAATTTAGAATTTAAATTCCAGAATGTAGAATTTATGGTATGTGCCATATGGTTTAATGTAAAAACACCCTTAATGTTTCCGTATGAAATCAATGAGCATCTCATGATAAGTTTAATTAAAATATACCTTTAAAATTTTGAAAATGATTCATACGCATTTCTTGTGAATGAGGGCTAACTCCGTCTGAAAAAGGAGCATAATTAAGTCGTTTTCAAACCTTTGGAGTTATATCTTAGATAAATTTGTTGTGAGGGGTTTATCTATACTTTGACATAAAACATCAGGGGCAAAACTAAATCTCTGATTGCCATGTTTAGAACGATAAACTTGTGACTTCTAAACTATGGGGATAAGGTATAAAAATGACCCTAATGTTTACTTTGTGGTTCACCTAGCCCTCTAATGCTTTTCGAGTCTCAAAAATTATTCTTAATCTAATTTCCACATCAAATGTAAAAGGCAAAAATAAGTAGAACTGGCCTATAATATCATATCTGCTTAAGAGGAGGTGTTAAACCATGGAATGTAAGGGCTACATGTATACAAGGACAAAAATGAATGAACACGTCGAATAAAACCAACCTTATGCTAATCCCATTTTGCCATGATTTATATAAAGCAACAGCTGCAAATGGAATGAGTCTCCTCTTTGCAAATCATCAGACACATACATATTCTGCAGCAAAGATAGACAAACATACATGCAGAAAAAATCAAAACACAACTCGCCACATCCCAACCATGGACCCTATATATACCAACCTATCTCACTCCCATTTTCATCACCAAGTTTGCTTCTATTCCATTCAACAAACAAGATGGCTACTTACTCTTCTCTGCTTTCTCTTAGTATTTGCGTTCTTGTTCTTTTCCATGGCTCTGTTGCACAAATAGAGCAGGTTACTTCTCGCGGATCACAGGGGGAGTCGCAGCGACAGCAGAGGTGGCAACGCGATGAGTGCCAACTCAACCGGATTAATGCTGTTGAGCCTTCTCGTAGCTTCAATTCAGAAGCTGGTCAGACAGAAATCTGGGACGAGAATGATCAACAGTTTCAATGCGTTGGTGTTGTAGCTATGCGCCATACCATTCAGCAGAAAGGACTATTGTTGCCACAATATGTCAATGGCCCTAAGCTCATTTATGTCGTCCAAGGCAAGTATTTTATTCAGAATTAGAATTAAGTATTACCCTAATCAAACTGTCAATTTGTGACTATCAAATTTGTGATATAACACTTTTTGTCACAATTCTGTCACAAATTTTATCCCATCAAAATTTGTGATTATCATGTACAAGTTTTTACGAAATTTTAATGCAATTTTTATATGGTGGATGCAGGTAATGGTATCCAGGGAGCTGTGATTCCGGGTTGTGCAGAGACATACCAATCCCCATCAGAGTCACAGTTTACCGGAAGACAAGGCGAGAGCCAGCGTGACCAGCATCAGAAGGTTCGTCAAATCCGACAAGGAGATGTCATTTCCCTACCTGCCGGAGTTGCTCAATGGATTTACAACAACGGTCGCAACCCTCTTGTTCTTGTCCAAATCATTGACACTAGCAATCCTGCAAACCAGCTCGATCAGAATCACAGAGTAAGATTAATTAATCTCATAATTAATTATAATCCAACAGAAGCAATTATTAATTGTTTGGTCATGTTTCAGGACTTTTTCCTTGCCGGTAATCCTCAACAAGAAGTACAGAGCCAGAGAGGTGAATCTTCCCTGAGAGGCCGCGAAGGAAGAGGAAGCAGCAGGAGAGGAGAAAGCCGAAGATCCAGCAACGTCTTCTCAGGAATGGATGAGCATATTATATCTGAAGCTTTCAACATCGACTCTAACCTCGCAAGAAAGCTGAGAGGTGAAAATGATAACAGAGGCATTATTGTTAACGTCGAGCATGACCTGGAGATGCTAGCACCACCAAGAAGCCAAGAAGAAGAAGCACAACAACAGCGAGAAGAAGCACAAAGACAATTAGAGAGAAGCCGTGGAAGCAGCCGACCGTTGTTTAATGGCGTAGAAGAAACTTTCTGCACAGCCAGGATGAGACACAATCTCGATAACCCATCAGAATCTGACATCTTTAACCCACGCGCTGGCCGTGTTACCAATGTCAACAGTCACAACCTACCCATCCTCCAATTCCTCCGACTTAGCATTCAGAAAGCCGTTCTTTACTCCGTAAGCTCTAAAAATACTATTTCCAACATAAATTAATATTTTATACAGTTGGTGAACTATAATTTTTTATATAACGGTTTATGTAATTCATTTTATAAATTATTTCTATGGCGACGTACAGAATGCTATAATGACACCACACTGGAACATCAACGCACACAGCATCCGGTACATAACCAGAGGAAGTGGCCGAGTTCAGATCGTGAATGAAAATGGAAACTCGGTGTTCGACGGACAGGTTCAAAGGGGTCAAATGTTGACAGTTCCTCAGAACTTTGTGGTAATAACAAAGGCAAACAATGAAGGTCTAGAATGGGTATCATTCAAGACTAATGACCAAGCTAAAATCAGCCAACTCGCAGGACGCGTGTCAGTAATCAGGTCGATGCCGGAGGAAGTGTTAGCAAACGCATTCCAGGTTTCCGTTGAGGAAGCAAGGAGGCTTAAGGATAACAGGCAGGAAGTTACAATGCTTAGCCCTGGATCTAGGTCCAGAGTCTGAAGTACTTGCAACATTATAATGTAATAATATATCAGTATGGAATAAGCCTTAAGTGGCATTTGTATCTCATAGAATTGTACACTGTGCATACCTATGTAACATTTTATGTGGTAAAAAAGGAAAAGTTATCAAATTAGTTCAAAGAAACCAGTCCAAGGATAAAAAATGAGCTATGAGCAAATTAATAATGGAACTAAAATTACGGAATGCAGAACTTTATCCAAAGTAACATTCTATCCAGAGATGATCAACAAGTAGTCCAGAAGTGTTAGATGATTCTCAAAGTAACATTCTTTTCAGAGATGATCCTTCACATCATCTTCAACGAAACCCACAAATGATACACCAGTCTAAAGGATAAAGTATCTAAAGTCCTAAACATTATCCAAAAAGTTCAGTTTAATCTCAAAACTTTAAAACATGAATAAAATAGAAAATTTTATCCTTAAAAAAATTCACTAAAATGCAACAGAAATAAAAGAATTATTAATTGAAATAGAAAATATGGATCATTTAGAAATAATTCTAGAAAAACATTTATAGACAACTATAAATGAATAAAACAAATGATCAATTATCATTATTAGAAGATATATTCACAAATATAGAACAAATGATAAATTATTTAGCAAATGGATGGAATAAAATGACTAATAAAATAATAAATGGAAAAAATAATAGACAAAAAAATTTACAATTGAGACAATTCACACAGATAAGTAATAATTTCAAAATTTTGAACCAAAAGATTAAAAATATGAGTTCCAGACCTTGCAATTTCGTAGATACACTATATAATGAAAATAAAGGATATATTAGTGGATGATTAAGTTTATAAACAAACACTTTTAAGGCATCATTGTTTTAAAAACCATAAGTTTTAGCGTTTTAACACGAAATATGCTAAAATTACTTTTCTTTTCTCTTTCTATCTCTGTAATAATCACATAATTTTATTTAGAATTATGCTGATTTTCATTAAAAACGAATAAGAAAAAAGATTTGTTTTATCTTTTAATTTGGCTAAATACAAACACTGCAATAAAAATGAATATGAAAGAAAGAAACTATTTAGAAAGACAAAAAAAATAGTAAGAAAATTTCTAAATAATATACATGTTGGATATGTAAAAAAATGACATTTAGCTAACATATACCCTAAAAGAAGTAAATAAGAAAATCATAAAGTATATAAGATATATGAAGAATTAGACTCGTCGCTTTTGAGTCAAACTCATTTGTTTAGACCTTTCGAATTTTATTATAAGTTTTTTAATTAATATGCTTAATATTGTTAATTTTGCTTAGATTTTCTTTACAATATATAATTAGGGTTTCATAATCTTCTTACATGTATGTAAGTTTTAAAGAGGCAGCTTAAGAGAATGTTTTTTCTTTTCTTTTCTAAACTCGGAAATTTTAAATCAATAAACTATTTGATGCCTAATTACCTAGAATCCATTGAACCAATAGATTTTTAAAAGCAATAATCTAAATTTATATTCTCCTATATTTCTCCAACGTCAGATACAACAAAATATAAATTTATACTTGCCACGTTAGAAAGATAAACGTTTGACATCTTACTGTAAAAGAATAAATGAAAATATTATCAGTATTAGCACATTTGATGTAAAAGGCCTGAATTTTATAAAATTCTCTATCTAAAGCAAAAATAAATCTTTTAGTCCAAAAAAATATAAATTTAAACAATGGTACCAATTTGAAACAAAGTATAAAAGTTTGGTAACGATTAAGCTAATAATCCACTCAAATTATTTAGAACAAACGAGCTGGAATCACACTCAATGGACATATAACAAAAATAAGTAGAAGTGATCTATAATATCATATCTGCTTGAGAGCTTAAACCATGGAATGTATTGCTACGCCTACATGTATGCAAGGACAAAAATGAATGAACACGTCAAATAAAACCATCCTTATGCATAATCTCATTTATATAAGCAACAGCTGCAAATTGAATTAATCTCCTCTTGGCAAAACATCAAAACATACATACTCTGCAACACAGATAGACAAACATACATGCAGAAAAATCAAACACAACTCGCCACGTCCCGAACATGGAACCCTATAAATACCAACCTATCTCACTCGCACTCTCATCACCAAATTAGCTTCTCTCCATTAAACAAACACAATGGCTAATTACTCTTCTTTGCTTTCTCTCAGTATTTGCATTCTTGTTCTTTTCCATGGCTCTGTTGCACAAATAGAGCAGGTTACTTCACGCGGACAAGGCGAGTCGCAGCGACAGCAAAGGTGGCAACGCGATGAGTGTCAACTCAACCGGATTAATGCAGTTGAGCCTTCTCGTAGCTTCAATTCGGAAGCTGGTCAGACAGAAATCTGGGATGAGAATGATCAACAGTTCCAATGTGTTGGTGTTGTAGCTATGCGCCATACCATTCAACAGAAAGGCCTATTGTTGCCACAATACGTCAATGGCCCTAAGCTCATTTATGTCGTCCAAGGCAAGTATTTTAATTGGAATTAGACTCAAGTCTTATGCTAACAAAACTGTCAATTTGTGGCTGTCAAATTTTTGATTCATGTATAAGATATACACGAAGTTATAATGCAACTTTTTATGGTGGATGCAGGTAATGGTATTCAGGGAGCTGTGATTCCAGGTTGTGCAGAGACATACCAATCACCATCAGAGTCGCAGTTCACTGGAAGACAAGGTGAGAGCCAGCGCGACCAGCATCAGAAGGTTCGTCAAATCCGACAAGGAGATGTCATTTCCTTACCTGCCGGAGTCGCTCAATGGATTTACAACAATGGCCGTAACCCTCTTGTTCTTGTCCAAATCATTGACACCAGCAATCCTGCCAACCAGCTCGATCAGAATCACAGAGTAAGATTAGTTAATCTCATAATTTACAATCCATCAGAAGCAGTTATTAATAATTGATCATGTTTCAGGACTTTTTCCTTGCCGGTAATCCTCAACAAGAAGTACAGAGCCAGAGAGGTGAATCTTCCATGAGAAGCCGCGGAGGAAGAGGAAGCAGCGCGAGAGGAGAAAGCCGAAGATCGAGCAATGTCTTTTCAGGATTGGACGAGAGTATTATATCTGAAGCTTTCAACATCGACTCCAATCTCGCAAGAAAGTTGAGAGGTGAAAATGATAACAGAGGCATTATTGTTAATGTCGAGCATGATCTCGAGATGCTAGCACCACCAAGAAGCCAAGAAGAAGAACGACAACAACAGAGGGAGGAAGCACAAAGACAGTTAGAGAGAAGCCGTGGAAGCAGAAGCCCACCTTTGTTTAATGGTGTAGAAGAAACTTTCTGTACTGCCAGGATGAGACACAATCTCGATAACCCATCAGAATCTGACATCTTTAACCCACGTGCCGGCCGTGTTACCAACGTCAACAGTCACAACCTCCCCATCCTCAGATTCCTCCGACTCAGCATTCAGAAAGCTGTTCTTTACTCCGTAAGAACTAAAGATACTATTTGTCCTAACATGGATTAAAGTTTAATGCGATAAAAATATCTTGATAATTTTGTGCAGAACGCTTTAATGACACCACACTGGAACATCAACGCACACAGCATCCGATACATAACCAGAGGAAGTGGCCGAGTTCAGATCGTGAATGAAAACGGAAACTCGGTGTTCGACGGACAGGTTCAAAGAGGTCAAATGTTAACAGTTCCTCAGAACTTTGTTGTAATAACAAAGGCAAGCAATGAAGGTCTAGAATGGGTGTCATTCAAGACTAATGACAGAGCTCAAATCAGCCAACTGGCAGGACGTGTGTCAGCAATCAGGTCGATGCCGGAGGAAGTATTAGCAAACGCATTCCAGGTTTCCGTTGAGGAAGCAAGGAGGCTTAAGGATAATAGACAGGAAGTTACAGTGCTTAGCCCTGGATCTAGGTCCAGAGTCTGAAGTTCATCAAGTTGTATAATGTAATAATAATATCAGTAATAATAAGAAGGAATAAGCCTCAAGTGGGCATTGGTATCTCATAAAATTGTGTTGTGCATATCTCTTCCAGAGCTAGATGACTTGTGGAATTTGTGATAAATATGCCAGTTAGCTCTCAAAACCTTTCTCACAACGGCAATCAAGTAACGGTGTAATAGATATGAAAAAGTTAAAGAGTTATAAGTGAACTGAAAAGTTTAAAGCAATCATAGAATATGATTGTTGAATGCTCCATGAGGGGTAAGTTTTTTTCTTTGCCTTAAGAAGATTGGTTAATTTTGAATCTGTCCAGCAATGGTAATTCTTCTAAGAATCCTAACTGGCCTAGGCTGTTTGGGGTCACAATCTGGAGAATTTGAAGTTGGAGGAATGATAGCATTTTTGGAGATAATCATAGCTCAAATTCTCAGATTCTCGATGATATTCATAGACATATTACATCCTGGAAGTAATAGAGCTGCTAAAGGTTTCAGCTGCTACAAAAGAGAAACCGGAGATAAAACTCTTTTTTTTTTTAATAAAGAAAGAATTCCGACTAGATTGGAACCCCTAAATTAAAACCTCAGATGAAGATAGATTAAAAATAAATAAGAAGAATTCATACAAAAGATAAAGTGAAATGAGAATTTACAAATTTATAATTCTCACAATTAACCATATCATCCGACATAAAAGACTCGATAAAGAGCGGATGCGAAGGCCACCAAAAATCAACATTATCTATGCCATAACGAGCCAAAGCAAGACTCAATAAGAAGCGGATGCGAATGCCACCAAAAATTAACGTTATCTACACCATAACGAGCCAAAGCATCAGATGCTTTATTCCCTTCCTTGTAGTTGTAGATATGTGTAACAACAACAATCTTACGATCTAAGAGAGAAAGGCAATCCAACTATCTCAAACGAAGACACCAAGAGACCTCTTTAGATTTTAAAGAAAAAATATGAACCACACAAGTGGAATCAGTTCAACCCAAAGCCAAAACCACCCTAAACTCATTAGTTGGTCGTATCATTTTAAATAATATTTTTTCCAATAAAAGCTAAAATAATAACCTATCATATTCTTCAATTGTTAACCTTTTATATTCTTCACTTTTCCAAAAAATCAATAAATTCATGTTAACGTTGATTAATAATTTTTTTCTTTTAATTAAAGTTAAAAATAATGATTTTACACACTTTGTATTTATCTATACTATATATAAAAACACGGATGGGGGAGGGGGGGACAGGCAAATTTACTGAATAATCCTTTTCAGCTTACTACTAAATAGATGTTTCATAGTCATTAACTAATTAGTTATTTAATTAATCACTATTGTAATTAAAGTCCTAATTAGAATAGGTTACTAGATTATCTCCAATTTAGTTTTTAGTATGTAAAAAATAACTAAATTGTCTCCAAATTAGTAGGAATATCTATCTTTTAATTTGATTGAACTATAAAATTAAAATACTGTATTTATCAATATATTATTATTTAAATTTCTATTTTATTATTTTTAAAGATAGAAATTAATAAAATTAAGTTAATTATGGCTATTATAAAACCAAAAGAAGAATAAATTCAGTATAGAAAAAAATTTAATAACCAAATATATTATATTTACTTTTACAAAAATTCTTAACCAATTCAATATTAATTATAAATAAAAAATTGATATAATTATACTGAATTTACTAATATGTTCATTGACGAGTTACATTACAAGCCACGTGCATAGCACGTAATGCGAAACTAGTATATATAAAAATAGAAATCAATAAATCTATTTTACGGTTCTAACGTAAAATAAAAAAATCCACAATTTACTAATTTTGAAAATCAGATTGATTATAGTTAGGTTACCTATAGGTGGCAATTAGTAGCACATTCTTGGAACTGCTTTGACTTGAACAGGTAATGAGAAAGAGATTGAAATAAATATTCCTTTAATGGCTGCTAGCAGTTGGAATGCCTTTCTTAGCTCATTACCTTGTAAATATAGGTTGATGGAATTGGGCACTGTTCAAGAATCTATGCTGCCTTACTGTTCAGAATCACCCATAAAGATAAGTTTTCTGGTTTAAAATCAAGTCAGAGAAGTGAGAATCTTCCGACGCGTGTCTTGGTAACAACTATCCGTTTGATACAGACTCAATCGACCATAATTCAGACTAACATAGGATATTCTATAACAAAAAACAAAAAAATCTAGACAATTGATGCTGCACTATCAACTGGAGCAGTCTATGAATCTTATCTTGGAAGAAGAGAGCATTGAAACCTAAAGTTGTAAAAGAATATTATGGAGAAAATGGATTGCAGATGAGAGTATGTATCACAAATGCATACTATTTAACCGACACTCTAAAGAGAAGATTGTGTGCAAACAGTATACTAAGAGCTTCTCGGCTGCTACCCCTATTATAAGGGAATTGCAAGCACATATCAACAAATCGAGTGACACTTGACACACCCTGCACTTGAAAAGTAGATGTATCGAGCAGCAATCAGCACCACAGTAATATGTTGAGAACAAGTTGATTATGGTGATATCATATGCAACGTAGTTCAGTATATAACCCCTCAAAAATTTATGACAATGATGCACAAACAATTCAAAAAAGAACTAGGAACATCATGTCCTAAATAAACAATGAGTGTAGCGATAGCATGGATTTCAGAAACATGTCATATCTGAGTGGTGGGTGATCTTACTTGAGCAGCCAGCACTGGAGAAGAACTTCAACCACGAGGAATTTAAGAATCTTCATTTGGGCAGAGTTGAGAAGCAAGCTGGACTACCTCCCACATCGGTGCATCATTCTGATTGAAGCAGTTCAATTTGCAATCAGCAATATTTCATTTGTAAGAAATAATGGTATGTATAGGAATAACATTTATTATGTACTCCATGCTGAAGGGACAATCTTTATCCTCCTACTCCCAACACAAACCCAACTACTTACAATTTTCTAACATGCACTCGAATGATGATGCCTACAAACTGTTTCTACAGTTGCATGGTTAAACAATGAAACTTGCATCAACTAGAACTCATAAGAAATTATGTTTCAAACCTAGCTGAACATGAAAAAGCTCACCTAGAATAAAATACGTAAAGCAATGAATAACAACTCTTGAGGCAACAGCAAAGAACTCAAAGAATTACACTCACCAGTAAAACAATGTCAAAGGCCTTCCGGTAGCTTGGAAGATTGTTCACGATATTGTTGTTCCTGAAAACAATAGCACTTTTTATTATTCTTTTTCCTCTAATGAGTTTTCACTATAATAATATTTTGAAATCCAGGGAATATGTAGCACAGGAACAAAAACGAAAAATAGAAAATGAAACAGATACCGGAAAATGGATCAGGATTAAAGATTTCCACAAACTTACAGGAACCCCACTGATATTCGAGTCTCATAGTCCAACCCATCAGACATTCCCAAATCGCCCAAGTGATCACCAAGAAGCAGCACATTGGTCCTCTTTTTCACCAAGGCTGCTGCGGTATTATCATCAATCAGCCCATCAATGTCACCAAGATGCTCATGAACAGGTGCAGCCATGTCAAGGGCATGTTCATTTTTGTTTAGAACGTGAATTAACTTCCCTGGAACAAATTAGTTAGAAATTTAGCATTATGATAGTCTTGATATAAATCAGGATTACTAAATTATATTGTAATATTACAAAAACGAAAGAATAAATAGAAAACTAACTGCCATGCATATGATAGAGCTAACTTGTGTTCCCTTCCTATAAACTAGGTGAAGCATGGATCACTCACGTTGCCTATGGGAATTAGCCCAATTGGTAATACATAGTGCAACTGTTGACGGGCATTCCATCCAACAATTATAGATCAAAAAGGGCAGCGAGAAATAAAAAAGAAAAGAAGAAGCACTTGAGAACTAAAAAGAGAAGCCCCGACTTGTAAACAATCCACATATTTGGATATCTACCTTTTCAATTACAACATATCTACCGAAACAAGAAAGCTAATTATTTAGTATATGACTAGTCAGGTGACGACATTGATGGAAGTAACATCCAGTAACATAGAAACTCTATAAAAGCTTAACAAGGTCAACCCTTATACAGGAACAAGGCATATAAAACAACCATTTATCATGGGAGGCAATAATACCTTTAAAAGAAATGAGGCGGCCGTCATTGTCAAATACCATTCTATTTGAGACAACTTTGACATTTTTAAAAGACCGGTGGAGTTTCTGCCTGAGGACCTGACAATTGACATAGTAAAAAGCATAGGCACCTTGGAACTATGAGCAAGCTATTCTCAGAAAGGCAATCTCAAAAATTTACCTCCTCTATGATATCTGCTAGCCCTGCTGAAAATATAAGAACAGGAATGTCTCTCTCCTGCAAATTATAACGGCAAACAGGCAGTTCACGTGATTAACCTCAAGAAATTCAAAATTTATAAGAATAGTGGTTCAACGTTATCGGTATAGGTTGGAAAACAAGTAGATTTACCTCAAGAAACTCCAATAGCTCAACAACACCATCCCTAAAAGCAATAGTGGAGTTTGCAACAGACTGGCTAATTGCATCATATGTAAGGCCTCCCTCGAGAAGAAGATTATGGGTTTTCCCCCACCTTTGTTATACAAACAAAAAAGGAATGGAAGAATCATAAAGCACACAACATAGCTACGTAGCTTATAATAAACGCGATTTGAGGTATAAACATACCATTCTTCCATGAGCTTGGCTTTCTCCTGCAATGGAATAGTAGGCGAAAATTCAAGAGGATGATAGTAATCAAACAAGGCTTGCCTCTTGGCATCATACTCTGGATTCCCTTGCTGCAAAAGTCCATGACTACCTAATTTCACATCATATAAATCACACTCTAGGACCAAAATTCGCAACAAGAAACAGAAAACAATTGACATACTTTGGCCACGAGCTCCATTGACCATGTAGCGGGTCAAGGTTGCATCAAAATCTGCTATAACCTGTAGCTTAGAAGGACCATCGGATCGAATTGCCTGAATTTTGTGTTGGAGAGTAAGGGGAGAATCTACAACTGTAATGTCATCAGTCCCATGAGTTTCCATTGCTACGAAATTATGTTTGGTAGCGCTGATACTGGTAATACTGCAACCCTTAAATCTAGAGCAGTAGAATGAAAAGCAAAATAATAAGTACCCAAAAGGATTCGTAAACCAACTATCAAATAATCAACCAGTGCAGCTCATCCAAATCAGAATTTGAAACCGAAATGATGACTACCCAACTTCTAAAACAAAACGAACAGACAACAAATTGGGTACCTGAGAGTGGAAGAGCGAACAGAGGCAGTAATGAAGCGGCGGTATGGTTTAGAGAAGGTAGTGATGATCCTGGTTTTCAGTGGATAGCTCAAGGAATCATAGATTCTATGGCCAGTAGCTCCCAGGTGCATTTGGATTGTCGTTCAGTATCTTTTTCTTTTGTTAAAACTTAAAAGATGTAACTGGGTGGCACATTCCGTTCCATGAAAAGCCCTCACAAACCTTGCCTCTTACTGTAATTCTCTAGTTCAAACTTCAAATGATGTGGGTAGGAGCAAGACTCTTGTAATCTTTTTAAATTTTTTAATCAAATGGTATCTCCGGCTAAAAAAAAAATTATCCATAAAAGTTCATTTTGACTCTTCAATTTAGCACAAAATGTCAATCTTGAAGAGTCCTTCAATTTATTTTTATGATTAATTATTTTATTATTAGAAAAAACATAAAAGTCTAAAAGTTATTTATCTAGTTTTATGAAAAAAATATAAGATACTATTAACTTTTTTTAGCAAAGATAGAATTACATTAACTTAGATGTTAATGTTAATTTTTGAGATTCATTTTCAGCCCACTAACTAGCAGAGGGATGGGTCAAACCCACTCCTTCTGAAGACGCAAACATGAGTGTCGATGGCCAACACTCACTTATGATATTATTAAATTAATTAATCTTTTTATTATTACTATTTTTCTATCAAAAATATAATTACACCAAATTAGATGTTAATGGAACTAACAAAATTATTTATTTTTTAATTATGTCCAATGACTGTAAAGAGGTGAATTGAACGCATACTTTTTAAAAAATATAATATGTGTGTTGTCAACTAAAGCAACACTCATTTGCAAGTTGAACATCATATAAAATAATATTGTCAAAATATACAATATTGATGTATTAAATTGTTAACATTATTTGTAATTTTTTTTATATACATATAAAATTGTAGAGGAGAGTATGTGTGAGGGGATTTGAAAATATGACCTTAACAATTTGCTGTCTAGCGCTTATGCTATTTGAACTATAACTCGATGGTGTAAAGATATTTGTATTTTTTTTTATCCGTTAAAGATATTTGTATTAATTTGGTCATTACGTAAATAAAATCATTTAAATTTTGTTAAAATAGTTTTAATTTTTTTTTTTTTTTTTTTTTTTTTTTTTTTGCGATAAGGAAGCATCAAGAAGCAAAGCAAATGAAGCGCCACTTGTTTCTTCCTAAGAGGAGCTCTCTTGTGTTGTCTTGAAGGGAAACAAAATTACAATGGCGTCCTCTACCATAACCCCATTGTCATCACCATTTCTCCGTAACAAGAGAATTGATTACTGCTCCCCTCGCCAATTCTTCAAGAATGCACCCAATTCTCGAGCCAGGCTTAAACCCGTCGGCGCTGAACTCGCAGAAAAAACCGCTTTACAGTACAGGAAACTTGGAGATTCTGACCTCAATGTCAGCGAAATTACCCTTGGAACTGTATGTAAAGTGTAAACTACTCTCTGAGGAATTTCATTATTTTGACACTTCTCTGCATTTGCTTATTAATATGAAGTGTTACTTATGTAAAAGTCTTTTGATTATGTTTCTCTTTAACAACTCAGATGACCTTCGGGCAACAGAACACGGAAAAAGAAGCTCATGAAATTCTTAGCTATTCGTTTGATCGCGGCATTAATATTCTTGACACTGCAGAAGCAGTAAGTTCTCGTCGTGTTTATCTTTTTATTTTCATCGTGATTTTTATTTAATTGTATTCATTTGGTGGCTGTGTGTAGGTTGGAGAGAATAAAGTTTAATAATAAACATCTTGTTCACTGACTATATGTGCTATCAATCTTTAGTTTTTGTGCTGTTGACCTTGTATGCACTTTTGGTAAAGGATTTCCTGTAGAACTAAGATGCTATCATTCTCTATGCGATGCTTTGTATGATTCATATGCTTTCAATCAATCTGAATTTGCAACCTGGCTCTGTGTGCACGATTACATAGTCTCGTTGTTGTTCTGTGTATATCATTGTGTTATCTTCACATCCCTTTAAATCCATGTGGGTACTATTTTCTTTTCTTTGTACTTGAAATTTTCTTGTTAGCTATTATATCTATCGATAATGGTTGTTGGAACTTGTCTTTCTGGGAGGTTTTCAGCATTTTTCCCAGTTAAACCTTCTCCTCTTTTAATTCAATTTCCAAGCATAGGAAATGTTGATGAATGCTTCGTAAACTGGCCGGAGGGATAGGTTCCTAATCTCTGAATGCAATTATAGTTTTCTACTTTTCTTAGCGCTCCTTATCAGGCATGCTAAATGTTATCCTCTCCAATATGCTCATTAATGTTATATCTTAAACACTATATTATGCAAAATAAAGTTGAGCATCTTTCTTTTTTCACTAGTAGTAGTAGGTAAATTAGATAAATGTATATCCTCATGCATGTAGTTGAGGACCTGTAATTTGATATCTTTGAGATTGTGAGGATGTGTTCTACATCCAAGCTTTGCAATTAATTCTGTGTTCTTTTGATCAATTTCTGAAATTTCTTCCAGTATCCAATACCAATGAGTAAAGAAACACAAGGAAGAACGGATCTTTATATTGGTAGCTGGTTAAAGTCTCAGCCTCGTGATAAGGTAATTTGTTTATCCAGCTGACTCATTTATAAGGTTGTATAGGCATTCTTAAAAAGATCTCGACTCGCTTACCGGTCACTTAAATAAAATGCAGGCCTTCTGCTTAATTTTTTTTCCTTGAGCTGTGTCAATCTTATAGCAAAAGACAGCAGTGAGTCTTAGATATTATAGCACTGCATAAGATTTAATTTTTTCTCTTTAAACATTTACCATGTTCAACCAGCCATGTAGCTGTAATTTTAAAGATGATTACTAAGTTTATTCTTGAAGACCCAGTGTGAACAGAATTACATTCATTATAGAGTACTTTCATGTTTTTGTTTCCTGTCTGATACTGTTTAGACTTTAGAGTCAGTTTAATTTCCTAATTTGGAGTTCGTGCAGTAATGTATGTTTATTTCATATCATGGATAGGTTATTGTGGCTACAAAAGTATGTGGCTATTCAGAAAGATCGGGCTACATACGTGACAATGGAAAGACTTTGCGGGTTGATGCTGCTAACATCAAAGAGAGTGTGGAGAAAAGCCTTAAGCGTCTTGGCACTGACTACATTGATCTGTTGCAAATACATTGGTAAAATCAGGGTTCCTGTATGACATATCCTGCAAAAAGTTACATTTCTTTTGGCAAAATCTGTTGTTCATGGATCATGGATGCTCTATGAAACAAAAATGATATCATCTTAAGCCATATTGTAGGAAGGAAATGACATTGATGGAATTTAGCAGCACACAAATTTATCTAAATTGCTGTACATGTTATGGGCCCTCTTTTTTTTTTTTCCTTCTGGTTAGGGATGGCAATGAGTCGGGTTTGGGACGGGTTTTGAGTTACCTTTACCCAGCCCTTTTTATGAACAAGTTAGGTTTGCAGTTTGGGTATGGGCCGGGCAGTACCGTATTATTTGTAAGAAGAATCAAATACTACCCACTCCATTTTTGTAGGGTTAATCTGATACTTTATGGGTAGGGAACCCACCCACCGGCATCTATACTTCTGGACTTGTGGTATATTACACCATTATCCAAATCTTTACGGATCTCAGATAACTATGCTACTAACTTAGTATTAGTGGATGCCTTAAAATTTAGTTTCGCTGTATAATTATGCTACTAAGTATAATCATATACCACAATTTTGCTGGTAGTACCATACTATACCACAACTTTGATACTAACCTAATGTTGGTGCTGCCATCAGTTTTCTTATCCTCTTTTCTTCATATTGTGGAAAGACTATAATGCAGGTCTAGCTATTTGGAAATCAGTTGCTAATAATTTTGAGTGTGGTGTCCTTTTTTTTTTTTTTTTTATCATATCTCTAGTTTATTTATACTCAAAATAAAATAAAAAGGTGAAAGCAAAATGTTAACTAAATGTCGCAACTATAACTGCAGGCCAGATCGGTATGTGCCCCTGTTTGGCGAGTTCTTTTATGATTCTTCAAAATGGAGAATCAGTGAGCCATTTGTAGAGCAATTGAGGGCATTCCAGGAACTCATTAATGAAGGAAAGGTGATTACTTTTGCTCTTTGTCAACGTTATTGGTTTGCCCATTTTGAAGTTTGAAGAGCTAATTTTGTCTCTCATTTGTAATGCTCTAAAAACATCATGTCACAATCATCATTCTGGGACATGTAGTGACAACTGTGAGCTGATGCACTTAGACCAGACCATTCGTGGGTCATAAATGGGTCATGTCTGACTAAAACACAATTAGCCTAAATACGAACATAGAATAATTAGTAGTCGTGTTTGTTGTATAAAATGCAAACACAACATGCTTATTACATGGATTATATGAAATGGCACGTATAAACACGTTTAACTAAACGTGTTATTGGATGGACTTATTTAAAATGGCACATTTAAATCCATCTAATTATTTGAATAGTATTTTCATTTATTTAAGATCACACAAATAGAGTTATCAATACCTGTTAAAATCAACAACATTATAATTATGAAATGAAATGTATTTCAACTGCATTCTGCATTATAGATATGAGTCGAAATAAATCTATTGTCATGTCATCATGAGTCTATGAACTGTGAATGAAATGCCTTTGAGCTTATCTAGGTACGCTACATTGGTGTTTCGAATGAGACTTCTTATGGGGTCATGGAGTTTGTGCATGCAGCCAAAATTGAAGGGCTACCTAAGATAGTCAGTATCCAGAATAGCTACAGTCTGCTGGTTAGGTGCCATTTTGAAAGTAAGCTCTTAAAACTGTGGAAATCAAAGTTATCTGCTTTTTGTTTTCACATTTTTAACTTCTAAAGCCCTTTTAATTTCTTCATGTGGTCTTCTACAGTTGATCTTGTTGAAGTTTGCCACCCAAAGAATTGCAACATTGGCTTGCTTTGTTACTCTCCATTGGCTGGTGGAGCGCTCAGTGGAAAATATTTGGATGCGAACTCTGAAGCTGCGAAAAAAGGAAGACTGAACCTCTTCCCTCGCTACATGGAAAGATACCAGTTTTCACTTTCGAGGGTACGTCTATATGTAGGGGCGTTTAGTTCGAACTGAACCAAAATTTTACTTTTTGAAAACTTAACTATATGTTATTTATATTTAAAACCAAACCGAACTAGAAAAACCAAAATTTTTATATTTCAAACTGAACCGAACCAATCTTGTCTTTCCAAGAGCCACTTAGCTAATGGAGTTCATCTTCTTTGCATGTGTCTCAGGAAGCAACAGTGGAATATATCGAAATGGCCAGGAAGTACGGTTTAACTCCGGTACAGCTTGCGCTTGGCTTTGCGAGAGATCGACCATTTATGACAAGTTCCATTATCGGCGCAACCTCTATCGACCAATTAAAAGAAGACATTGATGCTTTCTTGACAACTGAACGGCCTTTGCCTCCAGAAGTAATGGCAGATATTGAAACTATTTTCAAGAGATACAAAGATCCTGCTATCCTTTGAGAGTCTGTATCCTAGCTTCAAGGCAGCTTGATCTTTTTCTTTTGTTCAATTTTGGCCTATGTAAAGCATGTGTTTAAGATTCAAAACCTGAAATATATATACTTTAAAAAACCGTCATATTACACCAATTAATCAAAAGCTTCATTTCTTATGTTTTTCAGTATTTTGCTGTGTTTTCAAATCTAAATGCAACGAATGATAGAACTCTTATGTAGCTTTGAAACTTAATTTTTTTAATTATAACATTGTTTTGTACCCATACATTACTATTGAGTCCATGAAGAGACCTTAATTTTAGAGGAAATTACATTCTATGACTTTTTTTTTGTAAAGTCCACATTCGTAATCCACTTAAAAATTTGTGCAAAGTCTCGATTCTTTAAAAGTTTACGTTTATACCTCGAGACTGAAATCAATTCAGACTCAATTATATGTCAATATGAAATCAACTCAAAGATCCTCTAAGATATAAATATAAACTCTGTTTCTTTTAAAAAAAATTGCACAAATTGTTTGCTTGTGGTTAGTATCATACGTGTGCTATCCGTACATCCGGTGACTTGTACACTTGGGGTGACTCAAAACCTTTCAAAGTGACTCATTTGATATTTCATGCCAAGTTGAGGGGGTGAATTGATCCTTTGTTCAATTATTAAGAGTGGGTGAACGACAGGACGTTAACAGGTAGGTGAAAGAGCAATAATTTGTGTTAGTCTTAAACGGTCGGTCGTTATCCTAAGGAGAAATCTGATCATCTATCAACCTGTAACGACGTCGTTATCTTCTTTCAATCATCGGATTTTCTACGTTCACGCGGATTCACGTCACATCGAATTAGCTCAACGCTATTCTTAAATAATTTATTCTTTTATGCTAAGTAATCTGAATTCTAAATTAAAAAAATAACTTGCCTGAATAAAAATAAATAAAATAAAATAAAACCTGCGAATTCTCCTGGAAAAAATGGCAAAAACCGCTTCTATTTTCCTATAAACCAAACAGAAGATAGAAAAAAAATCTCTTAAAAAATGGGGCAACAGCAATCCAAAGGCGAATTGCTATATCAGCAGGTAAGTTATGGTAATACCGAAGGAATCAAAGCTCTTCACAGAGAAGGCGCACCCCTTGAGGTAACTGCCAACTTTTTCTCTTAATAATTAATTTAAATTGCTTTCACTTTAATATTAATGATTTATCTAATTTTGCAGTGGGTTGATAGAGAAGGTAAAACGCCGTTAATAGTAGCTTGCTTGAATCCTGAGCTATATAACGTCGCTAAAACGTTAATACAGCTCGGTGCTAATGTTAATGCTTACAGACCTGGTAATTACCTCTCTATTTTTTTCGATTTGGTTAATTTAATTATTATTATTATTATTATTCAATTGAGTTATTGTTGTTGATCTAGGTCGTAATGGCGGGACTCCGTTACATCATGCTGCAAAAAGAGGGCTGGTTAACACTGTTAAATTACTTCTTTCCCATGGAGGTGAATTTTTATTATTACTTTATGATTATTCAGTTGCTGTAGTTTTGTTGTTTACTTTCTGTTATGTTTTTTCGGGATGTGAATTCAGCGAATGCGTTGGTTATGAATGATGATTGTCAAACTGCTCTTGAAGTTGCTAGAGCTAAAGGATACAATAATGTTGTCCATACAATTGAGGTGTGTGTGTTTTTCGCTCTTCAGTTTGACTTAATAGCCGGGGAAGTGTAATTGGTGAACATCGGAGATTTGTTTATTTTCTCTGATACTTTGCAGGGTCATGTTTGTTTATTCTCTGGTTGGATGCGGGAATTCTACGGGCCAGGATTTCTTGAAGTACTGGCTCCTCAGTTTCTTTCAAGAAAAGTGTATGCATATAATGTTCCTATGTGTTAGTGTCTCATTCAAGTGTGTTTGTTTGTACGTTATTTATTCTGTTTAGGATATGTTTTCTATTTGTGTGTGTGTGTGTCATCAAAAAAATCTAAAATTGGCTGCAGAAAGCAGTGTATGTGATGTTTGGTATGCTGCTTTGCTTTTGACACATTGTTCTAATATGGAATTTGTGTATCTATTCCTTTTGTATTTTCATCATTTTCAGATGGGTCGTTATTTTGCCAACTGGCTCCCGTAACCCTACAAAGCCTTTCAAGTTGGAGCTTGCCGTATACTCTAGTGTACAGGTAATGCAACTATGCTTTAATTTCGTTTATTGCACAGCCAAGAGTGTGTTTTTTTTCTTTCAGGATTTGTCACTCAAAGTTTTATTCTTTATTTCACTGTCTTAGGCTACAGCTGAAGTTGAGATTTTTTTCTGATTCTTTATTTCCAATGATGCGGGCCTTATATATTGTGTGTTTTGGGATTTTAATCTATAATAATGGTTGAAACTATTTCTAGCTATCTGAGTTTTTATGTTTTTAGTGGTCAAAGGCTCAAGGGTTTAAACTATAAGATGTTACTTATGAACTGTTATTAATGAATGATCAGGATGCCCGACCACGTACAGTGATTGCATTGTGGAGAGCTAATCTAGAGGAACCAAAGTTTCACAATTCTGATCCTTCAGTGACAATTGATGACAACTCCACCAGTAATTTTTCAATGCTGCAATCATTCTTCTTGAAATTGTTTTTTTTTTGTTTTCTGGATGTCGCTTTTCCATTTACATAGGATTTTGTATTTTCTTGAAATTGATTTTGCATTCAGTTATTGGTCTTTACATTTACAAGGTATTTTTGTTCATGCATAGTCCCAAGAGGAAGGAGGCGGAGACGAGCGAGGCATAGGCCTCGAACATTTAGGCGTAAGTATGACAGTCCCTAAATATCTTGAAGATATAAATGATTCCCTGAACCGTTAACGTGTGAAATTAATCATCAAAATGAACAAAAGGATATACAGTGTATCCTCGCTATGCTCCAGCCTCCAATTTGAAAAGTTTCTTCATGTCATTGAAAGGAACTGTAAATTGTTTAACTGCTTTATAGATTAAGTATTTTTCCGAAGATTTATGCATAGGATGATTACTTCAATCAATCTTAAAATTTGCATTCTTGCCAGAAACGCGCATTAAACTTGCATCTGGAAATGAAGGTGACAGGCAGCAACTTCAGTGGTTCTGTGATGCATGCAAAGGAATTCCACAGGTACAATGTCACACGTTATGTACAGTTTTTCATTTCTCACTGGTGCATAAAGAAATTCTATTATGACTGGGACAATTTTGCTGGTGAAAAATACCTTTTTGTGCATTTCTTTTCTGTCCAGCATCATTAATATTTTTCAATCCCTTATCGATGGATGCTATTGGAAATAATATAGTAGACAGGATCTTTTTCCCTTAATATAGTTGAAAACACACAGTTTTATGTTAACTTTGGCTCAGAAATGTCTTGTTGTATCTTCATCCTCTGATAGTCCCAGATTATAACTTGCTTAAGGATGACACATTATAAAGTTGTGCATCTTACTTGGTGCTTCCTCTTCTAGTAAAACTAAAACAAATCACATTGTCAATTGTTCAATCATTTAAGTTCGAGTGCCCAATTTACATGATAAATATAAAACATGAATGTTTGGATATTGCAGGCAACACATCCTCCTGTATTTTTGCATAATTCTGAGTCCTCAACGTCTCAAGCAACAGCACCTCAATCTGCTGAAGATTTAGAATTAGCAATGGCGATCAATGCATCCATCCAGTCTGCCATTACAGAGGCACCTGTTTCCGATACTCATTTTAGTGAAGCAAGTGCTTCTGCCAGTTCTAGCAGTCAAAGTAATATGTCTGCACCGATGGCACCTCCTTCTCAAAAAACAGTTAGCAATCCGTCGGAAGCTGAAGATGGTGGCCCTAGTGGTAATGTTACTCCACAATACCAAATCCAGAATAATGTCTCTACTGACCAGACGACAAGTCAAGTCCCGGATTTACTTCCATCAGCACCACCTATAGTAGATGAGGTGGTAGAAGATGGTCCAATTCACTATCCATCAATTGATTCTACCCCTGTCGATTTGACTTCTCCATCTGAAGAAAACATACCAGCTAAGACTGGCAAAAAGAAAGAAAACGGAGAATCTTCATCATGTATCATATGTTTGGATGCTCCAGTAGAGGGAGCTTGCATCCCATGTGGCCATATGGTAGGTTGTATGTCTTGTTTGAATGAGATCAAAGCCAAGAAATGGGGTTGCCCCGTGTGTCGTGCCAAGATTGAGCAAGTTGTGAAGCTGTATGCGGTCTGAACATTGCGGCATAACGACAAAACTCTAAATGGTAAGTATGACTTCAACACATTGGAATTTTTTTTCCTGTGTTATGATTTCCAGTTGAGAAATAAATAACGTTTTTTTAATTTCATCCTGAAATATGTGAAACGTAAGTTACCGGCTACTAGCTAGTTGTTGATGTATCAGTTGTAATGTAGTCAGGAAAGTCGTATCGAAGTGGGATGCTTTCTGAACCATTCAATTGCATATAAGTCTTTTCAAAACTGTTATATACACCGAAAACAAGTTGTATGACCAAAGATTCTTAGTAAACACAGTGATATCTCGTAATCTCATTGCAGTAAAATCGTCGCAGGTAAATTTTAACAGCTCAAACAAATGCTAACTACAGTAAGGCATTGTCTGCAGGTAAGCGTAGCCACCCCGAGGAGAAGTGGATGGTTTCAGCAGCATCAGATCAGTGTATTAGAAGACAAACAAAAATAAGAGGCTAAATTATTGGCTACCTGAATATTTTATATTTAAGTGGGCTTAATATCTGAAGCAGGGACCTAATGATTGGGTACTGTTGAAGTAAATTTTAAGGTTTGTTGTGTATTGTAGCTCTTCTTACGAAAACCATCATCTAGGTTTGTATACATATATATATATATATATATATATATTTTTGTATATCTATATAGTTTTTCATGAGCTTTTATATAAGAAATTCTAATGTATGTTTTTGTACCAAATCATCAACTTTTGACAAATTCATAGCTAAATGTAACCTTTTACAGGGAGCTTTGTTACGGACCCAAGACATGGACTGTCTACTCGGCCAGATATTTTTGGAGCCAATGTGCTCATTTCTTTGTTGGCATGTTTTATGGGTGGGTATGAGCAAATAGCTGGTTCGCTTAAAAATAGTAAATTAAATTAACCGGAGATATAATGTTACATACTTATATTGGTTTTATATCTCCGGTTAATTTAATTTCAAAAATGATAGTAAATTAAATTAACCGGAGATATAATGTTACATACTTATATTGGTTTTATATTTCTATTTTACTATCATTTTTGGGTAGGGTGGTTATCTTGTTTCTCGGGTTTGTGTCCTTGGCACAAAGACCCGTTTGACATTAAAATTGAAGAAAACTCTTCATCAAAAATTATTTATTAATTTCTTGAGTTGAGATCTCAAAAAAATATTTTTCGAGTAAAAAATGAATAAATTAATTTTGCTTTTTAAATTAATAGATCTAAACAATATTAAACATGTGTTTTTTAAATGATATAATTGTGTTCTTGAGTAATATTTCTTTATATGTACTCTTTTGGGGATTTTAAAATGATTTTAACTATTATCTTTTAAATATTTTTCTTCTTAATAAATAATTTTATAACTCAATTTATAAAGCATGTATTAACTAATAGGGTTATATTAATATTTACTCTTCTAATTTAAGCTGAAAAAAATCATTTTTTTAATATTTACGATTTTAGCTAAATAGACAAATTAAAACACAGAGAACTAACTAGCCGTGCAAGGCAAGTTTATTTGGCATTTGATATCTTATAGTACGATTCATGAAAGTGTTGGCAATTGATATGCATGATTCATAAAAATGTAATATTTTTCGTCCAATTCTTTCATGATTTTAATTGCAATTGGGCAAACAATAGTGCAATAAGGATTCCATTTACTGTAGTGTTGAATGAACAAAACATGGTACACTTTTCTCTACTTTTTGAGTGCTCAATATAATGTTCCCCACCATATTTAGAAAATTTAACGGTGACAATCATTTATACTGTTTTAATTTCTTAAAAAGTAAAATGAAACAAATAAATAGAGTATTTTCTAGTAAATATTAGAATTTTTTTATTAATAATGATTAACGAGTATATAAGTAAACATTTATCTACATTCAGAAAATAAATTAAGCTCAAAAAATTTTGATTTTTTGAAAATATATTCAAATATTTTAAAAGTTATAATTCTATTTCAATTTGACCAGTTAGCTGAAAATCTATCCAATATTTTAAAATTAATTTAATTGTGCCTACACGGCAATTGAATGTGTTATCAATTGAAATTTCATATGGTTCGCATAAATTAATTTTGAAAAGTTTAATAAATTTACAGTGAATTGGTCAAATTAAAATGTATTTACAATTTTTAAAAAGTTTAGATAAATTTTTAAATAGTTAATTATATTTGGCTTTTTTCACCATTAAGCGTAAAGTTTATAATTAGCGTATCAGCGAGATAACTACTTCCTCCGTCCCATTTTATTTGTCCACTATTCTATATTTGTATGTTCCAAAATGATTGTCACATTTATATTATATACACATATGTTCCTCTTTTACCCTTAATATAAATGGATATAATTTATAGAATATTGTGTATCATAAATACATATGTTTGACTATCTTACATTTTTAATGCAAAAATTAATGACTATTTCTTTTTTAATATAGTAATTTTAAATTAACTCAAGAATCAAAAAGGGTATAAAGGAAAGAGTTGTTAATAATTAAAATTTTCTTAATATGTATGAAATTAGAAAGTGGACAAATACATGGGACGGAGGGAGTATATTATTAAGCATTGCTTTTATACAATTAGTGATTCATATCTGAAAAGACTAAGACATGCATGCTTTTCTTTATCAAAGAAAAATAAGATTATATTATTATATATGTAATCTTCACTACTTTGCCCACTAAATGAATTCTGATTTCACTTTTAATATTCGATTTATTTAAAGTTAACCCTATAGTTAAAGCATTTATGTGACCAAATTTAGGGGCATATTAAGAATAATTTGGATGATTAGCATATAATCTAAGATATCGATATATATATATATTTTGTCTCCTCTCTTTACGAATATGAATGAAACTAAGAATAAGTACACAATTCTTCTGTAAATTAAAATGGTCCTTGGTTCATCACTTTTTTGTTCTCTCATATAATTTTCAATATACCTGGCTAGCTTTTAAATTAGGTTTAATAGTGCAAAAAAAAGTCAATTTTATAAAAAAAATAAAACTTTTAAAATTCATAAATGTATTCCAATTTGATAATTTTAGTGTAATTCTATCTAATTCTTTCAATTAATTTAATTGTGACAATCTTTTACCGATATACAATACTCGTTAATTTTTTTTATTCATTTTATGTTCAAACTTGCTTCTCTTTTTTTTATAAATGATCAATAGATTAGCTCATCCACAAACGATGGATGGCAAAAGAGAGTCAGAAAACAGGAAAAGAACTAATAAAAGTTACAAAAAAAACTCAAAACATCTAAAGATGTCATTGCTCGAATAAGAAAATCTTTGATCTTGCGTCCTATGACACTCAATTGTTTCGTCGTCTGTTTCTAGCCTTCCATAAGTGTCAAACTCCATAAACCCAAAAAAGCTTGAAAGTTTGCGATGCCTACCGACAGAAATGGATACCCATTGAATGAAAGAAATCGTCAACATATCCTGATGCCACCCAACTAACATTACTCTTAGATAAAAAAAAATTGACCAGAATTGCCAAGCAAATTGGCAATGAAGGATAATATGAATACCCAATTCTTCCTTTGAGCAAACCGAGCAGTAGATCAAATCAGAATTAAGCACTCTTCGTCTAACTAAAGTAACTTTAGAAGAGATGCGATCTCTAGCTAGCAGTCAAACAAAGAATTGTATCCGAGGTAGAACAACTTGCTTCTTTTTAACTTTAACCATTGAAAGATAGATAGAGATATTTGAATTGAATTTTGTTGTTGATTTAAATTTTTTTTAATGTTGGGAGTTAAATTGGCAATTTAAAAAATGAATTTCGCTAACTAAAGAGTTAGTATACAAATTTAGTTAGAAATTAAAATAATTAAATTAAATTTGTTGATCCATAGTTGATCCATAAAAATCCAATAGATGGGATCCATATTTGTTTTATTTCTATTTTTGTATTATTTCATCCAATAATTACTATAGTAGCAACATTAAGTTTCTAAAATGTTGCTCTTCACAAATGTTGTTGGGAGGTCAGAAATATACTAAATGGTCAGACGTTATTTTATTAGGTTGACATAGTTCGAATAAATTTATTTTGAAAAATTGGGAGTATTAAAACAAGGCAAAACATGTGCATAAATACCTTAATATTAATCTTTTTCACGTTTTTCAACTAATTGTGTTTTGGTAGACTCCTACCAACAGTAAAAAAAAATTAGACTGCTAAAAATGCTTCCGGACCCCTTATAAATATATTCTTAGCATTTCATTATGTTCTCTTAGAATTCATCTTAAAACCCCGCACAAGTTCATAAACATAAACAAATTCTATATACATGCACTTGTGTGCAAACCCTAGCTAGTTGGTGGGTTGTTTTTGCATGGAATACTGGCCAGCTTCCAAACGTTTTTAAAAAGCTTCAATTATCTTCTATAAATCATTAAATTCGTATTTACATTACAATTTTGAAATAGGAAAAACAAGTTACAGATTTTTAGGTGTATAATTATTTTATTTTGTGAAACAACTCATTCTTACCAACATTTTCCCTTTCAAAAACTGATTGAAAATTCTGCTTTTCAAACACAAAAAAAAAACTTTTAACATAAAAACCTTAATTACGTCGTTCCGTTGTATTTCATTTAACATAAAAACCTTAATTACGTCGTTCCGTTGTATTTCATTTTATCCGTATCCATGCTATATAGACAATGATATTAGGTGATTTTTGTGGCAGCAAACAGGTTCTTCTTGAATCATGCACTGTTGTAACAACTGTGGTTTCTTGGCCAATGGCCCCCATATGAAGATGACTGGAGGGGTAAGAAAAAGGTGTTGTCAATCAACACAAAAGGTTGAGAATTGAAGAAACAAAATCATGTTATTCCCTTTTATTTTATTTTATTTTATTTTATTTTTGACTCAATGCCTTTTTCCTGTATCTATCCACCATCTTTTCTCTTGGTTTCTTTCTAATTTCTTTCTTCAATTACTCAATTACATCTTTTCCATTGCCAAACCCTAAACAATTCATTTTAAAAAATTCTTAATTATCTAAACTATAACCATTTCAAATTCCTCTGATTTAATTAATTTCACAATTAATACAATTATAAAGTCTACGGGAAGCGGTTTAGATATAAAATAGAATTCCCTTTATTTTAATTTAACTCTTTTTTTCTTTTTAAACAAAATGTAGTCAATATATCAAAAATTTAAAATTATTAGTTCTTTACTCATTTGTTTTGATAAAATAAGAGAAAATCCGCAAGTATTTTACTAATTATTGTGTTGTCATTTTTTATTATTTTTTTTATTATTATAAAACTATAATTTTATATTACATATAAATTAATTTAGTTATATATTGAATCATATTTTATTTGTAAGTCATTTTGTATATGTATAGTCATTTTTTATTTATTTTATTTTTGTCAATTTTGTACTTGGATAAAAATGACTATAATTCATCAATTGATGTAAACAGAAAGCAACATTTACTTTATAAAAAGGTTTAAATGCACAAAAAATCACCAACTTTCGCGTAATTTTGATATTTAACATAATCTTTTAATTTTGGCATATTAAACATGAACTTTCCAATTTTTTGCAATTAAAACCAAGTGTGTTTTCTTTTGAAAAATAGTGTTATTTTCCATCCAATACGGCGTCGTTTAATATAAAACGGTGCCGTTTTACATCAAAAACAATGTCGGTGTCTTTAATTGCAAAATTTTGAAAGTTTATGTACTTTTTTGCCAAAATTAAAAGATTATGTTAAATATTAAAAACACGCGAAAGTTGGTGATTTTTAGTGCATTTAAGCCTTATAAAAATAAAATAATTTATTTTTAATGATTTTTATTTTTTAATATATTTTTTGAATGTAATTATAAAATTATTAAATCAAACTATATTAGAAAAAGTTAAAATATATTTATCAGTGTCACTTGTATTCTAATTCATTTTGCCTTTCTATTTTATTGCTAGGGTAGGATCCCATTGTTGGCCTCTTTTTAGGAAAAATTATATTCACCAAACTAAGCAAACATTATTTTTTTTCAGATATTTAATAGTAAAAATTAGTAATACAAGCTCTTTTTTTTAACAGAGATAGATTAATTTAAACTAACTACATCTACGACACTACAAATATATGAGCTTATAAAATAGTTTTAGAATTGATCAAATAAATGATTAAAAAAACCCTCAAAGAAATCAAACAGAAACTCCATCTATTTGTTTTATAGCCCTACTATTCTTTTCCCCCTTCCTCTATATATCATCTCACCCATCATTATTGTTCATTCTCCTTCTCCATTAAACACTCTCTCTCTCTCTTTCTTTTCAAGAAACCCACAGTGTCATGGCTTCAGTCTTAAACCCTAGCTAGCTTAAATAATCCAAGAAACTAATTTTAATCATATTCTTGATTTTTCCATGATCAGAATCACCAGCTATATGTGATCATCAAATCCATGATTTTTTTTTTGAATTCTTGATTTGTTTATATCTTGATCTTCTTTCAAGAATCAAGATCACCTCATCATATTATTTCTTGATCTTCTTTCAAGAAATGGATTCACTTCAAGAATTTAACTCCACAGCATCAACGCTTCCGCTAGCTACCACCGCCACTAGTACCGTCACAATCGCCGCCACCTCCTCCTCATCTTCCACTCTCAGCCGCTACGAGAACCAAAAGCGGCGAGACTGGAACACCTTCGGACAGTACCTTCGAAACCACAGGCCACCGCTCTCACTGTCAAGATGCAGCGGAGCTCATGTTCTTGAGTTCTTGCGTTACTTAGACCAGTTCGGAAAAACTAAAGTTCATGCCCAATTATGCCCTTTCTTCGGCCATCCAAACCCACCAGCTCCATGCCCTTGCCCCCTCCGTCAAGCTTGGGGTAGTCTCGACGCTCTCATCGGAAGACTCCGAGCAGCCTTCGAAGAACATGGTGGCAAACCAGAGAATAACCCGTTTGGAGCTCGTGCTGTTAGGCTTTATCTACGTGAAGTTAGAGATTCACAAGCTAAAGCTAGAGGGATTAGCTATGAGAAGAAGAAAAGAAAGAGACCACCACCGCAGCACCACCTGATGGGGCCACCGCAGCCGTCGCCACAAACAGCGGAAGCATCCACGGGTTCAAGTAATCATGATCAGTAAGCAGGCTATGACTATACCCATTTTTATTTAAAGAATGAGGGTAAAAAATTAAATTAAACTCATTAGAACTTATGATCCTTTTATAACTTTACCCTGCACGCCATGTAGTTAATTTTATCATCCATTGTTGCATTATATGTTTGTTGGATTTAAAGATGTTTTAAAATGATCAATGGAATGATTTATTATTAGTTTGTGTACGTAGTAGTTATAGTCATAGTAGTAAAACTGCAGAAACTAAAACAATTAATAGGGTTAAATTTGTGCCTTTTTTTCACAGAAGTATAATTTAATTAACGTTAGTAATTAGTTGTTAGTAGTTAAAAACTTCTATTTTTAAATCATTACTAAACACTGATCCTGTTAAGATTCGAAATCAAAACCTCGGTAATGCACTGGAGCGCCTTATCCACTTGAACTAAGCCTCATTGGCGCGCGGTTAGCTTTTAACACTTCGGTTATTGTCGTTTTTTTTGTTCAATTTGATAAACCTTCATTTTTCCAAAACGGGAGAAGATTGCAGTTTCGGTTAAAATTACTTATGTTTCAACAAATAAGATAGGTATAATATATTTTTACATCGGCTACTTAAGTGATAGTTTGCCTAAATTCATCGACTAACCTCTCATTGTTTGGAAAAAATAATTTTTAGATGAGGTAGCAAATTAAACACTCGTGGCTAAACATCCAATTTGTCACGGATGACAAGATCTGGAGATCATGTTCTGTGTCTTCTTTTGAATTCCATTTAAACAAAAAAAACAATAATATATAATTAAATTCTAGACTTATAGTATTGGCAAATCATTTCAGGCATTGTAAAGGGTCGTGTGTCAGATTCGTGAAGAACTATTTATATTAAATAATTGCATACTCTGACTTAGAATATTTTGCTTTTTAAGGGTCTGGCCTTGAAATGAATGCCAAAAGCTTGTGTAATGTTTAAGGTTAAAAATGAATCCATGTATGAAGCTTAAAATGGAGTTGCTGCAACTAGAATTTCATTCCTTATAAAGGTGAAAGAAGATGATGAAATTGTAAATAATAATGTTTGTATTCTCAGGTAGTTTTGTGAGACAGGTCATTGTCTTTGAAATATGATTCTCATTTATTTTATTAATTTATATACAGAATCCATATTTTAATTTCTCTGTTATGTTATGTTATGTCATATCATATCTTTGGATGTTTCCTAAAGAGGAGATATCATTGAATATGTTAGAGTTGCATTTATATTGTCATGAACCCTAAAAAACAGTGCTGCTATATTTTTTTAGTTCATTATTATTTATGGGTAGGGTTTGCTGAGTTAGATTTTTGGAATATACGTGTAATTTTTGCTGTTTTTATATGTAGTTCTTGTTGTGTTAAAATCATAATATGTTTTTTTTATATAAAATGCATGTGATTATGGATAAAAAAAATAGAAAAAAAAATTATGTTCCTTATTACAATGAGCGCAACGGAGATTCTCGCTCGAATTATAATGCCCTATTAACTAAACGATGCATGTGTGAACCGGAAAATAATTATATATATATAGGTGATTAATATTTAGAGTCAGAGTTTTTCCTTCCGCAAGTTACCTACTCGGCTTGAGTAGGAATTAGTCTGAATGTTGAAAGTTTAAAGATGTCTTATAGTTGAGATCCGTTCATGACACCTCATGGAATTACCAAAAAAATGTAAACTATTTTTTTAATTCGTTGGAGGCTAATAGGCCTATGTGAACTGTACAATTAAGAGTATTTCATTCGTTTTACATTCTATAGGTAATATTTTCGTTTAAATTGATGAATATGTTTGTGTTTAGATTTGAATTCGAAACATTCTATAATTATCACAAAATGAGCATATAAATCAGATATCGGTATCGATTGTGAATTCTTTGATTGGAATTTTTAATCTGAATAATCATTTAATACAATAATTGTACAATGTTTTTACAATAAATTAATGGGTGATTGTAATATTAAAATATCTAATTATTGTTACTTTTTGCATTTTTTTATTTAAGTTAAATCTAAAAATGGTCTCAGCTTATATTCTAATTTTTTTCAGACTTTTCATCGTATAGCGTGCTTTTATTTTTATACGCTATTTTCCGTAAAAATAATGTCATTTGACCATTTAAATTACCCAAATGATATTGTTTAAGACACTTGGACTATATGCCACAAAACGAAGATTGAATATATGGTGCCACATTTTTTTATTGTGTTTAAATTGAAAAAAACGCAAAAAGTGAGGATATCCCGCCTCCTCTTTGTCATAATACATCCTCACCTTTTGTATTTTTTCAGCTGTGATTTAGTAATTCAGGACTGCAAATTGCTTAAGGGCAATTCTATGTGCTCCTCGTTCTGTTATGTTAAGCGAGATTGTAATTGGGTGATCTATGTTGGCCAAGAAAACCTTTAGAGATAGAGGTTTTTGTTGTAACCCTCTAGCACAAGTTGTGTGTCTAGAATCGAGACTCATATAGTGGTTTTCACTATTTAATGAAATGATTTCATTTCGACAAAAAATAACTCTACTAATATGAGGTTATTACATCAGAAAACCAGATTAATTATATTAACAGAGTTTATGCAAACTGTTGCTGAGATACACAAGCCATAGCTGCTGCCCTGCATCTGCTGCCCTCATCCACTGAGCTACTATCCACTGAGCTACTCGATCCGCTGCTCAGAAATAAGTTGAATCATGAATGATGAAGGTTATATTAATGCTGAATTGTCAATGCCAGCTGTATTACAGCTGGATAACATGCTATGAGTGTGTTTCTTATTTTGCTGCAGAGCGGTTATTGTTAAACTAGCTCTATAAATTGTTTTCTTGTAATCAGTTGAGACTTAATTTTGTAATCTACAAAATTCAATTCATATTGTGTTTCTTTATTCTCTCTAAATTCTGATATGGTATCGGAGCGGGTCCGAGCCCGGGATCAGGCGTTGCCGCCGGTGTTGCCGCCGCGATTCAGTTTTATTGTTTCTTCTCCGGTTAACTGATCTGGATGTCCAGTCCCAGCAGTTCCGTGATTTTGATTTCAGTTTATTCTCCATTGTATCGATCTGGATGTCCGGCCCCAGCGATTCGGATTGAATTTCAGTTTACGAGCATCGCTATCGGTGACTCAATGTTCGATTTCAGATTTCAGCTCAACGCAATATGTTGTTCATCACTATCGGTGGATTTAAGGTTCAATTTCAGTTTCTGTTTATCACATTCGGCAAATGAGAAGTTTGATTCATATTTCAGTTGCAGATTATCTTCATTGTTCTGTGATTTCAAGTTCAAATTTGGTTCTTTTCTACTCTAGTTCATGAGAGTTATTGATCTCAAATTTCAGTGTCAGTAAAGTTCGACAACTTTAGATAATCTTTTCTATCAATTTCTACAAGTTCTGGTTTGCTCTTTTATTCAGTTCATTGCTTCTGATTGTTTGGTAACAATCCAAGTCTCTTAACTCTAAGCGTCCAAAATTCTCTGAAATATGTTTCAGTTTCTCTTGTTCTCTGTCAAAATAAGTACGTAGAGATTTTGATTTTTGTTCATCAGTTCGATTTCATTTCGTTTTCAGTTCATTCAGCTTTATGATCTCTTGTTCTTGTTCTTTGTGTTGTCTTACTTCTAAAATTTGTTTGAATCTTAGTTTTTGTGAGGATCAGTTCTTTTATTTGGGGAGACAATGGATCTTCAGTTGAGCACATTATGTGTTTGACAAAATTCCTCAACGAAAATTTGATTGTTGAAATTGCCCATGCTCATTGACAATGTACTACTTTTGCTGAAGCTATAATCATGGTGCAAAGTTTGATAGTATTTGTAAAACCGAGAATTGATTCGGTCAATTAAAGTGATTTGGATTATGAGTTGGATTATTGTTGCCACCTGAACAAATCTGCTGCTATTTTTGCCGCAAAAGTGCTGCTGTTTTTGGTGCAAATCGGCTTCAAAATTGTTGAAATTCAACTGTTAATTCTTTACGGGACAAAGGAAGTTCCATGATGAAAAGGGCAAGTTGAATATGCAAACTGTTGCTGCGACATTGTTTCTTATCAAGCTAGACATCTCAGCTATCTATGTCTAGCTTGAGGGGGGGTAACAGAGTTTATGCAAACTGTTGCTGAGATACACAAGCCATAGCTGCTGCCCTGCATCTGCTGCCCTCATCCACTGAGCTACTATCCACTGAGCTACTCGATCCGCTGCTCAGAAATAAGTTGAATCATGAATGATGAAGGTTATATTAATGCTGAGTTGTCAATGCCAGCTGTATTACAGCTGGATAACATGCTATGAGTGTGTTTCTTATTTTGCTGCAGAGCGGTTATTGTTAAACTAGCTCTATAAATTGTTTTCTTGTAATCAGTTGAGACTTAATTTTGTAATCTACAAAATTCAATTCATATTGTGTTTCTTTGTTCTCTCTAAATTCTGATATATATAAGCTATAGCTAGCTTATAGGTGTAATTTTGCTTACACCTATACAACCAATAACTTTCTTCTTCTCAAATTTCTATGCAGTCATCATCATCATCTGCAGAAACTCTTGTCTTATACTCGAGTTTATGCTTTTTATCTCCCTGGAAATAAAATTAAAACACAAGTTCGTCTCAACTGAATATAAGTACGTAAGTATGACTCATTTTTTGCTTTTTCTAAACAATAATTATGGATTCTGTTCGTAAGAATAATTAATGGAACTTCTGACAGGAACTTGTTTTAATTAAAGCTCATATATACTTATATGCCATTGTCAAGCTAAATTGACGTTAAGCCAACTTATAGACTTATATATAGTCGAGTCAATGAAATTCGTAATTGATCAAGTCAGGCAAATTTTAACTTTACCTTCTATTTTGACCTACCTACAAGCAAACCACGAAGGAGATTGTCTTCGAGTTAAAATATATATTTGGGTCCTTATATTTGTCCTCCTTTTATTTGTCATCATTAAGCTTCTTACACTTTTAATTTTATAAATATTAAGTACTTCTATCAAGGAAATGAAATGCGTATACTTCACATTCTGTTAGTGTGACTGCAAAAATTATACTCCCTCCGTCCCATAAAGATAGAAAAAGTACCACCTTTTTTTGTCCCATAAAAATAGAAAAAGTAGAGTTAGTTAAGTCAAAAATTATCAAAATACCCCTACATATTTATCATAAAACATTAAATGCATATTTTGAAAAGATAAACAAATGAGTTGTAAGTGCTATAATTAGTAGAGTGGCTTTGGAAAATGTACATAACTAATAAAGTACAAAGGGTAATTTAGACAAATTATCACAAATTATCTATAAATAACTACTTTCTTAATTCTTGTAAAATGGGTACTTTTTCTATCTTTACGGGACGGAGGGAGTACTTTTTATTTTTGTTAAAATTTAGTCTCTATATTTTTAACTTCGTTGACATAAAATCCGTAAATGAATTTTTTTCGATCTAAATTAACACTACCAATATACTTATATAATGGAAAAACTTAAGGTCTAATGGTGCCTCCGATTAATAAAATAAATAAAAAGCTCAACGGAACCAAAAATCCAAGCCTTTAAGTATTTTTTAATTTTTGTGATGCTATTTTTCACTGCATTTTTATTCAATTTTTTTAAAGTCGGTTTTTTTTTTCATGTGGCAATGACACAATGGAATTTAATATAAAATTACGATTCATGGACCCAATAATAAATTATAAAAATTATTTACAGTTTAAATTGTAAAAACATGTAAAAAATTAATTTTAGGCACCATTATAATTTATACCTAAATAAAACATAGTTTATCCATCCATGAATAGCTTTACTGCTGTAATAAATTTGAGATGTGCAAAAAGAATGAAAGCAAATTCTATTATTGGGTCCCTAAATCGTTAGCTTTTTTTTTAACAATTGTGTCCCTAAATTTATCAAGCTTTTTATAATTGCCTAATTGGCTCTCCAATTAAATCATTAGATTTTTTTCCATAGATCCCTTAATTTTAATTTATTTCAATTGGTTTCTCTTGACTATTATTTCTATTATATTTAACTCTCAGTCAAAATATATTCAGGGAAGTTGATAAATAAGCAAATTATGGTATTTAAAAATAAAGCTCATAATTGAATCTATGAATACTCCCTGTCCCGTTCTTTTTCTCTTTCGATCCCTATACTTAATTAAACTAAGTTATTATTTTGTTTCCATCATATTTAACTCCCAACAGGGATCGGGGCTTTACTAAGCCGTTTTTTCATATTAGTGAAGGTTACATATCTTCCGACAAAAAAAAAACAGTGGTGAACCTACTCTTAGGCTAGAGTAGGTTGCAATCCCGAAAATCGATTTTTTTTTTTTAAAATAGAGACAAATTTGTAATAAATTTCGAGCTACGTAAAGATTAAATTTGGACTGGCGAAAATTACAGAATAACAAGAAGTTAAGTCTAGACCGGAAAATATGATGACTCCACCACGGACTCGTAACATATAGAAATTTGATCCCTATGCTTTTGTTCGCCCATTAACAGCTGCGCTTTGAGAAATATTGCGATAATCAAATTAGGGTTTCAAAAATTACATCAAACTTTTTTCCTGAGCATTATTTAGCTCTTATATCCTTGCGAAATTTGTGCAAAATGTTTCATTTTATTTCAAGCTTTGCTTCAATTTCCTTCATAACTGGATGGAAAAATAAATTTACAATAAATGATGGATATGGGGTCCGATGATGACATGGACCCCTTAACTTCCAAAGAAATTAATTCTTCTTTTTAAAATTTTGATCAAATTAATGATTTAGTATAAAATTTATATACTATCATTTTATTGATTTAATTAAAATTTATTATTATTTATAACTAAAATCGATCAATTAAATTAATTAAGTTTAATTTTTATTTATTTGATAATTATTGAATGGATGCCTTTTCTTGATTCAATTGCAGGAAAATTTATTATATTTTATCTTAAGATGATCATTACTAAAATTTTATTTCTAAGAAATTTAAATTTAAAATATATAATTTTTTTTCAATGGTTTTTAAAATAATGGTCAAGTACTCGAGTTTACTTTAAAATTCTCATAAATTTTCTAACTTCAACTCTGAATTGGAACGGGCACTTTCTAGAATCCAAATTATTATCTAATTCATAAAACGTGCATAAATGTGATTACAACAATTGATTTTCAACAAACACTTTCTTTTTACAGGATCCATGGAACTTAGACTAATTCTCATTTGAGAAAAGTAGATTTCTTATAAAATATGGTTATTCGGAACCGCGACCTCATTTAAGCTAAAAACGCCTTATAACTAACTTGTACAGTGAGATTGTCACTTTTTTTAGTTACTAGTTTCGCATTACGTGCTATGCACGTGACTTGTAACGTAACTCGTCAATGAACATATTAGTAAATTTATTATAATTATATCAATTTTTTTATTTATAATTAATATTAAATTAGTTAAAAAAATTTGTAAAAGTAAATATAATATATTCGGTTATTATTTTTATTAATAATATTTTTAAAAATAATAAGATAGAAATTTAAATAATATTATATTGACCAAATACAATATTTTAATTTTATAGTTCAATCAAACTAAAAGATAAGTATTCCTACTAATTTGGAGACAATTTAGTTATTTTTTACATTTAGCTACCTATTCTAATTAGGACTTTAATTATAATAGTGATTAATTAAATAACTAATTAGTTAATGACTATAAAACTTTTATTTAATAGTAAACTGAAAAGGACTATTCAGTAAATTTGTCTGCCCCCCCATCCGTGCTTTTATATAGTATATATATATATATATATATATATATATATATATATATATATATATATATATATATATATATACATTAAACTTAAATAATACTTCTATTTTAATACTAAAAATGATGTGCAAAATGTTTTTACGCGATTCGCCTTTTTTTTATGTCATAAATGTATTTATTCATAAACAAAATGTTATTATATATTTCTATATTAAAATACTCATTATCATTTGTGTCAATTTAGTTCAAATTTGAGTATGTTTCAAAACATAAATTAGAATTAACCTAAAACACAATTCAAAAGGACACCTACAAGTCTACAATAATATAAAAATCAATAATATCCAGAAGCATAAATAAAAATATATATAATTTAATAATTGATAAATAAGAGTTGAACACAATTATATCTTACAAGTATTGTATAAATACATATTTAAATAGCATAATTGATTGGAATAAAAATACTTTTAAAAATGTATTTTGATAGAATTAGTCGGAGATGGCCAAACAACCAATCCACGCTATATGAGATTTTATCGGATAAAAAGTATATAAAAAGCGTAAAAATAGCAAAATTCATATAACTATCCATTGCCATTCCGGTTAGTCCATTTCAGTTGCTTTTCAATGAAATTTGCAAACTCTATGGGTTCATATAATTAAACTTTGAAAATAAGCACATCCTTCAGCTCACCCTCTCCAGGGCCATTTAGCTCTTTCTTAATTAAATTTCTAAAATAAATTTTTGAAATATATAGATATATATAATTACATAATTTTATTTATTTATTTCCAAATCAGAAAATTAAAATTGAAAACTCACAATTATATATAAAATAAGTTATTAGATATTTTTGGAATTAAGTGAAAGTAAAAATGGAAAAGGTACGAGAAAGAAGGCAGTCTAGAGTCAAATTGAGAAGACAGAAGGTGGGGCCTACAGTAGCTCGTGCTCATCTGTCAATCATGTCCCTTAAATACACCTTTCTATCCGGGTAATAAAACTTTCTTCCACATCATCCATTTAGCTCTCGCCACTTGGCATCATCAGAGCCGTTGATGTTCTCCTTTTCTTTACCTGATGTGGACCATGCACAGGTGACAGGGTACCATCCCATTTGTCATGTCATTCCCTATTCTCCAGTAAAATTCTCACTTATTAATCCAATTATGCAACTCGGTTAATTAATACCTCAATTATAGATTTGGCAGTATCTTAAAAACTGAACCGGACCGAATCATTCAATTGAAAATCAATTCGCAATTCAGACCAATTTCTTTAAAAATAATTAAAAATATAATTTAATTTTTTTATTTGAAAAAAAATATCAAACAGATTAAACTATAAAAAAATATTTTATTCTTAATTTACAAATTAGAAAAACTAATCGGTTTTCTATTTAAAACTTGATACATATTTTAAAATTTTAAAATGTTGGTATATTCAATAAAATTATATGCTTATTTTATTTTATCTCGTAGAGATATAAAAAAATTATTATTTATTTATCTCTTAATTAAGATATAAAAAGTAATATTCTTTCAGTAAAATTTAAAAAATATATCCACATATTAAAAAGACGTAAAACATTTTTTAATGAAATAATATTTGTATAGGGTTTATTGTAGAACATGAAAAAAAAAGTTAGATGAATTGTAAATAAATATCATAATCAATATAGTGGCTTTAATATTTTTTTAAACATTACTTTATAATAGTTAACTTTTTTTATTTGATAATTGGGTCATAAATTAACTATAATTTACAACTTTTTAATTATAGTACATAGTGAAATTTTTTCTCTATTTTATATAATAGATGGAGAATATAGTTTATAAATATGTTTTTATTTTATCTTCCAGAATTCTTTTAGACCAATGGTTCTTTTTGTAGATGGGATCTTAAGTGGCTGATTCAGAATTTATCGGATGAACCGATTAAATCGTGAATCAATTTCATAACTCACAAATTAATGTTGCAAAATTTAAATACACTATAAAACATTAGTATATTAGAGAATAAAAAAAGGAAAAGATGTAATATTACTGTTGTCAAATGTGGAAATTTATCTTTATCGATCAGGAAAGTATATTTTGTCTACTCAATAACACTCAAATTTAGTCATAAAGGACAACCTACATTAGGGATTGAAGTAGAAATGAAAATTATTGTTTCTAAAGATGGAAGTAAATGCTGTATTTTTCCCATGAGGACAACCATCGTCCCTGCTTTGAGAACGACCGCCGTTGATACATTCGAGGACGATTGTCGTCCCCTAAAATAAAGATGAAATTATTGTTTTTTTTGGGTACAAGATCCATGAGGTTTCTTAAACGGATCTCAACTATGAGACGGCACTTTTAAGCCTTTCACATTCAGATTATTCCCCACTCGAGCCGTGTAGGTCCTTTGCGGCAGGCAAACTCTGGCCACAAGTTTTAAACGGCTGTATACATGAGTACGGTTCGAACCCGCGACCTCACTTAAGCTAGAAGAGCGCCTTACCAACTCATCTACGCCTTGGGGTTAAGATGAAATTATTGTTATACAATAAGAATAGAGATAATTTTTGCCTTATTTGATTAAGATGATAGTAGTAGTAATAAATACTAGACAAAACTTATCTTAAGCTTCATGTATTTTTTATTTTTTTTATTTCATCCCTAAAAGTTTTTTTTTCTTTACATAGTCCTTATACTTCCGATAACAGTTTTATTAAGTCCTTTTATTAAAAAAATGTGCAAAAATATCAGAGACTAAGTAAAACTATTTTTGAAAGTAAAAAGACTTAAAGATATAAAAGGACTTCATAAAAGTATTTTTAAAAATACAGGTATCAAATATAAAAACAAAAATATTTAAAGACAAAGTAAATAAAAATAGAAAGTACAGCCTAAATACTACTAGAAACTCTAATTGCTCCATCAGTTCTAATTCTAAAGTACTACTAATAAATAATTTAAAATATCATACCAAATATTTCCTATGGTCTATAGAATTTATTGTTTTACCTTTTGACTTATAAATTAAGAAAATGGTAATTATGTCTAATTTATTAAATATTTTTAATAAACTAATTTATTTATTTTTGAAATTTGTTGTCATCTGACGCTTTTTTATACTATTGCATTCTTTTAATAAATTAATAAAAAAACCATCTTCGTATTATAAAATAATAAATATGATGAATCGGTTTTTTATTTCTAAAACACAAGTATTACAGACAGATGAAATAAGTTTTATAAATTAAAAATTGTATTTATATAGATAAAATGAGTCAATTTATGACAAAAAATATCACTTTCTTTATTTAATTAAATAGTGATTTTATATAAAAAAAAATTATATTGTTCTACAATAATTAAGAAAAAAGTGTATATGTGACACTAAATAACTTATATTGCAATAGAATGTCCATAATTTAACACAATATTTTTATTAGTGTTGTATTGTATTTGTCGACTCTTTTAATATAACTAGTTTCGCATTACGTGCTATGCACGTGGCTCGTAACGTAACACGTCAATGAATATATTAGTAAATTTATTATAATTATATCAATTTTTTATTTATAATTAATATTAAATTAGTTAAGAATTTTTGTAAAAGTAAATATAATATATTCGGTTATTAAATTTGTTCCATAAATTAATTATAATTTTAGAGTAAATAAAAATAATAATAAGATAGAAATTTAAATATTAATATATTGACCAAATACAGTATTTTAATTTTGTAGTTCAATCAAACTAAAAGATAGGTATTCCTACTAATTTGGAGACAATTTAGTTATTTTTTACATATTAAAACTAAATTGGAGATAAGTTAGCTACCTATTCTAATTAGGACTTTAATTACAATAGTGATTAATTAAATAACTAATTAGGTAATGACTATAAAACCTTTATTTAATACTAAACTGAAAAGGATTATTTGGTAAATTTGTCTGTCCCCCCCATCCGTGCTTTTATATATAGTACTAGTGTTTTCCCACGTGCTACACACGTGAGCGATATTTATATGACCCGTTATATATTATAATAATAATTAAAATATTTAATGAATTATTTAATTTGTATTTGTTATTCAAATTTTTAATAATATTTGTTTCCACGTGCATGACCCGTTAAATACATATCATTAAATAGTAATTAAATTACTAAATATTGTATTTATTTTTTATTATAATTAATTTTTTATTGTTTATAAAGGACAATAATCAGGATAATTTTTATATAAAAAGAAAAAATAATGCATGGTGTTGCTATATTATGCACTAATCAACACTAACTTAATATGATTTTACGTAACTCTCCTTTTTTACAACAACAATAGTTGATCATGATGTTCTTTTAATAGAATATGATGTTAGGTCGTTGATTTTTATTATTTTACTTTAATTTTTTGGTAATTTATATTAAACGACACTTATATATACAATGGAAAATAAAAAAAATAAACAAATGCTAAAAGCATATATCATTCTCTGATATTTAGTGTAAACCACTCATCTTATATAGCACCCATCTGAACTCTAATTCAATTTCTTTTTATATTATTTATTTTTTAATCATATAATTAGAGAAATTTGCATTATCTCTTTACAATTTTTCGTAACATGTATCTTTAGAAGGACACTCTTATTTATCTTTGACTTTTACTAACCAATAATTTACATTGCTAAAAAAACTGTTAATTACGTGTCCATTTTTCGATTTTTCACCTTTCTAATAAATAAAAACAGTCTATTTTTTTGTATTTACACTTCTATTAAATGTTAGACTCTTATTTAATTGAACATTGTTTAAATATAAATTATATTCTTAGTAAAGATTATTATCATTAAAATTAATACTCTCTCTGTCTCGTTTTAATTGAGAAAAATCTCATTGCACATTGTTTAAAATATTTTAATAATTTTACTTTTATATTCTCATATTACATAAAATGCTTTATTATTTAAAAAAAATACTTTCAAAATACATTAATTGATGAGGATAAAAAAAAAGTAGGGCGAAAATTATTATATAAATAAAAATTTTCAAATAGAATGAGACATTTAAAATAGAAAATTTGGTCAATTAAAATGGGGCGGAAGGTGTATTAAATATGTTAAAAAAGATGATGTTAATTATAAAAAAACACATGAAATGATGATTTAATGATGCAATTAAGCTTTTTATAATTTTTTTTTTTTTGAGAATAATGAAAATTTTATTAATAGAGAAATAACAATACAACTTGATCAAATATTGAATATATCAATACATTCAAGAGGTACAATAATAGAACATCAGTAAAATAACAGAAAATCATATCTAATTTCTTCAATCGCATTGACGGAGCTCTTTTAATGTGCAACTCGGCGATCCGTCCGCTCCACTCGAAGGTTATTTTAAACCACAAATCGACTCTTTGGTCTTTGAATGAGTCCGATTGAGAGAATATTAGAAATAAGATTTCTACTGATAGCACTTCAGATCTACGTTCCGTAGATAATTCCATGAAGGAAATAGAAAAACCCATAAAGGTTAAGAGTCAGAACTCCACTAAGGAAGACAAAACATCTATAAAGGAAGAAAGAAAAAAACCAACAGATCTCAGATCTGTGATTATTGACGTAAAATAAACTAAGTACGAGATTTAAAGAGAAAACGAGAAAGTAGGGAGGTGATTTTGAACCAAACAATGGCCAAAATCACCTCCCTCTTATTACGGCTAGGTTTCTGAAAAGAAAGAGAGAGTTTTGTTTAATGCAATTTTGAGAAGTTGAACCCTGTTTATAATTTTTATATAATGCAGATTATGTCATGTTTGTTTTTTTTCCGGGGGAAGATTACAATCATGTTTGTTTATATTTTTGCACCACAACCACAGCTTATGATGTTTCTTTTTTATCTAAAAGCTGTAATTTTGACTTTTTGGTATTTGTTAGCAAATTCATGGTGCAGAATGGACCTCAATTTGTCCAAAATACGATTTACCTATCACATACTATTATTTCTATTCGGTTTTTAAATTTATGAATTTACAAATCAATGTTCACCTTCAACGTTATCTACGTTATTCAACGTTGATATAGTTATCTACGTTAATCAAATTTAGATTTCTAATTGAAATTAAACTTTTTAATTTGTGTTTATATTAGATATAAATTTATAATTAACTTTTAACTTTTTGTGTTTGTATTAGAATTAACTTTTTAATATTTGTATTTGTATTAGAATTAACTCCTTAATTATATAAATTTCATTAGAGTTAGACATGTGCTTAACTTAGTAAATAATTTAATTATTAAAGACTATAATCGTAATTTTGCCTGTCCCCCCCCCCCCCCCTTCCCACATATAAGATAGTTATAGATAGATAGATTATTTGACAAAAACTCGCTAAAACTTAAATCAAATTCGCCTATTTTATGTTTAAAAATATTAAATTGAAAGAAAAAAATATTTATTATTACATCTGTTTGTTTTTTGATAGACATTTCAAAACAAACACACCTATTAAAGATACTATTTTATTTCAATAAAATACATTAATCTATAAAAGAGAATATTTTTATTTTTATTCAAATCAAATAATGGTTTTGTGGTTTAGAATAGAATTGAAAATAAAATTAATATCATAATATCCACTATACATGATTGTTGTCTATATATATTAGAATAAAATAAATTGAAAACATTGCATACGTATCACAAATTTAATGGATGAGTACTGTACTATAAACTGGGGCTAGGGCATAATGGGTGTTAAGAACCAAAACAAAACTGTCCCTTGTTATATTACAGACAATTTTACTTTTCAGATTTTAGTTGCAGTGTAAGTTTGGATGGTGACGGTGTTCAGTAAGTTATCGTCTTATTTTAGGGTTTATTTTTCAGATTTGTTGGTTCTGTGTTATAGCTAGTTTCAAGTTCCTATAAGAAACCATGATGACTTGCAGTTGCAGTCGTGCTGCTTCAATCAGAAACTTCATTTCTTTGTTATATTTGCTGAATTTTACTATCAACTTACGCTTTTATTTATGAATCTTAATTGTTTCAGGCTAGCATTTTCAAGTTCCTATTACTGATTAAAATACTATTGATGATATCTATTTTTTTTATCCTTTGTATCTTACAAAAACTAAAGAGTTTCGTTCCTTTAATTGATGTTGTCTTAGAGGAAAGGTATGAGTTTAGATTAGGGATGAGTAAAATATTTGATCGACCGATTTAATTGACCGAACCATGAATTTCGACTGGGTTATTTGAGCGAAAAGTATGAGTTCGGTTGGTTCAATTTTGAAATTCAAAAAAATGATTTTTTTTTCCGGTTATCAGTTCGGTTTGAAATTTAAATTATCCTCATTAATAGAATTGACGGAAAAAAATATATTTAATTCTTTACTTGCTGTGATTGGAGAGTCTACTCGGTCGATCAATTAATTTAATTATATAATTTTGATTCGGTTTTTACCGAACTGACTAAATTTTCATCTCTAATTTCGACTAACCTAAAAAACTTATTGAACTAATTATGTCTTCTAAAGAAGATACTAGAATCGCTGGGAAACAGAACTTCATATAAGAAAAACCTACATGAAAAGTCACCGATGGACTCCATCACCCAGCAACCATCATACCATTTTCAAGTACCTTTTAGTAGCTTAAATAGAATGGATTCAAAACGTCTGTATATAAAACCTCAAGGACCTTTTACCAAAACCTCAAGGACCTTATAACTTGAATATAACGGATTTAATGTTAATTTTAAGTGCCGCTAACTTAAATAAAATGGATTTTAAAAAGTCTTTTAACAACCTCAAGGACCTTTTCTAGTATAGTGGTAATAGCCACAGGCATTCTGTTATGAGGTCTCGTATTCCAACCTCACTCTACTCTCCCTAATTATCAAAAACAAAACCTCAAGGACCTTTTAGCAGTAATAATATATATAAGGGCTTAGGCCATGCAAAAGTATCTGCCCATGTCAGTACTACGAAACACGAAATTGAACCCATCAAAAGGGCCCTTATTTGGCCAATAGCAGTCCTTTCTAAAAAAAAGAGCCCACATACCGTGAGCATTTGAACCTGCTGCAGATGGGCTAAAATTAAGAAAAAGAGAAATTAGGCCCATCACGCTGGAAGTCCATTTTATTATGAAAAATATGACCCGGCCTTTTCTCCCTGCTAATGCGGTGCAACTTGTGTGTGTTTGGAAAATTAAATTTTCTTTTTTCAATATAACCTTCCTCATTAATACAGTTTTCATCAAAAATTATGATCTTCTCTAAAATCTATGTTTATGTTTAATTGCATGTTATTGAAATTTAAACTTTTTAAATTCTTTCCCGTAACGTCTCCGTTTTTCAAGTCTTTCACCTGTAAACTAACCGAGTTTGATTCCTCAATTGCTCTTGCGCGATACCAAATTTTAGTTGTCATCTCTTGGTTTTAAAATCAATAGTTCTGAATTTAAACTTATTCCTAAATCAAAAATCACAATGCCTAGAGCGAAAAAAATGAATTAAAAGGAAATTGATTTTCATGTTGCTGAGGAAAGATACTTCATCGTCCAAAAAAATGAGAGATGTGAAGTCAAAAAAGTTTGATGATGATAATTTTAAAGAAATCCCTATGTTTAGAACTTGATAGGAGAAGGCCGATCTACGTGATTCTTCAATGGTGCTATCAACTGTTGAGGTAATTTTACTATTTTTTAAATAAATTATTCTAATTGGTTACCAATAGCTTAGGTTTTTAAAATGAGTTTTATGTTGTTGTTCATTGTTTTTTTGTTATGTTATGTTTTTACGATTCATTTTAATCTAGACTCTAGGTTCACATACAGTTTTATAGTTGTTTGACTTACCACTTGTTTTATAGTATTTAAAATGATTTTTTTGTTCATTGTTAGATTTATTTTGTTTAGTATTTTAAAATTGACTATATATCTATTATTGGTTTACCGTTAGTTTATTGCCTATGTTATGTTAGTATACTGCTTTTAAAGTTTTACTATAGGTTTATTAAAAGTATATAATTGTTTCACTATTGGCTTGAACTATTTACATATGTATGTCAGTTTTTTTGTATTTGTACTCTTTTTTAGTTAGTTTTTTGTGTTCAGATTGTGTAATTGATTTTGTGGTTTACTATATATTTACTAAAGATTCACTATGAATTATTATTTGTATATATTGGTTTGTTGTTCTCTATTATTTGATTTTTGTTATGAGTATTTTATTAATCTAGAAGATCAGTTTCCTGTAAAAATTGGCCATCGGGCTGGGGGAGATGTCATAGCTAGCCTGAAGAAGAGTTTATCTCCCGAAATGTTAGATAAAAGTTTTTTAAATTCGTTTCGGCAAATTTTTAAGCATGCAAAAGTATTTGTTGCAACCTCAGTTAATTCATTCTTTAACTTTAAGAGAACCTAATTTTATGAGTTATGAATAAAAGTGTCTGGTTCTTTCCTAAAATTTTCTCGTGATGAGTTTGCTTTATTAATTGGCTTAAAATATATTGGTAATGTTGATTAGAAGAAATAAAAAATGGCCTAATGTCTTAAAAACCCCCGACCTTTCAGCCCCTTTTCAATCATACCCTGACGTTGCAAATTTGTCAATTTTACCCTATTTTGCATTTTTGTGTTTCAATTGTACCCTGAAAAATTAAATTAACATCTTTTGCGTTTGGAATTTTTTTTAAAACATTCTACATGTCTCGCATATATTAATTGTATATTTTTAAAATTTATTTAAATTTAGTTAAATTAATTAAGAATTTAAATTAGTGTTAATTTGATTATGGTTTTTAGTTAGTTTTTAAAAATAAAGGACTTATTTGTACTTTTTTGAATAAAAAAGAATTTAATTTCATGTTTAGACTTAATTAATTGAATGATTTCATCATTTAAGTAAAAAAATTAACAAAAATTAAAATATTGGGGTACAATTGAAAACAGAAAATTCAAAAGTGGGTAAAATTGACAAATTTTCAACGTCGGGGTAGAATTGAAAAAAAGTTTAAAGGTGAGGGATTTTTGAGTGATTAGGCCATAAAAAAAATCAAACTTTCGATTTAAAAGAAAAAAAAAATTGGCAACATTAAAAAACTTTTTAAAAAATGTGTTGAGTACTATTTTCTCTTGAAATGTTGGGATAATGGAGATGAGGACTATCTTATATTTCATTGAATATTTTTTGTATAGTAACAAGACTGATCCTAATGTTATGGATGAACATTTGTTTTTTCTTAGTAGTAGTGATTTTGAAAATTTTGAATGGGCAAAAATTTGTTTCATAGATAGTTTTTGAATAGTAAACTAAGTTTGTTGAAAAATTGAATAGTAAACTAAGTTTGCTGAAAAATTGCAATTTCAGAAAAAAAAAGGTTTTCACCTCGTTTTTATTTTTTCGTTTGACTTTTTCCAAGGATGATATAACTTCTAAACATTTTCTTTTCCGAAAAATATTTACATCAGAAGTTTCAACTCAATTGTAGCATTTGTTTGGTAGTTGAAAGTAATGGCACCAACATTATTATCATTGTTTTTTTGGGTTAATTGCAAATTAATACACAAACTTTACCCTAATTTGCAATTACAACACAAACTTTAAAACTTGGCAAATTGGTACACCGATTTTCATTTTTTGGCGAATTGATACACCGAACTGGAAAAACACTAACGTGGACATTATCATATAAAGCCACGTGTTGTTGTATGATTGGTCGCTGTACTAATTTGCCAAAAAAATGAAAGTTGGTGTATTAAATTGCCAAGTTTCAAAGTTCGTGTTGTAATTGCAAATTAGGGTAAAATTTATGTATTAATTTGCACTTAACCCTTGTTTTTTGGCTTGGAAGTTTTGGAATAAATTTCTTCAGCTTATGGGAATCCCATAGTGGGTTTTTTCGGGTGATTCGTGAGCTTACAACCAATGGCTTGGTTGGGAAACACCAAATACAAAAATCTCTGAAACATTTATGATTTTTTTAGCATTTGTAATTTGTGAAAAGCGAGAAATAAGAAGATATTCAAGCAAGTATTGTAAAGGGTGTGAATCATTACAAACTTTACAATCCTAACTTTTGTTATCGTAAAAACGACCTTTTTGGAAACCTAACTTTTTTTCCGCAAGTAGCCAGTTTTATATCGTTTTTATGCCTTCCACTTTGTATGGTTGACCTAATCTAATTATCATTTTTTGAAAAAGTGGCAATATTTTTTTATTTGATTCAAATTATGTTTTATATTTTTTAGAAAGTTATGTGTTTGACTTCCTTTTAACTAGAAAAGTGACTTCCTTAGCAAAATGTAGATAAGTTGCATTTCCTACCATTTTTAAATCATTTTTCTAATTTATTTTTATCCAACTTCTTTAATTTCATATGAAATCAATTTTTATTTTATTTTATTTCTCATAAGATATATTTATTTTATTATAATTAGTTATATAAAAATAATTTTGTATTAATAACATATTGAAAATTTTAATATTTGTATATGATCAAACTATCAATTTTTTCTATTTTAATATATAAACAACATTTAAAATTGTGTTTGAATTACTAAACAAAAGCTGATATACGACAATTTTTTATCAATATTATATAAAATAACGGAAAAATATATTTATTTTTCAATAATATAAAAATAAAAAAGATATTTGCATCTTTTAGTTAAAAAAATTAATGTAATATATTAAAATTAATTTTACACTTACAAAAATGAAACAAACATATTATATTTGAACTTCCCCGGAACTACTTTAGGATGAATCGAGTGAGAGTACTAATTAAAAGAAACTAATATGTTAAGATAATTGTTTAGAATACCAACTAAAATAGACTACTATAAATGTATAATAATAATAATTATTTTAATTATTTTTTAATCGTCTGGAATTCTAAATAAGGTAGACTATTTCTAATAAAATACTATTTTAATTATTATTTGATTTTTTTTTTATTTAAACTCTCTATAATTTTAAAATGTGAGTATCAATTAAAAAAAATTAAAATAATCATCTAAATAAAGTATTTTTAATTAACTATTATTTCAATTATTATTTATATTTAATACTTAAATACAATTTATAATTACAGAAATAATTATCAATTGAATACAGATATAATTACCCTAATTTATAATAAATATAATTATAATAATTTAACAAATTATACTACAAAACATGTGTGAAAGACGTAAAAAAGACACTAATTCTACAAAAGAGAAAAAAATCAAAAATTCTTTCTTATCATTAAAGTCTTTTTAAGGACTAACATGAAATTAGTATTGTTTAATTTTGATATTATTAAAAAGTTAATCATATCCAACTTGGAATGTCTTTTTCCTCTACTAATGAATGAATAAGAAAGAATTTTAAAACCCACATGGCACGTTTTGGCAATTCTCCTTGGTCCACAATGTGAGATGTTTGCAATTTGCAAATGTTCCAAAATTGGTCCCCAATGCTAAAACAAAAAATAAAAATCTGCCGACTCAACATTTTTTTAATAATGTTTACTTTAGAGACAGGAAATTTTTTACTAGCAATTGAAATTTAAAGGATTAATTGCATATAAAATCATCACCTTTACACGAATTTTCAAAAATAACACGACCTTTAAAACGTGTCAATTCAGGGCATGACCTTTTATTTCTTTTCAAAAACAACATGGGCACGTTTTTTGATAAAATTTTGCTGACTTGGACACCCGATGAGAGTGCCACGTGTCACACCACGTCAGCAAAAATGCCAATAAAAATGTGCCCGTATTATTTTTGAAAAGAAATGAAAGGTGGTGCCCTGAATTGCCACGTTTTAAAGGTCGTGTTATTTTTACAATTTCGTGTAAAGGTGGTGATTTTATATGTAATTAACCCAAATTTAAATGATGTAATTCTTGTGAATAACCAATTTTAACATACTTCTTTACCAGTGAGCCTAGCCCAAGTGGCTAGGTTTTCCAAGTGAAGTCTCAGTTTTGAATGTTGACTGGTTTAACATTTAACGAGTAAATTATAACAATCAACTACTAACAACTAACAATCAATTTGACGTAATAGATTCTACCTATCGAAAAAAAAAACATACTTTTTTATTATTTAAAGGTGTTGATTTTGGCCTTTTATAGTCGAAAAATCACCCCTTCCTTCACCAGACTCTAAAATACATATATATCAATTTTTTTTAGTAATTGTGTTTTTAGTTTGTATATGTATATTTAAATTTAAATTTAAAAAACAAAAATCACCTGATTCAACATTTTTTAATAATGCTCAACATAAAAAAGTACTACTGATAACATAACAATAACATCTCGTAGGAGCGAAGCAACCTCGTCGAAACAAGTATCGTTAAATCAAGCAATTTGCCAATTTGGTGTCCATAAGAGACATCGAGCAATAATAAACAAAGTGGAACAACGCCCAAACCTCGATCTCAGGGCCTTTAAAGATATCTCCTCGAGCGGTGATGCTCGGCATCACAGTTCGCTCCCAGCACGACTAAGTTATCGACCTGGTGCCTAAAGGGGGTCACCGAGCTATAAGAGACAAAGCTGTATTTCACCCAAATACCGGGTCAGATCTATTGAAAAGATACCTTTCGAGCTCCGATATGTGACATCAAAGCTCGGTCGGATAAAACCATCAGGCCGAGCTCCGAAATGGCGTAAGAATCCACACTCACGTGTAACTGATTTTGTGGCCACATAAGATCCTCTGACAAATACAAAAAGAATGTTCCATATGCCTGACGCACCTAACAAATCGCGCCAAACGCGGAAGAGCTTGCCACGTAAGTATAACAGAAAACAGGGACCACAAGAAGGAGAACCTGTCAGCAAGGCAAGTTTTGCACAGAAGCCCTAACTATAAAAAGGGGCTTTACGTTCAAACCCTACGTAATTCTTTTTTCACCATATTTCTCTTCTTTTCTCTTCTTGTTCTTCTTCTTCTTTTTCTTCTTTCCCCCACTTAAACTTACTCGAGTGTCGGAGCGAACGTCCGATGACCTCCACCAAAAGTTCCTTCTGCCCTATGTTTATTGATATTTCTAGGCATTAGCAGATCACATCCATTTGGTGATTTATCAACTACTAACAATTTAAATTTAAGTGATAAGTTCGGTGCACAAATTGGAAAATTACATGTTTTAACATACTTCTTTATTATTTGGAGGTGTTGGCTTCCGCCTTTTATAGCCGGAAAATCGCTTCTTTCTCCGCCAGACTCAAAAATAAACATATATCAAATTTTTATTAATAGTTTTTTTGGTTTGTATGTGTATACTTTTCGTTCAGAAAAATATTAAATTTTAATTGATTGATAACATCATAAAAATGAAACTTTCAAAAATATAAATGGCACATCAGAAATTTGATCAATTTTTTCAATTCATGTTTGCAATATTTATTTTTTTATCATATTGTATTATTTAATTTCACTTTAAAATAAATTAAATATCAAAATTTAATTTTTTTTATCATTTAATCTCCTTTGATGTACTTAATTTTATCTTAATCCAATTTATCTCTGAAGAATAATCAACATTCTAAATAAAATAATAACATTTTAGTAAAATATTTCAAAAAGATAAAATCTTATTCAATATATCTGTGAGCTAAATGTATATAAAAGTAATTTATAATTTTTCAAAATAAATTTTATTAAATTGTTTTCGAATTTTTAGGATATATTAAAATGGTTGTAAAAATATTAAATATATGTTATGAAATATATAAGATGCAGTTAAATATATATATAAAAATTATTAAATAAAAATATAAGAAGTGGTTAGTTTTAGAGAAAATAACAGAAAAGCCAAGAAAAAGCCTTCTATTTTCGGACAATACAATGTTAATTAATTTTTTTTCTTTCTTACCACATTAATTTCACAAATTACCAGCTCCCTTTAATAGTTTTCAGCCAGCACCACCTTCCTCCCTTCATCCCAAGCCTACACGTGTCTAGCAAAACACACATGTATCGTGCTCAGTTAATTTTCAACTTCTTCTCTTTTTTATTGCTCTTTTTACCGTTTTTTCAAACTTATGCTGATTCCTCTCTTTTCTTCTTCCCTCTCGCACACGATCTCTCATAATTTCAATCGTTTATCCTTCTTCATTTACAGTTTTCTTTTTACTTCCTATTTTTTAGCCATTATCAGTGTAGTGTGTAACGTGCATTTAGGTTTTAGGCTCCACATTTGCTATTAACTGCATTTTCTCTATAAATAGCAACATGGTTTCTACAAGATCAACTCCTACAAAAGAGAAGAAGGATTCTGTTGTTCCTGTAAAAATGAAGCGGAAATTAGTAAAAAAAGCTGAAAAAGATGTTGAAGGAAGTGGTGTTGCTTCTGCCTCTGAGAATGTCAAAGTAAAGGGAAAAAAGGTGGATGAAACTGGTTTGAAAAAAAGGCGTTTGGCTTTTGATGCTGTACCTGATCATCAGAAAGTTCAGAAATCCTTGCATATTGAAGAACCAACTCGTTTGGTTCAGGTAATTTTTTTTATATCTGTATTTTTCATGTATAAGAGATGTATTTTGATATGTAATGTCATGTTCCATTTTAAGATTAGTTTATAAAATAAGTTTATTAATCCTTGTATCATTTATGTATATTATATGTATCTTAGATCTGTGTTTTTTTAGGCTCTAAGATTTGTATTTTTCATTTTAAGTTTACATTAGTAGGCTCTAAGATCTGTGTTTTTGTAAATGTTATATATGCATCTTATATGTTTTTTTTTTCATGTAAAATTATTTTGTATACAAATATTGTATTTTAGATTTACTAATTATGTATTTTTTGTGTATTTTTTGTGTATATTTGTAGAACTGAGACTACTTGTTAGATGCGGAAGATCGTTACACTTGTAGAGTGACTATGCCTTTAAATTTCAAATATATTGAGGACATCAAGAAAACTCTTTCTGATACTCAGCTGGAACTTTTCAAGAAGACATTTCTTGGTCATTTTTTAGACTTGTCGCCGTTGTGTAATCAGCCTCAGCTTATACATTCTTTGTTGCTGCGAGAAGTGAAGCATCCAAATAATAGGGAATTGTGGTTTAAAGTTTCTGGACATAAACTGCGGTTTAGTATTGATGAATTTGCTGTGATTACGGGGTTAAATTGTGTTGGTGATTTCAATCCTGTTTCTTATGCTCCATTACAGAATCAGTTGATTGATACCTATTTCCCAAATAGTGAAGTTACTCGAGATGGATTGGGTGTCATATTTCTGAACAAGGTTTTCAAGTCGGATGACGATGCGGTTAAATTGGCCGTAATTTACTTGTTTGAGTGCTATTTGTGCTCAAATGAGATTAAATTTCAAAATGTAAGTCGCTTTTTTATGGATATGGTTGATAGTGGGGACTATAACTCATATCCTTGGGGGATAATGGTTTTTCGATCTACCATTGCTGATATGAAGAAGAGGTTTGCTACAAGAAGACGACTCAAGATTTATAGGCTTAACAGTTTCCCTTTGGCTTTGCAAATCTGGTTCTATGAAGTCTGCCCTTTTGCTACTAATAAGATATGTTTTCCTGTTACTAAACCAATGTTAGTTCCTCGAATGCTAAAATGGCTCAAGAGTAAGGACAAATTAATAATCAAATATCTGAATGAGGCATTTTTTGATCAGACGCGTGAGCAGGTATGCTGTTTTTTTAACAGATTTTTAATTTCTGTTACTTTTATGAATCATTTATGTATAATTCATGTATCTTAACTGTATTTTTGTTTTCTTTTTGTCAGTTGATGCTGAAGAATATTGTTCCTACAGCTCAAGAAAAAATGTCTCTTGATATATCTGGTTTTTTCCAAACTGGAAAGAAGAAAATAGTTGAAGATTTGGATTTTTCAACTGATGATGACGCTATTCTTGCTGATTACCTCAAATGTAAACAAGTTGAGTCTTCGAGACGAAGAAAAACATTTAATCTGTTGAAGAGTCGACTTAATGGTATCGAATCAAGTCAACTGAAAATACAATCTGAATTTTCTTCTTTGAAGACGGAGGTGAGAGTCATTTATGACTGTATGACGGTGATTGGCGATCATTTTGGCTTAAGCATGCCTAAGGTATCTTTTATTGTTAATTATAGTTTTTTGAATATCTTTAATGTTTTTGTTTAAGCTAATTTATCTATTTTTTATAGTTTCCTAAGTCTGTTGCTGTAAATGAAGTTCCCAATGATGATGATAATTTGGGGGTAAGAGGTTTTTATTTTATATTTTAATGTATCATGGTGTGTATCAAAACTGTATAGTTTATGTATCATACAAACTGTATATCATTTTGTGTATTTAAACTGTATTTCAGGTTTCTGATTACATTTTTCAAACTGGATATAAAGATGATGCTGATAATGGCGAGGACGGTGATGATGAGTATGAGAAAAATGAAGAAGAGAACAAAGATGAGGATGAGAAGAATGAAGAAGAGGACAAAGATGAGGCTGAGGATAAAAAAGATGAGGTTGAGGATAAAAAAGATGAGGCTGAGGAGAAAGAAGATGAGGCTGAGATGGACAAAAATGAGGCTGAGAATAAAAAAGATGAGTCTGAGGAGAAAGAAGATGAGGCTGAGGAGGACAAAGAGGATGAGCAAAAAAATGTAGAAGATGAGAAGGATAATGATAGAAATGATGATGGTGGTGTTGGTGGTGGTGTTGGTGGTGGTAATAAGAAAGATGATGATGGTGGTGTTGGTGGTGGTAATAAGAAAGGTGATGATGGCGGTGATGGTAGATCGATGCATGTTGAGGTATAATTTAATTTCTTCATGCTTAATTTCATTTTATATCTATATTTTAATTTTTTTTAATTTTAGGTCCCTGTTGAGGATGTAAATCAGGTTGGTTTAGAAACAGCTGCTGGCGAGGTATGTTGTGTATCAATCCTGTATTGAATATGTATCATTTAAGTATATTTATGTTATAATTGTTACTTTCCTGAAATTAATTTTTTCATGCTTAATTTTTTATTTTTTATTTGTATTTTAATTTTTAGGCCCCTGTTGAGAATGTAAGTCAGGTTGGTTTGGAAATGGCTGATGTGAAAATGGCTGCTGGCGAGGTATGTTGTGTATCAATATGGTATCAAATATGTATCAGTTATGTATATTTATGTTATAATTGTTTTTTTCTAAATTTTAGTTTTCTATGGGGAGAGCAAGTGAAGCTGATGTGAAAATGGTTGCTGATGAGGTTCTATTTTCTGAGAAGAAGAATTTTACTACTCCTATGGATAACAAACGGAATATCAAGCCGAGTATTTTATTGAAATCTCCATACTTGGCTGAATTCAGTTCTGGAAACAACGAATACCGCATAGAGAATGCTACTTTTGTTGTTCCTAAATTGTGTCCATTGGACAATAATTTAGGAGATGTTTTAATGTGCGATGAATATCTGGAGTATCATGATTGGATTGGTAAAGGACATTTGAGATATCCCAAGGCCAAAGAGTAAGCTCTTTTTTGTTTAGATTTAAGCTTTTTTTATTGATATTTTATAGTTTTTGATATCTTTTGTTTGCAGAGGATGATTTATTAAGGAAACAGAAAATTCTATCAATCCTCCTTTCAATTTTGGTGTTGATGTCATTGATGCGAAAGATTTCTTTTTCGTTATGGAGTATGGTGGACAGTCATTGAATACACGGGTAATTGTTGTTTATTATTTAGTTGTGATACACATATGATACACATTTGATACACATTTGATACATGTATTTTACTTAAAGATAATTTTAGTACACTTATAATACATTTTGTTAATGCAGCACATGGATATCTTATTTTACTATCTGAGGAAGAAAGGAAAATATAACAGTAGCATACAAATGAAGTTCACAACAACTGACAATTATTTCGATCAAACTTTTCAATCTTTTGTGAGGCTTTTCAAGGATACCGGAGACCGAGACCTGATTTATGAAGATCATCCAATTTCTCAGTATATACGTGGCAAACGTATGATTGCGAATACTCCATGGGCTGAGTGTGAATTTGTGCTGATCCCTTTCCATGTGTCTTCAAATAATCATTGGGGCCTTGCAGTACTGGATTTTAAGCTCAGGACGATCACAATCTATAATTTCATGCGTTCAACTTTGAGTGCTTCGTCAACTAGACTGATTGGGAATAATTATGCCTCTTATCTTCCTTTATTTCTTTCCAAGTTAGATGTGTTCAAAGATAATCCCTTTTCTGATTTGCGTTCACCGTTCTATACAAGTCAAGGATTAGAAGATTCTTTTCAGTTGATTGTTAAATATGACCTGCCAGAACAACAGTTCAAGTAAGTATAGTTTTTGTAATTTTATTTATTTTACATATATATTGTATCTGACATGTATTTTATGTTTTTTTTTATGCAGTGATTGTGGAGTTTTTGCATTCTCTTTTGCTGAATATATTGTGCATGGGAGAGAGCAAGAGCTTACAAAAGAATTTGATGTGAATTCCCATCGAAAGCGTTTGGCTTTTGGTCTTTATAAGTATGAAAAATGGAAGAATATGTTTAATGTTGTCAGTGAATCAGAGAGTTATCAGGACAAGGACCAAAAGGATGGGAATGTGAAAGCAAAAAGATACAAGATTCGAGCTGGAAAACTGAAACTGTAGTTGTTATTTTGAATGAACAATGTTTTTTTATGCTTTTTGTGTGTTTTATTTTTAGGTTTGTTTGAACACTGTTTTTTGTTTGAATTAATGAAGTAAACAATGTTTTTTGTTTGAATTAATGAAGTAATCTTTTACTTTAATATTCCTTTTTATTCACACTTGCACTTTTTTTTAAGTTGAATGTATCATTTATGTATCTTACAGGTATAATATATGTATCTGAATTTAACATGTTACCAGATATACATATGTAATTGTTTTTGTGATGCTGTATGTATTATTTTGCGTATCATATATGTATCAAACCTGTATAATATATGTATCTGACATTTAATATAATATCAGATACGTATGTTCTACGCAATTAGAAATTGACATACATCACTCTTTAATGTATCAGAATTGTATATAATACTTGGAAGTTTAAAATATAATAAAAAACACTGAAATAAATGAATAATCTAGGTATCTTTTGGCTTGTTTCGGCATGTCTTCCTATTATGTCCAGCGTGTCCGCATTTTCCACATTGCCCTTGATTCGGATCGTTTTTCGGATTTCCCCACTTTGACTGGTACCTACCCTTTTTAGGCCTTCCAGTTCGTGTTCTATGTTGGGGTGGTTTGACAATCATGTTCTTGATATGTTCTGGAATAATCCATTCTTCTTCCTTCTCCAATGGATATACAGTTTCAGAATATGTCGCTAACATAGCTGCATTTGTATAGTATCTTGAGCAGTACGCATAAGGTTCAATCTTCTTGTCGGCTAGAAATGCTATGGCATGTTTACAAGGAATTTCATCGATATCAAACTTTTTGCATGTACATGTTCTCTCGACCATGTTGACTGTGTACTTTTTACCATTCTCGAGAACTGTTATGATATCATCTGAAGATGGTTTCACCTAATATAATAAAAACAATAGCAAGATACCGTTTATATACATATTTGATACATTGAAAAAGACAGAAATTTATGAACTTCACAGAAAAGCAGATATATAATATATACAACATAAAATAGTGCTGTACTATCTAATATGAGTTTTACATACCTGTAGTTTCAGTGAATTAATGTAATTTTGCAGAAGTATATCTTCATGGATGGTTGAAAGTGTTGTGACTGTATCGATAACAATTTTTCTGTGTTTGTATGAGTACTCTTGTTGGAGGTCATGTAGGTGCATAAATAAGGCTGTGATCGGCAGTTCTCTTGCATGAAATATTGCTGCGTTTAATGATTCAGCTAAATTAGATGTCATAGTTTTATACCTGTTTTTGAGAGAATGTACCCTTGACCACCTTTCATATTTGATTTGCTGAAGAAATGGTCTTACTCGAGCATCTAAGCTGTCCAACACTTTCATGTGGTAGTCAAATTCAACCTCAGTGTATGCTCTTGCTGCTGCAAAGAAAGGTTCTTTAAGTTTCTTGGCATTTCTCTTGAAATTTGTCTTGAGGTTATTGAGAAGGTGAAACATGCATACGCCATGAGTAGCTTCAGGATAAATCCTTTTAATAGCTGACTCTATGCTGAGATGTCTATCTGATACAATGCAGATACCTTCTCTTGTTCCAAAGGCCCGTTTTATTTTAGTGAAGAAATAATGCCATGAGTCATCATTTTCTGAATCCACAGCAGAAAATGCTAGAGGAAACAGCTTTCCAGCTGCATCTTGAGCTGTTGCAACAAGAAGTGTGCCACCAAATGTTGCCTTCAAGAATGTAGCATCAACTACAATTACTGGTTTGCAATACTGCCATCCTGTAATTGAAGCTTTTAATGCTGTAAATACATACAAAAATGTGCTGTCATCTCTCAATTGTATGTCTATGCTAGATCCCGGGTTTCTAGTTCCAAGCATATATAAAAAAGTAGGCAGCGATTTGTAAGATTCACAAGGCTTTCCTCTTAACATTTCAAATGCCAATTCTCTTGATCTCCAAGCCATCATATAACTGATCTTGACTCCATGTAAAGTCTGCATATCATTCCTTATATCTACTGGTGTGTATGTTGCTTTGACATTGAGATACTTCATTTTGATGGATGCCGCTATGTGTGATGCTGATGCTTGTTTTTGATTGCTGAATCTGGTCTCCATCGGGCATGTGTGGTTCATGTCTTGTTTACGAATGATGAACTGTTTTGTGTGAACATTAATTGACGCTTTCATATACCATTGACATGTATCATCGATACATTTTACAAAAATGTTCTTTTGGCATGATTTAACTGTCTTTTGTTGGTAGTGATTATTGATTGCATGAAGTCGTAAGCATGCTTGAAGAGTAGCTTTATCTTTGAAAGTTTTTCCAACTGTCAGATTTATATCTTGTAGTGGATCTGATACTGATTCTTGATTTTGATCATCGTTACAGTCTATTGTATCAATTGCAAGAAGTTTTGTATACTGACCTATTTCGTCGAATGTATCAAACATGTATCTATCGTGTATCGATATGGTATCTTGGTCTCTGTTTGATTCTGAAATAGCTGTTGAAATACTTGCTGATGCATCTGGAAGAATTGTCTGTATCTGGCTAGTATCACTGATAACTACTATGCAGAGAGGATACATAGTGAAGTCGATTTCCTTTTTCTTGATTTCTAAGTAAAATCTGAAGCTTGAATCATCACTGATTTTGAGTGGTGGATACTGAATCTTTACTTGATATTTTATCTCAATATTCTGTTTTTCCAAATTTACTTGTATTTCTTGTGCTATTATATGTAGAAGATCCAAATATGTAGAATTTTGAGGAATCATGATACCAATAACTTCAAAATCTGCATATTGATCTGCTTCAATCCAATTGCCTTTGTGTTGTATCATCACTGGAATAGATTCCATGATGATACAATATTTGAGATAAAAGATTTGAGGAAGAAGACGATGCTATTTTTGAGGAAGAAGACGATGGTATATTTTGTGTATTTGTGATGTGTTTTTGATTTGATATCTTTTAAAAAGGAAAAAATCAAGTGTTATTTGAATCAGCTAGGAAAGAAACCCGTGTTTTAAGAGAATGCAACAACAAATAAGGCGCGGATCCCGTGGTAGATTCTCACTAACAGTAATGAGCTATCTATTACACGTGGCATCATATGATAGGGATGGTGGTGGTGAAAAGTTTTGATTGTTTTTGGTAGTAATGTAAAATAGGAGAGTTAGGTGGTAATTTGTGAAATACTGATTAATTAATGTGGTAAAAATGTGATTTTCTCTTAGTTTTATTCTAAAAGTCATGGATTAAATTCTCAAATTTGATCAAGTTTAATTTATATAAACTAGATGTATAAATTTAAGGATTAGTCTGAACTTATACTCTTACTAAAATTTCTCCGTTCTAATAGAGTTGTCTACTTTACTTTTATCACACAGTTTAAGAAAATACAATTATTATTATGAATTGTATAATTTTTCTCTACTTTTCTTATCATACTCTTATTTAATATAGGGTTCACTTTCAATTTATTTATAGATAGTGAATTTTAAATAGGGGTAATATAGAAAAATTGAGTTTAAAAATTGTTATTTTTTAGAAGTAGACAAGAGTTTTTGGACTATTTTTTTTAAGTGGACAACTCTATTGGGACGGAGAGAGTATATTTTGAATGATTGGATTAAAAAATTTCTTTAAAATGCTATTAGTAAATATTGCTGTTAATTTTTAAAAATAATCTTTATATTATGAAATTTTAATGATAAAATAATATATTAAATTAATTTCTGTTTATAAATGACAAATAAAGCAAAAAAATGTACCGAGAGAGGTAGAATTGATTATATCACCGACACTAATTTTGCGAGCTAAAATTGAGTGTAATACATATTGAATGAGAATGATGGGGCAATGCACCGCAAAAGTCAATTTATAAATAGTAAATTACGAAAGTACCCCTGACGGCATTTGACAGTCCGTTAACAGCACTAAGCCAACATGCACACATACATATAATACACGCTCGCTCATTCCAATTTTATTTTGTTATCTTAAATTTTGGTGAGATCTAAATCTCTCAGTGTCTATCATTTCGGTTCCCTGTCTTTTATCCCTTTATTCCCTTTAGAACACTGATTCTCAGCCCAGATCTCATTTTTTGTGTAATTTGCGGGTACCCATTTGCTTCTTCAATCAGAAGCTGTATGTAAGTTTTAATTTTCATGTTCTAAAAATGTTTGATTATTTTGTTTGATGGATCTGATTTGATTTCATTATCATCTGGGTTTTAATTCACTTGGGCTAATCCTGATTTCTTGTAGATCTGCTAGTTTTAGTTTAGTCTAGTTAATGCTTAGCTTTCATTTGGTTAGTTTTAGTTCACAGAGTTTACTATTTGTGTAACTAAATGTTGCTTAGCACGGTAACTTCATTCAATCAACATGTCCCGTTTTGGAATATGAAACCTCTTTTTTTAGATAGAAAATCTTAAAATAACATTGTTTCGCCATGTCTGTGTCTAAGTGTCATGTTTTCCTGTGTCCGTGCTACCTAGATATCTATTTAGTAAATAGAATTCAAGGTAATTAGAGAAATGGTTGTCACAACAATTCTATGAAGTCTGAACATTAATCTATCTGCCTATCGACTTGGATCTAAAGATCAAAGGCGCACTTGTGACTTTCGCAGTTTAACAATCTTTTAATCCACCATTGCCAATGGATGGAAATTTTAAATTTGTTTGCTCAAGTTGTTAGGTATTTGGCATCTTATATTTATTTATTTTTGACTTTTGCTTTTTTAAAGGATGATTTCGACTTAATGTGAACTGGTCAGACCTGAAGTTGAGTGTTGACTTAGATTTTTTAAAAGTCCCATTGGTTTATGATTGGATCCATTTGTTGTTGTTTTCTTTTTATGGTTAAGTTTGTTCTGTTATATCAGTTAAACTTTGCTCTAGTTTGCTGTATAGTAAGCATCCAATTGTATAGATTTTGTTTTGCAACATCAACTTTTTGAGTTTGGACTTGGCTGTTTTGTCTAATAGATTAGCTAATTCCTTTTATTTTGATTTTGCTGACGTTGCATCCTTTTTTGATTGTTACTAGGTTGATCAGCCAATAACGTTGATGTATGCAAAATCCCGAATAAATCTATATTAACTCGTTATTCTTTCACACTACAGTCTTGAGGTATCATTTAAGAAGGTTTATTTTGATAGTGACACAAGACAGTTATGATATTGTAGTGCTCAAATCAGTAAGGGAATATCTAAACATTTAGAGCTAGGGAAACGATGAGGGGAAGATCTGATGGGAGCCAGAAGAAGCGATTGATCACTTCTGTGTGTGTGGTGGCAATCTTTCTTGGATTTGTATATTTTTACTATGGATCCATCTTTGGCTCTCAAGAATACGGTAACAAGTTGAGAAAACTTGGGTCACCTTATTTTGGTGGGGATGATGATTCTGATGGAAAACAAGATGAAACAATGAAATTTGGCCAGGAAGATGGAGAGGATGTTATTGTACCAAAGAGCTTCCCTGTAAGTCTATTTACTGTTGATTAGGTCTTGAGTACCTACCCAATACCCTATTCCCATACCTTTTTACTGATAGTGATTCATTTATCTTTGCTGGAATTTAAAGGTTTGTGATGATCGGCATTCGGAACTCATTCCCTGCCTAGACAGGCACCTTATATATCAAATGAGAATGAAGCTGGATCTCTCTTTGATGGAACACTACGAACGACATTGCCCTCCTCCTGAAAGGCGGTACAATTGCTTGATTCCTCCTCCATCGGGGTACAAGGTGCATATGTGCTAAAGCTTAGTAGTTGTACAATCTCTCTATGATTATCATTGCCAATGTTTAGAATTAATATGTGTTAATTATTTAATTGTTATGCTATGATTTTACAGATCCCAATTAAATGGCCTAAAAGTAGAGATGAAGTATGGAAAGCAAACATTCCTCATACCCACCTTGCACATGAGAAATCTGATCAAAACTGGATGGTTGTTAAAGGAGACAAAATTTCGTTTCCTGGAGGTGGCACGCACTTTCACTATGGAGCTGATAAATATATTGCTGCAATTGCAAATGTAAGATTAGTCTTGCTATGGAGCAGGATTACTTGGTTTGCAACCTCTTTACTGAGCCAATTAATATGAATATTCATTATATCTGAATTATGTATGATTTCGTCCTGCTTTGCTGTTCCTTATCTACTTCTTATGGACGTTTTGTTATGAGCACTGCTGTTTCTTATAGACCTGTTTGTTTTTTCCCGCATTATTGGAGCAATTTTATTTTAAATTATTAATGGTTTGATGCTTATTCTTTATACTGCACTATATATGTTTGTCCTGCATTTCTGTTTCTTATATACCTTTTTATAGACATTTTTTTTCCTGCATTATTGAAGCAGTTTTTTTTGTAATGCCAGATGCTTAACTTCTCAAACGATAACTTAAACAATGAAGGAAGGCTGAGAACAGTTCTGGATGTTGGTTGTGGTGTCGCTAGTTTCGGTGCTTATCTTTTGTCATCTGAGATCATTACGATGTCCTTGGCACCTAATGATGTTCATCAAAACCAAATTCAGTTTGCCCTGGAAAGAGGAATTCCTGCATATCTTGGTGTTTTGGGGACCAAGAGACTCCCTTACCCAAGCAGATCTTTCGAGCTTGCCCATTGTTCACGTTGTAGAATAGACTGGCTTCAAAGAGATGGTATCCTTCTTCTCGAGCTTGATCGTTTACTTAGACCAGGAGGCTATTTTGCATACTCCTCTCCTGAAGCTTATGCACAAGATGAAGAAGATCTTAGGATTTGGAAAGAAATGAGCACCCTTGTGGAACGAATGTGTTGGAGAATAGCTTCTAAGAAAAACCAAACTGTCATTTGGCAAAAACCTCTGACAAATGATTGTTACCATCAAAGAGAACCTGGCACACAACCTCCTCTTTGTCGGTCTGATGATGATCCAGATGCAGTCGGGTCTGTGCCTATGGAAGCTTGCATTACTCCTTACTCTGATCGTGAGTTTTCTTTTCTGTTTATATTCAATTTTGGATTTTCCAGTTCTTGGTTGCCAACTTCCTGCATCATTTTACTTATAATTGTCACTCATTAGCATTGACTGTTTTTCCTTGATGCTTAGTCTGGGAGACTGGGACGTCCAACAAAGTATCCTAGACTTGTGGCATCATTGGTAGTCTTGCAAAAGTATTGGATAAGACATATCTGCTTTACGCCATTATTTATTTATTAGTCAAGTTTAGCTCTTTGCATTTTTAATTGGCGTTCTTTTTTGTCACCATGATTGTTCTTTTTTTCTTTTCTAAGATATGTATATTTTAGATAAGTAATTGCTGTTTCTGTTTCATTCCTATGTTAAATGCATGCGTCCTTATTTTTGAAGTTATCTATTTTTTATTTAAAACCATTCCATAATTTTAATTTCTATATGATGACCTCTACTTTGAAGTTGTTGATATTTGCTTCAGAGACCATTATTTTTAACTCTAAATCTTTACTTATATATTCAGATGACCATAAATTTAAGGGAAGTGGTTTGGCTCCTTGGCCAGCTAGATTGACTTCTCCTCCTCCTCGACTTGCTGATTTTGGCTATTCTAATGAAATGTTTGAGAAGGATACAGTAAGTAACGGACTGTCGTTTTTTTCTGTACTTATTGTTTGGCTATAGGCTTGTGGTTTACATGAGTGGACTTGTCATTTGCAAAAACTTATGACTTGGGTGTTACTTGGGTGCAGGAACTTTGGAAACATAGAGTAGAGAATTATTGGAATCTCATGAGTCCAAAGATAGAATCGAACACTCTGCGGAACTTGATGGACATGAAAGCAAATTTAGGGTCATTTGGAGCTGCTCTTAGAGGGAAAGATGTTTGGGTTATGAATGTTGTCGCTGAAGATGGACCAAAGACGATGAAGGTGATATACGATAGAGGATTGATTGGCGCTGTTCACAACTGGTACGGGAATTAGCTTGTTTAATTCGACTAATCATGAATTTTACTGGATAAGAGCTTCTTAATTTCATCAACTTGTATGTATTGAAGATTGTTAGATGTGATTTTTGTGTAACTGATTCACTGGATATTTATATATTTTGTTTTGCAGGTGTGAAGCTTTTTCGACATATCCCAGGACTTACGATTTGCTGCATGCTTCAACGGTCTTTTCCGACATTGAGAAGAAAGGGTGTAGTGCTGAAGATTTGCTACTAGAGATGGATCGCATTCTCAGACCTAGCGGTTTTATAATCATTCGCGACAAACAATCAGTGGTAGATTTTGTAAAGAAATATCTAGTGGCATTGCATTGGGAAGCTGTAGCAACAGCTGATTCGAGTTCCGAATCAGACGGTGATGGAGATGAAACTGTGTTTATTATCCAAAAGAAATTATGGATAACAAGTGAAAGTCTCAGAGATGAAGAATAGAAAAGAAAAGTATCGTCCTTCCGTTGTTTTCTCAAACGCTCCGACGGATTAAGGAAGAAGGTTACGTCGGGGATTGGCGCAGTAAACAATTTCATTTTGTAGCATTAAGGCGATTTTCAATTAAATTTTTTTCCTACCTTTTTTATTTGATATAATGATTCAATTTGATAGGGATGATTGAACTATCAACAATTTAAGCTTCTATAGGGTATTCTTGTTTATTTACTTCAGCTATGGATGAATAATCACACGCAACACAATGTGCAGCTGAAGTTGAGAACTGAACTGTGGCTTCTAATTGTCTAATTATTTATGAAATATTATATTTGCATTCTAAGTTATATTCAAAGTTCTTTTGCTAGTCTATAATCTGATAGGTTTGTTACTGAACTTTAATTTTTAAATAAGTTGGGTAAAATTATTATATACATAATACATTGATCAAAACGACACAAAAATTTCTTGAAAAAATTATGACAATTTGATCAATTAATTTTGCAATTTATGATAATTATAACCAATTTTTGTAATTTGTTTTATATTTGATGGTTTAGTTTTTGATTTCATAAATGATTATTTTACTCATGATTTTTAATTTCAGGTTATGAATGATTATGGGGTCATTGAGGATTATTTATTCGAAGATATGTTTAAATTAAGAGTTTATACAAATGAGTTGTAGTTTAAATAGTATAAAGTTTGAACAACAAACTGTTAAGTTGTGAGTTTAAATTTAATTTTTTTATACTACCTCTATTTAAAATCCACTATCTATAAGTAAATTGAAAGTGAACCCTACATTAAATAAGGGATAACAAGTAAAGTAAGAAAAAAGTTATACAATTTATGATAATAATTGTATTTTTTAAATTGTGTGATAAATATAAAGTGGACAATTCTATTAAAATAGTAGGAGTACTAAAAATTAGTTGAGGAGCTACACTAAACTGTATTATCTCAATAGTCTTCTGTACTCCATATTAATTTGATCAAATTGATAAAAATTGGCAAACTAAAAGGACTTGTTATTAAAAGGATTATTTTTTGAATTAATTGTGCACAACGGAATGGATACTTAAAGTCTCTAAAATTATAGGAAAGTCAGATGGGCAGATATATTTAATTATAATTATTGCTATTTATAGCTGTCCTAAACCAATGTACTAGCACATGTAATGTTGTTGCCAATTTCTCAAGTGGGTTTTCGTTTCTCTACCAATTTGCACCCACAAATTAGAAGAAAAAAAATATATCAGTAGTGTTTGAATATTTTTAAATTTATTATGTAAGTGTTTGAAAATTTTTCATATCAGTTTTCAATTTTCTAAAAATATATTAACAAATATTTTAGCTATTTTTTGATAATCGATGTAATAAAAAATTAAAACAACTCTCATTTTTATTCAAATTATGCACCATATTAATAAAATTGATAATTGTGTATGCATCATACTTTATATATATGAAATGATAAATCATATCAACAAAAAATTTAAAAGTTATTTTTGCCCTTGTTAATAGTGTGGTGATCGGATATGAATAATAACACGCATTTAAAATATTTAAAAAGAATTTCACATAATGTTGGTGTAATTTATCCTACAAATTGTAAAAATAGTAAATATAATAAAATCAAACATATGGACCCTTTTCTAGCCAATGCTCCAAACCACAAAATCTTTGTCAACCAAACGACTGCATATCAAATCAAGTCTCCATATTCGAATCTTCATACGGCGTGTTCATCACTCGTCAACGGTTCAACTATTTCCTTCACCAAATCGAAGGAGATTCTACAACGGATTCAAGAACAAGCTTCAAAAGCCCTTGATCCGCAAATATTGAAGGAAAGCATCAAAGGATTTAATTTCTACACGTGTAGAAATTACCCCATAGAGATTGTACTCGCTTTTTGATTAAATTCAATAAAATTGACATTTGTGCATATTTTCTTGCTTCTTAATTTCAGGACAAGAAATTCGTGTTAACAAATTTCTGGCACGCCCAGTGGGACATCTCTACCTTTCATCTCTTTTCTTCGCAAATTCAAAGAAACAACAACCAAGATCCATGACTTCAAGAAACAACAACTACGGTCGCCAATCCAAGGCACCAGTGCGTTTTACCGTCCGAAATACTACTGATGCTAGCCCTGGAGCGATAATCAAGGAGAGATTGGTTGAGGATATTTATGCCCGCACTCTTCCCCTTCTTCAAAAGATGTTTGTTTTCCAACCATCGGATGAAGAAGCTCCATCTCCAACTCAATCTCCACCAAAGGAAAAAGGAGATCCTAAGTCGCCATCAAGCAAGGATTCGCCAACCACTCCATATACGCTAACATCGCCAAAAGGTTCTTCTAATGTTATGAGCGTTATGATGACTAGCACTACTTCCTTGGAAGAACAAGTCGCTAAGATGAGTAAGGTGTTGGAGTCTCTTGCTGATTCCATTAAAGAAAAGGATGAGCAAATCTCCTTTTTGATGAAGAAGGTGGACAATTTAACTGATAAGGCGGTTGTCGTTTCTAAAACTCCACAATCACAAGAAGGGGATGATATTGCGAATATCTTTGCTCCTACTACCATGAATGGTACTTCTTCTAGTGATGCTTCAAAAGAGTCTCAGATTTCAACTACAAATGGTTCTATTCATGGAGATCAATTGAAGAATCTCATTAAGGAGGCTGTCAAAGATCAAGTTGAGAGTGGCACACAACCATCATATTCATATGCCAAACCCTATTCTCATAGGATTAACCTCAAGAAGATGCCCACAAGCTATCAACCTCCAAAGTTTCAACAGTTTGATGGCAAAGGCAATCCAAGACAACATGTAGCTCATTTTGTTGAGACATGCAACAACGCTGGTACTCATGGAGACTTGATGGTCAAGCAATTTGTTCGCTCCTTGAAAGGAAATGCTTTTGATTGGTACACGGATTTAGAGTCTGGCACAATTGATAGTTGGGAACAGTTGGAACGTGAGTTTCTAAATCGCTTCTATAGTACTCGTCGAATTGTTAGCATGATAGAGCTAACGAGTACACGTCAATGGAAAGATGAGGCTGTTATTGACTACATTCATAGATGGAGAAACTTGAGTCTTAACTGCAAAGATCGTCTTTCAGAAGCATCCGCTCTAGATATGTGCATTCAAGGCATGCACTTTCAACTGCTCTACATTCTCCAAGGTATCAAGCCTAGAAGCTTCGAGGAGTTGGCAACTCGTGCACATGACATGGAGCTAACTATCGCCGCTGCGGGAACTCAAGGTTCAATGATAGAAGATCCCCAAAAGGGAAAAGAAAGACACGAGGCTCGTAAAGTGGGCAAAACATCAACAAAGGTTGAAGGGAAACATTCCATGGTTGTAACTACAACACCCTTCAAATTCACCAAGCATGAAAAAAAACAAGAAGGAAAGCCTCCTACCTTCAACCGTCAAGAAGTAAAGAAGAGTACTTTAAAGGAGCGACAAGAAAAAGTTTACCCTTTCAATGACTCTGACGTTTCTAAAATGTTGGATGACTTGCTTGAGGCTAATCTCATCCAATTGCCGGAAATGAAGCGCCCCGAAGAGGCTGACAAAGTGAATGACCCAAACTATTGCAAGTATCATCGACTTATTAGTCATCCACTCCAAAAGTGTTTTGTCTTAAAAGATAAAATTATGCGACTGCATGAAAGGGGTGATGTAGTCTTTGATGAAGATACTGCAACTTCTAACGTAACCACAATTATGAACGAGAGTTCCTACGTTGTGGCTTTAAAGTTTGGAGATTTTGAACCAGTAGAAGCATGGATACAATCTTCCCCTAATGAATATGCATCTCATTCTCTACAAGTATCAAGTGGCGACTCGCACCTTTCTGGGGGCATCAACATTCAAGACGGGGAGATTGAAGACAATTCTGATGAAGGATGGACTCTTGTCACTCATCGGAAAGGTAGAAAGAAGAAGGCACAACTGCCTAAAGCGGCTCCAATAAGGTCTAAGATGATAAAGATCAGAACTGTTAAAAGATCAACCTCTTCAAAAGTAGTAAAGGAAAAGTTGATTTTGACAAAGAATGAAGACAACGTCACACAAAAGCCAAGAGTGCCCATAACCCTCAAAGAATTTATGCCAAAGCAATTTCTACAAATCAATGAAGTTTTTCCATGTTACCATGTTGACGAAGAAGATCATGATGGTATTGAAGAAGAGTTAAAATCTGAGTGCAAAGGACCCGACTTTAGTCCTTGTACGGCTAAGATATGCTTCACTGACGAGGACTTATTTCTTGGTTCTAAGCCTCATAACCGTCCACTATTTGTTCAAGGTTTTATTCTAAAACAAATGATCAATAGAATCTTGATAGACGATGGATCTGCTGTCAATATCTTGCCTCTAAAGACCATGAAAGAGTTAGGCATACCTATGGATGATCTTTTCAAGAGTCGTTTGGTAATTCAAGGCTTTAATCAAGGAGGTCAAAAGACTCTTGGGAAGATTAGGCTTGCAATGACAATGGATGATATGGAGTCAAATGCAAGTTTCCCTCAGAAGAAGCTCCAAAGCCATCACAACCTTCTATAATAAAGCATGGTGTTCTGCCGACTAAAAGAGCGAATGGATTTGATCCAAACGCTTATAAATTGTTGTCTAAAGCAGGGTATGGACAAAAGAATACCTTTCTCCTAGCAAAGGAAGAAACATGTGATGACTATAAAAATGAAGGAAGTATGAAGAAACCTCAAAGGGTGTGGAAAGAGAAAAGCCAACCTATAGGTTCTAAGGCCGGTCTTGGATACAATACTTGTCAGCCATTGCGCCTGAAAATTCGCAAGGAAAATGCACAACATATCACCATTGAAGAACTTGATGAGAAACAAAATAATGAAGTGTCTACATCGAGAACTTCAGTTTTTAATCGCCTCGGAAGTCTTCCCAATTGTGTATCTGTTTTTGACAGGATTGGAGACCAAAAGGATGTCAATCTGCAAATTCAGAGAACTTCAGTGCACAAAAGGCTTGGAGTTTGGAATAAGTGGAAGTCTAAAGAAAATAAAAACTATGTCGTTGATTCGAAGGACATATGCAGCAAGTTTCCATCCCGCATGAAAAGATGTACTAAATGGGTGGTATCAACAGGTGATGTGCTAAAAGGAAAAAAACATACGGTAGTAATCACTTGCCAAAACCCTCATTCACGCATAGAGAGTGATGAAGTGGAGAATGCAACCGTCAACCATGTCAGTATTGTAAATGATGATGAGGAGATTGAAGAAGTTGTCGAAGATGCTCCTCCTACATTCGAAGAAGGAAACAAGGCAGTTGTTGACGAGCTAAAAGAAGTCAATCTTGGAACAATTGAAGATCCTCGCCCCACCTTTTTAAGTGCTAATTTATCAACTAAAGAGGAGAATGATTATGTCAAACTACTCTTAGAATTTCGAGACATTTTTGCATGGAAATATACAGAAATGCCAGGGCTTGATCCGGAAGTTGCTGTTCATCATTTGGCTGTAAGGCAAGGAGCTAAAGTGGTCAAACAAGCTCAACGACGTTTTCGACCATAGTTGATTCCACAAATTGAAAATGAGGTTAATAAACTCATTGATGCTAAATTCATTGAGGAGGTCAAGTATCCTACTTGGGTCTCCAATATTGTGCCAGTAAGAAAGAAGAATGGGCAAATCCGAGTTTGTGTAGATTTCAGAGATCTAAATAATGCATGCCCAAAGGATGATTTTCCATTGCCTATTCCCGAGATCATGATTGATGCTACAACTGGCCATGAAATCCAATCATTCTTGGATGGCTCATCTGGATACAACCAAATTCCTATGTCACAAAAGGATCAAGCAAAGACTGCATTTCGTACCCCAAAAGGTATATTTTGCTATAAAGTCATGCCTTTTGGTTTGAAAAATGCGGGTGCCACTTATCAACGAGCTATGCAAAAGATATTTGACGACATGCTCCATAAGCATGTAGAATGCTATGTTGATGATCTTGTCGTGAAAACAAAGAGAAAGGATGATCATCTCGAAGATCTAAGAAAAGTTTTTGAGAGATTGAGGAAATATCAATTAAGGATGAATCCTTTGAAGTGTGCCTTTGGAGTATCAGCTGGAAAGTTTTTAGGCTTCATTGTGCGACATCGAGGAATTGAGATCGATCAATCTAAAATAGAGGCCATTTTGAAGATGCCAGAACCAAGAAACGTGCATGAACTTAAAAGCTTACAAGGAAAATTGGCTTATATTCGCCGGTTCATATCCAATCTAGCTGGTCGTTGTCAACCATTTCATAGGTTGATGAAAAAGGACATTCCTTTCCAATGGGACCAAGCGTGTAGTAATGCTTTTGAGTGCATTAAGAAGTATTTGCTGAATCCTCCAGTTTTGCAAGCGCCGGTTCCAAGTCGTCCTTTAATCCTCTACACTGCAGCTCAAGAACATTCATTAGGAGTTCTACTTGCACAAGAAAATGATGAAGGCAAAGAAAGTGCACTTTACTATCTTAGCAGAACTTTAAATGGGGCTGAGTTAAATTACACCCCAATTGAGAAGATGTGTTTGGCATTGATGTTTGCAATTAAGAAACTCAGACACTATCTACAAGCTCATCAAATTCGATTGATCTCTAAAGCTGATCCAATCAAGTACATCATGTCAAAACCAGTTCTTTCGGGAAGATTGGCGAAATGGGCTCTTCTGCTACAAGAATTTGATATAAGCTACGTCTCTCAAAAAGCAATTAAGGGTCAAGCACTTGCAGATTTTCTAGCAGATCATCCTATTCCAGATAATTGGGAGTTTTCTGATGACTTGCCAGATGAGGATGTATTTCTCATTCAAAACTCGCCTTGGAAGATGTACTTTGATGGGGCTGCTCGTCAAGATGGTGCTGGGGCCGGTGTCGTCTTCATTTCTCCCGAAGGTGAAGTTCTACCATATGCTTTCAACTTCTCGCAAAATTGCTCAAATAATGTAGCTGAATATCAAGCATTGATATTGGGTCTTGATGTGGCGATTGAGATGAACATCGATCATATCAATGTGTTTGGAGATTCAGAATTAGTGGTCAACCAACTTCTTTCAATTTATGAGGTAAAGAAACCGGAGTTGATACCATACTTCCAACATGCTAGTAGACAAATTGATAAGTTCGACACCATCAACATTGAGCATGTACCTAGAAAAGAAAACAAGCAAGCAGATGCGTTAGCCAATCTTGCAGCTACGTTGACTCTTGCAAACACGGAAGTTCAAGTGCCCGTTTGTAAAAGGTGGGTTGTCCCAGAATTCGTCCTTAATAATGATGAAGGTGACTATGAGCAAGTAAGTTTTGCTTCTGTTTATGAAATTGAAAAAGAAGACTGGCGCCAACCTTTGATCGACTACTTAGAGCATGGAAGACTACCTGACGAAGCAAAGCATAGGGCAGAAGTAAAACGAAGATCATCTCGCTTTGTTTACTTTAAAGATACTCTTTATCGTCGCTCTTTTGATGATATCTGGTTACGGTGTCTGGATGATGAAGAAGCCACAAAGGCGTTGGAAGAAGCGCACTCGGGGGTGTGTGGGGCCCATCAATCAGGGCCTAAGTTGCACTTTCATATCAAAAGGATGGGATATTATTGGCCTACAATGGTAAAAGACTGCATGGAGTATGCTAAGAAGTGCCAAGGATGTCAATTCTATGGGAATATCATTCGTCAACCTCCTGAGCCGCTTCATCCAACTGTTGCTTCTTGGCCTTTTGATGCTTGGGGATTAGATGTTGTTGGTCCTTTGCCCAAAAGTTCAGGAGGGCATCTCTACATACTAGCTGCAACTGACTACTTCTCCAAGTGGGCTGAAGCCGTAGCGCTCAAGGAAGTCAAGAAAGAAGTGGTAGTGAACTTCATAAAGAACTACATCATCTTTCGACATGGCACTCCGCGTTACATCATCACGGATAATGGAAAAGAGTTCTCCAATAAGGCTATGGACAAGTTATGTGTGGAATTCAAATTCAAACAATACAACTCATCCATGTATAATGCACCAGCCAACGGTCTTGCAGAAGCTTTCAACAAAACCTTATGCAGTTTGCTTAAGAAGAATGTGAGCCGCACTAAGAGAGATTGGCATGAAAGGCTAGGAGAAGCTTTATGTGCTTATCGTACCACACATAGAACGGCAACCGGGGCGACTCCATATTCACTTGTGTATGGCACTGAAGCTGTACTACCATTAGAATGTCAAGTTCCATCTCTGAGGATCGCCATCCAAGAAGGCCTCTCTAGCGATGAAAATGCACGCTTGCGCCTTGAAGAATTGGAAGCTCTTGATGAGAAGAGGTTGGAAGCACAACAAAGATTGGAGTGTTATCAAGCTCGAATGTCAAAGGCCTTTAACAAGAAGGTGCGCCCGCGCTCTTTTCAACTTGGAGATTTAGTTCTTGCAATAAGAAGACCTATAATCATCTCACGCCGAATGGGAAACAAATTCCTTTCAAATTGGGATGGCCCTTATGTTGTTCAAGAAGTTTACTCTAATGGTGCATACAAGATTGTTGATCAAGATGGACTACGTATTGGACCAATCAACGGAAAGTTCTTGAAGAAGTACTATGCTTGAAGCTCGGCGACGCTCCTGGCCCGCATGAGCTAAAACTGTGCACGGCTCTCTCCCCTAAAAAAAATTGTACTTGAACTACGTTTGACTTGATCTTTCGCGAGAAAGTACGTAGGCGGCTTGAATCACACCAAGTTCAGTCATAACAAAAAAAAATCAATCAAAAAATTCTCAAGCCTTGAACTACGTTTGACTTGATCTTTCGCAAGAAAGTACGTAGGCAGCTTGAATCATATCAAGTTCAGTCACAACCAAAAAAAAAAGTTCATTCAAATAAAAAAAAATTGTTCAAAACACTCCAATATATTAGAAGACATGTGCATTGATAAGATAAATATAAAAGAGAGGATATGAAGAAGGAAATATAAGTCTTATTAAATGATCAAAGGAGTCTTATTACATAAACATAAGACAAAATAAAGGAAATGCATCAAATGACAAAAACAAAAGAATAAGATCTAAGGTGACCATTGAAAATGGTTAAAATCATCAAAGTTTGCTTCCAATAAGCTTTCAAGCTCTTGTAGCTTAGCTTCATCATTTGGATCATGTACTGAAGCAACCTCAACATGGGAAATCTCATCACGGGTCTTCGAAGCATTTTCTTGATTATCTTGAATCTTCTTCTCGGCCACCTCTAAAGACGACTCGAGCTTTTTCAGTTCCTCTTTGGCTTCATCAATCCTGGTTCGCAAAGTGGAACAATCATTGGCAGCTTCATTCTCAACTTCGATAAAAGCATCCAGTTTTCCTTGAAGCCTCTCAAGTTCTTTATCTCGAACAATCACTGACATGCTAGAATGAAGTTCAGATTTCTTTTTGTTTACTTCTCTAATATTTTGAAGAAGACTATTGAGGCGTTCTTTTAGAATCGATGTGTCAAGACTCTCATACTTCTTCATCATATCAAGAAAAGTAGATATGGCTTCGGCCATTGAAGGAATCTCTGATAAAGGCGTAGTAATGAGTCTCTTTTGTAGCGCTTCCCAAGATAAAGTGGCTACTTGACGTTCAAAGCAAAGAAACATGTCAGCACCACATAGTTGAGTCTTCTCAAAAGCGTTACGCTTATCCTTTGGTGCGACCTCCTTTTGTTGTTCCAAAGCATTCTCCTCTAAAGGAGTAGTGTTATCAACTAGAATCGCATGTGAGGGTTGTATGAAGTTTGTTTGATGACCATCTTCTAATGCTCTAGCCACCAACTTGAAAGATTCAGAGCTGAGTGCTGTGTCTTCTATGTCTCCATATTCTTCACAATTGCTTTCAAAGTTTAGATCATGGAGATCGAGCTTCAAAATAGAAAAAGGAGAAGTGATGAGTAAAATGGGAAATAAAAAAAAAAGTTTAGAAAGACAAAGTTAAATTATAAACATTACCAATTTGTCGCATTGAGGAAATGAACCACTTGGGATGCTACCAAAATCCTTAGGATCCCCAGGAATCCACAACTTAGTCTTCTTTTGCCTATTCCAATGGCGGTCAGAGTCATCTTGATCAGTTTCTTCGAAATCCAGACGGTCTTGATCCATGTCTTTGATGCCATCCTCAAATGTATGAGTATAATCATTATTATTTGAAGGAGTCCTCTTTTCTGCTTGACTTCCAGAAGAAACTTCATAAGCCCTTGCTTGTGTTGTGCGCTTCTTTGTTGCTCCTATCGGTGCACAAGTAGACACAACATCAACAATTTCATTGGTGGCGGCTTCAAGAATCTTCTCTCCCGCATTCTTGGTTTTCAATTTGATGACTAGCCTTGATTCTTTTACTGGTGTCTTTAGCCATTTTCTAGACCACCAATCAAAGTAATCTTTGGTGACAAAAGTTTTCCCATCATCAGGAACCATAGGAAGTTTTATTCTTGCTAGAGTCGAAGATCTAGTGCAAGATTGCCAAAGACGAACTATTTGATCCAAATTCAAGCCCTCCAAGTGTTGTTTAAGATCACCAGGAATGTCTTGGCAAAATCCGAATTGTCTGCTGAATCGATGAGGACTGTATGGTTCATATATGTAGACATGATCAAGGCGTGCAACCAAATAACTCGATCTAAGACTAGCAAGGTACTCCCAATAACCAAGGGACAAGTCTTTATCATCAGTTAATGTCGTTCTTTTTGTTGAAGGATTGAAAGAAGGAATAATGAGCTGCGACGGATTTCTAAATAGAGCAAGGGCGGCCGAATCTTCAAAAGTACGAGCCATTCTCTCACCAGCATAAGAGGTCATCAAGGGAACTCGTTCGCGATTGGAACTAAAATGCGTCTCAAATCGATGAGCAAGCCATCCATAAACATAATGAGTGGGAAAAGAAACTGCACAAGTCTTGAAGTCAGATGCAGTCGAAATTCCTCGCAGACCATGATAAATACTTGCTAGAACTGGAACTGCCAAGCAAAAACGACGAGAAGTTGCCATCATACTTGCAACTTTGAACGTGCTTGGGCGAATTAAACCTGCGTCTCTTCCGGGAAGCACAAATTTACAAAGCCAACAAGATATGAAGGCGGCCAAGTAAACTTCTTCTCGGTCACTAACCTTGACGTGAAGATTAGAGAATGGCTTGTACCATCCTTTTGCCCGACGTTGGCATTTGTCAATAACACCAGAAGGATTATAGGTCTCCCTTGGTCTTGCACTCCTCTTCTTGTTATCTCTTTTTGGAGGCTCTCTATATCTTGAAGGGCCACAAAACCAACATTTGATCCAATCGCTGATGGTCATCTCGTAATGGTTACCCATTTTCTTGCAGCCTTTATGAAAAGCGAGAAATAAGAACTTGCAACTTATGGGTAGAGAAGGCTTGCCATCACGATCAATCCCATTTAATTCATTTGCAGATGGGATGACTTCATCATAAAAGGAACCATCTATCGAAAGACCGCCAAGCATCTTCAAGTCCCACAAAGAGATAGATTCTTCTCCTTTAGCAGTACAAAGTGTGTTTGTAGAAGAATCCCAATGCTCACAAAATCCACGCATGACATTCTCCTTGAAATCATAAGTGAAGAGTGAAGCAAAGATAGGCGCATATAGATGAGATGAAGTCAAATTGTGCTCGTTGCTTGCTAATACATCCTCCGCCCATTCCCAATAACATTCGGTGTAAGTAGCTCCAACGAAGAATGAAGAAGATGACCCCCATGATAGCTCTCCACTTTGGATGCGATGCCTTAGAAGTTGTAGCGCGTCATGTGAAGATGAAGTCTTATGAAGAGAAGATTGTAGCAATGTGACCCTTGAAGCTTTGATGATAGCATTGTCGCAACCATAAGTGTCTCGCGCCGTCTCTAAACTCCAAGAAGAAAGATGAAGAGCGTCATTTGAAGAAGACCAAGTGGGGGCATGACGACCGATGACGGGAGTGTAGACTGCAAGTGTAGTACCCTCCTCAAAGTTTGAAGCTTCGTTGTCTAAGATATGAAGATTTGTCGAAGTTGAAGATGTAGTCTCCTTGAATATGACCATTTTGAAGTAAAAAGTGCAGCTTTTACTGTAAAATGTGGAGTGCGTCGAATAATGAAGCCTTCAAATATGTAGTTGAGAGTGTAGATGCAGTCAACTAAAAAAAAAAAAAAACACCAAAGTAAAATCAATTGTCGAAAACAAAGAAATTCGTTATTGACGTAAAGAAAAAAAACAACTCACCAAATAAGTTTTGGGCCCATATGATCAATCTAAATTTTGATTCTACTGTCCAATTAATTCACGGTGACACACTGTTTGTTCTCTTTTCTTGCCAGGAAAGCACTGTATGATATAAAAGAGAAAGTCAAACACTTGTTTCATAATTTATTTCAATTATGAAGTAAAAAAAAAGAGACCTACAGAGATTAGATAATTTCAAAGAAAAGCAGATGAAGTCATCAAACTGCACATGGCCCCGCATATAAAAAAAAATTGAGATCACAGAGTAGAGACATGAACATCAATTCTTTAATTTTGCATGGCTAAGGCATAAACAATTTCTTTTTATCCAAGTTTGCATGGTATTGTTGGACTCATAAACAAAAACGAGAATGGTAAAGGCAACATGGATTATCCGGAAAAGATATATATGCCTATTAGACTATTTCCATGGCAAGGATGTCTACATAAAAGTGTATATTTGTGAATTTATGAAAGTCATGGGCATGTTCCATGCATGGAGATACAAAGAATTTCATATATTCTAATGGTCTCCAACAAAATCAAAATAGAAGAAATCCATCATATATTATAGTCTGTTTACAGAAAATTTGTCCAATTATAATTACAATTGTGGACATGGGAATCAAAAGATAAAAAAACGACAAAAAAAGAAGAAGGAAGAAGACCAACCGTATACATGCAGAGGAGTGTTCTACGTTTGCTCCACCGGAATTAAACTTCAAAAAAAAATGTGAATTTGTATTTATGTTGAGGTCTTTATTTATAAAGGCTACAAAAAATATATTTCCTGAATAAAAGCTTCATCAACATTAAAGAAATTCCTATTCTAATTGAGTAAGGAAAAGAAAGATATTCTTGAAGAAGAACACTTGGAGAGCAAGCAATTCTTGATTAAGAAAAAAAATTGTTCAAGACAAATGACAAGGAAAGAAACAAAAAAGGGAAAAAAATGGATTGGCTCACAAAATTGGATTATATCTTGGCAATTATTTTTCTTGAAAAGGAAAAATATGAAAGAAACAAAAAAAAGCTCATGCAAATCACTTCTCACGTGAATTGAAAAAGATATTTTGTTTAAATTAGGTATTTTAAGATATCAAAAGTGATAACTAAAATATCTAATTAAAATTTTGAGACATGATCGCAAAAAAAAAAAAACGCGAACAAGTCTCAAGGGGGCATTTGTTGACCTATAAATTTTGGGCCCATTAAATAAATCGGGCTTGGTATTATTAGACTTTTAAATTTATTTAGTAATTTAAAATTAATTACTATTTAATGTCTAATTAATACTAAATACTCATTTTGGTAAGTTGAAATAAATTAATACTTGCCAAACAATTATAGAATATATTATTTTATTTAATTAGTTAAGTAAATATAATCACTTGACTAATCAAAATAAAATCAATTATTCTTTCCAAATATAGAGATATGTGCATAAATACATATTCTCTACACCCCTATAAATAGGAGTGCTTCACAACACAAGAAAAAAAAACATAATTCTCTAGCCGCCGGAATTCTGCAAACAAAGCAACATAGAAGCTCTGCATAATTTCTTCAAGCGACGACACAAGACATCACTCTTAAGTCGTGGAAACTCTGCAAACAAAGCGATAAAGAAGCTCTGCATAATTTCTACAAAAGGACAGACATAATTCTCTAGCCGCCGGAATTCTGCAAACAAAGCAACATAAAAGCTCTGCATAATTTCTTCAAGCGACTACACACACATCACTCTCAAATCGTGGAAACTCTGCAAACAAAGCGATAAAGAAGCTCTGCATAATTTCTACAAGTGACTACATCAAATCAAGCCTCCATATTCGAATCTTCATACGTTGTGTTCATCACCCGTCAAAGATTCAACCAAACGACTGCATATCAAATCAAGTCTCCATATTCGAATCTTCATACGGCGTGTTCATCACTCGTCAACGGTTCAACTATTTCCTTCACCAAATCGAAGGAGATTCTACAACGGATTCAAGAACAAGCTTCAAAAGCCCTTGATCCGCAAATATTGAAGGAAAGCATCAAAGGATTTAATTTCTACACGTGTAGAAATTACCCCATAGAGATTGTACTCGCTTTTTGATTAAATTCAATAAAATTGACATTTGTGCATATTTTCTTGCTTCTTAATTTCAGGACAAGAAATTCGTGTTAACAAATTTCTGGCACGCCCAGTGGGACATCTCTACCTTTCATCTCTTTTCTTCGCAAATTCAAAGAAACAACAACCAAGATCCATGACTTCAAGAAACAACAACTACGGTCGCCAATCCAAGGCACCAGTGCGTTTTACCGTCCGAAATACTACTGATGCTAGCCCTGGAGCGATAATCAAGGAGAGATTGGTTGAGGATATTTATGCCCGCACTCTTCCCCTTCTTCAAAAGATGTTTGTTTTCCAACCATCGGATGAAGAAGCTCCATCTCCAACTCAATCTCCACCAAAGGAAAAAAGAGATCCTAAGTCGCCATCAAGCAAGGATTCGCCAACCACTCCATATACGCTAACATCGCCAAAAGGTTCTTCTAATGTTATGAGCGTTATGATGACTAGCACTACTTCCTTGGAAGAACAAGTCGCTAAGATGAGTAAGGTGTTGGAGTCTCTTGCTGATTCCATTAAAGAAAAGGATGAGCAAATCTCCTTTTTGATGAAGAAGGTGGACAATTTAACTGATAAGGCGGTTGTCGTTTCTAAAACTCCACAATCACAAGAAGGGGATGATATTGCGAATATCTTTGCTCCTACTACCATGAATGGTACTTCTTCTAGTGATGCTTCAAAAGAGTCTCAGATTTCAACTACAAATGGTTCTATTCATGGAGATCAATTGAAGAATCTCATTAAGGAGGCTGTCAAAGATCAAGTTGAGAGTGGCACACAACCATCATATTCATATGCCAAACCCTATTCTCATAGGATTAACCTCAAGAAGATGCCCACAAGCTATCAACCTCCAAAGTTTCAACAGTTTGATGGCAAAGGCAATCCAAGACAACATGTAGCTCATTTTGTTGAGACATGCAACAACGCTGGTACTCATGGAGACTTGATGGTCAAGCAATTTGTTCGCTCCTTGAAAGGAAATGCTTTTGATTGGTACACGGATTTAGAGTCTGGCACAATTGATAGTTGGGAACAGTTGGAACGTGAGTTTCTAAATCGCTTCTATAGTACTCGTCGAATTGTTAGCATGATAGAGCTAACGAGTACACGTCAATGGAAAGATGAGGCTGTTATTGACTACATTCATAGATGGAGAAACTTGAGTCTTAACTGCAAAGATCGTCTTTCAGAAGCATCCGCTCTAGATATGTGCATTCAAGGCATGCACTTTCAACTGCTCTACATTCTCCAAGGTATCAAGCCTAGAAGCTTCGAGGAGTTGGCAACTCGTGCACATGACATGGAGCTAACTATCGCCGCTGCGGGAACTCAAGGTTCAATGATAGAAGATCCCCAAAAGGGAAAAGAAAGACACGAGGCTCGTAAAGTGGGCAAAACATCAACAAAGGTTGAAGGGAAACATTCCATGGTTGTAACTACAACACCCTTCAAATTCACCAAGCATGAAAAAAAACAAGAAGGAAAGCCTCCTACCTTCAACCGTCAAGAAGTAAAGAAGAGTACTTTAAAGGAGCGACAAGAAAAAGTTTACCCTTTCAATGACTCTGACGTTTCTAAAATGTTGGATGACTTGCTTGAGGCTAATCTCATCCAATTGCCGGAAATGAAGCGCCCCGAAGAGGCTGACAAAGTGAATGACCCAAACTATTGCAAGTATCATCGACTTATTAGTCATCCACTCCAAAAGTGTTTTGTCTTAAAAGATAAAATTATGCGACTGCATGAAAGGGGTGATGTAGTCTTTGATGAAGATACTGCAACTTCTAACGTAACCACAATTATGAACGAGAGTTCCTACGTTGTGGCTTTAAAGTTTGGAGATTTTGAACCAGTAGAAGCATGGATACAATCTTCCCCTAATGAATATGCATCTCATTCTCTACAAGTATCAAGTGGCGACTCGCACCTTTCTGGGGGCATCAACATTCAAGACGGGGAGATTGAAGACAATTCTGATGAAGGATGGACTCTTGTCACTCATCGGAAAGGTAGAAAGAAGAAGGCACAACTGCCTAAAGCGGCTCCAATAAGGTCTAAGATGATAAAGATCAGAACTGTTAAAAGATCAACCTCTTCAAAAGTAGTAAAGGAAAAGTTGATTTTGACAAAGAATGAAGACAACGTCACACAAAAGCCAAGAGTGCCCATAACCCTCAAAGAATTTATGCCAAAGCAATTTCTACAAATCAATGAAGTTTTTCCATGTTACCATGTTGACGAAGAAGATCATGATGGTATTGAAGAAGAGTTAAAATCTGAGTGCAAAGGACCCGACTTTAGTCCTTGTACGGCTAAGATATGCTTCACTGACGAGGACTTATTTCTTGGTTCTAAGCCTCATAACCGTCCACTATTTGTTCAAGGTTTTATTCTAAAACAAATGATCAATAGAATCTTGATAGACGATGGATCTGCTGTCAATATCTTGCCTCTAAAGACCATGAAAGAGTTAGGCATACCTATGGATGATCTTTTCAAGAGTCGTTTGGTAATTCAAGGCTTTAATCAAGGAGGTCAAAAGACTCTTGGGAAGATTAGGCTTGCAATGACAATGGATGATATGGAGTCAAATGCATTATTCCATGTGATTGATGCAAGGACTACTTACAAAATGTTGTTGGGAAGGCCGTGGATACATGAGAATGGTGTAGTTTCGTCCACACTTCATCAATGTTTTAAGTATTGTCGAGATGGACAAGTAAAAAGGATAGATGCTGATTCTAAACCTTTTACAATGGCAGAGTCTTACATCGCCGATGCAAAATTTTATAATGACTCGTCTACAAATGACGATGAATCTTGTAAAGAAGCATATGTCAAAGAAGATTATGGAAAGGAAGCTGATATCCCTGCATGCACATCTTCTCCACCTGTTTGTGTGCCTCATGAAGCATTCAAGAAGGGGGTACAAGCGCCGAATGCACATGAAGTAGAAAAGATGATCAAAGGCCTGCAAGATTTAACTCTCCCAGTTACAGGTTTAGCATCTTCTAGTGTTTACAAGTTTCCCTCAGAAGAAGCTCCAAAGCCATCACAACCTTCTATAATAAAGCATGGTGTTCTGCCGACTAAAAGAGCGAATGGATTTGATCCAAACGCTTATAAATTGTTGTCTAAAGCAGGGTATGGACAAAAGAATACCTTTCTCCTAGCAAAGGAAGAAACATGTGATGACTATAAAAATGAAGGAAGTATGAAGAAACCTCAAAGGGTGTGGAAAGAGAAAAGCCAACCTATAGGTTCTAAGGCCGGTCTTGGATACAATACTTGTCAGCCATTGCGCCTGAAAATTCGCAAGGAAAATGCACAACATATCACCATTGAAGAACTTGATGAGAAACAAAATAATGAAGTGTCTACATCGAGAACTTCAGTTTTTAATCGCCTCGGAAGTCTTCCCAATTGTGTATCTGTTTTTGACAGGATTGGAGACCAAAAGGATGTCAATCTGCAAATTCAGAGAACTTCAGTGCACAAAAGGCTTGGAGTTTGGAATAAGTGGAAGTCTAAAGAAAATAAAAACTATGTCGTTGATTCGAAGGACATATGCAGCAAGTTTTCATCCCGCATGAAAAGATGTACTAAATGGGTGGTATCAACAGGTGATGTGCTAAAAGGAAAAAAACATACGGTAGTAATCACTTGCCAAAACCCTCATTCACGCATAGAGAGTGATGAAGTGGAGAATGCAACCGTCAACCATGTCAGTATTGTAAATGATGATGAGGAGATTGAAGAAGTTGTCGAAGATGCTCCTCCTACATTCGAAGAAGGAAACAAGGCAGTTGTTGACGAGCTAAAAGAAGTCAATCTTGGAACAATTGAAGATCCTCGCCCCACCTTTTTAAGTGCTAATTTATCAACTAAAGAGGAGAATGATTATGTCAAACTACTCTTAGAATTTCGAGACATTTTTGCATGGAAATATACAGAAATGCCAGGGCTTGATCCGGAAGTTGCTGTTCATCATTTGGCTGTAAGGCAAGGAGCTAAAGTGGTCAAACAAGCTCAACGACGTTTTCGACCATAGTTGATTCCACAAATTGAAAATGAGGTTAATAAACTCATTGATGCTAAATTCATTGAGGAGGTCAAGTATCCTACTTGGGTCTCCAATATTGTGCCAGTAAGAAAGAAGAATGGGCAAATCCGAGTTTGTGTAGATTTCAGAGATCTAAATAATGCATGCCCAAAGGATGATTTTCCATTGCCTATTCCCGAGATCATGATTGATGCTACAACTGGCCATGAAATCCAATCATTCTTGGATGGCTCATCTGGATACAACCAAATTCCTATGTCACAAAAGGATCAAGCAAAGACTGCATTTCGTACCCCAAAAGGTATATTTTGCTATAAAGTCATGCCTTTTGGTTTGAAAAATGCGGGTGCCACTTATCAACGAGCTATGCAAAAGATATTTGACGACATGCTCCATAAGCATGTAGAATGCTATGTTGATGATCTTGTCGTGAAAACAAAGAGAAAGGATGATCATCTCGAAGATCTAAGAAAAGTTTTTGAGAGATTGAGGAAATATCAATTAAGGATGAATCCTTTGAAGTGTGCCTTTGGAGTATCAGCTGGAAAGTTTTTAGGCTTCATTGTGCGACATCGAGGAATTGAGATCGATCAATCTAAAATAGAGGCCATTTTGAAGATGCCAGAACCAAGAAACGTGCATGAACTTAAAAGCTTACAAGGAAAATTGGCTTATATTCGCCGGTTCATATCCAATCTAGCTGGTCGTTGTCAACCATTTCATAGGTTGATGAAAAAGGACATTCCTTTCCAATGGGACCAAGCGTGTAGTAATGCTTTTGAGTGCATTAAGAAGTATTTGCTGAATCCTCCAGTTTTGCAAGCGCCGGTTCCAAGTCGTCCTTTAATCCTCTACACTGCAGCTCAAGAACATTCATTAGGAGTTCTACTTGCACAAGAAAATGATGAAGGCAAAGAAAGTGCACTTTACTATCTTAGCAGAACTTTAAATGGGGCTGAGTTAAATTACACCCCAATTGAGAAGATGTGTTTGGCATTGATGTTTGCAATTAAGAAACTCAGACACTATCTACAAGCTCATCAAATTCGATTGATCTCTAAAGCTGATCCAATCAAGTACATCATGTCAAAACCAGTTCTTTCGGGAAGATTGGCGAAATGGGCTCTTCTGCTACAAGAATTTGATATAAGCTACGTCTCTCAAAAAGCAATTAAGGGTCAAGCACTTGCAGATTTTCTAGCAGATCATCCTATTCCAGATAATTGGGAGTTTTCTGATGACTTGCCAGATGAGGATGTATTTCTCATTCAAAACTCGCCTTGGAAGATGTACTTTGATGGGGCTGCTCGTCAAGATGGTGCTGGGGCCGGTGTCGTCTTCATTTCTCCCGAAGGTGAAGTTCTACCATATGCTTTCAACTTCTCGCAAAATTGCTCAAATAATGTAGCTGAATATCAAGCATTGATATTGGGTCTTGATGTGGCGATTGAGATGAACATCGATCATATCAATGTGTTTGGAGATTCGGAATTGGTGGTCAACCAACTTCTTTCAATTTATGAGGTAAAGAAACCGGAGTTGATACCATACTTCCAACATGCTAGTAGACAAATTGATAAGTTCGACACCATCAACATTGAGCATGTACCTAGAAAAGAAAACAAGCAAGCAGATGCGTTAGCCAATCTTGCAGCTACGTTGACTCTTGCAAACACGGAAGTTCAAGTGCCCGTTTGTAAAAGGTGGGTTGTCCCAGAATTCGTCCTTAATAATGATGAAGGTGACTATGAGCAAGTAAGTTTTGCTTCTGTTTATGAAATTGAAAAAGAAGACTGGCGCCAACCTTTGATCGACTACTTAGAGCATGGAAGACTACCTGACGAAGCAAAGCATAGGGCAGAAGTAAAACGAAGATCATCTCGCTTTGTTTACTTTAAAGATACTCTTTATCGTCGCTCTTTTGATGATATCTGGTTACGGTGTCTGGATGATGAAGAAGCCACAAAGGCGTTGGAAGAAGCGCACTCGGGGGTGTGTGGGGCCCATCAATCAGGGCCTAAGTTGCACTTTCATATCAAAAGGATGGGATATTATTGGCCTACAATGGTAAAAGACTGCATGGAGTATGCTAAGAAGTGCCAAGGATGTCAATTCTATGGGAATATCATTCGTCAACCTCCTGAGCCGCTTCATCCAACTGTTGCTTCTTGGCCTTTTGATGCTTGGGGATTAGATGTTGTTGGTCCTTTGCCCAAAAGTTCAGGAGGGCATCTCTACATACTAGCTGCAACTGACTACTTCTCCAAGTGGGCTGAAGCCGTAGCGCTCAAGGAAGTCAAGAAAGAAGTGGTAGTGAACTTCATAAAGAACTACATCATCTTTCGACATGGCACTCCGCGTTACATCATCACGGATAATGGAAAAGAGTTCTCCAATAAGGCTATGGACAAGTTATGTGTGGAATTCAAATTCAAACAATACAACTCATCCATGTATAATGCACCAGCCAACGGTCTTGCAGAAGCTTTCAACAAAACCTTATGCAGTTTGCTTAAGAAGAATGTGAGCCGCACTAAGAGAGATTGGCATGAAAGGCTAGGAGAAGCTTTATGTGCTTATCGTACCACACATAGAACGGCAACCGGGGCGACTCCATATTCACTTGTGTATGGCACTGAAGCTGTACTACCATTAGAATGTCAAGTTCCATCTCTGAGGATCGCCATCCAAGAAGGCCTCTCTAGCGATGAAAATGCACGCTTGCGCCTTGAAGAATTGGAAGCTCTTGATGAGAAGAGGTTGGAAGCACAACAAAGATTGGAGTGTTATCAAGCTCGAATGTCAAAGGCCTTTAACAAGAAGGTGCGCCCGCGCTCTTTTCAACTTGGAGATTTAGTTCTTGCAATAAGAAGACCTATAATCATCTCACGCCGAATGGGAAACAAATTCCTTTCAAATTGGGATGGCCCTTATGTTGTTCAAGAAGTTTACTCTAATGGTGCATACAAGATTGTTGATCAAGATGGACTACGTATTGGACCAATCAACGGAAAGTTCTTGAAGAAGTACTATGCTTGAAGCTCGGCGACGCTCCTGGCCCGCATGAGCTAAAACTGTGCACGGCTCTCTCCCCTAAAAAAAATTGTACTTGAACTACGTTTGACTTGATCTTTCGCGAGAAAGTACGTAGGCAGCTTGAATCACACCAAGTTCAGTCATAACAAAAAAAAATCAATCAAAAAATTCTCAAGCCTTGAACTACGTTTGACTTGATCTTTCGCAAGAAAGTACGTAGGCAGCTTGAATCATATCAAGTTCAGTCACAACCAAAAAAAAAAGTTCATTCAAATAAAAAAAAATTGTTCAAAACACTCCAATATATTAGAAGACATGTGCATTGATAAGATAAATATAAAAGAGAGGATATGAAGAAGGAAATATAAGTCTTATTAAATGATCAAAGGAGTCTTATTACATAAACATAAGACAAAATAAAGGAAATGCATCAAATGACAAAAACAAAAGAATAAGATCTAAGGTGACCATTGAAAATGGTTAAAATCATCAAAGTTTGCTTCCAATAAGCTTTCAAGCTCTTGTAGCTTAGCTTCATCATTTGGATCATGTACTGAAGCAACCTCAACATGGGAAATCTCATCACGGGTCTTCGAAGCATTTTCTTGATTATCTTGAATCTTCTTCTCGGCCACCTCTAAAGACGACTCGAGCTTTTTCAGTTCCTCTTTGGCTTCATCAATCCTGGTTCGCAAAGTGGAACAATCATTGGCAGCTTCATTCTCAACTTCGATAAAAGCATCCAGTTTTCCTTGAAGCCTCTCAAGTTCTTTATCTCGAACAATCACTGACATGCTAGAATGAAGTTCAGATTTCTTTTTGTTTACTTCTCTAATATTTTGAAGAAGACTATTGAGGCGTTCTTTTAGAATCGATGTGTCAAGACTCTCATACTTCTTCATCATATCAAGAAAAGTAGATATGGCTTCGGCCATTGAAGGAATCTCTGATAAAGGCGTAGTAATGAGTCTCTTTTGTAGCGCTTCCCAAGATAAAGTGGCTACTTGACGTTCAAAGCAAAGAAACATGTCAGCACCACATAGTTGAGTCTTCTCAAAAGCGTTACGCTTATCCTTTGGTGCGACCTCCTTTTGTTGTTCCAAAGCATTCTCCTCTAAAGGAGTAGTGTTATCAACTAGAATCGCATGTGAGGGTTGTATGAAGTTTGTTTGATGACCATCTTCTAATGCTCTAGCCACCAACTTGAAAGATTCAGAGCTGAGTGCTGTGTCTTCTATGTCTCCATATTCTTCACAATTGCTTTCAAAGTTTAGATCATGGAGATCGAGCTTCAAAATAGAAAAAGGAGAAGTGATGAGTAAAATGGGAAATAAAAAAAAAAGTTTAGAAAGACAAAGTTAAATTATAAACATTACCAATTTGTCGCATTGAGGAAATGAACCACTTGGGATGCTACCAAAATCCTTAGGATCCCCAGGAATCCACAACTTAGTCTTCTTTTGCCTATTCCAATGGCGGTCAGAGTCATCTTGATCAGTTTCTTCGAAATCCAGACGGTCTTGATCCATGTCTTTGATGCCATCCTCAAATGTATGAGTAGAATCATTATTATTTGAAGGAGTCCTCTTTTCTGCTTGACTTCCAGAAGAAACTTCATAAGCCCTTGCTTGTGTTGTGCGCTTCTTTGTTGCTCCTATCGGTGCACAAGTAGACACAACATCAACAATTTCATTGGTGGCGGCTTCAAGAATCTTCTCTCCCGCATTCTTGGTTTTCAATTTGATGACTAGCCTTGATTCTTTTACTGGTGTCTTTAGCCATTTTCTAGACCACCAATCAAAGTAATCTTTGGTGACAAAAGTTTTCCCATCATCAGGAACCATAGGAAGTTTTATTCTTGCTAGAGTCGAAGATCTAGTGCAAGATTGCCAAAGACGAACTATTTGATCCAAATTCAAGCCCTCCAAGTGTTGTTTAAGATCACCAGGAATGTCTTGGCAAAATCCGAATTGTCTGCTGAATCGATGAGGACTGTATGGTTCATATATGTAGACATGATCAAGGCGTGCAACCAAATAACTCGATCTAAGACTAGCAAGGTACTCCCAATAACCAAGGGACAAGTCTTTATCATCAGTTAATGTCGTTCTTTTTGTTGAAGGATTGAAAGAAGGAATAATGAGCTGCGACGGATTTCTAAATAGAGCAAGGGCGGCCGAATCTTCAAAAGTACGAGCCATTCTCTCACCAGCATAAGAGGTCATCAAGGGAACTCGTTCGCGATTGGAACTAAAATGCGTCTCAAATCGATGAGCAAGCCATCCATAAACATAATGAGTGGGAAAAGAAACTGCACAAGTCTTGAAGTCAGATGCAGTCGAAATTCCTCGCAGACCATGATAAATACTTGCTAGAACTGGAACTGCCAAGCAAAAACGACGAGAAGTTGCCATCATACTTGCAACTTTGAACGTGCTTGGGCGAATTAAACCTGCGTCTCTTCCGGGAAGCACAAATTTACAAAGCCAACAAGATATGAAGGCGGCCAAGTAAACTTCTTCTCGGTCACTAACCTTGACGTGAAGATTAGAGAATGGCTTGTACCATCCTTTTGCCCGACGTTGGCATTTGTCAATAACACCAGAAGGATTATAGGTCTCCCTTGGTCTTGCACTCCTCTTCTTGTTATCTCTTTTTGGAGGCTCTCTATATCTTGAAGGGCCACAAAACCAACATTTGATCCAATCGCTGATGGTCATCTCGTAATGGTTACCCATTTTCTTGCAGCCTTTATGAAAAGCGAGAAATAAGAACTTGCAACTTATGGGTAGAGAAGGCTTGCCATCACGATCAATCCCATTTAATTCATTTGCAGATGGGATGACTTCATCATAAAAGGAACCATCTATCGAAAGACCGCCAAGCATCTTCAAGTCCCACAAAGAGATAGATTCTTCTCCTTTAGCAGTACAAAGTGTGTTTGTAGAAGAATCCCAATGCTCACAAAATCCACGCATGACATTCTCCTTGAAATCATAAGTGAAGAGTGAAGCAAAGATAGGCGCATATAGATGAGATGAAGTCAAATTGTGCTCGTTGCTTGCTAATACATCCTCCGCCCATTCCCAATAACATTCGGTGTAAGTAGCTCCAACGAAGAATGAAGAAGATGACCCCCATGATAGCTCTCCACTTTGGATGCGATGCCTTAGAAGTTGTAGCGCGTCATGTGAAGATGAAGTCTTATGAAGAGAAGATTGTAGCAATGTGACCCTTGAAGCTTTGATGATAGCATTGTCGCAACCATAAGTGTCTCGCGCCGTCTCTAAACTCCAAGAAGAAAGATGAAGAGCGTCATTTGAAGAAGACCAAGTGGGGGCATGACGACCGATGACGGGAGTGTAGACTGCAAGTGTAGTACCCTCCTCAAAGTTTGAAGCTTCGTTGTCTAAGATATGAAGATTTGTCGAAGTTGAAGATGTAGTCTCCTTGAATATGACCATTTTGAAGTAAAAAGTGCAGCTTTTACTGTAAAATGTGGAGTGCGTCGAATAATGAAGCCTTCAAATATGTAGTTGAGAGTGTAGATGCAGTCAACTAAAAAAAAAAAAAAACACCAAAGTAAAATCAATTGTCGAAAACAAAGAAATTCGTTATTGTTTGCAGAATTCCGGCGGCTAGAGAATTATGTCTGTCCTTTTGTAGAAATTATGCAGAGCTTCTTTATCGCTTTGTTTGCAGAGTTTCCACGACTTAAGAGTGATGTCTTGTGTCGTCGCTTGAAGAAATTATGCAGAGCTTCTATGTTGCTTTGTTTGCAGAATTCCGGCGGCTAGAGAATTATTTTTTTTCTCTTGTGTTGTGAAGCACTCCTATTTATAGGGGTGTAGAGAATATGTATTTATGCACATATCTCTATATTTGGAAAGAATAATTGATTTTATTTTGATTAGTCAAGTGATTATATTTACTTAACTAATTAAATAAAATAATATATTCTATAATTGTTTGGCAAGTATTAATTTATTTCAACTTACCAAAATGAGTATTTAGTATTAATTAGACATTAAATAGTAATTAATTTTAAATTACTAAATAAATTTAAAAGTCTAATAATTTCTTCAACAAATACATCAAGTCTTCAAATTAAATCTTCAAACGGCATGTTCATCACTCGTCAACGGTTCAACAATTTTCTTCACCAAATCGAAGGAGATTCTACAACGGATTCAAGAACAAGCTTTATAAGCCCTTGATCCACAAATATTGAAGGAAAGCATCAAAGGATTTAATTTCTACACGTGTAGAAATTACCCCATAGAGATTGTACTCGCTTTTTGATTAAATTCAATAAAATTGACATTTGTGCATATTTTCTTGCTTCTTAATTTCAGGACAAGAAATTCGTGTTAACAAAATCATCAACCCAACACCCAACCCACCCGACCCATCCCACTCGGCTCAACCCATCCGACCTCTCCGGTCGTCTTTTCAGGTGAGAAGACGACCGGAGCAGGTCGTCTTCTCAGGTGAGAAGACGACCCAGCTGGGTCGCCTTCTCACCTGAGAAGACGACCCAGCTGGGTCGTCTTCTCGTCTTCTCAGACGAGCTGAGAAGACCAACCGGTGGTCTTCTCAGCTCGTCTGAGAAGACGCTTGAAGGAACGACTGTTCATTCAAGATCTGTTCTTGAAGGAACAGATCGTTCCTTCAAGCTGTTCTTGAAGGAACAGATCGTCCCTTCAAGAACGGATCTTGAAGGAACAGATCGTTCCTTCAAGATCTGTTCTTGAAGGAATCGTTCCTTCAAGAACAGATCTTGAAGGAACGATCTGTTCCTTCAAGAACAGAGCTGTTCTTGAAGGAACAGATCGTTCCTTCAAGAACAGCTTGAAGGAACGATCTGTTCCTTCAAGAACAGATGCCCGGAGGGCGGCGGCCGACGGTGGTGGACTATGGCGGCGGCCGACGGTGGTGGACTATGGCGGCGGGCTACGGTGATTGAAAAATTGACCGGGTGGGTTAGGTTCGATTGGTGTGGTTCGATTTGATTGAGTGTTTAGGGGTATTTTGGGTGTTTTAATTTTTTTTAGATATTTAATGACGTGTCAGTGGACACCTGGCGCCCTTTTTTTTTTTTTTTTTAAATGACAGCCGCCAAAAAATGACGGCGCTGAGGTGTATTTTCGTCTATAAGGGCCGTGAATGGCGCCGCCACAAAGGTTGGGGGGTTTAGGGAAGCTTTTGAAAATATAGGGGGTTTTGGGAAGTTTGGGGTAAAAGTCGAGGACCGTCGGTGATTATTAGCCGTGATGATCTGAAGAGCAACTATGATTTGGCGTGACAAATGGGTGCAAGCTATTACTCAACCAAAGGCATGTAAAGGATGAAAAATGACCAACAAGGATTCATATGCACAAGGACAATATCAAATAAAGTTTATGATAATTATGCACATTTATATTAGTACTAACACAAGTGGGGATAATTTGTTTTGAAAGAAAACAGCTAGAACTAGTAATTCTTGTTAGATGTGATTATGTATATTTTTCTACTCTTAAAAAGTTGGAGATAATCAGAATTATCAGTGGCGGAACCAAGACTCCAATTTAGGAGGGTCGAAATTTTTACGTTCGACTATTTAAAAAATCAAACGGCTGTAAATATTATGTAAATCTGTTAATTTATAGTTCTAGGGGGCGGCCTACAAAGAAAAAACCGCTCCTAACACATATAGGGGCAGTTTTTAGAGGCGGTTATAACCGCCCCTACTGAAAAAAACCTAACATTTTTATTATTTTTTTAATTTTTTTCGGCGAGAAGGGTCGGCCGACTCTCTTCGACCCTCCCTAGTTCCGCCCCTGAGAATTATAGACTAGCAATGAATGTAAATAATTATTACTAATAAGGAGTTTAAATAATATTATACAAATGTGAGTATTATTTTATTTCTTTTAATTTAACCACCGTCATATAGAGATGATAATGGAGAAGAGATTCCTCGATCTCCATGGAGATCCACCCCCTAATGGGAGAATTTCCACCAATTGCCCCCACGAGTACGAGAATGAGAGAAAATTATTTCCCATCGACGAGAATGGGAGGGGCGGTCTACTTTTATATAATTTTTATTACAAATATTATTATATTATTCATAATTTTTAATAATTTAATTTAATTATTTAAGAGAAAATAATTATTTTTAAATAATTAAATTTTAATTTTATTTTAAAAAAAAACCACTATTTAGCAAATTCAGTAAAAAATTATATCTATTACGATAAGTTATGTTTATTTTAATTGAATAAGTTCAATTTATATTGTATTATCAAAACGATTTAAAGCAATTAGATTCTGAAAATAATAATTAAATAATAAATACCTTTAAATGGAGATAATTAGGTATTAATATCCATTAAAGTAATAGTATAGCTTTTCAAGGTTTTTAGCCCTTATTCTTTTGAATGAATGCATATCCAAAACTATGGGGTAAAATAAATAGAAGTTGGTCCCCATGTTGCCTTATTCATAAGGGAAGAAGAACCCTCTCTCCACTCAATTTTGGCTTTCTCGTGGGGTTCACCGGGTGAAAACTACTACATGTACATTTTATATGCATTTTTTCTTGGATTAAATGCGAGTTAATCATGATTTTTGGCGTGTTTTATAATTACAATTTAAATTTCAATTTTAACATAAAAACAACTTGTTAAAATTTTACAACTTAAAACATCAAATTATTTTTTAATGAAAAGATATTGATTTGAGATCATAGTATACAGTATTATGATAATCACATTATAATTTTTATCAAAAAATCATCTAGTATAATAAATTGTTAGATAGCATGTAGCTTACAATATCATTTTTTTAATTTTTAACAGGAAAATTAGAAATATTTTGACAGTTTTTTTTAAGAGAATAGTCCAGCTTATCATTATTTTTTCAATTTAAGTGGCCCCTTTTAACTTGTAAATAATGGACAATTAACACATGAATTAATTTTATGAGCAAATTAGTTATGAACTTGTTGATTGTCGACAATTAACCTCATTTTGACAATTTACTCCCTCAACTTATAAGCTAATTGTTTGCTAAATTGGCAATTTGCTCCTTCAATTTGTAAATTAATATTGTTAAAATGAGATTAATTATTCATAATTACCAAGTTCGTGATTAATTTGCTTATAAAATTATTTTTTATAATAATTATTTATTTTTTATAAATTGAGAGGGTAAATTGCCATTTAAATCATTTTGTTCTCTAAGGTAGTCTAGTAATTTTATTATCCAATTTCAATTTATCGTCTATTTTTCTTACTAGCATGACAGTCGCCGTTGCAACACAAGTCAAAAAAGTGAAATGTGTTCTTTTTGTTCAATTTTCATTTTATGTCCTTTGTTGTTTTTGTTTGTTTTAATTTTTCTAGATTTTAATTTATTTATTTATTTTCTAAATTTTGGATGCTTTTGTTTGTTTTAATTTTAAAGATTTTAATTAATTAATTTATTCTAAATTTTGGATGCTTTAAGTGTGGCAAATTGTCTGCATGAGTTTAAATAGTGTCTTTGAATTTCTTACACATTTATGAATATAATTAAAACACTCATAGTTGATTATCGAAATTAATATAAAGAGGATGAAAAAAATAAGAGTATATTCTTTTTTTTTGATAATTTAATAAAAAAAATAACATATCAGTATTATTTTATTTATTTTGTATTTTAAAATCTTATCATATAAAATAAAATTTAAAATATCACTTTCTTCACTCAAAATTTATAATTAAACTACAATTAAAATAGGATTTTTAAAAGCATATTATAATTGATAAAATAATTTTTTAATTATAAAGCATTTTAAAACTATTATTTTAATTTATAAAATTTTGAAATTTAGTAAAAATGCACGTTTGACTTTTATAAATTTTAATTATAATAACTACTAATATGGGTGTTTTATAATAGGATTATTGTTTTAGGACGAATACATTATTTATAAAAATGATAGAATTTAGATTAATAATTCCTTTTGTACCAATAACTCAATTTCTGAGCGAAGTTTAAAATTATTGTCAAATTTGAAAAAATGCCCGCAAATCCACATACCTAGAAAATTTGAAGAGGAAATTAGACCCAGCACCACCAAAATCCATTTTATTCTCATAAATACCACGCGGCATGTTTGGTTGCAAAAATAAAAAGTAATTCACTCCTTATAAATTTTTACGTTTTCAGTATATGTTTTTACGGCAAAAAAACTTGAAATGTACGCTTTCTTTCTCCGATGAAACATGCAATTGATTTCATCGAGTTCAACCGCATTTTCATCCTCCAGATCTCGATTTCAGAACGGCGGGCAGTGAGAAAATAAAAGAGGCTGAACAGAAAGTTTTTACTGCCTTACTCGCGTTCTTTTACTAAGAAGCGGATGTGGGTAGGTCCGGGCTTTTTTTGTATTTTCGGCAGTGGTTCCGATGTGGAACGAACTACCGGTAAATATCTGCGAGTAATTGAGATGTCTCAACGAGGTATGGCCAAACTTTTTTTATTTCAGTTGTATTTTTATTTTTAATTCAATTTAGTGCTAAATTATTGTTCCTAGCTGTTCAACTAAAGCGTAGTTGATTTTCTATTACGATTCAAATTAGTGTTACAGATGCACGATATGGTTTCTGACAGGTTTCTTAATTCCAGTTTCTTGAGATTCATGTATTTATGTTTTGTTTTTGATTAATTTATTGGTGTGGATATTCTCATTTCCTCTTAGTTCTGTTAGAATGAGAAGAACATTATTTTTGTCCTATTACTCATCCACCAACAGATTGAACATAAGAGGCTAACAATATTTTCAACTGGGTGCTAATTACTTTCATTTAATTTATGATTCATTTGAGATGATTAATTTGGCATTAACTGTGTTGTGTTTGTAATGCTTCTACTGTGATTTAAGTTGCGAAAGAAGGATGTGAAAAATTGAAAGTTTGAGTAATGAAGTGATTTTCTTGTGACTAGTTTCTTTATAGGAGAAGTGTGATATAATAAATTGTATAAATGAATGATTTTGAACCCTTCTTTTTTTTTTTTTTTTAGGAGAAGAAGCCTTATTTGGATAAAGCTGTTGAGTTTAAGGATGAGTATGTCAAGGCCTTGGAGCAAGAAAATTATGCTTATAATGAAGATGTATGAATCGACCACTCTCAAAGGATGTGAAATATTTTATTTAATGGCTGCTATATTTTGCTGTTTTAAATCCCTTACTATCTTTTGCAATATGTTAATTGTTGAATCTGCAGGTCATAGACTTACTTGGATCCAAAAGCTGCCTACAAACACCATCACCTGCTCTTCCAACATTCAAAATGTACATTATTGTGATGTTTATGCATTTATTTATTGATGTTTGATGAGTAGATTAGCTTATCCATGTTGTTGTTTCTCAGAGGTTCAATAAGGTGGAAGAGAAGAGGATTTCTGTAATTTTGTTGGCCGGAGGGATGGGTTTATAATAAAATTTGTAATTTTTTTTTGTTGGTTAACCAATGGTTTACTAATGGTATACCAATAATTTTGCTTGTAATACAATGTTCGTAAACGCTAGGTTAACCGTTGGAAACTTGTAATAATTTTTATTATGATTATATGGTTAATAAATTGTTGGTAAACTTGAATTGTATATTTTAAACATACTGCACTTCTAAAAAAATTGATAAATTTATTTTTAGTACACCGTTAGTTAACCGTGAGTAAACCGTCGATAAATTTATAGTTAATTTCCATTTTTTAAGAAATTAATATAAATTTTGTGATAGTACACCGCTAGTTAACAGTGAGTAAACTGTCGATAAATTTATAGTTAATTTTCAAAATATTATTTCCATCTTTTAAGTAGAGGGATAGAAAAGACTAAATAAAAGGACCTTAAAAATCAAAAATTAGATAACTAGAGGGACTAGAATAATTAAAAAAATAGTATAAGGATTTTCGGAAAAAAAATGATATAATACAGGACCTCCGTACTGGAAGAAAGATGGAGTCTATGGCTGAATTAGAAAAATTAAAACATTATATTTTGTGATTTTATTTTGTAATTAATAATTATAATGATTTCGTTGTTGGTTTGCCAATGGTTTACTAATAGTATACCTAAAGTTTAATTTTAGTAATACCATTAGTAAATCTTGAGTTAACCGTTGGTAATTTTATAATTATTGTTTTATTATGATCTTGATTTTTTTATATAATATTTTTATTCACTTGTGTATGTGCAATGGTTTTTTTGTTAGTTAACCAATAGTTTACTAATGGTACACCATAAAATTTAGTAAATTATGTAATGATTTCGTTGTTGGTTTTGCTAATGGTTTACCAATAATATAACAATAAATTTAATTTTAGTAATACCATTAGTAAACCTTGAGTTAACCGTTGGTAAATCTATAATTATTGTTTTTATGATGCTCTCAATTTTTGTATGTAATTTGTTTTCACTTGTGTATCTGTAATATTTTTTTGTTTGGTTAACCAATGATTTACTAATAGTACACCAATAATTTTAGTAAATTACGTAATAATTCATTTTAACATTCTATAATTTAAAAATAAAAAGTAGTGATTTGATTTTTAAATAAACTGACAGTAGACCATTAGTAAACTTATAGGAGACTGTTAGAAAACTGTTAGTGAACTTATAGTGAACAGATTTTTGGTAAACCGTTAGTAAACCATTAGTAAACTGAAATCGTATTTTTGCAAAAAAAAAAAATATTTTTATAAAAATATTTGGTCAAACCGTAAATTTTAACTAATTTTAGTCAAAAGGTATTTTTGAGAATATTTAGGTGTTTTATAGGTATTTGTCTAAAAATCCCAAATTTGAACTATAATAGTCCAATATTCCAATTCCAACCACTATTTTTAAAACAAAGCATAGTCGGAGTTTGAATTGGCGACCATGGCAGACTTAGATCACTAATCCAAATCTGTGCGGGCAATTTAGATTAATAATTATTCTATGAAATTGTCTATATTTAATTAATTTTTTTAAAATAAAATTATTTTTTTCACTTATAAATTTGTTGTCCAACAGTAAAATTAACAAAAGAGTCTAAAAATAAAATAACTCTAAAGAATGCCTTATTCTATAATATCTATAGATTTTGATTATTTAAAATTTCCAAATCTAAACACTTTCTTTATTTAAATGAAACATATGGGGAGAAACCAAACTCCGTTTCAGTTACTTAATGTTGATGTCAAACTGAGAGAGACAGATATTAAACTCCGTTTCAGTTACTTGCAACGCGCTTTCAATTCCAAGTCTTAACTAATAAAACTTCAAAAATATTTTAAAAGAAAAAAAAAATAGATCGCAACTGTAACACCAAACCAAACTCACTCACAAAATAAAGGTCTTCTTCCATTCATAAAAAGGTAAAGCACAATTTAAAATTAAAATTAAATTTAAAGCTAAAGTTATGGACTCCATAATTTTCAATTCTTCTTCGCCGCCGTGAATTGCGGGTCTTCCGCTTCCTTTTTCTCCGGTACTTTCTGTTTTCAACTCTGATTCAGTTTTTTTTATTTTATTTTGATTCAGTTGTTTGTTGTGAACTGTGTGTTGAGTTAGTTTGATTGTTTTAATTATGGATGGTTTTAATCGATGGAGTTTTAGTTACTATAGATTTGATTTTCATTTGTTAGTTTAGTTGGTGAGAAAATGTGGGACTTAAGCAACTCAATTTTGGTGGTTTCTAACTGTTGAAAAACTACATTTTGGTGAGAGCTCAATTCTTTTAATTTTGACTTTCGATTTGGTTGGCTGGGAAGTTTCAAGCTAGCTGAGAAAATTATTTGATTGGGGATTTTTTTCTGCCTCTCTTGTCTTCTGTAGCTAAGGAAATTGTAGGGTTTTATCTGGGTGGAAAAGTATTAATTATTGAGTTGATGTGTGTATTATGTCCGAGATTATTACGGAATAGATTGTTGATTTGGTGAATTACTCGGTGAACTTTGGATCGTGATACTCTCGAATTTAGGCAGACTTGGGCTTCAGCTGATGATGTTCTCAAGTTAATTATCACTAATTTAATTGTTTCTGAGGCGTACGCTGTTTATTTCAAGAAATTGGGTTAGTGATTGGGTTTTGAGTAATGCCCTTCTCCTTTTGGAGAGTTAATAATAACTCAGGTCGGTGGTTGAAGTTGAATTGGGGTTACATTTTATTGATCTTTTCTGAACATTGAATTTCTGAAAAACAAAACTCTAGGTATGCTGAATGTGGATTGATGTTTATGGATCTTGGAATTGCTAAATTCAACTATAATTTTTTTTTTCTGAGAAAATATTTCAACTATATTTACATTACAACTTTTGCATGGTTATTTTTCTCTTGTTTGCTATATTTAACATTATCGAGAGTCTATTGAGATGCAATGATGAACTATCTTGAGCTAATTAAATACTGTTTTTTATTCTTTGTTCTCAGGATATCTCATAATTTTCATTGATAAATACCGCCTATTTATCTGCTTGATTGATGAGTTGCTCATATCGAAAAGTGTAGTGTTTAGAAATTGACGAAGTCAAATGTATATTTAGAAGTACCGACTCATACATTGTTAGCTTCCCCTTCATTGAAGAAAAGAAGTTTAGGTGTTTATTAGTTGCGGTCTATGGAGTCTGCTAGGTGTTGGTTTAACAAATTAAAGTCAAAAGATAAGTCAAAGTCTGCAAAGAAGAATGAAGCTGCAGGCAATGGGAAGGATGGACTGAAAACATTTACAAGTGAGGAAGCACCATCAAATGTGACCAAGCAGAAGGCTGCTGCTGCAAAGCAGTATATTGAAAACCATTATAAGAAGCAGATGAAGGATCTGCAAGAGCGAAAGGAGCGGTATGGTTAATGCTTTTTATCACAGCAATGGTGCTTTTGTACTTTAGTACCTTAGTCATGTTTTTATCTCCATACCTTTACTGTTTGTTTCAAACTTGTTACTGTCCTGAAGATGTATGAGCTAGAATATGGCAAGTTTTTCCATTTCCTGCTTTTTCTACATTTAAGTGCAACTCCATAGTTTTTCTCCTGGCAATGAGTAAACTTTGTTTATGGCGGGCTTTGATAAAAGGCAATATTTGAAAATCTTTAGGCCTATGAAATAAGATTGCAACGTACCATTGATGCTTGTCATTCCTAATTAGGTTCCTTTGGCATTCGATCTGACTTCTCAGATGATGAGAAATTTCTTTATTTTTTCGGCCAAAATTGAGTTAATGTGGAGATCTATGGCGATTGGAATAAGTAAAAAGGGTCAGATACTTGAATGATTTGTTAACGTACAGCAAGGAGAGGGTGTGTCATGTATGGGTAGTTTGTTTCAGCATTTCTCATGAAATCTATGTCTAGATGTATTGCATTTTTCTCTTGGTTTTAGAAGATGATATTAAGGTAGTTCCTTTTCTATTATGTTAGCATGTTGTGGTGATAGTTGCTATGGTGCTTATGATTTCTTGCAGCCGTGATATACTTGAGAAGAAGTTAGCTGATGCTGAGGTTTCAGCTGAAGAGCAGAATAACTTACTTAAGCACCTTGAGAAAAAGGAGACAGAATATATGCGCCTTCAAAGACATAAAATGGGTGCTGATGATTTTGAGCCCTTGACAATGATAGGAAAGGGTGCATTTGGGGAGGTAATTTTTAGTCTCCTTTTGTTTATTCTATATCAATAACAATGCCCTTTGTTCTTTTGACTGCACACTATCTACAGGTGTTATGTATTCTGCTCATGACTTGTTTTTATGCATAAGTTGGAATAACAATGCCATTTTCAAACTGATGTTGTTTGCATTGTGCGATTGATGTTTGGATTTGGTTGATAATTTTCTAGCTGATGATAATTGTAGTTGTAGTGGCCATAATTTGTTTTCTAGATTTACTTTTTCCATCAACTGGTCATGCTATTTATGTTTTCTTCTCTGCTTCTTTCCTTTTGTGAGATTGCAGGTTAGAGTCTGCAGGGAAAAGTCAACCAGTCATGTATATGCTATGAAGAAGCTTAAGAAATCAGAGATGCTTCGCAGAGGCCAGGTGTGGATTTTATTTAGCATCAGACATTTATCTTTGGGATTATTCCTATTGCTCTTCTGGTATTGATTTGAAATTTTAAGGTTGAACATGTCAAAGCGGAAAGGAACTTACTCGCAGAGGTTGATAGCAATTGCATTGTTAAGCTATACTGTTCCTTCCAAGATGAAGAGTATTTATATCTCATCATGGAGTATCTACCTGGTGGAGATATGATGACGTTACTCATGCGCAAAGATACATTAACTGAAGATGAGGCAAGATTTTATGTCGGAGAAACAGTTCTGGCTATTGAGTCTATCCATAAACATAATTATATTCACAGGTAAATTATTTTTTTCAAGTTAAAGCGCTGATGTGCTTCTATATCATGTCATCTATTTTTTCATCACATGGCCTCACCATTTTCTGTGCTTTCATGTGACAGAGATATCAAGCCTGATAATTTGTTACTCGACAGAAATGGTCACATGAAATTATCCGATTTTGGATTATGTAAACCCTTAGATTGTAGTATTCTCCAAGAAAAGGATTTTTCTGCGGGAAAGAACCTTAGTGGAGCTCTTCAGAGTGATGGACGCCCAGCAGCACCAAAACGCACACAACAAGAGCAATTGCAGCATTGGCAGAGGAACAGGAGGATGCTTGTCAGTTTTCTCCTACCTTTAATGGAATAGCTGTTTCTTTTACAGTGACAAAATAATACATGCAGTTCTTCAGCTTGTTATTCTCATATTTGTTCTGTATGATAAAATTAAAGCAAGTCTTGGTCCTCCCTTTTCCACTAGCAGAAACTTTAGCTTTTGTCCTTCAACTTTTGAAAATCAACACTCTGGTCTTGTGCAGGCTGAAGATAGGTCCACAGGAACTTATGTTAGAAAGCATTTTTTAAATCTATAAAAGGACTTAAGTTTTTATTTAAGTGTCAAACGAAATGGACCAAAATGTATCTTATATCAAAGCTGATGATGCTATTGTTTAACTACCATTTTCTTGCTGCTGCTGCTATATTGCTAAAAACCATTTTACTGAAATTTTACTTTGGAAGCCTGAACTGCCTTACAGATTGTAGACTGGCACATTTTTTTTTCCAGTTAAGGTCTTTTATCGGAGTACTAATTGGAGTTCTTTAAAAACATGTTGCTGCTGCAGGCGTATTCTACTGTTGGAACACCAGACTATATTGCCCCAGAAGTTTTGTTGAAGAAAGGATATGGAATGGAATGTGATTGGTTCGTAGGCTGAGTACGCATTTGTTATTCTGGGATCTTTCATGTGATTAATTCTGATAGACTTTGTCTATATCTCTAGGTGGTCTCTTGGGGCAATCATGTATGAGATGCTAGTGGGATATCCACCCTTTTACTCAGATGAGCCTATGTCAACTTGTAGGAAGGTAATCTTTGATTTTAAATGTTCGTTAATTTAATCATTGATTAAAATTGGCCGTTTATTTATATTCATAACAACTGGTACCTGCCAAACATTCTAATCTTATGAATGCTTTTATCTTCTGTTGTTTGATGCAAAACTTTGGATGCTTCTGAATTTTGATATTCCTTACTTTGTGATGTTTTCAAGCTTTAATGCCTTTGTATGAATGTATTCTGATCTTTCTCAGCTTGGTATTGTCATACTTGTGTTACTCTCTCTTCTACATTTGCATTTTGACTATGTTCTTGCATTTCATTTATAGAAGAAATCATATTTCATTCTAAATTATCACTCTTCTCTTGTCATACAGATAGTAAACTGGAGAACTCATTTAAAATTCCCGGAAGAAGCAAAACTATCTCCAGAAGCTAAAGATCTTATCAGTAAACTCTTATGCAATGTTGACCAAAGACTCGGAACAAAAGGCGCATATGAAATTAAGGTGCTGTGTGGTGTGCTCTGCTCTGAACTTTTTGGTTAATGATTAGTGGAACTCAAATTTGCAACTTAACCTGTTTACACTGTTGTTTTCAGTCTCATCCATGGTTTAAAGGTATTGAATGGGACAAGTTATATCAAATAAAAGCTGCATTTATCCCTGAGGTCAATGATGAGTTGGACACTCAAAACTTTGAGAAGTTTGAGGAGGTAGGTTGATTTTTTGTTTATTAGAGCTTCTTCCATTTTTCATCACAACCATTTTGCTGCTAGCCTTGCAAATATGTTGACATACTACTTTTTGTAGGCTGACAGCCAAATGCAGACTTCGGCGAAAGCTGGTCCATGGAGGAAGGTTGGTTCTGTTAGATTTAGTTTATGCATGCTAATGACAGTTAATATCCAACTAATTGCTGTCAGATAATGTTTCTGATTTTTAGATGCTGACTAATTGTTCCTTTGTTTTCTTCTCTGCAGATGCTCTCGTCTAAGGATATTAACTTTGTAGGCTATACATACAAGAACTTTGAAATCGTAAATGAAAACCAGCTGCCCGGAATTGGTACTTTTTACCCTTCAAATCTGTATAACATTCTCTTGTATGCCAAGTCTCATTTCCCACGGTACTCCATAATGAAATTATCTAAAAACCGACAAAAGCTCGCGTTGCCATACTTTGTCTAACCCAGGCTGGGATTTTGTTAACAAATAGGAATTAAGCTGATGTATCCATATGTGTGACTGTTGATCAATCTTTTTATTCTTTCCTTTACGCAGCTGAATTAAAGAAGAAGAGCACCAAGCCTAAGAGGCCTTCCATTAAATCCCTTTTCGGTAGGTTAAACTCTTTAGTCCTTTCCTTAAATTATTTGCACGGGCTTCATTTATTCTTATAGCTATCGATTTGCGCAAAATGATTTGTTTTCGGATGATTTCGTAGCAGAGGATGAGTCAGCTGGTGCTAACAAAGGTGTTCAAGGAAGTTTCCTCGGACTATTACCGCCTAGAATAGACGAGGCTTCTGAACAACCTAGTAGATCAAAATGAAGACTATTATTTTACTGAAGAGGATCCAAATGGGATTAATTTAACGTTGTTTGTAAAATAGTAAATATTCTTTTGGAAATTGTTTTGTAAGCGAAGCTGTGTAACGTTTTGTTCATGTAATTATCAACTTATGGGTGTTGGGTTGATTATAGTTGCATCATTCATTCATGTAATTATAAGATTTTGAGTTTCACAACTTCAATTTAATTAGCCTCATGTACTGGATTTATTTATCCTTTTGTTGAAGAAAAATAATGGCAAATTATCTGAATTAAACTAGTTCGGCTAAGCACCTACTTGTCTTGTCATGTAGACCAATTTCATACTCAAATTGAAGTTAATACACTATTGCAACAAGTCTTGAAGAATTAATTATAATTGTAAAAATTTGAAACTACATAAAATGAAGAAAAATATTTGGGTTTGAATAGTGGTTAGGCCAATTTTAACCTATTATACTATGGCATGCAAAAATCAAACTGGATTGTAAAGCTGAACCAAATCAAACAAAATTCTAACAGAATTAGTTTGGTTTGCATTTATTAGAAGTTTAATTTTCGGTTTTCAATTCGGTTTGAACTTTTCAAAAATTAGAATAAGAAAATTAAAAATTATTTTTATAATTTATTTTTTAAAATCTTTATCTTTAATTATACCTAACAAATAAATCAATATATTTTATATAATAAATTAAATATACTAATAAATATATATATAGAACATTACTCAGATGAGCCTTTTCAGTTGCACTCTAATGTTATAATTTTGTCAGCTGCAACCTAATTCGCACTTTTGGATTTCAATTCCACCCTCAAAATCAAATTGGACTCTTTTTCACTCGGGAAAAATTCATAAAAACCCTTATAAAATACTCGTTCGAACTCTTTTCCACATAAAAAGTTAAAAATGGATGACTTATTTTAACTTTTTCCAAATGGAGAAGAGATCAATTTAGTACTTGAGGGTGGAATTGAAAACTGAAGGTGCGAATTAGGGTGCAGCTGACAAAATTACAACGTCAGGGTGTATTTGAAAAGGGGCTAAAAGGTGGGATTTTTTTAGTGATTAAGCCTTCGGTTTAGAACTTTTAGCAAACTTCGGTTGGTCAGTTTAGACCGATTGCGAACCAACCCGAACCGACTCTGTTGGAAAATAAGATTGAAGCTAGTGTTAGTTGATTGAATCCTTCAGTTGTCGAAGCCGCTCTCTCCTCTCTGCAGCCATATCTGGAAATATGCAGGTTACAGCTTTAGATTTTACTTCAGTATTTCAATTGCTAATTTTATTTCTATTTTGCAAAATTTGCTGCAGCTTAAACCCTAATTTGTTTGTTTTGAAAAATTAATAAGTGAAAACACTGACCGTGAATTTGTATATACATGCAGGCAAGTGATAGGTTTAACATCAATTCACAGCTTGAACATCTTCAAGCTAAGTATGTTGGCACTGGCCACGCCGATTTGAACAGATTGTAAGTTTTTACTGTTCTTTAGGTTTTTAGTGTTGTTTTGATTTGGCTTCTGATTGAATGGGATGAATATGAACAGTGAATGGGCAGTGAATATTCAGAGAGATAGTTATGCGTCATATATGGGACATTATCCCATGATGGCTTACTTTGCTATTGCTGAGAACGAATCCATCGGTCGAGAACGTTACAATTTTATGCAGGTATCCACAATTTCCCTGTTTTCATTGTTTCTCTGTAAGCAAATTTCATATCTTGTATGAAAAGACGGAAATTTCTGTAAGTTTGATTTAAAGATCAATCGAGTTTGGACCTGAGGTAAAATCGAATAGTGTAATAGGATTTACTGTCTAGTTCACTACATCAGGTATAAAGGTGTTATATATTATATAGTGGTTGACTACAATAGTAACTGCCAGTAATGATAAGGCTTTCAATAGCTGCATTGAGTTTATTGCTTTAGGGTGCTTTTATCATGCTGTTGAACGTAGTAAACCTTGGGTATGTTTGATGTTAGGAGGTTCTTGAGTAAAATTATGCGATAGATTCTGGGAGTCTGCTGGGTCTTGCGTAGAAGATCCCTAACGTTCAATGATAACTACTTTGTGTTTGTTATCTAAATTTGATATTGACTTTCTGAAACTGGATTGTCTAAACTTCATATCATCTTTTGTTTAGCTATTTGTGGTGCTGATATATGCAATCTAGTTATTTGGAGCTGCATCTTGAAGAGATAAAAACCATACTGATTAATTCCCTTACGGTTTTCCATTCCTCTTGCTGTTGAACATCATTTAGGTTGCGTTGATATTAATTTGCACTCTGTAAGAATAAAATGATAGACTCATAGAAGTATATATATATAGGACCGGCAGTAGAGTTATCAGTTAAATGTTCAGTATCTTTTTGCTTGCGACCAGGCTCTTCCATAATCAGTGTATGGGCCATGCCTTTCACTGTGATGATCCTAGGCTAAAGTGGAAATTTGCTTTTACATAGGTAATGGTCATAGGCAGGCAGGCTAAGGTTTTGACAATTTAATCAGAAGCAATTTTAGAATTCTTTCACATGATTCTTGATGTAGATTTATTTATGTTGCAACTTTAATCTTATGCATAGCAATTAGCAACTGATTGAGTGTAGAAGACAATGATAAGTGCAGTACAAATATCTGAGTTAATCATCCAACATTCTCCATTTCCCGTTCTATCATTATATCATTATTTTCTTATGTATATGTTATGATTTGCTACCTACTATTCATCTCCAATAGTTCTTAGTTGTGGTAGATGGATATTGGAGGATAAATTGCAAATTTGTTGCATTGACCCGGTTTTCATCTAATTGGCAATCTCCCTGATGTTTCTTTCTTAATTTTTGTAGAAAATGCTTTTGCCTTGTGGTCTACCTCCTGAAAGGGAAGATGATTGAGAGAAGCCTTCTCCTTTCCTTGTGCAAGAGAGGTCTTCTACTTCAGACTTAATATCGTGTCCGATTCATGTATACTTGAAACATCAATTACCTTTTATGACCATGATGAGAACTGAATTTATGGTCTCAGTTTGTTCTAGTAGACTTTGTAAACTTCAACCTGTTCTGACAGGTGGTTTCAGATTTTGGTAGTATTAAATTTGTCGAATTAGTAGTACTGTAACCCATCATGCAGCCTAGATAATGGAAGTGTTTTTTTGTTGCGGGTATTTGAAGAATTTTTTTCTTCTTCTTAAATTAGTAAGTTGATATAATCAAAGAGTTGCCTTATAAGCAAGGAAATTCTTGTCTAGACTAGATTGAATATCAAAACTACAGAAGAACATATATATGCTCCAACAGATATCAAGTGAAAATCTGATAATCCACCCGATTGTAAATTTTAATAACGAGAAGAAAATCCAAGATCTATCGTTATTGACATATCTGTATTTTTATAAATATGCTATTATCCAAATGTCATTTTATTTGAAAACAGCAGTTTAACTCTTTAAAGATGTACAACATCAGAACATTTTTTGCTGCTTTCTGGCATTTCTAGTATTTGATCTTATAACGGCATAACCAGCATTATGACATGGTTTGATATATATTTTAAAGAGTTTAAACACCATTTTACAAGAAAAAAAACGTTTGCACACTCAAATAGCTTGTTTATAAAAGTTCAGGCACTATTAGTATAACTTTTCTAATTAAAAATATTTCCCTCGCTTTTCCGGTTATGAACGATGAAATTCAACGGCAACGAAGAAACACCCACTCAAACCAATGACTCCTGCAAATTCCCTCCTAAAATGGCTACTCAAAAACCCTAATTTCATAAAATCAGAGCACCAAGCCAGAGAATTACACGCCCAAATCCTCAAATTCAAACCTTCCTCACAGACTAATCTCTCAATTCTCATCTATATCTACTCCAATTTCAACCTCTTACACCACTCTCTCCTTCTCTTCAAAACCCTTCACTCACCGCCAACTCTCGCCTACCAATCGATCATCAGATGTCACACTGCCAATGCCCTTTTTACCCAGTCCTTGTCCTATTTTATTCAAATGACAGCGTCTGGTAAAAACCTGAATCAAAATGTGTTTCCTTCTGTGTTGAAGGCGTGTACTTCTTTGTTGGATGTTAGATTAGGTGAATCAGTCCATGGTTGCGTTATTAGGTCAGCTATGGACTTTGATTTGTCCACTTGTAATGCCCTTTTGAATATGTACGCGAAATTTCAGAGCTTGGATGTGAAAAACTCGCTATGTAACGTGTTTGATGAAATGCCTGAGAGAGTTTTTTATAGTGAATTGTTGGATAAATTTGAGGGTGTTGATCAAAATGTTGGATTGAATCGGGTTTTGTCTCGAAGTAGTGTAGATAACAACTCTATTGGTGAATCTTGTAGGGAACGTGGAAGAAGTCGTGATTTGCTATGTAGGAATTCGAGTATTGATGCTGTTAGGAAGGTTTTTAAAATGATGCCGCGAAGAGATCTTGTTTCTTGGAATACGGTTATTGCGGGAAATGCACATAGTGGCATGTATGAAGAAGCTTTGATGATGGTCAGGGAGATGGGGAATGACAATTTGAAGCCTGATTCGTTCACTTTGTCAAGTGTGCTTCCTATCTTTGCAGAATATGTGAATGTTGATAAGGGAAAAGAGATACATGCATATGGTATAAGACATGGCCTTGACAGAGATGTGTTTATCGGGAGTGGCTTGATAGACATGTATGCAAAATGCACTCGGGTGGAAGATTCATTACGGGTGTTCAGCTTGCTGCCAGCACGAGATGCCATTTCTTGGAACTCTATTATTGCCGGGTGCATGCAGAACAGCCTATTTGATGAAGGGTTCAGATTCTTTCGGCAGATGTTGAAGGCTAATATTAGACCTCGGCCTGTTTCTTTTTCTAGTATCTTACCAGCTTGTGCTAATCTAACGACATTAAATTTGGGAAAGCAACTTCATGCATATATATTAAGAGGCGGATTTGATAATAATGTATTTATAGCTAGTTCGCTTCTGGATATGTACGCCAAATGTGGAAATGTTAAAGCAGCTAGATGGATCTTCGATAAAATGGAGAAACACGACATGGTATCATGGACAGCCATAATCATGGGATACGCTTTTCATGGCCATGCCCGCGAAGCTGTTTCCTTATTCAACGAGATGGAGATTAAGGGAGTGAGACCAAACTATGTGGCGTTTATAGCTGTTTTAACAGCTTGTAGTCATGCAGGTTTGATAGATGAAGCTTGGAGATACTTTAACATTATGACTCAGAATTACGGGATTGCACCGGGCGTAGAACACTACGCTGCAATGGCAGACCTTCTCGGTAGAGCAGGAAAGTTGGACGAAGCTTATAAGTTAATTTCAAGTATGGATAGACCTACTGGGAGTGTTTGGTCAACGTTGCTTGCTGCTTGTAGAGTTCACAAGAACGTCGACTTGGGTGAAAAAGTTGCGGAGAAGATATTCGAGGTTGATCCAGATAATGTGGGAGCCTATGTTCTGTTGTCAAACATCTATGCAGCTGCTCGGAGATGGAAAGATACATCGAAGTTGCGAGCCTATATGAGGGATAAGGGAATAAAGAAAAGTCCTGCTTGTAGCTGGATTGAAGTTAAGCATAAGACGCATGCTTTCGTGTCAGGCGACAAGTCTCATCCAAATTACGATAGAATACATGAATTTTCGGAAATCCTGCTAGAGAAAATGGAGCAACTAGGTTATGTTCCTGACACAGCTGAGGTACTTCATGATATTGAGGAAGAGCAGAAGAAAAAGTTATTATATGGCCACAGTGAGAGACTTGCCATAGCATTTGGCATAATCAGTACACCTTCTGGGACAACAATTCGAGTTACGAAGAACATTAGGGTCTGTTCGGATTGTCATACAGCCACGAAATTCATATCGAAGATAGTCGAAAGAGAGATAATCGTGAGGGATAATAACCGGTTTCATTATTTCAAGGATGGAAAGTGTTCGTGTGGAGATTATTGGTGATAAGATTGAAGAAAAGAAAATAGTACTCCAAATCAGACAGGAAATGTTAAAGGCAATACCTATATTTGGCCCCTGTATTTAGTGGGATTTTCATTTTAGACCTTCAACTATATTTTCTCCGCAATTCATCCCTATACATTCCATTTCGGTTATGGGACTATTAGATGGGAGAAGTTTCATTAAAACTCATTAACAAAAGATAAATTAGTTTAGATTTTGAATAGAGAGGGATTAGTTAGTGGTGAACCAAATCATAAACATTGGTACTAATTTGGTTAGATAGCATGTTATTTACTAATTGGCTACTCAATAAAGTTAAGCAACAGTTTAAAGGAAAGACAAAAGGTCTTTGCTCATAATGTTATGTCTCATTATTACATCTCTCATTTTCAGTTTTCTATATTTTCAACTAAATGATGTACCCTTCCCAAAAATAAGCTAATAGGCTGAAAAACTAGCGACTTTTTTTTTCTTTTTCAAGAGCATATGGGTTCTGTAAAATGGTTAATTTTATCCTATTTCGTATTTTTAATTTTCAATAGCATCCCGACCTTGTAAACGGTCAATTTTACCATATTTCGAGTTACTTTCAAGTATCAATAGCATCTTAAATCATCACATTGAACTCTTTTATTTAAGATTTATTTGATTTTTTTAAATTAAATGACTTGTTTGAATTTGTCCAAATAAAAAAAATATAATATAACTCTTACATTTAGTTGTTTTGAATATTTTCATCCTTATAGTAATAAAATCGTCTAATGTTTTCAACGTAGGGTGCTATTGAAAGTCAAAAATATGAAATAGAATAAAATTGACTGTTTTATAAGGTCGGGGTACTATTAAAAAAGAGAGTAAAAATTGATAGTTTTTTAGCCTATTAGCCTAGTAATTATTAGTATTTTATTTCCTTTCATATATTTCAATATGATTTTTGTTTTGATGGAATTAGAAAATACAAGAATAAAATACACTTAGCTGGTGACTCTAAAGTAAAAATAAAAAAACCTAATAATCTAAAAATAATAATAATAATAATTAGTTGTTGATCATAGCAGCCATTAGAATCATCAATTTTTGGCATATGCATAAAATCTCTTTTAAAAAAATTTCAAACAAGAAATTACTACTTATTTTTTTGTGGCTTAATCACCAAAAAAATGACAAACCTATACGTCTTGTGTCAATTATAGCCAAACCTTTAAAAATCACCAGATAAGCCAAACATTATATGTTCTATTTTTTTTTAGCCATTTTTGAATCGAACCGGTTTTTCTAACACCGTGTCGTACACGTCACCGCCAACTAAGCAAATGGCTGGCATGGCAGCTGAAATATTTAAATAAGGTTTGGCGATAACTGACACAAAATGCATAAGTTTGGTATTTTTTGGTGAATAAAACTAATTTTAAAATTAAATAATTAAATGATTAATTATATTATAATAAAATTCATATATATTTAAAAAAATAATATTTTTATTTAACGCTAACTAAAATTAATTTATTTTTTTTACTAAATTTAAATAATTCTAATATTTTTTTTACATATTTGACGAATATATAATTAATTTAAATTCTATTAAAAACAAAAAATGTCGTATTCATCTTAAAATTTATTTTTTTTAAATTCCAGTCGTCGGTTCTTTGACACCGCCGCCATTTGAGACCCAATTGTACGTCTTCCGACGAACAATCTTAGAGTAATATACACAATAAACATACGACAATGTTCATAATTCAACTATACACACATAAACATCAAAATAATCACTAAATAGACTACTTATTTAAAGGACGAGTGTAATTATTTTTTTATTTTTTTTCTTTAAAAAGTGAAGTTCATTATGGTGTAATCAAATATATATCATTATAAGCATAAACACATATGTCATTTTACTCGGCATAGCCAAAAACTTACCTTAATTTACACATAACTATTTTATTTATTACATAAACCCAGTCATAACAAGATCTCAACAACATTAAAAATAATAAATCAAGTTCAAAATCATCATGAACATTAAACCCTTTCACCAAATATAATTTAACATTAATTCCTAAGTAATACATTAATTCATTTTTTTAATTACATATTCATTAAAATATATTAAAATATAAATTTATTAGATTTAATTAGGTAATTAATGTTAAATAGGAAATATAAATTATTTTTAAATATATATAAATTTTATAAATGATATAATTAATTTACTAATTGATGGATACCGAATCCTACAGTAAATATAATGGAGCCGAGTCACAGGAGATCCACTCTCAGGTGATACCGGACTCCCCCTAAAGATCCGAAGACATTGAAGGATACGCCGAATCCCTTATGTTTCAGTTATATAAAGACCGAATCCCACATGATCCGCCCAAAGCGCGTTAGGTCCGGGATTCGGATAATCGACTAAGAATGGAAGTATTGTCCTATTCGGACACAAATACTATATATGGAAGGATAAGCTCTACTTTAGGAAGATAGGACTATTTAGGAAGACGTTCCTAAATAGGACTCTTATCAGATTAAGGTAGATCACGACAAATCAGGAGAATCCCTACGATATCGCCGAATCCCTGCAAAGTAGGATTCACCTGCCTAATACGACTCTACTAGGTATATTCGACTACTATAAAAGGAGCACGAGGTATGCCTAGAATCACAATTACATTCATATACACAAAATGCTGCTCAAAGCTCTAAACTGACTTTAGCATCGGAGAGTTAATCGGACAACCACCGTCCGGTTAGCTTTTACCCTGTTTTGCAGGTCTTACTCACCGGTTCAGAAGGCAGACTCCATCACTAATTATTAAATTTAAAAATTGGCTTGAATTTAAAATTAGGTTTATTCACCCAAAAAATACCAAACCTATTTTTTATATGTCAGTTATAGCCAAATCTTATTTAAATATTTCAGCTGACATGTCAGCCAATTGCTTAGTTGGCGATGACATGGACGATACGGTGTCAAAAAAACCGGTTCGATTAAAAAATGGTTAAAAAAGAAACAGAACACATAAGGTTTGACTAAATCTGGTGATTTTTAAAGGTTTGGCTATAAATGACACGAAACGTATAAGTTTGGCATTTTTTGGTGATTAGCCTATTTTTTCCATACCTTTTGTGTTCCATAACTGAGATTTTTTATAGAGAAAATTAGGGAAAACACTCTATTTTTTAAAATAATAGTAAATTATACCTCAACAAGTAAAAGATAGAGAAAATACCTTAACTTTTTAACACTTTTATTTTTTTACTCTAAAGCCTTTTTTTATTATAATAATATTTATTTCTTATTATTTTTTTACTCTAAGCATTTTATTTTTACTCTCACATGTATCTCCCTTTTTTTTTCCAGATTTTCTTCTCTCTCTCTCTCTCTTTCTCTCTTTCTTCTTCTCCTCCATTTTTTCTTCTTCTCCATTTTCTTCTTCTTCTTCTTCTTCATTTATTTTTTTCTTCTTCATCACGCGGCCGCCGTTCCTTTCGACGATCCGCCATTACTCCGCCTTCGCCCCGCCTTCGTTTCGTCTTCACTCCGCCGTTCTTACACATTTTAGCGATTTTTTTCTTAACTCGTGGTGATTATTACGATTTATTTTAAATCTCAGATCTAAAAAATTGTTTTTAATTTTTTTTAGTTTAAGATCTGAAAATCTGCATTAAAAACGATTTTATGTTGAAAAAAAACGATTTTCTGCAAAAAAAACGATTTTCTGCAGAAAACAGCGCCTGATTATCATATTGTTATCACTATGACGTTATCATATCAATATCATAACACTGCAGAGAAAAACAATTTTCTGTCAAGAAAAATGCTTGATTATCATTTCGGTATCATTAACGTTAGCATAACTGTATCATAGCGTTATCATAATATTATACGGTTATAATAATAATATGATAAGGCTATGATATAGTTATGATAAAGTACGTTATGATAATGTTATGATAATATTTTTTGATATTGTTATGATAAAGTATATTGTGATAATGTTATTATAATAGTATGATAATTTTATGATAAAAGGTTACGATATAGTTATGACAAAGTACGTCATGATAATGTTATGATAATATTTTATGACACTGTTATGATAAAGTATATTTTGATAAGGTTATGATAATAGTATGATAAGGTTATGATATATAAAGTACGTCATGATAATATTTTATGATATTATTATAATAAAGTATATTATGATAACATTGTGATAATATCATGCTAGCGTTATTATAATAGTATGATAAGGTTATCATAATATTATCATATAATAATCTGCTACATACGGTACTAATAATGACATGATAATAAGATGACAATGCAATATGATAGATTGATAATCACATGATAAGGTGAAACTGTGATAATCATATGATAATGTAATACTGTGATAATCATATGATAATGTGATACTGTGATTTTGTCTAATATTATCCAGCAGTATCATCACATTATCATATATTAATCTGCTACATATGATACTGATAATGACATGATAATAAGATGACAATGTAATATGATACATTGATAATCACATGATAAGGTGAAGCTGTGATAATCATATGATAAGGTGATAATATTATGATACTATTATAAAATTGTAATCTAACTATGCATAAACTGCATAATATAAGTTTATACAAAAATTATCATAAGGTTGCTAAAATTATAATAATATTATGATATAGTTATGATAATGATAATTTGTATAATAAAATTATGATTACGATAAAGTTATGATAGTGATAATATTATAACAATGTTATGATACTGTCGTGATAATATAACATCAGTTTTTTTAAAAATGTTATGATAAGGGTATGTTTTTTTTTTTGGCGAAAATGATAAGGGTATGTTAAACATATAAAAAAGTTAAGATATGATTATTAAATAAAAAAATATTCTTTATATTAAATATATTCCGATATTTTATAAAAATTTATTTTTTATTATTAATATTCTTTAAGTAATTTAAACAGCTAAAAAAATAATATTATATTATTTTTATTAAAAATATTATGATAATATTTTCATAAAGATATAATACTATTTTGAAAAGTTAAAAAGAAAAAGAAAGGAAAAAAAAGATATCAGATGCATGTAAGAAAAAAAGAAAGAAAAAGATGTCAAATACATGTTTATATTGTGGTAGCCTTTTATGTGTCAGGTGTGTACTCCTTAATCAGGTGGAGAGAGAGAGAGAGAGAGAGATAGAGAGAGATGTCAGTATGTGTCAATACATATAGAGTAAAATCACAAATTTTTACTACACGGAGAGTAGGAACACTATGTTCATAAAAACATGATGTATTTTTATTAAGTTTTCCGTGTTAAGGTAAATTTTATTAATATTTCTTTATTTTAGGTAAATTTATAAATCTCCCTTTTTTATATTATAGCCACCCAACCCATCACAAAAGTTCTCTTAAAACATTAAATGATTTACTTAGATTGAAATAATACCCAGCCTATAAGCAAAGTAGGTAGACATTCTTTATCTTTTCAATTATTAATTTCATTATTTTCTAATGTCTTGCTTTAATTCAAAAAAAAAAAATGGCATATGGGTCCAAAGTTGATACCCTACTTTAACACATGTGCATCTATATACACTATTGTTTTATATTTTTTTTCGTGAACAGATTATATGGGATGAAATAAAATAAATTTTATCATTTTCATTATTTGAATATGAATAAAGAATCATCGTGATTTTTAAATTTATACATCAGAAACAATTAATTCACGTTTATTTATTTTAATCAATTAATAATAATATTTTTTATTTTTAGATCCATTAATAATCAGTGGGGAACTAGGAATCCCAATTAGAAGGGTCAAAATTTTTACGTTCGGTTATTTAAAAAAATAAAACGGCAGTACATACGCACAAATATGTTATTTTTTAGTTATAGGGACGGTTTTAACCGCCCCTACAACATGTAGAGGCGGTTTCTAAGGGCGGTTATAACCGCCCCTACGAGAAAAATTTCTAAAAAGTTCTTTTTTTTAAAAAAAAAAATTCCGGCGAAGAGGGTCGGCCGACACTCTTCGACCCTCCCTAGTTCCGCCCCCTGTTAATAATAATATCATCTATTCTAGGTTAACTAAAGATAATTTGATTTCCTAATTTATTTATTTTATATAATTTTACTCTTAATTAATTTAAATACAAAGATTATTATTATAAATGAATGATTGTTAATCAAATTTAATATATAGATTTAAGGACCAAGATGACCCTTTATTCATTTAAAGACTGTTTGGATTTGTTTTACTCATGTCTGCTGCCAATAGTGGAAAAAGACTTGTGAATGCTAATCTTTTAATATACTACTACTATTAACACAAATGCAAAGCAATTTTTCTTAACAATCTTTCAAATCAAATTATAAATCAGCAATCAATAATAAGATTAAGAACCCATCTTCTTCATCCATATTTTTTTTTCTTTTATTTTCATTAAGTTCTCCACTTTGTCTGCAGATTTTTAAAAGATTCATACTTTGTCTTTAAACACTGATTCTTTAAGAATCTTGAAAATCTTTTGCACAAAAAAGATTAAAATTGTGTCCTTTACCTTAATTCTTGCCTGAAATTCAGCCATTCACTATATATTCTCTTCTCTGTAGCTCACTAAAAAAGGAAAGTTTTTTGCTTTTTCTTTACCCTTGTTAACCAATTAATTATTTCCTCAAGAAAATACAGTTTTTTGATCGTTTTGTTTACTTTTTATAGGTTTTAGTACCTGGGTTTTGAGCGTTCTTTGTGAAATTTGCGAGCTTTGATACATTTAGAATTGATGTAACTAAGGGCTGCTGTATCTTTAATGAAAAAAACAGTTTTGGGGTACTGTGGAAGGTGAATTTTGAGTTATTTTTGATTGGTTGGTGTGTTGTAGTGTTGTTTCTTGATTGGTAATGTCAATCATGGATGTTCTGGTTGGGGGCAAGTTTAAGTTGGGGAGAAAGATTGGTAGTGGCTCCTTTGGTGAACTTTTTTTGGGTATGTAATTCTTCAGTAGTAATAATTTGTCTGCTTTATTTCATATATGTATTTGATGTTTTGTTTTCTTGGTGTTCGTTGATTTGTTTCAGGGATCAATGTACAGAGTGGAGAAGAAGTGGCTATCAAGTTGGTGAGTTGCTCGCATTTCTTGCTTTCTTTTGATGTTATGAAGTTACACTTATATATGACTAATTGTGCTGTTCTTGCCATTTTTCTCAGGAATCTGCAAAAACTAAGCACCCCCAGCTTCATTACGAGTCCAAGGTTTATGTGCTTCTTCAAGGAGGAAGTAAGTTTAGTTTTTGCATTTTGTTGTATGTTCTTCGCTTAATTGTATATGGATGTGTTGGATTTATGTATATTTTTTGTGATCCCCCTCAATTTGTTATGTTTTTTCTTATGTATTATTTTGTCTTGTAAAGCCGGTATTCCCCATCTTAAATGGTCTGGAGTTGAGGGTGAATACAATGTTATGGCCATTGATCTTCTTGGACCGAGCCTGGAAGACCTGTTTAATTACTGCAATCGTAGGTTTTCGTTGAAAACAGTTTTGATGCTTGCAGATCAATTGGTAAGTATGCAATTTGTTGGAAATATTTGCTGGTGAAATAGTTGCTAAACTTATGCTTATTCCACAAATTCTTGGTGTAGATAAATAGAGTTGAGTTTATGCACACGCGGGGTTTTCTTCATCGTGATATAAAGCCTGACAACTTCTTAATGGGGTTAGGGAGAAAAGCAAATCAGGTATTTTATTCTCTTTTAATGCTTTTGACATGAAAAACTCATCTTCTTCCATCTCATGGAATTTCTTTTTAATTCTGTGGATCAACAGCTTGTATTGTAAGTAAATTTGATTACCATGACCTTTCCATCTGCAGGTTTTGTGTTTCATGTAATCATAATATATTATCCTTCTCCTATATCATGTTAGAACTTATAATTAGTCAGATTAGAATATCTAATGTTTTGAATTGTAAATGGAAATGAAATGAAGAAATTTAAAAGATATGTGGCTTCATATTATGATTTTTTTTAAGCAAAATATGATTTTGAACCAACCTGGTTCACGAGAACGATAAAATACTGTAGAATTTATGATCCTTTGGTGACTTGCAAGTATGTGGTTGATGAGGTGTATGTTTGGTTATGAACTTAAGATGATGATGATAAAAGCTGCTACTTTGGTTGTTAGCTGCAGTTTACCCTGGTTTGATGTTTTATGATCCTCAAAAATTGACATCATTTTTTCAGAAATCTCATGTTATGTATTATTTTGCCCTGTCCTAGATGCTCTGGCAGTTTCCCATCATCAATTTATCTCTGTTTTTCTCTTAATCTCAGGTATACATCATTGATTATGGCCTTGCAAAAAAGTACAAGGACCTCCAAACGCACAAGCATATACCATACAGGTAAATAGTTTTAGTTCTATTCTGGCGCATTCAAGCGCCATCTTGGGATTTTCTGTTTGTTCTTATAGATTTACTATCTAGCTTCATGGTCAATGGAATTTTTAATGGTCTTTTGTGTCTTCCATCTGCATCTTCGTCTATCTAATGTGTAGTTCTGAAGTCTTTCAGGGACATAGGATTTTGGAAGATCATGTTTTTATAGGTAGAAAATTAGTTTAGCTATTGTCTTTTAGTAGCATGTCATAAGTAGAATATTAGCACCTTGTTACAGATGATGTTTTCCAAGTAAAAATACATTGGTGGTAGCAAAACAGAGACTTAAAAGATTTTGGCGTTTAACGTTTAGTGATGAACTCCTACGTTCCTTTGTTTGGTCTGTTCAAACTTTGTAACTAATATTGTTAGTTTGTATCATAGAACCTCATTAGCATAAGACATTAAAGTGGGAAAAATTGTGACTCAAATCAGTACTTGGACATGATATGTTTAATTAACTTTTAGGATTCACATGGCTGCTAAGGTCATATCTCATAACCATACATAAGTTGTTGGGAAGGCTTCTATTTTTAAGCTATAAAGCCTGAGATCAGGAAATGAATATCTTGTGACATGAGGAATATGAGTGGTAGAATTGTTGCTGTTGGTGCTTGCATGTAAAATTTCTCAAATTATTGTCATTACGCTGCCTGTCTTTGCGGATGCTTGGCTGGGAATTGTGGTTTAACAATATATCACACACTTCTTCCCTTTCTTTACTTCCTTTTGTTGTCTTTTATGAACACCATCTGTTTTATCTTGCAGGGAAAACAAAAATCTCACGGGTACAGCTCGTTATGCAAGTGTTAATACACATCTTGGAGTTGGTGAGTCCCTTCGTAGCTGCTAATTAAAATGGGTACTAGATGTCACAATCTCATAATAGTTTTAATATGGTGTTAATGTGTTGATTTAAAACTGAATATTCTATTCGCAGAGCAAAGCAGGAGGGATGATCTAGAATCTCTTGGTTATGTGCTTATGTATTGTCTGAGGGGAAGGTTGGTACTTAACTGAATATTTTTAAGTCAATATATTATTAAACTTAGCTTTATTTAGCATTGCTTGCTTCCGTTAAACACCGTATTTACTTATTACTAAGAGAGGAAAAAGCATTTTACTTCAGTTGTGCTGAGATTCTTCTGTTTCAGCCTTCCCTGGCAAGGGCTGAGAGCAGGTACCAAAAAGCAGAAATATGACAAGATCAGTGAAAAGAAGATGCTTACTCCTGTAGAGGTATCATACTATATTTCCAAGCCTCCAGATACATTTTTCTATGATCAAACATGTAATGTGAGAGAGTATAATGGGGTCTGCAAGAACTAATTTTATGTTATCCGCTAGCTTCCTTTGATTAATATAGTAATCATAAACATGTTTCAAATTTTGCTGTTTTGCAGTTTCTTTGCAAAAACTACTCTTCAGAATTTACTTCGTACTTCCATTATTGCCGATCATTGAGGTTTGAAGATACGCCAGACTATTCATATCTGAAGAGGCTCTTCCGTGACTTATTTATTCGAGAAGGTCAACTTCTACGCATAACACCTAATTCCCAAAACTGTTATTCGTCTTCCAATTATTCTTAGTTTCAATTGGCCTCTCAAAAACATTATGATCATTTGTTTGCTCTTCTGCCATTAAATCTTTATAGAAATATTATGATTTCCGCAGGATATCAGTTTGACTATGTCTTTGACTGGACTATATTGAAGTACCCACAGATTAGCGCCAGCTCTAGAGCAAAGGTTAGTGTCTGTCTGCCTGTCGGTATTCATTTCTCTGGAAAAGTTTCTTAATCTTTTCCCTTTTTCCTTTTTAAATGCATTTTTTTGTGTTTACATTATTGTAATTGTTTTTTTTCCTTGCCTTCTTAAATAGCCAATTACCAAACCAGTTGTCAATCCGGGTCCAGCGGAAAGAACCGAACGACCTTCAGGTCCATTCTCTTACTGCAATTTGATGCATGTCCATTGTTGAGCAAATTTTCTGTGGGTAAAATGAAGAATTCTTGGGATGTGTATTAAATATTGACGAGGTTTCAGTTTCATTAGTTTTTCTTGCTCCTAGTATTCTTCAATTACGCAGTACATATGTTTTCGTTTTTTTTAAAGAGATTCTGATTTGCTATCCTCATTGTAAGTTATGTTAGTTTCCCAGGTTTGACATGTATTTTTGTCATCGACAGTGGGCCAAGAGATCCGAGATAGATTCTCTGGTGCAGTCGAAGCATTTGCTAGAAAGAATGGATCTGGGCATGCATTGCAGGCAGATCACTCTCGCCACAGGTCTTCAGGTGGTGCCCCATCATCTAAGGATGTGGTGAGCGATGCAATTAATTCTTCACATTTATTTCACTTTAGTTCTATGATGCACGGATACCTTGAAGAAGATGCATTACACCGTTTTGGAAACCTTTCTGTTTTTGAAACTCTCAGAAACTCTTATAAAATATTTTTGATCTTTTCCGTAGATTATAAAAACTAGATGTGCATGTTAAAAAAAAAAAAAACTATTAAAAAGTTGCCTATAAATTAAAAAAAAATATGATTAGTTATGTACAACCCTTATACAATTCACCACAGATTATCTGAAAAAGCTGTTTTGCAGTGTTCGTTTCTGTTTTCCGTTTCTGTGCAACATAGCTCTAGTTTATTCTTTATTTCTGAATTTTGGAAGAGGGCTGCTACTAGAATTTGCTTCTCTAACTATTGCTTTATCTGTTTCCATAAATCTCCAGCATCTTGATTCTGATCGGCCTCAGTCATCATCTCGAAATGGCAGTACTTCAAAGAGGGCCGTCATATCAAGCATTCGGCCAAGCTCGTCTGGGGAGCCTATTGAGAGTCGATCAAGTCGGCTGCTTTCAAGCAGCGGTAGGTTATCCACAACCTATAGAGTGCAACCTGGATTTGAGTCCAAATCATCTTCTTTTACGCGTTCTGCTGCAACAAGAGGTGGTCGGGATGATGCAATGAGGAGCTTTGAGTTTCTATCCATCAGCACGGGAAAAAAGAAATAAGTAAAGAATCCATAAGCAGGATTTTTCAGAGTTACGGGTCTAATTTCCCTTGTAGTATGTATCCATATCTTGGGATTATTAAGAAGATCGCTCCCCATGAAAAAGGTTTACCAGGAGAACTCTTCAACTCCTGTTGTACCTCTTCAGACGACGGGATTATTAGAAGGCCTACTGGAATCATCGTGGAACCTCAAGGTGTATCATTTCGTGATGAGAGAATTGTTAATATTTGAGATATAGTAGCTGTAATAAATATATCAGTGCTACAGTTTTTCTTCTTTAGTATGGAAAGAGATTACTTGAATAAAAGACTAGTTAATGTGCATATTGCAAATGTTAAAACTATTCAATTTGATATGGTTTTGAACTACATACGTTTATTGAAAGTCCGAGTTGGAGTTCAAACGACATCCGAACTATTCTAGTTCGAGTTCAATAAAAAATGAAATAGTTATTAAAAAAATATCATATTTAATGTGTTTAAATGTTTTATTAAAAAATATAAAATTCAGCCAATTAATAAAATAAATAAATTATTATTTATGTACAAGAGGTTCGTTTAGACTCGTGTCACGAGTCTTTCTAATGGATTACTCGAGCTCGACTCGTTCTCAAATAACTCAGGATACGCCCATTTCTTTAAAATAGGAAAATCTTATATTATAACTACAAGTATGTATTATACGTGCTGTAGTGTCCTGTAGGTCCATATGATGAGATTAAGATCAGCATTGTTTTCAGTACAAATAATGTTTAATTAAAAGAAAAACTAAATTTAATTGGTGCAATCCACAGGCACTGTATATGGGTGCATGGAAAATTGCAATGCGTGTAAATTTCTTATTCTGTTTCCAAAATGACTCGTCTCATTTTCCGTTAAAACAACTTTAAATCACAATTAACAAAACTTTTGATTCTACGTAAAATTTTTCAATTCTTTCATATCTTTTGATTCTTCTTCTTCGGATTTTCAAGAAACTTAAATAGTTTTTGAATTGATTATTGTGTTTTTGTAGAAGAAAAATGATGGATGTAGAAGCAGGTGACAACATGGCCTCTTTTGACCCCGAACTTTTACAGTTACCGGAAGTGTCTCCGATCGCTCTCAAAGCTAATCCCGCCATCGCCGATCATCTTTTTTCTCACTGGCTCTCTCTCCCTGATACTTCCCGATTGGTAATCTTATTTTCTATTTATTCACCCATGATCTTGCCCATTTTATTTATATTCGTCATTTATGTTGAGTATTTGTTTTTTTTTTAATCAGGTCTTGATTTTTGAATTACTGTGCGTTAAAGAAATTAAATGATTTAGATTCTACAGTAGTATAATGTAGTAGAGAAATTAGATGATTTGAATTTTGATCATATATGCTAAAAGAAATGCAAGAATTCCATAAACTTGAGTTTTGTGTTTTCATTCTCGTGTTTGAATAAATTCTTTTCATATAGCAAAGAAAAACAAGGAATTTGTCAAAAAAAAAAAGTAATGCCATATGATTTTGATATTTCAAGAATTGAATTCAGTTCTTGCACATGGCCATCGATGTTCTTGTTTGTCGAAAAAAAGCCTAAATGTGTTTAGTTTCTGTAAAGCAAGTCTGAAAATTCTTGATTTGAAACTGAAGCTAAGAAAATACATTACCTGTGTTAGTTTCCTGTTTGATACTTACGCTGAAGTTGCTTGAATGCAGGTGAAATGTATGATTGCTGATTTGAAGACCGGGGCATCTTTGAATGCCCTGGGAAACTCTAGCACCAGTGCTATGTTGAGCAATTCTTTGCCATCCATGTTTGCTGGTAGTAGCACGCCACCACTTTCACCGCGTAGCTCATCTGTTTCTCCTCGTATTCTGAAACACAGGGCCGGTCCCTCATCTTTAGGTTCTCCATTAAAAAAAGTTAGTGAACCAAAACGAGAAGTCATCCCTCAGGTATTAGTTACTAGTAAAGCTATTGCTCACGAGAGATTTATCTTCTTACATGCTTATCGTCCTCCTAACTTAAGTTTCAAGATGCTTGCAGTTTTTCTTTAAAAATGGCCGTCAACCTTCAATTGAGATGATAGAACAATGCATGTTTGACATTAATCAGCACTTCTATGGTCACCCGGATGGGCTGCCAGAAAATGGTCTGTCTTGATCTAAGATTTGTTAGCCTTTCTAAATTCTTTTGTAGCCTCATCTATTTATTACTTAGTCTGCTGTTGCCTTAGTTTATTGATCTTTTATCTCGGGTCTTGCTACCGCAGAGTTTAAAACAATCACAAGGGGCCTCTGCAAACTTCCGTCTTTTTTCTCCAGAACTCTGTTTAAAAAGATTGATTCTGATAGCACTGGCATTGTGACAAGGTATACAATTTCTCCATTCCAGTGCATCTCTGTTAACTTACAGAACATTTTTGCTTATCAGCATTCTTTAAGAATTAAATATTTTTCAGTGTGCTATAGTAATATTAATGCTATAGTAGACACTTATCAGCTTGTTTTATCAGCTCACTGCTTAGCATTTTGTAGGGAGCGGTTTATTGATTATTGGATCAAATGCAACTTGTTAACCATGGATCTTCCAACCAGAATATATAATGTTCTAAAGCAACCAGATCGTGAATACCTTACTCAGGTCTATACTTGGCTGAGGATTGTCATAATATTCTTTCCTTTTTATATAATTTTTTCAGTTTATCTTGTACATGGAAATTAGGTTGCTGTATAAGGAATTGTTGTCGGAATATTAATTGGTTGTGAATATTGAATTCTTTATTTTAACTGCAGGATGATTTCAAACCGATTTTACGAGAACTTTTGGCAACACATCCAGGGTTGGAATTTTTGCAGAGCACAGTAGAGTTTCAAGATAGATATGGTATGATTACATTTAGCTAGCATGATAATAATTTTTATAAACTTACTCTTTACTTACTGGGAAGTTAGAAAGATGGAACTAAGTTGCTTTGATATCGGTTTCTGTTCTAGATACTCGGTACTGAGTGTCAAATTAATGCGCCTCATTTTTTTAGCATAACATGACAGCCTACTAAATGCGCATTCTAGTTTACTTTTTATCATATTCTATGTCTATAGATGTTCCATTTGTTACTTGTAATTTAAACTCCTTGGAAATGAGCCGAGTACTTCACTGATACTCATTGATTGCCTCTTGATATACTTTTAACTGCTTTTAGTCATTCCTGAGTTTGTTGACTGTGCAACCTTGTGATCCTTTATCATGACATGGAGGTCATGGTTTTAACCTTCAGAAACTTCCTCTTTTTATTGTCAGAAGTTTCTAGTATTATGCTATGAGGATATCGTGTTTTAGGGTTTGGTTTTAGTTCTAACATTTCTTCTGCAATGGAACAGCCGAGACAGTGACGTACAGAATATTTTACTATGTTAATAGAGTGGGAACTGGCCACATTACTCTCAGGGAGTTGAAACTTGGGGATCTAATTCCTGCAATGCACCATGTAGATGACGAGGAAGACATTAATAAAGTCTTAAGGTATTCCCTTTGATGAGTTTCTCTTGTTTGTTCAACTGACTGATGACAGGACTTTTAAGGAGAATGTCTACCTTCTTTTGTTGTTTTAACCGAGTGTGCATAGAAGCTTTTAGTTGCTGAGAAAATAGAGATCAGTTTAAAATCTCCTTTTGGCCTGTCCTGAGAAACTTGTAAATTTATATATTACCTCAATTTATGCCTATAAACATCATAAATGCAATATCCAAGTGTATATTGAAAATGTTCTCATTAGTTTTATGGAAGTACCAGTAACATTATTCTGTCTGATTTTCTTTTTTTCTCAAATTCACATTAGGTACTTTTCTTATGAGCATTTCTACGTAATCTACTGCAAATTTTGGGAGCTTGACACCGACCATGATTTCCTAATTGACAAAGAAAACCTTATTAGATATGGTAACCATGGTCTTACCTACCGGATTGTCGATAGAATTTTTTCTCAGGTTCGCATTTTTGTCATGATGTCTGCATTGTTCTGTTAAAGTGGCAAAATAACTGAAAAGAGATAAATGCTCGTCTTTTTTTCAGTTAACGCTTCAACTTTATTCCAGGTACCAAGGAAATTTATTAGCAAGGTTGAAGGAAAGATGAGTTATGAAGATTTTGTTTACTTTATACTGTCAGAGGAGGATAAGTCTTCTGAACCTGGGCTAGAGTACTGGTATACTTCATTTTCCTTCTTAAGCTTAAATAAGAACATTCTGCCATTTGAAATGCCCGAGTCGTATGTGAATAAATCAGGTTTTTAAAGTAAAATGGAATACACGTATTCTTCGGAATTTGACTTGAACCATCTTAATGACTGCTTCTCTAGTTTTTTTTCTTATTCTCCTCAACACTGATCTGAAATGCTTTGGCTTTTATTTTTTCGTTACTTCAAAGTATCCTGATCTGCCGAAATGATTGGTTTCAGGTTCAATTGCATTGATATAGATGGAAATGGAATTATCACACCAAATGAAATGCAGTTCTTTTATGAAGAGCAATTGCATCGGATGGAATGCATGGCCCAAGAGCCGGTGGTCTTTGAGGATATATTGTGCCAGCTTTTTGATATGATTGGACCAGAGGTAAGTCCTGAAGCTACGCGACGACTCACCTTTTGAATATGTTTTGTGTATTTTATTCTGGCTATAAGCTTCTCCATGAGTGGGTGATACTTGATTGTGTTTACAGAATGATGGCTACATTACACTACGTGACTTGAAAAATTCCAGGCTCTCTGGACATGTTTTCAACATTCTTTTCAATCTCAATAAATTCATTGCTTTCGAAAGTCGCGACCCTTTCCTCATTCGACAGGTATATGCAATTCATGTTTGGTCATTATTGCATGAGGAGTTGAATTAAATTAGTAGTGACTCGGGTTGCTTGGTTTGCTGATAAATTGATAAATGAGTGCCAGGAACGTGAAAATCCAACATGGACAGAGTGGGATCGTTTTGCACATCGTGAATACATAAGGCTTTCCATGGAAGATGATGGTGAGGATGTTTCAAATGGCAGTCCAGATATATGGGATGAATCTTTTGAGGCACCCTTTTGAATTTAGCAAGGTATGTGTCCTGAAGGGTGACTTTTTTTTTAATAAGGAATGATATATGCAATCGGCCTAGTTAATAATTTCCTCGTATGTCATATAGATTTATATTTTATACAAGAACATGTTTGATGAAGCTTGTAAGTTGTTAGAAAATGAAATGAAGATATATGTAGCATGAACACGGATATGGGGAAACAAGATACTTGGCCACAGCGAAACTGTTTTTATTTAAAGGTTTTTTATGTTAAAAATGATATTTCCTGTCCGAAATGACAAGTTTCCGATACGTTTCTAAATCGGGAAACAATGATTGAATGGAATTTTATTGCTACTTCACCACTAAAAGTACAAAAAAAAAACATATGTAAGATTGCCAAATGCAGCATTTTGTTAATCTCTTATTGAATTTTGCAGCAATCTCCAACCAACTGCAGTCACACGGAGTTTCAGAATACGACATTGCGAAGAACAGTAGAATCAGTTGCCTGCCAATGATTATCTTCTTGTCTATAAGTAGCTCCAAATAAGGCTACCCAAAATTTTGTTTGTAAAGAATTATCAGTTTCATTTCCAATTGTAAATTTTTCATTAATTTTTCTTGTAGCCGTTGAATATCTTCATTTGTTATCATTCATCACCAAATAATAGGCACGAGTAAGGCCCAATTAATTTCAGACTATGCCTTCTAGTTTCAATTTTGTTTGTTATTAGTAGTATTCGATTTCTATTTATTGCAAAAGTTCTTCAAAAAATTAGCTTCCCCATTAACCTTTAAATGGACTTATAGGAATAATTTATTATCGTTCATGCAATGTATTATCATGCTATTAGATATGTATACTTGTCTTCAAATTCATTTTTTTTTTTCATATATAAAAAATGGTTTCATCAATAAATAGAAAATTGACTATAAAAATGTCAACACTAGCCATAACAACTGGGTTAGAAAAGGGGTGGAGCCAAGATTGAATGTTAGGATGGCCAATATTTTACTGGTCGACAGAACTTAATTTTAGGATGGCCAATGTTGGCAGAACTTAATTTTAGGATGGCCAATTTTTAACGGGTTTCGAACTATAAAAATTACATTCTACTTGCTAGTTTAAATGTTGGGTGGGGCCAACATGAACTTTTATTAGAGTTTGTTCACGAACTCATTTATGAATTTTCAGTGGTGAATCTAGAAATTTTAGATGGTGGAGTTCATATATGTAAATATAATAGATTTTTGAATAATATAATATTAAAATAATATATAATATTTTTTATAATTATTCTTGATAAATTTTTATTTCATTAATTGCTATTTTCACTATTCAATATATATATATATATATATATATATATATATATATATATATATATATATATTATAAAAAAGTATATATTAAATAGAGTGAGTAAAGAATTATTCATCATTTTATTTCGGCTAGAAATTTATTTTCATGTAGAGTCAGATAATTTAAAAACTAAATTATTCTATTCTATTGTGTTTCCAAATATCCGAAAATAATTAACTAATTTTTTTTATTTTTTTTAATTAAATCTACACTTTTAAAATTTAATAGTAATTAATAAATAAAATATATAATATTAACTATCTATTTATACTTTATATATAAATAAAATTAAGATATAAAAACGACTTAATAAATAATTTATATGTACTTCAACAAATTTTAAACTTTAATTGTTTAGAATTTTAATTTGTATTCAACAATTTATAATGTGTATCTCAGTTTAATGAGAAATTTATAATTGTAATTTGGCACATGTGAATAATTTGAAAATTTTAAAAGAATTTTATTTTATTTTTATTTTTATTTGTTTTAATTAACAAAAAATTTATTAGATTATCTAATAGAAAAATGGTTTGAATAATACATTTTATTATTTTATCATTATGAGCTATTTTGATAAAAAAAAACTATATAAGCTGTTATGTAATGATCTTGATTAAATTATATATATATATATATATATATATATATATATATATATATATATATAGGTAATTATTTTCTTCCTAAAAAAGGTGGGGGTCCATGGACACCCCTAATAACCTACATCCGCCACTGCAAACTCTTATTCAATTCACGAACAACTAATCGAGCTGTTCATGAACGTAAAGTAGTTGAATACTGCTATGTTCATGTTCCACTCGTTTAAATTAACGAACATAGAATCAAGTTTGAGTTCGGTTTGTTTAAAATAAAAACGAACACGAGTCGAGTTCTTATCGAGTCGAACACCGAATTGTTCGCGAGTAATCCGGTTCATTTACACCCCCTAGGTAGAGCAATTAGCATAGGCAATTACCGTTACTTACGAATACTTTGAATTTTTTTGATATTTTAAAGGTTATTTTTTTATGAATAGATTATTATTATTTTTAAGCAATTTTTTTAAAATCAAACTTTTACATCTTTTATCAATTATAATAATATTTTTTTTAATTTTTTTAATTATGTCCAATTAATTTTTTTTACTATTATGTAAAAAACTTTATTTTAAATCTAATTTTTTATATCTTTTATCAATTACGATTAAATTTTAAAAATATTTGAAACTTCTAAAAATATTTATTATAAAATTTGGTCGCACGACACTAATGTTTAGATTTAAAAAATGAAATTTGAAATTTTAGACTTAATTGTAAAAAAATCTTTTAAATCGGACATAATTAAAAAAAATGATTTGGACATAATTGATAAAATACGACTTTAGAAATGATTTTGCTAATTTTTTTTTCTCGAAGGTTATATTTATTTAATTATTGAGTAGCTGCCTTTCTCTGAACTTTTGGTTCTATAGTAGTATATAATCTCACAAAATTAATAAAAAGCTAATTTTTCATTTTCATTTAAGGAAGAAAATCTTATGTGTAGATTCCATATAATGATATAAGAATTGGTAATTTCACGCCGCATTTCTTCTTTTTTTATAAATTGATTGAATTTAGACAAATGCCTAGCTGTGTTGTCATAATAAATTGTTTAAAATACTCCAATTAATAATAATAAATGGAAACTTCATAATCTTTTGAGCAATTGTCAATCTGTGATGAAACAAAACAAATATTTTACCAAAAATAATTAAAACTTGCAGAAAAAGAGAAAAGAAAAACGTTTTTTTTTGTTTTCGCTAAAATTGAACAGCTATTTCTTTAATTAGAACATAAAACTGCAATTAATTAATCATTATGAACTTTCTTAAATGCTCAGGATGTCAATCTAATGTTTACCAAAACACATAGATTTGTTTAGTAAAAATTGTGTCATCCTTTCCAAATTTGCTTACTTTTACTATCTTCCTGCCAAAACTAGATGCCACCCTTTTGTTTTCTACTAACAAAAAGCTTAATTAGCATTAAATCAGTCAAATCTGTGATAATAAGAGAGAGATTACTGTGGTAAATTGAAAGGTTACTAGTAAGTAAGCAGGGGTGTCCACCAAACCGAACCGACGGAAAAATCAAAATAAACTGAATATATTGTTATTGGTTTGGTTTTATTTTCAATTTTAAAAACCGGGAAAACTGAAAAAGTAAACTATGTATATGTAATATTCTAAAAAATATATCATTTTTTTGAATAAATATTATTTTTTAAGTGTATATATATTAATTTAATTTAACTTAGATTTGATTTTTAAATAATATCTTTTAAACTTTTATTTTTTATCTTTAGAATTTTAATTATTATTGTATCATGTTCAATCGAAAAATGTTTCTGTATTTTCACTATCTAAATGAAATGACCAATGCATACTATGAGTCATGGGAGTAAATATATTCGATTCAAAATGAATCAAATTGAACCAAGCTGAATTTTTCTTTTATAACCAAACTAAAATTCTTTAGGAAATTAAAAAAATTTAAACCGAACCAAACTAGTCTCGGTTCATTTGGTAATATTATCCTATTTGGTTTGTAATAAAGCTTAACCAAATTTTCTTAATTCAAAATCGAACTAAACCAATTTTAATATCAAAGCAAAACCGATTAGTATTAATTTGTCGGTTCGATTTAGTTATTCGGCTAGGTTTGGGTTTTGTCCACCCCTAGTTACTCATCATCACACCACCTTAAGCAGATACTAATTAATTAATTCCATATGCATGCCCATAGTATTATACATACAAGAATACCTAAATTTGGTAACCAAATTACCTATAAATTACTAGCCATTCTATTACAAACATGCACCCCATTATTTTTTCTCTCTCTTTTATTTCTAAACTATATTTTCTTTCTTTCTGATCATCCATGGCTGGATCATACAGTAACTGGAATATGATCCAAATCCCTAAAAGACCAAACAGCCCTTCACAAATTGCCTGTAGAATCTGTAACCATGTCTTTATGAGCACACAAGCTCTCATAGACCATATCGAAACTCATATGGGTGACGACATAAATATTTCCGGGTCAAGAAGACAATCAACTGGCCGGAATCTCAGAAACCCTAGCTGTAATTACAACCCGTCATCATCGTCGTCTCTGCCGGCGAATAACTATCATTTCCCGTGTTTGCAGGAGATCAGAAACAACTCTCTGTTAAGTGGCCGCCCACAAATGGGTTCCCGGCGGCCACTTATGCCGTCGCAGCCACCGCGTTATTTGGTGGGTGTGAGAAACAGCAACCGGCCGTCGATTGCTGCTCAGCTGCAGGTTTCTATAGCTTTGACGCAGACGAAAGCCAACGGAGAACAGCCACCTAGCGACTGCACCGAGCCGTTTCTTCAGCAGCTGGACATACCCTACTGTTGTAACAGCAAAATGAATGATTTTGATATGCTGGATTTGACTTTGAAGCTGTAGAACTAGATGATTAGGGTTTATGCAAAACCCTACTTTTAAGGGTTCGGATTTTGTTTTTTTCTTACAAGAAAAAAATTTAGTTAAGAGAAATAAATTTAAATATCTATCCTTTATATGAAAGTTTATGTGCTCTGAATTGCCTCATTTTATATATACTTATCTGAGTAAACAAATTATTATTTTGCTTCCAAATTATAACAAACATTTTATTTATTTTTTTATAATATGGGAGGAAAATTGAACCTAAATATTTGGGATAATTTTTATAATATCTTAATTTTAAAATATAATTACAATGATACCCACCTTTTGTGAATAATTACATTTCGTATTTTTTTATTTTTCAAATTATATTCAATTTCGAAAATATACTTTCTGACATTTTTATTTTTTTGTTGGTGTGGCGGATGTAAATAGAAGAGGGTGGGGGTCATGGAACCCACCCTTTTCAAAAAGTAATAATTATATACATTTATCCATAAATTTTATTTAATATATTTGATTAAATTTTTACTAACTCTTTTATTTAAAACAGTTCACAAAATAAAAAAAATTAATACTTACTCATTTATCCATTAGAAAAATAAATAAACATTTTACTAATTGAAATAATCACAAAAAAAATTAACTCTTTCCAAAACCTATATATTTAGTTTATTGATTGAAAAAGAAAAATCATAATTAAGTGCAAATTAAAATTTTGAACAATTAAAGTAAAAAAATAATTAAAATGTACATTTTTTTTAATTTTATGTAAAGTATAAATAAATTATACATATATTTATATATTTTATATATTAATTATTATAAAATATTAAATTTTTATATATAATCAATATGTATATCAAGCCACAATAATTAAAAAAAATCATAAATTTAAAGTTTTCGTACAAAAAATGGCACATGACATATTAGAGGTTACAACTTTAAGAGTTGGTTAAAAAAAATCTACAAGTTAGAGGATAAATTATAATATGAATTTTATAGAAATCCAAGTCAGAATATGAAAACTCATGTTATACATTTATTTAATTTTAATTTTAGTTTAGAGTAATTTAAGTAGTAAAATGAGTGAACTAGTAGTTGAATAATTATTCAATAATATGCATATATATTTAATAGTGTGAGTAACGATGTAATTATTCGATAATTCTAGAAAAAATTGTCAAGGACAATTATAAAAAAAATTGATTTGTTATTATTTAATTAAAATTTAATTTTTTTTTTATAATTTAAACTTCTATTATATATGAACTCCACCATATAAGGTGTCTGGATCCGCCACTATTTTTATGTCATATTTATAGTGTATTTTATGATGTATTTATGATGGTTAAAAAAATATATTTTTATAAATATTTTATAAAACTGGATACCAAATGCAATTAGCCATTCATGATCCAAATTTTAATAATTATTTTCTGAAAGAATATAGTTTGAGGATAATTTCTAAAAAAAATTTGATCGAATTACATATTTTGTATACTTTTAAACAACATATAAATGGATAATTTATTGGAAATTTAATTTTTATGAAATTTCCCTTCCTTTTATGGTAAAAAAATAATGAATTTGCATGGCCGTTTGTAATAATCCTCATCAAAACGTGCAAATGCTAATTGCTTTGTTTTCATTTTTTTTGTGTTTTAGGTTTGAAAAAATCACTATTAAATAATGCAAAAACATAAATTAAAATAATTTCAAACATAAAACAATATAAAAAGTATATTAATTTTTTTTACTCCCATTTAAATAAAGGCTAAATTGAAACTGAAGACTGAAAAATGATAATTAAAAATTTTAAAAATTTGAATCGTAGACAAAATAAATCAAAAATGAAGGGCATTTTTTAATAACTAAACATTTTTATTGGAACTGAGGTTTTGGCAATGTTCACAATTTTTTATATTATATTAGAGAATGAAATGGCTTAATCAGCAAGTAATTCTGAATTCCCATTTTTTAAAAAATAGTAATTGACTTTTTATAATTTTAGTTATTTGTTATTAATTACGGAGGTAGAATTTGAGCCTATAGCTTCTCAATTTAGGATAATGAGACGGGATACGAAAGTGTAAGCATGAAAAAGCTACCATTCTAATTGAAACAACTTGTCCTAGATGCCCTTAAAAAAGAAAATATTACATATTTAAATAATTGAAAAAAAAAAGAATTATTATGTCCGATGATATTGATAAATATATTGTAAATAAATCACTCAAATTTCGCTTAAAATTCATGTCAAGAGAATAACATAAGTGACTAATGAGTGCTAGGCACGAGCGAACATATTTGACATACTCGCTAGCTGCCTCTTTTCCTGCTAACGAATTGCGTCTAGAAGTAGCTTTCGATAGAGAACCTGCCGAGTGATTTGATAAGATAGCAATTCTATTGATCAGACAATTGTATATTTAAAATCAATTATATGAATTCAAGAATTAAATAAAAGATAAAAGATCTAATTAATAAAAATGGAGCAACAGCTCCTCAGGCGAGGAGCAGATCTGCTCCTCCACGAGAAGGAGACTCCTCGGAAAAAAAATTAAATTCTTTTAAAAAAAATTAAAAAAAAATTATCGGAAAAATTGTTGTGTGCGAGGGGGACGGGATGATTATTTAATTATTTTAATTTATACATTTTATTTATTTATAGGTAAAATAAATAAAGAAGAGGGTTAAAATGTTTAAAAAAATTTATAAACATAAAATTGGTAAATATTTTAATATTTAAGTTGAAACGATTAAAAGTTTGAGGGTGTAAATGTTATTTTTTAAAAAAATTAAAATTTATTTGAACTTTTTACCTTGCATTCGCCAAGGTGACATATGTGTGGCATGCCTTGTAGCGCCACATATGTGTCACATATGCAAAATCAATTTAAAACTGAAACTTGGACAAAATTGAAACTAAATCATGTATTTTAAAACAAATTGGATAAAATTATAAGGTTTGGATTTCTATGAAACTTTATTCAAAGGTTTGGCCTTTTTTAGAGATTTGGCCTAAATTTTATAAGGTTGGTTTGGTTTGATTCTGAAAATTTACACACTCAACTGAACCGAGCTCACCCTTATTATTATTGTTTATTTCTTACTACAAACAGTGATATGGTTGATATTGTTGCTTTTATTGATCTTTTCCATAACAATAACATAACAAGAATTGTACTTTTGTAAATCTTAATCTTACAATCAATAGAAATACTCTTTTGGAAAATACTAACTTAGGATGGAAACAGTTTTAATTTCTTAAGACAACAAGCCATCTAAAATGAAATTAAAATAAAAAAGAGAAGGAAAAAAGATGACAGGCCACTGCAAAAACATATATAAATACGGGAGTGACTACTTTCCTCTAAATTTTTATTTTTGAGAAAATGACCCTCTCTACGCCTTTTTATTTCTTTCTTGCAAAAGTACTCTCTCATAATTTATATTGACAAGCGTGCGCTATTGTAATTTTTTATTTTTCAAAATTACTCTTTTTGCTGGACATAGATATAACTCCACTTTTCTATTTCTTTACTAATTGGAAATGTGCTCTTATTGTATTGTACACACGCCAACTAAATTTATTTTGTTTTATTCCTTTATATTTATCTTATTCATATTTAAATTCATGAAACAAATATTTTTATTTTGTTTTTGTTTTTTTAAGCTAATTCTTACATTAAATACAAATGTTTATAATTATTTATTATATTTTTTAATTTAGTATTGTCATTTATTATATTCAATATCTCTTTATATGCATTTTTGTTTGTTAATAATTCTTTTTAATCTTCTTTATTTTGATCTCTATTTCTTATTTTTATTTTATAAAGTTATTTTTTTAATTATTTTATTAACATGATAAATATATAAAAAAAAATCACTCTTGATAAGATCAAATTAACTAAATTGTTAAATGATCAATATTAATAAATTTTAAAAAATTATTGTTAATGTTTTGACATTTTACTCACACAATTATTTCATCACTTGATATTTTAACATTTTAAGTACTTTTTAATTATTTTTCACTTGCTCTTTACTAGCTTTTCAACTACTCATATTTTATATTTATTTTTTATTACTATTTTAAATGTAGAATATTTTATTTAATTTGGATATTATTTTTGGTTATATATGGATAATAACATTGCATTATCTTTATTTTTTAAAGATATATATTTATTCCTCACTTAATGTTTACTTTTCATATTCTTTAGTTATTTTTAATTTTAAGTTGTGTTTGATTATTTTTCAATGACACTTGAGTTGCTCTTTAGTTGCTTTTTGGTGACTTTTCAGTTGATCTTTGATTACTTTTAAATTGTTCACATTGTTTTTTATTAAACAATTTAAAATTTAGTGTATGTTATATATAAAAAGTATTTTGTGCATTTTGGATATATTTTCTAGTTTTCCATAGATAACGAAGTTATATTTATTTAGTATTAAAAAATGCATAATTAATTTCTATTTAATAACTTTTTTAGGCAAACTAAAGAAAAAACATATAATATATTACCAAAAATAACAATTTATATTGCTTTTTAATTGCTTATTGGTTGCTTGTCGGTTTTTTTTAGTTATTCGTCGGTTGTTCATTAATTGCTCATTAGTTGCTTATTACTCCATCCGTTCTTTTTTAATTGTCCATTTATCTAATATTGCACATACCAATATAGTGCTCCTTTTATCTTAATTTATAAAGAGAAATACTGATATAGTCCTATTAGTTAATAATTTGTTTTTAAATGAAAACATGGAGTCGTTTATTAGGAATGGATAAATTTGGAAGATAATAGCTAAATTTACATCGAAATTCTAAATGGACAACTAATTAAAGCTAAATATATTTTGCTAAATGGACAACTAAAAAAGAACGGAGGGAGTACATTAAAATTAATATATTCTATCTCATGATGTCACTCACTGAAATCATTATAGTTTACACATACTATTATGTTTTTTTTATTTGAATTACAAAAAAATTAATGATAAAATGTAATATTATGATTAAATTAGATAAAAGTCATTTCAATATTAAGTGTTTAATTATTATTTTTTATTTTATAACTCATTTATTGAAAAAAAAAATTAAATGAGCCAACATAACTTATTAAACAACTGAAAGATGGATCACTTTATACAAAGGTAGCTGTCAAGTTTTCAAATCATTTAGCAACAAAAATAGAGAAAACAATTGGAGTCACTGCTATAGAAAATTATTATCTATGAACAAAATTCAACTCAATAACTGACGTTAATAAGAAGAATATGAAGAATAGGATTGTGATTATATGTTCATACTTCATAGAGTAAATTACCATAGAAATTGATTAATCACAAGAAAGAAAAACGAGATAAAAAGGGAGATTATTATAATAATAATATTTGATTAGAATTAGAGGATAAATGATATTAGATCTAATGAATTAAAATCCACTAGTTGTAGCCAGTCAGCCTAATATGTTGAAGAGAGTTCTTCGTGCATCTGTGAATTTGTTATTAGAGGGAAGGTATATTTGCTATCTTTCAATCAAAAAAGGAGTAAATGTGCTAACTTTTTAGTAGGAGAGTGTTTTTGAAAAAAACAAGTCCAAATCAAGCATTTATGTACGAAGCCCTTTATTTTTTCCATTTTAATCACTATTAGATGACTTACAATTTGCTATTCAAAAAAAAGATGACTTACAATTTCATTAAAAAAATCATTCAACTGTCTAAAATTTGCTTTAAAAACTAATAATAAAATCCATTTACATATTATTTAAATAAAAATTGTAAAAAAGGTTAATAAATTTTTAATCTAATAAAAAAGTCGATAGCTATTAATACTAAAATAAATATCTGATCACTAATGCACAAACCCGGCCATGAGTTATTAAAAATTCAACAGTAATGTACAAAAACTCAGTTTTAATTTTTAATAGCTATATATTCTGAAAGAAAAAAATTAATAGCTATTACTTTTTTTTGGTTCTGTTGTTTTACTTTTTAACGCATTTTTGCTTAGATTAAAAAAAATATAATTTTTTTAACATCTAAAAGATTGTTATTAAAATAATATGTAACTGGATTTTATCATTAATTTTTGGCTTAATTACTCAAAAACCCCCCACCTTTCACTTTGTTTTCGTTTATACCCTGACCTAGGAAAAATGTCATAAATACTACTGACCTTGTCATTATGTTTCGCCCGTACCCCAAATTTCAAAAAAAAGATGATTTCTTAAAAACAACTAAATTTAAGGGTTATTTTATACTTTTTTCTATTAAAAAATGTACAAACTAATACTTCATCTTTAAAAACGTTCAAATAAATCCCAAAATTAATTAATTTTTTAATTTAAATAAAATAAATAAATAAAATAACATAGTTTTATTAAGTCCTATTTATTACCGTACTCCTATTTAAAAAAACCGCTAATATTATTTTTTTCATTTTTTTTTTATTTTTACGAAAATAAGCTCCTTCCTCCATGGAGGAAGGAGCTGCTCCTTCCTCCATGTGAGGAAGGAGCTCGCACTGCTCCTTCCTCACATGGAGGAAGGAGCAGATCTGCTTCTTCCTCCATGTGAGGAAGGAGCAGATCTGCTCCTTCCTCACATGGAGGAAGGAGCAGCGTGCTCCTTCCTCATGGAGGAAGGAGCAGCGTCCTCCTTCCTCATGGAGGAAGGAGCTGCGAGCTCCTTCCTCCATGAGGAAGGAGCAGCGTCCTCCTTCCTCATGGAGGAAGGAGCTGCGAGCTCCTTCCTCCATGGAAGGAAGGAGAAGCTCCTCCTCCCATGGAGGAGGAGCTATTTTTTTTAATTTTTTTTTAAAAAAAAATTGAAAATAGATTTTAAAATTAAAGTACGGTATTATGTTGAAATTAATTAGTCTGATGTAAAAAAATTTACGGTTTTTTATTTTTAACAAATTATTGATAATTAATATAAATTAAATTATTATTATTAGTTGAATTTTTTAAAGAAGAAGGTGTTTTTGTATAATTAATAACATTGACGTGTAATTAGAATATATGCTAAAAATGAAGGATTATTTTAAACTCTTTTTCAAATGAAAAGAGATCAATTTAATACCTCGAGGGTACGGGCGAAACATAATGACAAGGTCAGTAGTATTTATGACATTTTTCCTAGGTCAGGGTATAAACGAAAACAAAGTGAAAGGTGGGGGGTTTTTGAGTAATTAGGCCTTAATTTTTAAAGTAAAATTTAAACCGTTGGATAATTTTGTAATAAAGTGTTAGTCAAAAACTTGAGGGAGCCACTTCCACAGATACAGAAAATTAAAAGAAAGGTAAGCCAAAGGTTTTGAGAAACCATAGCCAATTTGAGTAACTGTTTTGGTCTAAAATTAGCAATTCCTGAAGAATAAATACTTTTTTTGTTCATATTTTTCAATAATTATAGGGTGAATTTATGTTAAAAAAACAAAAAACAAAATGAATGGCTCCTCTCAATTCCTTCTCCTTGCTGCTGCTTACATTGTTATTTCTTGCTGTTGCTCCTTCAACAAATTTTGGCTTTGAGCATCATAAAAGTACGTATCAACTTTCTCTATCTGTGGATATTTCTTGTTTCTTTTACAAATGTTTAGCATCATTTTAGAAAATTTTAAATTTTTACGATTTTTTAATTATGTTGTTTTTATAGAATAGTTATCTAATTTTAATTTTTAATTTTTTTTCATTTTATCAACAACGGATGTCGTTGACGAATTTAGAATGGATAATTACTTATGTAACATCTGATGTTTTTTTTTTTTTAAAAGCTAATCTTCATTAGATAAATATGAGAAGGTAGAAAGATAACCTCAATGATTATAAGCAGAGTCATTTTAGAGCAAAATGTGTCATTCCCCCTCAAATATTAGACGACGATATTCTATTAGTCACACTTCCTCTATCGACGTTCGAACTAGTGAAAATATCCAATTTTTCTATATTTTAAAATTAACTATCTTGTTTTATATATAATCTAGAAATAAATAAAATATGCTAAGTATTCTATCCATATCTTTCATGTAAACAAAATTCATCAAAAACTATTTAATGACTTGCTGTTGTTGATAAAATTAAATTTTGGTAATAAAAATATTAAAATTTAAAAATCGGTGACCATTCTGTAAAAATAATAAGTGTCCACACAAACTTAACCCATCATTTAGATTTTAAATTAATGATAGTAAAATAACCCTCGCGCCCCTTCGAGATATAAATTAAATTTAAAGTTCAAACTTATATTCAAAGACGTAAATATATTGTTAGTTGTTCATAGGAAAGTATGGTCATTTTAATACACAAAACTAATTGTATGCCTGATATATATATACAATAGTTATAAAAGAATTTATCCATAAACTATTAAGTGCCACAAAAATAATTTTATTTAAATACTATATTCGCTGATTTAAAATAAAAGTCCAAACTATTTTTTAAATTCAAAACTCTATATTTTTAATAATTGCGACCACCAAATCTTTTAATTTTTATAATTTGTTTTGCAATTGTGATGAAAACAGTTAATTTCATTTTTTAAAATTAAATGTTTGTGTTTTTTATCAATTATTTGTACTTAATTTTTTTAGATAGTTAAATTTATTTATTATTTTGATAAAATGCAAAAGAAATAACTATTGTTGTAGAGAATGTGGTTTGTTTTTTTGATAGCTGACTTTAATTTATCACTTTATAGGTATTATAAGATAACTTTCGTTGCAGAAGTTAAAACAAGGACTGAGCTAATATTAAAGATTGCTCGACTAGAGTCATGGATGGTTAGTTCATCAACATCCACTTTTTTAATAATACTAGTTTCGCATTACGTGCTATGCACGTGGCTCGTAACGTAATACGTCAATAGACCTATTAGTAAATTTATTATAATTATATCAATTTTTTATTTATAATTAATATTAAATTAATTAAGAATTTTTGTAAAAGTAAATATAATATATTCGGTTATTAAATTTGTTCCATACTGAATTTATTCTTCTTTTGGTTTTATAATAACCATAATTAAATAATTAATTTAATTTTATTAATAATATCTTTAAAAATAATAATAAGATAGAAATTTAAATAATAATATATTGACCAAATACAGTATTTTAATTTTGTAATTCAATCAAACTAAAAGATAGGTATTCCTACTAATTTGGAGATAATTTAGTTATTTTTTACATATTAAAACTAAATTGGAGATAAGTTAGCTACCTATTCTAATTAAGATTTTAATTACAATAGTGATTAATTAATTACTAATTAGGTAATGACTATAAAACCTTTATTTAATGCTAAACTGAAAAGGATTATTCGGTAAATTTGCTTGTCCCCCCTCCGTGTTTTTATATATAGTATAGATATAGATAGATTAGAAGATAATAATGTGACTTCAGCTTCATTTTTATTAAAATTTAATAACGCGTCAGCTTATCACCGTTCTATTTGTAAATTCTTTAATAAAAAAATTATTTTTAAAAAACAATAAAAATTACTCATAAAAATTTGAAAAACAGTTTAATTAGGTATTAAACGTGGCGGCAAACAAAGAGGCGCGCCAATATCTGACCTTTGAGCTGCAAACTTCCCTAAAACATCTCTTCACATCCAATTTTCTATTTCTTGATGGGTCAAATTTTCCTGATCTAGATTTGTTTCACATTAATTCACACTCTATAATTATCTCCAAATTCTTGAATTGAATTAGGTTTGATTTGTTCATCTTGTTGGTTTAATTTAGGGGAAAATTGATTAAAAGAAGAAAAGAAAGGTTGATGAGAGGGCAAACTGAAGTAGCAAAAAACATATGCATCTATGAAGACTTGGGCATTGAAGTCGCCGCCGCCGCACCACCTGATGCAGTTGTTGTCGGTTGAGCTTCTTCTCCTGCTAATTTTTCAGATGGAATGGCAGATCCTGTTATTTATGGCAATTCTGATCGTGACATCGAGCAAGTTTGTTTTCTTTTTTCTTTTCTTCATTTCCCCTTTTTGCAATCAAAGATTTTTTTTATAAAACGGCAAGACTGTGAATTAATGTGAAAGAATATATTTTTGGATGATGTTCTTAATTTAATATAGTTTTTGATTCTTTTGATTTTGTGTTTTGAAGGCACTTGTTACTTTGAAGAAAGGGACTCAGTTAATCAAATATAGCCGGAAAGGAAAACCCAAGTTTCGTGCATTTCGAGTTTCTCCCGTGAGTTTCTGCTATTTTACTGACAAAATTCACAGTTTAATTTGATCAATTATCACTAGACAGAACATCTCATGATATGGATGTTTATAATATACGTGATGTAGATAGCCTCAAGTTTATAAATAATTTGAATTTTAGTGATATTAACAGGATGAAACATCATTGATTTGGTTGTCACATGGAGAAGAAAAGAATCTGAAATTATCTTCCGTCTCGCGGATTATCCCAGGACAGAGAACTGTGAGTTAAAATACTTTTATCTTGAGAGCTAGTTCATGATATATATCATAGCTAACTGAACTAACAGAAATAGTTTATTTTCTTTATGCATATTTTGACAGGCTGTTTTTAGAAGATTCCTACGCCCTGAAAAGGATTACTTGTCATTTTCGCTACTTTATAACAACGGTGACAGAACTCTTGATTTGGTCAGTCATTATTGCGAGTAACTATATTAGAGGTATCTAGTTAATCTTCATCTTGATGATTTGTTGATATCTAAATGCTCGTTGTTTCTTTTAACCCGTAGATTTGCAAGGACAAAGTTGAGGCGGAGGTGTGGCTTGCAGGCCTTAAGGCATTGATTGGAAGGAATCGTGGTAGACGAACAAGGAGTGATATTTCTGATGTGAGTTTCCATTAACGCCAAATATATGTGAATAGACTTATGTGAATGACGTTTCATTTCTTTATGTCAAAATTTGTGATCATTTCTTTATGTCAAAATTTGTGATTTTTTCAACCATATTGAAGATAGTCTGCTAGTTTTAGTAAAGCTGCATAAAATGAAGGCTTTACATTTTATGCGGTTCTACTGTCTCATAATCATGCAATGTTATTCGTCATTAATTGAAATCTACAGCTATCTCCTATAAATAAACTTATTTCTGTTTTGCCATGTAGCCAAAGAGGATCAAGCATCTGAATGGCCATGAATTTGTAAAACAGCAAAATATATTGATGCATCTGTTGTTGTTTACAATCTGACGTCTTCATAAGATTAATATTTTAGAAGTATTAATTCTGGTATCCACATCTTTTTGCTGCAGTTGACTGATGGTGGAGACCTTTTTCAAAATGGTCGTACATTTGGTGCAACTCTAGATATATCTTCAAGTCTTAATCGTGGGAGAGTGTCTATTGATTTAGGTCCTCGTGATACTCCTTTGAATACAACAAGCTCAGATGCGGGGTCAGAACGTGCAAATATGCAACTAAGAACAAGTGGCGGTGGAGATGGTTTTCGGATTAGTGTTTCAAGCACTCCTAGTTGTTCAAGTGGTGGATCAGGTCCAGATGATATAGAATCATTAGGTGATGTTTATTTATGGGGAGAAGTTTGGAGTGATGTAGTTCTGCCTGATGGGTCCCTGAGCTCAATTCCTTTAAAGAATGATGTGCTGACTCCTAAACCCTTAGAATCTAATGTAGTTCTTGATGTTCAGCAGATTGCTTGTGGGGTGCGTCATGTTGGTCTCGTAACAAGACAAGGGGAGGTATTTACTTGGGGAGAGGAATCTGGGGGGAGACTCGGTCATGGAATGGAAACAGATTTTAGTTGTCCTCGACTCGTTGAGTTTCTTGCAGTTACTAATGTTGACTATGTTGCTTGTGGTGAGTATCATACATGTGCTATCTCTACATCAGGTGACTTGTATACTTGGGGTGATGGCAAACATAATGCCGGACTTCTTGGTCAAGGCACTGATGTTAGCCACTGGATACCAAAAAGGGTTTCTTCTCCTTTAGAAGGACTTCAGGTTTTATCCATTGCCTGTGGAACATGGCATTCGGCTCTAGCAACCTCAAACGGGAAATTGTTTACATTTGGTGATGGGGCTTTTGGTGTTTTGGGGCATGGAGATAGAGAAAGTGTGGCGTTTCCTAAAGAAGTGCAGTTACTGAGTGGATTAAAGACTATAAAAGTAGCATGCGGACTCTGGCATACTGCAGCTATCGTAGAGGTTATGAGCCAAGCAGGCTCAAATGTTTCCTCGAGAAAATTGTTCACTTGGGGTGATGGCGACAAACACCGTTTGGGTCATGGAAGTAAGGACACATATTTACTTCCTACTTGTGTCTCCACCCTTATAGACTACAACTTCTACCAAATAGCCTGTGGGCATACTTTGACGGTTGCCCTTACAACCTCCGGTCATGTGTTTACTATGGGCGGAACTGCACACGGTCAACTAGGCAATCCATCCTCTGATGGAAAAGTGCCTTCCTTGGTGCAAGATAATTTGGTTGGTGAATTTGTTGAAGAAGTATCTTGCGGTGCATACCATGTTGCTGTGCTCACCTCGAGAAGTGAATTGTACACGTGGGGAAAGGGCGCCAACGGCCGGTTGGGGCATGGAGACACGGAAGACCGGAGAATTCCAACTCTCGTCGAAGCTCTAAGAGATAGGCATGTTAAAAACATATCATGTGGCTCAAATTTCACCACCAGCATATGCATCCACAAGTGGGTTTCTGGAGCAGATCAATCCGTTTGTTCAGGTTGCCGGCAAGCATTTGGATTTACGCGAAAGAGACACAATTGTTACAATTGTGGGCTGGTTCATTGTCATGCTTGCAGTTCCAAAAAAGCATTGAAAGCAGCATTAGCTCCAACTCCAGGGAAACCTCATCGTGTCTGCGATGCTTGCTATGCAAAACTTAAAACTGGCGACACTGGTAGTTATAACATAAACAGAAAAGTTACCACCCCACGCCGTTCAATAGACAGTAGGGAGAGAATGGACAGGGGAGAGTCTAGGCCGTCAAGAACATTACTGTCTCCCACAACAGAACCAATAAAATACCTCGAAATTAAGTCAGGAAGGCCCGGAATGAGAACTGATTCTTCTTCTATTGTCCGAGCTTCTCAAGTTCCGAATCTCTTACAGCTAAAAGACATTTCATTTCCAAGTTCACTCAGTGCTATTCAAAATACTTGGAAGCCTATTCCCTCACCAATACCCCCGTCTCCTATCAACTCACCTCAGCCTATCAGCAATTCGAGACCCGTTTCACCATACTCGAGGAGACCGAGCCCTCCACGTTCTGTTACTCCTGGTTTCTCTAGGAGTGTCATTGATAGCCTGAAAAAGACCAATGAGATTTTGAAGCTTGACATGACTAAAATGCAAAACCAAGTAACAATATTTTCAACTCTACTTTGTAATTTTTTGTTCCCTTTTTTCAGCTAAAAAGATAAAAAAGTAACTAACTTATTTTTCTTTCTCTTATACGTGCCTTGACTTCAGATGAAATCCGTCAAGCAAAAATGTGATGCGCAGGACATTGAGATTCTAAGACTTCAGAAACAAGCTAAAGAAACTGCATTGTTGGCTACATCAGAATCGTCGAAGTCCAAAGAAGCCAAGAAACTGGTTAAGTCCATTGCAGAACAGGTATACTTTAAATTAACTTCATTTTTGTATGATTGTATTGTATTGAAAAAACAAAAATCCAAGGCGGTGCTGCATTTTTTGTGATTCAGCTGAAAGAAATGACGGAGCAGTTGCCTCCAGATGTTCAAGAAATGGAAAATTTTAAAGCTGTGAGCAGTCAAATTGAAACGTTTCTACACACATATGGTGCATCGAAAAGTGCTTCATTGACAGAAAGCTCATCATCAGTGTCAAGCCTGAAACATACATCTGATACAACGCGGGATAAGAGGCTTGAAGATCGAGCAAGTGAGTTACCTCATAATGGAAATGCTCTTCAGGACAGTCATAGATTATCTGTTTCTTCTAGTAGGAATACGGAGGCTGACACTATAGTCTCGAAAAAGGAAGGAGAAAGTATCGAACAATTTGAAGCTGGAGTTTATGTGACTTTCGTCCAACGTTCCAATGGCGTAAAGCTCTTCAAACGTGTTAAATTCAGGTAGTCGAGTGAATAATTATTGCATCTTAAAGAACGAACATTCATATATTTTACGGAAAAAAATTAAACCATGTACATTGGCTTGAATGGTGATGCAGTAAAAGAAGGTTTCAGGAGCAGCAAGCAGAAATGTGGTGGAAAGATAACAAAGATAGGCTGCTGAGGAGGTACAGTCCACCGGGAGCAAATGCAGCAATTGGCTCATCATCTACTCCGGCCTCGCCCTCTGCCGCCACAGCAGCGGCCATTTTGGCATCATCCACCAGCCAAGCTGAGGATATAAGTGAGGGCGGACAACCGTCTGAAACTTCATAATAAACTTCATGTTGGTTAATCGTAGCTGTTGTTCACTATTCTGTGATTTTTAAGAGAAATGTGATAGTTGTACAGTAGAATAGAAGTTTTTGTTAGGAAAATGACCTTACCATTCTTGTACTTACTAGTTGTATCATTTATTTCGTTAATAGAACTCGGATTCGGATTAATAAGTGTACATGTAATGATCTGATTATAAATGATTTAGAAAGATTACAAAGTAAATGATTCAGGATTATTCAGTTTGATGTAGTTATGTTGTTTAATTTCTGCTATTTTTGTTCGAAATGCAAATTCAGCGAATGATTGTCAAACTGCTCTTGAAGTTGCTAGAGCTAAAAGATACAATAATGTTGTCCATACAATTGAGGTTTTAAAACACTGCTTTCAACATTGGTGATTGTGTAGTAAATGTTGAGTATTTAATAAAATGCAGAAAATCCTTTTTATTTATTTAACTATTTCTCTTATTCAAATAATATGTAGATCAAGAGAAAATTAGGTAGCAAAACGAATCATATTGAAATTGGGCATCTATTATCTAGAAAATGAATGAATGATTGTTTGGTATAAATCGCAAATGTTAAGAAAATCATATGGTATTGCAGAAATAAATTTCAAAGTTTCATTTTTGTAGCGATTTAAATCTAATGTTCAAAACGTGATAAAACAAATCTCAATCAATCTATTTTTTGTATTTTATATCCTAGATCATTTTTCGGCAGTTGTTTGCATACGTGGCAGTCATTTTAAATACATCTATTGGCATATTAAACTCCAACATTTTAAAAACGTTACAAATAAAATCATAATCTTTCGTGTTTTTACACTATGTAGCCTAAAAGAAAATAACAAAATGACCAAAATTCGAAATTGAGATATAAAACCTAAAATTGAAAATGTTAGAATTTGTTTCGTAACATTTTAAACATTAGGCTTAAATTCTACAAAAATAAATACCCTTACAAAAGTAGTTAAGAAGGAATATTGGTTAAGTCATGATATTATATAGAAGAATTTTTTATATAATATCATGACTTAATTTTTTCCAATTTTGAATTTTAAATTTTAAAAAATTTATAATTCGAAACATATAGCAATTTTCCGTCAGAAAAAATATCGATGTGGACGCCAGAGGAGTGTTTATACTGGTCCCATGTCACCATTTTTTACGAAAAAAATTCGGCATTTTGAATTGCAAAATAACAGTAGTTCATGTATTAAATTACTAAAATTGAAAATTTGTGTTCAAATTGTAAAATACGCTAAAATTGATGATTTTTAAAACAATTAAACTTGAATAATACTTGTTGCTCTCCATTTATCACATAATCTGAAATAGGCTTTAGTTTTGACTGTTGTTCTAAATTTTTGAATCTTTTTGAGGTTTTTTAGGAAAATTAGATAATATTTACCATGAAGTCTTATCAAGGGGTTAGCTTGGGCTGCCAGAATGTTTTTTTTTTACATTCAAATAATTTTCCATTAAATATTAATATAATTACTCGAGTAATTATATTTAAACTTAATCGAAATGTCAATTTGGCTAATTTGCAATTTAGCCCCTAAAGTTTCTAAAAGCGTATTCAAGTTAAGTTTTACCTATAGGATAACTTTTTGGATTTTGTTTATCCTATAAATTAGTATATCGGAAAACGAGCAATTAAATTAATTTCGAATATCGAATTGTCATGAATTTGGCTAAATTACAATTTAACCCCTGAACGTTTTATAACTTAACTAACTAAGTTTTTGGGTTAGAAACTCTATGCTTTGGTTTAATTATAACAAAAATAATTAAATTGTTTTCAGGTATCAAATTGGCTAAAGTACAGTTTAGTCCCTAATTGGCTAAAATACAGTTTAGTCCCTAAACTTTTATAAACTTAAAATGGTTAAGTTTTGGGTTGTAACTTAGGTTACTTAAATTGCAAGATATTGAATTTAATTTTTAAATGGATAATTATTTTATTAAGTCATTTTAATTTATAAACTCGGGTTTATAAATTTAATAAAGTTTTGCTTTGGGTTAGACTGAGGTCGCCCGACAAGTGGGAAGAAGCTTGGTAGTTTTAAATAACTCGGCTGACTCACTGATATGAATTTTAACTTGGGTTAAATTAAGTTGTTTAGTAAATTACTCGAATTGTAATTTAATATATATAACTATTATGATTTATACTTTATAACTTGGGTTATATTTGGAATGCATTTAATATAAGTGTTTATTAAATGTGGCTTGGTTTTGCGTTGTGCTGGTCCTATGTGGTGTCTAGTACTCTTTAGAGTTAGGGTCTGATTTTAATTATGATTTTAATATTTTTATTTAGACCCGTCGACTGTTCGTACTTCAGAGGCGAACCAGAGTTAGATTGCTTGTCAGGATCACGTGGATTTAGCAAGCAGTGAGTTTATATCTCTATTTACCTCTTTATTAAGCAACTATGATATTTTGTATATATGTATATGTATAAACAGCTTTTGAACTGTTTTCGGCATTGTGGATTTGATTTGGAACGTGCTACTCGATGGGCATCATCGGGACTGCGTGCGCACCGGTAATGATTATGGTATTGAGGTAGGTTTGAGATACGTCTCACCTTAGTGAGGGCACCGGTGGAAGATACGTCTCCTGGGCTCACTATTTATTAAGTGATAGTCGGGGATCGGTTATTGAGATACGTCTCACCGACACGACAATGTATTTAGAATTGTGGTTTAGGGTTTCATTGATAATCCATAATGAAAATGTTTTATTAAACGTTTTAAAGGTTTTTAACTTAATAAATGTAAATGGTTATATAAACTCTACTCAGTAAATCTGACCCCGTTGTTTTCCCAAATTTTCCAGGTTTATGATTTGAGCGTTGGTCGATCTCCGTTTCTTCATTCTCGGAGGTTTTATTTTATTTTCAGAATAAAAGAGTCGAACTGTTTTAAACTCTTAGACTGCAGTAGTAGTATCAGTTATTCATGTCTTAGTCTTTTATTTATATTTTTGACTATTGTTGTTGGATTTGTCCAACTATTACTTTATCGCTTGTGGCATGATTACAGTGTTTATGGTATTTATATTATATTGCCATACTGTTGGAGATTTTTCTGAGATAAGCGTAATTTAAATATATATTGCTTTATGTACTGCTAGACTAGGCTGAAGTCTCGGTTGCCCCCGAGCATGTGATTTTATGCAGGTACATTGGTTAAATGTTATAAATTGATTATCCGCAAGGCTAGCTACGGGTTTTGGTACAACCATACCCATACCCTAGCGCCGGTCGCGATTCATGAAAATGGGTCGTGACAAACTTGGTATCAGAGCTTTGGTTTCAAACCAAGGCCTTTTAAATGTTAAATGTAATTTGTTTGGCATGTTAAGTGATTAATTTGCCCTAGGAACTACTGCGGAATTAGGATTCGAGTCTTGTCTTTGAAACGTCATCTTTTGTTTTCAAAACTTTCTGCCTACTCCTATAGGAATGTCGTGAGTCAGTCGTGTGAATTTATTTGCTTTATTGTTTACTATATTGTTATTTTCACTTGGGTGAATAAATTTTTATCATTGTTGATTTCTCGGGAAATCTTAATTGGTGTTTGTTCTATTTCATGCTTGGGTATGAAATTTGCTGTGTTATTTAAAATTGTTCTTGTTTCATTCTTAGGAATGAATACTCGTACTCGTGCTGCGGCTCAGCAAAATGCTGAGGCTGATGACGCGATCTCTATGGAGGTGGATCAGAATGAACCAGAGGTTCATGCTAGTAGAGGACTAGCAGGCAGAGGTCCAGCTGGTCGGGGTCGAGCTGGTCGAGGCCGAGGTGGCCGAGGTCAAGCTGGCAGAGGTAGAGGCAGAGGCGTTGGACGCGGTGCTGCAGGAGGTGCTCAAGCACCAGGTGTGGCACAACCTGAGTTTGGCGATTTCGACTTCAACACGTTTTTGGCTGGAGTCGCTGCCTTACAACTCAACCAGGTGCAGCTGCAAGCGGGACAGGTCGCTTTGCAGGATCAGTATGCAGTTTTGGGTCAGATTGCCCAGCAACAGCAACCACAGGCTGGTGGTGCAGCAGTTGGTGGTGTTGGAACCACTGACAGAGACTTGGTTTTGGCTTACATGAGGCTGAAGCCAACGGAGTTTGACGGTTCCGGAGACGCGCTGGATTTTCTCGAGGAGGTTGAGCAGAATGCTCGGCGACTACAGGCTACGGAGCGTCAGACCGTCGTTCTTGTAGAGATGTCTATGAAGGGTTCAGCTGGGAACTGGTTTCGTAGTTCTGTTCATGCTGACATGGCTACCATCTCTTGGGCTCAGTTTGTGGCGAGATTCAGAGCTTTCTTCTTGCCGTTTTCAGTGACGGAGGGTCACAGAGACAGGTTGCTCTCACTTACTAGGGATGATAGGTCAGTATCCGAGTATACGACAGAGTTTGTGAGGTTGGGTCGGTTCGCGCCGGACTTGCAGACAGATCAGGAAAGGGTGAACAACAGATACGTAAAAGGCTTAGGGCGCGATTTTGTGAGTTTGCAGACCGAGACACGCAGAGATTTTACAGACGTAGTAGACAGTGCTCGGCGTATGGAGAGCTCGTTACTGCAGTTTGGGGATATTTCTGGTCCTTCTCAGACCAAGAAGTCTTCTGGCCCTGGACAGCAGAGTGGTGGTGGTAGCTACCAATCGGCACCTTCTCAGTACAAGAACAAGAAGAGGGGTGTCAAGAAGAGTTATCAGCCGTACACCTACAGTTCAGGCAACAGCGGTAGCAGCCGCAGTTTTGGGCGCGGTAACAGCGGAGGTGCTAGTTTTCCTTTCTGCAAGAACTGCAGACGTCGACATCCAGGCGAGTGTCGTTTAGCACCAGGGGGTTGTTTTACTTGTGGCCAGCCGGGTCACTTCGCAAGAGAATGTCAGGCATCTGGGCAGCAGATGTCTGCAGCTAGCGTTGCTCAGCCATCCTATCAGAGTCAGAGACCAGCGTTCTCTACACCAGCAGGGTTTTCTCAACCTGCTGCTTCTTTTGGTGGCCAGCGGGGCCGAGGTTCTGGAGGGCGTGGTTTTGGAGGCCGTGGCCACGGCGGTAGAGGTTCTAGCAGTTATGGTACCGGGTAGAGCTCTCAGCAGCAGAGTCAGGGTCAGGCCAGAGTTTTCGCCTTGACTCCTCAGGATGCTCATGCGTCTAACGCAGTGGTGCAAGGTACTCTTCAGATCTCTTTCGTAGATGCACTTGTTTTATTTGATGCGGGTGCAACCCATTCTTTTGTGTCTACGTGTTTTGCTGCTAAGTTGGGTGTAACACCAACAAGTCTGAGTGAACCTTTATCTGTTTCTACTCCTTTGTCTGACTGTGTGGTTGTGGACGTTGTGTATCCATCGTGTTCCGTGGTGATCCATGGAAGAGATTTACGTGCTGACTTAGTTGTGTTGGATGTACTTTCATTTGACGTGATTTTGGGGATGGATTGGCTGGCGCGCCATTATGCTTCGATCGACTGTCGAGGGAAGTCGGTTGAGTTTCGGATTCCAGGTGATCTACCCTTTTCTTTTCAAGGGGAAAAGGCGGAGACACCGAAGAATCTGATTTCTGCAATCAAGGCAAAGCGGATGATGAGTAAGGGTTGTCAAGCTTTCTTAGCTGTGGTTAGAGACATGGATGCTGAGGTGGGCAGTATGAACACTGTCCCTATAGTGAATGAGTTCACTGATGTTTTTCCAGAGGAGTTGCCTGGATTACCACCTGATCGGGATATCGAGTTCTGCATTGACGTTGTTCCTGGAACTGGTCCTATTTCGATACCGCCGTATCGGATGGCTCCTGCTGAGCTGAAGGAGTTGAAGGAGCAGCTACAAGAACTGTTGGACAGTGGCTTCATCAGACCGAGCACTTCTCCGTGGGGTGCTCCAGTTCTGTTTGTTAAGAAGAAGGATGGTTCCTTTCGACTTTGTATCGACTACAGACAGTTGAATAAGGCTACCATCAAGAACAGATATCCTCTTCCTCGCATCGACGACTTGTTTGATCAGTTGCAAGGTGCGAAGTGCTTTTCCAAGATTGACTTGAGATCCGGGTATCATCAACTTCGGATTCGGGACGTCGATGTGCCTAAGACTGCTTTCAGAACGCGTTATGGGCATTTCGAGTTTTTGGTCATGTCATTTGGGTTGACTAACGCACCAGCAGCGTTTATGGACATGATGAATCGGGTTTTCAAGCCGTTTTTGGATCAGTTTGTTATCGTCTTCATTGATGACATCCTGATTTATTCTCGGAGTGAGGAGGAGCATGCTTATCACTTGAGGACTATACTACAGACCTTGCGAAAGCATCAGTTGTATGCTAAGTTCTCAAAGTGCGAGTTTTGGCTGGAACAGGTTACCTTCTTAGGACACGTGGTGTCGAAGGATGGGATCAAGGTTGATCCGAAGAAGATTGAGGCGGTTATGGATTGGCAGAGGCCGAGGTCAGTTACCGAGATCAGGAGTTTTCTTGGGTTAGCTGGCTACTACCGTCGGTTCGTGCAGGATTTTTCTCGAATATCTGCACCTTTGACTAAGCTGACACAGAAGGGTGTTAAGTTTGAGTGGACCGACAAGTGTGAGGCAAGTTTCGAGAAGCTGAAGGAGATTCTGACTACAGCTCCTGTTTTGGCGTTGCCTTCTGGCATAGAGGGTTTTACTGTGTACTGCGATGCTTCTCGGATTGGCTTAGGTTGCGTGTTGATGCAACATGGACAGGTGATCGCCTATGCTTCTCGACAGCTGAAGAAGCATGAGGTGAATTACCCTACACATGACTTGGAGTTAGCTGCTGTGGTTTTTGCTCTGAAGATCTGGAGGCACTACTTGTACGGTGCGACTTGCGAGATCTTCACTGATCACAAGAGTCTGAAGTACATCTTTGATCAGCGAGAGCTGAATCTGAGACAGAGGAGGTGGCTAGAGTTGCTGAAAGACTACGACTGTACTATTCAGTACCATCCTGGTAAGGCTAACGTGGTAGCCGATGCGTTGAGTCGCAAGTCTTCGGGCAGTCTGGCCCATATTTCTGAGGTTGGACGTAGACCTATGGTTAGAGAGTGGCATGGTTTGATAGCTTCGGGCTACGGTTTTCAGGTTTCTCAGAATGGGAGTTTGTTGGCACAACTGCAGGTGCAGCCGGTTTTGATTGATAGGATTAAAGCTTTACAAGCTGAGGATCCACAATTGAAACGGATTTTGGATGAGATCCATCTGGATGGAAATTCCGAGTTTGTTTTTGTTGACGGAGTTCTCAGGTTTGGTTCGAGACTGTGCGTTCCGGATTCAGATGGTTTGAGAGACCAGATTCTGGAGGAAGCGCATAGATCAGCCTACAGTGTTCATCCGGGATCTACCAAGATGTACCATGACCTCAAGGGTACGTATTGGTGGAGCGGAATGAAGAAGGATGTTGCAGAGTACGTTTCCAAGTGTCTGACTTGCCAGCAGGTGAAGCTGGAACATCAGAGACCTTTTGGCTATCTACAACCACTACCTATTCCAGAGTGGAAGTGGGAGCGGATTGCCATGGACTTTGTTGTTGGTTTACCACGTACTCGACAGGGATACGATTCCATCTGGGTGATAGTTGACCGTATGACCAAGTCAGCTCATTTCCTTCCGATCAAGGTTTCGTATCCTGCTTCGAAGTTGGCTCAATTGTACATCGACAGGATTGTCAGTTTGCATGGTGTACCGGTTTCGATTGTTTCTGACAGAGGTTCTGTTTTCACTTCGAGGTTCTGGAAAGCGTTACAGGGGTCCTTGGGTTCTCGGTTGGACTTCAGTACAGCTTTTCATCCTCAGACTGACGGTCAGTCTGAGAGGACTATTCAGACGTTGGAGGATATGCTCAGGATGTGCATTCTTGATTTTCAGGGTAGCTGGGATACTCATTTGCCGTTGATTGAGTTTTCCTACAACCAGTGTTTTAAAAACCGGACCGGACCGGCCGGTCGGACCGGTTGAACCGCGAACCGGCCAGTGGTCCGGTCTGAAACTGCAAAAAACCGGATCTTTTGATTGGACCGGGTTGGACCGGTTGAACCGGATTGAACCGGTAAAAAACCGGATGTTGAACCGGATCGGACCGGATTGAACCGGTAAAAAACCGGTGAATCAGAATTTTTTTTAAATTTATCAAACCGGTTGAACCGGTCATTAAACCGGTTCAACCGGTTGAACCGGAAACCGGTGGCCTCACCGGTTCGGCCACCGGTTCGGTTTTTAAAACACTGCCTACAACAACAGTTATCATGCGAGCATTGAGATGGCACCTTATGAGGCTCTGTACGGACGCAAGTGTCGATCTCCTATCTGCTGGGAAGAGGTCGGCGAGCGGAAGTTGTCTGGTGCTGAGATTATTCAGATTACCTCAGAGAAGGTACCGTTGATAAAACGGAGGTTGGAGACAGCTTTTAGTCGGCATAAGAGTTATGCTGATCCGAAGAGAAAAGACATCGAGTTTCAGGTGGGAGACTTTGTGTTTCTTCGGGTTTCGCCTATGAAAGGCGTGGTTCGTTTTGGTGTCAAGGGAAAGTTGGCACCGAGGTACATTGGTCCTTATGAGATTTCAGAAAGGATTGGAGCTGTGGCTTATCGTCTGGTTCTGCCGCCAGACATGTCTCTAGTGCATCCTGTATTTCATGTGTCTATGTTGAGGAAGTGCGTTTCTGATCCTTCGCACGTGATTGTGCCTCAGAGCGTTGAGATTGACCAGGAGCTGTCCTATGAGGAACAGCCAATTGAGGTTGTTGATACGCAAGTGCGTAAGTTGCGGAACAAGGAGATTCCGATGGTCAAGGTTCTGTGGCGTAATCACTCTGTAGAGGAGTGCACTTGGGAAACGGAGTCCGATATGCGGAAACGTTACCCTTTCCTCTTTCCTTGAGGTACGTGCATCGTTGTTTATGTGTTTTAGTTGATTATTTCTGTACTACGTTTGTTGTTATGTTATTTGTTTATGTGTTTAAATTCGAGGGCGAATTTTTAATAAGTTGGGGAGAATGTAATATCCCGTGTTTTTGTTTATTATTTTTATTTAATTTTTTTTTGAGTCACTCGTTGATTCGGTCGTGGTTCGATTTTTTTATTGGTATTATTAAATCTTAAAAGAAAATAAAAAAAAAAGGAAAAAAGGAAAAAAAAAGAGAATTTATAAGGAGTATTATAAATGCATGAAAAAGCCATGCATACACGTTGGTTTTTTCATTCTCCTCTTTTAAAGCATGAACCTTGGCCCATTCATGGCCAAAAGCCCATTCTTGCAAATTCAAGGGCCATGCTTCCAAACTTAATTATACAACAGCTGCAGAAACTTCATCTTCCTCCTATATAGCATTCTGTTCACGTTTCTTGGTTTCTAACCTAAAATTTCTTCACTTTAAAACACAACCCTAGCTGTCTTACACTCTCTACGTTTCTGAGATCAAAGTCTTCATCATCAACTCCCCTTCTCCATTCGTTTCAGGTAAGCAATCTTGTTGCTTCTCATACCTTCAATTTCGTTATACGATACCGTCAAATACGGTTCTTGATTTCTAGCTTATTGTTTTAGATATATTTCGATTGTTCTTCGTCGATCCACACCAACTCAGCGAGCTCTATCATCGCCACGTTTCGAAATTGATTAAGGTACGTATAAGTTGCTCGTTCCGTCGCCGTTTCGATTTCGCAATGTTCTTGATATAATTCTGCCGAATGCCTTCATGAGCCGAGGTTGCATACCACATGTTTATAGTCTCTAGTCGAAATCGTTTAAGTTGTAATTGTTGTAGCGTTCGTTTCGATTTTGTATCGCCGTTGTTCATGGTTCTCTGCTGCCATGGACGAAACGTCTTTCCTCGTTATTGTCATTGTCACTTGGTTATAATCTTGATCAGTATTGTGTTGGTCACTATGGTCGTTGTTTAATAGAGAATCATCTATATTATTAGCATGATTTGTTAAAAATCATAGAGCTTGATTTTTGAAGTTTGATATTGCTGTTACAGCAAAGAATTGGCTTGTTTTTTTAATTTGAAGATTATGGCAATATGGCCATTGAAGTCACCAATTAGTTTTTTTTAAATCAATTAGATCACTTAAGTTAGATTCATTAATGTTATTATTTAGATTCTAACTTTTGAATTTGGATTTGATTTATAAATTAGTAAAGGCAAACGATAAATATTTTATAAATTAATATAATTACTCGAGTAATTATATTTAAACTTAATCGAAATGTCAATTTGGCTAATTTGCAATTTAGCCCCTAAAGTTTCTAAAAGCGTATTCAAGTTAAGTTTTACCTATAGGATAACTTTTTGGATTTTGTTTATCCTATAAATTAGTATATCGGAAAACGAGCAATTAAATTAATTTCGAATATCGAATTGTCATGAATTTGGCTAAATTACAATTTAACCCCTGAACGTTTTATAACTTAACTAACTAAGTTTTTGGGTTAGAAACTCTATGCTTTGGTTTAATTATAACAAAAATAATTAAATTGTTTTCAGGTATCAAATTGGCTAAAGTACAGTTTAGTCCCTAATTGGCTAAAATACAGTTTAGTCCCTAAACTTTTATAAACTTAAAATGGTTAAGTTTTGGGTTGTAACTTAGGTTACTTAAATTGCAAGATATTGAATTTAATTTTTAAATGGATAATTATTTTATTAAGTCATTTTAATTTATAAACTCGGGTTTATAAATTTAATAAAGTTTTGCTTTGGGTTAGACTGAGGTCGCCCGACAAGTGGGAAGAAGCTTGGTAGTTTTAAATAACTCGGCTGACTCACTGATATGAATTTTAACTTGGGTTAAATTAAGTTGTTTAGTAAATTACTCGAATTGTAATTTAATATATATAACTATTATGATTTATACTTTATAACTTGGGTTATATTTGGAATGCATTTAATATAAGTGTTTATTAAATGTGGCTTGGTTTTGCGTTGTGCTGGTCCTATGTGGTGTCTAGTACTCTTTAGAGTTAGGGTCTGATTTTAATTATGATTTTAATATTTTTATTTAGACCCGTCGACTGTTCGTACTTCAGAGGCGAACCAGAGTTAGATTGCTTGTCAGGATCACGTGGATTTAGCAAGCAGTGAGTTTCTATCTCTATTTACCTCTTTATTAAGCAACTATGATATTTTGTATATATGTATATGTATAAACAGCTTTTGAACTGTTTTCGGCATTGTGGATTTGATTTGGAACGTGCTACTCGATGGGCATCATCGGGACTGCGTGCGCACCGGTAATGATTATGGTATTGAGGTAGGTTTGAGATACGTCTCACCTTAGTGAGGGCACCGGTGGAAGATACGTCTCCTGGGCTCACTATTTATTAAGTGATAGTCGGGGATCGGTTATTGAGATACGTCTCACCGACACGACAATGGATTTAGAATTGTGGTTTAGGGTTTCATTGATAATCCATAATGAAAATGTTTTATTAAACGTTTTAAAGGTTTTTAACTTAATAAATGTAAATGGTTATATAAACTCTACTCAGTAAATCTGACCCCGTTGTTTTCCCAAATTTTCCAGGTTTATGATTTGAGCGTTGGTCGATCTCCGTTTCTTCATTCTCGGAGGTTTTATTTTATTTTCAGAATAAAAGAGTCGAACTGTTTTAAACTCTTAGACCGCAGTAGTAGTATCAGTTATTCATGTCTTAGTCTTTTATTTATATTTTTGACTATTGTTGTTGGATTTGTCCAACTATTACTTTATCGCTTGTGGCATGATTACAGTGTTTATGGTATTTATATTATATTGCCATACTGTTGGAGATTTTTCTGAGATAAGCGTAATTTAAATATATATTGCTTTATGTACTGCTAGACTAGGCTGAAGTCTCGGTTGCCCCCGAGCATGTGATTTTATGCAGGTACATTGGTTAAATGTTATAAATTGATTATCCGCAAGGCTAGCTACGGGTTTTGGTACAACCATACCCATACCCTAGCGCCGGTCGCGATTCATGAAAATGGGTCGTGACAGAAGGAATATTGGTTAAGTCATGATATTATATAGAAGAATTTTTTATATAATATCATGACTTAATTTTTTCCAATTTTGAATTTTAAATTTTAAAAAATTTATAATTCGAAAAATATAGCAATATTCCGTCAGAAAAAATATCGATGTGGACGCCAGAGGAGTGTTTATACTGGTCCCATGTCACCATTTTTTACGAAAAAAATTCGGCATTTTGAATTGCAAAATAACAGTAGTTCATGTATTAAATTACTAAAATTGAAAATTTGTGTTCAAATTGTAAAATACGCTAAAATTGATGATTTTTAAAACAATTAAACTTGAATAATACTTGTTGCTCTCCATTTATCACATAATCTGAAATAGGCTTTAGTTTTGACTGTTGTTCTAAATTTTTGAATCTTTTTGAGGTTTTTTAGGAAAATTAGATAATATTTACCATGAAGTCTTATCAAGGGGTTAGCTTGGGCTGCCAGAATGTTTTTTTTTTACATTCAAATAATTTTCCATTAAATATTAGCAGTTACAAGTGTAAAAATTTAAAAAAAGTATAACTGTTTCTAATGACCTGACATGAACGATGTAAAACTTTAGTTCACAGATCATCTTATAAAATAAAAATAAAATTACATAACTGCTCTATCACAATAAGATCCAATACTTCTCCGTCTCACATAAAACTCATCAATTCTTCATAAAAAAAAAAGACAAACAAACTTTTCATAAATAAAGGATAACAACTTTCGTATAGAAAGACAACCGGTGTAACAAAGATATCAAAAAAAACTAATATAACATATGAACGATTTCATCTTCAGTCTTAAAAGGTCTTAATCTATCTTCGATTCTTGATTTGTATATATATTAAAATTGATGTGTCTCATCGTTAGATTTACCAACAAAAACAAGAAAGACGAAAAGAAGTCGACTATTTATTTTATTCTAAAGCAATAAAGAAAGATTAGCTACCACCAACGGCAAAAATAATCCATTGACAACAGACGAAGCAAAAAATAAAAAGAAAACTCTTGACGGCTAGGTTTTTCAGGCTGCCGGAATGTTAAAAATAAACTAAATTAGATTTTTCATTTATTTTTTATTTGGCTATTAATTACATATAATTGACTGCAAATATGAAATTGTTGGACTTAACTGTTAAATATTGAGCAAATTATTCTAAGACCCTCACGTTTGTCATAATTTACAATTTGGTACCTCTTGTTTGAAAATCAAACGATTTGGTTCCTCAGTTTTGATTTTTTAAACTATAAGACCCTTCTGTTAGTTCCGTTAATAATTTGATATTTACTTTCAAATGATTTGGTACCTCATTTTTAATTATATAAACGATTTGATACCTCACTTTTAATTATATAAACGATTTGGTACCTTATTTTTAAACGATTTGCAAACGATTTGGTACCTCGAGTTTCATTCCGTTAACAATTTGGTACTTATATTTAACAGAAGGGTCTTATAGTTTATAAAATCAAAACTGAGATACCAATTCGTTTGATTTTCAAATAAGGGGTATCAAACTGTGAATTATGACAAATGTGAGGGGCCTTAGAATAATTTGCTCAATATTTCCATTAAATGTATATTTATCAATTTGATCAATGTAGATATAAAACTTAATTTACCAATTTCTTTTTTTTTTTTAGAACTTTGTATTATCCGAAAAATCTGATAAATTTAAAATTGGGTCAGATGTGAATTCATAATAAAAGATAAAACTCTTAATATGTATATTTTTTTTCATTTTCAGTACTAATATTTGGGTGATGCTATCCGGATAGATTCTATCCGGATAGCTTTTTCCTTAATATTTAGGCATATTACCCACCTTCAAATATCTATACTTTTCAAAAAAAAATTAGTTCGTCTATGGTCTACTTTGTTTTTTTAATTTGTCCTTATACTTCTGTATTTGTCACCCTTAGACAATATTTTTTATTTGCTTGGTTTACGACGAAACCATTTGCAAAATTTAATTGTAAAGTGATAAAGTAAACAATTTATTTTAAAAGATTAAATAAACAAAAAATAAAAAATACAGAAATTTGAGTATGAGTTCTACCTTATATATATAATTGAAAGTATCTGTTTAGATACTCTAGACATAAAGTAAAATACATATTACACGCGCTTATTTAATTTTAGTTTTTCAATCTACGTATAGTTGTATAAATCTCATATCATTAACGGTGAGGATAACTCAATCGCTGAACGTGCTAGTACATTTTATTTGTTTCAATTAAAATGTTTTGAAAATAAAATCCTTCATGGATTTTGCAAACTTAAATGGAAAAATGTCTTAAAATGTCCTAGTGAAGTCTAAAGCACAAAAAGAAATCATTATAAAAAGACTCTAAATCTCATATACTTCTCATCATAAAGTAATTTCTAATAGATTAATTGTACTTATCATTTGTTCTTCTTTTGAGCTCTCTTGCTTTGCTATTCATTAATCATGTCATCGAGTTTTTTTCGGAGCGCGAGATTTCAAAACCCGCAATATCGATGTGAAAAATGTAATCGTACGATCATCGGTTTTGATGCGTATGTTAGCCATTGTGAATACCATGCCCTAGAAGATAGGATAAGACTTTTTGATAGTTCAAGAGAGCCTTCTGTTCCTAATTGCCCATGTTCAACCCCTAGAGCCACCATTACCAACAACAATAGTAATAATAATAATGCTGCATCCCTACATGTTCTCCCAGTTAACTCGCAACCTAATCCGAGTCTTCTTCTTCCCCAAGCATCAACTCCACCAACTCGACCGCCCGGTCAAGCCCCATCGACAATAAGTACCGAAGAAGTTATCGAATTGGTGCATAGCGATCATGAAGAAGAGGATGAAGATGAGGATGTTTAATAATTTAGGGGCCGGTCAGAATCTATTGTTGTTCTTGAATAATGAATTGTTGGCTTAATTGTGTCTTTGTTTTCTGAGTCGAGTCTTTGTTTAATTAGATACTGTTTCCTTTTGCAAATTATTTGATTAATAAAATATCATCATCTTTCAATTGTTTTCTTTTCTTTAGCATGCGAATTTAATACAGTAAATTAATTTTGGTAAAAGGCTCACTTTAGCCCCCTAAAATCAGACCAAAAGAATTTATATGACCCTAAGGTAGAAGTTGGCTCACTTTAATCCCTAAGATTGTCCAAAATGGTTCATATTGCATCGGACGCTAACTCATGTTAAGTGATAACGTGGTACAAATGAAAAAAGTTAAAAACATTTTTGATGTTTAAAATACTTACCATTTTTATTTATAACTTTTTTAATCATTTTCACCCTTTTCTTCGTTTAAATATCAATAATTAAATAATATTTAAAATTAAAATGTTTATTACAACAGTCAAAACTCCATTAAACACTTCGAATCCTAATTTAAAAAATCAAAATTTAATTCCACCAATAGAAATTCAATTAAGCAACATAATACGAAATCTAATTAAACAACATAGTACAAAATCCTAAACCCTAAATAAAATTGATTTAAAATTATAATTAACTTAATTTAAATCAAATATGTTTTCTAAAATTAACTTATATTAGAACTCAATTTATCTTGAAATTTAATTTTTATTCCAAAATAAAAAAAATAAGTTGCGCTCCGGCCGGACACCTACAAAGAAACACCTCGTCTCCTCCATTTTTTTACTAAAGTTTGTATATTGTTATAGAAAATTTATAAAAAAGGATTTCAATATAAACTATTTCGTTATAAAAAATTATGTAAATTTTTATTTTTATTAATTAGACTCTTCATATTTTTTATCTGCCTTTAAGATATAATTATCAAAATTCATAATATGACGGACTACTACTATTGAAATATTCTTTAAAATATTTCTATTAATTCTTAGTTATAGACAGATAAAATGATTTTACCCAAAAATAAGGCGTTATATCATGGAAATTAGAAAGGGCCACTCAACTTTTTGTAGATGGTGTGTGGATTATCATACGTTATGAGATTTTTTTCCAGATTATTTTGAGTTAATTGACAACGTATGCTAAACTGTTTAAATGAAGGCGTTAAATAACGTTAAAAGGTTTTAATTTATTAAAACATTATTAACTTAACATGAGAGAAATAACACATTATTTTGAATTTGAACTGGCAATTTTATCTTTATATTTGGGCCTCATAATAAACTTTTTTTATAAATAGAATAAAAAAAATAATAATTTCATGAATGCTAATCCAATTTCAAAAATTGGCGATAGATTTAACCTAAAATTTATTCAATTAACATTGACATACTAAATTAAAGGCTTAATCACCAAAAAATGCCAAACCTATACGTTTTGTGTCAATTATAGCCAAACCTTTAAAAATCACCAGATTTAGCCAAACCTTATATGTTCTGTTTCTTTTTTAGCCATTTTTAAATCGAACCGGTTTTTGTGACACCGTGTCGTCCACGTCACCGCCAACTAAGCAATTGGCTGGCATGACAGCTGAAATATTTAAATAAGGTTTGGCTATAACTGACACAAAAAAAATAGGTTTGGTATTTTTTGGGTGAGTAAACCTAATTTTAAATTCAAGCTAATTTTTAAATTTAATAATTAGTAAATTAATTATATCATTTATGAAATTTATATATATTTAAAAATAATTAATATTTCCTATTTAATACTAACTAAAATTAATTTTAATTTTTTATTAAACCTAATTAAATCTAATAAATTTATATTATAATAAATTTTAATGAATATGTAATTAAAAAAATGAATTAATGTATTATTTAGGAATTAATGGTGAATTAAATTTGGTGAATGGGTTTAATATTCATGATGATTTTGAACTTGATTTATTATTTTTAAGGCCTAATTACTTAAAAAAAACCCACCTTGAACTTTTTGTTCATTTATACCCTAACCTTGTAAAAAAATTATTTGTACCCAATTTTGGATTTTTAGGTTTCATCTCTACCCAATACAATAATATAATTTACAATTTAATGAATTAAATGATGAAAAATTTAAAAATAATTAAATAAAAGATTATATCATACGTCTAATTAGTATATAAATATAAATTAAAGGATTATTTTAAATTTTTTCCAAGTGAAAAGAGGTAATTTTAGTACTTTTGGGTAAAGATGAAACCTAAAAACCCAAAATTCGGTACAAATGACTTTTTTACAAGGTAGGGATATAAACGAAAAAAATGTTTAAGGTGGTTTTTTTTTAAGTAATTAAAACTATTTTTAATGTTATTGAGATCTTGTTATGACTGGGTTTAGGTAATAAATAAAATAGTTATGTGTAAATTAAAATAAGTTTTTGACTATACCGAGTAAAATGACATATGCGTTTATGCTTATAAACATAATGATATATATTGATTACACCACAATGAGCTTCACTTTTTTTTTAAAAAAAGAAAATATTTACACTCGTCCTTTAAATAAGCAGTCTATTCAGTGATTATTTTTATGTTTATGTGTGTATAGTTGAATTATGAACACTGTCGTATGTTTGTTTTGTATATTACTCTCAGATTATTCGTCGGAAGACGAACAATTGGGTCTCAAACGGTGGCGGTGTCAAAGAACCGACGACTGGAATTTAAGAAAAATAAATTTTAAGATGAATATGACACTTTTTATTTTAATAGAATTTATATTAATTATATATCCATCAAATATGTACAAAAAAATTATTATAATTATTTAAATTTAGTAACAAAATAAAATAATTTTAATTAGCGTTAAATAAAAATATTATTTTTAAATATATAAATTTTATTATAATATAATTAATTATTTAATTATTTAATTTTAAAATTGGATTTATTCACCAAAAAATACCAAACATATGTATTTTGTGTCAATTATAGCCAAACCTTATTTAAATATTTCAGCTGCCATGCCAGCCAATTGCTTAGTTGGCAGTGACGTGGACGACACGGTGTCACAAAAACCGGTTCGATTTAAAAATGGCTAAAAAAGAAACAGAACATATAAGGTTTGGCTAAATCTGGTGATTTTTAAAGGTTTGGCTATAATTGACACAAAACGTATAGGTTTGGCATTTTTTTGGTGATTAAGCCTAAATTAAAAGGGTAACTTTTAGATGTGATATGTGCGAGACTACAAAAAAAAAAGTGCTAATTTTAATGATGGATATCTAAATTTTCTCAATTTATCATTAAAAATACAAAAAAAAGTATCTATGAATTTAATTAATTAGTGAAAATCAGACAATAACTATTATTACAAGTTGTATTTGTCCCACATTGCCAAGCTATCTTGTGTGTGTATAATATATATAATGGGATTATTTTTTAAATACCTATTTTTATAAAGTATTTATTCTATTTTAGTCCATCTTTCTTTTATTTCTTACGCTATCTAATAAACTAACTTATTTATCAAAAATCCCCACTATATAAAGAAATTTTATCTCATTTTAGGTTGAATATTTACATAGTCATTCTTTTTTCTGTCTCTTCTCTCTTTTCTCTCTCAAAGTTCTCTCATCTTTTCTTCTTTTTTTCGTTTGATTTTCAGTTTGTCTCTTCCGGTTACTTCTCTGTTCGTCTTTTCCGTTTATTTTTCTGTTCGCGCTTCCGTTTATCTATTTCCGATGGATTTCTCGTCGTTTCCGGTCGTTTTTCCGTTCGCGCTAGTCCGTTCGTCTTTTCGTTCGCATTATGGATTTCTCGACTCGTTTTTAGATTTGTGTAATTTTTTAGATTTTTTGTAATGATTTAAATATATTATAAATAAATTATTGTAGATCTATAATTTTTTATTTATAAAATTGTTCTATTATTCATATAATTATTTATTTTGTCTTTCTCTTATTCATAAATTTGTTTATTGCTACTGATTGTGTAAAGAACAAATTGATTTACGGTGTATTTGTAGTAATTTTATAATATATTTATGTTTTAGTGTATTTTTTGTGTATTTATAGTGTATCTCTGCCCCTTTTTAATATATTTATGGTGCATTTACAATGTTTATGGTGTATACCACAAAAAACACTACAAAATGGCATAAATACACTATACACTATATATACGCTAATCTTACACTATAAAAACACCATAAAAACACTATATATACACTATAAAAAAATTCAGGAAAAAATCTATAAAAAATAAATTATTAAAAACTAAAAAATAGGGTTGTGCAATAAATCGTTTCGATCGACCGAACCGAAAAAACCAAAAACCGAAATTGAAAACCGAAGAAGGTATTTGTGAAATTAAAAAAAAAATATCGTAATTAAAAAAAGTCAGAAAAGAATATCAAAACTTGACAGGTAAAAATGTAAATAAGCTACCAAAATATATATTTCAAAAAATTACCATATATATAATTGGATTGGACATCCTCTTCTCTTAAGTTAACTTTTGAAAATTAGTTCTATAGAGGGTTCATAATATTTGTCGATTAGCTTCGGCATGAGAATTAAAAAAATAATTAATATATCTTAATTTATAAATAATTTTATTAAATTAATACTATTTTGAAACTTGTTGATATTTATGACTATTATTTTTATTTGTATATCAATTAATACTCTCTTAATATTCTAAAGTGAAAAATATTATGGATCAAAACAAATTTTTAAGTGCGACCAATATTATAAACCAGAGAGAATATGTTAGATTTGTACTAAATAAAATGATTTTGAATTTTTTAAATCATGAGATATATATAGTAAATCATAAAACTTTCCATTAATATGTGCAGAAAATAATTAATGGAATAACATATTTTAAATTATCAATGAATTATAATTCAAATGGTATAAGCGTTGGACAATATTTTGTTAGATCGTGGAATGGATTTCTCCACAAACGCTCCTCCTCACTCTAATTATAAAAAAAAACATATTTAAAAGGTTAATGATCTGAAAAATAACCCTTTTTCGTTTGCACCCTGACATTATAAAATCACCGGTTTCACTCAAATCCACACCTTACATTTTCAATTGCACCCTCAAGCATTAAATTTGTCTCTTTTCACTTGAAAAAAGTTCAAATAATATTTTATATTTTAAAATATATTATAAATAGTGCTTATTGTTATATTTAAAATAAAAAAACTCTTCTTCTCAAAAAAATTAAAAAACAATAATTATTTTTTATTTAATACAAGTAAATATTATTATGATATTAATATAATTTTTTTATTATAATTATAACATTAAAAACTATTTAAAATATATATTAAAATATAAAGTATTAAAAAAGATGCCAATTTGATGTTTGAGGGTGCAATTGAAATGAAAAGGTGTGGATTTTGATATTTGAGGGTACAATTGAAAACAAAAGTTATAGATTTGGATGAAATTGACAATTTTACAACGTTAAGATACAAACGAAAAGGGGCTAAAAGGTGGATGGTTTTTTTAAGATTATTAGCTTATTTAAAACTAATCAAATGAAATGCATTTTAATTTTGAAATGTGGATCGAATGGTAAGGGAACCAAAATAAAATATAAATAGGATGAACATAAGCATAACGCGATATAAGTGATTAAATCTAGAATAGTCAAATCTTATTTATTTAACCAATTCCCCTGCAATATCTACACTATAATCATGCTCACCCGCACGGTAATCATGTTTAATTCTATTCTCAACTCATTTTAGAAATTCTTTAATTATCCTATTCCTTGGTAACATTAAAAATTCAACATTTAATTATTCTTTGCTCTGAGATGTAATTAAATTCTGTTAATTGAGCTTTCCAAACCAAATTAAATCTTACTAATTAATTATGGGAACCTTGTTCTTAAACCAGATCAAAAAGCAAGCAACTTTCTTTCTACAGGAGAAATACAAAAATGTCAGGCTCGCTTTGACTGATGTTAGTCAAGCTGAACTGTAAGCTTTTACCATTCTTATGTATATATTTGTAAATTATAAATTTAATTTAATGAGATTTTACGATCAATGAAAATAGCGAAGGTTTTTATTTCGTCGAAAAACAATTTGAATTAAACGTAGAAGTTGAGGGATGATATATATCGAATTAAAGTTTAGGGACTATAATGTAAGAAACTGTAAAAGCCGAGGGTCTTTCCGTGAAAATAACTGTCATTTTTTTTGTGGTATAATGCTAAAAAAATCAATTTAATGTTGTAATAATATAGTTTTGATTTTGTTATGAGCAAGGCTGGCTGAGGAAGCAACAAATAGTAGTGCATGGGGACCGGATGCTAGAACAATGACTAAAATAGCTGAGGCCTCTTACGAGGTAGATGATTATTGGAAAATTGTTGATGTTCTTCATAAGAGGTAATTAATTAATTGAACTGTTTCTTAATTTTTTTATTAGCAAACTTAAATAATTTTTCTAATTGAAAAATTAGTTAAAAATACAAAGATTAATTGCAGAAGTTAATTGCTAAACAGGTTTCATAATGTTGATTGGAAAGAGTGGAGGCAGTCTTACAAATCTCTAATACTTCTTGAATTCCTACTAACACATGGTCCTGAGGAATTTGCTGAACAATTTCAGAGTGATAGTGATGCAATTGAAGAATTAGGAACTTTTAATTACGTTGACGATAAAGGGTAATTAATCAACTTTATGCATATAATAGTTTTCTTATAGTATATCATATAAGTAAGGCTAATAATCACCCACGGCCCCTGACTTTAGGGGTACCTTACGCTAAACCCCCTGATCTAAAAAAAGCTGCCGTAAACCCCCTAAACTTTACCTAATGATCAGCTAAACCCCGTTTCGCATAAATTGACCAAAATACCCTTCAAAACTGTAAATAAATACAAACAAACCAGACAACTTCAATCTAACCACATTTAAAACCGACCCAATCAAATCAAACCAAACAAATCTAATCAAACCTAAATTTATTTAAAAATTAAATAAATAATTATTTTTAATTTAAATAAAAAAATAAAAAAAAAATACTTTTTTTAATTCATGCCGGTGAGCAGACCCACCGCGGTGGGTCTGCTCAACGGAGAGCAGACCCACCGGCGTGGGTCTGCTGCAAAGAGCAGACCCACCGCGGGTCTGCTCTTTGCAGCAGATCCACCGCGCCGGTGGGTCTGCTGCAAAGAGCAGACCCACCGTGGTGGGTCTGCTCTCCGGTGAGCAGACCCACCGCGGTGGGTTTAAATTAATTTTAAAAAAAAAAATTAAATTAAAAATAATAACTATTATTTTTTTAAATTAAAGGAGTTATTATTTGGTTAATTTTTTTTCCGGCAATGGACGATGGTGGCCGGAAAAAACCGGCGGCGGCGGGTGAAAGTTTCGGTTGGATGGTTTGATTTAATTGAGTTGATTGGTGATTTAAGTATCATTTGGATGGTTTATATCTGATTTGGTTAGGTGAATGATTTTAGATTTGGTTAGATTAGGTTGGTTTGGTTTTTGTTATTGACCTTAGGGGTATTTTAGGTATTTTTGAAAAAATAAAGGGCTTGGGGCGGTTTTTTGGGGCGGTTTTAGGGTAAAAGGGGTTTAGCTGATCATTAGGTAAAGTTTAGGGGGTTTACGGCAGCTTTTTTTAGATCAGGGGGTTTAGCGTAAAGTACCCCTAAAGTCAGGGGCCGTGGGTGATTATTAGCCTATAAGTAACATTTTACTCAAAATCTTACTTGACCCTATTATGTATTTCGGCTCACAATTAGAACCCTGACGATACCACCGAAGTGCAAAAATGATCCTAATGTCTTGAAAATTAAAATTTAGACTCCTCTGTTAGACGGAATTAAATTTCACTGTTAAATTGAGAATCATTTTTGCACATTTCAATTCATTATGGTCATTATTATACTTCAATGGCAACATTAGGATCATTAAAACTGAGGTACCAAATCGTTTGATTTTCAAACAAAATGTATCAAACTGTGAATTATGTTATACGTAGGGGGATTTTAGAGTAATTTGCTCTTCTTTATTTATGCATATTATATTCAAAAATTAAAAAAAAATGAAGGATCCAATTGACAAAATTAAAATATATTCTAATCCATTAACTTATTTTTATAATAAATAGTCCATATCAAGAGGGGGAAAATTTCAAAAATATCTTGATAAAATGGATATACAATTTCTTAATCTTATACATGATTCTTCTCTAATTATGGACTAAATTGTCATAAATTAAGTTAAATGACTAAACTTCATTTTATGGCTATTAATTAAACTTTTCATTTTATTTATTAATTGGTTAGATATAAAATTTTTGGATTAAATTGACACGGTATTTTATTCGAGATGAGGATATATTAATTCATTCAGGCAATCATTATTGTAATTTAATCATAACTTATCATATATGCATATAGCTTCAATTGGGGTGATATCATGCAAAAGAGATCAAACAACATAATAAATCTTCTTCATGGAGGAGTGACACTAAAAGAAGCTCGATTAAAAGCTCTACAAATTACAAAAGAAATTCAAGGTTTTGGAAGTTTCCCAATATTATCACCTTCTTCGTCATCGACATCATCTCCTTCGTCGGCCACCTCCGAGTCGTCGAGAGCATCATCTTTCGGATCATTTTCTACGACAAGCTCGACCTTTAATTATGATACCCTACCAAGAGAAGAAGCCCTAGACAACAAATACTATGAACCTAATGACCTAAAGGATAAGAATACGGTTACTTCATACGCAAGTAACAAGAATTTTGAAAAATCTCATGTCTGGAATTGCTCAACAATTCGAGAAAATGGTTCTCTGTTGGATGGTGAAGGTGATGAGAAATTAGACGATGGTATTATTAATGGAATTCGCACCAAAATATTAGTTGGAATTGGTCCGTCGGAAAAATATAATAATGAGGAAAAGGAAGTTTTTAGAAGCCTTTCTAATGTAGGAAGGTTGATAAAGAAGAAGTATGATCGACAATTTTCTATGGATTAATTAGTGTTTAATTAGCTAAGTATAGTGATGAAATTTTGAGCATAACTATAAGTTATGGACTTTTGTATTATAGTTTCTGCTTTCTTATGTAAATAAAATAAAAATACTTACCTACCATGAGTATTCAGATTAATGACAAGTATAATAGAATAATAAATGCAAGATGATTTTTTCTTTCACCGTAATTATTTTGTTAAATTTATTCTATTAAAAAAATTGAACACTTGGATCTATTAATTTTGCAAATTGAGACAAATATATATGATTTGACGGGAAAAATTCATAATTTTGATTGAACAATATGATAGATCTAATTTATAAAATTAACAGACTAAATTGTAAAAATATTTTTAGGTATATATTTAATAAAACGGTCACAGTTATGGATATAAAATTATTTTTTCAATATAAAACATATAATACTAATTTAATTAAATATATATTACCATAATTTTTTTTTTCATTTTCTTTTATTATATGGAAAATTATAGCTACAACTGTATATATTATATATATGATTTTTTCTTAATTCAAATAGGACTTAGAAAAATTATAATCATAATATAGACTCAAATTAGAAGAACAACTTTCTTGTTTTCCCTTTTGAATTTATCTACCATCAAATTTAGCATATTTACTAAATATATTATAGTCTTAATTTTATCATATATATCATCATCTTTAAAATTTTACTAAATATACTCACGACTCATCTGAAATTAATATAGCGCGACGTTATACACGTCATGTCATATAAAATTGATATAACACACATAGACATATTGATGTTAATTAGACGAATCGCATCATTTATATAGAATATAAAGACTGTAACCGAATCCAAGCCATGATAAATTGTTAGGTGTGGTGTCACTATAATTTATAAATCTATATTATAATAAAAGAAGCAGAGGGTCCATAATTGCATTGTCATATCATATTTCTGTTGAAGACAAAATGGGTATTACAATGTAAAGTGTACAAATTGTAATAAAAATATGCTGTAACCTGCTACATTTTGAACTACCCAACCACCATATATAGCCCAACATCATATATTTATATTCCGTAGAGACATTATTTATTTTGCTTTCTTGTATCGGAAACTTTAATTCTTATGACAAAATTAAATAAATAAAAGATGATGATAATAAAAGACTCCAACCACTTATTTACAAATTGATTACCTCAAAATAAAGCAATTTTTTCAAAACATTTTATTTGTTCCATTATACTTATTATCATAATTAGTATAGGCATGATTTCTTAATATTTTGTCCAAATTAATATTTTTAAATATATATGTAATATTTTTTGACTATTATATGGACTATATAAGAACCTGTGTCTGGTCAGTAGGGAGCAAATAAGCACCGTCAATGATGCTCCTGATCTTTTAATATAGTAAACATTTGGGTACTTCTTGTACATTGAACTTGTCCATTAATTTATTCATCTACTGTGTATAATTTTTTTTTAATCATTTTTTACAACTATTTTGATTATATTGATTCGTACTAATTGATAAATAAATGATTACCAATCCGTCGGTAATTATATAAATACATGAATATGTTGTTTGATTTATTATAATAGTGTTATTATTTGTCATAATAAAAAAATTAAAATTTTCATATCTGACTAATATATCTCTATTAATATTAAATTATATATATAGTGAGAAACTGTTTTAGATTGAATTAAATAGTTTTGTTTTCTTGTAGTCGAATACATACACCTACTAAAGAACACACTCCCACTAAAAATTAAATTTTTCATATCTAACTACTAATACATCTTTATTAATGTTAATCAAATATAATCTAATTATGATTGCTTATTGTTATATTCTTAAATTAGCTGTTAAATCTATATTTTCACCGACATAAAAAAATTATATTATTATTGAATATAAATCTAATTAATATTCAATCTCAAAGAATGATTCAGTTGATATTTAGTTATACAATTTATATCTATCTATAACAAATATAAAAGTGTATTCGCGGGGGATGTTGAGATAAATTGCTGCAAGTGCACAGTGTCAACTCGTAATATAGACTGTGAAGTCCAGATATCGTACCCACAAGGAAAGCAACTAAATACACCCAATTACGATACTCAATTTGGATAGCCAAAAGGATAATTTGTTTGAAGTGATTTAAAATTAATAGAATAGAATTAAGCAGATTTAATTTAGAATAAAATTAAGCTTTGAATAAAAATGGGTTTAAACAATAATAAGGAAGATCAGGGATTATTAATTTTCTTTATGTCATTAATCTCATGGGATATATGGATTATGTTATCAATTTATGGTTCAGGCTAGTCTAACGCATATATAACTCTCTCTCAAGCCGCTATAGATAAAAATATACAAATAACCAATTAATAGGCAAATTACTCACTCTCGTGTTATAAAATACCAAATCAAGCGATTAAATGATATTTATTAAGCAAACCTCAAGAACACGTATTCATTAACTCACTCTCGTGTTATTAATTCATACGTTGTTAATTAACTGATCTATTTCAATTAAGCTCTCTCAAGTCATAATTAAAACATAGGGCAGTGAATGAATTGGCCAAAAACATTCAAGCATTATGAGCATTAATTAACACATCATTTTAATAACAATCCAATATCCCAATATGATTAAGTAAACATAAGTCCAATTAATAATCCCCGAAAATGGGTTTAGCTACTCATAATTAAAGAAAATTCAACGACGACATATATGGAATTCATGATTAATAAGAACACAACGGTAATTGATCTCTCAATAATGTTGTACCTTAACTCCGGAATTCCAATATGTTTTGCGTAATAATCCCAAACGATAGAGTAGAAATAATACTAAAATAGACTACCTTTAATGGCGGTGTCTATGATCTAGACATAAACTACAAAATAAATGAATTCTAAAATGTCTAAGATCCAAAAGATGTGTTTGATCTCTCAAGGATGATTTTTCTCTACACAAATGCAAGCTATTTATAGAGGTGCTAGGAGTGGAGCTCAAGCCAAGAATCCCTCTTCATATCATGGAGTTTGAGTGATGATCAAGCCTTGAATATCTTCTTTCCATGTAGAGCGGAGTAGGGAGCAAGTTCTTCCATAAGTGTCTTGAGTGAATCATGATTCACTTATCTCGTTTCCAAAGATAGTCTTGATTAGATATCTTCTTGATTCATACTTTGAGTGCAAGCCAAGAAAGATCTCTTTGAGTGTGAACACAATATTTATGGCTTATGGAAGGTGTATGAGTAAATCGGTCAAGAATCCCCTTGCGATTTTCCAAGAATCGAAGTGATTGCCAAGAACCAGTAATCAGCCGGCCCTTGGCCGGCTCATTGTCGTGGGCCGGCTGAAGGCCGGCTGAAGGTCTGCTTGTGATTTCTTTTCCGGTTCGGTTCGGTTTTGACTCGGTTTGACCCGAAACTTGGTTGGCTTTCTTGAACTCAGCTCGAATCCTTCTGGCTCTGACTATTTTTGCATTTTAACTCTGTTTTATTCCTAAAAACTCAAGAAACATTAAATATTTACATTCTACAAATAATTTATCAAATAAGCGAAATTAACTAAATAAGCGTATATTTTACATCATAAAATACTAAAAACTAGTAAATAAATGACCTCTAAATGACGTAAAATATACACTTATCAAACCTCCTCACACTAATACCTTGCTTGTCCTCAAGCAAGAGTATGATTTATTCAAAAACACAAATCTAACTACCTACGAAATTTTGAACAATTGTCAACAACGTTAATCCCGACCGAAGAAAATCACGAATGCAATCGTCTAATGTCAACAACTAAAAGAGATGCAAACAAATGAGGAATGCAATTATAATGACTTATTCTGATGACCTTGAGAATCCTTTTGAATTGGAATCATGTTAACTCAAGACAATCACAAAGTTATAATCATTTGCGGGACATGCGATCAATTAGTCTAATAATCGATGGGCAAGTTATGACATTTCATTCATAAGCATCAAGCATAAGCATAATTTCTCACAAGATATCACTCTAACACTCAAGTGTTTCGGGTGTGAAAATGAAGCTCACTAAACATGCAAATGCGCCATAAGCTTGCTCTTAGTCCCGGACTCCACTATTTAACTCGGTAAATGACAACTATTATATGGACTTTGAATGGATTGTAACTTGGCTAAGGGTCGGGGTAGGAGAATTTGGATATTTTTGGCTACAACTTGACTTGAAAATTAACATTTTCTATGAAGTGTAAGTAATGAACTAGCTCAGAATTTTTAGCACAAGTGAGCTTTTCTTTCTTTTATTTGCCTTTCTTTATTTATTTTCTTTTGCTAATTTTTATTGATTTTATTTTTCTTTGTTATTCATTCTTGTTTTCTTTTTCTTTTCTTTTAAGGCATTTATTTTCTTTTTCAACACTTGTTCACAGTTTCTTTTTCTTCGTCAAGCTAGATTCACGTTTATTTTCTCAATTTAAGTTGACCAAGTCAAATTGGGGTGTTCAAAGAGGTGAATTGTGAAAGGGTAAATGGTTGAAATGTGGTAAAAATCAAAGAAATGGCTAAGGCTCAAGGGGTGTAAACTAAGGGTAAAAAGGGTAGGCTTTTAAAAGTGGTCTAAAAGAATGGTGTAATCCTAATGCCATAGTCATTTAGTTGTCAAAAACTCAGCCGTATAGTCTCGAACAGACACCGAGCAAGTTCTAGGAATTCCGCATATAATCAACACTCTCAAACAAATAATAAGGCTCAAACGCTCAAAAGAGGGTGATTTAATGCCACATACTTATTCCTATGAAATCATGTCAATCATGCCCAAGATTTTCAAAATTGACCAATTTTAACGCATATCATGCATCCGCATTAGGTAACTTTGATCATGTTCAAGATTACACAACCAACCATCAGAATTCACCATAATCTCATCAAAACATGTCATACAAATTGCATTTCATTAGGCAAGCATCAACATTTAATTGTTTAAACTAGAAAATGCATTCAAGACATTCATTGACCGGAAGATAACCTTTAATGACAAAATTTCAAAATTACGCCTAAAACATTAAAATGACAAGTTAAAATTTTAAAAAATAAGAGCACTCCTCACACTATTTATTAATATAATCTATTTTTTTAATTCTTTTATTATTTTTCTTCTTTCCTCACCCCCCACTTTAAAATAATGCATTATCCTCAATGTATGAAAAAGTGCACAAAAAGAAGAAGAATAATAAAAATTCTTCCCTTTTTAGGATTGCAGCGAAATTTCCACAAAGCTGCTATCCGCTTTTGACTGATAACAATGCCTGCTTTTGAGCACATGGCGGTGGCTGGATCACAAATAAAAGCTAAAGACAACATGTTATAATTAGAAGAAAAACAAAATAAAGTGAAAAGTACTACATAAAATAAAAATAAACAGGATTGAATGAAAATTTAGACTGACTATTTAAAGCATGAGAAAAAAAAATGAACAATTTGGAATTTCTCCCAAATCGTGCTTGTTTATGGTCATTAGCTTGACCGTATGGTAATAGAATCATGGAGGATCAACTAGAGCAACTCGCTCATGTCCTTGATCAATAAAAGTTCTAAGACACGGTTTACACCATTGTCCAAGAACCTTAAAATTATCTCCATTCGCGCTCTCCAATTCCACCACTTCTGGACCAATGTTGCGCCGAAGTTTGAATGGTCCACTCCATTTTGATATAAGCTTGCCTGCACAAGATCCTTGAGAAGTATTTAGCATAACAAACTTACCATCACTAAGGTTTTCTGGCTGCAATGGTCCTATGTTATTAGTCTTGTGACTGAGTTTCAACTTCCACCCTGCCCATTTTTTGGGTTTACGCTTTCGTGGCTTTGCAGGAGGTGGAAGTTTCGCAGGTGCCCGCTTCTCTACTGACTGCGCAGGTTTATGACATAATGGCTCGCACATTGTTCCCTCTTTGCTTGATGGCTCGATTTCTCGGAATATCTCAGGAATGGACAAGTACATAACTTCCCTCTTGTTTTCATGCCCGTTTCCCTCAACATAGTCGACCCTCATGCATTTTTCTTCATTGCTCAAGCATTGTTCGCTCTTCTTCATTTCAAACTCCACGCTTTCTTCCTCTATTCGCAGAGTCAGCTTGCCCGCATTCACATCAATGAGTGCTCTGCTTGTGTTCATAAATGGGCGTCCAAGGATCAATGGGCATTCTTTGTCAATCTCATAGTCAAGGACGACAAAATCCACTGGAAATATGAATTTGTCGACCTTAACTAATACGTTTTCCACGATCCCATATGGCTTCTTGACCGAATGGTCAGCCAACTGCAGCATCATTGGGGTGGTCTTAACCTGTTGGTCACCAAGTAGTTGCCTAAACAAAGATAGAGGCATTAAATTTATACTGGCACCCAAATCACAAAGACAGTTAATAGTTTGCAAATTACCAATAGTACAAGGAATAGTAAAACTCCCTGGATCTTCGAGCTTTGTTGGTAATTTGCTCAAGCTAATTGAGCTGCAATTTTCAGTAAATGGAGCCGTATTCTCATCCCAGCTCCTCTTGTTCATGAGGATGTCCTTCAAAAACTTGGCATAATGCGGCATTTCTCGTAATGCGTCAGCCAAACTGACGTTGATTTGCAGCTTCTTGAAAGTATCTAAAAACTGATGAAACTTCCAAGTGTCTTGTGGCTTCTTCAATCGCTGAGGGAATGGTATTTTGGGTACATACGGAGGTAGTGGAGTAGGTTTAGTGACTACCTTTTCAGGTTCCTTTTCCTTACACTGCTCCTTTTCTGCCTCTGCGGTAGTACTTGCTGCGTATGGATCATCCAATGCCTTTCCATTCCTCAATGTTATTGCCTTGACTTGCTCTCTTGGATTTGCCTCAGTGGTGGATGGCAATCCTCCTTGATTTCGGATCTGCAGTGCTTTAGCCATCTGCTGTATTTGCAATTCTTGGTTATGAATAGTAGCAGCATGATTTTTGAGTGCTTGTTGAGTCTCTGCGTCCTTCTTTAGCATCAACTCCATCATTTTGTCCATCTTACTGTGTAGAGACTCTCCATGTTCTTTCTGTTGAAAACCAGGTGGATGTTGTGGCCTATTATTCTGATGGTGGAAGTTGCCTTGATTTTGAAAGTTACCCTGATTTTGTTGTGGTCTTTGTTCTCCTTGAAAACTAGGACCTGCCTGATTGTGGGTCTGGTTTCCATTATCTTTCCATGAGAAATTTGGGTGATTTCTCCACCCTGGATTGTATGTGTTGGAATATGGGTCATTGTCAGGTCTCTGTCCACCCATATAGTTGACTTGCTCGTTGAACTGCTGCGACATCACATAGCACTCATTCTGCATATGGCTGGGGTCTCCACAAACCTCACAGCTATTCTGAATTGCAGCCACACTATGAGTGTTGGCTGCTACAGCTTGTCTTGTGAGAAAGTCTTGCAGTGCTGGTATTATTGATTTCAGAGTCTCCATAACTGGGTCAGTATTAACTGCCATAACGCCTCTTTGCACTGGTGCTTTGGCCCTCTCGGTTGGCCAAGAACAGCTGTTCACCGCCAACTCTTCTAATAGCTCAAATGCTGCGTCAGTGGTCTTCCTCATCAATGACCCTCCTGCGGCTGTATCAATAATACTCCTGGTCTGATCATTTGATCCATTGTAGAAATTTTGGATCAAGGTTTCTCGAGTGATATGATGATGAGGAACCTTTCTCTGCATTTCCTTGTACCGCTCCCATGCATCACTCACTGATTCTCCATCCAGTTGCTGATAAAGCATGATATCTCTAGTCAGCTTTGCGGTCTTCGCCATGGGAAAGTACTTGTTCAGGAATGCTTTGGCCAAATCTGACCATCTGTTAATGCCTACTCTAGGCAGAGCATGAATCCAGATTTTCGCTTTATCCCTCAAAGAAAATGGGAATAAGCGCAGCCAAACTTCATCTTCTGTCATGTTACTGAGCTTGAAAGTACTGCACACCTCCAGGAAGTTTGAGAGGTGAGCATTTGGATCTTCATTCGGTAGCCCATAAAATTGACAGCGGGCTTCTAACAACTGAATGATACTGGTCTTAATCTCATAATGGTTTGCCCGCACAGGATGTGCAAAGTAACCATGAGTAGTATTTCCTACATTCGGTTGAAAGAATTCCATCAATGTTGGTTGTCTCTGCCTGTTGTTATTCTGTCCTTGCAGATCATGCAGATCCTGCTGATTCTGTTGAATCTGTGGAATCACTCTATTATTCTCTTCATTATTCAATCCAAGCGGATTACCTTCTTCGCCTGCCATATTTAGATTCTTTTGAGCTGATTTTCTGATGCTTCGCTCAAAAGATGTGAGATCTGGTTGAAATGTTTCTAAAGGTAGACCTTTGCGACGTGTATTATGCATACACTACAAGAAGAGTACCTGTATCAACAAAAACAACAAAGCCCACGCGTAAAACAAGAAAATAAAAGGCTAAAACAAGCCGAGCTATCCTAACTTAGATGTTAAAGATATGCTTTCCCCGGCAACGGCGCCAAAAACTTGTTGAGATAAATTGCTGCAAGTGCACAGTGTCAACTCGTAATATAGACTGTGAAGTCCAGATATCGTACCCACAAGGAAAGCAACTAAATACACCCAATTACGATACTCAATTTGGATAGCCAAAAGGATAATTTGTTTGAAGTGATTTAAAATTAATAGAATAGAATTAAGCAGATTTAATTTAGAATAAAATTAAGCTTTGAATAAAAATGGGTTTAAACAATAATAAGGAAGATCAGGGATTATTAATTTTCTTTATGTCATTAATCTCATGGGATATATGGATTATGTTATCAATTTATGGTTCAGGCTAGTCTAACGCATATATAACTCTCTCTCAAGCCGCTATAGATAAAAATATACAAATAACCAATTAATAGGCAAATTACTCACTCTCGTGTTATAAAATACCAAATCAAGCGATTAAATGATATTTATTAAGCAAACCTCAAGAACACGTATTCATTAACTCACTCTCGTGTTATTAATTCATACGTTGTTAATTAACTGATCTATTTCAATTAAGCTCTCTCAAGTCATAATTAAAACATAGGGCAGTGAATGAATTGGCCAAAAACATTCAAGCATTATGAGCATTAATTAACACATCATTTTAATAACAATCCAATATCCCAATATGATTAAGTAAACATAAGTCCAATTAATAATCCCCGAAAATGGGTTTAGCTACTCATAATTAAAGAAAATTCAACGACGACATATATGGAATTCATGATTAATAAGAACACAACGGTAATTGATCTCTCAATAATGTTGTACCTTAACTCCGGAATTCCAATATGTTTTGCGTAATAATCCCAAACGATAGAGTAGAAATAATACTAAAATAGACTACCTTTAATGGCGGTGTCTATGATCTAGACATAAACTACAAAATAAATGAATTCTAAAATGTCTAAGATCCAAAAGATGTGTTTGATCTCTCAAGGATGATTTTTCTCTACACAAATGCAAGCTATTTATAGAGGTGCTAGGAGTGGAGCTCAAGCCAAGAATCCCTCTTCATATCATGGAGTTTGAGTGATGATCAAGCCTTGAATATCTTCTTTCCATGTAGAGCGGAGTAGGGAGCAAGTTCTTCCATAAGTGTCTTGAGTGAATCATGATTCACTTATCTCGTTTCCAAAGATAGTCTTGATTAGATATCTTCTTGATTCATACTTTGAGTGCAAGCCAAGAAAGATCTCTTTGAGTGTGAACACAATATTTGTGGCTTATGGAAGGTGTATGAGTAAATCGGTCAAGAATCCCCTTGCGATTTTCCAAGAATCGAAGTGATTGCCAAGAACCAGTAATCAGCCGGCCCTTGGCCGGCTCATTGTCGTGGGCCGGCTGAAGGCCGGCTGAAGGTCTGCTTGTGATTTCTTTTCCGGTTCGGTTCGGTTTTGACTCGGTTTGACCCGAAACTTGGTTGGCTTTCTTGAACTCAGCTCGAATCCTTCTGGCTCTGACTATTTTTGCATTTTAACTCTGTTTTATTCCTAAAAACTCAAGAAACATTAAATATTTACATTCTACAAATAATTTATCAAATAAGCGAAATTAACTAAATAAGCGTATATTTTACATCATAAAATACTAAAAACTAGTAAATAAATGACCTCTAAATGACGTAAAATATACACTTATCAGGGGAACACTTCCATTCACAGATAAAAATACCCTTTACATATTTGTGTTTAACAAATAAAAAAAATGATATTCCTAATCCATAAAGGAAACATATTAAAAATAATTATCGCAGTAGCTACCATTATATATTAAATTCCTAATCCTAAAAGGAATTGTGCAACAACTATCATTATGTGTTAAATTCCTAATTCTAATAGAAATTCTACAGATATATCATTATATATAAAAGAATATGACGAGTTTCAATAATATTAAATAATTATATTATAATATTTGTGTTAAAATTTTGATATTTTGATATTTATTAGTTATTTACAATGAAAAATAATATAAATTTGTTTCAATCATATTATCATTTTTTAATAACAACAATATCAAAAATTAAATCTATTGCTTAATTCTAACTTTTTAACATTTCCAATAAAAGAAATTAAAATTTTATAAAATATTTAAATAAAATAAATTAAAAAATACAAGTCTAATAAAATTTAAATAATAATATATTATTAAAAAATATAAAATTATAATATTAAATAACGGGTCATATATAGATATCGTTAACGTGCGTAGCACGTGGCTAAAGAAACTAGTTGATTTAAAATACAAATATCGTGATTAAGGGACTGAAAATAATGAAAGAGGAAAAAATGAACAAAAATGTGGAGCAGAAAGGGGAAAGTGTAGAACAAACTATTAAACCAATCATTGGAAGTGTATAGAGTTTAGATGTTTTTTTCTGAACAATAATATGGGGCATGGCACATTGGCATGGCTGCAAACTCGACAACATTGAAATGCTAAAGAATCCATTTAACTGATTAAATTAATTATTAAATTGAATTAAAAAAAGAGTTATATTTCAAATGGTATAAACGCGCTTGACAGCAATCTGATAGACCGTAGGATCGATTTCTCCCACAAGCGCTCCCCCTACCTCTAATTATCAAAAAAAAAATTAATGTATTATTTTATACTGGTTTTTAAAAGAATCAACATCATTGATATATATTTTCTAAAAAATCAATAGTATAACCTTTGTATAACTCACGAGCAAATTACCAATGATTTCTATTACAAATGTTATAAGCACTAAAAAATAAATCGTTAGGTCGTACATTTAAATACTCTCACAAATGCGACTTTCTTTGTAATTATCAAAAAAAAATCACAAGCACGAGCAAATTCATCAGTAAAAAAAACTCACAAACAAAAGCAATTATATGAATAAATTTATGTGATGAGTTGGCAAAAGACGGGGAAGCATATGCCGCTATTAGATTTGTAATAATATTTTTTTTATGTAAGTTCGAGTTCAGCCTGAGTCCAGCCTCGACTTCATATATATTATCTAAGTTTGGCTTTTATATTCTATTTTTGTGGGTACAGACTAGACTTTTTCAAACTTATATGAGAAATTTACATAATGAAAAGTTCGAGCCCGTCTCAGAAAACTCAGACTTGTTACGGGTTTGGACTCAGGTCGGACTTGAGACAAGATAAATTGTCCAAACTCGGACTAGAGCAGGCGGGCCTGGGTCGGCCGCCAAATACTCAGACCCATGAACAAGTCTATCTAAAATTATAAACGTCCCAATTGCAGTTCTGTCGTACAAAATTTGGTTTTGCAAAAAACGAATCAGCAACTTGAAAACTTAATTCTTCACAAAAATTAATTATTACGACCAACAATAATCCGCACAAACAAGTTTAAACGTAAAAAAACTTGAATGGATCGATACACAGTTAAAATAACTGGATTTTTCAAGAATTCAGTAGAGCTCCGTAACGCAGTTGATGTTTAAAATAATACTCAAAATTCAGCAAACAATATTGTTGGTGATTGATATTTCGTGGACAGTTAACTTTAAGGGTGAGTAAAAGAACCGGCCGGCCGAATCGATAAATTTTGGTCGGTTTGGTTTAATTAAAATGGTTAATTCGGTTAGTTTGGTTATAATATACATAAATTTAGTTTTTTGGTTATTGGTTCAGTTTGAATTTTAAATTATCCAATAACCAAACTGACTGAATTGACCAAAATTTTGAGTGTTTTGAATTTATTTAAAAAAATTATCATAATTTTTCGATTTTGAAATTTTCCGATCTTATTCGGTCTGTTTGATTTTCAGTTAAAATTTCTTATTTTTTCGGTTCAGTTTTGTCTATTCGGTCGAACGATTAATTCGGTTAAGAGATTATCAAAATCAAACCGACCAAATACGCACCCCTAAACAACTGATATCCACATTCAGTATTATAACTTTTAATATATTTAAATCTATGTGTTTTATTTCTAGTATTAGATATGTATTAAAAAAAATTGGGTAGCGATTTTTACACTCCACTAATTGATTTCTGCACTCCAAATATTTTTGAATTGACTATATTATCCTTAAGTTTTATTTCCTTTTCTTTTTCCTATATTCTTTAATGTATTTTACCTATCAATTATTTTCTCAATAAGGAAATGTCTAATGGTAATAAACATTTTCCCCCCTCATTTTTCTTGTTCATACCCATTTCCCTATTTCTTTCTGCATATATACCGTATTTAAATTTTTATTATTATTGTTTCTTCTTTCAACTGTTAATAAGTATTAACTCTAATCTTTATATTTTTTACTTTTTTCGAAAAGAAATTCTAATCTTTATTTTATTAACTGTCAAACTATCATTTAAGTTTTGAAAAATTGATTCATCAAAAAACAATTTTGAAAAAATTAAATCTAAAACATGAAAATTAAAGCTAAAAATAAAAATCAAACCAAAATAATTAATTAACCATATTTTTTAATTATTAAAACTAAATGCTAATAGTTTTGAAAATTAAGATCACTTAGATGTGCTATCACTTAATTTGAATTTAAAACTCTATAATTATTCTTTAATACACCCTGTAGTTTGGTAGAATAAAAAATAAGTCTTCCGTAATTAAAAAAATCTACAGTTTTATTGTTAATTTATGAATGAACTTTATATTTTTAATTTGTAACTACTTTTATAACATAAAAAATTGTGTGTACTTCTATTTTATAAAGATAAAGTCTATAATTTTTTTCATAAAATTTTATTCATGTGTTAGTTTATTAAAAGAAACACATATATCACTCATTTAGTAATCACTTTTAATAATATATAATAAAGACAATATATAGATAACTATGGAATTTTTTTTTTGTATCAAAAAAATTCAATTTCATTAAAAGTTAAGGAAATTTAATAATTTATGACTATCCATTTATAATATTAACTAATAATAATTATTAGTTTACTGAATAAAGAAAATTATATATATATAATTTCTTAATTAGAATTATATTGGCATATAATAAAATTATGTAAATTTTTAAAAGTTTTTATAATTTTATTGGACAAATTTGTTTTAAATAAAAATAAAATAATAAAAATAAATTTTAACATAATTATAATAAAAATGTAAATATAATTATTAGGAATTTAATAATTTTAATCCATAGTTTATAAATTTAGAAGAAATTAATTTATTAAATTTATAAATAAAATTAACAATTTAGTTGGAATGATTTAGAAATTTTGAGTTTTTATCTAATTTATTAAAAGTTATATTTTGAAGATTTCAATGCATATGAGTTTAAATTAGTTTAAATTATGATTTTTTAATTTGGATCAACATTATTAATATAATTCTTAATTTTTATTTTAAAAAACATATAGGATAACACTTCCATAAAAATAAAACTACATGATCTAAAATTTATATTACATGTTAATACAAGAGGCCAAGTATATATTTTGCCAACATGATTTCAAATCAAAAATAGACAAAAGTAGCAGTGTAGTATGTTATGGGTACTATGGTCAACTCAAAAGAAATATGGAGTGCAGAAATCAACCGTGGAGTGCAGAAATCGTTACCCAAAAAATTATAAGAATATTGTTCACTCCATAGGACTATAAACCATCTATTAATCATGTAACATATGGCAGTGTTAATTACAATCAACAATGTCACATGTCATGTAATTAATTGATAGTTCATGATTTTATGGCGAACTAGATTCATGTTAATATTTCACGATCTACGTTTTATTTATCAATACTAAATCTTTATATTTTATATTTTGTAATTATAAGATTTTCCATCACAAAAATATTAACGATGTCGATTTAAATTAAGAAATAATAATTCTAAAACTTAACGTCAACAAAAGTAAAAATGCAAAATAAAAATATACAAAAGTTTATTTCATGGCGAGTGAATTTTGTGACAAGAATATCTAATGTGTATATAAAAATAAAATTATAAAAACCTCAATATTAATAAAAAAATATAAAAGTTCAATATTAAAATATGTATTTGAAGGTTTGGTCTAATGACCCAGTCCTTCGATATACATGAGATCAGAAATTCAATCCTCTGATTCTTCTCATGCCGTGATTTGTCTAATTTAATTTTAAAAATGCATACTAATTAACTCCTGACAATCATCGGTAACAACTAATATAGATTAGGCCTATTTCCGATAAAAAAAAATCAAAATATTAATAAATAATAGGGATTTTGCGTTTTACCAACTTATATATCACTTCAGTCTTGTAAAATGAGCACATTTGATTTGACTATCTCCACCGAATGCCAAGGATCAAAAGTGGAATTTCTCAACGTCAATGTTGAAAAATTGAGGGCCTTCTTCGTAATTTCACCACCACAAACCATAACATTTGTCCTTTATCTTGTTACAATTATTGCATTTTCTCCACTTTAAATGCAAATTCCCAATTCTCAAAAAAAAAAAAAAAAAAAAAATGCAAATTCCCATATTTACCCTTTATATTTTCTCAAATTTACTTCTCCAAGGACCAAAACCAACTTATTTTGAGCTTCAGTAAACAAAAAGAAATTCACACTGTTTTTCTTCTTCTTTGGGTATCCAAAGTTTTTCTTTCTCTCTCTAAAAACACACACTTTCTCTCTCAACATATCTAAAAAAAGATTTCAACTTTATTAAGTTTGAGCTCAAAAAATGCTTAATTTGTAGCCTTATTGTATAAATGATGAATCTTTAGAAATTTATTTTTTGGTTTTTTTGATCTTGTTTTTGAGCTCAGTAAAGATCGTTTCTTTAAGGAGAAAAATGAAGAATTCAACTCGTCTTGACTCAGCTGTTTTTCAGCTCACTCCAACTCGGACCAGGTCTTACTTATACTGTCAATGTCTTTATTTTTATTTTTAATTGTTGAATTGATTATGTCATACATGCAGTTTATAATATAATGTACTAGATATTGTTATTTCTTTAAGCAAAGTTGAAATCTTTATATTTAATTATTTTTTTAGTTTTGTGATTTCTGTTATTGGAAAGCTGATTGTTTTTTAAGCAATTTAAGTTGGTGATTATTAGTTTATTTATGGTATTTTGATGTTATTAAATGATGCTAAATTTTTAATGTATCTCTTGATATTTACTTGCTTATTTTAATATTAGTTTGATGAACTTGAAATGGTAGTTTTACTGTATCATAAATGTTGATTCATTAATGTATGTTAGGCTGTGATTATTGACTTTTCTTATCCCATTTACTGGAAATTTGTAAATGCAAATCCAATTTTGCATTTGGATTACATTTGAGTGCTTAATGCACTATTGAAGTATGTATTTTATATAAGTAGTGCAGTAGTATGAATATTTTCGATATGTTCGAGACCCGATAGGCCCTAGATGGATGTGTAAGTGTAGGGATTAAAATTCGAGACCTTTACAGATTCTCACTTTGCGAGTTTTTTTCCTTAATTTTTCGGTTATTATTGTTGTTAGGTGTGATTTGGTTATATATGTAAATGGAAAGACGGAGAAAATAGCTTCGGGTTTGGTTAATCCGTTTCTTGCCCACTTGAAGACTGCACAAGATCAGATGGCTAAAGGAGGTTATTCGATTAGTCTTGAGCCAGAGCCGGGAATTGATGCGGCATGGTTTACAAGAGGAACAATTGAAAGGTTAGCATTGTTTACTTCTTGTTAGGTTCTTTCAGTCGGTTCAGTATATCCTTAACCAAATTCTAATGGTAAAACTAAAATAACCACTGGTTAATTTTCGCAGTTTATTTTGACATTCTTCTTTTGGTATCATAAGCATAACAATGAACTTGTATTTAAAGCATTCGATGAAATACGGATTGAACAACATATTCATGTAGTGCTGTTCTAAATGATAATGTAGACTTATAAATTTTGGTTTTATAGGTTTGTTCGTTTTGTGAGCACTCCAGAGATCTTGGAGCGAGTATACACCTTAGAATCTGAGATTTTGCAGATGGAGGAGGCAATTGCAATTCAAAGTAACAATGATATAGGGTTGAACTTGAACATGGCAAGTGATATGTTTCAAGAAACTTATGACCTATATATGAAAGATCCTAGAATTCAATTTCAGTTGTTTTTTTGGTTTCACAGGTTGAAGATCATCAAGCTAAACCTGCAGAATGCATTGAAGGTACTTTTTGAGAAGGCATCTCGCTGCACTGTTCCAAATTTAATGAGCATCACATTCCTATACGATTATACTCGAAACTATTTAAATTATCTAGAAGCTTAATATATATGTTATCTAGAAGCTTTCGGTTTTTCTAGACCTTCCATTATTTGGTAATTACTCCATATTAGCACTTTTATGAGATTGGTGTTACAGTTTACTCTAAGAATTAGATCCGGAAAAATATAAGCTTGGTTTTGGAATTGAACTAGATGCTATTTTACAGGTAGCAAACCTCTGCTAGATTCTAATGAGGAGAAAGCAATTGTCCTTTATAAGGTATGTGGAAATTTTATAATTCTTAAGATAATTTGAAAAACAAAGCCTTACCTTTCGCCTTTTAAGCTATATAAGCATGTTTTTAAAAGCTTGGCACCCCATATCGCAACTTTTCATTTATTGGCATTTTACAGCCCAACATCGTTATTCGGTGTCATTTCATTCATTAAAAAAACTACATTGTTTGGTGAAGAAAAAAGTTGTTTTGTGCCAAGAAATGAAAGTTTGGGATGTGGGATGACAAGTTTTAAAAGGCGGGCTTACATCGCTAAAGAAAGTGAAAGGTGGGGCTTTTTTTTGTAAACACCCCTAATTCTTATTGCTTTATGAACCATTGAACTTCTCTAAGTTTCTTTCTGTGTTATCTGGCAGCCTGATGCACAACAGCCTGCAGCGAAATCAGCAGCCTGTGAGACAAATTCAAAGTATGTACTGTGCAGTATCATGGCTGACTAGTTGATTGTCATGTGTATTGGGATTGTGGTGACTGCAAAATCGCCTACACTTTTACTAATGTCAATTGAAATTGATTTGTTATGTATCATTAGAGTTCAGCTTATGAAAGTTCTGGAGACACGGAAAACTATGCTGCAGAAAGAGCAAGGCATGGCCTTTGCACGTGCTGTAGCTGCTGGTTATGACATAGATCACATGGCACCTCTGATGTCATTTGCTGAAAGTTTTGGAGCCGTGCGCTTAATGTAAGCAGCATATCTTTCTCCTGGTCATATTCATTTTTCTGAGATTAAAATATTGTCTGTCAGCATTTGGTATGTAGCAATAGCATCTAATGTGGCTATAATCATCAATATTAACAGGGATGCATGTGTGAGATTTATGGACTTGTGGAAAAGAAAACATGAAAGTGGCCAGTGGTTTGAAGTTGAAGCAGCTGAAGCAATGGCTAGCAGGTCAGACTTTGCTTCCATGAATGCATCTGGCATTGTTCTTTCTAGTGCAATTAACAAGCAGTGTCCTGCAACTCCAGAGAGTAATGGGAAAGCAGGTGTCGACTCAAGTCCAGGTACGTATTTATGATATGGTGTTTGCTTGTTTCTGAAAACGGAGTGCTGTTGGTATCAAAATCCTATATGATATTCTCATAGCATCTAAAATCAAACTGAATAATCTACATAGGTCTAAAAGCATATTTCTAAGAAATAAGCCTGCAGGACTTATGCTCTTGTTTTAATCACTAATTAGTATCATCGACATACTTAATATTCAGCTGAAAAAATAAATGGTTTTCATGGACCAGGTATTTCTCCCATGAATCAACAACCATCTCCAAGCCACCAAGAATATTTTCAAGGCCAGTTTCCACATCCTATGTACCCTCCCTGGCCTATGCATTCTCCACCTGGTGCATTGCCTGTGTTTCAAGGATATCCAATGCAAGGCATTCCTTACTATCAGAACTATCCCGGAAATGGTCCTCACTTTCAGCCACCTTATCCGTCAGGGGAAGATACCAGACTTCATACTGGTCGAAGAAAAGGACATAGAAGGCATTCTATGGATAGTGGGGATAGCAGCTCTGACCCTGAATCTACGGAGGTAGATGTGGACTTGGAGAATGGAACTTCCGGAAATCGAGAATCTGGGAACAAGTCTAGTCGATCAAGTAAAAAACATTCTGGAAAGGTAGTTATTCGCAACATTAATTATATCACTTCTAAGAGACAATCATCTGGTAATGTGTCGGAGTCAGCTTCTGGTTCTGCAACTGACGAGGAAGAGGGAAACTTATCAGAAACTACATCAGATGTTAAGGATAAGAGCTTGCTGAGATCCTCAAAAAGGAAAGATAAACATACGAAATCTACGGATATGTTGGATTCAGCCAATATGGGAGGAACGGTTTATGGGAATGAAGCAGATGGTGGGAACTGGCAAGCTTTTCAAACTTATTTACTCAAAGGTGCCGATGAAGCTGAACATGGTGTAGATAGTGGTATGTTTTCAATGGAAAAGGATGTTCGAGTCAAAAGGCGACAAAGTACAGCGGGTCAGGATCCTCTACTTTTAAATGGACGAGATGTAGGTGATTATCAGGAAGGAAATATGACAGATATGCAGAGAATTAGTGGAAATTTGGGCCGCATGACTAGGGGTTCAAATGATGCATCCTTGATGTCAAGGCAAATGGGTCAAACTAGTGGTGATGGAAGATACATGGACATGCAATATGCAGAAGTAGATGGAAGAGAGAAGGATTTGGACAGGAGCTCATCACATACTATGAATGATGATTCTTATGTGGTTTCATTAAGGTCAACATCATTAGATCAAGTTAGAACTGACGGAAGACGTGCAATTGATATGGATTCTGAATTCACATCATCTCAGGCTGAAAACTTATCTAATAGGGTTGGAAACCAAGTCAGATATGAGCCAGATGACTTAAGCTTGATGCCTGAGCGTCAATCCGAAAAAGGAACTATTGGTTATGACCCTGCTTTAGATTATGAACTGCAGGTTGCTGAAAATGGTGGTCCTTTACAGAAGAAAAGGAAGGATGCAGTGAGTGGTGTCGGGCAAGGCACTAAAAAAGTAGACAAGGACCGGAAATCAAAACTTATCCCAGATACTTCAGATAGAAAGAAGACGGTGGGACCAATGAGAAAAGGGAAACCTTCAAAGTTGAGTCCTCTGGATGAAGCCAAGGCACGAGCTGAGCGGCTAAGAACCTTCAAAGCTGATCTTCAGAAAATGAAGAAAGAGAGGGTACATATCTTGTCCTTCTAATGAGCACTGTAATTATTAAGCAGGTTGTATCGTTTACTTTCTTTCTGCTGACTTTTACTTTTATTTTAACAGGAAGACGAGCAAATAAAACGTTTAGAAGCTCTGAAGTTAGAGAGGCAAAAGAGAATTGCTTCCAGAGGCAGCATTCCTGCTCAAACAAGAAAACAGTTGCCAGCGAAACTTTCTCCAACTCCTCTTAGAGGATCAAAATTCAGTGACTCAGAGCCTGGATCAGTATCCCCACTACAAAGGTTCCCTACGAGAACTGTCTCCGCAGGACCTAGTGATTCCCTTAAATCTTCTAAACCGAGCAATTTGAGCAATGGAATTCCCTCAGCAGGAAATAGGTTAAGCCGGTCAGTATCATCGTTGCCTAAGCCAAAGAGAGAGAATGGTGGTACAACCCCTGAGGCAAAGGCGGCATCCATGGCCCGGATCAGAAGGTTATCAGAGCCTAAAATAAGTAGTAGCAATCATGTTACTTCAGTTAAGCCACGAAATACTGAACCAGCATCAAAGGCAAAAGTATCAAATGGATCTGAGAGTAAGAAAATACATGAAATTGTGAACCATGATATGAACAAGATTGCATCTCTCCCGGAGCTTAAGATCAAAACTACAAAAGCATCTGACATTGCCATTGGAAATTCATCTGGGAAAGAAATGACCGAGAAACCGAATGAAGGTTCTCAAGTGAAAAGGAGCAGTGATAAAGTTTTACATCATAATGATGTAGATGACAACCCTATAATTGAAAAAAAGGTTCTGGTGCTAGAATCTGAGAAGCCATCGGTTCCTGCTGTACACACATCTGGTAGTTACAGTAAAGCAGGGAAATATGAGACCGCATCAAACTATGCAGCTATTCGAGCACCAGTTTCGCCGCTTGCCATGGATGGTGTTGACAAAGTACCCAATGACCGCCAGTTAGCGGAGGTAGGTCAGTTAGAACTTTATATCTTTGTGTGGCCCCGATTATGTTCATACACATTGTTAGTAATGTTACTTGCGCCTTATTTTTTTCACATTTAGTATTCACTTTAGTGCTTAGTGAATTTTTTGGCTTCATGACACTGTCTGCGCCTAAGGATTCTGCAATGTACTAAAGCAGTGAAAAGAGTATCTGATTACACATTTTTGGGTCCCTGCACTTGTCCTGTTTTTGGCATTGGATCCCTCCACTTCAATTTGTCAACATTGAGTCTTTACACTTAATTTTGTAGACATAAGGTCCCTTTGTTACAAGAAGTGTTAACAGGTGTCAACTCAGACCGAACAAAAAAAGATTTAGAAACTTGTCAACAAAAATAAAGTGTAGGGACTAAATTTTAATAAAATTAAAGTAAAGAAACAAATCAAAAAATTATCGTAGTCGCACTAACGGTGCGTGAAGTACACGCACTTCATTTCCGTGACAGAGGGACCTAATATCTACAAAATTAAAAGTATAGGGAGTCGATGTTGACCAATAAAAGTGTAGGGATTTAATGCCAAAAAGTGGACAAGTGGGTGGATCCAAATATGTGTTTTGCCTGCATTTATCAAACATGATAAAATGGTTTTGCTCTTGAATAAGGAACCTATGAGAACTGATTGATAGCCTCTTATGTTGAACAGATTTTCTAATGATTTCATGTTTTCATGTGTAAACTTGTGCTGTCAGGCCGCAACTGAAAACGTAAGTAATGCAGAGAAGGATTTACCAGATATATCTAGCATTACCATTGCTGAAAAGCCATACCAGGCTCCTTTTGCTAGAGTCTCTTCTGTAGAAGATCCTTCTACTAGGAATTCAGACTATGGCAAAGCACCTCCATCAAGCTTACATACAAAAACAAGTGGCACAGAGACTTACACGGCGCACATATCTGATCCTAAAATATTGAAATTAGAAAATATCCCTGAAGCATCAGATAAGCATCGAACGAAGGAATCATCCAAAGGGTTTAGAAAGCTGCTGAAGTTTGGAAAGAAGAGTCATACTACCGGTGACCGCAATGGTGAATCGGACAGTGTCGGTGTTAATGGTTCTGAGGTAGATGATGCTGTTGAAGACTTTGCTTCATCTGGTGAAGGTAATAAAATTATGTTCCTCCCAGAATCTCGAGTAACATAAATGTGCTCGAGTCTGAGATATAAGTGAATTCTGTATTGATACACTAATCATCACTTAATATTTGTGTATGTCATCCTATAAGTGAAATTGGTCATTCTTGAGCATAATAAGGATTTATAAGCTTGTTAAAGAATTTATTTTTTCTTAAAATTGACGATATATATTCTGCAATCTGACCGTGTATACTTGTTTGTCTCCTTCAGTTCATACATTGAAGAATCTTCTCTCTCAAGATGAAACCCCTACTGCCAGCACCACTCCACAGAAGAGTGAGTTCTAATATATTTTTAGCTATTAACTTCATATTCACAAATCTTGTATTTCTTTCTAAGCATACAATTTTGTTGCAGCTTCTCGCCATTTCTCATTGCTGTCACCTTTCCGGAGTAAGACTGCCGAAAAGAAGCAGAGTACTTGACAATGTTTGTACTGTTAATTTTGAAGGTGAAAATACAAATTTATCTTGTTACATACCACCTAGTTGTGTTAATCTATTGCCCTGTTGTGGTATGTACTATCGATATCTATGCATTGCGGTTCGATTTAAAAGTTATTTGCCGAAGCTGACATTGTCGCTGTACGTCAGCTTGAAATGACATCACAATTGTATATCATTGCAGATCAATACAACTGGTGTATTTATAAGGTTAGATGATTTTGAAACTAATTATAAGAAATTTATCAGTCAAAGCTAATGATAACACAAGAAATGTTGCTTTTGGACATCCTAGTTAAAGCCTCCTTTGACAAACACTCGGCTGCTTGTTGTGGATCATCTATGTGTCTGATTAGATTCACAGCTTCTTGATTCTTCATCACCTGCATATTTTTTTTTTTTGTTTTAGAGTGAAGAGCTGTGATTTTTCTCTTACATGCTTAAACTTATGAAACTGCATCTCTCTCTCTTACCTCCCATATGCCAGTGCTTGCTATGATAACAAATTCAGTATCAGCCTCAATCCTTTCTGCTCTAACCACAACCTCCGAGCTTTTCGAGTGCTTAGTCTTCATTGTTTTGTCGGAGTTCCATGCCAATATACGTGCTTTAACACAGACATACATAGCAACCGGTTATTAGTTCTTAATATACCTGGCCATGGGCCGAACTTGAGCATGTTCAAATCGAGCTCAACCTAGCCTGATTTTTTTATATGCAAACCTAATTTAGCCCCATAAACTGGAGTTATGCAAGCTCGGATTGAAATCTTTTGAACCGATGTACTTATAATTTTAACTAATAATAAATGTCTAAATCCGTACATAAAAAAGCAGACTTACCGGGAAAGAATCTGTGAGACCAGTGTGTTTTAGTTGTTTGCTGGTGCTTACTCCTCACTTGATGAGCTACACCATCTCTGCAAATGACAGCTTTATAATCACCCATACTAGCCATCACAAGTTTCTCTCCATTGATCACCATTACAGATGCTGAACCCACGTTCAGTTTCTCGTCTTCAGATTTCGGTGTCTCGTTAATCTTTGCTCTTGCTCCGAGATAAGCTTTCCTCATTGTTTCTTTACTCTTTCTTCTTATATGAGACTGCAAGGTAGCAGCTTGGCGCAAAAAAACATTAACTTCTATTTCATATATATCAAATTTGTCATTGCAGTAGTAGAAGCGCCGCTGCTTCTGCAATGACTAATTATACTCGTAATTTTCTAAAATCGGAATGCAAAAAAGGGATCAAGGACAAGCTAGTGCTAGTACAGAAGGTACTACCTCTTTAGAGTTGCTATTGAAAAGATGGGACTGGAGGTACTTGGTGACTCCATCGCCAATTCGAGCATCGGAAACTCCGAAATACCATAACTCAAGCTCCTGAACTTGTTCTCTTTGGACGACAACGGAGTCTGAACGTGAACCACCTGAACATCCTCTAAATGACTGATCTTCAACAACGTGATAGCCATGAGATATTGGCATCATCCATGACAGCTTCTTTGCCGTATTATTACTACTACTTTTCTGGCCTCCTCTTTTGAGAAATCGCCTGAGCCGAAATGCCTAAAGAGAAAGCAATAACCAACGTTTTGAACTTCACATAAAATCATTTTTTTTATCAAAAAAAATAATATCAAAGACAACTGATTCTTGGAGGCATGGAGTTATGATTGGTTTATTTTATTTTAATGATTGAATATTAATTTATTTTATTTTAATGATTAAAGTTTATTTCATTTCAATGGAGATTTTCAGGCCATAATACCAACTTGAAAATCCGTTTTAACTCAAAAATGTATACATGACCATATGTTTTTGTTGATTTTTACCTAAAAAGTTGTCATGTTTGCAAAACTCGATTGCTACGTAATAAAAATTAGCAAAAACTGATGTTTTGATTTGAAAATCTCCGTTTGAATAAAATTAAAGTTTAATAACCAAAATAAAATAAATCAAAAATTGGTCACTAAAATAAAATAAGGTGATGGTCAAGTACCTTTATCAACTACAACTTAAGCATAAACATTGCACATTGATCACTCCAAAAGCAAACAAAAATTAACAAACTTACTGTCTTGCTACTTCTCCTTATTAAACTCTAAAATGAAAATATATATAAAAAAACAAAGTTTTATAACAAAAGAAAAAAATTAACATCCCATTTGCTGAAATCTCTTGATCAATATGTCAATCTACATGATCATCATATTAACAGATGGAATTGGAAATATTAAAAAGAAACAGAAACAGAAATCATAGGTATATTATATAAAATTATAAATGTACCTTGAGCTTGATATGAAGATCTTTGAGTCCCATATTTATATTTTGATAAGAGGCTAATTTATTATGAATATATGTCTGTCTATATATAGTTTTGAGAAAGAAAAATGAAATTAAAAAATAATAAAACAAAAAGTTTGAAACAGAAATGAATAGAGAAGAGGTGGGGTGATAGAGAGTATTGTAGTTGGTAAAACAACATTTAAGAGCATTTTGGTGAGGAATTTAAGAGATGTTTGAAGTCAATAAAAAGTACTACTTTATTTTCTTTTTTTAGTTTAGGTCAATGTATTAAATCACAAATTTATTATTTTTGATTTTGTCTGTTGAGTAAAATTAAGCCTCTAACAGCCACTTTCTGCTTTTTCTTTAAAAATGTATAAAATCAAGGATTTTACTTTTTTTTCTTTTATTAGAATTACTTAAAATAAGTGGATCAAATATTATGATTAAAAAAAAATGTTTTCTTGATCCCTCTTTGGTAGGTTGTAAATAAGGCAACAAAACTTTAAATTGTCATGTTGGCTAGGGATGGCAATGGGGCGGGGTGGGGACGGAGAAGCCATCCCCATCCCCATCCCCGCGTCTATGGGGAATCCCCCATCCCCGTCCCCATTTAATTAATGGGGATAAAATCATCCCGGTCTCCATTCCCATGGATTCCCCATCCCCATGGGGATCCCCGTTCCCCGTACAATTAAATATAATTTATAAATAATTTTATTATTTTCATAAGTTATTTGAAAAAAATATCATTATAGAAAATACTATTACCTTTTATAATATTATATATTTATAACTAAATAGAAACTAATAAAAAAAATTATGTTAAATTATTTAAAATTATAAATAACATACTAGAATTTATAATATAATATAAATATATATAAATATAAATCGGATCCCCATGGGGACGGGGATAGGAGTCCCTATGGGGTGGGGACTATACTCCCCGTCCCCTCCCCATCTCCGTGGTTGGGGAATGATTTTCCCCCATCCCCGTATCCATGGGGGTAATTGGTGGGGATTCCCCGCCCCGTTAGGGACAGGTCCCCACGGGGAACGGGGAATCCCCTCCCTATTGCCATCCCTAGTGTTGGCTACACTGATAATTTTCTGGCAATATTAATAATTATGAGTGTAATAGGAAAAAATAGGTGGAACTTTACCCGGTAGAAAACTAAATTTTATTGACAAGAAAGTTGAGTAAGTTAATTTATTCATAATTAATACACATTATTTTATTCCTTTACCTTTGCTTCTCCTTTTCTTTTGTTATGCCTTTGCTTCTTCTCCATGCAATGAGAGTCATGCTTGCATGAATAAAATATGAAGTAGAGGATAGTCAGATCATAGCCTTAAACTTGTGGAACAAACTCGGATAAATCAAAATTAACATATTTTAACAATTTAATATATAACTTTTAAAAGTAATATTAATCATATCTATTCATGTTTTAAAAACTCATAAAAAAAACAATCATAAAAGTATTTAATATAAACATTTATTGAAATTAACATAAAACAGTAAATAATGTATGACGGAAATAAAATTAAATTTAGAAAAATGATCGTCTACCATACATTTTGGGATCACAAAAAAGTTTGATGCAATTGATCTGATTTTGAGTATACACTGGTGGTGTAAAAGAGTTAGGTTATTCGCGAGATCGACTCAGAAAATTTGAATCGAGTTAGAACTGCTCCAATTACATTTTGATATTAACTTATCAATTGAAAATAGTCGTGAGGATCGTGAACTTAAATAAGCCTCTTATATAAATTACTTCAGGTAAAAACTTGAGAGTAATAATAAATTCTTTTATTATATGAGCTTTTCTATACCTCTAAAATTAGGTATATGTTATTTTAATTGGTTGAATATAGTAACATAATTACAAAATTAGAGGAAGCTATAGTATTAAATATAGTAATTTTTTATTGAACTAGAATCTATTCAAGCAGTTCGAATATCATTTTCATTACTCCTTCCGTTCCGTTTAAAAAATCTCATATTCCATTTTAGAGTGTCTCATATTTAAAATCTCATTTTTATTTTTGGAGTATTTTTCCATTGAACTTCTTCTTTTACCCTACTATTAGTCATCTTAAAAGAGCTCTATGGAAAATTACACTATCAGACAAAACATTAAAAAACACAATTACAAATCTTAGCATAACTATAACTCACTCTTACACTCATAATATAACCTAAATTATCAAAATACAACAGTTTTACTTATATAAACTCCTGACCCAATTACATATATACACTTCATGTAAAAAAGATGAAGGCACAGATTCGTTAAATTATTTGGTCAGTTTATGAATTCATCACTTAAAGTTGCCTAAAATGAAATTCATCGATGTTAGCATGAATGTCCCAAACACAATTATAAGTCTAGATATTCACCTCAGAATGCTAAAGAACACAAATTCCCATTTAACTTTTACTAAACAAATGAAAGTACCTGATGGAGAATGAAAACAGCAATCACCACGTATTGCATAAATTTTTAAATAGACCGTGACAATAATAAAAAAAGTATTTCGGTTTGAATGAATTCACACCATGAAATATGCAAATTAGATGAAAAAGAAGCCACAATTATGTGAAAGCAAAGGTTGCACAATAGATCTTACTACAGAGTAGGTCATGTAAATAAAGATTTACTCAAACTGTTCTCAATTTCTAAGTAAAAATTTAAATCCAAATTGATAGAATTCAAAAAAAGGAACAAACTTCAGAATATAGATAGCAAAATTGAAACTCCTTAAATAGAAAACTATTAGGCAGCAGTTTCTTTCTTCAGCTTTGCAAGCTCCTGCCTGATCAATCCACCTCTCTGCATTACATAATTATAAGATCAATTAGCTCAAGAGTAAGAAATTTCAGAAATCAAGACCAACTAAAATAGACTGTCAGCCGACGGAGACAATCACATCAAATCTAAACTTTTCAAAAAAGAGTGGAATAACAAACCTTGATCTTGGCCAACATCAACTTGAACCTGTCAAAGTCATTAAGAGCTGCCCGTCTCTTGCGGACAATAAGCTTTCTACCCCAAGAACTGTTCTCCCACTTGTTCTTAACATCTAGATAAACACAACATGACATTGATTATTTACGAGCATCCAAAAAAATGAAGAAAGAAAGAAAATTTGCACACAAAACAATGTCCATACCAGCCTTCTCCATAGCTTCAACAAGAACCTTCTTCTTTGGTACCCTGTTAATGTCAATCGTGATATCGGTAAGTTGAAGCCTCTTGAAATTCATTTGGCTCCTCACCATATCCGGGGCATCAACTAGAGCCTGTAAACACAGCAGAAATGAACAACTTTTAACATCCAACAGCTTCTCAGTTAAATATCAACTTATAGAGGCATAGTAACTCACAGACAATGCATCAGCTAAACAAGCATGTTTTGTATATTATAACATAATATCATTATTAAACACTTAGATCAAAAAATTGACTGCCAACACAACGCTGATAGTTTTAAATATTAATTACTATCAACCACTATGAGCTAATATCTGAACTACTGTTTTCTCCTCAATTTAAAAAAAATCACAATTCCTCCCACAACCGCTCCTCCCCAAATGATAAAAAAACAATAATTCCAACCTAAACGCACGAGGTAATGACAATTAACCCTAGTCTTAATAGGCTACAATAAAACATTAACAACACTCTACCAGCACCAAAATGCAAACAATGTCCAGACTCCAGACTATATAATAACCAATAAGCAACCAGACCCATGATCATTTACTATACAACCATCACATTTATCCAGCAACACAAACTAATACCAGCACTATAAAAATATTCATAAACCCTAATTACTAAAATAAATTCATAAATAAATGGGAAACAGATAAAACAAAGACATACGCGGTTCTGGTCGATGACGTCGACGATAACAACGAGTCTGCCATAGTCCTTTCCGTAGTTAACAAGCGCTACCCTTCCGATCTCCACGTACCTTTTGAACGGCTGCTCAAAAACAACACAAAAACATCAAAACTGAACGGTGAGTAAAAAATTTCGTCGGAGAACCGATCAAAATACGGAGAAGATAGCTACTGTAACTCACCATCTTGGATTTGATGTGGTGTGTGTGTGACTGTGAGAGGCGCGGAGAGGAGTGAAAGAGGAAGAGAAATGAGAAGGGGTTAGGGTTTTCTTTTAATATACCTCTTCTTATATGCACCGTCCGATTTAGGGTTTTTTGCTTTTCGATTTTAAGCTGATGGGTTTGGGCCAAAGTCCTTTGGGGATTGGGTAATTATTTAGTTGGGCCAATTTGTTTTAACTCGATTTTGTTGTATTTGACTTTTTTTTTTTAATTAGAGATCTAAATATAGAAATGGGAAAATATAAATTGAAAAGTTCTTAGAAAAATTCTTGTCATTGATTACGGCCATAATAACCTTAATTATTATTAATCCACGACTCTAGCGAGTTTAGGTTAATTAGAATAAACCAATTAATACTTTATCAACATTAGTAATACGAGAATGAGCTATGTTAATAGAATTCATTTGGGTGTATAATTAGATTAATTGGGGTGAATTAACAATAACACAAGAGTGAGTTGTTAATTAAACTAATTAAGATAAAATAGGCCTTTGCTAATTGGTGATGCGAGATCACACATGTCTTCTTTGTATTCTTACATTATCGTTTGGATAAGTGCATGTATTTATAATTTGTCCAATTATTTTTCCGAGTTGATTGAAAATCTCGTGTGCTGTTAATTCATAGTTTATTTCTTAATTTTTTTTATCAAAAAGGTTAATATATTAAGGCAATAAACAAGATTACAATCTAAATCGTCAAAGTACATCGTAGATCAAGATTACAACAAAATAAGAAAACAATCTGAAACCCTATAATCGATCCACGATAAGAAACGAAACAATAATAGAAATTAAAAGACACAAATTTTTCAGGTGTGAAATAACCAGGAAGAATTTCCTGACACCAATTGTACCTTCAGAATTTCTATTTATCTCTTGTTTCATTGCTCGTATACTTCAAACGATACAAAAGCTTGAATCTTCAAGAATTTGAATCTGAAGGTTGAACAAACGCTAAAAAGGCTTGAACGATTCAAGGATCTACATAAAACAAACTGTATAGCGAAATCAACACACAAAAAACACATCAAACTCCAAAAAACGGAGCAATTTATTGAGAAAACATCACAAACAGTGAAAGAAACAAGCTAAGAGAAGATGATATCCGGCTAAAAGCCGAATATCACCGTCTCATGCGCTCAAAACCGAAGAAAAACCAACTTTCTCTATCTAGAAATATTTTTCTCTCTCTAGAAATAAAGATAAGCTTCACCGTTGACTTGATAATGATGATTTATATGTTTTTTACCTAGTTATAAAACACAACTATTTAATTGCTATCCAAATCGAGTTTGACTAAATTTAGTGATTAGAATGTGCTTTTTTATGGGATCGATAACTCGAACTCATAATCTTATTATTATTGGATGAATCCGTCGCGTGTTTCATTAATTTGAAAATCAAACGATATAGTTTTCTAATTTTATTTCCTCCAACAGTTTAATAATTCCCTTCAATATTGATGTTAGTCAGCTTACTTAAAGGACTAATTTAAGATTTTAATTTAATCATCAAACTTATATTTGTAATATGTATAAATAAAAGTCATATAATCATAAAATTTAGCGAGTTAACAGTTTCAGTTTAATTTTTAATATTTATTAAATTTTTTTAATTTTTTACATAAATAATCTTTTTTGTTTTAACTTTTTTAGCTTTTAAAACTAAGCGATGTAAAAAGATTAGAAGCAAACTTTAAAAAATTTAAGAATAAGAGAGTTTACTAACAAAGATAGACGAAGAGATTAAACCGTTTACGAAAAGAAATGTGAAGCACTATATCGTTTAATTTTTCATAAAATAAAAATATAGATTATGACATATGTAAGGGTTCTCGGAATAATTCTCTCATTAGGATAAATATTAAAGTATATGGATGGTTTGGAGAGGAAAAAATTAGTTCTGCAGTGAAAATTATCCTTTTAATACAATGAAAGTATGAAACATACCTTCCTAAACAAGACAAGCACCTAAGAAGCACGGAAACTTCGATAAAGTTGCGTTTCCCGTTTCGGAAACGTTTCGGAAACCGGAAACTTTTGGACACCCGTACGAAACGTTTCGGGCCGTTTCCGTAAATAATAAAAATTAAAAATTTGTAAAAAAATTAAAATTATTACCCACAAATAAAAAAATCTAACTAATTATCCATAAATTTTACATTCGCATTGCCCACAATACATCAAATATACTTATTTGTGTTGAATTATATTATATTTTTTTATATTTTATAAAATTTTAAATATTAGTATATTAAAATGAATTATTTTGTTAATTATCATAAATATTTAGATAATATTTTTATATATATATCCCTATATTTTTGTTATTTGCACGTTTCCCCCACGTTTCGTGTCCTTCATTTTGAAAAAATTTCGTTTCCCCGTGTCCGTTTCGTATCGTTTCCGTTTCCCGTTTCCGTTTCCGTGCTACATAAGCACTGAACCGAAAGTTTAAAATCTTTTGACCGCCCTCTTCGATTGAAGCTCTATAAATTCTGAATAATGGACTTCTAATAAAGCACAGCCTCACCCATTTTATCAAGAGATGCTCCTTCATATATCAGACTCTGCTGCATATCAGCATATGCCATTCTTTGCCCCACTTTGTGCAAAATTATACACTTCTCAGTAAATATATTTTTTTAAACATTTTTTATTTATACTTTTTTTATTTGATTTATGTTTTCACTTTCCGATAAATTTTATTATATTTTTAAGTTACTAAAAATTAAAGATGATTATATTCTCATTGACTAATTAACTAAAGTAATTATATTTAAAGATGATGCTGTTCTTATATTTACTTAACAAGAAAAGTAAATCTTCTCTAGATTTCACTAGTCAATTATCTAATTAAAAATAGACCAAGTGAAGACTACAATCTATTTTCTGGAAAATTTATTTTTTAAATATTCTTACCGCCAACCAAGTGAGTCATTGTTTTGTTGGTTCAGAAGTAGAAAAATTAGTGCTAAGAATCATAAATAATTATAGTGTTGTTTTAGTATTATCTTGAAGCATATCATTAATATACTATCTTATGCTAACACGACAAACAATTGATGTCGTTCAATACTTTCGAATTCTTAGAGAAATACTGGAGAAAACAAATTAAGCATATTCAACCATTAGATTTGAAAACTAAAGGTCTCATGATAGAAAAATCTAGAGATGCATGAGAAATTGAACAATCAGCAAAAATGCCTAAAATTATTGTCCCCATTCAAAAACAAAACAGAAACTTCACTTTTAAGCCCATAAACTCACAAAATTTACGGATATTTTTTTTTTTGAAAAGGAGGAAAGGCCAAAGCCTTAGAAAGCTAAAGCGATCTACACAAACGGGGCAAACAAACACCCGCCATATCATCTAAAATGCAATCCGCTACTCCTCGAGGGATGACGTCATGAGTGACAAGACCCACATCATGACTATAACCATGGCTTGCCATACGGTCGGCGCAACGATTACCTTCTCGGTGGATATGAAGGATGCGAACTTGCCAGTCTTGAGCCAATAAATGCTTGATAGCTTGAAGTAAACTGTAGTTGGCATTAGAAGGGTAGCTATGCGTATTAAGCGCATCTACAGCAAGTTTGCTGTCCATCTCAAGAATGACGTTCCTATAGCTTTTATTCCAAGCAATTTCCAACCCGTCGAGAGCACCCCATAATTCTGCCTGAAGAACTGAGCAGAGACCAATGAATCTGCTGAAGCCAAACATCCATCTTCCTGCGTTGTCCCGAGCTATACCACCAGAGGCAGCCTTATTATCCGAGAAGCGGACCGCGCCGTCAGTGTTAATCTTCAAAACTTGTGGAGGAGGAGGGTTCCAACCAATCAAACGTTCAATTCTGTGATTCAGCCCCGGATTGGAGAGGATAGCATAACGATGAGCTTCATTAGTATAATCCACAAAGAGAGTGATTTTATGAACAACTGAGTCGGAGCTACGTCTCTCGTCTTTAAACACAAAGTTGTTGCGATAATTCCAAAGATTCCAACATGTCAAGCCAAAAATTGTAGTCCAATTGCTGTTTCTCCTAGCTTTGTGATCCTGGAGATGAGCAAAAAACCAAACATCAAAAGGGGAAGTAAAAAAATCATTACCAATTTTAATACTGTAATGAAGAAGAGTTTTACGCCAAACTTCCCTGGCAAAAATGCAATGTCTCAAAACGTGATCGATGTCTTCGGAATGGTATCCACAGAGGGGACAAGAGGCATCAATGGTCATGTGTCTCCGGCAACGATCGAAGTTAGTCATCAGACTTTTGTTAGCAGCTAACCAAAGAAAAGTTCTCACTCTAGCGGCTCCTGGCCATTTCCAAATGCAGCTCCACTTAGCTCGGTCCACTTCACAAGAATTATTTTCTTGCAATTTGTAAGCTGAGTTAACGCTGAAGTTGCCATTGCTCGAGAGACCCCAATAAACAAGATCCTGACCTGCAAAAAAAGATGGAGGACGAACAGCAGCAATATGTAGGAGAACCATAGAGGGAAGCAGGTTGGTTAGGACATTCCAATTCCAATCTCCGTTGACAGTGAATTCATACACCTTCTTAGAAAGATCGTTCTCCTGAATAGGCGCATAGGCAAGCAGCTTAAGCGGACCCAAATCAGCGAGCCAGTTATCGTTCCAGAAATTAATAGTGCGACCGTTTCCTAAAGCATAGTGCGTGCCAAAAGAAATAGTGCCCCATAGATGATGCAAATTTCTCCACAAAGTTGAACAAGATCCAGTGATTTTGTAAGAATTACTGTTAGTCAGCCACCCATATTTGTTCCGAACCACTTGAACCCAAAGAAGATCCGGTTTGGTAATCAAATTAAAACCGATCTTCATCAAAAAGGCGTTGTTTTGATTTTTTAATTTCTGGATACCTCCTCCGCCAGTGTTGCAAGGAGAGCACATGACATCCCAATTAACGAGACTAGGTTTGCGACTACCATTTTGGTTGCCCCACACAAAATTACGAACAAGACGGTCGATCTGGTCACAAAGACCCTTAGGTAGGGATATGGTTTGCATAGAATAGCTCGGAATGGCCATAAGGACAGATTTGGCAAGGGTTAACCTACCCGCCAGAGATAACAAGCTAGCATTCCACCCGGATAGCTTCTGCTTGATCTTCTCAATGATAAAAGCATGAGTGTTTTTGGTAACCCGAGAATGAAGCAGAGGAACGCCAAGGTACTTCCCTAAGTCGTAAGCTCTTTGAAAGCCAAGCAGGTTGCTAATATGCTCAGTTTTTTGAAAATCCATATTAGCTGAGTAAAAGATTTTAGTTTTGTTCAGGCTGACACGGAGACCTGAGCTTAACGAAAAATCCTCAAGAACAGCCTTGATGTAATAACCTTGCTCAGTAGTGGCTTGGCCGAAAAGAATCAGGTCATCTGCAAAAAAGAGATGGGAGAGGTTAGGACCACTTCTATTTAACTTGATGGGCGACCATTCTCCATTACGAACTGCTGCGCAGATACGATGAGAAAGGCGCTCCATGCATAAAACAAAAAGATAGGGAGAGAGAGGATCCCCCTGACGGATGCCTCTCGAAGGTTTAAACTCCGAAGTCGTCGACCCGTTCCATAAAAGATTCATATGGGAAGAGGAGACGCAATGCATAATTAACTTGATGAGATTTGGAGGAAGACATGCATCCGTAAGAGTGTCTTCGATGAAACACCAATTTAAACAGTCAAAAGCTTTCTCGAGGTCAACTTTGATAGCAAACCACCCTTTCTTGCCTTTCTTGATTCTCATCGAGTGGATTACTTCTTGAGCAATGATAATATTGTCGGTAATGTTGCGCCCCTCTATGAAACTGACTTGGGTAGGGCTGATGATGTTCGGCATAATAGGCTTCAACCTGTTAGTAATAATTTTAGTGACCAATTTGTACATAACAGTACACAAACTAATGGGTCTGAAGTCCTTAATGGTCTCCGGTTTGGAAAGCTTGGGGATGAGGGAAATCAGAGTTTTACTAAGATCATTCTCCATCTCGCCATTTCTGAAGATTCGCTGAATCAAAGAACAAACCGAGTTACCTACTACAGCCCATTGATTTTGGTAAAAGCCAGCAGGAATGCCATCAATACCAGGCGATTTCCAAGGTATCATTTGAAAAAGGGCGTGGCGGATATCCTCGTTGCAGATATCTTTGGAGAGATTTCTGGCCAAAACATCATCGATAGGAGGGAAATAACCACGGGTGCCATAAATAGGCCTGTTGTTCACATCTTCGGTGTACAGGTGAAAATAGAACGAGACAGCCATATTGCGAAGTAAGGTATCGTCATTCTGCCAAATACCATTCGAGTCTTTAAGCATGCTGACTTGATTTTTCTTTTTTCTCGCAATGGATTTGGCATGGAAATAAGAAGTGTTACGATCTCCGAACATGATCCAGTCTCCTCTAGATTTTTGAAGCCAAAGGGCTTCTTCTCTCAAAAGGATGTCAGTAAGTTCCTTTTGAAGATCAGATTCAAGTTTAGAGAGGAAACGAGACGGTCGAGACTCCAAAGTTTTTTCAATTCCTGAAAGTCTAGCCATCAGCTTCTTTTTTTATTTAAAAACATTACCAAAGACATTCGTATTCCAATCGCGAATGTTATTGATAAAGTGGTGCACATTATCCGTAAAAGAGGAGTTGTTGCTCCAACAATTCTTGACGACCTGCTGAAAATCATGGTGAATGAGCCAAGACGCAAGGAACCGGAAGGGTTTGTTGCCAGAAGCATTGTGCTTGTGATTATGAAGCTTCACAAGGATGGGCCTGTGATCAGAATTAATTCTCGGAAGATGATGGGTGATAGCTTCGGGATATTTCTTGAGCCACTTGTCGTTGCACAAAGCTCTATCCAGGCGCTGCATGAGATTACCTCTGCGCCAGGTAAGAGCAGGACCAACAAAATCAAGCTGAATCAAGGCGTTGCAATCCACAAAATCATTAAAATGTGGACAGCCTAAGCCTCTTAGATGAGAGCCTCCTCTTCTGTCAATGGCATTTAGAATGGCGTTGAAATCACCAGCGAGCAGCCAGGGAACATTATTGTCCATACCAAGAGCAGTAAGATCATTCCAAAGAGTGCGACGACCAGGAGAATGGGGGCTTCCGTAAACAGCAGTAAAATAGAAGTCGTCGTTAGTAGCACCGACAGTAATTTTAGTGTGGATAAACTGACGATGATTGAACATCACAGAGACGTGGATGTTAGATTTCCAGAGAATCCAAATGCCTCCGGAGAAACCTTGAGCTTCCACACGATGAGAAAAATCGAAGCCGGAGCGCTTGATAATCTTGTCCGCTTTGAGACCTGAGATTCTAGGTTCGACTAAGACAACAAGCGAAGGGTTATAACAGTCACAAAAAGAGATAAAAGTTCGTAAAAAATCATTTTTAGCTGCCCCTTGGCAATTCCAGATGAAAAAATTTAGATTCATAAAAATCATAAAAATAATAAAGAGAGTGGAACAGGAGGAAAAAACCATCATTAATTGTGGGATGCATCGGTCACCTGAGTGTGTCTGCAGCCAGTCAGATTATCCGGCTTAAGAATAACAGGTCCTGCGCTATTAACCGGGAGGGAGTTGCTCATTTCCGAAATAAGGTCCTGAATGGTAGTGTTAAGAGGTATGCTTGATTCCCTTTTTTTCCTCACTTTAACGCTACCCTTAGAGTTTCTATTGATTTTAACTTTCCACTGGGATTGAGCTTTATCATGATTTTTGGTTGTGAGTTTTCCTTTAGCAGAGATGGCCTTGGACGAAGAAGGAACGGGCGATGACGTCGAGGGGATAGAAGCGGAGACAGCAGAATGCTTACAGGGATCCAAAGAGGTACTACTGGGAGTGAGATTTGATAAATGAACAACATGGGCGCCAGGAACTAAGTCAATACCAGAGGGAACGTTGAATGCATGGGGATGCATGGCCATATCCGCAGGACTTTTGCTAGAGGGTAAGCTGGGAATATGCATTTTATTCTTACCTTTTTCATTAGCAGGTATGTCTTGTGCCTTTTGTAAATTCCTTTTAGGCCCATCGTTGATAGCAGTAGAAGATTTGGTAATTTGAATAGCATTCTTGCCATTAATTATAGAAGGACCCTGATCTTCCTCCTCTAAATCAGCAAGAGAACCAAACCTGGAGCCAGCAGATTTCTTGCTATTATCCTGGAGATTATTTCCTTTGTTCTCAACATTCCTTCTTCGTCTGTTGACTTGCATCCAAGGACCATAACGGCCATCTTCATCCATGGTCGCCGGATTTTCATTTTTGTTAACCGGAGCAGTCATACCTTGGCCGGTAATAGCGTCGATAGGATTCTTATATGGACAGTAGGTTTCCCTATGACCATACCTGCCGCACTCAAAACAAATAATAGGAAGCCCCTCATATTCCACTCTTTGTGATCGTCCGTCTATCACAATCGTAGAAATCAAGGGTTTAGTAAGGTCGAGATTGATCGCTATACGAGCAAATTTACCACGCTCTTTAGCCTCAGTGTTATAGTCAATTCTAATAACGTTCCCAATTGTTTTGGCTATAGCTTTCAATATATGATTGTGGTAATACTGAAAAGGGAGACCAGGAAATCTGACCCAAGCAGTGACCGCAGTGGCATTTGTGTTATCGGAGGAGAAGGACGGACTCCAAGGTTGGACAGTTAGGTAGTGCCCGAACAAAACCCATGGACCGCCAGAAACAGCATTGATATAGTCATCCATGGAGTAAAAACGAACCAGGAAGAAATTGTTATCTAAATCGACAAGACTGGGGTAGTCTTTAGGTTTCCATAATTTCATAAGTCGACCATATAGAGTTTGGTACCCAATGTTCTTTCCAAGAAGGCGAATAATCACACAAAGCTTCATATTGTGGGCAATGAAGTTGTGAACTCTGTCAGAGAAGTTGATCACCGGGATACCTTTTTCGTCTCCAAATTCAACATCTTCGTCAGAAAGGCTTAGGCAAGGATCTAACTCAGCTTGGACATCCATAGAGGATTTGTCCGAGTTGAGAAGTTTGTCTTTGAACGAAGCTTTAGGGCTATGATTTTCAGGTTCAGGGCTGCTGGGATTGCTTTCCACTTCCATGGCAGAGTCTTCAATGAGGGTAGAATTCTCATTATCGGAACGGATCTTTACTTTTTTGGTTGATCCGTTGGGATCGGGGTCGTCGAGAGAGGAATTTTCAGAAGTATTGCAGAGAGAATTTTCTTTCATTGGAGCGAGAATCAATCCAAAATTTACGGATATAAAATAGGTTGAATGATGCCGAAAATAACTTTTTTTATATATTATTATAAATCTATTCAAATTTTTCAAAGTTTATAAATTTATTATAATTTAAATTTTTTGTCGTAAATGCATTTTCTTTCCGATTAATATAATTGTTTCAACTTTCAATTGATGAATTTATATTATTAATTCATTAATTTGTAAAATCTATTTTTCATAATTGTAAAATTTGACTACCGATTCAAAAACTAAATGAAAAACAACTTCATAAATTATAAAATCCTATATTTTCAGCGGTTAAACCTCAAAGTGAACAAAAAAATACAAACAGCCGGGTATAGTACAGAGGTAAAAGATTAATATAACTAAATTAATTAAAATAAGTATATATAATTGCAAAAAAATTATTAAATTGGAATAAATTTATTAATTTAGCTTTAGAAATTATAAAAATCTAAATTGTTTGTTTTGGCACCATAGGATATCAAAAGCAAAATTTCATTTATAAACGAATTTTCTTCTAAAATTGATTTAGAATTGAGATGATTAGTGAGATAAAATGAAACCGAACAGGCGAACACTATATTATAATCATGCACATAATTGCAAGACGAATTGGTCAATTAAGTTTGAATTGTTTCCCCATTTTTTTGTTTAATTAAATATAGATATTGGTAAGTTTTTTTTTTTTTTTAATTAATCTACATTTACGTGGGCGATAACAGCAAATTGTAAATGTATAAACGAATCCACAAAAAAACTGATACTTAAGGAATATTATTATTTTAGCCCCACACACTACAATAATTGACCACCTAAAACCAAGAGAGTAGTTAAATCATCAAATGAATTACCCAGAAACCGTTATATAGAATCTTTTAACTTGAGTTAATACCGTTGTAAGAATATAAAAACTTAAAAAGAATATAAACAAATTCAGGAATATTACAAAATAAATCACAAACGTTTAACGTGTTTTATAATTTAGTACTGAGATGGTGTTTGATAAAACTAAAAATTAAGTGCTGAAAATAATAATTGCTGATTATTTTAAATGCCGAATTAAATAAGTTTATTTGATAACTGCAAGTCTGCAATTACTAAATATTACTGAAATTATTATATTTACATATGAAAACTTTAAATATTAACTATTTTAAAAATAATTAAATATAAATAATTTTTAAAATAATATCTAAAAAATATTATGAATATTACACATATTATAAATAAAAATCATAAATTTTAGTTGCATATCATGATAATTATTCCTTAAAGATATAATGATGCTCCACTTTAACTTGAAAATTAGTCCTTAAATAAAATACTAGTTTTTAAAACTCTGAAAAACCGTTTAAATTTGATAATCAATATTGTGTGTTACAACTGAAGTTCAAATAATATTTAAGAGCAGATATATATAATAAATGACATATAGACTATAAAAATAAAAAAAATAGAAAATAAAATATCATAATGAAAAAATATAGTAATTTGTAATTTTAAGTGCTGATTTAAGTATAATATACTAATTGTGTTATTAGAAAGAATAAAAAAATAATATATATTAGATAAAAAAAATATTCGTGAGTAATAATTAAAAATAATAGGGATATAAAGTTTATTAAATGATAAAAATAATATTTAATAACTTAATGTTTTCAGTAAAAAAAGTAAATCAAATTTTTTGACTTATTATTTTAAGTGGTTTTTGACTTAAATGAATAAGTTAAGTGAACTTTTTTGAGTTATCAAACCAATTTAAAACAATTAAGTGCTTAATACATTAATTTAAATAATAAGTTAGGTTATCAAACACCCGTAACTTTCAAATTTGTAACAATTTAAAATACAAACTATTACTTTTTTACAATTCGGAACACCGGTTAATTGTTCCTTTTATCAAAATATTGCTCGATATTTTAAATTGTAAAAAATAATATATAGTATTTTAAGTTGTAAAGTTAAAGGCCTGCATTAACATTAATAAAATAAGACGAAATTCATAATTTACTTTACGGTTAATCCAAGATTACAAATATTTTTAATTTTTGTCTTTCATAATATAATGCAAGTTTCATATTTTGTTTAATAAGCAAATTCTTTCTGAAATATGAATTTACTTAAATATATTTAAAATACAAAATAAGTAAATAAAATGTCCGCACAACCTTATATTATAAATAAAGAGTGGTATAAATAAAGCCTTATGATCAAACTTAGTTTGATAAGTATAAAGTAGTGAATTTGGAATAATTTTAAGTACGAATCAGACGTTGAATATGGCCATATTGCATGGTGGGGCGTCTGCAAGGAATATAAGTTTTATAGACTAATGAGGAATTCCTGCCTTTTTTTGGGAGATCTTTTTTTTAATTTTATTACGAATTGATTCATGCAATTTAAGAAACATTTTCATTTCCTTTTTCTTGCTTTTTTTCCTTAAATATGCTCCTTTTCTAGGCTATAAAAATCAATTTAATTATCTAAAAACAAGCCACCAACAGCTAATCTGAAGAATTGAAGCAAAATATGGGATCAGAAGGAGAGGAAATTGTTGTTGTAGAAGAGAAAGGCATTGACATTAGTCTGAAGGATCTCTCGAGGAAACTTGAAGAATTTGCTCAGGCCAGAGACTGGGGAAAGTATCATAGTCCCAGAAATCTTCTTCTTGCTATGGTAAATATTTGATTTTTGTTTGGTTTGGATCAAATATATTGAAAGCCGAGAACTTTTAAATTAAAATATTTTAAAAAATTAATCACATCGACAATTTAAGCAAAGTAAAATCTATAAAAACCTTTATGAAAGTAAATAACTCGTTTTATAAAAATATTAGTGATAAATTTATTTTGTTCGCATAACCACAAAGCTTTCGTAATTTTACTGACAGGCCGTTGTTGGTAAATTGACTGTTTTATAAAAATAGATGACCGTTTTATAAAAATATTACAGTTCGATGAACCCGCTTGTGAGAATTGTTGTTGAATTCGTGATAGGTAGGTGAAGTAGGAGAGCTATCAGAAATATTCCAGTGGAGAGGAGAGGTGGAGAAAGGATTACCAAACTGGAAAGAATCAGACAAGGAGCATCTTGGAGAAGAATTGTCTGATGTTCTGCTTTACCTTATTAGACTGTCTGATACTTGTGGCATTGATCTTGCTGATGCTGCTCTCAAGAAAATTGTCAAAAATGCTATCAAATACCCTTCTGATCAAATCTACTAATAAAATTACCCATTAATTTTGTGTTTTCTTTTTCTTGGTGGGGATTTGTTTTCATTTGTTTTTGTTAGGAGAGCTTTAAAAGCTCATTTTGATGGAGCATTTCTTCTTTATTGAGCACTTTGTGATACTCTTTTTCAGCTTGTGCAATGTAAACATTCACCTCACGAGGGTGTTGAGCATCAGCTCATCCAATTACATGAAACATTGAAGCATGCCACTCTATATAAATTAAATTTAGCTTAATATATAGTTTAACCTCTGAATTTATATTTTTTATTCATCTAACCTTTAAATTTAACGTCTCGCCTATCGAACCTACAAATTTATTAAATACTCTTATTTGACTTCTAAAATTGATAAATAAGTAAACGTTGAACTCCTCCATCTCCACCTAACACTTAAAACACTCTAAAAGACTGCGTGTACGATTACGAATGGGTCCAGTGTTTACATATTTATCCTATTTAATTCACAATTAATCATAATAAATCTTATCTTATTTTTTTTTTGATTAAATTGTAATTTGTTTAAGGCTAATATCCTTAAAATATAAACTTTAAAAAAGAATAATATGGAAAAATTAACAATTTTAAATTGTTAATTTTTCCATATTATTCTTTTTTAAAGTTTATATTTTAAGGATATTAGCCTTAAAAGCAAATTAGTCATAACATTTAATAAGAATATGATAAGAAAAAGGCAAAATATCGTAAAAACGCCAAACTTTTCACAAAAATTTCACAAAAGTCCCGATCTTTCAATTTTGTCGATTTTGGCAAAAAATTGATTATTTGGTTTCATAAAAGTCCCGACCTTTCAATTTTGTCGATTTTGGCCAAAAATAGATTATTTAGTTTCACAAAAGTCCTGACCTTTCAATATATGTGCATGCCACGTAGGCGCCACATAGACAAAATTGAAATCAAATTGAGAGTTGGACATAATTGAAATCAAATAATCAGTTTTTGGCCAAAATCGACAAAATTAAAAGGTCAGGATTTTTATGAAACTTTTATAAAAGATTTGGCCTTTTTACGACATTTGACCTAAGAAAAATGAAGATAAAATTGTGAAAAGTTAGAGCGTTAATTGTGTTTGTTAAAGAGTATAAAAAAGATAAAGTGGATTATTGTATTAGGCGATGTGAGAAGATCCTTTGCTCATTAGAGAAAACAGAACAAACAGCACCTGCGAAACGACAAGCCGCTGTTGGGTACCGATATCAGCTAATCGGTTTAGTGACTCAAAAGTTGTGGAGACCAACGTGAGACCCAGTAACCGGAAACGCCGGTTTACTCGATTTGAAATAAAATAAATATAAAAAATCAAAATAATAAAAAAAGGAATATAATTCTCATTTTTCATAAAGGATCGCTTTTCATCATCATCATCATCATCTTCTCTTCTAATTCCACTTCTCATTCTCTCAAACACAAGCACGACCTCAATCTAACTTCGATCTCTCTCGATTTCATTCAATCAATACGGTACCGTTTCAATCATCTCTCAGCTTCCTATTCATTTCATTTAGTTTCTAGTTACTAACTCACTACACTGATCTCATAACTGATCATAGATCTGATTGATCCAATGTTCATTTTCAATTATTCATCTAATTACTTGATGATTTATATTTGTTCTGTTAAATAGATTAAAAATTTAAAAATGGCGAGCGAAGGAACAGTGTTCACACCATCACTAGAAGCAATGAAACATGTGAAATCTGAGCAAGGAGAAATGCTCACCAAACCTTTCTTGGAAGTCTGCAAATTGATTTTGCCTGTAATAGGTAAATTCTAATCTTAATAATTAAATTCACTTTCTAATTATTTTTTGCTCATTTTATTCTTATTGTTTTTTAATTTTGATCACAGATAAGTTTGGTGCTGCTATGTCACTTGTAAAATCTGATATCGGCGGTAACATATCGGTAATTTTTTGTTTTAATTTCTAAGTAAGATTAGTGTTATAGATGGCGATTTTTCGAATTGAATAAGAATTTAGTTTTTTTTGTGATAATGTAGAGATTGGAGAATAAGTATTTAAGTGATCCAACTAAGTACACTCAGTTGTACTCTATGGTTCAAGAGGAGATTGTTGCTAAAACTGCTAAAGGTTCTTCTAGTTGTACTAATGGTCTTCTTTGGCTAACCAGGTATTTTTAATTGATTGCTGTTGTTTTTATCTTTTTCGTTGCATTTTGTTTAGTTTTGAGTTGGTTTGGTTTGGTTGCTCGTATTTGTTGGTGTTCAAGTTATGTCGAGTCAAATCAGATAAAAGATCAGCCGATTTTGTTGGATCAATTCATGTGTGAGAACTCAAGTCCTGCAAAATCGTGTAAATTTAGGCATGATTTCATTCATTTTTTGAATGCCTGATTCTTTTGGAAGTGTGAAGAATTTAAATTTCATTCCTGTAATTTTTTTAATATGAGAATTGATTAATGAATTGAGAATTCAATTGAATTGATTTCTTGAGTCCTTATAGTTTTCAAACACTATGTAATTGTTGCGGATGTTCAGTTCTGAAAACTAGATAAACTCGATGTGTGAGTAAGAGAACAAGATAGGAACTTGACAATGCTTATTTTTATCTACATTTATTTCCTCATTAATGTTTTGACTTTTGATGTGAAATTGTTTTGTTATTTATTTGTAAAACAGGAAAACCCAAATTCTGAGTTGAATTTGGTGACTCAATACTTCTATGATCAAACATTTACAATGGCATTTTTTCATTGATTCATTTATCTGTTTATGTTAACCTCAGAGCAATGGAGTTCCTTGTGGAACTGTTCCGCAATCTACTTGCTCATCAGGATCAGACTATGTCTCAAGCATGTATAGATTCTTATGGCAAGACACTGAAACGATTTCATGGCTGGCTTGCAAGTTCAAGTTTCACGGTAACTTCTTCTATCCCTATCTAATTTCAATTTGAAACTCTTATTTGTTAGAGCAGATGTAAATTATATGATGCCTTGCTACATGTTGACCTAGATTTATCCAATAGAGTTATATCCTGCCCTTACGGATAATTTACTCCTCAAGCTCATTCATATTCTTTCTACCAATCAAAAGTAGGCTATTTCTAAGGAGATGTGGTTTCATTTTCTGTTTGTTCTCATTGATTGTTTGCAAACCTGTTCTAATGAGTTGGTCAGCTTATGTTTATATGTTTGATAATATGCTCCAGATTGCTATGAAGCTTGCACCAGATAGGAAGAAGTTCATGGAAGTGATAGCAGGCTCAGGTGATATTGATGGTGACATGGAAAAATTTTGCTCATCCTTTTCGCCATTTCTTGACGAGAATCACAAATTCCTGGTAAGAAATTTGACAAATTAAATGGTTTAATCCAAGATCCTTTATGATTTATTGCACGTCTTGAGTTATACAAAACCAAATTATGTTTAGCAAGCAGTGAATTATGCTTACAAAATCTAATTTGTTGATGCAGGCTAGTGTTGGTATGGATGAACTGAAAGCTTCATAATAGAAGAGGGCGCTGCTTATCCATTACTCTTTTTGCTCTTATTGCTTGGCTTAAAAACTTATAAAAGAATTTGTTAAATTAAACAATATATTTGAAATTATACATCACACATTATTAACTGTTGAATTGTTTTGTTCAGCTTACTAATTCGTATTGTATGGTTTGGTTGGATAGCTCCTTAACATTTTGGTTATTCAAAATTCAAATCATAGCATGGCATTGCGATCTATTGATCCTAACTAGTTCAGAATTATCGTAGTATTAGGGCTTAATTATATTAATGAGTTGAAAGAAGTAAAAGAAGTGGACATTCTTCATTCACAACTCAGATATGGCGAGGGCGGGGATACGGGCAAGGGTGTGCAATTGGTTCAAATCAAACTAAAATTGAACTTCTGTATTATTATTTTTTTCAAAATTGAACTTTGAATCAGCTGGTCCGGTCGGTTGTTTTGATTTGGCTAGAATTTTTTGGTTTGGTTTGATTTTTTCAGTTCCATTTTAATCAAAAGTGAACTGAAATTATTATACTTTTAAAGTTGAACCGAATCAAAAATTATTTTTTTGTTATTCCGAAATAAATTAAGCTGAATTTGTCAATCCGATTCAATGGTTCGATTTTGTTTGGTTTTTGCACAATTCTAGATACGGATCGGCATCTATAACTCTTAAATTCATAGATGTTATCTCCCCATTTCCATGTCCGATTAAGGACTTTCTCATAGCAAAAAAAACATGGATATAAGATTCATGTCCATGAGACCATAACCATGGTAATCACATTTTCAAGGTACGAACCATTAAAATCTGACAAGACAGAACATAACTAAAATAATTGTCTCTCTATTCTTAATGAACTACTAAAATATAAAAGTCCGACTTAAGAATGTGGTTAATTAAGGAAAGATTGTTTAACTGAAAAGACAAGCAGAACCGTTGTTTGTTAACCGCTTTTCCCGCGTTTTCACTTTTTTTCTTAACCCAAATTTAGCAATCGAGATTTCTGGTTTCACCCCTGGATTTTTACCCTCAAAAATAGCTCATTTACTAGTTTTGATTTGATTTCTTTTTCACAAGTCCAATGGAAACCGCGTCACCACCCAGCAGCCATCAACCTAAACAAAAAAAATTCATTCTCATTCCATTTCCAAACTCGGAGATTCAATTTTTTCATTCGTCTCTCCCTCTTATCCGAAATAATTGACATAAAAATAATAATACATTCAATTTTTGTTTATAAAAAATTAGTGATTCAATTAGTTTTCTCATTTCTAATCACCTTTTTTACATCTCCATTTGAGTTTGTAGCGATTTTTATATATAATTAACCCGTAATTTTGTTTCGGATTTGGCTGCGTAAGAGCAAGGATGAAAGGTCTATTAAGAGGTTTTAGATATATTTCTCAAATTTTTGGTATGTGTTTCTTATATTTTCCGATTCCTTTTTCGAGAATTTCCGGAGACGGAATTGATCATTTCTTGAATTTTTGTAGATGAGAAAGAACCCGAAATGGAAATTGGATTTCCTACGGATGTAAAGCACGTTGCTCATATCGGATGGGACGGTCCTTCTGTCTCTAAGCCAAGCTGGGTAAGTAGCACGGAAACGAAAATGTTACAAAAATATGTTATAAATACAGAATTTCGGAGTTTTTGAATAGTTATAAAAAACGGATTTATTTTGTGATATGTGCAGATGAATGATTTTCAATCTGCTCCAGAGCTAACAAGTGAGACTGCAAATCCTATGTCAACAGGTTTGATTTTGATTCTGAATCTTATAATTATAATTAACTCTGTCGATCAGATTATAAGAAAATGAAAACATTTCACCTCCATTGCAAATCTAGATACTAGCCAGGGCGAAAAGCAGAAGCGTAGGTCGCGGCGACAAGCAAATGCGCTAGGCACATCACCAGTGAATTCTCCGAATCGAAAAAGCAGTGAAGGATCGAAGCATTCTAGGCGTCAAACAACTACTGGCATTGAGTCAGGTTCGCCCGTAAATTCGCCCCCGCCCAAGAACTCGAGGCGCTTACGCTCTTCAAACACCTCAATGGATTCTCCAACTCGGGATTCGGGTAGTGCTAGAGGGACGAGGCGGAATCAGACATCAGCTGAATCACCTGTCCGAGAACAACCAGCTATTCCGAGACATTCTCGTGGAAAGAAAAATAAAGAAGCGTCGAGATTTAAAGACAAGAACTCTAATGCATCAAGCATGTTGGCCTCGTCCGATTGTGCATTTGAACCGTGTGAAGCTGTGCAGGTTCCGGTGCAGGGAACAAAGAATTATGCCAGCCATCTTACTTCAGTTTTGGAGCTATACGACGAAGAGGTACCACACGAACTCATTGGATGTTGAACATACTGCATGCTGTGCTTTGAATTTTTATTTTCTTTGATCATACTTGTTTACAATTTTAATAAATTGAGGATGACATTCTCTAATGCGTAAAATGCGTATTTATTACGTGTTCAGACTCGTATCAGACTTTACACATAAGATTAGTGTTGAAACCTGGGCGGATATCCGATCCAACGATCAGATATACGCCTAGCCAATTGAACGTAGTGGTTGTATACTGAAAAATGAACACATTAACAGGATAGAGTTGGAAAGCTGGATAGAGAAAGGTGTTCGAATGCGACATGCTAAAACAACGGAGAGAGACCGGTGATGGTTGCAGCTATGGACCAATTCTTAGGCAGACTTAGTATTTATGAGCTCATTCGGTAGATAAAGCGCACCCTCTTCGCTTTAGGCTCGACACAATCTACCTGTGCATTAGTAAAATTCAAAATGTGGCATGTCAATAGATACTAAGCAATTTGCTTTTGCTTTTGTTTTTTTTTTTCTTTTGTTTTTTTGCTTTCATATGTATATCTATATGTAACCTTGCAGAGTGGAGAAATTCAGCAACATTCAAACTGTATAATTTGTAACTGCAATACTATATTATTGCACACCATTCACAAAATTAAATATGCACACAACAATACTATAAAATTGAAACATTTGAATGATGATCTCACTAATTGATAGCAGCGAAATAGCAAATGAAAGTTTATTGATGTAGCCAAATTAGGGGTGAGCATTCGGTTTAGTTTAAACCTGAATCGAATTAACCGATCTAGTTTTCAGATTTTAAAAAATTCAAGTTTAGTTGTACATCTATATGTGTAATTGAATGACTCATTTTATGGCTAAAACCCCTTTTGGATGAGTGTTTTGACATTATCATCATTATTGTTGACGAATTTAGCTTGTACCAAAAATATAAAACATTTTAGTTTGATTCAAGTAAATTAATAAAATTATAAATAAAATTGGGATCTTTTAATGCTAAATAAACAGTAGAGCAAATTACTCACACCCCTCACGTATGATGTAATTTGTAATTTACAATTTTATCTCTTTTGTTTGAAAATTAAATAATATAGTCCTCAATTTTTATTTCCATTTACCATTTTAATCCTTCGTTCATGTGTGATGTTTGTCAACATTATGGTCCTCCATTTTATTTTGTAAGTTTGTAAGTTTATTACTAATAATGTGTACAGCATAGTAAAAAGGATGAAAAGCAAACAAAAGATGAAAATCTAAAAGATATCATCATCAATGACAGGCAATATAGAACACGGTTAGTTTGAATTACAAATTACTTGATATATCAAGAAATTCACAAAAGAAGCCCAATCAAAACAAAAAGAGTACACTAGAGTATATACTCACTAATGTGCAGATTCAACACCATAAATGCAACTAATGTTTTCTAAGAGCGATGAAGGGAGTAGAATTTAAGTGTTGAGCCAGTTTTGGTGACAAACCATCACACTGCAGCGGCAAGCACGCGTTTGGGGTGACTGGTAGCTTGTTTTCCAAGGAAGCAAATGGAGTAGCTGGAACGGGGCTTAATGGAGAATAATTCGCTGGTCGCAGGCAAGCAAGGTAGCCGTGAGTTTGGTTGTTGCACATAGGAAGTTTGATTGCCTGGACTGCTGATTCCTTCTCCTTCGGAATAGGCGCTCCACTTGGATCCTGCACCACACATAACACAACTAGGCATTCAATGAAAAAACACAAACAAGTATTCCGAGTCATATTCGGAAAGAACCCGACTAAGGAAAATCAATTGAAAAACCACTACTCACCCCCAGCACAAGAAAGCTAAATGCTTTACTATCTGCAGCAAGATAGATTTCAATCAGCTTTCGCAGATCAGTAAGTGTCGCGTCCTTCACAACCTTAAGCGTGGTGATGAATTTTCCATTATGTCCTTTTGATGCCTCCCATTTCACATGTACATCTATCTGTGAATCATTGTTTTCTTTCAAGGGGTTGCTGGGGTTGTAATTCTCCTTTGAAGCCATTTCCATTGTATCAGATAGATTTTTCTGAAGTGGCAAGTTTTCTTTTCCAGGAATTCTAGTGACAGAATTTCCTAGAGGTGTCATTAATGGAGATGACTGAGGAATATCATCTTCAAACATCTCCTTTGCAGGTGCTGGGGTTCCATTGTGATGCGAAAGCTCCCTGTAGTTTCCGCAAAGTGTAAATATGTTTTGGATTCTAGCTCGTCTTGCATCAGCACTATCAAGTTCCTCATGTTTCTGATGAGAGCCTGAATCAATATTCCCAGAACCACCGATGATTCTCTTTACCTCTATTACTTCCTTTTCCACTACTTCATCTTCCGCATTATGTTTATGTTCCTCTTCTTCTACTTCTTCTTCCTCGTATACAGTGCTTAGACATGCTTTACCACCATATGCTGCTGTCAAAGCATTTTGATCAGCCACCGCCAGATTCAAATTATTTAAATGAGGGTAGCAAGCCAAAGTTCTATTGCTAAACGGCGTAAATGATTCTTGACCACCCATGTCCAAATCCATTGATTTATCCAAATCCATTGATTTCACCATTCCAGACTCCTCGTCGGCGTAAACATCCAACAGCCTTCTGGCAAAGCTGCTTCCCTCAATTTCTCTTGATGTATTCACATTATTTTCATCCTTTGAACGGCGTAGCTCAACTTCAATTTCTTCCAAACGCTTTCTCAGCATTTCAACTTCCTGCTGCTGCTGCAGCATTCTTTCCTCCATTCTCCTCCTCTCCAATTCAACAAACTCTTCAGCCATTCTTTGACACTCCTCCAGCTTCTTTTCCAACTGAGCTCTCACCATCATTGTGCGCTCATTCACTTTCAAATTGATCTCTTCTTCGCTTACTGCAGATCCCTTCTCTTCAATAAGCGCTCTCAGTGCAGCAATCTCCTGTTCTTTCTTTTGGAGCTGCTTGTGAGCTTCATTTTTTTCTCTCTCTCTGAGTTTGCTCTCCATTTGTAGCTTATATATGAATTGATCCATGGCAGCTATCTTGGAGACTGCTAAAGGATCATCAGTGCCAATTTTATCTTTAGTTGGTGTATGAGGACCGCGCACAATACATTTTGCTTTTGCTCCATATTCAAGAGTGCAGATGGTCTTATGTATCTCCTTTGGGTCTGGACTTGCACATAGTATCATCAAAATTTTGGATTTATCATCTTCAAAGGAGTCCTGCAAAATGGATTTCTGTGGTCAGCCCTAGATTGGTTTTATGAACCCATATCCCAAAGAGCAGGAGAAGATAATACAATAGGCAAACAGAAAACGCACAAGAAGATAAGAATTTGATAGAAAGTAGATTTTAAGCTACTTGTTTCCAAAGAGATGGGGAAATGTCAAACAGAAATGAGTAGATTAAAAACCCGAAGGAAGAAAAGAACTCCATGTCCCGAAAGCTCATAATTTAGCTCAAATAGTGTACCCTAAGCAAATGTAATTCTATGGTATTAGGGAACCGCTACAAATGAATGAGAAATTACCTGGAGCAGCATTGTCAACTTGCTGTCTCTAAAGGGCACATGCGAATCTCCATTAGCAATTGACTCAACCACCCTCTTTAATGCTATATTTCCTTGGTTGATCTTAGCAGTCTGTCGTTGCAAATTCATACATACAAATTACTCTTTCTTCTTAGTGATAAGATAATTAAATCAAGAAAAGAAAGTAGCAGCATGGTTGGAGGAGAAAAGTAATTTACCTGCATCTTAGCTTCAAAAGTAGTTTGCCCAGCCTGTTCTATGTTCTCCGAGCCTGCCATATCAACCAGCATCAGTCGTCCCCCCACGGTAGGGACATCCAGAATTATCTACATAAACATACATTTAGACAACATAACATTATTGTAGGCTAAAAAGACTATCAACTGTGATTTCGAAACAATTCAAAAGAGAGCATACCAGACAATGGCTCCTAGAACTCCGATCGTTGCAAAGGGTACTCTTAACTATCCTACGCTTCTCCACTTTCTGAATCTCCTTGGAAATTTTTCCAGCTTCAGTCCCTGATATGTAAGTGGCATTTTTGGCCTTTTTTCCCATCACTTCTAGTCGTACCTACAAATGCAGATTCCTCATACAGTTAAATAGACTTCTTTCAGCACACAACACCTGGAAGTTCTCATCAGCTTAAAATATCACAAATACAGTTTTCAAAATCAATTTCATTTAACTTCATAATTCTTCATGAACCATTACTATTCCATCTCTCTCCAGAAAATCAAACAGAAATCGTTTCACCTAACTTAATTTACCACATTAAACAACCAAGAACTTCCAGTAAAGCAAATCAAAACTGACCACAGATTCAAAATCCGAAAAACTACAGACCCAAACTTTAATATGCATGAGCTAAGTTAACCTTACCTTGGATCCACTGCCACCCTTAGGCCACCCAAACCCGAATCCCCCACCAACATTACTCGACAAAAGATCATAAATTTCCTCATTATATATCTCCAAGACAGTAACTTGAACAAATGCCGTAGACACCGCCTCGAATCCCTCTCCACTCCCGTCATCTCCTCCATCTCCCAAAATGTCCTTCAATGACTTGTACACAATTCCAGGCTGCTTGGAGCAGCCAAACATGGTGTGACTCTTTCCCGATCCGGTGGGCCCATACATCATAATAGTACATTTCTGACCTAATCTAACACCATTAATCCTAGACTGAACAAACTTCTCATAGAAGGAATCAAGATCTTCCTCCTCAGAGAACGAAACCCCATCAAGAGAAAAATCTCGGTACCCGATATCGGCTCGAACCCTAAGAGCTTGATTATTAGGGTTAATTTGCAAGATTGAGGGAGTGGGTTTTTCTTTTTTGTCAGGAAAATCACGGATTCTGCCAACAACTTCAATTGGGTGGTCTCCTTGAATTGTTTCTTTAAGTGGGGTTGAGTTAGGGTTTGGAGATGGGTGAGTTTGGAGCCTTGTTGAGTTGAAATTTAGACGGTGTTTAGACTGTGGAGTCTTGAAAGAGTGGGTTTGGTGGTTTGATTTTGAAGAAGATGCAGGTGTAATTGGTGCCATTTTTAGCTTTTTTTTTAAAATGTTAATTCAAGATCTGATATTTTAAGGTTCTCTGAAGGGAAGATTGAAGATTTTGAAAGCTAGGGTTTCAAGATAATACCAGCTTTGTATGGGAAGAAGAAGAATTGAGTTGCACGGGATTGAGAGAGAGAGAGAGCTGGGTTAGTCTAAACGGTAAGAAAATGGGAATAATTTGAAATTTGGGGGTTTTGATGCTTCAAATAATAAGTATCCGTTGAGCATCTAACGTCTCCTTATTTGATTTGATTTCAAGACCATCTTTATTAGAAAAGTAGGCCCAACTTATTATGGCCTAGCATCTCAAGTTGTTCCAAATTTTGATTGGAGATTCTCAAAAAAGAGCAGAAAAATGAAATGAAAATATTCAAAAATAATTAATTTTTATTGACTGTCGATATTTTTTTATATTTAGTTATTCTAAAAAAGTATATAATTTTTAATTTTAATTTGATGACCATTCATTCTAAAAAAATATAGATATCTCAAATTTTTGTTTTTTACTAATTGAAGGAGGGGAAGCGTTGAACCCACGACGAAACTAAATTGTTACCTCGCGCTTGTATCATTTGAATTATGATTCATTGGTCCTAAATCATATTAAATCAAAGAATTAAAATTACAACTAAATTGATGATAATATTTTATCAAATTTTAAAATGGGTCGTTGAATAGTGATTGAATTTTAGTAATAATTTTAATATAATATTAGTACTTTCATTAATATTTTAGTAGTATTTTTTAGTATATGATTTATGTAAGTTACATTTTATCTATTATTTATATATTTAGTATTTCAATTTTTTTCATAATTACTATATATCTATTTTCAATAAATATTTAAATTAGGTGTGTAAAAGTATCTAGAGTTCTAGTGATCTCTGTTTCAAATTATTCGGAATCGTTAAACTAAATTTCTATACCGAACATACCGAAATAACAAAACCACTTTTATCCGAGTGGATTTCAATACGGAAATTTCAATTTAGAGGTATTATACATAAAAGTAAAAATCTTAAAATTGTCTTTATTACAAGAATAAATTAAAGTGGATTTTATTATGCCATTTTAATTAGAATGATATATTATGAATTTTCAATTCTTATTTTTTTTTAAATTAACCCTCTAGTGACTTAAAAAGGAAAAAGAGAGTGTTTAGAGTAAGAACTATCGACCATGGAACATACAAACTAGTGGTTATGTTCACTTGTCCATTTGCAGTCACAAATGAAATGAACCTTATACAATTCACTCTCATGCGAAATTAAAGACAAAAGATTTCTGTTTATTTATCAAAGGGAAAAGGGTCATTTAAGCCCTTTAGGATCAAATAAGCCCTCAACGTCCGAAAAGGTTCAAATATACCCCAACGTCTTAAAATGTTGACAACCAGGCCCTCGATTTGGACAACCAGGCCCCTAACGTATCATTTATCCATCAAAATTAGGGGCCTAGTTGTCAACATTTTAAGACGTTAGGGGCATATTTGAATCTTTTCGGACGTTGAGGGCTTACTTGATCCAAAAGTCAAACCTTAGGGGCATAAATGACCCTTTTCCCTTTATCAAAAGAGAAAAATATTGGCAGAATACGTATTTAGGTTCACATATTTGTCCACTTTTTGACACTGAATCTCTATATTTTTTTAGTCGATTTTGAATCTCTATATTTTTATTAGTCAATTTTGAATCTCTATATTTTTATTAGTCGATTTTGAATCTCTTGTAGACATTATATTCCTCCATTATAAAAATAAAATACATATAATTCACACCCCATTAGACGGCATTAGTGCAACCCAAATAACTTGTTCATTTTTTACTTTATATTTTATAAAATTCAATCCCTGCACTTTTAGTTTGTTGACAATAAGTCTCTAAGTTAATTTTCTTTTTTTAGTTTAAATTGACACTGTTAAAACTTTTTTGTGACAGAATGCAAAACTAAAAGTGCAGGAGTTCAACGTTGACAAATAGAAACATAAACGTAAGTAATGCAAATTCATAGAAAAAAAATGAAAGCAAAATTCGCCCATTCCAAATCTCTCCTTCCGGAAATCCATAAACATACGAACCTTTCCATCTTTCTTCGGAACCGGGAGGAGATTTGTTAGCCACTCGGGATAATGCGAAATAAAGAAAATCCAAAAAAATAGGACCGAATGCATATGGACCCGAATATGTGTAATGCTAAAAAGAAATATACAGTTGTACTATGATTCATTTTCAAGTGGCCATACATATACACAACAAAATAGCAGAAGCCGAACGGACATAAAAGATGCTTATGATATACAAACTTCCTCAAATTGTATTTGTATGGGATGGTAAAGAAACTGCATGAGTTACGAAACTATGCGATAACAAATACCCTTAGCTCTCCTCTATCTCCCCTGGTTATACGAGTATCAGCATCAACGTAGGTTACTTCGAAATCACCGCTTCCAGTGTTGGATTGAGGCCTTAATGCTTCGGGGAGTTGAGGTATATCCAATGGCGGAAGTTGGGCTAAGTTTCCGGTTGTCTTCACAGTAGTTTTCTGAAAAGTTATTTTGACCTTTGCAGATCCTATTTGTAGAACAAGCAAAAGTACAAAACATCATATATATGAAAACCACAGAATTCAAAAAGAAGTAAAAGAAATGGAGAATTGAATGGGAGAAATGAGCAAGGAGAAGGTACCGATAAGTTCAAATTTGTGGGCTAAAGTGGCGGTCACTTCCAGAGGCGGTATTGGCCACGGAGCACCTAATTGAAGCTCTACTATATTGTCGAAATCATTGCTTACGACATCAATCCGTTGAAAAACCTAATCATGAAGCCAAAAAATTACATTTAGTAGGAAGGAAAACCATACATACAATCACTTAGTATTTACCGTTTACTACATCTGTTATGTGATGTTGGCTCATAATATAACCGGCGTTAAACCATTATCCATCAGACGTAACAGAAAATATCCAGCAGATTATGACTTCAAAAACCGAGGATAGCATGTACTACGTAGTACGTACATCTCGATTCTCATTATAGGCCAATATTTTCAAGGAAAATGAATTTGCAAAGCAGTGTCATAACGAAAAAAGAAATGCATATCATATACCTGGCCTAGAGTTATTGGAAGCAGCCTTCCAGTGGGAGGCCCGGGACGACTCCCGCCTAGAGTACGAGATGAAAACGCACTGCTGTATATCAGCTTCCATCTTCCTTGCAACTTATCAATATCAGCTGAAAGATCTACAAGTCCTCCTGCATCTTCAAGCTCCTTAGCAGCAGTATCTGCCTTCTGTAGATCATCTTCAGTAGCAGCAAGACCTCTGTTCAGACCAGAAACACTACTCTGCAGGCAATTGATCAAAACGCATGTCAACATATAATCCAAAAAGAACAAAATAAAACCAACCATTATAGAACATCGTTACAATTATAACTCGAACCATGAACATTTCTACCATTGAAGATTTGAGTACAGCGGTCCAAAACAATTCAAATGTTTCTATTGTTTTGTACATTCAATAAATTAAGTATAACTAAAATAAAGCATATAATCTACATGTACTGATGAGTAATTAAAAGGCCTAATGTCCCCAAAAAAATTCCGACTTTTTAGTGACGCGAAATCGCCAATTATACTCAAATCCGCACCTTTCAATTTCAACTATACCCACAAATACTAAATCGATCTCTTTTATATCAGAAAAAGTGTTCAAATAAATCATTTATTTTAAAAGTTAAAGTTTCAATTTGCAACCATAACAATCAAATTACATGAAACTTCACCTAAAACATATTAAAGACGGGAAATTTACAGAGGAAAAACCCCCAAAAAAGTAGCTAACGGGAAAGAAATTAACGGAGTGACTAACCAGCAATTTGAGCTTCAAAGAAGCAACAAGCTCAGTTTTTCCATTTACAGACGGAAGTGAGTCCAGGAGACTAACGTTGTCAACAGCAGACTTTACAACAACAACACCACCCCTTCTCGAGACTTTGATGCTGTCAAAACGACAGCGTTTGTATGGTACAGGTAATCTGGAGAAAGATTTAACGGTAACAGAATGAGAAAGATAACGAAGTGGGTGAAGAAGAGAGGATGTTGTTTTTAGAGAAGTAGTAACAGAATCCATTTCTGTTTGGTTTCTGATTAATTTTTGTGGCTAAAAAGGAGAAAGATGGAAACTTTATTTGATTATTTCAATGGCGGTGATGATTACGTGTAAGTCTTAGTAATTTGTTGTGGACAAGATATTATTATTACAAAAAAATAGGTTGTCCTTTTTCAGTCATGGCATAAGTGTTGAGCAGATGCTTCAGTGTCTCTAATTCCATCATTACTCTTCGTGTATGGGCCGCATACTCTCGATCCATCACTATGAAAGAGTTCATTTGCCTGTTCAATTTGTAACATTTTACCAAATTGGACTATTAACTTTTTCATGGCCTATTCTATCCTTTTTCTCTTCCTATTTTCAAATGGAAAACATAATGGAATTATTTTACTTTTTGTAAAATTACATGCAAAATATATTCACTTTTTTTTTTTCATAAAATAAGGTCTTTTGTCTTACAAAGCTAATGGATCATTAGTAGTTTTTTGATAAATTACTGGTAAATTTTTTATAAATTTTCAGTTTTTTCTTAAAAGCGCATTTTTATCGAGAAAATTTTAAAAGATATATTTTCACAAAAAAAGCTCATAATATGGTTTCTTCAAATATAAATCATTTATAATAAATAAGATAAAATCGGTGCTTTGAAAATCAAATTGAATTGATTATTTCAACTGTAAATAATAAGTTAGTTCAACTTGATTCTTTTTTTTTTTTTAAATAAAAAGTTCTATTAATCAAAAGCTGATTGATCAGTCAGTACATAGAATTTGATAATCGGAGGGACATGCCCCAACCAATTAGATAAACTAAAATAGTCATATGCTACCACATGAGATTTTCTATCGTAATTAAAACAACATATATGCATCTCAATTAAGTTAAAATAGTCATGTGCTATCAAACTGATAATATTACAAAGCAAAGAGTTGTTGTTGAAGGCATCCATTACAACCTTTGAAATAAAGGTAAATTAGATTAGCTTCGCTTGCCATGATAATACTAACTTTAATCGCACGACTGCTACAGCTAGCAGCTATAACTTCATCGTTAAAGTCCCTAATCACATCTTTTGTGACAAATCTCTTCTCTTAAACATTAAAGACATCATCTATACCAACGAAAAATATACCGATATTTGGTGAAATCCGTCGTAAGATGGTGGCTCTAATTGTTTTAGAGATCCAAATCGCTTGCATCGCAAAAAACAATTTCATTTCCAACGATGAAAAAAAACTATTCTTAATTTTGATTAGAACAGATCTAATAATATTAATATACTAAGGTAGAAAATAATTTCTAAATCTAGACCAAAATTGGCCAAGAAAGAAATTTTATTCAAAATTAAAGACAAAAACTATGAAAAGGGCTAAAAAAACTGAATTTAAGAGATTGGGGAGGTGATTTTTGGCCAAGAATGGCCAAAAACCACCTCCCAAATGTTCAAAAAAGAAAAACTTACTAACGAGAGAGAGACGGCCAGAGTTTCATTCTTTTTATTTTCTTTAATGAAACAACTCAACTTGATTCTTTTTTAAGAATTAGAAATGCGCAATTTTTTCGAACTGAAAAAATCATTAAATATTATACTTCTTCAATTAATTAAAAATAATGATTGTTCAAATAGACACGCGTATATCGTCTAAACAGATAAACATCAGGGGGCTTATTAACATTTTATCCAAACGAATTCAAAAATCAAAATTAGGTCCCATTTCCCGCTTAAAAGCACAACCTTGCCGAATTTAAAATTGATTAGATTTCATTTCCCATCGATCTCCAAAACCCTAAATTATTAAAAAAACTCTCTTAAATTCAATTTGGATTCAAAATCCCAACTTTACTCTAAGTTTTATTAGGTTACCTAAATAATTGCATTTATTACAAGAAAGCCCCATGTCAGCTCCATCGACTCGCCGTCTCAAAGACCGAAATGGCATCGCCGGTCCCAAAATCGCCGCCGTGCAGAAACCCAAAAAAATTATCACCCCAATTTCAAATTCTACCCCAAACCCTTGTTCCGCCCTTAAAAAATCAACTTCCGGCGTAGAGAATCCCGGGCTCAATTCTCGGACCCAGAAGCCCACGATCCGATCAGTGCCACGTGTTGATAAAGTTGCCGCGTCAGCCGCCGTGGTTGTTCCGAGGAGTGACGGAAGTGAAAGTCGAATGCGGTGGTCAACTTCATCGGTGCCAAGAGGTAGGAGTTCAAGCCCATCTGATTTCATTAGGGTTTTTAGAGATTCTAGGGTTTGTAAAGGAGAGAGCGATAATCGTGAGGTGTCGAGTGCAGAGAAAAAGAATAGGACTAGAAACTCTGTAGATAGTAAAGAAAATGGTCGGTTTAGTGTTGGAGTTGAGAGAAATGAGAAGAGTTTAAGCCGGATGAAAGTTTCGGGTGGAAATTTTAATAATGTAATGCAGTTAAGAAAAGTTAGTGATGTTGGTAATGTCGGTGTTAAATTCGATAAGTTATCTGTAGATAGTTCTGGGTCTGATTGTAAAGTCGGTTGCTCTAACGAGTTAAGTGAGAAAAGAAGCAAAATTAAGGTCTTGGAAAATTTGAAAGACAAGGGTTTGTTTGAAGATAGTATAGGCAGTAAGGTTGGCGTTAAATATCCGAGTAAAATTTATGAGAAGGTTGCTTTTCTAGAAGGAAAAGTGAAGAGGATTGCGTCTGATATTAAGAGGACTAAGGAGATGTTGGATATGAATAATCCTGATGCGTCTAAGAAGACACTATCAGCTATTCAGGATAAGCTTTCTGGGATCGAGAAGGTGATTAGAAATGTTGGAGGTGATTCTTCGAAAAAAATTGTGAATGAAGTTGGAGGTGATTCTTTGAGAATTTCTGTGAATGAAGTTGGAGAGAAGGAGACTGTTGTGAGGAGTAAAAATGAGAGAGTGGATCAGGTGAAGGGTTCTGTTAAAGGGTTGAACAGTGAAGAACTTGAAGCAAGGCTTTTTCCTCATCATAAGTTGCTTAGAAATCGAATTTTGTTGAAGGAAACATTAGGAAGTTCACAGCTTCATATTGAATCAACCAGTGAACCAAAGATCAAGGAGATGATGTTAAGTCCTGTTGAAGAAAATACAATTGCACTTGAGTTTTTGGCTTCACTTAATAAACAAGACACAAAGGTAACTCTCAGAGATACAGTTGTGGGTTTCGAATCTAGTGAAGTCAAAGAAACTGAGAATGCTGAATCTTCGAGCAAGCCCGATTCTTCAAATGTGCCACACAGGAAGAGTGAGGAGGAGCCCTTTCTCACTTCTGAGGAGACACTTGATGAGTTTGATGACCAGGAAAATAAACAGGTGCATGTAACTGCTGAAGAGACTGAAGATACTTGTGTCTTTCAAGTGAATGAAATAGGCACAAAAAGTTCAACAGGAGGTTGGTTTGTTTCAGAGGGAGAGTCTGTTCTTCTCGCTCATGATGATGGGTCATGTTCCTTTTATGATATCGCCAATTGTGAGGTACGCATCATCACCATCTTTCTTTTGACGGTAGATGTCTATTTTGGTTAGTCTTGGTAATTTTCCATTTTGTGCTCACAATGATCTAATCAAGTAGCAGTTTGAGAATTCGTGCCACTAATGCCTCGTGATCATTTTCAGGAGAAGGCTGTATACAAGCCTCCAGAGGGAGTATCACCTAACATTTGGAGAGATTGCTGGATAGTACGTGCACCTAGTGCTGATGGATGCTCAGGGAGGTATGTAGTGGCTGCATCTGCTGGAAGTACTCTTGATTCGGGTTTTTGTTCGTGGGATTTCTATACCAAAGACGTGCAAGCTTTTCACATGGAGGATGCAGAAGCACCCATTTCAAGAACAGTACTAGGTCCCATACCCAACAGTGCCATGTATAGAAGAAATATATCGTCTACTTCCGTGTTGCCAGAAACTCGACAATGGTGGTATAGACCATGCGGACCTCTAATTGTGGCTACTGCCTCCTCCCAAAGGGTAGTCAAAATATTTGATGTGCGCGATGGGGAGCAAATAATGAAATGGGAAGTGCAGAAGCCTGTTTTAGCAATGGATAATTCAAGTCCTTTGCAGTGGAGAAACAGAGGAAAGGTTGTTATAGCTGAAACAGAAGCAATATCAGTGTGGGATGTGAATTCTCTGAACCAACAATCACTACTATCTATCTCTTCGTCTGGTCGAAAAATCTCTGCTCTACATGTTAATAACACTGATGCTGAATTAGGTGGTGGGGTTCGGCAAAGGTAAACTTCTACTAAGCTGTGACTAGTTATCTCATATTTGCACATTAATCTGTATTTGCTGCTTCACTTTCTTTCCGGGTGAGGGATTTCTCTGACATGATTAATGTTAAGTCTTTTAATCCTAAATTAGTTTGACGCTCCTTGGCCTATTTTTTCTGTTGATTATTTTCCAAGAATGCTGAAGGTCGAGTATTTTTTAAATAATAAATGTCTTGATGCGTAATTTAATGTTTAAAATGAAGCTGTGGGAATTTGCTCTTATTGCTTTCCAATGTATTCTATTGCTACTTGATATTATTACCCGTGTATGTTTGATATCCAAAGAAATACAAGAAACTGATGAGTCCCTTTTGGCTGTTTTTTTGTTTTCGTTTTTCTACTTGAATGCAGTTAATTTTGACACACATGTAAGGATATAGATTCCAAATTGACTTGGTGCAAGTTGACAGTGCATTATTGTTCCTTCCCTCATGTTCTGCTAGAAGCTGTCATTATGTTTCTTTCTTTACTGACTCTGGTTTCCGAATATGTTTTGCACCATTATATCTATTTTTCTTTTTTGATCACGAGTCCTTTGTTTTGTCAGTCTGTTTCTCTCTTCTTAAAATTATGTGCATATATATTTTCTAATATTATGTCATGCCAACGTGAGGCTGTTGGTGTCAGAAATTGTTGATCTGTGGATAAGTTTGTTTAGTTGTTTTAAATAAATGCATCAATATGAAGAAGCTTTTGGTTAAGCTCTTTCATTGCAAACTTTATTTAAGTGAAGGCTATAGCAAATTTTCTTTCCTTGTTGAGTGATCAATTTTTTGAATGCAGAGTAAGTTCTTCAGAAGCTGAAGGAAATGACGGCGTCTTCTGCACTTCCGACTCAATTAATATATTAGATTTCCGCCATCCATCTGGTATTGGTCTTAAGATACCAAAAGTCGGTGGAAATGTGCAGTCAGTTTTCACTCGTGGAGACTCTGTCTACATTGGCTGTACAAATGCAAAGTCTGAAGGGAAAAAAGAACTTTACTCGCAGGTCCAGAAGTTTTCGTTGCGCAAACAGGGGGTAGTCAGCTATTACACGATGCCAGAATCCAATGCTCACCCGCACCACTCAGCCATAACACAGGTTTGGGGGAACTCCGACTCGGTGATGGGTGTTTGTGGGCTAGGGTTGTTCGTCTTTGACGCAGTGAAAGATGACGAGGCGCAGTCTTCCGCTGCCGGTGATAGCTGTTGTACACAAAATGTTAAAGATGTCATTGGTCCAAATGACTTGTATTCTCCATCTTTTGACTACATGTCGTCACGTGTGCTCATTATATCAAGAGATCGTCCGGCACTGTGGAGCTACTTAAAATAGGATATAAAACTGTTCGGTGTAATTTGTATCGGACAAGAGGTCTGCTTGCTGGCTATAATGGTGGTCCTGTTCTATTCTATTTGTATGTTATGTGAGATCATTTAGAGAATGTATTTTGTATACAAACAGAATTTGAGGATCAATTTGTATGCTTTTTGTGTCTTACTGCATAAATTAATAAGTTTAGCAGAGAACTGCAATGTTGATGGAGAATGTAAAAAATACACGGTACTTGATTGATATTATAAGCAAATTATGTGCTTATTTAATTTAGAGATGTTCCATATGCAGAGTGTATAGTAATTTTATACATTGGACGGATAATTTTATTTAATAAAAGTTGAAGCACTTCAATGTAACATAAAATAGATGAAACTGAAAAACCAAACGCAGTTAACAAATTTTGTTTGGTTTGCTATGATCTTATAAAATAAATTTGAATTTTCAGTTTTGGTTTGTTTGGAACATAAAAAAATTTCAGCCATGTTTTTGTGCAAACAAAACAGAAAAACCAAACCGAAACAATAACACCAAACAACTAGGTTTAAAAATTATGTTTCTCTAGCATTTCGGGTTTGTTCGGTTTTCAAAAAATAGAATAATTTCGGTTCCGCCGAATGCACACCCCTAACTATAACCGAAATGTTGTGAATCGTATGTGGTGAATTATAATTAAAGTTGTACATGCATTCAACTGACAGAAAAATCCAACTGTTAATCGAAAATGATTGATTCAGATAATTCATGAAGACTTCTAATCAACTAAACTGGATTAAACTGAATTTTATTCTTCTAAGTCTGATTGCTATTATTTTAAACAGTTTTTTTCTTTCTGAAAAATCATTTCCAAATAGAACCGTTAAGAGATTGCACATCCCTACATATAATTGGTGTAACTTTTATTTTAACTATACATTATTGGAAAAATAATTATATCAGTTGGGTAAAACAACAGTATTGAATATTTCCTATTAAAGTTAATAAAAGTTCGAAGATTTTAGACTAATAGTCACCCATGGCCCCTGACTTTAGGGATACCTTACGACAAAGCCCTTGATAAAAAAAACGATCAGTAGACCCCCTGATCTTTGTGGCGGCGCCACCTAAACTCCCAAACCCCAAATATGACGAAAATACTCCTGGCGTAGTCTTTTTCAGTCAACTGTCATATTTCAAAAAAAAAAAATCTGACAGTGCCACGTCAGCAAAACAACTTAAAATTTTCAAACACCCAAAATACCCCTAATTTAATTTAGAAAAAGACAAAAAGAAAACAAATCAACTCACTAACCATTTGATTAACCAAAATAACCAATGAGATGTTTAGAATGTTATTGTATTTAATAATAAAAAAATAAAGAATAATTGAGTATTCTAATATTCCAAATAATTGATTGTCCATCTAACTCAACACATCCGGAAAATGAGCCAATTTATCATATTTGGAGAGGTACCGTATAAATAAAAAATAAAAATACGAAAGTCTATCGAATAACTATTTCTTAAAAAAAAGAACCCAACAAACATATATTTTAGTATAAGGATTTTTTTTAATCATTTTGATGTATAAATTATTAATCATTTAATTAGTGATTGAGCGACACGTTCAAAATTTCTAAACAACATGAACAATATAAAGATTATTGAATAACAAAATTTAAAAAGGAATATAAATATTTCGAGATGTAGAGATCTTTTGATGTAATTTATAAGATAATTTTATTTAATCATAGAATAATTTGTTGGGAGGTGATGTTTTCAACAATTGTGGCAAATAAATCCACTTTTAGAAATTCGAAATTAATATCACTTCTCTATCTTCAAATTTTATGTTATAATTACATTATTTTTGATATTATCTAAGATATCAAATCTATTGTTAACGTTATTGAATTCAAAGAAAAAGAAAAAACAAATCAAAGTTGGCCTCTCTTCAAATCATAGAATAATTTGTAGTGATGTGATGTTTCCAATAATTGTGACATGCAACTATATACATTATAAGGAATTCCAAATTAATATCACTTCTCTATCTTCAATATTTATATTTAAAAATACATCAATTTATCAATTTTTATATTTAAGTGGTCAATGCAATTAGGAGAATACGATATTCAATACGAACCCAGATAAATGATGAAAGCCCAAGTACTGACCGACTTTATAGCAGAATTCACAAGTTACTCAACACAAAAAGAATGGTCTGCAACCCGATTGTAGCTATTCATAGAGGGGGCAAAGAATGAAACAAGAGTGAGAGCATGTGTTATTCTGGAGGGGCACACAAGATTCAGATTTAATGTGTAAAATTTACAGCAACAACCAATGAGTTATTGCTCAAATGGTATAAGCATTGGGGATCACTCTGTTAGGCCGTGAGTTCAATTCCTCCCACAAACGCTCCCCCTCTCTAAATAATTAACAAAAATTACTGCAGCCAATAATGTGGAAAAAGACGAAGTGCTTCTCATGGGATTATCATTAGTTGTGAAAGTAGGATAAAAGACCTAAAATCCGCCGAGACTCCAAATTAGTAGTAGGACAAGTAAGAGGAATAATTTCCACGAAAGAAGCAAACCTGGCCGAATACCATAAAAGAGCGATGGAGTTACTAAAAGAGATTGAAGACATGGGTGGACGATGAAAGATCATCAAAATCGCAAGGGAGCTCAACGGCAAAGCCGACGCAATTGCAAAGTCGCCTTTGAGAGAAGCGAGAGGTTTTATAAATGTAACCAAAGGAAGAAGTGGACGACCTAATGATGGGAGTACAATACTCCTATATTTTAGAGTCGTTTTCATTATATTTTGATACATTTTAGCACGTCTTTTGAGGCATTTTGGTGTCTTATCGTATGTGTATGCATTTTAGAAACATTGAAGCGTAATGGAGACTATTTGGCCAAAAAAGCGGAAAAAACCGGCAAAAAATCGATTCGGCAAAGTCTTGGAGTAAGAAAGCGGCGGAGAAGCCTAATTAACTCAGGTCACGATCGTGACCCTAAGCCAGGGGAAGGTCACGATCGTGACCCTAAGCCAGGGGAAGGTCACGATCGTGACCTACCATCAGAAATGTGCCGAGGCAATCGCAGTCAAGGGGTCACGATCTGGACCTTGAGAGTCACGATATGGACCAGTGCAAAATTAATTCTCAGCTTTCAAATTTTCTGGACTCAAGACTTAGGCCTATTTCCTTATTTGACCAAACACTCTTGTATTAGTTGTCTTTTTATTTCCTTTTTGAGATGTACTATATAAACATTTTTATCTCATTTTTAGGTCATGAAGTGTAAGATTAAAAATATTCTCTAGCTTTTAGTTAATATATTTCTCTAGTTGAATAACAGATAACCAAATGGTTATTGGGTTGATTTTTTTTTTGTCCTTTTCTAAATTAATTTAGAGGTATTTTGGGTGTTTGAAATTTTTAAAGTATTTCGCTGACGTGGCGCCGTCCGATTTTTTTTAGAATGGCAGTTGACTGAAAAAGACGGTGTCAGAGGTATTTTCATCATATTTGGGGTTTAGAGAGTTTAGGTGGCGTCGCGACAAAGATCAGGGGGTTTACTGATCATTTTTTTTATCAGGGAGTTTGTCGTAAGTACCCCTAAAATCAAGGGCCATGGATGATTATTAGCCCTTATTAAGAGACGAAAAAGATTGGATAATTGAAGGTTCGCCAGACAGTTTGTTTCTTCATTTTTATTGTAACCTTTCGTATTAGCCTTCTTTTCATTGCTACTTTTTTCTTCATGAAGGCAACTGTTGTTGGAGCTCGTTTTCCTTAGCAGTACGGGTAGCAATTATTTTTAGGGCTAGAATAACTGAAGTTGGAGTGAGATAATGGAGTGAATGAGAGAATTTAGTGAAACAGTAAAATTATAAATAGAATTATGGATGGAAGAAAAAGAAGTGGGGCAAATGTTTGAATAAATGAAGAACACAATAAAAATATAGACAAGAGATAGATTAGTAACAGATATTTTAAAAAGGTAGAAGTGAAAAGAGAATTTAAAAAAAGGGATTTTTGATTAAAATATTTTTATGAGTTACTGAAATAAACTTTTTGAATTTTGAGGGAAATCTGTGACATTTTCTCGAGTTCAATTCTGCACCAAGTAATAAAATGTATTCCCTTTAATATCTAATAAAAAAATTAGGACTAATTTTTCTAATAATGTCAGCATTTAATTGAAATTTAGTTATCATGGACACTAAAATCTTCTTAAGATCTTTTCTCTCTAGTGTTCTCTGGTTCTATGATTATATTTATTGCCGACAATTCCAGATTAGTGCTATGTTTTAGTCTCAAAACCATGCATGTGGTGTGTGTAAGTACATAACGTGTCGCTAATCTTTCTCTCTCGGCACATACCACGTATATATTTTTTCTTTGATGGAAATATATAAATGCAAGGATGAAGGACAAAAATTCTTCCGTAAATACTTTTAATATTTTATTTTAATTATTAATATTATTCAGTAAAATTGATACTATAATTTAACTTATAGGATATTTTCTAATTCAATAAAAAAATTAATTAATTTCTAACTAATTTATAATCAAATATAAATAAATATAATAATATAGTTACATGAAACAACTAATCCAGATTACACTATATTTTTTAATCTAATAAAAAAATCTATTAATATATTAATTATATATAAAACACAATAATAATTTAAATTTACTCTAATTTATAAGATATTTTCTAATCTAACAATTTTTTTAACTAATTTAATATTAATTGTAATTTTAAATTTTTTTAGTATATTTAATCAATATAGCATTACAATTACTACTATTTTACTTGTTATTATGGTTGATAATTAATAGTCATCATAAAGATAAAAATGATTTTAATTATTCATTAAACAATTAACTATTTTGATTTTTATTTTAAATAAGTTAAAAACTCATATTTAATTTTGTTTGAAATTAGTTAAATTTAATATAATTTTTTTAAATTAAATGTGTATCTAGTCTAGACATGTTCAGTCAGTTTCAGGCCGGACTTTTTAATTTTGTATACAAGCTCAAATCCGAGTTTGGACTTTTTATCTCCTATTCAAATTCGGTCGTAATACTATGTTTTTGAGGGTTTTGGCCGGATTTGGACGGGCTTATATAGAAATTTTATAAAAATAGAAGTCTGAGCACATCCATAAAATCATTGCTCAAACTCGGTTGGATGTGTGCGGGTACCCAAACTCAAGAATAATTCTAATCTAGTCTGATTTGAGTTTGAATAAAAATAAAACTTGAATTTATAACAAAATATAAACAAATTGAATATTATATTTTATCGAATCGATAAGTTAAATATAATTAATATTTTAATTTTATTTTCTAAAGTAATTTGTTAACTTTGTTCAAAAAATAAATATGTTTATAAAATGTTACAATTTTAATAAATAATTATAAAGTATTTAAAAATTTCATATTAAATTTAATTATTTTGATGATTTTTTTTAAAGAAATCTAAATTTATAGGTTAAATTGAATTTCATTTCTACAGTAAATTTAATCAAATGTCAGAAAAAATAGCTAATGTTTAGAAATCAAGTAGAAACTACCTAACATGAAGTATCTCTAATTTAAAAGTCTTAACTTAAAATCTAGAAAATGAGAAACAAGAAAACAAATCTATAACAAGAAAACTAATAAAGAGAAGATTCTACTTATCTCTTTGCTTTTGCAACACTTTTTCAGTTGATTAAACTTGGTCCATATTAAGTCAACTAGCTTGGCAAGTTTAATGTTAAACCGTATGAGTCAAAATATAAATATGTATAGATAAAGAGTAAATTACTCTTCACATAAACTATAGTTTATAGTTTAGTATCTTTTATTCAGAAACTAAAATATTAATAATTAATAGATTGTAACTTTGCAGATTAAAAGTGAGGTACCCAATTATTTGATTTTCAAACAGGAACTACCAAACTGTGAATTATAATATATATAAGGGACCTCACAATATTTTGTTCAAAAATAAATAAATATATATACATAATGCAGGGACTATCCTTCAATAAAAACTAAATATTATAACTCTAACTTTTTTGATAAATATATGCCAATAATTATTTTATATACTAATAATTAATATTAGTTTTAATATCTTAAAAAAATTAAAAACAATCTAGTGAGGTCAATTCGGATTATAACAACCGATCGTCCGACTTTTGAGCCTTGTAGTACTAGCGTTTTTAAATTTTAATGTTAGTATTAAATTCTCTAAATTTGATTTAAAAGCTAGTATATTCTTCCATCCATCTTTAAGTTAATAATATAATAAACATTCGCTGACGTGACATTTTTTGAAAAATATGTATATATAAGCATCTTAATATTTTATGTTCTATTAATAATAAAATTAAGGCTTTGATTTTATTAAAATATTATAAAATATAATGCCATAATTAAAAATAATTTAGATGAAAAAGAAATCAAAATTCATTATATCTAGGTATTTTAAGAATAATTATTAAATATCCAAGGTAGGTCAAATTCATACAATTTCTCTAAAAGTTTCAATTTTTTTAATATTTGATCATTTTCTCTACCACTCATGCTTCAGTTAACTATTTTCGTTGATTAAGCTAAAGAGTCTAATTGACAAAATAAAAATTAAATCCGATCTTCAAATTTTAATATAAAAATTATAAAATTAACTAAATTAAAATAATTAGAATAATTTATGATGGTTCATTGTTCATATATAAGGATGTTATTTTTCTATATTAGCCTATCCTTTTATAATAATAAAACAAATAATAATAATAATAATAACTTCACTTTTAATTGAAAATGTGCACATATCAACTTGTATATGGGTCCTAAAAATAAATGAAAATTTATTTCATTTTAGGCAGATGAAACTCGTTTTTGGAAATGTATGGCCTTGATTAACAAATTTTTTTTAAGTCGGCATCTGTAACCATTAATGGCTTAAGAACAAAAATCTAATTATGGTCTTTTCTCGTGCCACGATTCACGAGCACATTTTTTTTGTTTTTTCATGAAAAATCAGATTCCAGTAAATTGGTTTTCCCTTTTTGAATACTTTTAAAGAGTGGCTATTTCTTTTAAGAATTAAAGGGTGAATTTACTGATTAAATAAATTAATTTAATATTGATGTTTAGCTGGTTTTTTTATAATTATTTATAAATTACTGAAATGATCATATAGTATAACTTTTTAAAATTTTAGACTAGTATTAAAATAAGTTGATGGACTAAATTGAATTTTATTGAAATAATAAAACTCTTTAATGACATCATCATCTAACGAGATAATAAATAGTTAAATAACATAAAAATTAAGGTGGTAAAAGTGCTTTTTAAAAAAGGACGAAATAACAGACTATTAATTGGAGATTTTTTTTGAAGTATATTATTTTATATTTTAATTTTACATAGTTTTTAAACATATTTGCGGGTCGTATTTTTTTTAACCAATTTTTTTTAATTTTTAAAATTTCACTTTTCACTTTTTACTTATTTATGCTCTTTTTTATAGATTTTTTTGAATTTCTTTTGATGTTTTTTTCTAATCGTATTTTTTTAGTGTAATTATGGTGTTTTTATTGTATATCTATGGTGTTTCTAGTGTATTTGTATTGTTTTAATAGTGTAAATATAGTGTACCTATAATATTTTTCAGTGTTTTTTATATTGCATGCCATAAAAACACTGCAAATACACCAGAAAAACATAAACACACTAGAAAAACACCAGAAATATACTATAGATACACCAGAAATACATCATAATGTAATTTTATCATAAAAATACTACAAATAAAGCATAAATCAATTCATAAATGCACCATAAAAACACTGTAAAATACACCATAAATCAATTAATTTTTACAAAATAAATGGCATCAAAACAAAAAAACAAATCTATGAACAAGAAAAAGACAAAATAATTATATGAACAATAAATGGATTTTATAAACAAAAAAATAATAGATTATAATAATCTCTTTACAAAAAGTCTGAATTATTACAAAAAATCTTAAAGCGACAAATCCATCGAAGAAATGCGGCGATGAGAAAATTATTGGAATAATCGAGACGATGAGAAATCCACCGAAAAACGCGACGGTAAAAGAATACCACAAAAAATCATTAAAAGACGTGCGACAACAAGATAGAAGAAAGCAAAGATCGAAAAAGAAGAAAAGAAAAAAAAAAGAGAAACTTGACAGGGAGAAAGAAGTAGAGAAAAAGAGAGAATTATGTGAGGAGAGAGAACAAATTTCTTTTAATATGACAACTATAAAAATCAAAGGCCTAATTACTTAAAAACCACTCACCTTATAACTTTTTTTCATTTATACCACGACCTAGGAAAATTTTCAATTGTATCCTATTTTCGATTTTTATGTTTCGTTTGTACCCCAAGAGTAATTTTTTTGATAATTTAATTAATTTAAAGATGAAGATATTTAAAAAAAGATACATAAATGATTAACATTAACGTTTTATTAGAATATAGGTTAAAAATGAAGGATTCATTTAAACTTTTTTTCAAAAAAAAATAGATTAATTCAACTCATTAGGGTAGAGATGAAACATAAAAATTAAAAATAGGGTACAATTGAAAATTTTCCTAGGTCATGATATAAATGAAAAAAAATTACAAGGTGGGTGGTTTTTAAGTAATTAAGCCAAAATCAAATGACCTAAATAAAAATTATTAAAATAATCATTAAAATTAGAGTACTAACTAAAATAAACTACTATAGTTAATAACTATTAAAATTTAGAGTACTAATTAAAATAAATTATTATATTAATATAATTATTTAAAATACTAAATAAAATAGACTACTTTAATTATTTTATTTATTTTTTAATTATGAAATTCTAAATAAGATAAACTATTTCAATAAATTACTATTTTAATTATTATTTTATATTTTCTATTAAAATATTTCATAATTATAATCTAAGTATCAAATAAAAATTTAAAAATTTAAAATAATTATCTAAAATATTTAATAAGATAATTAACTATTATTTTAAATATTATTTGATAATTTGACGAGTCATACTACGAGCCACATGTCCAACGCGTAAAGCAAAACTAGTATTTATAAAATAACTATACATGGATTACAATTGTGAAAATGACGACTTCTATTGTATTTTATGATAATATGTGAGTAATTATATTCGGTTCTTATCCTGCTTTGTTATGTGGTTTATAACTTATTAATATACGGTTTATTATTTATATAAGTTGAAGCAGATTCTTTTAGTTCTTAAACAAATAAAAGAAATTTACTAAATTTATGTCAATAGTTGCTTAATAGTCAAGTAAACAAGTCTCAAAATATTAAGCTAAAAACAATTTATTAATTGCATTTAGCCATACTAAAATTTATCATTCAATCAATTCGATAAGTAATTAACTGTTTTAGTTGGCACTTACAAAAGAAAAAGTGATGACTTAGTTTGGTGATAACAGAAATAATAACAATAATTTTTTCCTTTCACCATTTTAGTCCTATATATATTCATCACACACACACACATACAAACAGAACAAGAACACAAAAGAGAGAAAAAGAATTAAAAGAAAAAAAAAAGATGAGAAGAGATTGTCATGTTTTATTGAGCGGAAAATCCGACGAGATCAAAAAGTATAAACACGGTTTTACTTCAGCGGAGATGGAATCTCTTCGAAGCTTATGCGGAACTGTTTTTCCGTCGATTTACGATCAAGAATCTGAAAATTCCGCAGTTCAGGAATTTTACAGAGCTTCAGGTTCTCAGTACCCTTTAGCAGAGGAGGTATGGCCTCAATAAATTGTCAGGTTCTTGAATTTTCATTAAATTTTCTGAAATATTCTGATGAATGTTTCTGATTCTTGAAAAATTTGACAGGTTGCAGAGCTGATTGTGAAGAGGGGATTGATTGAAGCAGTATTAGTGGTTAGATTGGTATTATTTTTATTATCAACAAGATTTGGGACATTATTGCTATGTGGGTCACTGTGTTTAGACACGAAATGGCCATTTATACATAAATTTTCAAGTATTCCATTGGAGAGGAGGGAAAAAGTTTTGCAGAAATGGCTTAAACATAAATTGCTGACACCAATCAGATTTGCTTTCATCTATGTTAAATCCATCTGTCTCTATATCTTCATGATGCAGGTAATTAATTCCTGTCTTTTTTTCTGTACTTTATGATGCATGCATATCTATTTTCCGCGGGTTCGAATATTTTTCGGTTATCAAATTATAGTGTTTTTAGAGAACGGTTACCGGTTTTTAAAGTTTTATATTATGATAATCAAGTTTTTGATTTTACCAACAATGGAAGGTTACTAATTGAATTCGGGTGAAAACTCGCTTACGTGGTCGACATAAAAATGCGTGTTCTTGGTTTTTCCATTTCGTTTAAAAGTGAGTATTGGTTTTGAAATAAAATACATAGTTTAATTATCTTAAAATAAATAAAATATGCAGAAGATTTTATATCCGGTTGTCCAAGAAGTGAAGGAGGCAGGATTTCAATATTAGAAAGGCTAAATTGCAATATGTATTATAAATAGAGAAGTCAAGTTTTAAAATTAGGAAGGATAAAATTGTAAAATATTAAAAAAAATTAGTATTGATTTTGACATTTTCGCAAAATTAGAGGGGCCATGGTCATTCCATGCCTCCCCCTCCTTACGTCGGTGTGCCCATGTAAGCAAAAATGTCACCAAATGTTGTTTAATGATTTGTCATTCTTGAAAAAAATTGATAGATGCTTATTAAAATAAATTGTTTAAAGTGAATAACCGTTTTGTAAAGGCATTATAGTTTGGAAAGCTGAACACTATCTGTCGCTGCATATTACTTTGATAATGTAGATTAAGCCTTAAAACATAATTATGAGCCGATACTTTAACCTTAATTTAATTAGACAACAAAAATATTTGTGTTATATGATAATTGGCATAATTTTAAAGAGTTGTATTTTTTTCTTGATAAGGTATGATTTCAATTGAAAGATACTTTTTATTGTCCTGAGTGTTATTTATAAAGTACAAAAATCATAATTATTGATGATGAATTCTTAACAAATAAGGAGACACTAGGGTTTTCTGTAATTACAGTATTTGAAAATGACTATTTTTAAATTTTGTGTGGAAACTGTGAGTCATATATACATCAAAATTTATAATATGGTTGCCAAGATGGATCTGTCATTTTCCGATTGGTTGATTTGAGACTTAAGAAGATTCAAGTAATTAATTAAAATTAAATAAGCGTAAAAGATAATTAAAATTAAGTGAAGGTTAAAACGTCATAATCAAAATTCATTTTCATTAGACTAAAAACAGTTGTGAGGTACGAATCTTAATTACATAACACCTGTTTTTCTGCCATTCACATGCTTTCTGTGCCAAAATTATTGTTTTAGTAGTTTTTTTCCCTCTTCCAGAATTGTATTTAAGTTTCTAGAATCAATTATTGTTGGAATGGAAACAGGAGCAAAAAATGGCGTTTTTTAATAAAATACTACTAGTATGTAATAATTCTATAAATTCAGTTCGAATCCGATTTTGAAAACACTGTTTTTCATTTTAATTTGAACAATCTGATATAACATGTCATTATTACTCGTTCGTATAAATAAACAAATTCAAACAACTAAATAGATAATAAAAAAGTACATTTATCAAAGTAGAAACTTTTAAAAACTTTGATTTTTTTCAATTATTATTTAAAATTTTCAATGTTAACTTATTTGTCAATTTTCAGTTTCAATTATGATCATTTGTTTCAATTGAAGTGGAATAATATTTAAATATGCCTTTTCTATTGTTTCATTTTTGGAATTTTTATTATAAAAAGACAGATCGTAAAAAATATGAAACTGAACAATTACTTTTGATTCGAGCAAATGGTTTTAATTGAAACTGAAAATTGAAACATAAATTAAAATTAGCAATTTTAAAAGTTTGAGCCATTAAAAGAAAAAATAAAATAAAATGATAAAACCATTTTAAAAATTTCATATACTAGGTGCAATTTTTCTAATTAATAGTAATAGACTTTGCATGTCAAATTAGGTTGGAGTCCCTTTCTAGCATTTACATAAACACAAAAATAACAATGGCCAACCTACTTAATGCCAACTTGCACTTATAAGCTTCAATCTAATAGGACAACATAAAAGGGTCCTCTTGCATTGTACGGTTCCTAGCTTTTCAATTAATGACATTATTTCATCATTAATTAGTTACATTTCTCTAATTAGAAAATAAAACTTTAGTCTTCAATTGTACACTTCCGGATATAATTGGAAAATAATTCAATAAAGTTAACCTACTTGTAATTTAGCCAATCATAATTGATAAGTCCTTATCATTTCTCCAAAACTATGAAAATGCCAAAGTTTTAACAAATAATTGAAACTTGATAAAGAATATTGCAAATCTTTCACTAATAATTGGCAATTAATTTGTTTTTTTTTGTGTGTGTGTTACAGGTTGATGAAAATGGCAAAAACCCAGCATGGGACGCAATTGGATATAAAGTTCCGATTGAAGAAAATATTGCAAATAAAGAAAGACCTCTTGAAAAAGGAATAATAGAAACCAATCGGGAGACAGATTCAACTCTTCCCCATGCACTTGCTAAAAAAGGTCTACAAGTTACACACGAATCAGGAAAAAATCTCTGCAAGATCAAATGCGACGTCGTTATTGTCGGTTCTGGCAGCGGCGGTGGTGTTGCCGCCGCTGTTCTCGCCGCTGCAGGCTACAAAGTGGTCGTTCTTGAAAAAGGAAATTATTTCGTCGCTAAAGATTATTCAGGTCTTGAAGTCCCTTCTTTTGTTCAATTATATGAAGCAGGTGGAATCATCACGACCGTTGATGGGAAGGTGATGATCTTGGCAGGATCAACGGTGGGAGGAGGCTCTGCTATTAATTGGTCAGCTTGTATTAATACTCCTGATTTTATACTTAAAGAATGGGCTGAGAATCATAAAATTCCATTCTATGGGAATCCTGAATATAAATCCGCAATGGAAGCTGTTCGTCAGAGAATTGGAGTTACAGAGAATTGTATTGAAGAAGGATTTCAGAATCAAATCCTGAGAAGAGGATGTGAAAAACTCGGCCTCGGAATCGATTCCGTACCGCGAAACTCGTCGGGAAAACATTACTGTGGCTTGTGCGGTTACGGCTGTCCTACCGGTGATAAAAAGGGTACCGACACGACGTGGCTGGTCGATGCTGTCAGGAATGGTGCGGTAATCCTGACAGGATGCAAGGCAGACAGATTTATATTGTCTTATAATTATAATAACAAAATTCGGTCAAAGAAATGCTTAGGAGTAGCTGCAAAAATCCTGAACAATGAAAACATTAAAATGAGACTACAAATCGAAGCAAAAATTACAATTTCGGCTTCAGGTGCTCTGTCAACGCCTCCATTAATGATATCTAGCGGGTTAAAGAATCGAAACATCGGTCGGAACCTTCATCTCCATCCTGTTCTGATGACATGGGGTTATTTTCCTGAATCAAACACAGAATTCAAAGGAAAATCACACGAAGGTGGGATTATTACATCAGTTCACAGAGTTTTATCAGAAGATTCCAAACTTCAAGCCATAATCGAAACACCTCAGCTCGGTCCATCTTCATTTTCAGTACCAACTCCTTGGGTATCAGCACTTGACATGAAGAACAGACTCCTGAAATACTCAAGAACAGCTCACTTAATAACCATAGTCAGAGACCGCGGTTCCGGCGAAATCCGAACAGAAGGAAGAATAAGTTACAAGCTTGATGCCTCCGACGAGGCTAATCTCAAGGCAGGTCTGAGAGAATCGTTGCGAATCTTAGTAGCAGCCGGAGCTGTTGAAGTCGGTACTCACCGGAGCGACGGACAGAGACTAAAATGTGAAGGAGTTTCTAAAGAGGAGTTAGAAGAGTTTTTAGAAACTGTTTCCCCACCACCAGGAGGGATGTCTTTAGAAGAGGATTGGGTAATTTACTCTTCTGCCCATCAGATGGGGAGTTGTAGAATGGGGATTCACCCGAAAGACGGCGCGGTGGATCAGAATGGTGAGAGTTGGGAGGCAGAAGGTTTGTTTGTTTGTGATGCAAGTGTTTTGCCTACTGCTGTTGGTGTTAATCCTATGATCACGATTCAGTCTACTGCTTACTGTCTGTCAAAGAAAATCGCTGACATTTTAAAGAAACGACGGTCGTTTTGAGTTTATTTAATGGTTTTAATGTTAAATGCAAATAATAGAATGTTTTAGAGGAAATGTAATTTGTTTACTTTGTATGTATTGCTATAAATAATTTGCTAATCATCTTAAAAACTACCGACCTTTTATTTTTTTTCAATAACACCCTGATCTTGCAATTTCGTCAATTGCACCCTATTTCGTATTTTTACGTTTCAATGGCACCCTAATTTAGAAAAAATAGATGATTTTACTATTATAAGGATTAAATTTTATAAAACAAACAAATTTAAGGGTCATTTTATACCTTTTTCTAGTTGGACAAATTCTAATAAATTCTTTAACTTAACAAACTTTCAAATAAATCCTAAATAACAAAATTAATTAAATACATATATAATTAATTATTTAATTCAAAATTAAATAAATATTTAAAACGGAATCCGCCATCCGCCGCCGGCCGCCACCCGCCGCTCTCCGGTCTCTACCGGAGACAAGCTGGTCGTCTTCCATGGAAGACCAGATCTACCGGTCTTCCATGGAAGACCAGAAGATCTGGTCTTCCTCGGGGAAGACGAGATCGTCTTCCCCATGGAAGACCAACGAATCTGTTGCTGGTCTTCTATGGGGAAGACCAGCTGATGGAAGACGAGATCAGCTCGTCTTCCATGGGAAGACGAGCTGGTATTCCCCATGGAAGACCAGCGAATCTGTTGCTAGTCTTCTATGGGGAAGACCAGCTCGTCTTCCCCATGGAAGACGAGATCTTCTGGTCTTCCATGGGGAAGATCAGCAGATTTGGTCTTCCATGGAAGACCGGTGCTTGTCTTCCATGGAAGACCGGTGACGAAGTTCAAACGGAGTTCAAACGGAGGTGGTGACAGAGACCGGCGGCGGGTCCGAAGGGAGGCAGTGATTTTTTATTTAATTTATTTATTTATATATTTTTTGTTATAAATAAGACGGTTTATACGTATAATTTAAAACATCATATGACATTTAGAGTTTTTGAAAAATATGAAGAATTTGTTTTAAATTTTATCCAAACGAAAAGAGTTCAATTTAATACTTTAAGGTGCTATTGAAACATAAAAACACAAAATAGGGTGCAATTGACGAAATTATAAGGTTGGGGTGTTATTGAAAATAAAATGAAAGGTCGGTAGTTTTTGAGGTGATTAGCTTAAATAATTAAATTGTAGTCTTTTTTTTTTGTGGAAATTAGGCCCACCACCACAATAGGCCTAAATATTCTCATGCGTACCACCATATTTCTTTCATTGCAAAATCACCATATGAAATAGTGGAAATTAGACTCGGCACTATCAAAAGCCAAAATATTCTCCTTCATACGGACGCTATCTCTTTGCAAAGATACATCATTCTCCATCTTTCTTTTCTTTTGTTTTTCACTGTCCAAAATATAAAAAAATACAATTTGTGTTGTTAAGTAGAAAGAGTCCCTTTTTGATGATTCAGATGGGGAATCAGACTGTGGCAGATTTTCTTGAGGCTAGAGCGAAGCCGCCGCCGTACTGGTTATCAACACCGTCGTTGCTGTCAGACATGGCGAATTCCTTCGATGTTTTATCTGTTTTTATCGGTAGACACGACTATAAATTGGGTTTTTTTAGTTCTTGATTTTGATCGTCAGATTGTGAGTATTGGTTTGATTTAGGTTGGTTTAAATCTCATATGTCATAAGAAAGCTCACTCGCAACTGTTATTGTCATTTTCTACAACTATGGATTATGCCTACCATATGTTTGATCAAATTACTGAACCAAATATCTTCATGTGGAGAAGTCAAACGATACAAATAGTACAAAGAGAAAGAAAAAAAAAATACGCAAAGACCAAGTGCTGTTGTTTCATTTTCTTACTTTGGTGATTGAGATTGTAATTTTTTTTACCTGAATAAGCTTATGTTAAATTATTCTGATTTAAATGGAATTAAGTGTTGTTCATTATTTGTGGAGATGGAGAGTTTGTCCAATGATACTAGAAGTTACTATAGGGTTACTAGAGGGTTACCAAAGGATTACTAATTTAATTTTTAGTAAATTGTTAGTATACTGTTAGTAAATTAACTTACTTTTTTAGTAAACTGATAATTTATAAGTGCATACAGCAGTTGACCCTGAAATAATGTGGTTGCATTTTGTGTAGATTTGAGCTGTTGTAATGGAAATATTGGCTAGTTTTTGCTAAGGTGCGAAATGAGGTTTCGTTAGGCATTGATTCTTGAGATTTACGTACTATGAAGCTCAATGAAGCTCTTCGTTCCAATGTTGGTTAACCAATTGTTTACTAATGGTACACCAATTATTTTAGTAAATTAAATAATATTTCATTTTAGCATATCTTATCGTGTTAAGCCTACATCCATACTTAGATTTAAGCCAATCCTATTTTACATCCCTTGAACATTGTTATAGGTTTACTAATAGGTTACTCAAAGTGTCTTGATAGATTAACAAATGTCAATTACAACCAGTAGACAATTTCTACTGTTGTTAGTATATTATATAAAAGTTTATTAAGAGCTTACTATCAGGTTACCAAATAGTTACCAATAATTTTTTATAAAAAAAAATACATGTAGTTTACTACAAATTCATTAACAGTTTACTAAAAATAACTACTGAATTTATAAAAACTAAAATAGTAAATAAAATTGTGTAAGGGTATTGTTACTATTAGTTAATAGAATTTTAAGTGTTTACTAACATGTTATCCAATAATAATAGATATCCCAAAATTCACCAATTTTGTATCAGTATACTATAAAAATGTGTACTAAGATACCCAAGGTCTCCAACAAAATTTACTAATAGGTTTCCTAATATTCATTGATAATAAAACAATTTAAATCGAGATAGTGTTGCTTTACGTTTGTTAATAGATTACTAAAAGTTTACTAAATGGTTACCAAATACTTTTACTGACAGGTTACACTTTCAACTATTAGGTAACCCAAAGATAACCAATAAATATCCCTAAAATTTTCTAATAGATTTCTAAAAGTTAACAAATAAAACTTATTTTACATCCCTTTAATATTTTAATAAAAAAATAAAAATAGTAAATTATTTTTTAAGTAAACTGATAGTAAACCGTTGGTAAATTTATATTTAGCAAACCGATATAAACCATAAGTTTAATATTTTATAACTTTAATAAAATAAACAATAACAAATTGTTTTTTAAGTAAACCGATAGTTAACCGTTGGTAAATCTATAATTAGTAAACCGATATAAACCATAAGTTTAATTGGCAGCCATTTTACCTTCAAATTTAAAAAAAGACGAACATGCAGATTAATTCATGGATGGACGTGAGAGAGATCAATGGAAAATGCAGCTAAATTTGGGAATTATCATAATATTAATGTCCAAATAGAAAAGATAAAAGATAATCATATATTTGAATAGAAAACCTTAACACATTTTCATTGAAGTATTTTATCAAACACAAAGAATGCATCTACTATAAACAAAAAAAACCATAACAGATAATTGCAAATACAAGAATAATAAGCATCGGCAAAATCCATAGAATCAGATGCACTACTTTTGGCATTGATATATGGTTTCTTCTTGAATTCTCAATTCCAACCCCAAAACCCACCATCTCCGTCGCCGCCGAATTCTTCCATTAAAAACACCTTCTTCTAATCGTGAAACTAAAGACAATTGCTTGAATTCCTAGTTCCAACCCCAAAATCCACCATCTCCGTCGCCGCCGATTTTGAATAGATAGATGAGGACGAGGAGGAAGGTGACGACGAGATGCTTTCGCCGCACGAGTTGGTGGCTAGGCAACAGTCTTATCTGGTAGCGTGTTCAGTTTACTTAGCCAAGAGGAATCGTATTTTTCAAAAGAAACTTATGTCAAACGGTGTTATGGTTATAATTAAATTTTGATAGTAGCTGTGAGAATATTTATGCGTTTTAGGTGTATTTGTCTAAAAATCTCTTTTTTTTTTAGGGAAAAACTGTGCTTTATTAACTTAAATCAGCAATTACAAGATCATTAACGGGAAACGGAACACTTCCCTCAAAAGCACAATCTCTACGATAAAAATACCCCACTTTGCTAAACAATGGGCGACTTGGTTCCCATCTCTACGAACATGCTGAAAGCTCACGTCCCATCCATGCGATAATTTCATGCAATCATCAACTATCAACTGCACATTATCAATATTTTCTTAGAAGAATATGTTATAAATATGGATTTTCGAGGTTTCAAAATTTCAAAAGTATTTTCGGAAACAAAAACGAGTCGAGAAGATTTCGTGAGACTAATTTTCTTGCAGGCAATATTTTTCAAATTCTTGCCAAAGCATTAGATAGATTTTATATAATTTTGTCGCATTAAAGAGTACTTCTCAATTGTACAACAAATGTTATTCAATCCTGGCTCAAATCAGATGGAACTATACAATTCACAGAATGAATTTGATCTGTGAGCAATAACAATGACAAGGCCATTCACACTTTTTTTGTTATTTTTCTGTTCAATTACAGGAAGTTGATCCTGATCGAATGGTGCGTAGCAGCAAAGTCTCGAATGATTGGTAATCGAATCACAGCAAAGGCTAGAGACTTCAATTGGCAATTGCTTGCACACTGTTCAAATCAGGTTAGCCATCAGAATCCATCTCGCGGAACGGTAACGGAACTGCCTTCACTGCCCTGAACTTGCCAACATTATTTAGATGCTCATTCTCCAACCTGTTAAGAAATAATCAAGAAACTGTCAGAAACTGGAGCATAGTTCTTTAATTTTATTATATTCCTTGTTTTCAAAAGCATATTATAGTCCTTTTGAAGGAGATTGATTCTTGGGGTTATTAATTATCGCCTTATTTAATTTTGATGATAAAACTTTGATTTGTTATATTTTAATAACCATACTTTAATTTCATTTTGACATGAGATTTTCAAGCAAAAAAATGAATATGCGGTAATCGATTTTTGTTTAAAATGTATATGCAGCAATCAAATTTTACTTAAAAATGCATATGTACAAATTGGTTTTTGCTTATTTTATATGCATAAACCGACAAAATTCAATAAAAAAAACCGATTGCTACATAGCAAAAATAAGCAAAAACTAATTGTTGCACATGTATTTTTGGCCTAAAAAACTCGTTGAAATGAAGCCAAAGTTCGGTCAATTTATCAAAAAAACCAAAGTTCGGTCATTAAAATGAAACAAATTGAACTTTGATCATCAAAATAAAATAAGGCGATAGTCAAGTGACTTTGAGCATCAATTGTCCCTTTTGGTACCTAATTGAAGGTAAAGAAGGAAGATTTTGTTAGAGTATACTTGAAAGACAAGTTGATTATTTGGGACTAACCTGTAGAAATTCCAATGTCCTCGACGAATAATCTCTAAAGAAGCCAAGAAAAAGTCCAACATCCGTGTCTCTATGATACCGAAACGAAATCGCATAACAGTCTCCAACCAAACAACTCTCAGGACTATGTTAAACGCCTGTAAATTAAGAAATTCAATTTCATTCATTCTGTTAAAAGAAATTCCTGAACGGCAGCTGGACTGGAAGAGAAATAAAATTACTTACAATGGAAATGTAGTAAATGCTTTTATTCTTCAGGACCAAATCGTCTCTTAACCATTTATTTTTGGAATTTAGGTGAAATAGTCCCCAATCCTTGACAAAATCCCAATACAATTGATAAACAGTAGCTATAAAAGAAGTGACCAAGACAATGCCGAGCCATAGATGATTCTCTTGCCGAGCGTAAGTTAGCCTAGCTCCGGCCGCCACCATGGCGGAAACATATTTTCCCATATTGGCCAAATGGTTCACATCACACTCATCAAACCATCTTCTTGCACACTAATTTAAGAAAAAAAAAATTAATTTAATCAATTAGATAAAAGCATATGCACAGAAATTTGTTTTGCAAGAAATTTACGGATGATTGTTAATTGAATTATATGCCAATCAGCCCCCAAATTAACTTCTCGGTCCAATTGGTTCAATTTTATCAACAACTGTGTATAGTGCAAGATCGGGAGGGGGGGGGGGTAATTAACCAAAATTGAAGCCGATTGACCAAAATGAATAAGATTATGTATTAATGTGGCCAAAAAGTTAATTTATGGATTAATTGACTATGACCTACAAGTTTGAGGATTAAATTAACATTTAAGTCAATTGTAAATTACCTGCATTGCTCGCCAATAGTATGGCAAAAATGAAATTACATAAGCAAGCTCTCTATATAATATTCCATTACTGCAGGTTTCGAATCTGTGTGTCTTGAGACTTCCTGCCAGAAAGTAACATGTTGTGGATTCCAAGTGTCTCAGAAGCGGAATCTGTATCAAAATCAAATAATCATAAGAGACTTGCGCGAATGAACAAATGCTACAGTTCAGGGGTTTAAATAATTCAAATGGGATAAGTTATATGGGTTAAATTGTCAAAAATCACTGAGAATGACTTTTTTGAAATTATAAACTAAGTTGAAGGGTGTATTGATCCTTTTTCCTGTATGAATAAAGTCTTATGACATGAGAAATCACCTGGCTGGTAAGTTGGTCAGCCATAAAAAAGTCCACCATCAAAACCTGTAGGATTAATTCAGTTTCAGAAATGTTAAAATTTGCTCATCAGGAAAAGATCTGAAAATTGAATACGAGAATTTACAAAAATGTACCTTATAAAGTGGAGAAAAGACAATGTTACGAATAATCCGAAGGAAGCAATATCGTGTAGGACGATAAAGGAAGTCAAAGGGGCAAATCAGCAAGGCGATGAAAATCTGAGAACGTGAAAACACCAAATTTTACAAAAATAATTAATAACTGAAAAGTAATTAAAGGCGAAAAATCATTCCAGTCCATAATGTTTTGTTTTGAACTAAATAGATCCTATTTAATTGATTGAGATCAAGCAGATTCAAATTGTTTTAAAATCATACTCCAAATAGATCCAAATAATTCAAACCAGAGGTAGATTTGAAACAAATTGGATCCATTTGACTTGAAATTATAAATTTATGAATCTATTTGATTTTAAAGAATGAAATTAGATTTAAGGCCAAACTTTACAATTTTAACCTTCATATTAGGTCCGATCTTAAATTTAGACTTTAATATTTAAAGTGGTACATGCCGTTATTAGAAATTGATAAAATACACCCATAGATTTTTATTTTGACGTCTCCGTTGATGCGAACGACATATTGTATACACGCGATGTATTACTCAATTTGAATATAAATTCTTCACTTTTAATTGGAATTTAATGTTCCAAAAAAAATACAAGCTGAATCCTATGTCAATGCCACGTGTTGTCCACATCGGCACGAGTAACAGCAAAGTAAAAATCGGTTAAAAGAGGCTTCATTTGCCATTTTCTTCAATAATATTAGGTACCATATTAAAATAAATAAATCATTAAGGTTCAAATTAAAAAAGCGAGTCAAACATGATGGTCTAAATCATATATTTAGCCTAGATTTAATTAGTCCTGTCCTGTCCTGTCACATAAATATTTGGATCAAACTGAACGTTTTCTGAAAGAATAACACTAAAGATAAAATAAGAGAAAATAATAAGAGTGACTTACAAGAAGGAGAATTCCTGGAATGGCATCAACATGAGTTGGTGAAAAGCCATTAGCCCTTAAGAGAAGATGAATGACCATAGCAGAAACCACAGAGGTCATGAAAGTAGTGCAAATGAGAAATGCATCTCTGTATTTGAGGGATGTATTTGGTTGAAATTCAAAAATAAAATTGTAGTTGATCCTTGTACTTTTCCACATGAACAGATTGCATCCGTACATGAACAAATGTAGGCTTAATAACGCAAATACACTGCACAAAAATCAATCAAAAACACTAAATGTTAAGTAATTCCTTTAAGAATATCTTTATCCGTACATCATACTATTAAGAGATGATTGAATTTCCAGTTATTTTGAATAAATAGGGTATTAGTTTATTTTTTCAAATTTAAATCACTTAAGTATATGTCATCTATTTGTCGAATTTTAAATTTGATCTCATTTGATATTAACAATTTTTTATTGTCTATTTTATTAAAATTAAATGTGAATTATTTGGATGCCAGCAATTAGTGATATAATCATAACATGAAAAGCGAGAAAGAAGAGATGAGAAAAAACGACCGACCATGAAAAACATATGAAATTACAAAAAATATATAATGTGATCCACATGTGCATTATAACAGAAATTTAATTATAATGTAAATAAATATTTGGTAAGCATTATTAAAATTAAAATTAAAAACAAAATTTTTAATAATTATTCTTGACATTTTTATATTTAAAAAATATTATATAATTAATGTTACACTATTTAAAAAAAATGTCTTTATTGAAAAATTAAGGTCAAAATTTACCAAAAAATTTAACTTGTCCATCGTATGAAGGGTTGAATTTTTTTTATAATTTTCTCTACTTTTAATTATATTTTCGCAAAGATGGAAAAATTAAAATCTTTAAGATGGTTTTTTTTTTTAAAAAAAATGATCAAAACTATACCATATATTAAATTCATATTAATTGTATATTTTAAAAATTAAATTAATAAAATAGAAAATTATCCGTCATACGAGGTAGGTCCGCCCAGACACTATGTCATTTGGTCCCTTCTTTATGACCACAATAAACTTAGCTAGTGTGTATGCAATTTAAAGTTCAAATTCGGTCAATTTTTTTTAATATATAGTTTTTATGAAATAAATATTGTACGAGGACGAGTGATGTATTGTAGAATGAAAAAAAGCACCTGAAAACAGGATAGACAGTTTCCACGTAAGATCTTTCAGTACTGGGCCTAAAAATGCCCGATAAATGTGCCAATATTGCATATACACTAAACAGTGACACAAAACACCCTGTAAATAGCCCTGCAATTCACCATCACCAAATAACAATTCAATACATCAACTAAATAAGGATTAAAATTTGTAAACAAATTTCAATGTTTAGGAAAATTAAAACATCAAACTACTTTCCGTTGAAAATATATATTGTTCCGACATGTACATCAGCGTTTTTTTCATTGAAAAATAAGTTAATAACATTTTTTAAGCAACACTATTTAGTGGGCTGATGCTCATCATAGCTAGATTGCACTAACATAGTTGGAATTTCGTATGTAACATGCAATACTCATAGTCAAATGGCAATTTCAATACTTTCTTTCAATTTTTATTTTAATGATGGATAATTTGTGGAAACATATGCATCGCCACTCATTATAAAGTATTATTATAATTTAAAAAAAAAAGCAGTAAATTAAAGATGAATAATGATTTAAATAATTACCAACAAAAAAAGTAACCATGTGAGACTCCTTGTGCTGCTGAGGTCTAAGGAACTTCATGGCTTTTTTCCTGTCATTGTTGGCGAAGTGCTTTGTGAATATGGACTCCACTTCATCCATTAGTCTAACAACCTTACCAATCAAATCTTATTATTATTTTAAATAATTCACATTTATAATGCTTCCTAATTACCCCATTATTTTATTAATCCCACTAATTAATGCTCCTCCATATGTAATTACAGATTTATTTAGTAATAATAAATTCGAAACCATGAGAAGAAAAGGAAAATTTTAATCATAAGAAATTGCAAAAGGTATGGTTAGTGACATTTTCATACACAAATTTTAATTTAGACATTGTTTAGTGTTTAGTGGGTGCATCTCGCAGGTGAATCACGAAAACAAAGATTATGTGCATCGACAAGCACCATCATATGAGTGGCGGAGTCAATTTTTTAAATATATATAAAATAGATAAAAGTATTATATATATTATTTTTTTTAAAATGAAGAATTTAAGATGAATAAATTTATATGGGGAGTAATATGTATTTTTACCTTGTCAGAGCTAATAAAATGGGATCTCTTCACTGCCCTTAGGTAACTAGCTGATGCTTGTTGGTTTGCCACCTGTTTGTATAGAAGATAAAATACCAATTTATTTTATTACTGAAAAATAAAATAAAGAAAAACATAGAGGCATATTACGTTATATTTTCAATTTTACGATCATTAAATTTTTAGTTTATTTATTTTTGGCGCATAAATAAAATTTATGGATTGCTATAATTTGGTCTGAAATTATTTAAAAAATCGCGTTATTTGTAATTTTAAAGTTTAATGTTTTAAATTCAAATAAATTAAATTTAGTGATTCTGAATATTTAATATTCTTTAAATTACGTACCTTGTCAAATTTTTTCAGGATTTTCGTGAAAGCCACCATGTTCAACGAGCTGCATGCATTTCCAATAGCATAAAGATTAGAATATGATTAATTCCGAAAGCAATATCATAAATGGAAACTTTAATAATTACTACAATCAATTTGATTGAATGTAAAATCAATTGATGTAAAAGCCTTAAGTTTTATCTATGTTTATATCTAATTCAAGTAACTTAATTAAGAAGCAATATTACTCTCCACTACTAATTCAAGGTATAAAAATTTTCTGAATCACTAAACTTCCTAGTACTTAGACACTAAAGTTCAAATTTATAAGCAAATTTCCTAGTACTTTCTCGCCAAAATAGTCTAATGAAGTAACAAAAAATAATTTTGCACTAGATTGAAAATTTTATAACTGTAAAAAATTAATTTCCATTATTAATATTAGGGACGTGAAAAGATTCGGTTATCATATAGATTCAATTTAATTAATATAAAATCACTAAGAAACTTCTCCTTGTAATTTTGAAGTCGAGTATTGAAACAACTTATAGTTCTTTAACTAAAATAAAAAAAATACGAAAGTTTAGTATCTCCGAAAAATTCAGAAAGTCCTGTTAAAAATAAATAAATAAACCTGTAAGTTTTGAGAAGGCCAAGACCGCGATAGAGCTCAACAAAAGCACCACGAATCATCTTCTCAGCACATTGAATTTTTTTACGGTTAATAAAATCCGCCGGACCTTCTTTTTTCGGGTTATTAACTAAATCTTCCCAAAGCATTGATGTAATTGCTGAGATTGTTTTTGTTGGAGTTGTTGCTGGAATGTCAATCCTCATTGCCATTTTAGGTTTGCCTTTCTTGGTTTTGGATCTTGTTGTTGAGTTTATAAAATTGATACCATTTTTCTCGAGTGCTGCTATTACTTCGTCTGTCTCTGAGCTTTCTTCTGAATTTTCATTTGATTCTATTGTAGTCTCTGCATTAGTTTGTTTCATTTAATTAGTCATATAATATATACAGTAAACCCTCTAATAGTTAATATTTAATAATTTAATAATTTAATAATTCTAATAATTAATAAAAAAAATAAAGGAATTAACTTTGTTCCACGTCGGATAATTAATAATTTTATTATTTAATAAAATTTGAAATATATTCTATATAAATATTAATTATTAGAGAGATTTTTATAAATAAATATATAATAATGGGACAACATTAATCTTGATCAGTAAGGTGGAAACTAAATACCATCAAATTGTGATTTTTTTGTTCATTTGAAAAAATTTCAAGAAAAATTATTAGATGAGCAAGTAGAGCATCCTTAGTTTAAAAAATATTAAAAATTATTTTACCTTATAAATATAACTTTTTGATAATTATTCTTTGATTTATTATCAGATTAATATTTTTTAAACTTAATATAAAGTTATTTCTTTTGGATTAAATGATTGTAAAATATATTTAGTTGGTTTTTTTATAATACTAGTTTCGCATTACGTGCTATGCACATGGCTCGTAACGTAACTCGTCAATGTACATATTAGTAAATTTATTATAATTATATCAATTTTTTATTTATAATTAATATTAAATTAGTTAAGAATTTTTGTAAAAATAAATATAATATATTCGGTTATTAAATTTTTTTCATACTGAATTTATTCTTCTTTTGATTTTATAATAACCATAATTAAATAATTAACTTAATTTTATTAATAATATCTTTAAAAATAATAAGATAGAAATTTAAATAATAATATATTGACCAAATACAGTATTTTAATTTTGTAGTTAAATCAAACTAAAAGATAGGTATTCCTATTAATTTGGAGACAATTTAGCTATTTTTTACATACTAAAAACTAAATTGGAGATAATTTAGCTACCTATTCTAATTAGGACTTTAATTACAATAGTGATTAATTAAATAACTAATTAGTTAATGACTATAAAATCTTTATTTAGTAATAAATTGAAAAGGATTATTCAGTAAATTTGCCTGTCCCTCCCCATCCGTGCTTTTATATATAGTATAGATATAGATAATATTAATATTAAATCTTCGAATGCAGATGTTTTAAAATATGTTTTATAGTTTTTATAATTTTTCAAATTCAATAAAATTAATAAAATTAATAATTAATAAATTTTTGATCAATCATGTATATTAATTATTAGAAGGTCGACTGTATGTTCATGCAGAAAGTAACTAAAAAAATTTATTGGTCTAATTGATGCAAAAAATTACATCTTTTTTACTTTTCTATAAATCTAACCAAAACTTTTTATTTGGATATGTTTACCCCAAATTTAAAACTTGACAGTTATTATATATAGATTAATATCAAAAATTGATTAATTGACATGGGACACATGAAATATTAAAAATTTGACTCTTAGAAATCATATGTGTACAATTTTAAAAATTATAAATATGATTTTTCTTTTAGATTATAGTTGAAAATTAAGTTCGCAACATTCTGAGTTAGTATTATCCAAAAGTATGACGAATCAAGTTAAAATTTTGATGACCCATGAATTATAATTTATAGCTACAATACAATAGTATAAATGTTGCGCAACATTTTGAAAAGGTCGTGGTTCAATTTTTTTATAAGCATTCTTCCTCTCAATCATATAAAAAAAAGTTAAAATTTCATTGCAATTAGCTTAATTAATTATAATAAATAAATATTTATTTTGTACCACTTTCTGAAAATGGTAGAAACTAAAAAATTTGTGTGTGAAAACAGTCTCACAAATATTAGAAATCCAAGGAAAGATTGTCGACGTTTTTTACAGAGAGCAAGAAAACTAGTGTAAGCACAATTCATTAATTTTTGTTTAAGTTGCTGTACGCAAAAGTAATCATAATTCATCACCGTCGCATTTAGGCTTTATCTGTATTACTATTATCAACTTAATTCATCTGTACAACTCCAACAAAATTAACGTCATCTATCCACTTAAGAGTCTTTTAGACACAAAATCAAAATCTAAAAGCAAATTTTCCCTTTTTTTTAAAGTGACTTTTAAATAACGGTGTCAAGTAAATAAAAAAAAGGACAATTTGGTCCTTAAAAATTGACTGAAAATTGGAAATCTTATTACTTTTACAAATTAATGCAATATTTTTATTATAACATTTAATATATAATTTTTAAAAAAATAAAGTAATATACTATTCATATAATTAAAAATTAAAAATAGAGTTATGTTTTCTATATTTTAATTTTATAATCAATTTAAATACACAATATTGAGGCGTTTGATATTTATCAGTAATTCAAAAAATAGTTCAATAGACATGTATATAAATATTATTTTTATACAATAATTAAAAAAATCAATACAACTAATTTTTATAATTCGAAGAACTTAAAATTAATAAAGATAAAATTTGTTAATTGATTATATATAGAAAAAAAAATTAATTATATTATTATTATCAAAATTTCTTTAATATTATTATGTAAAAGCTTAGGTTATTATAACAACATACAAATGTGAATTAGGTAAAAAAAAAAACAATAGTTGACATTAATTAGCTTTGTCGTCAATAAATATTTTTTATTTTTTATGTATATAATCGATTTATAAATTTTTAAAAAATTAAAAATTCTTATCACCATCTTCACTAATTTCACATACTTTATTTTTTCAAAGTTGTGTATTTAAGTTAATTATAAAGTAAAATATAAAAAGAAAAACATAACTCTATTTTTAATTTTTTTATTATATGAATATCATAATTTAATATTATATTTTAATACATTATATAACAAGGTTTTTTTGGATAAATGCAAGGTTTTTAATTTATTAAATTTTTAATAAAAAAATTGGATTACTTTGTAAAAATAATCATTTTTAAAAGTTTAAAGACCAAATTGTTTTTTTTTTTTGTTTTACACTGTCACTGGTGGTGGAGGGTTTGTTATGGAATTTTAGAAACAATTAAATTTATTTTGTACCAAACTTTATCATAGGATTTAATATGTTCATTATATGAAAAGTTTGTTCTTTTTTAATAGTTTTCCATTAATTTTATTAGTTATAGCTTTTAGAAATCATATCAACCTAATGAGCCTATTAATTTAAGTTTAAATATTTAAACAATAAAACTATTATATTTACCCACTTATATCTGATGCATGATATATATATATATATATATATATATATATATATATATATATATATATATATATATATATATATATATATATATATATATATATATATATATATATATAGGGGTGGATCTAGAAAGAAGTTATGGTGGGCAGTTGCCCATTTTATTTTTAAATTCTCTAAAAAATATGAATGTATATATTAGTAGTATAGTTTTTCGACCTTAAAATTTATAGCACTGATCACTTTTAATTTTTTATATTATTCATGTTATAAATTTCCGGTACAATCTTGTCCATTTTATACAAATTTTTTGGATCTGCCAATATATATATATATTATAAGTCAATGTTTGGATTTTGGACCGACAGATAGGATTTCCACAAAAATCAGCATGCATTTCGGACATGAATTGAAACAAGACGAAATAGAATCAACACATTCATGCCTGATATTACCATATTACCCTCAATCCTCACTTCTTTTGACTAAAAAGCCTACGTAATTGACATTATATGTCACTTATATAAGTTCATGACCTAAAATTTTTTAAAGTGTAATTATATTTTTAGCAATAATAACATATAAATAAATAAATAAATAGTAGGAGTAAAGAAGCTCACCGGAATAGCTAGAATTCCGGGGAGAAGATGACCAAGAAGGAGGGGTATTGGGCTTCCGGCGGCGGTTGCTGAGAATTTGCTTAATATTTAACATAATGTCAAGCTGCTTGTTAAGAAGCTCTCCTCTATCAAGCAACTCAGTTTCTCTAGCCTTGTAAAACTGGTTTACTTTGTTTAGTTCTTCATCAAGTTTCTCAAAAAATATCCTCACCTATATATATATATATACATAAATAAATATATGATGAGTTAAAAAATGATACTGATACGTACAATTTTATGTATTTCTATACTACCAAATTTTATTCTTTATTTCGCGTAATTTTTTTTTTAGTGTTTTTTTTGAGACCATTACTTTTATTTTTATTTCAGATCAGGATATTCAACCCTTTCAAATAATTTGGAGTTGACGTGAAAATCAGACTGTACCTTGATCTATAAATTGTATCATTTCAACTCTTACTATGTCAACTTCAAGTCATTTGAAATGGTTAAGTACCTCGATTTGAAACAATAATATAATTACTAGTCCTGAAAAGATATAATTTGAAATTATGGAGCCAATTTGAAATAAAATATAAATATTGATACTACTTTGGCAAATAACCCGCAATGGACGTTATAAATAGTAGCAAAATTAAAAAATATAGAAAAAAATGAGAGAGACAAAACGGTTGATTGATGATTTAAAAAAATAAAAAAAACAATTAAAGAAATAATAATAATAATCGGAAGCACCCGTTATAGGAAGATAAAGGGCCAGTCGCCAACTCTACCTTTAAAAGATAAATAATTTTAAAAATATATGATAATAAATTAAAACAATCGGGGATGCTGATTACAGACGGTGACATGAGGCGGCCGTCCATCCTATCTCTTTAATTCCGCTCCAAACCGAGTTAAGAAAAAAAGAAATGAAGTACCTCATCTTCCTCAGAGAACAACTGAACAAGCTCAGTTTGATACACTTCTTCATCATCTCCATCTTCCATAATTTTTCTTCTCACCTATACCAACAAAATTAAAAATCAATATACATACAATATATAAGTACAACAATACAACAATACATATATTTTCCCCCATTAATTTGTCCTTTTCATGAATCTTTTTAGGGTATGGGTCCTTTATTTTTTTCTCTGTTTAACTATTCACGATACTTTCGTGATATTTAGCATCCATATATAACCGTTTTCCTTACTTTCGTGTGAGACTGAAAAATAAAATACAAATATGTAATTATCAAGTAACTGAAATAAAAAATATATATAATATAGAGAATATATATTTTATTATCCCAAAAATGAGGAACTATGCCTGCTCCAATTTTACAATATTTCCATAATTTCTGACACTATACACAAACAATAACTACATCCATTTACCACACACTACCACTAATTTCAAATGATGTCCATTCCAACTTAGGGTTTATAATTAATTTAAAAATAAATGAACTTTTTGTTTTATATATTGTCATATTTAATTTTATATATAACTTAAAAGGATAAAATTATTAGTTTATATTATATATATGGTATCCGTTTAATTTCTAATTAGGACATAAAGATGTTAATCGTGTCCAAAGTTAATTGCCTTCTCCATTTACTAATTTGGATTTTATTGTTAACTGTCACTTTTAACGGTCATGGACAAAATGTCACTTTGAAAATGAACATGCGGTGAAAGATTGTGGCCCACGAATCAACGGTGATGATTGATAATATAGTTAATTTATCCAAGAAAAATAATTAGTTCTTGAATGAAAAAAAAAAAAATCAAAGATTTTGTAAAGAAAGATAGTGAAGTATATACATACTGGAATTCTTAACTAAACTCGTTCCATATTTTGTTCATGAACTCAACTAATCACAAGTTAAAAAATTAACTGGATAAAAAAAAACAAGTTAAAAAATTAAAAGTTAGCGACAACTATATAATAAATTTTAAATTTAATTAATTAAACTGGTAAATAATATATGAAACGGTCTAGATAAAAATATATACATATGCACGTAAGCACTGACGGAAAAAAGTCAGGTGCATTATGCATATCACCTAAACTTCAGGAGAACAAAAGTACACTGTGCACTACAATAGATATATAGGCGAACCGGAGTAATTTATCGGAATCTCGAAATGTAAGACTCGATTTTTATCTCCTTAACTATAAGTTTGTTAACTTGTTACAGTCATGATATGAGTACATTTAAATTTTTCGCCTGAAATGATGTTACTTTGCTCTCACGTTAATTATATACTAGTATATGAAGAGCTCTGAATTTGAACTAATTGAGATTAACATTTCAAAAAGGCGAGGATGAAAGTGTTAAAATGTGAAGTTAAAGTACCTGAATGATCTCAGTAATTTTGTTACTGGAGTTGAATAATTTGTTGAAGGCGAAAAACCGAATCGAATCGAAAATGGAACGACCAAACTCGTGATCAATTTGAGGAAGTAGTTTTGGTATTTTTGAAATCTTAATTTTCTTAATCTGTTTTTTGAGTTGCCAATAGTTAACAAAAGCTTCCTTCCATTCTGGAATGAGTTGAGCTTCGAGTTCTTTTGAGAATTTCACCATTTTTCTTCTCTCTAACTCAGAGAAAAAGAAACTGAGTCAGAAACGAGTCAGAGAGAGATAGAGAGGGCTAGAGATGTTAAAAGAAAGGTTTGTAATATATATAATGAGAAATGAGTGAGAAAAGGCAGAGAGAGACGTGAGGAGAAATGAAGAAGCAAGAGTTGCTTGTTACTGATGGCTTCTTTTGTTGGGATTTTCTTTTTCACAAAAAAAAAAGAAATTAACTAATTTTTTTATTTAAATAGTAATATATTTCTACCATTAAATTATAGTATTTACAATTCCTTTTGTTAATGTTTGACCTTTTTTTATAATTTGCTAAAAGGAATAAGTATTAAACTCCCTTCATCTCATTTAAAAAGTCTTATTATCTTTTTTATATCCTATTTAAAAGTTTTATTGTACCTTTTTGATATAATTTTCCTCTTTTATATTTATTTTATCTCAATGGTCAAACATATTTTATAACACATTTGATGACATGTGTAATTTCAAAATACAATTAATAATAGCAAAAAAAAGGGCTAATAATCACCCACGGCCCCTGACTTTAGGGGTATCTTACGCTAAACCCCCTGATCTAAAAAAAGCTGCCGTAAACCCCCTAAACTTTACCTAATGATCAGCTAAACCCCTTTTACCCTAAAACCGCCCCAAAAAACCGCCCCAAGCTCTTTATTTTTTCAAAAATACCTAAAATACCCCTAAGGTCAATAACAAAAACCAAACCAACCTAATCTAACCAAATCTAAAATCATTCACCTAACCAAATCAGATATAAACCATCCAAATGATACTTAAATCACCAATCAACTCAATTAAATCAAACCATCCAACCGAAACTTTCACCCGCCGCCGCCGGTTTTTTCCGGCCACCACCGTCCATTGCCGGAAAAAAAATTATCCAAATAATAACTCCTTTAATTTTAAAAAATAATAATTATTATTTTTAATTTAAATTTTTTTTTTAAAATTAATTTAAACCCACCGCGGTGGGTCTGCTCACCGGAGAGCAGACCCACCACGGTGGGTCTGCTGTGCAGCAGACCCACCGGCCGGTGGGTCTGCTCTGTGCAGCAGACCCACCGGCGTGGGTCTGCTCTGTGCAGCAGACCCACCGGCCGGTGGGTCTGCTCTGTGCAGCAGACCCACCGGCGTGGGTCTGCTCTGTGCAGCAGACCCACCGGCGTGGGTCTGCTGCAAAGAGCAGACCCACCACGGGTCTGCTCTTTGAAGCAGACCCACGGTGGGTCTGCTATTTGCAGCAGACCCACCGGCGCCGGTGGGTCTGCTGCAAAGAGGATGAACGGCGTTGTTCATCCTTTTGGGAATGAACGGACCGCTTCATCCCGTTGGGGATGAACAGATCTGTTCATCCTCTTGGGGATGAACAGATCTGTTCATCCCCAAGAAGATGAACAGATGGTTCATCCTTAAAGAGGATGAACCCAGATGTTCATCCTCTTTGAGGATGAACGGTTTCAATGATGGCTGGAGTATATGGTGGTCGGTATACGCGGTGGTGGCGGAAAAAAAATTATGATTTGGATTACTTAAGAGTTTTAATTAGATTAAAATTAAATTAATTAGAGTTTTAATTAGACTAAAATGAAATTAGTTATGATTAATCAAATTAAATAGATGAAATTAAGAAATTCACTCTCCAAGGGACTTTTTTGATACGAAAAAGCAAGTTTTGGGTTTGTTTGTACCAAAAGCGGCGAGAATGACTGATTTGATATTTCGTGCCAAGTTGAGGGGGTGAATTGATCCTTTGTTCGATTATTAACTATACTTATGTTATTCAACAAATTGGTTATGGATTTAGTTGTTTTAACAGCAGTTCAGGTTATTCGAAACCACCTATATCGCTCTCCCAAGTCGCTACAGACAAAAACGCAGACAACACAACTAATAGGCAAATCACTCACTCTCGTGCTATAATCAACCTAATTAACTAATCAAATGGCGTTTATTAAGCAAACCCTAAGAACACGTATTCATCAATTCACTCTCGCGTAATTAATTCTCACGTTAGTTATGGTCTATCTCAATTTAGCTCTCTCGAGTCAAAACCAAAACACAAGGCAATACTCTAGTTGATCAGATTAAACTAAGCATTAAGAACACAATTAACATGCAATTTGAACAATAATTCATAAACCAAATTCAATTAAATAAGCAAAATTCAGTTAATAATCCCAAATTAAGGGTTTAGCTACTCACTATCAAAGATAGCCTAGCAATAAAATCAATGACATTCATAATGGAAAAGATACAATGATATAGATCTCTCTGAAATAATTGTACTTTAGACGCAATAAATCCCACAATAATATTGAAGAATAATCAAGAAAATTCAATAAAAATGATGAACAAAACTCAAAATAAGCTAATCTATTATTTAGCTCTAATACAATAGTAAGCCAATCCTAATTATGATGTAAAAAGTGCTATTTATATGTTTCCGCATCAGCTACTGACTTTAGATAGAGTTTTAATGAAACCCCAGAAGCGCCCTTGAATTTGGTGGAGATCGGTGACATGTCGGGGCATTTTTGTCCAATTTTCGTGAATTTTTTCCGTCTCGTGCGCCCGCATACATGTCTCGTGCGCCCGCATACACTGCTTCTGCTGCACACCATCAATTTCAAAATGTCATAACTCGATGTAGAAACGTCGGAATGAGTCGATTCTTGATTCTATGGAAAAATTAGGATGTCTAATTTATTTCTTATGAAGAACACAAAGTCAATTGAAGTCTCTAAGTATTCCAAAATCTTCAATCAATAAAGAGGAGTCAATTTCACAAGTAGAAACTTGTGCTCTCAGCGCCTATTTTCATCGGATCTTCGTACAACTTTCCCCTAAACTTCAATTATGATCCCAATGGCTTCCAAATGACTTGAATATCATGAAAAACTCTCATATTATGCCTGAAATACTCAAACACAAAAATGAGTACAAAGAAGCTCAAAACCAACGTCAAATGCACAATATATGACATATAAAACACACAGAATATAGGAGTATTTCTACTTCTATCACATAATTGTTCTAGTTTCAAGTAATGGCCTATATCTCGCTAAATTTCACTCGCTCAAAAGATCAAAGTGTATACAAAAAGCGCATGTCAAGTCACCATATGCTTGCTCAAAGTACGGACTCCACTATTTAGTTCGAGAGAATATTCATATGGATTAGTATTCTTGAGTTAATTTCCAAATTTTAGTTTGTTCTCCAAGTGTTCATCATTTAATAGAGGAATTTTTTTAGTGTTGAAGTTTCATTATCCATTTATTATTTATGTTCTTCATTGATACTTCTAATGTAATTTATTTCTACACTATGTTTTGTTCTTACTTCTATTTAATTAGTTTATCATGTTAGTTATGAATAACTAAATCCCTAATTTATGGGTTGTTGATGATTTTCATGTTGTGTTGATTAAATGATTAGAGTTAATATATAAGGTTTATGGTGTTTATTGGGCTTAATGCTTAGATAAAAGTGATCTCTTAATTTAAGTTTATTTGTTTGATTAATTGAACGAGAGTTAGTTAATTAAACGGACGTAGTTAAACACAAACCTAGGGTTTAATCACGCGAGAGCGGTTTAGGATTTAGGTGGTTGTTAAGTTTATGGATTAATCGGGTTTGATTAGTACTGTCGAAATCTAATTACGCGAGAGTAATTTAGATTTTGATATATTAATCAAGTGTTGTTTCTTTCAATTTGAGACTCGAGAGAGCGGAATGATTAATTTACGGTCCCATTGGCTAGAGATCTGAAGAATTTTATGTGATAGTCTAAGAATGTACTCAGGGAATATTCCAAAAGAAGAAATATAAATTAGTGAAAGGTAAATTTGGGTGGGAAAGCACTTAATAGCATTAGCTACAATAATAAGTGGTTTGCTTATTGCTAACTCATCTTCCACAATCAATAGTCACTGCTAACAGTATCCCTCTAGTAGCCTTCACTATAGAAGATAAAATTTAAAGGGTAAGATAATAATCTTAACTTTTTTTGACAAAATATAGTTTTCTATCCAACAATTAAAGTTGTTTGCTATATATAGCTTATACTATTATTGTTTTTTTCAATTTGATCCATTATTTTTTTTATCTTTTTTATCATATTTATTTTTAGATATATAATTATCAGTAAGTTACCGATGAGCTACAACTCAAACAGTATGCGTTGAATAGCATTCTGTTAAATTGTAGGTTTTATTCCTCCTACAAACATTTCTCTCTTTATATCATTTTTTTTTTCATAGACGTGGCTTTTAATATATCAATTGAAAAAATATTTTAACTTGTACATTGTTAATTAACGGAGAATGCACAATAGCTTTTAAGTAAAAAAAATAATACTAAGATACAAAAAGTAAATAAAAGATATATTTTTAGAAAAAAATATTGAAAAAGGATAAAATACAAGGACTGTGTTTTAAAAATGAAATTAAATAAATTATAGAGTACAAAACCTTTACAATTTAATTAGTAAAATTCAAGCCGAATGAACAAATCCTAATTGAGACCATAAATAGTGGTGGTCCGTTTTTTTTGTTTTTTTCCATCTAGTTTTCAGGGCCCCGATTAATTCGGATTTGATCCGTGTCGCGCACCTAACATACATTCATAAAATTCGAATCTAAAACCTTACTTAAGCGATACAAGCGACTTATCATCGGAACCAAGTCTATTGGTGTAGTGGTGGCTCTTTAGGTGCAATGAAACACGCGTATAGATTCCTTGCCAGAAGAATATACACATCACTTGCCAACTCGGAAGGATCTAAATATATGTAAATAATTTGAAGGCCTGTACAGAAGTTGTAATGCACAGTTGAAAACACTAGTTTTATTAGTGGGATCTGCTCACTAATATTTATATAATTAACTGTGCCGCCAAACCCATTAACGATTCTCTTTTATATTTAGTGTTGCATGACGTTTCAACAATCCTTCTTTTAGATCCTTGTTACATAACACAGATTCATTCTAAATTAATCGTATATATGTAAATAAAATTATACTTTAGTTTAAATTTTATAAAAATCAAAATAAAATTCTTATATTTACTGCATATATGCAATATTTCAATAATAAAATGTTAATATAATTTAAGAAATAAAATATGCATTAAAATAATAGAATTTAAGGTCGAAAAAAATTGAATGTATATTTTCAAGGTTATTTATTGATCACATTCTTATTTGATAAGTTGAATTTTTTTTTTAAATTGTATAATAACTGGACCACTTATATACACTTACTGGGATTAATAATTAATTTAAAGAACTGAGTGTTTAATTATCTTGTATTGCTATTAAACTAAGACTAGGATATCATTCTTTTGAGTAAGTAATTCTTTTCTAGATATGTTCAATGATATTCTTTTCTTTCTGAAATCGAGTTTAGTGATTACTTTTAGGGGGAAAAGGGAGGGGGGGCCCTCTCGCTGTTAAATGTAGTTTTGCCATGCATGTTAAGGTTTGGAGCCTTACGAAATTTACTATCAACAATTAATATTGTTATCCTTGTTAAAGTATTTGTAAAGCGGTTGAGTTTCTTCGAGATCAGAAGCATGATTTCCCTTATTCTGAAAATGACGTTTTTCGCTCTATACATTTTTTCTGTAACTCCTTTTAGACGTTTATTTAGTTTCTAACTCTTTTGCCTACCATTGTTTTATGGTTGAACTAATACACCGATCATTTATCTAAAAAAAAGTATATTGTTATCCTTGTAGGCACAGCATAAGAAAGATATTATATATTTTCAATTTGAGAGTTTTAAGTTTGATTTTCTCTTTTTTACTTATATTAAAGAAAATTAGTATTCTCCATTTCTAGTTTCTTTGCCAAGATGATGAGACCCACAATCAAGTTGGAGCAGCACGAATTTACAATATAGGGGAACTGGTACAGGGGTTCACTGGTGTAACATGGCCTTTTAGGACATCTTAGGACTAAAATAATGAATGGAATTGGTTGTCCTCACATGAGGATGTCAAACCTTAGGGAACGTCTCACTGATCATACAGATACTTTTTTGTTTTGGAAAGATCTCAAGATTCTTTCTAGAGTAATATAATAACATTGTAAGTATATTCATATATAATACGAAAATGGTCAAAATGTCCTTAAAAACATTCGACATTTTAATCCATTTTTAATTTCAACCCGACGTTGTAAAATCGTCAAATATTTCTAAATTCACATATTTCACTTTCGATTGCACCTGTAAGAAGTAAATTAACCTTTTTTTATTTGAAAAAAATAATAATTAAATAAGTCATTTATTTTGATTTTTTCAAATGAAAAGGAGTACAAATATTAATGGTTTTTTCGAAAAACAATTCGAATGAAAAAGGAGTTCAATTTACAAAATTAGATACAATTAAAAGTTAAAGGTGCGGATTTTGATACAATTGGCGATTTTACAACGTTAGAGTGAAATTAAAAAGAGGCTAAAAGGTCGAGAATTTAGAACATTAAGCCTAAAAACATATGTCAACTTTTTTAGCCATTTTATCATTTTATCAACTATATTTGAACAACATGTCATAATAATGCGCAGAATTTTGTGTGTATTAGGACTCTATTTATATAATATATGAGAGAAGGATAAATTTGTTGTCTGACTAATTAAAAAGAATAATCTAATTAAATTAATATTTTTAATGGCATATGAGTTATTTATTCATTATAAATACCATATCTTATTTATCTTTTAGAATAATATCATAAAAATAGAACACATAATGTTGATCAAACATACATCTGAATAAGGGGAAAAGAGGATTAAAGGGAAAGGGGTGTGTGTATATAATGTGTGAAATATAAGTTAATTTTAACTTTTTTTTTAAATTAAAAAATTTATGGATTTTTCTTCTAAAAAGTTATTTATTAGAGATGCTCATTTCAGTTTTTTTTTTATCTTTTAACAGTTGAAATTAAAAATAAACAAATTTAATACAATCAAATTGATTAAAAACAGTTAAATATATAATAAAATTATCAAATTAGAATATACTTATAAATTTGTATATAAATTTATATAAAAAAAGTTGACTTTTAATTATAAGGCATAATGTAAAACAACCCTTAATTTGCTTTAGAAAGTGTCAAGAGAAACATATCTTTTCACAAGATTATAAGATGAATTTAAAAAGACTTAATGCCTTAAAAAAATCCGACCGTTCATCCCCTTTTCGATCCTATCCTGACGTTGAAAAATTGTCACTTTTACCCCCAATTTACATTTTTTTTCATTTCAATGATACCTTAAAGCATAAAATTGACCTTTATTTATGGACAAAAGGTCAATAAATGTTTTTAAAAATGGTCAATTTAATATAAAAAGTTAATCTAATGCAAAAAGAGTCAATTTAGAGAATTTTTGCCAAATAAGAAAAGGTCAATTTTATATTTTAGGGTACAATTGAAATGAAAAAATGCAAAATAGAGTAAAATTGGCAAATTTGCAACGTCAGTGTAGGATTGAAAAGGGAATGAAAAGTCAGGGTTTTTTAAGATATTAAGTCTTTTAAAAATGTACTTATTATGAGGAGGCAAAATTATAATTCCACAAGGACAACATATGGTTAAAAGTGGGTGACCCTTGTTCTTAAGGTTGTACATGTCCCTTTGCTTGCTGAAAGAGTAGAAGATTTACAGGGTTCAATGGTGTTTGTTGTGAATTATCAGTGCTTATTTTCTATAGGTGGAAACTGTTTCGCTAAGTCACCTTTCCAATTGAAATGTTTTAATGTGATCTTGTTTTTTATCAGCAAATAAGATGAATTAAGAAGCAAATTATGCAAATCCCACTAAAGTCTGATAATCTATGTATTTAATTTGCTGTTACTAATTTGTATTAATATAATTGTTATTCCCCCAATGGATCATATTTGTTTTAGTAAAACACTTTTTTATAATGAAATATTATTTTGAATCATGGAATACAACTTTTGAGTTGTCAAACCACTCAATATCCATTCGAACAAAATTAGTTATCCAAGAATCAGCATTTAAAATGCAGCAGAAACAGATAAATCCTATTATTTATTATTTATTATTTGTTACTTAAATTTTAATTTTAATTTTTTTAATCGTTTAATTCCCTTTTCTTTTTTCATTCATTGGTAAAATCGTGTTCATCATGGAGTTGTTTATTAAAATAAAATAAAAACTAAACTTATTTAAGAGAATCAATTTCACCGCAATATAATTAGGCAACTTTCCATTTGCAACCCTCTAAGGCTGCAAAAATCATGGCCCCGTCATGCGTTCATGCATGCACATATGCCTATTAAAAATATACAGGCAGTGTGATCATCCAACTTTTAGCATGGTGCATTACACGCCATATTTTGATTCGAACACGTATCTTGTTCATTTATATAGTTTTTGGGTTTCGAATTTACTAGATAAGTTTATGCTTTTTTGGGTACAACATTATCACCAATAGATAAATAGCAGAAACCCAAGGTTCAAAAACAGCACAAACTAGCCAGCTAGATCTTCATTTACTTTTGCATTCTTATTGTAGAACGAAAATGGTAAAGATTGCTAGTGAAAGTGTTATTATATGGAGATCCCACCACATTTGTACCACTTAGGAAGCACGAAAATGTCAATAAAATTGCGTGTTTCGTTTTGTAAACGTTTTAAAAACTGAAAACTCTCATAACTCATACGAAAAGTTTTGGGTCGTTTTGATACAAAATGACCGACAACTGTAAAAAAATCTAAACTGTTCTCATCAAATAAACTTTTTTAATCATTTATCCATTATTTTTATTATTCAAATTATCTACAATAAATCATATTTTTTTTGTTTTTATAGGGTTTATTATATTTGATTTTTTCTATTAACTGGCATAAACGTATAAATAAAATTTAATATATAGCATTTATAATTTTTAATATTATAAATATGTCGATATATTTTTACTATTTACACGTTTTTTCCATGTTGTGTATCCTTCGTTTTTAGAAAATGTCATTTTTTCGTATTCGTTTCGTGTCTTTCCCGTTTTTCATATCCGTTTCCATACTACTTAGTTTACCACTATTAATTATGAGATGTATTATGTGATAAATTATTGTGTATCAGAGTTGGTATGCAATCGGTTAAACCAATATAGACTGCAAAGTAAGGGTATGCAATCGGTTAAATCAAACCAACCAAACCAAATATCAATTGGTTAATTCTTAACATGTCTTGGCATGGCATGTGTCTTTGAGGTGTAAAATAATTTAACTCCGAACCATTTCTACTAGTCCAACTCAAATCTTTAAATATGGATGCACGATTGTCCAGCAGTTAATTAAGCCTTTTCAATGGACATGTGCAAGATGTGTTAGAGAAATATTATTGTTGGAGGATCACGCAGCAGTTTTAAGTTTTTGGTGAATAGATAAATTTGATATCTTTATGTTAATGTTGGAATGTATTTTTATGTTATGTTTAGGAGAATGTGCATGTACATATGCGTGTGAAGACACCTATAGCTCGGTTCGATATTAGTATTTCTCGGTCTAATACTCGAGCTGCTTAGATATATAAATACATATAGTTTTTTATTCAGATATAGATACTCTTTGTTTAGATATAAATACTCCTTGTTCCGATATAATTATTTTTTGCTTAAACATTATGTTGGACCGTGTGGACTTTAAGAGATTATGCCTGTTGAAATGAATTATTTATATTATGTAATTATAGTCTATAGCTTAAGATAATCGACTTCCATCAATATTGATAGGCAGAAAAAAAATCGAGTATTCAGAATATAAATTTCAAAAATATTCTTGAAATGATAAGTTCTAAGTCCAAAATGAAAAGTATACCTTGTCATCCTCGGTTAGTGGAAAAATCTTTGGCCACAAATGAGTCTCCAAGTAAATGATGAATATAAATAGGAGATTGTATAGTGGTAATAAGAAATAATGTCGCCAATTGAGGATCAGTCACCCCAATTCTTTTTACTGTTACATTCGGAGGTTAATAAAAAATTGATTACAAATCTAACTTTTCTTTTGTGCATTTTGAGAAATTTTAATTGAACAGGAAAAATATTTTTAAAAAGTATAAATCATTACTATATAAAAAAGCTCAATAAAACTAAGAGCTCGCTTGGTTCGTTTTATAGCAATTCCTGAAAAGTTAACTTCCCGGGAAGTATAATTCCTGTGAAGTTAACTTCCCAGGAAGTTGATAAATATTGTTTGTTCTGATTTTTACTTTTCGGAAAGTACGAAATTGATTTTTAATTAAAAGACAAAAATGTCCTTTGATGATTTTTATATTATTAAACAAAATCGAGCAATAAATTATTTAATTTTTACTTATTAACTCTTACTTTACGATTCAAGTACTATTTGAGAGAGTTTTTAAATATTAAAATTTAAAATTATATTTTTTTATTTGAATTTTACATAATATAAAATATTAAATAAAAACATTTAATTTTATTATAAATAATAATTATAAATAATATAAATATATTTTTTGAAATAAATAAATTTATTTTTTATATGAATTTTAAAAAAAAAATTAACTAATGTTAAATTAGGAAAATACAACAAAAGTGCTAGGGGCGGAACCAGCCCTATAGGGTGAAGTGGCGACCTTTCCGCAAACTTTTCAAAAAGAACAAATTAGTATTTCATCTTTTTTTTGAAAAAATATAGTCATTAAATTTATACTTTTACATACGTGTTATCTCTAATTTCTTGTTAATATCTTTAAAATTTATAACTTTTATAAATTTTTTATGTATAATTTTACTTATATTACGATGTAGTTATATTTTTTACGAAATTTTTTTTTCCAGCCCCCCCCCCCCCTTCCAAATTTTCTAGTTCCGCCGTTCTACTTTCTTAGGTTTTACTAGGGAAGTTACTTCCCTAGTCAAAGGAAAGTCAAACATTCAACTTTCCGGAAAATAGAATGTATAAATTGAACCAAGCAAAAAAAAAATTTGCTATTTTCCGGAAAGTACAACTTCCCTAACCTATTTACCCCCAACCAAGGCCTAAGAGCACAATTCAGGATAATTTTCATTTTTTACATATTACATCTAGAGTCTTAAACGAATCTCAACTATAAAATGATATTTTTAAAATTTGACATTCAGGCTAATTTCAATTTGAGCCGGATATATCACTTGTGGAAAATGAATTTATAGCTCAAAATTTTAAACAATTTTATTTATGACTACAGTTTGAATCTGCATCAAAAAAACATCTTATCAACTCACATGTTTATTTTCAATAGTTCTTTTATTCCCTTCGATACTATTTATTTATTTTAGAATAGTTTCAATGAATTTTTTTAAAAGAGTTAACAATAAATTAAAATTCCATTCATGAACTCTTAGAATAGATAGTATATTTCTGTCTCTATATGTGGAGAGTAAAATTTCACTTTTCAATTCATATCTTATCAATATCTTTTTAAATTTAAATAATTAATTTTTTTAAAATAATATAATATTTCCAACATAACAATAAATTAAGAAAGGAAAGTAAATAAATTAATATTATTTATATTTATAAATAAAATAAAATAAAATTATAAATATTATATAAGACACTCTTTATTGTAAATAGTATCATTGGAGATGTTCTTAATCGTTTTATCTCATTTTTGCTTTTTTGTTATCCGTATTTTTTTGGTTTTTTCATATTTTATTTTCTAATATAGTACACATAGTTTTTTTGTTGGACGGAGAAAAACATGTGGATAGATAAATGATCAAGGAGAATTGATATTGTACTTAAAAGGATAAAAATAGAAAATAAGAAGTGGATATAAGTTTGGTTCAAAATATAAAGAGAAAATCACACTAAATCACCCAAAATCTGAAAACTTTATATTAGTGACCCACCTTTTTTTTTCTTGCAGAAATCTCCCAATTTTTTAAAATAGTTTGCATGTCTACCTTTTAATATTTCCCTTCCCTATTTTACCCCCCTCATTATCCCTCAATACTGTCATGCTTGAAAGAACAAAAAAAGATTATCCCACGAACTCAGAGATGGATAAATTACCGCCCTCACTGTCTTGATTATCGATGGTGGATTGGTAGCCGGACCAACAGTGTTGTGGGTTGGTGGTCGGACCAACAATTTTGGTGGTTGGAGCAGCAGCGATGATCGGAAATTGATTGTCGCCATTCGGTGGTTGGAGCAGCGGCGGTCGGAGGAAATATGATGGTGTTCGATAATCGAAGCCACGGTGGTCTGAATAGGCAGCAGGTTCCGATTTTACCTTAAAGCCAGTAAGAAATTAAGGAATTTTAGTTTAGATGAGTATTTATAACCAACATGAAATTAAGGAGTTTTGCTTTATAGCAAGCAGGTGCCGATGTTTCCTAATCATTGCCAACTCTTCTATTATTTGATTTCTATAATATGGATGAGTTTGACATAAGAGACAATTTATGATCTTATTGTATATTTTTTCATATTGTTTGTTGAAATGCAGTTTTGTTTTATTTCTTATTCATTATCACCAATTTTTATTCAACTTAATTACATCAGTATATGAATAATGTTTGAATTTCTCTGAATTGTTTTGAGTTTGTTTGTTCATGTATTTCTATGAATTGTGTCATTCTCTGTGTACTTCTGTATTTTGACTGTTTTAGAAGAAATCATCTGAATTCTGATCAAAGAATAGATTTTGTTGCTTCTTTGTTTCAACAATTGGTTGACCAATGAGTATCGTCTTGGTCTTAGACCTAAACAACGGCGACGTGTTGACCTAACTAAGGTAAGAAAATGAAATTATAATTGTAGTTCTGTTGTAATGGATAAATTTTATTTGAATGATGAATTAGTTGAGGATTTGATGTGTTGGGTTGTACTGCAAATTTGAGAAATTGAAATTTGAATTTGACTTGAATGTGTGGAGCGCAAAGATGGTACAAGTGAACCGATTATGCTTATTTTCGAATTGGTGACTGAGGACATCTATAGTTGAATGTGATTTCTTTTGAAGGTGTTTGATGGAACCAAAAATTATTAGATGTCCAAATTGTAAAATTCAAGAAAATGTTCTAATTGTTGTTTTGAATTTTTATGTATGCTATGTTTTAAAATTCTTTATAGTTTTCTAACATCTTTTTGTTATTTTCGGTTTATTTTTTTATTTTTAATTTTATATTGAGGTATGGAACATGAATTTGTATAAAATGTATATGATAATCTATATAACCGAATATCAACTTGATGTTAACCGGATGTGAACCTATATCAACTGAACTATATTAATTCAATTTTTAATAAAATTTGTCTTGATTGATATTTTATATAGTGAGATTTAATGTAATCACAAATTGAATATTTTTTTTAAGTGAAATCTATTTTACAGTCTATAAAACCGAAAATCAACCTGATGTGAACCGAATGTGAACCTATGTCAATCAAACTAACGTAATTCAATTTTTAATAAAATTTATCTTGTTGTTTTTTACAATCTTAAATGACATTTTATATAGAGATAATTTTGAGATTTAGCGTAATAACAAATTGAATATCTCTTTTAAGTGAAATATATTGACAGTCGATAAAACCAAAAATCAACCTGATGTGAACCGAATGTGAACATATATCAACCAAACTAACTTAATTCAATTTTTAATAAAAATTATCTTGTTGTTCTTTACGATCTTAAATGACATTTTGCATAGATAGAATTTTGAAATTTAGTGCAATCACAAATTGAATATATTTTTTTAAGTGAAATATATTTGACAGTTTATAAAATCGAAAATCAACCGGATGTGAACCTATATCAACTGAACTACCTTAATTCAATTTTAAATAAAGTTATCTTGTTTTTCTTTACACTCTTAAATACTATTTTATATAGAGAGAATGTTTAGATTTAGTGTAATCACAAATTGAATATCCCTTTTAAGTGAAATATATTTCATAGTTAGTAAAATCCAAAATCAACCTGATGTGAACCGGATGTGAACCGGATGTGAACCTATATCAACTGAACTACCTTAATTCAATTTTAAATAAAATTTGTCTTTCTGCTTTTTACAATCTTAAATGATATTTTATATAAAGAGAATTTTGAGATTTGGTGTCATATACATATTAAATATCTTTTTTAAGTGAAATATATTTGACAGTCTATAAAATCGAAAATTAACCTGATGTGAACCGGATGTAAACCTATATCAACTAAATTATCGTAATTCAATTTAAAACTGATTGTTTACAGTACATACAAACTGTAAATAGAGTTAAAAAATATATCATAGATACCAACATGAAAACACTATAAAGTATGCAATTTCAAATCTGTTATAGTTACAACAGGAACAATGGTTTTTCATGGATAAACGATAGAACATAATTACATTTATAAACTAAAAAAAAATAGAAAAAACTCAAATCCTAAACACCCATCGAAAAACACCGTCAAGTATACAACGGAAAATCCGCCCAAGCATAGGAGACATACCTGTTCTCACAAACATAAACACAAACATCCGACGCTCCATCGTCATGATACCCAAAGACTCTCCTCTTATAGAATGCAGAGTACATATTCCATGTCTATTTTTGAATCACAGTGCTTTAAGACCAATTAATAAGTTTCAATTAAAAACCACCTGAAGCAGTCCAATCAAATTCCTTACAACAAACAATGCTTCACTATATCTTTTTGAATTGAAAAACATATGAATTACTGTACATTAAGATTTTATTGAATTTGACATAGTTTTCAATCTACTTTTGATTTTTATTTATAAAATTATTGTCTATTTCTCACTTCACCACTGCCGCCATTGCTTCCATGGTTACCATCTCCGATTTAGGTCAGTCAAATTTTAGAATCCGATCTGCACTCCGCTTCATTCTTGGCGCTGCCGTCAAATCCTTCCCCTTCGCTGTAGCAACACCCTTCTCCACTGGAGCAACGACCGATTCCTCTTCCTCTGATGAGAAGCTTCGACGATTACTCGATTTAATGGCCATCTTCATTATACTTCGAAATTATATGCGCCGTTGTTCTTGAAGATCAGAGTTAGGAAATTAAAAACTAAGGGTATGTTCGTTTTCTGTATATAGTACAGGTGTTTTGAAATAGAAGAGGGTAGAGCTGTCCTATTTAATTACAAAATCAACTTATTTTGGGGTATGGGTGATTTACTTAAACTTTTTTATCTTTTTGAGTGATTTCTACAAATTTTTATTTTGTGAGGGAAAAATGATAGAGAGTTGCTCTTTTGAGAGATTTGTGTAAAAAACCCAAATATAAATTTAGAATAATTTTTCTAAATTATTTGTCCTCAAAATTATCTTTTTTAGTTTTCCGACCCATTGGACATGTATATGAGAGGCCTAGCTAGCTAGCGCTTGAAATGCAAATATTTTGATTCAGGTGCTTAACCTCAAAGGGTCATATTCATATGCTACAATATTTTCATGGGACGTTTAGCAGAATACCTAAAAAACTAAAATATTTATAAATTTATCTCAAAAACTGAAAGTTTATAAGTGTATCTAAAAAAATAAATATTTATTTTTTTACTCCGCAATTTATTTTTTTACTCCGCAGTTTCAAACGGTTTCAAATACAATTTCTAATAGAGTTTCAAACGGTTTATAGCGGTTTCATAAAAATAGAGTTTCAAATTCAAAAAACACAATTTGAAACTGTTTTATAAAAACGTTTCAAATAGAGTTTCTAATAGAGTTTCAAACGGTTTCAAATAGAGTTTCTAATAGAGTTTCAAACGGTTTATAACGGTTTCATAAAAATAAAGTTTCAAACAGTTTTAAATACAGTTTCTAATAGAGTTTCAAATGGTTTATAACATAGTATTTTTAAAAAACTTTAACATTTTTGAAACCGTTTATAATACAGTTTCAAACAGTTTAAAAAAAACGGAGTATTTTTACTAAATTTTTCAGAGCAAAAAAATAAATTTCGGAGTAAAAAAATAAATTTTTCGAAAAAAAAGGTAGACAAATAATTTTTTAAAAAACGGAATATTTTTATATATATTTTGAAAAACAGAGTATTTTCTACAATTTCTCTATTTTCATTAACAAAGACCTATCACATTCAACCATTAGGTCCAATACAATAGATCATAACTATTCCCTAATTAATCATTATTGGCGATATATCCATAACCATTCCATAATTAATCATTATTGGTGTATGAAATTTATAATAAATGTTACTTGTTATAAATATTTAATAGTTGGGATGTAGGTGAGTCGAAACAATTCACGAATTATTCAAATTGATAGTCGGACTGAATTCAAATATAATAATCTATCATCCATTTTAAAATGATAGGCGGTTTAGAATAAATAGAAATTAAGATATTACAACTGATTTTTTTATCTATTTTTGTAATTTTATTCTTATATAAATAGCATATTAATGACTCATTATTTTATTATTGTATTTTTTATCAAATAAGTTGACCAATATAATCTTTTTTTTCATTGGTATGAAAGAGAGAGAAATACAACATTCACTTTCTTTTAAAATTTATTTGTAAGGATATTATAAAACTTTAAAATTACATTTTATATTTGACCGCTTAAACATTTTTTACTTTCTTTCAATTTTTATTTATAAAAATACTATATTAAAAAAACACCAGAAACATCAGAAAACATATCAAAAATACAAATGTCGGAGTCTATGGACAAATCGCCGAAATTTGGTCGGAAAACAATGGTCAATAGACAATCGACAAGCGGTCAATGTGTGGTATGCTCATTGTCACGATTTTGTTTGACTATTATTGATGAATTGGTGAGTTTCACGATGGTCTGAACTTGCAAAACAGGATAGAGGACTTATTAAACGATGGTGGTCCGATTAGCTCTCTGATATTTAAGTTAGTGCTGAGGTTAAGTGAGAATATTTGTATTCTAATACAGTTGTATGTGTAAGCATACCTCAATCTTTTATACAGTGATGAGTGAAAATCTGGTAGAGTCGTAAAAAAAGCAATTCCTTTCAGGTAGTTGAATCTGAATAGGAAAAGAATTTATATTCAGCATGTTTCCCGTTTTAAGAATGATTCAGATTTATGATTGAGTTCTAAATGGGATAATCTTCTTGTATTGAAATTTGATCCCGGATAGGAGACTATCTTCGATTCATCTAGAAGGTCTGGGTCTTCTAATATCTTTGCCTTAGATTTAATCTCTTAATGTAATTCGTATCCAGATTATGATCTTCTTTAATTTTCAAATCCTAGAAGATTCGGTCGACTTCTCTTTGAGCGAATCCATTTTAACTTCGTTCTTTGGTCGACGAATCCCGTAGAATTCAGCTTTGCCGATAAGATTTATTGGCGTTGAGATTCTATTTAGTTTTGTTGTTTTGTGGCAAGCCTACTTTTAGGCTTCTGTGTGGGCGAACCCTCTCAAGACTCGGCTTATCGTTATTTTATGTGGAAGACAGGTCTCCATCAGTTATGTATGAGTGTTTTTTAAGTGTTTATTAAATGTATTTTTAATTATTTTATTGGTGTTTTCTTTATATTTTTCAGTGTTTTTTAGTGTTTCTTCGAAAAAATAAACTAAAAGTAAACCAAAAATTAATTGGTGTAATTTAGATTAACTTTAGTTTTTTTTATCTTGTATTTATTAATCCAGTATTTTTGCAAATATTGTTTTTTCAGTACCTTAAAAAATTTGATTTTCTTGCCAGTGTTTCTGTAATTGTTTTTTTGTCGGATAATTTTAAAATAATTCATATGAAAAATGATATTTATTCTATATTGGAATAAGAAGTAATTAATTAATGTTTTAAAAAAATATCATACTTATTTGAAATTATTTATCAAAAATAAAAAGTAGCATACAATTTAATTATAACACTAAAAATTATAAAGTGGTTTATCAATTCTAGCCAGAATGAATATTACTGAAAATCTAGAGTATATTTATTGTTAATTATTTGCTAACTTAACAATTTTTTCACCTAATTAATACGGTCCTTAACAAATAATGATTTTAATTATGGGTGTCCATACAATTTAAATTAAATCAAACTAAATTAAAATTTTAATTTGTAAAATTGAATTCAACCAAATTTTGAGAAACTAAAATTTTCAAAAATAAAATCAAATCGAATTAGCTAGCTCATATACCTTTTTTGGTCTCTTGGATTTCTAAAATATAATAGAATTGAAAACCAATTATTTTTATATCATTACTTCAAACCAAACTAATTCATCAATAAGATTCCATTATATTTGATTTTATTATCTAGTTTCATTCAATTTTTATACACTCCTCATATCAATATCTATATACTGATATTTGGTGTTCATATAAATTCGATCGTCTACGCAACCTAAGGCTGCACATATAAGTGGGGAACATTGAAAATGCAGATTAATGTGTTAGGGCTAATAAGGTATCGCCAAGACCACTTGGTCCATTACACTGGAAATTTGTATAAAACATTTAAAAAGACTCTACCATATATAAATCAATTTAACAGAAAATATAAATAAAATTATGTATTATGGATAATAATTAGTGGGTCTATCAAAACACTAACCTCTCAAGACCTAACACCCCCAACTACTAAATCGTAAAGCAAATTATCATGCTTTCTTTTATAAAGTCTAATTAAAAAGAAATCGATTATGAGTCAATGATTTTAAGAAATGTTCAACCAATAATTTTGATGTGAATTAAGTTTAGGTGACGTCATGAGCATTTTATCTATTATATACATTAAAAAGTCTTTGTTCATTAATCCCATGATTGAATTGTGTTATACACCAAGAACCCATTACAATTATATAGTTCATATTATTATTAATGAATAGTAGAAGCACTCAAACAATGAGATCATCATGTTTAGGGAGAATTGCATCAATTATAGGATTTACTGTCCATAAAAAGGTATTGAATTATTCTATTTAAATACATATTTAAAGGTCAACGAAGTGTATGTTTTTAGACATGACATCATCAAGTGCTCACTATCAGAAATAAAGCTCCGTTTTTGTTAGTTTAAGATCAAATAACTAAAAAAAGCTAAAATATTTACAGAAAATTTCACCGATATAATTTCATATCGTCTAAAAATATAATTTTTTTATTTTAAAAATATTCATTTGTTCAACTGAGAGATGAAATTTGTCGCGTGTGTCTTTAAGTGAATGAACAGTTTTGAAATAAAAACTCGTGTTTCTGAACGATATGGACACTTTTAAAAAGTTTGATCATAAATAAAACTTTCGATAAATTTTTGTTTTTTTTATCATATGGCCTTAGTTCAATGTAAATTACAGAGATGAGTTTAGCTAAGATTCTTATACTAGAATCACAATGATAACTTCCAATAGATATGTAGCAATGTCTCATTGATTTACAAGAAAAGAGAAATCACAAATTAGTTGCTATTATAACAAACTAACAGACTATGGATGTTATTAATGTGAAGACAGCAGGTGCGAGAGCTTTAGTGAAGCAATATGCTAACTGCATTGAAATAGAAACTGGACGCGAAGTGACAAGTTGTTGAATCTTCTCATGTATTATGTGACAATCGATCTCAATATGTTTAGTGCGCTCATGATATACCGGATTGTGAGCTAACTGAACAATTGATTGATTATAACAAAAAAATCAAGGTAGGTTGCTCATGACAAAGCTGCAAATTTGTGAACAAATAAGAGAGCCATTAAAAGTTCAAAGTGAAAGATGCTAAAGCACAGTATTCTGCTTTTGAGGAAGACTTTGATATTATGACTGTTTCTTGGATTTCCATAAGATGAGTGAATCACCAAGAAAAATACAGAATCCTAAGACAGATTTTCGGCTATTTACACAAGTGCATGGCACAGCTGCGAATGCCTTTATGCTATAGATTTCGTTTCAAAGAAATCGAATCAGCGATCCCGCTGCGCATACCAATCCGGTCACGAACCAGTCACAACAATTGGTAACAAAAATTCAATAATCGGTATCAATGTTACAACAATATTGATAATTTATATTTTTATTACATGTTGGAGAACTAAAATATTTAACTTCTAAAAGTTTTTAATTCAATCCCAAATTGATTTTGAACGCCTCTAATAATTGGGCGGCTATGAGGGTAGCCATGCACCTTGCTTTCGATTCCGCCTATGCATATATGTATATGTATCTACAAATTAAAGGAATAAAAAACGTAAGTGATGTGTACTATTGTTGTTACATAGTTTTGGTAGACATGAGATCGTGGTGATGGAGATGTAAAAGAGAACCCATTAATAGTGTAATTTGCAAGTAGTTTCATAGTTCTTTGGAAATATAAATGGGATGTTTTTCAGTTTTTAATGAAGAAGAAAAATACAAAGAAAGAAGGGAAAAAATTAGGTTTTCAATAATTTATGTAACAAGCTGTAAAGCCACATTCACTTTTTTATTATTTTATTTTATTTCAAAAAAAAAAACCCGAATTGGACCGACTGATTGAATTGGTTGAACCGAAAACGAGACTGATTGTCTGATTCGATTTCCTTAAAACCCACTTGCACTGGGTTGAATTGGTTGACCCGGACTAAATCTTCAGTTGAATCGGTAATTAATTCGGTAGAACAGTTAGATTCTCACCGGTTTGATTTTAAAACATTGATTTTAACAATTACTGATTAACTACTTTCTGCATATATTAAGTATAGCCAATATATGCTTAGATATGTGAAGGACCAACATCTTTTTGAGGTCCCAACAAGATAAATATTCTTCAATTTTTTATTAATTTACTTTAAAAAATTAAAGTTTGTAAATTTATTTTAATTTAATTAAAATAAATTTATACAAATTATCTCAGGTGATTTTATTTTTTCAAATTTTCTCCTCTATATAATATATTTTTTTAATTATTTTTATTCATTTTGAACTTCGATATTTTTTCTTCAACCAATGAAATAAAGAGAATTAAAATTGAATTTTACCTTTGTTTTTGTTTTTCTATTAAAATTTACAATTTATATACCAAAAAATAGGTTTTGCTAACTAAAAAATTAATCAACATAGAAATTCATCTGAACATTTAAATAATTAAGTTGGCTGTAAAAAAAAATATAATCAAACTATCAAATTGTGATATGTTCGTAAAATGCTAAAGTTTTAGAAAGATTTGTAACCATTTTCTGTCTTGATCTGGAACATGATACAACCTACTACCATTAGGTTAATTGGGCGGACTATCATTAATTGAAAGGGCTTTATTAAAAAAAAATATTATTTTGTCAATTTGTTGTTAAAATATGCTCGATTTATTTTTTCATATGCATTTTTAATAAAAAAATTATAAATATTTGCCTTTAGTAGTTTTAATAAAGTTTTAATAAAGTTTCATATGATAGTTTTAATAAAGTTTTTTTAAAAAAATATTTTTATAAATAAAAGATAAAAAAAAGCATATTTTTGGCTAAATGAGATGTTACATGGCCCAAATTTTAAGCAAAATATAAATTGACCTCTTTAAAATTTAAACAATTATTAGTTGTATCAATTTTTTTTATTAATATTCTTCTCTATTGTAATTAATTTTTATATTATAAAAAAATATAACTGACAACAATTATTAATATTTTTGAACTCTAGTCAGTGCGACAATAGACTCATATGATTCATTTTTTCTTATTTCAAGTCTCTTTAAAATTTACTTTAAAAATTTAATGTTCTTATTAAAATTGTTAAAAGAACTGGAATTTATCTTTTACCAAAAAGAATTCTCAAACAATCGTCTTTTTTTTTCGTTCACGAAAACTCAATAGAACCTCCTTCATTAATGGAGGGGCGGAACTTTCTTGTTAGAGGAGTAACTAAGCCACTGGACTATTTTTCTGGCAGCTGTCTACATTTGTCCTTTTTTAAACTAATACTCTCTCCGTCCTACAAAAATAAGCCGTTTGGACAAACACGGGAATCAAGAAAAAATAATTAGATTAGTTAAAATTAGTTTGTTTGTGTATTTTTCCATTTTTAGCCTTTAATTTTTTTTAAATAAATAAATAATGTATTGATGACTAATTTTTGTATTGGTATATTTTACATTGATATTAAAAAATGACATTTATTCATATTGAAACATGGAGCAATTAATTAAGTTGAAGATAACAATGTACATTTATTAGGGGTAAGTAAGACTTTTAGATTTAAAATTATTAACCAAAAATAGAAGGTGGCCTATAATTTGGGACGCCCAAAATAGAAAGGTGGCCTATCTTTGTGGGATGGAGGGAGTACATCTTTACATCAACGGCTTTTACTATTATATTCAATTTTTTCTCGTTGCTTCGGTATGAACATTTTTCCGATCTTTTAGAAAAAAACAGACTGTCAATTTTTTAAAAAAAATGAAGGAAAACAATATATATACACTAATGTTATACTATAAAAACATCATAAATACATTATATATATATATATATATATATATATATATATATATAGACACACACACACGCGCGTTGTTACACTATGAAAACACCATAATTACATTAAAAACACAATATATACACTATAATATACTATAGTTACACTAAAAACACGATAAAAATATATAAAAAATACCAGGAAAAAATATATAAAAAAAGAGAATAAATTATTTAAAAGTGAAAAAAGATATTTGTGAAATTAAAAAAAAAGTATTTTTTATAAATAAAAAAAGTCAAAAAAAAGTCAAAAATCGGCAGATAAAGTTATAAATAAGTTAGCGAATAGTATATTGTAGGAAATTATCACAAAAAAATTTTAAAAAAAGTTAGAGAGTATTTATTTTAAGTTAGGTAAGTTGAATAATAATTAAAATATATTTTATTGGGAAAATTACTCTTAGACCCCATATATATCATAATTAATACTTTTATTCTTCCTTTTTGAAAATCAAATGATGTGGTCTTACACTTTTATTTTCATCAACAAGTTAGCCCTATCGTTCATTTTTGGATAATTGTCAATTAAGTTAAAGAATTAAATATTAATTTTTTTTGATTTTATCCTTAAATATATACTTTTAATATATTTAAATATTGTTATGAGATTTAGTGAGTTGAGAGATTTAAATTAATTTTAATATCTATAAATGCTTGAACACTTAAAAAAATTAGTTTTAAAAATTAAGTAAAGTAAAAAAATATAAAAGTAAGAGAAGTAAAACAAAATCAATTGAATTTATTAAGCTATTAGATTTCAGAAATTTATAATTTATATGTATATTTATATAAAAAAGTAAAGATTAGATTAAAATTTAAGGTTTTTTAGTTAGTCTTTTGACTCAGTTCACTTACACTAAAAATAGACTAGGGGACTAAATTATTGACGGAAATAAAAATGGAGAACCACACGTTTGATTTTCAAACAAAAGGGGCAAAAGTATAAATATTTTATAACATCTGTGGAGGATCTCAAAATAATATTTTTCTATATTTTATAATAACAATGAATAAAAGTGGACAGTACATTTAAAAAAGAATTACTGTTAAACAAGTTTAAATTTTTACGTGTGTTTGTAATTTAAACTAAATCTTTTAATTTTTATAATATTATCTCAATTTTATTTTTTCGTTGCAATTCTAATTAATTAGAAAAAATGTAATCAATTTAATTGTTCTGATTTTTAATTGAATTTATATAATAACTACGTAATTAGCAAAATCAATTTTTTAAAATTTTAAACTTTAATTCTAATTTAAAAAATTTAAATTGATCGAAAAATAACCGATAAAATTATAATAAAATTGTCAAATGAGCCTAAAAAATGTGTTGTGCGAAATTTCCTATTAAATATAGGACTGGATCTTTAAGTAAGTTAGGACTTTGAACTTAAGGCCGAATGATTTTGGGCTATTTGGTTCATTGTATTGTATTATATATAATTGAGAGGAACATAGTGATAATTATCTAATGAGTAATGAGTGCTGGCCATAAGAATCAAACCCTAGCTGATAAAAGGAAATTATATTATATCTTTGCAAATCTCACTAAAATGGAACAATATCAATGGTGAAGTGCATTAATTTCCTGATTCAAGTGGAAAATTTATATTCCCATTTAGTTAAAGAGGCATATATGAAGCCGTATTTTCTCATTACTAATTTAATGTTGTATGCGGTTTATACTTTTTTTTATTTATCATAATTTATATATGAAATTGTTAAATATGATTTAATGTGATTTGTATATGAGATTGTTGAGTGTATTAGCGGGGGAACATATATTGAACCAAACGTATTAAATATAAATATAAAAAAAAACTACAAATAACAATCTTAAATGTAAATGATAAATTATATGTAAAATATATAAATAATAAATATAATTTATTAATTAATCATTTATCATTTATATTTGAGATTGTTGAGCGTGATTTCTTATTTTTTATTTATTGTAATTTATATTTGAGATTGTTGAGCGTGATTTCTTATTTTTTATTTATTGTAATTTATATTTGAGATTGTTGCTCGTGATTTTATTTTTTATATTTATTGTGATTTATAGTTGATATTATATAGTTATAGAATTAAATATAGAATTAAAAATAAAAATTAAATCAATAATATAAATAACCTAATGTATATAAACAGACTCCATATATTTTGAGATTATAATATTATGTATTTAATTAGGATTAGAAAATATTTCTAGATATTTGATTAGGATTATTGAGAGATTATTGAGAGAATATGTAGAGAATTTTTATGTTTATGGAAGTGTTAGTCTTAGTTAGAATTAGGAAAAAAATTTAACAATTAAATATTATAAATTGTGAAGAGAGTATTTTTGTCGATAAATAAAAATATTCTCCCCATAAATACACCTTTATATATGTTATAGATTACCGGAATTATTATTGAGTTTCAATTAAGAATTACTTTGGCAAATTATATATTTGGATATCGGTATTATCATATTTGTTTAAATTGGACCCCTACATTTTTATATGTCATTATTGAATCCCTACACTTTTAATTTTATAAATATTAGGCCCCTCTTTCACGGTAATAAAGTGAGTGTACTCCACCCATTGTTAGTGGGATTGGGATAAAAACAATTGTTCATTCTTTTATATTAATTTTTTTGAATTTTGGTCCCTGCACTTTTATTTTAATTAAAAAGTAAGTTTTTTATTCTGTTTTTTCTTTGTCTTACTTGACACTGTTTATACCTTTTTTGATGAAGAGATCTAATGTCTATAATATTAAAAGTGTAAGGGTTCAGTATATACAATTTATAGTAAAGAAATCCAATTCAAAGAAAGTTAATAGTGCAAGGACCCAAATATATATTTTTCCTAAGAATTTCCACTTACCGTATTGGTCTTTTTTTTTTTTGAGAGAAATTGAAAATTAAATATCAGTAGAGAATCATGTTCAGTTCTACCAATTTATAAAGAGTGTGTGTTTTTCTTTTTCAAGTAAAAACTCAGATTTATTGTGTAATTAAATAAATATATATTGGGAGAATTTACCAGAATCTCTAACGAAAAAGGAAAACTTGAGAAACAAAATAGACTTTCCTTATTTATCCAAAAAAAAAATAGACTTTCCTTAGTCCAAAAAAAATTGAATTTCCTAAACAACAAATTCTGCTACATGTATATAAATTATATTTCAAATCAAGCTACATAAACATTCCTTCATGCACAAATATAAACCCTAACATCCTATGAAAAAATAAATATCTTAACCTACATCATGGAATCGAGTAAAATCACTTCGCTCTTCAAGAAGATCGGGCTAGGTCAAAAAAAGGCGGATTCGTCTTCTTCGAACAATCGGCTTTCAAAAACTAAGGATCGTCGTTCCGAACCACCTAAGACAAAAAAAGGTTATGTAAGTATGTATGTTGGTGAAGAGCGCAAAAAATATAAAGTTCCGGTCGAGTATTTAAATTTTCCGATATTCATAAGAGGTGTTAAGTTACATGACGATGAACATTATGATTTCACAATTAACAAGGGGCCGTTTTTGCTTCTTCATTGCACTACAGAAGACTTTGATCAACTATTATCTGACTGTGCTAGAGGATCCCATATTTAAACTAGGGAATTTTTTGCATGGGAATGTTCGATTCTATTTTTAAATTTTGGAATTGGATTTAGTTTATGCTGTGATTCTTATTTTTGGTTGTTTGTTAAGTTTAATGGAGTCTGAGATAAAAGTACTGTTCTATGTTAATGTTATAAGTAAAATTTTAGATGAAATTAGAATCATTAGCTTGAGTGATCATTTCCTTGAATTATTAAGGAATTTTGATAATGGTTCTTTATGTTGGATGTGATAATTTTATAATATCTCTCTTTCGACATTGTTTTTTTAGTGTTTTATTTAGTTCTTCTCCACGTACTAGTCTTTTTTTCTCCTCTTGTTTTTTATTTTATTTTATTTTATTAAAGTAATAAGATTTTATTAAATTGTTTAAGGAAAATCCTTATATTGAAGTCAAAAACTACCCGAACAATCAAACTATATACCTATACACTCGAAAACCTTTAAATACTTGATTATAAGGCACCATTTGGATTGAGGAATTTTGAAAGAATAAAATCTGATTTTATCAGAATCCATTGTTTGGATTCTGGTAAAACCAACCAACATTCTCATACCAAATTTAAAAAAAGAAGATTAAGTCTGGTTTATGGTATATTTGAAGGAAGAAAGAAAAGAAGAAATAAATTTTTGTTTCCAGTTTTTATGTTGCCATTATTTGTAGAGCTTGATGTTGCGGAAGTTCAACGATTACGCTAGCGAATCACGTATTGTGCTAAATAATTACATCGGAAAATTCCCAGAAAAAAATGGTGGGTCGCAGGCGGACCATTTAAATATCAAACTCCTTAGATAGAATTTCACACGATATAAATACCTTCACAATATATAACTTCGACTAGTCTGAACGTTAGCTAATAAATAAATAATAAAAAGAACATCAACCTTTTTACGTGGTTCAGCCAGAACAACAGGCTTATATCTTCGGGCACTGCCCAAAATACTCCACTAGTTGTTTGTAATAGAATATAAACTCGAGAGAGAACAAACTAAGCCTTAGAAGTTAATAAGATTTGTTGTGAGATGAGTTTCAATAGGGTAAGAAAGTCCTCACCCCTACGCTCCTAAATAATGTGGGATTTCTACACTATATGTATATAGTTCAACAATTATTATAAGTTCCTTTTCTAAATAATGTGGGACAAATCTAAAATGAGCCCTATACAACACTTTGATTGATTTTAGTCCATCAGTTGTAAAGCTTGATTGATAGTAATACGAAACATTTTTTTCCACAATGAATTATTTTCATCAGTTAAAAAATGGTAGTTGTTCTCTTAATGCAAACCATAAAGAAGCATAGTTATAACTGTTCATAAATGGCTGCCAATAAATATCAAAACTCTCATTTGAGTGACACCAACGTTAGCAAATTAGTTTAAATATTTATTATTTTCATTACCTTTTAAGAGTAAACAAATCAATTTATACTGCTTAATAGTTGTTAGTGAAACAAATTTCCAGCTCCTTGGTGGTGTTTTGACGAGGTTGAAAAATAACTATTTTTCTTCCGCTGTTTCTCAAGGAATCAATAAAAATATGTTATTAATTTCGTTTAGGATCCAAGATTCAAAACCCCCAACTTACAATTTTGTTTTCATACTGTTGGAATTCAAATGATGAGATTTTTGATTAGAAATTCAGAATTTTAGTTTAGAAAAACCAATAATTTAAAAGAATTTGATTGACCAATTCATTTCTGTACTGACCTGCTTTTATTACGAAAAAGGAATGATGCCGTGGATGAACAAGAAGAAACAGAATTGTAATTACCACTCTAGATAGTTGAGTCACCCAATTAAAAAAAAATGTAATAGCAACTACTTGAATCAAAATATGCATGATCATTCGTTCGTACCGATACAGATAAGATAAATAATATGACATTGACTCATAAAATACAGATAACATATTAATAATATTTGATTTTTATAAAAAATTAAATTTCATTTGAACTTAGAATAGAAAAAAGTAGAGTCTTTATTTTGAACAACACAATATTATAGACACTCACATAATAAATCTTATGCATCATATCTGATAGACAAAATGATTTTACATATCATAAATTTAACTTGATCTCTTAATTTTTTAAATTGAGACAGTTGATATAGACTCTGATATGAGTTATTTATCTAGATTTATTTAACTAATTCGGTTAGAAAATAGAACTCTATAACTTTGATCGAGTTGAAATTTGAATATGAAAAATATAATTCTTCTAACTTGTCCAATGACGGATCAATTAATATGTTCATTTTTTTAAGGATATGGCGGTTAAATATGAGTATATAGACTATTTTATCTATTTAAAAATGAATAGATAATTGAGAATTTGTAAAAATAGAATAGAAGTATTAATGAGTTGAGCTGAATTCGAATTATACCGAAACTGAACTCTAATTCAAATGTTTTGTACAAGTTCTAAATCAAAAGGATATTAGTTGAACATTCAAATATGGACATTCAAGCTACTCTAATAAAAACACAAATAATTATTTTAAAAATAATTAGATGTAACGCATTTATAAATTATTTTATTATAAAATAAAAAATTTAACTAATTAAAATAATATACTACATCTAAATTTAAAGGCTAAAACATTAAACAAAAAATAAATTATTATGTTATGCGTGTAAGAGAATGTGGAGCACTATTAAGAGATTCACTTGCCATACATACATCGCATGCTTATATCTTTTTTAAAGGAATAATTCATTTGCAGGTCCTTAAAACTATAATTGTTTTGTTTATTCGGTACTTTAAACTATTTTTTGTTCTTATCTGACCCTTTAACTTAGTGAAAAATTATTTTTGAATCCTTAATTGACAAAAACGACGCTTTTTAGGGTGACAAAATGTATTTTCAAAAATAACAAAACAACATTGTTTTTATCGTTCAAGTACTTAAAAATGATTTTTCGCTAAATTGAAGGACTAATTAAAGACAAAAAATAGTTTAAAGACTGGATCAAAACAGGTATAGTTTAGAGACCTGCAAATGGATTATTCCTCCTTTAAACTCAAGAGACAAACATCAAATTCGAATAGTTCAAACTCGACTTATATCTTTTACGAGTCGATGTCCTTATTTCGTCTTCAGCGACCGCCATAGAGGCATGCATGCAGTAATGGATCCCATGCACTATTGCCATTATCAAAACTATCCCTCTCGAGTTCCACAAAATCATATTAGAGACGGATACCAACAAACATGCATGCAATCATTCACACACATATTAATTAACATGTTAATTATCATCATATAATATTAATTAACATTCTAATTAATCAAGAAGCTAAAACAGCATTTAAACTAAAATAAAAAACCGAAAGACTGAGTGGGTCAATTAGAATCTGACCAGAAATCATAACTTTCATTCTTTTCGCAGACAGACATATCAGAAATCGCCACCTCAGCTTGAGTTTTAATCAGCTACTTCAATACTCAACGCATATCTCCAGTTACATTCTGCCACGTATACAACAACAACCAAAAACACACTCACATCTGGATCCACCTAGACAGTTGACTAGGATTAACAATCCCAGGTAAGTGGGACCCCTCCGTCTTCAATATGCTTGCCACCTCAGCATAACTCTTTTGTTCTTCATTCGATCCTGTCCCTACTTCCATCGGCTTCCCTCTCTTAGCTGACTCAACTGAGCCGCCATACCCCGGGTCGAACTTTTGCCCGAATAAAGTTCCTTGTTTCAAATACTCGTACGCCAGGTACCCGGCTAGTAATTTATTAGAACAAGAAACGGAATTTTCTGGTTTTATAAAAGCTCCTCCAGCTGGCTTACTAGCTCCAAGCTGAGCCGTATAGGCGGATGGCGCCGGCTTGAACGGATAAAACGGCTCTGTCTCTTTCCTCTTCTTTGATGCTCCAGGTGTCGCAATCCTACGAGAATGATAGCTCATCTTTTTGAACTATATCATGCCACGTCAACAAAACCCAATTAAATTTTAAAATATCCAACAATGCTGAAAGTGAGGACAGAAGAGTAATTTCAAAACTTGGGGCAGAAGTGTCAAATCATCTTTAACGAGAGAAATAAGCAAAAACATCCAAAATGAGGAAAGAGGGATGGAAGTGGTAAATACAGCCAAATGAAAGGGTATAAAAGTAAAAAATACGCAACAAAAATTCAAAATCTAAAGAGGAGTGAGATTCGATTGAGATCCGAATTGATTAGGAGCAGTCTGGCGATCGCCGGAATCTGACGGCGGATTACCGCTTCACCGGCGAGAAAGAGTTGAGAGCGAGGATGGAGATTAAACTGAAGAGAGCGAAGATGTATATAATAGCACCATCGAAAAATGAGAATTAGAGGGGGTTTTCAAATTTATATGGTTAGTGATTGTAAAGAGTCCTAGTTTTCTAAACAATATCAGAAATGCCATCAGTTAAGATGAAATGGCGAAAATAGCCTTTTATAGATTGGCTGTGTTAGGCTTGTAGATTTAAGAATATTGGCCCTTAAAGTTTAAAAGCTTATCCCCTTCATTTGTCTTTTTAATTATTGAAAGCAATGGTTTTCAATATAAATTATTAGTTCAAATGTTAATTTAATGGTTCACTACTAAATAAAAAAATTATATATATTATCAATCAGAAAATATATATAAAAAATTATTAATAAAAAAATATATTAAAATTATACCAATAGTATAGATACTGTATTTTTATAAATAATTTTCATGTTTTGGTATTTTATAGATATATTTAAGTCAATTTAATATTTTTATAAATAAAAAAAAATCAACATCTAAATATTTTTAAAATTTTAGTTATTTTTAGTGGAAGCCCAAAATAAATACCGATGATGATCAGGCCGCGACATAGAGGGCTAGACATGGCCCATCTCGTGGCATTGAGAAATGAGATTCGCATATGAGCCCAAGTTGCATTCATTTAGGCCCAGGATAGCCTACTTCGCTACTCCAACATTTCTTGATTTATTTACAGAAAACTAACACATGCACCCTCCCTCCCTATGATCAGAATTAAGATTTTTAATATTAGATGACATTAAGTTTCAAATTAAAATCCAACAACTAAATATGAAAACAAATAAAACAATAAATAATTTCGGCTGGAATAATAAACTTGATTAAAAATCTCATTTGTAATTTAGACTGGCGTGTGGATTGATCCCCACTAATTTTATATCCGTTGAAACAAAACTTTAATAAAAATTTGGGAGGCAACAAAACATCCAATATTTATATATTTAAACAATCATCATCCTTCAATAAATATTAGAATTATGATCAAATAAAAAAAATTGATACGCATATAAAAAACTTCAAAAAAAAAGCTTAATCATACCAAAAAAAAATCACACGGAAACAAAAAAGCCTCGATTAAGCCAAGAATCCTCAATATACATGAAAAAATGAACAAAAAAAGATAATAATCTCCATCATTTAGAGCTATTGTTGATATAAAAAAAATCCAAAAACAACCCTTTATTTATAAAAATATTATTTACGGTTGTGAAAGGTTAGAGATAATGAATGGCTCTTTTTAGAGAGATCGAATTAAGAATTTGAACTTCCTTTAAAAAAATTGGAATTTATGAATATTTTTCTTTAAAATTTGAGCATTATTAAAAAAATTGAAAAATCTTTAAAATTTTAGTTCTACTTTCTCCCACTCTTCTTCCAATGTGCACAAGATTAATGGCTCTAAACTAACTAACTAACATCTTTTAATATTTCCACCATTTAACCAATTATTTATGACTAGACCAAGTTGTTCTTTTATAGCTAAAATCCTAAAATATCTAATTTATAAAGGAAAGCATCGCATCTTACTAAAGATAGGAGTTCAACTATTCCGGTCTAATGGCTACTGGCTAGAGACATAAAGTTAATAGAGGAAGCAAGAGGGAAAATAATAATTGATGACTAAAAAAGGAAACGCATGAAATAATTACTAAAATAAAAATAAAATAATTAAATAATTAAAAATAAATGGTGGCTTACAATTAAAAGAAATGACCACTTAAAATTTCGGATTAGAGTTTCGGAATCCGTTCGGAAAACCCGTAATAATACCAAAAAAAAAATTACCACTTATTTTATTCTGTAAATTCTTATTTAGATTTTCAATTTCTGCTAGCTAGAAGAGCATGCATACATGTAGGGGTGTGTATCGGCAAATTAAGTAGTAAAAATATTAAAATTGACTGATTTAAAATAAAATAAAAAATAAAACAAATTAAAATTAAAACTTTTGTTTAGTTTGATTTTTGATTTAATCATAATATAAGATTAATTTTTTTAAATTTAAAAAATAAAATAAAATAAAAATAAAAAGATAATAATTTAACGATCAAATCTAAACTAAATTATATGTATTGTATAATTTAACCATTTGAATACATAAAAAATATATAAAGTTTTTTTTTAAGTTTTTTTTTTAAATTGAAAACCAAATCAAATTTAAAAAATTAATAATTTAATAATTAATTAATCCAACAGACAATTTTATAAATTTTGTTCAGTTTAAATTTTATCAGTTCGGTTTGGTGCATACTGCTACATGCAGAACATGCTTTGATATTTTTATATCTATTTTAAAATATTTTTCCAATCCAGTGACTATATATTAAGTATTTGGCTTTATATGTCATTATTTTATTTTAATAAATATATCATTAAAATGATTAAATACCACACCTTTATAATTATTTCCACACACACTACACATATATATTTATTTATTTATTATTATCAGAGACTCAGAGTTGATTCCTAATCCGACCTCATGACATAGTAAGCTATATATATGTGGAGGTTATATTTTCCTTTAATGGACATATTATAATGAAATTTATCAAGATATACTCTATCTCTATATTAAAGATGTCATTACTCCAATATCCACTTATTTTTTCAATAATTGAACAGACATTACCCTATCATTAATTAGGATGGCATCTAATCTAACAATTTGAATTAAGTGTCGCTGTTTGTGCTTACAAGCTATATGAGTGGATCTCATCCGCCTCCAAAAAGATTAGTAGATTTAGTTTAGAAAAATTAATACTTTATTTTATCTATATATTCTCATTTTTTAAAACAACCAACTGAAATTAAATATTTTCAAATAAAATACTAACGAGTAGTTTAAATTTGTAAAGTGAATATTTTTGGATATTTGAAAATTAAAAGATGGATAATCTTCTTTGTATGTTGCTATAAAGTGGAAGATATTCATTTTCCAAAAACAATACTAAGTAATAAATTAGATTAAATTAGAGGTGGATGAGATTGAAAGTGAAAGAAAGTGGAGAGTCGAGACAGTGCAATTAAATACTTCATCCACCAAGCACATGCAAGGGTTCAAGAACAAATACCTACCCCATCTACATCCAAATTTCGTCGGCCTCTTACTAGTTAATGGTTATGGCTAGAATATTTTTAGCACTATTTTCAGAATAAAAATTACTCAAAATAGAGCAAAGGTATTTATTTTGACAAAAAAAATTCCTGGTCTTTTTAGTGTAAGTCTAGTTTTCTTTTCTAATAAAGAAGAATATTTTTTATCATAATAAAAAAATCTTGCTATGTTCTAATTCTTGTTCCTATTTTTATTTTTGCTTTATATATATCCAAGTGCAATGTATTGAACTGAAACAAGAAATATTGTATTAACATTTAATTGAGCATGAGATGAATTTTACTCCCTGTCAATATATATATATACACACCGAAATTATTTTGTTCAACTAGTACCTATTTTCTTTGTCGGTTACAGCATCATGCACTCTCATTGTGCCCATCTTCTTTAATATGATGGAATGACCAGTAAATTTGGCATACTTAATTCCCTAAATCAACAAGATTTTATTCCCAAAATCACTATATGTTTCCCCAAATCAACCATATCAAGTAAGATTTTTAATTTTTTTTATCAAACCTCAATGTTCGAATTTCAAAAGTCAAATTCATATTAATTCTCTGTATTTTTTAATTTTTATTTATTTATATATTTTACAAAAATTTATTTTTATCTAGTCTTTATATTATAATTATTTTGATTTGTTAGGTCTTTTATTGCATGAAAAAATAATAGTATGTATTATACTCGTTGTCGAACGTGCGTCAAATGAATTTAAATGTCCACCTAACTCGATATGTTGGTAAAATGAGCATTATCATCAATACTATAGATCAGATAAATAAAAGTTATAAATACACGAGTCTATTGAAAAAAAAAATCTGATATTTTGATAATTTAAAATTATACTGTTTTTTTCAAGTTACAATCTGCCTTTGTTACTGAATTTAGAACCTTTATAAGAAGAGATAAATGATTTCGAATAAGGTGATGATATCAAATTATTTAATTAAATAATAGTATTTGTTAAATTAAAATTCCATAATCACAACAATTATTGAATTAAATTTCTGACATATACTTTAGAATAACATCAGAATTCCTTCATATATACAGTACATGATTTCTTTTATAGCAGTAATCAATAAGTCTGACATTTTATTCGAAAACAGAAATCCAACTAACATGAGTGAAAAGAATTAATACATGATTATTTAAGTAGACATGATGACATTATGAGATGAATATTATCATGGCATACATCATCAAGAATATCCAAAAATATGTGCATATTAACCATGCAACACACATACATGTGCATGCTGATTGATTTAGAAAGAACTTGGCATATATATTTACAGCTGCATCAAACGCGTGATGCTAAGTACAGGAAAACTTTTGTATTAAATGTGACGAACAGTTAGTTGTTGAGATGATTAATGCAAATGTAAAGATGGGACTAGCTATAAAGATCCTTTTGTTAATGCTCAATTTTCTCATCAATGAACTAGCTCATCGTCACTCTTAAATTCCAGGATAATGGCAACAATGGTACGGGTGAAGAGGAGATCGGCTGCTTTGTTATCATTGCTTTGTATTCATGTTCTTGTGGTGAGTGTGTTTGCTAGAGATGTGGTGTCTGTCAGAAAAGATGACAGTGATGAGAAGTTCATAAGCATTGACAAGGGTGGTAGATATGGGAGTGGTTTTGGAGGTGGAGGAGGTGCTGGTGGTGGCGGTGGTTTTGGTAGTGGAGGAGGTGCTGGTGGAGGCGGTGGATTTGGTGGTGGAGCTGGTGGAGGCGGTGGTTTTGGTGGTGGAGCTGGTGGTGGTGGTGGCCTTGGAGGCGGTTCGGGTGGTGGGTTTGGTGGTGGAGCTGGTGGTGGAATTGGTCATGGTGGAGGTTTAGGAGGTGGTATTGGCAAAGGTGGTGGCCTTGGTGGTGGGATAGGAAAGGGTGGAGGTTTAGGAGGTGGTATTGGCAAAGGTGGTGGCCTTGGCGGTGGGATAGGAAAGGGTGGCGGTCTTGGCGGTGGAATTGGAAAGGGTGGCGGTCTCGGCGGTGGAATTGGTAAGGGTGGTGGTCTTGGTGGTGGGATAGGAAAGGGTGGAGGCTTAGGTGGTGGAATTGGTAAGGGTGGAGGCCTTGGTGGTGGAATAGGTAAGGGGGGTGGATTAGGTGGTGGCCACGGTGGGGGAAAAGGCAAAGGTGGTGGCATTGGCAAGGGTGGTGGCTTAGGTGGTGGAATCGGTAAGGGAGGTGGATTAGGTGGTGGTCACGGTGGCGGTCTGGGTGGTGGAATCGGGAAAGGTGGAGGAGTAGGTGGTGGGATTGGAAAGGGTGGTGGATTAGGTGGGGGCCACGGTGGCGGATTGGGTGGTGGAATTGGTAAAGGTGGAGGACTAGGTGGTGGGATTGGCAAGGGAGGTGGTCTTGGAGGTGGAATAGGCAAAGGTGGTGGAATTGGTGGGGGTTTTGGCAAAGGTGGAGGTGGTGGTGGTGGATTGGGAGGTGGTGGTGGAGGAGGAATTGGTGGAGGTGGTGGTGCTGGTGGAGGTTTTGGCAAAGGTGGCGGAATTGGTGGAGGCTTTGGGAAAGGCGGTGGTTTTGGCGGGGGTGGTGGATTTGGAGGTGGCTCAGGTGGTGGGTTTGGCAAAGGAGGAGGATTTGGTGGAGGAGTAGGAGGTGGTTCTGGTGGTGGATTTGGTGGAGGAGGCGGTGGAGGTGGTGGTGGCGGAGGTGGATTTGGTGGTGGAGGTGGGTTCGGAGGTGGCGGGGGAGGTGGAATCGGACACCACTAAGCTTCAACGTTGCATGCATGGAAATTTAATAACAAAAACATTGTTTCGTCCCGTTTAAAACATAATGGTAAATGGTACTTCTATTTATTTATTTGTACTAAAGAGTATCAAATTAAGCATTAATATCATCATTTGCAGTTCAAGTTTGTACTCGCATTTGAATATTTTTGCAAGTTCGTTGTGATGTTATTGATTAGTATATTTTTCTCTCTCAATCAAGTTCATTTCAAGGTTCTTTGTCCGCTGCCACATTTCTGTTCGACCCATTATTTTGACATAAAAATAAAATCACGATGCAAAAGATAATTTCACCATTTGAATCGAAGGCTTATATACTAAATTTATAAATAATGGAATTTATAATTTTATTGTTTGAATTGAATATAAAATTCATAAACTTAATAATTAAATTTTAAAATAATCAATCATTTATAAAAAAGAAGAGTGAATTTTAACTTTTTCACCAATAAAATGAGATTTTAAATGAGAAATTTTGAGAGATGAGGAATTTCTGCAACCTATGGTTTCTCGTATTATTTTTTCGTACCAAAAGATGAATTTCGGTGAAATATATTAAGATAAACTACTCTATGAATTTTGTTCAATTCAATCGGTGTCTAGGTTTAAAAAAATAGAAATTATTGGACATAAATATAATAAAAATATAACAACTTAAGAAAATAATCGATCTAATTATTTTATAAAAGAAAAAACAGTAATAAATTTTGTCCCAGAATAATATTGTGTCCCAGAAAAACAGTAATAGTGATCAATTGGCCACTATTTTCAGGATTTTATGATGGAAGAAATTATATATGAGCTGTATTTGATTTTTTTTTTAAATTATCAATTAAGTTTAAAATTATTACTCCGCTTTTTACAGATTTAATTAAATTAATAAGTAAATTTTAAAAATTCTAATATCACGCTTTTGACGGATTTAATAAATAATATTTTTGACAATAATACATTGCGTCTACATCGTAAAAATTAATTAAAATACTTTTAAATTCAAATTTATATTATTGGTATTTATATGAGGTTAAATCAATTTTTTAGATCAAATACTAAAACTTTGTATTAATGATATTAGTGTAACCTGCCACAAACTAATAAATTTATTTGCTTTTAAAAGACATACCAAAAAATATTAATAATATTTAGTTCCTTTGACACACTACAAAAAATATTTTAATTAATAACAATAATTTTACAGCTACATTAATTTTTTCTGCTAAAAGATGTTGTATATAGCAATTTCAAAAATTGTTGCAGCTAGTCAAGGTATACACTAATGAAAAAATTATTATCATTAATCAAGTGACATGATAAACATAACAGTGAAGTTACAAACTCATTGAAATTTACCTATGATATATGTTGATGTGGAGCCTTAAATTTTGAACCCTAATTGCCCATTGCATTCTTCTTCAGTTGGATCAATACCGACACATCTATAAATGTGGACACTGAATGTAGCCAAGAATGATGAGGGGCAATAATTATTATATATGGCACTTCTCCTAGTCCAAATGTCCAATAGAAGCTTCAAAAAAAAAAAACAAGGTATGCACCCAATACTTTTTATAATTTTAGTATATAATAACATATTTTTTTTTATTTTTACCATTAATAAGTGCAATGTTTAGATTAACGAGTAAAATTATTAATATATTCATATTATATTCTCCGGATAAGAATGAAGGATATTAAAAGGTATATCTCTAATATTTAGTGTATTTTAATTTAATATGCGTGAAAATGTAACAGCGACAAATAAAATAAAACGGAGGAAGTATAGTTTCAGCTAGACGGGTTAATAAAAAAACAAAGTACATAATTTTAACAGAAAATATTTTATTTATATATAATACACATAAAATTGCTCTAGACAACAAAAAAATTCCTTACAGAGCAACTATATTTGGGATAACACCCCTACTGAATTAACCAGTGAGTTTGTTCAAAAGAAAAAAAAATTAAATAATGCATTTCTAACTTTATGATAATCAATTTCTGCACTTGTTACCGACCAGTTTGTACTGAGTCTTCGAGGACTCGCCCGTCTGTCTCTAAGGCGAGCCCAAACTAACATAACAGGCGAGCATTCCGTTGAGAATATGGGAACATGGGGTTCTCCCGTGATTATCGCTAAACGTGGCATTCACATGTTTAGCAGTTAACTCACATATTATGGTTATAAACACTTGGACGTTGGCCCTAGGCAGGTGCTAATCACTATTCACACCTTTAAACACTTACCTTCAAACTCTTGCACAGTGTACTGATTTTACCATCGGAGTGATTTCCAGGCTAATACAGCATGGTTCCTTATAAAATTTCTCTCTTTGTAGGTGCTCGGTTGACTCTTTTCATTTCCGGAGTTGTCAGTATTTATTATTACTAGTGTGGAACTTTAGATTTTTCACTTCGCCCTTACAGTAATTTGAGTGGTCCATGCATGAGTTGGTTTCAGAATTGATCGAAGCGAAAGTAACATAATTTGCAAGTCATTTTGTGTTGCCAAAATGAAAAACTTGAGTTGGTAAGTCGTGCAATTCATCTAACACTCATGTAAATGCTTCATCTTCAATCAAATCAAGAAACACACTTTAAGAGTGCACAAAAATCAAAAGCATCAAAAATCAAACCAAATCAAATTGAAAATAGTCGACCCGGACTTAATATTATGAATTTATTGATACATTTTAGTTTGGTTTGGTTTTAAATTTGAAAAAACCAAAAAACTTGAAATATATAAAATTGTTAATCTTTTTTTTAAAAAATACTAATATTTTTCACACAATAATACTATTTTATTTCATATTTTAAATACTAAAATGTATAAAAAAATTATAATGTGATTTACATTTGATTTTTAAATTTAATATTTTTATTGTTTTATAAGTAAATTTTTTAAAAAGAATTATTATTTTCTTTTCGATAAAATTAAACTAAACCGAACTATATGCCCAAAGTTTGTATAAAAATATCTAATTATAACATATTTTATTGTTGATACAAATAGATTAATATTGTATTGGGGTGTACTTAGAATAGTAGTATTGTTTTTGGGTTTATATCTATAATTAACATGATGGATTTGTCACCATTTAGGCTTTAGTTAGAATAAAGATGAATGAAAATATGATGTTCGTGACTGTGACGGACCAAATAATAGGATCCATTGCTTCATAGTGAAGCAACACGGAACTTAATGGAAAAGATACTGTATATGTTTTTATTTTTTGAAAAAATATTTATAAAAATATGTTTTATATATCTTTTAACAAAGATATGTTTTTTATGTATCTTTTTATAAAAATATGCTTCTATTCATAAATTCTATAAATACAATTGCTAATAATTTACCAACGACCTACAAAAAATCCATCAATAATTTATCAAAGCTTATTTTTGTTTAGAAAATAAAAAATATCATATTTTTATGAAATTGGTAAATGTGGCGTGTTTTCATAAATATTTAATGAAAACACATCTTTAAGAAAGACTTTTATATCGAAAAGATGATGAAAAATCAATTGAACTCTTGGGGGGAAAAGGGTTATAAACTAAAAGAAACTTATGTTGGATGATTCACTTTAGATTGCATATTTTTCATTCATAATTTTGTGTCTGAAATTTTTTATATATACTTTAGAATTTAATATAAATTTATATCAATTCAAATTAACCTTATTTAAACTGTGAGTTATGCATTTTTTTAGATGTTTTACATATAAAAACTCATAATAAATATAACTTTTTAAAATATTTTGAGACATTATAATGAACATCTGTAAAATAGTGTGTTCAATGATTAAAAGTACTCTTATAAGAAAATATGGTCTCATTTGGTTCATAATTATATTTTTCCTGATAAAGGAAAAATTACTTACTGAGGAATCTAATTAGATAGTTCAATTTTATTTGTTTTTTTAACTTTTAAGAAAATTAATTTTTATTTTTATATATTAAATGATAAAAATAATTATTTTTCAAATAAATAAAAAATATTTATTTAGAAATACTATAGTATTTTATATCTATTTATTTAAAAAAAAATTAATTTATTTAAATTTTGTTAAAGAAGTTTACTTTTTTATTGGAGAGAAAGTTTGACAGCGTACTTCATGAAAGTAAGGCATATAAAATAAAACAATCAAAACTTTCTTTTTTATCACTTTATATAAAATTTACTTTTTTGATTAACTTACTCACAACCACATAAGGCCTAAAAATGCTTTATAATTTAAAAAATTATTTTGAGCTGAGTAATTTATTTAACAAATATATTTTTATTTTAGTTTTGAAATATGTAATAACTTGAATAAATTATTTTTTATTAAGTAACCTAAATATACATTAATATTGTTTTTAAATTACCTTCAATTTACACCGAAGTATCGAGAAATTCTTATGTAGACTCGGTCTACCACGTCATCCGTAGACTAATCTATCACATTATGACACGTCATTAAAATGATGGCAATTTTGTAAATTCATTTTTTACTTATTTACACCTTTGAATAGTAATATTACAAGATTGCCATCATTTTAATGACGTGTCATAATGTGATAGGTTTGGTCTACAGATGACGTGGTAGACCGAGTCTACCTAAAAATTTCTCCCGAAGTATTTAATTTATTAACTTCAAATAAAAGCTTAAATGAAGATCTTGGCTATAAAGCCTATAATAGCAGTACAGCTTGTGAAAGTCAAAAAGATTGTCCGGGTCAGAATCTAGTAATAAAACTATTAAAAAGTTTAATTTGGAATTACTGTCTCACCAATTGCAATAAAAAATCAGTTGCTAATGAATTTATCAACAAGGTTGGAAATGGAGTGTATAATTTTTGTTTTCTTAATGGTTAATTGTAAATTAATACATAAATTTTATCCTAATTTGTAATTATAACACAAACTTTAAATCTTGATAATATTATACTCCTTCCGTCCTAATAGAGTTGTCCATTTTGAGAATTTTTTTGTCCCAAAACTCTTGTCCACTTTCAAAAAGTAACTGACTTTTACACTCAATTTTTCTATATTACCCTTATTTAAAATCATCTAATGAATAAATTGAAAGTAAATTGCAAGTGAACCATATATTAAATAGGGGTATGACAAGAAAAATAAGAAATTTTTTACAAAACCCATAAACAATAGTAATTGTTTTTCTTAAACCGTGTAATAAAGATAAAGTGGACAACTCTATTGGGACAGATGGAGTACCAATTTACATTTTCTTGACAAATTAATATCCCGACCAATCATGCAACAACATGTGCTTGTATATTATAATGTCTGTGTTAATGTTTTTCTTTAGGTATACCAATTTGCTAAAAAATAAAAATTGGTGTTGTAATTACCAAGTTTAAAGTTCGTGTTATAATTGCAAATTGAAATAAAATTTGTGAATCAATTTGCAATTAATCCCTTTCTTAAAGAGAGGTTCAAATTCAAACTATGAATAAAAAGCGGTGTTATTATTGTCTGGAAGAATTTTATCGTTTTAATTAATCCTAACGAGATCAGTATGAATTAATCAAGACAGTAATTCTGAAGATTGGATGATTGTAGGTAAAAAAAACATAAATTTAACTTGATATAAATAGAGTTAAGGTCAAAAAAATCACGAATTTTACATATTTTTAATTTTAATCAAACAGTTTAAATTTATCTTTTTCATACACGAACTATCATTTTTACAAATTTATACATATGGTGTTGAAGTGACACTTATTTATTGGTGTAAATGACATCTACCTCAACGAGTTACACCGATAGAGCCGTGACATCTCCACACCGTATATGAATTTGAAAAAATGTGTTAGTTCGTGTATGAAAATGATAAAATTAAACTGCGTGATTTAAATAAAAAAACCACATAAAATTCATAATTTGTTTTGACTATAATTGTGATGGAATTTTAAATTTTAAATTTTATTTTTTTAATTCACACCTAAGAAAAATAAACTCAATTAAACTAATTGGAGTTTTATAAAAAGGTAGTTGACCAGACAGTAGTAGATTTCATACAAAAACTGGGTCCATCCCATGACATTTTCTTCTTGTTTAGTTTATATCTTGACTAATAAAATGGATTAAATAAGAATAAAATATGATTTTTATAACTTAAGTATTATTTTAATGTTCACTAGTCAGACATGAGTAGCAATATATTCTCAACTTGTAAATGATGACCAATTTGTTCCTACTATACTTTTATAATCGTTTCAATATTAAAGTTGATTTTTTATTAATTTATCTTATCTTTTATATAAAAATTATTATTAAAAATGAGCAACACTCAATAGATTAAAGATAAATATACAATAAATTAATAAAAAATTAAAATTAAAATTAAATTGACTATAAATTTATTTTATTTTTTTTATAATTAAAGAGAAAAAAACGATTGTGTAAAGATTTGAACGCACGATTTAAATTAAAACTTGTTGGTACCATAATATTTAATATATGTATTAATTGCAGAAATTAAAAGTTAAGTTTAAAAAGTCACCCCTCCAAATCTTCTCTGTGTTCACACTAAATAGCATTGACAGAAACAAAAAGAATATATAATTATAAATATAAATGTATATAGGTTCAGACCCATGCTCCTCTGTTTCTACTTACCCATTCACACTCTTTGAATCTTCACCAACAAATAACTACTCAGCTGAACTAGTCCAATTTTTCTTTTCTTTTTTAATAAAGAAGAAACCAAAAAGAAAAAAAGAAATTATATTGAAAGGGAAGTGTAACAATCAAGAAAGTATTTTAATTGGGAGCTTTGGATTCTTGGTTAAGTTGAATTTTTGTGGAGATGTACTGTGCTGGTTTTGATGGGTTGTGGGCTCACTCCATACCTTTTTATTATCAAAGGTACTTTCTTTTTTTTTTTCATTTTTTTGATCCCAGCTCTTACTTTTGTCTATGGTGGTGTTAAACTGTTAATGGGGTTTGTTTTACTTTCTACTACACTTCAATTATTTTTTTCTTTTGTTAAGTTCTTTGTTGTCTAATTCTTTTGGGTTTTCAAGCTTTTCTTTGGTTGTATGATCTTAGTTTATTTGTTTTCATGAATGTAATGGAATCCATTTGATGGAATTTGATTCCAAGAAATCATTTTTCATATATATAATCCGGGACGGGAGCGCTTGTGGGAGGAAGAGCGCTTATACTATTTGAGTTGTAGCTCATTGGTTCTAAGAAATCATTTTGATGATAGAATTCTTTGATAGTGTTTAGTTTTCAAATTTTATTTCTTGGTATTTTTTAGTCAGCCCAAATTCATGTTTTTATTGGTAGGAATTAGGAAAAGTATTGAACTTTTAAGTTAACTGGTTAGGTGGATGTTATGTTGTTGGAGTTTCTGAAGCATTACTGATTTTATGTGTCTTATTATCTATAATGTTATGTTAGAAGCATATCTGGTTTCTTGAGACATTATGAGACTTAAGAACTGGATAAAATCGTGGGGACTTGACGTGCGAGGAAAATTGGGGACGATGATGAAGTGTATTCGTTCAGGGGAGCAGTTAAGAGTAGATGACATGGCTGCTTCGTCTGAGTCCTTGGCAACTCGGGACCATTCAGCAAGTGGCTTTTCTTCTCGGCCAGTGAGTGGCTTTTCTTCTCGGCCTGGTGAGGTAGATACAAAGATTGATAATAGTAACATTGAAGAGGCTGAGTCAACTCTTCGAGAAAGTGGTTACCTCAACTATGAGGTCTGTAGACTGTACCTTTTGATTTTGTCTTCCTTTATGTTGCTTTGTTTACTTGGCTTTCCTGGTGTATGCAAATTGCTATGAGTGAATTTTTTCTTCTGCATCGTAAATGCAAAGACATATTAAATGGCAACTTGTGGTGATGGTTGCTTCTCGAATGAATGTAGGGTGCTCATAAATTAACACAATTTTACCATTTTGTTCATTGGGAGTGTTTTGTTCTGGAAATAAACTAATTAGAAAAAGTTATGGAAAAGCTCTCCAAGTCTTACTTATTTAGCCATAAATATCATTTTCAGGTCTAGATAATGGAAATTTTTTGATCAGTTGTCATGTTTCCTAAATGGCCATTGGGGAAACTGTTTTGAGATAGTTTAAAGTTTAAACAGGGAACTTAGTATAATTTATTGTTCATTTTGTTTCCATACCATTCCATTTTCTTGGGAAGAAAGCTGTGTGACTAAGTACAAGTGGTTATGCTTAATCACTAAAAACGGAAATTATTTACCATGTGTTTTGAGATTTCCGCAAAAAACATTTTCCTCTTGCTGGACAATTTGTACAAATTCAAATGGTTCAACTAAATTCTGCATGAAATTTGGACCTGAGTCTAAACTTTTAATACTGGTCAATATTTTAACATGGATATTAAGAATTTACACAAATTCATGTTTTCTCTTTGTTCTTTACTTCATGCTATGATTTTTGGTTGATCAACTGTATATGCCTTCGGAGCATGCCATAAAACCTTAACTCTATCTCATTTTATAGGAAGCAAGGGCATTATTAGGAAGGCTTGAGTTTCAGAAAGGAAGTATAGAAGCAGCACTTCATGTATTTGAAGGCATTGATGTGGCTGCTGTGACTTCCAAGATGAAAGTTTCTCTTTCTAGAAAGTGCGAACAAAATCGACGTCGTTCTCAAAGTGATGCTGTCCCACTTATGTCTATGCATGCTGTTAATTTACTTCTTGAAGCTATTTTTCTGAAAGCAAAATCACTGCAGGGTCTTAGCAGGTTTGGAGGTATAGACTTTATTTAACATTCCCTAGCCATAATTTGTTATTAAATATCTCTAAATGGTGAAGATTTAGAAAAACTATTTATTTCGCCAAGATTGTAAGTGTAAAATTTGTAGTGCTGTCTTTTGAGTCTCTACTTCAGGAAACCAAGCCGATAGCCAACAGTGGGTTACGAACCTCTCGTACGTCGTTAGATGCTTCAGGAAACGAATCTAGTCAAATGTACAACTAAAATAGTTGTTTTTAGAGAATGTTGGTTGAATATGAGAAGCATATATCTGATCGATATGCTGCATTTGCCAAAAATACCATGATGTCTATTTTTGATAATATAACTTGCAATTTAGTTTATTGCTTTCTATCTATGATAATCTCTTATTTTTTGGTGCATATGCATAACTACAGAAGGATCGAAGGAACAGACAATAAAAATGAAAATTTTGCAAAATTTAGGACTTGCTATGTTAGCACAGTTTGTGTTACTATTATTTCGTGCCTGATGTTTCTTCGGATCCTTATTTGCAGATGCTGCTCAATCATGCAAAGTCATTTTGGATACTGTCGAGTCTGCGTTGCCAGATGGCCTACCTGAAAGTGTTTCTGCAGATTGGAAGCTACAAGAAACTCTGAACAAAGCTGTTGAACTTCTTCCGGAGCTGTGGAAACTTGCTGGGGCTCCGCAAGAGGCTATATTGTCATACCGACGGGCACTTCTCTATAATTGGAATCTGGAAACAGAGATCAAAGCCAAGATTGAAAAAGAATTTGCTATATTTCTTTTGTACAGTGGTACTGACGCAAGCCCTCCAAACCTTCGTTCCCATATGGACGGATCATTTGTGCCGAGAAATAATATCGAGGAGGCTGTTCTTCTGTTACTCATTCTATTAAGAAAATTTTCTAACGGAAAGATCGAGTGGGACCCAACAATCTTGGATCATCTGTCTTTTGCCTTGTCTGTTTCAGGTGAACTAAGGGCACTAGCTCATCAGATCGAAGAGTTGCTTCCAGGAATCCTGGATAGAAGAGAAAGATATTGCACTTTAGCGCTGTGTTACCACGGAGAGGGCGACGATGCGGTGGCTTTGAATCTTTTGAGGAACTTATTCAGTAACAGAGATAATCCAGACTGCATACTAGAATTATTACTGGGTTCGAAGATTTGTGCAGAAAAAATGATTTTTATCGATGAAGGGATGAGTTATGCATCCAAAGCTCTCTCTAAATTGCACGGAAGATGCGGCCAGATGGTAAGTCTTGCAAATTGGTTGTGGGGTCTTTTACTGTCGGCTCAGTCTAGATCAGTCGCTTCTGATTCCGAAAGGACTAGGAAGCAATCCGAAGCACTCGAGGCACTTGAAACTGCTCAGAAAGTAATGATACAAAGAGATCCAAAAATCATATTCTATCTCAGCTTAGAAAATGCAGAGCAGAGGAAATTGGATATTGCACTTTCATATGCAAAGCATCTTTTGAAACTGGAGGCTGGATCTAGTATTAAAACTTACATCCTTTTAGCTCGAATATTGTCGGCACAAAAACGGTTTATTGATGCAGAGACGGTAGTCAATGCTGCTTTAGATCAGACCGGGAAATGGGACCAAGGAGAATTGTTGCGAACCAAAGCTAAACTTCAGATTGCACAAGGACAGTTGAAGAATGCCATACAAACCTATACTCATATTCTTGCCGTACTCCAAGTTCGAAATAAAACATATGCCAGTGGGAAGAGGCTTCTAAAGGTATGCATATACATCGACATCTACGTCTCCTTGTTCTTAGGGCATTTGAAGGACTTAAATGAACGGTTTTGGATAAGTTTTATGTTAGGCTAGAAATAGTTTTATAGATGCCATAATTGCTGATCCTTTTTTATTATTCTGTTTCAGAGTAAGGGAAATTATGATAGAAAACTTGAAATGGAGACTTGGCATGACTTGGCCAACGTGTACACAAGTTTGTCTCAGTGGCGGGACGCTGAGGTCTGTCTTTCGAAATCCAAGGCTATCGGTCCTTATTCCGCATCGAGATGGCACACCGCAGGTAAATAGATGGTTCATAACTTACGCTGTACGGAGACTCCCTCGGTCTAATATTTCGACGTTCCGTTTTCGTTTTCAATCTGTTTATGTAAAAAGAATCATTTCGCAATTTTCTCGTATCAGCGCTATCCATTTTCGTGCTACATAGTCTATAAGCAAGCTAATTTATTTTGTTAGGTTTACTCTATGAAGCGAAGGGCTCGCACCAAGAAGCTCTGAAAGCATTCAGTGCAGCTTTAGATGTCGACCCCGCCCACGTTCCGAGCTTGATCTCTACGGCCAGTATCCTGAGACATCTCGGTAGCCAATCAATACCAATTATCAGAAGCTTTCTCACTGACGCAATTCGACTTGACAAAATGAACCATTCCGCATGGTATAATCTTGGGCTGGTCTACAAGATTGATGCTGGTGCATCGCCACTTGAAGCAGCCGAGTGCTTCGAGGCTGCAGCAATTTTGGAAGAATCTGCACCTCTTGAACCTTTCAGATGAGTCTAAAATGCACATTTTGTCTCTGTAAACTCTGTAATTCCGCATATATAGATGTAAATTTTGCAATCAAAAAGTCATTCCACAGCTGCAATTTTGTTGTATGATAGTAAACAGTGTGACAAAGAATAGTAAAAAGAATAATATTTTTTCATTGTTAAGTTTGATTCCAACTTCTTGTAATCTAAAATCTAGCTATAAACATATGTGTATATATATTTCGAGTCCTGTACATATTTAATTAATAAAAAGTTCACGCATTTATTATTTTCAGCTGGCTTTAGAAAAAGAACTTTTATTGCAAGTTCAGAATGATCGCCATTACTCATAGGCCAATGTTTGATTCATGGAACTGATTCATGGAACAGGTGAGGAATGAGATAACTATTCCGTATAAAATGACTATTCTTTGCGTTGGTTCATGAAATAGTTATTCCATGAAATTGCTTTTTCATGATTTTGTGGAATAAACACTTCTCTTAATTATTACAATTCTTATGAAATATCTATTCCATTTCTTGCTATTATATTTCTTGAAACAAGTATGACCATAAATGCAACTTAGTTGCGAGATTTTCTTTGAGAAAAAAAACGACTTTGTGTATTGTGTAAAAACGACAATGAGGCCTTTTAGAAGAAAAAAAGGTTAATCGTCCAAAAATATTCACCTTTTTAAATTTTTTTACGTCCCAAATTTTCAACATTGTCAATTTTAGGCTATTTCTCAATTTTCAATTCAACTGTAGTAATTTATTCAAATTAGAGTAGAAAAAAAATTCAAATATGCCCCTCGTATTATTTCATTATATTGTTCCAATTTGTCTTTTTATTGTTAAAAATTATAAAACATGAAAGACATATTTAAACCTTTCTCCACTTCAATTCAAATAAATGGTCACAACTCAAACTGAAAATCAAAAAACTAGCCAAAATTGACGAGTTTGAAAATTTAGAGTATTAACGAAAAAAAACAAAAAGGTGATATATTTTTCATTAATTGGGCCTTAAAAAATATATTACGAGTAATATGACATAGCTTTTCAAATCATAAAATGCATAACGATAATTCAGTCCTTTAAATTATGAACCTTAAATAAATTAAATTAAATCTATTTTAATTTTTTTTAGATAAATTCAATCATGTTCATTTTTATATAATTTTAATATAGGTACTACGGACTGATGTTAGGATCTATTTTGCAGATTAATTCGGATCGAGCCGAACAACATCTATTAAGATATAAGGTTATCTATGGTTATTTTTTTTTAAAAGCCTAAGACGATAGAGCTTTTTTAATCTTTTTAAATTACTAGTTTCGCATTACGTGCTATGCAGGTGGCTCGTAACGTAACTTGTCAATGTATATATTAGTAAATTTATTATAATTATATCAATTTTTTATTTATAATTAATAGTAAATTAGTTAAGAATTTTTGTAAAAGTAAATATAATATATTCGGTTATTAAATTTTTTCATATTGAATTTATTTTTCTTTTGGTTTTATAATAACCATAATTAAATAATTAACTTAATTTTATTAATAATATTTTTAAAAATAATAAGATAGAAATTTTTTTATATGAAGTTGTAGTCGAAAAATCAGGGATCGCACCCGAGCATCTCAACTAGGTTGACACTCTCTTAGCGAATACATCATTTTTCTCGCTACAAAAATAAATAGAATGAAAAATTACAAAATTCGAGAAACCAATTACAAGAAAAGCTCCGGAACAAAATCCAACCGGAAAATCTAAACTCCCTTAAAATCATAACTAACAGGACTAAAAAGTGCAGAACAAGCATAAGCTCCATATCCATGATAATATTTAAATAATAATATATTGACCAAATACAATATTTTAATTTTGTAGTTAGATCAAACTAAAAGATAGGTATTCCTACTAATTTGGAGACAATTTAGCTACCTATTCTAATTAGGACTTTAATTATAATAGTGATTAATTAAATAATTAATTAGTTAATGACTATAAAACCTTTATTTAGTGATAAACTGAAAAGGATTATTTAGTAAATTTGTCTGTCCCCCATCCGTGCTTTTATATATAGTATAGATAGATAGATATAGATATAGATATAGATAGTATAGATATAGATAACATGCCTAGGGCTTGATATTTGATTCTTAAAAAAAAAGTAAAATACAACCTCAATATTTAGGATTGGGATCCCCTCAAATTCATTTTAAACTTGAGTGGGTTATGTTCACGATTTACACTGTTCATTATAAAATGCACGGTGTAAATAAAAAAAGTACAATTCTAATCAAATTAATCTACACCGTTCATTACAATGAACGGTGTAAATTATTATCCCAATATTTAATATCAATATTTTACATGTGCTGAAAATATAAAAATTGGTCCAATTGTTGCACTCCAAAAAGTTTCAATTCTGATAAAACCGGCTGTGATTTCCGCACTCCAAATCCATGACAACAATTTCCGATAATTAAAACCCTAAATCTCAGTTTTTTCTTTCTCGAGTTTTTAAGTATTTAACCTTAAAATTTGAGTTTTTACGAATTCATTACAGAATTTAATCAGAACTAAAGAAAACACAACTTAAATATGCCAGAAACTCAAAAACTCATCAATGAGTTTATTACCAAACTCGGAAAACGGTGAGTTTGTTTGTTTGTCGAGTTCATTGCATTAAGTACACATAAGACCATTAATCATAAACAGAATTGAAATTTTTGTTGATGTTTATAAATTTTTGTTTATGGTATATTAATCGAATTAATATGTTTTGATTGAGTAAAATTTGAAAAATTGTGTACAAAATTTGTTCTTGACTCAATTCTCAGTTATTGCATGTCAAAGTAATTATTTTAACTCTGTTTGTCTGTTTATTATATTGTAATGTGTTCCATTATTTGAATATGTGATACATTTGTTTGTTTTGTGGTGTAATTTTTGAAATGAATGGCAGGAAAGTTGAAGGTTCACAAGCAACAGCTTTAATGACAGCTGATTTGCTTAGATCAGTAATTTCTCATATGAAGGCGCCGCAAACCAACCAGGCTTCCGCTCTTATTGATGCTGTTAAAAGTGTTGGTGTTCAGCTCATTGATGCTAATCCTGTCGGTATGTTTTTACCCCTGGTTTAATCATATAGTTTACGGATTTAAAGTGCGTCTTTTATGGAAAATAAGTTAATGAATGCGTAAAAGTAGTGTTCAAATCACATGAACTAAATACGGGGAAACGGGACATTGAACACGGACATGGGAAAACGGTGTTAATTTAAGGTTTTTGCGCTTTTTGGGACGTTTAAGAAATGGGAGACACGTTTCCGATACGGGAAATATTGACTGAATGAAATGTCCATGCTACTCAGCTGGGGGTACAACTAGTAATAGTTTGTCTGGTTTAGCTTAACTGAAGTGTTGTATGATTGATATTGCAGAGCTTGCGATTGGGAATATTGTGAGGCGGGTTCTGCATATTATCAGAGAGGAAGAACTTTCACTTGTCTCAAATGCTGTTGGAGGGTTGAGATTATCTACCTCTGATGATAATCTAGAAATTGAAAACAAGGGAGATATCCAAATTCAGAATCCTGCTGGTAGAAGCTTAATGCGTCAACCTTCGTTGCATACCCTTTTGGACTTCGAGTTTGATTCAGCAATAGGAGATTACTCTGCTCCTTTAGGAGATTGTTTTGAAGGAAAAAGCAAATGTAAGTTGCTAAGTCGGTTTAGTAGGTTGCAATTGATTAAAATATTGCTGAGATGCTAATTTTTAAGGCATAAGTTGTTTCTTGAAAAAGCAATATTCAGGAAGTTTTAATGGTATTTGATGCTGAATGATAGGACTTATCCCTGTGCAGCTGCAGAAAGAAACGTAAAGAGCTGGAAATTGAAGAATGATGTGATAGAGGGAATTAATTCAGTCATTGAAGAGTTGAATACATGCCATGATCATATTGCAGAACAAGCAGTGGAGCTTATTCATCAAAAGTATTTGCTTTGCCACTTAGTATCATTTTCTATCTTAAAGCGCTATTCATTCTTGAATTGTTTTTGCTCTCTACAGTTATATTTCGTATTATCAAGGTTCTGGTTGATATTCAGCATATTGTTTTCATTTTTCATGCGTATTGTGTAAAAATTAAATTTTTTACATAATGTAATAAAACCTGAGCCTCTTTATTGTCCGATCTGCGAGCATCTCATCTATGATGTGTGCTTAAGATATTTCTGATCTTTCATCGCCACTTATTTTTTGTAGTGGAATTAACTAGTTTGTATATTTCAGTGAGGTGATATTAACTTTAGGTCGTTCAAGAACTGTGATGGAGTTCCTATGTGCTGCAAAGGAGAAAAGAAGGTCATTTCGGGTTTTTGTTGCGGAAGGGGCTCCAAAGTCTGTACATATCTCATCCTACTAATCAAATTATGAGAGCATAGAAAAATTCTTTCAATACTGTACATTTATATTTTCTGCCTCGTGCCTTCTTGATTGGCCATTTATTAGGTATCATGGTCATGTCCTTGCAAGAGACTTGGCTCAAAAAGGCTTACAAACTACCTTGATTACAGATTCTGCAGTTTTTGCAATGATTTCTCGAGTTAATATGGTAATAGATAATTCTAACCTATTTGTTTTACCTTTGCTGATGGATATAGTAAACATTATCTAATTGATTACACTTGAAACTTCTGATAAAGGTTATAGTAGGAGTTCATGCTGTGATGGCTAATGGCGGTGTCATCGGCCAAGTTGGCTTGAATATGGTTGCACTTGCTGCTCGGAAGCATGCCGTTCCATTTGTTGTGGTTGCTGGTACTCACAAGGTATGCTGTTCCATTTGTTGTGTAACCGCCCCATACAAGAAAATAAGGCCCATTTTTTTCATTTTATATATTATCTGGAAAAATAAGTCAGTCCTGCAAATTAATGGATGAAAATAAGGCTTAAAGTACAAATGAAAAGTCCGAACAAACTTTCTACCACAGCTGGATACAATGATATTGCATAGTAGGTTGAGTTAATAGACAGTCATAATTCAAATGTTCATGGTTAATTTTTGGATTTCAATATATATATTTTGAATACCAGTAACACATTTTCTTTGTATTCGGATATGAGCTTTGAGTTTGTTATATCTTTTTTCTTTGCTTTTGCGACCGCTACTTTTTTGTTTGACAGTTATGTCCACTGTATCCTCAAGATCCAAGGGTCATCTTAAATGAGATGAAATGTCCATCTGACCTCTTGGACTTCGGAGAATTCTCGGACTGCATGGATTTCGGAAGTGGCAGTGGTGCTCCTATGATTCATGTTGCCAATCCTGGATTTGATTATGTTCCTCCAGAGCTAGTCAGCCTTTTCATCACAGACGTGTAAGACTATTCTATTTTTTTGGATGATGAAGATTGTTTTCTTTTTCCTTTTTTGATCTACCAATTTTAGTGTTCCAGTTTTTTATTAAGTTCTTAAGCTTGGCATTGGTTGAGTGAGTTCTGGGTTTTGACCATGTCCAAATTCCTTTACAGAGGAGGATATAACCCTTCGTTTATCTTCCGCCTTCTTGCTGATTATTACTCTGCCAATGATCTGATTCTGCAAAAACAGACCGCCGCTTAGAAAA